>NW_027175142.1:0-1200000 GCF_028021215.1 Eschrichtius robustus
TCGGAAAAGATACTTGATACGATTTCAATTTTCTTATATTTACCAAGGCTTGATTTGTGACCCAAGATATGATCTATCCTGGAGAATGTTCCAGGAGCACTTGAGAAAAAGTGTATTCTGTTGTTTTTGGATGGAATGTCCTATAAATATCAATTAAGTCCATCTTGTTTAATGTATCATTTAAAGCTTGTGTTTCCTTATTTATTTTCATTGTGGATGATCTGTTCATTGGTGAAAGAGGGGTGCTAAAGTCCCCTACTATGATTGTGTTACTGTCGATTTCCCCTTTTATGGCTGTTAGCATTTGCCTTACGTATTGAGGTGCTCCTATGTTGGGTGCATAAATATATACAATTGTTATATCTTCTTCTTGGATTGATCCCTTGATCATTATGTAGTGTCCTTCTTTGTCTCCTGTAATAGTCTTTATTTTAAAGTCTTTTTTGTCTGATATGAGAATTGCTACTCTAGCTTTCTTTTGATTTCCATTTGCATGGAATATCTTATTCCATCCCCTCACTTTCCATCTGTATGTGTCCCTATGTCTGAAGCGGGTCTCTTGTAGACCACATACATACCGGTCGTGTTTTCGGATCCATTCAGCCAGTCTATGTCTTTTTGTTGGAGCATTTAATCCATTTACATTTAAGGTAATTATTGATATGTATGTTCTTATTACCATTTTCTTAATTGTTTTGGGTTTCTTATTGTAGGTCTTTCCCTTCTCTTGTGTTTCCTGCCTAGAGAAGTTCCTTTAGCATTTGTTGTAAAGCGGGTTTGGTGGTGCTGAATTCTCTTAGCTTTTGCTTGTCTGTAAAGGTTTTAATTTCTCTGTCGAATCTGAACGAGATCCTTGGTGGGTCGAGTAATCTTGGTTGTAGCTTTTCCCCTTTCATTACTTTAAATATGTCCTGCCAGTCCCTTCTGGCTTGCAGAGTTTCTGCTGAAAGTTCAGCTGTTAACCTTATGGGGATTCCCTTGTATGTTATTTGTTGTTTTTCCCTTGCTGCTTTTAATATTTTTTCTTTGTATTTAATTTTTGATAGTTTGATTAATATATGTTTTGGCATGTTTCTCCTTTGGTTTATCTTGTACGGGACTCCCTGCGCTTCCTGGACTTGACTAATGATTTCCTTTCCCATATTAGGGAAGTTTTCAACTATAATCTCTTTAAATATTTTCTCAGTGTCTTTCTTTTTCTCTTCTACTTCTGGGACCCCTATATTCGAATGTTGGTGCGTTTAATGTTTTCCCAGAGATGTCTCAGATTGTCCTCAATTCTTTTCATTCTTTTTTTCTTTATTTTGCTTTGCAGTAGTTATTTCCACTATTTTATCTTCCAGGTCATTTATCCATTCTTCTGCCTCAGTTATTCTGCTATTGTTTCCTTCTAGAGAATTTTTAATTCCATTTATTGTGTTGTTCATCATTGTTTGTTTGCTCTTTAGTTCTTCTAGGTCCTTGTTAAACGTTTCTTGTCTATTCTCCATTCCAGTTCCAAGATTTGGGATCATCTTTACTATCATTACTCTGAATTCTTTTTCAGGTAGACTGCCTATTTCCTCCACATTTGTTTGGTCTGGTGGGTTTTTACCTTGCTCCTTCATCTGCTGTGTGTTTCTGTGTCTTCTCATTTGGCTTTGGGGACTGTGTTTGGGGTCTCCTTTTCAGAGGCTGCAGATTCGTAGTTCGCGTTGTATTTGGTGTCTGCCCCCAGTGGCTAAGGTTGGTTCAGTGGGTTGTGTAGGCTTTCTGATGGAGGGGACTGGTGCCTGTGTTCTGGTGGGTGTGTCTGGATCTTGTCTTTCTGGTGGACAGATCGGCATCTGGTGGTGTGTTTTGGGGTGTCTGTGACCTTATTGTGATTTTCGGCAGCCTCTCTGCTAATGGGTGGGCCTGCATTCCTGTCTTGCTAATTGTTTGGCATGGGATGTCCAGCACTGGATCTTGCTGGTCTCTGAGTGGAGCTGGGTCTTAGCGTTGAGACGGATATCTCTGGGAGAGCTTTCGCCATTTGATATTACAAGGTGCCAGAGGTCTCTGGTAGACCAATGTCCTGAACTCGGCTCTCCCACCTCAGAGGCACAGGCTTGACACCCGGCTGGAGCACCAAGACCCTATCAGCCACACAGCTGGGGGTGAGAGCAAGAGGTAGCTTTGGTACATCTCAAAGACCACCAATGAGGTTCACTGACCATTTTCTCTCCAGAAGTGAAGAAAACAAAATTCAGACTTTGGCTAGTCAGCCACTTTGGTAGCCAGCCTCCAAGATGGACCTACTTATCCCCTAATTATCTCCCAGTCTCCATGTACCAGTGTGGCTCCTCGCACTTGAAAAGGGTTGACTGTTTAAGTAATAAGAAATTGCAGAAATGACAAAGTGCAGCTTCCAAAATTATAAAAGACATTGCAGCTTCTGCTTTGGTTTCTGCTAGATCACTCATCCTGGGGTAAGCCAGCTGCCATGTCATGAGGACACTCAAGCAGCCCTAAGGAGAGATCCATGTGGCAAGGAACTGAGGCCTCTTACCTACAGCCACGTGAGTGAGTCATCTCAGAAGTCAAAAGATTTAATTTTTTAAATTTTTGGTTGTGTTGGGTCTTCGTTGCTGCACAGGGTTTCTCCAGTTGTTACTAGAGAAGCAGGGGTTACTCTTCGTTGTGGTGCAGGGGCTTCTCCTTGCGGTGGTTTCTCTTGTTGTGGAGTATGGGCTCTAGGTGCATGGGCTTCAGTAGTTGTGTCATGCAGGCTCAATAGTTGTTGCTTGCAGGCTCTAGAGCACAGGCTCAGTACTTTTGGCACACGGGCTTAGTTGCTCTGCGGCATGTGGGATCTTCCCAGACCAGGGATGGAACCCCTGTTCCCTGCATTGGCAGGCAAATTCTTACCCACTGTGCCACCAGGGAAGTCCAGTGTGCTCTTTTTTAAACCTAGTCTGTTTTCATTATTTTCTATCTTAACGATTCTGTATTAAAGAAAAAAGATAATACTCCTTTCTACCCCTCCTCTTTGAGGATTATATATGAAGAAGTATGTCTTATTTATTAACCTCAAATTTTCACCTCACTTTTAAGAAGTAATCACAATGTCAAGTATTTAATACTTTTCACTTCCACCTTGAAAAGCATGGATATTAAAGTGCTAATACAATTACCTTCCCTGGTCTATCTTTTTTAGTTTTTGTTATGTATAAAAAACAACGAAAAACATGCGTGGTTTGTAAGGAAATGACAAATTTCAGAAAATTCAGCATCTGAATACACTCTAAACATAGCTTCTAGATAAAGACACAGAAAATTGCCAGATACTCAGAGGCCCCCTGGTCCCATTCTAGTGACTCCCCTTAAGGTTTAATATTGTTCTGATATCTAACAAAAAGATAACTTTACCTGTATTTTGTATTTTATATAAATGTTATGGCACAGTAAAATCACTTTTGGATTGGGCTTTTTTATTTTATGTTGTTTGTGAATATGCCTATATGGTTGCCTGTTGTTGTGATCATGCATTGCCACTGTTGCATAGGATTCCATAATGTAAATATTTAACTATTAATTAATTTATTCCAATGTGTATTACAATATGAGTGATTTTCAGTTTGTGTCTATTGAGAACAGCACTGGTATATAAATTCTAGAACTTGAGCTTTGGTGGTGTGTGTATAAATTATTGTTCAGTATACACGTAGTAGTAAAATTTTCGAGTCATAGCTTTCTTGTGTTTCTCTTTTTAGATATTTCTAAATATTTTCAAAACATTTGTATGATTTTTCATCTTCAGCAGCAGTGAATGAGATTCAAGGATTATACACATTCTTGTCAAACTTGATAATACCTGTCATTTTCATTTGAACTTTCTGGTTGGTGAGTGATAATTCCAGGTATCACGCTTTTGCATTTAATTGACTACTAAGAAGCCAAGCATCTTTTGATATGTTTATTTAACATTCTGTACTCTCTTTTTTGAAATATCTTTTGGTATATTTCCCCCATTTTGCAATTCCATTATCTTCTTATTGAAGACATCCTTTTTTTTTTTTTTAACATCTGAAGACTTCTTTTTTAGGAGTTTTTAATACATGCTTGAGGTGAGTTCTTCTCTCTTTCTGTCCCTCCTTCTCTTTCTTTAGATGAGTGTCAGTTTTTAATGTTAATAACATCTAATTTGTTATTTTCCTCTTTATTTATTTAGTCTTATTTCTATTTATTTATGTAGTCTTCTTACCTGTAGCAGAACACATTATTTATTCTAAACCACAAATATGTTTTCATTTCTTCAATAAATGTAATTATTAAGCTTTACATTTAAGTTAACTTTCTAAACTAAATATGTTGTATCATAGTGAGTATTAATTTTTCTATGACAGCTGAAAGGTTACATTTATTCAGAAAATGTTGTATCAGCTTTGTTTTCATTTGCTCCTATTTCTCATTGATTCACAGTGGTAAACATCACTTCATCCATGGATCTGACTTTTCTCTGATTTCTCATGGTCATTCTCACTAATTCGTCTTGCCTCCTGAAATCTTTAGCAATCCCATTATTCCACAGAAGCAAAAACCTTCCTTGGGCCTTTTTCCTCAGAAGATTGATTATTCCCACATTTTAAATGGAAGATTGCAATAAGTTAGGAGAAAATGCCACAAGGGTCTCTCATTTTTTTTTTTTTTTCACATCCTGTATCAGCCTCTGCTTGCAGTCTGTGTTCAAAGATATTTGTGCAACACATTGATGGAAGATGCCACTTGCTTCTCTCCTTGGGGAAAAGACAGATTAATTACCTAAAAATAAAATAAAGAGAGTGTCTTGCTCTTTTCAAATGTTGGACAGGATTGCTTGCATACTAATTTAAATGTTTCAGGTGACTGAAGCTTAAGATTCCTAAGCTTTAATCCATACTTGCACCATGCACAGCACCCAACAGGAGAGCTTTACATAACCCCATGAGACACTTGTGTGCAAGTGGAACAGATAAAAATATAAAACGATTGCTGAAAAAAAAAAAACAAAAAAACGATTGCTGTCTTTTTGTGTCATAAAAATGATTTTTTGTCTCATTTAAAATATTTTTTTCTAAAATCCAAAAACTTGTCAAGCTAAAATATTGTTATTTCAAATATGGTAAAATCGAAGACCCTTCAAATTTCTTTCCAGTTTTGTTGATGATGGGATGCCGTCAGAGATATGACTTCATTAAACACAATAGGTAAGATTCCTTCATAGGCCTGATTGGGGAATATGAAAATAAACCCCAGAAAAATCTGGACATTTTCTAGTTCTCAAATATTGGTTAAGATGGTAGAAAGGGCCCTTCATTGTCCTATATGTTAATGCAGATCAATTGTGAGAGGTGGGGATAAAACAAGCAGCCTAAATATCCTTTATGTTTGTTGTACTACTAGTAGAAAGAGGAAGGGTCAACATGTCACCATGGTTGATATAGCAAATAAGCTGCTTGAAACTACACAGAAATGTACCTCTTGTATTTTCTGTGCAGTTACCCTCTCTTTTGGTGTGCCCTGATACCTCCCTCAACTTATGTACCAACTCCAGCAGCATTAAGCAGAAATCCAAAGAAATCTATTCTTTGGAATTATGAGGAAGGGAAGAGTCAAACATTTTATAACACGCTCTATACAAGGATACACGTCACCATCCTTATCTATGTCATGCCATGCATGGAGGGTCAGTAGGTTCAGGGGATTCTGGAAGCACCAAGTTCTGTGGGGTTAATCACAGTTGCATTCATGGGCAGTAAAAGAGAAGGGCCTTATCTTGGTCACTTTCTCAATGCTAGTAGCTACAAAAAGAAGAGGATAGCAGACATCTTAGGGAGAAGAACCAACATTAAATGAAATGTCCTAATTACTCTAGGCAACCTCTCATGGTGGCCTCCCATAGCTCCTCAAATCCCTACATACTTGCACAAGGGAAAGTGTAATATTACTGGAGTGTCTGACTGCAGATTAACATTATTTTTGTTGAAAAAAATAAAAATAGGTTCAAGTGATAGGGTTTGAAAAGGGTTCACAGTGTGAGGGAAACTATTGTAACAATGTGGACAGAACCCTTTGGATGGATTCATCATGTTTTTTTTTTGTTTTGTTTTGGTTTTTTTGCTGCTTCAGAATCTGTAGTAGAGATTGGTGTGTTCCATGATACATCGCCGCTTCTTATAAGTTTTAGATGGAATACCCCATTAGGAAGAAGTGCACGTAAGGAAGATTAGTGAGTCAAACTCCTCTGCCCTCTGTCAGCAGTGGGTGGAAAGGGATTTAGACCAAGTGCTTTCATCCTTTGATTTGCAAAGTTTTCACTATATGAATGATGTTTTGTTTGTTTGCAGGTCAGGAGCCTTGGTTTCAATATCCCTGTTTAAAAAGTGTTATCACGTGTCTGCCAGAAAGAATTGCTGATGATACTGGGGAAAATTGAGAGTTATCCTTAACAATTAAGGGTTTTGTAGCAATATGGATGGACCTAGAGATTGTTATACTGAGTGAAGCAAGTCAGACACAGAAAGACAGATATCATATGATACTGCTTATATGAGGAATCTGAAAAAGAAAAAAAAAAAGGTACAAATGAACTTATTTACACAACAGAAATAGAATCATGGATATAGAAAACAAACTTATGGTTACCAGGGTATAAGTGGAGAAGGGATAAATTGGGAGATTGGGACTGACTTATACACACTACTATATATAAAATAGATAAGTATTGATAAAGACCTGCTTTATAGCACAGGGAACTCTACTCAGTGGTCTGTACTGGCGTATACGGAAAAAGAATCTTATTAAAAAAAACAAGGGTTTTGGGATTATATAATAAATATAAATGTGCAAACCTTTAACATGAAAGGAAAAATCAGTTAACTCTGTGGTCCCTGTTATGGTGTAAATATTTTGTACCTCTAATTTTAAAATTTTGAAACCCAGCTCCCATGTTGATGGTATTAGGAGGTGGGGCTTTTGGGAGGTGATTAGGTTATGAGGCCAGAGACCTCAAACATGGGATTAGTGACCTAATAAATGTAGCACACAGACGATCTTATGCCCATTCCATGATTTCATTGCCGAGCGAGAAGACCCACATTATGAACCAGAAATTGGTCCCTCGCCAGACACTAAGTCAGCTGGCAACTTGTTCTTTTAAAAAAAAATTAATTAGATAATTAATTAATTAATTTTTTGGCTGTGTTGGGTCTTTGGTGCGGTGCGCGGGCTTCTCATTGAGTGGCTTCTCTTGTTGCGGAGCACGGGCTCTAGGCGTGTGGGTTTCAGTAGTTGTGGCTCACGGGCTCAGTAGTTGTGGCCTGTGGACTCTAGAGCACAGGCTCAGTATTTGTGGTGCACGGGCTTAGTTGTTCCATGGCATGTGGGATCTTCCTGGACCAGGGCTCGAACCCTTGTCCCCTTTATTGGTAGGCAGATTCTTAACCACTGCACCTCCAGGGAAGCCCCTGGTTACTTGCTCTTGAACTTTTCAGCCTCAGCAATTATGAGAAAACAAAAATATTCTGTTGTTTATAAAATACCAAGTCTCTTGTATTTTGTTTTAGCAGTCAAAGAGCTGGCTGAGGAGAAATATCTGTGAGCTTGAAGACATATCAGGAAAAACCTTTAAATCTCAAAAGAAAAGAGAAAATGGGCAGGAAAGAAATCAACAGAACAGAGTAATCAATAATTGTGGAACAATGAAAAATGCTGTAACCTATACATAATGGGTATAGCAGGAGGAGAATAAAGATAATAAAGAACAGAAAATATTTTTTTAAAAATGACTGAGAATCTCCCCAAATGAATGTCTGACACTAAATCCACAACATCCAAACTTAGAAGAACATATGAATAGTAAAGAAAACTGACCAATATCTCTCAGGAACATCAATGCAAAAATCCTCAACAAAATATTACCAAATCGAATCCAACAATATTTTGAGAGAATTTTATATCATGAATGAGAGGAAATAATCCCAGGTATGAAAGGCTGGTTCAACATTCTAGAATCAAATAATTATATCCATCATATCAACACCTTAAAGACAATCATTAGCATATCAATAGATTCAGAAGACCTTTGAAAAAATCTAGCACACATTCTTCATAAAAACTCTCAGTTAAAGAAATAGACTGGAGCTTTCTCAAGTTGATAACAAAGATTTACAGGAAACTTTTATCTTACATCATGATTAATGGTCAAAACCTTGAAGCTTTTCCACTAAGTTCAGGTAAAAGCAAGGATGCCCCCTTTCATGACTCCTTTTCCATATTTTATTCCAAGTCCTTGCTAATGCAATAAGGCACGAAAATAAATAAAACAAATAAAGATTGGGTAGAAAAAAATGAAAGCAACGTAAATAAAATGTGGACCAATATACTTTATGGACACCTCACCAAAGAAAATAGACACTATGCATATAAGTATACAGAAGAATAATCCAGATTACATGCTGCCATGAAAAAGCAAATTAAAAATACAATTACATACCACTATGTAACACTTAGAATGGCTAAAATGTGAACAATGACAAGAACAAATTCTGTAGGAGATGTGGAACAGTAGGAAATGTCATTTGTCATTGGTGGAAATGAAAAATAATACAGCTACTTTGGTAGTCTGATTGACACTTGCTAGAATATTGAGCATTCCCTTACTGTACCATCCGTCAAGTGTTCTCATGGATATTTACTGAAAGTAGTTTAAAACATACTTCCAGAGGAAAACCTGCATATGGATATTTATAGCACCTAATTCAATATTGCCAAAATGTGAATGAAACTAAGGTGTCCTCCAATAGGTGAATGAAATGATAAAGTATTAATATATTCTGGGAATGGGATAATATTGAGCACTAAAAAAGTAAGCTATCAAGCCGTATAAAGAGATGGGAATTCTTTTTTTTTTTCTTTTGAAATATAGGTGATTTTCTTTATTTTGAAATTTAAATTTTATTGGAGTATAGTTGATTTACAATGTTGTGTTCATTTCAGCTGCACAGCAAGTGATTCAGTTACACATATGCATATATTCATTCTTTTTCAGATTTTTTTCTGATAACGGTATTCCCAGAATACAGAGTAGAGCTCCCTGTGCTATACAGTAGGTCCTTGTTGCTTATCGGTTATATATAGTAGTATTCGTATGTTTACCCCCAAACTCCTGATTTATCCCTACCCCCCACCTCTCCCCTTTGGTAACCGTAAGTTTGTTTTCCAAGTCTGTGAGTCTGCCTCTGTTTTGTAAGTTAGTTCATTTGTATCAATTTTTAGCTTCCACCTAGAAGTGATATCATCCAATATTTGTCTTACTCTGTCTGACTTACTTCACTTAGTACAATCATCTCTAGGTCCATCCATGTTACTGCAACTGGCATTATTTTCTTCTATTTTATGGCTGAGTCATATTCCATTATATATATGCATCACATATTCTTTACCTATATTCATATGTTGATGGACATTTTGGTTGCTTCCATGTCTTCGCTATTGTAAAGAGTGTTGCAGTGAACATTGGGGAAGATGTGTCTTTTCGATTTATGCTTTCCTCCAGATATGCACACAGGAGTGAACTTGCTGGATCATCTGGTAGCTCTATTTTATTTTATTTTACTTCATTTCATTTCAATTTCAATTTTTTTGGAATAGAGTTGATTTACAGTGTTGTGTTACTTTCTGCTGCACAGCACAGTGAAGCAGTTATACATACATCCAATCCTTTTTGGATTCCTTTCCCATACAGGTCATTACAGAGTATTGAGTAGAGTTCCCTGTGCTATACAGTAAGCCCTTATTTGTTATCTCTTTTATATATAGTGGTGTGTATATGTCAATCCCAGTTTCCAATTTATCCCTCCCACCTCCCCTTACTCTGGTAACCTCCATTCTGTGCTCCATAGTGGCTGTTACCAATTGGCATTGCCACCGATAGCATAGAATTGGTGGCACAGTGGTTAAGAATCTGCCTGCCAGTTCAGGGGACACAGGTTCGAGCCCTGGCCCGGGAAGATCTCACATGCCACAGAACAAGTAAGCCCGTGCACCACAACTACTCAGTCTGCGCTCTAGAGCCCACGAGCCACAACTACTGAAGCCTGTGTGCCTACAGCTTGTGCTCCACAACAAGAGAAGCCACCACAAAGAGAAGGCTTCGTACCACAACGATGAGAAGCCCCCGCTTGCTGCAACTATAGAAAAGCCGCGCGCAGCAACGAAGACCCAACACAGATTAAAAAAAAAAAAAAAAGTACTAGGTTTCTCTTTTTTCCACACCCTCTGAAGCATTTCTTGTTTGTAGACATTGTGATGATGGCTATTCTGAGTGGTTCCAGATGATACTTCTTTGTACATCTGATTTGCATTTGTCTAACATAAAGCAATGGTGAGTATCTTCATATGTGCTTTTTTTTTTTGAACAGTGTCAGTAAGATTTATCCCTTGAAAAAGGGTTATTGAAAGGTTGCCTTGTTTTGAAGTCTACTTCGATTACCTACCCCAAGACATTTTTTGAAGGCTGTTGTCATTTACAGCTCCCCAGGCATTGTGAATATGAAGTGCGTATAAGGTCCAGTTTTAGAATTGTTGTTATGGGAAACAGAAGGCGGCAGGATTTCTACTGTCCCTCTCTGGTTACTGACACAACCTTAGATGTACGGCAAGTCCTGTTCTTGGGTATTAAATTAGAGTGGAATGTGCCTGACCAAACATGTAAGGGCTTCTGTCCCATTCCTTCTTCCCCCTTACCCTTCATCCCCCGAACAAGTATAAACCCCTGCAAAATCACCTGTTGAGGGTGCTGTCTTGTAGAGTGGGATGACCCTTACGAAGGAGTCGGGAGGTCGGAACCCAAACACCAGGATATGTTGAGAGCAGGTGATTTTCCAAATGTCATCCAGCCCAGAGAGTCCACCATCCTTTGGGTGTCAGAGGGTTGGTTTAGTAGTATGAGGGCACACTTAGATCTGGAGATAGTGATCCCATGCAGAGGGGACCAGGTACTACATGTTCAAGGGGGGCGAATTAGCTGGCATATCCTCCCGAGGTCCTCAGGCCCACAACAGTCCAGCCTTGGGACCAAATTGTGTCTGTGTCCAGGGATGTGACACTAGTACGTTCACTGCGACTAAACAAATTTAGTGATCATTTTTCTTTTCTTTAATTTAATTTTAAATTTATAATGGAGTATATAGTTGATTTATCATGTTGTGTTCATTTTTGACATACACCAACATGATTCATTTATACTGAGATAACTATATATTCTTTTTAGAATTATTTTCCCTTTGAGGTTACTAAAGGGTGTTGAGAAGAGTTCCAAGTGCTCTACAGCAGGTCCATGTTGATTACAAGTTTTCTCTCTGTAAATATGTATATACTAACTCCAACCTCATGATTTATGCCTCCAACACACCTTTCCAGTTTGGTAACCATAAGTTTGTGTTCTAAGTCTGGGACTCTGTTTCTGTGTTGTAAGATAGTACCTTTCTATCAATTTTTAGATTCCACCCATAAGTAATATCATATGATATTTTTCATTGCCTGATTTATGACACTTAGTATGAATGTATGTAGGTCCTTCTGAGTGGCCCTAAATGGCCTTATTTCATTCACTTCATGGCTGAGTAATATTCCATTGTACATATCTACCATAATTTCTTTATCCATTCTTCCTTCCAAGGACTTTTAGGTAGCTTCCGAGTAGAGGCTCTTGTAAACAGGGCTGCATAAATTTTAGAGTGCCTGGGTCCTGTCAATTTACGTTTTTTCCAAGATACAGGCCCAGGAGTGGAAGCGCCATATGCTCTGAAGCTCTGGTTTTTAGATTTTTAAGGAATCACCACCCACTTCTCCAGAGTGGCTGTTAGCAATTTACATTCCCACCATCAGCTTGTCAGGGTTCCCTTTTCTCCACGCCCTGTCCTGCATTTCAGGTTTTACAGTTTGTGAGGTTGGCCATTCTGACTGGTGCGAAGTGATATCTCTGTAGTATTAATTTACATTGCCCGCCTGTTTTGTTGGCCAAAAATGGAGTAAGGGTTTTTCCTGAATATATTAAGGAATAATGCATACGGCCTTTTTGGCAAACTGCATCATTGGCGATGTTCAGCAGCTTTGCATGTGCTTTAATGACGAGTGCAAACTACCCCTTGAAATCCCTTTCCTGCAATTCTGCCTTGCTTACAAGGCCTTTACGAATACTTGGCTCAAGAAATGACTCCATTAGAGGTGTCAATTACAACCCTGCATGTTTGTGAATTGCAGTGCCCCTGAGCACCGGTTTTCAACTTGTTTAGGGAAGCAGACACAAAGGGGCAGGATTTCTACAGACCCATTCCAGTTACTGGGGCACCTGAAGGATAGGGAAATTCTTCTTCCAGGTAGGAAACTAGAGTGGCATATGCCTGTCCAAACATCTAAGGCTTGTGTCTCATTCCATCCCGCCATTCCCCTTCTTCACCGGAAAGTTCCAAGCCGTGCAAAACCGGCTGTTGAGTGTGCTGCCTTCCCAAAGTGGGGAGACTCTAAGGAAAGGAGCTGGGGAACCCGAACACCAGGAGACGTGGAGATGAGGTGACTTTTCCAAACTCTTCCCGATCAGACGGTGTACCATCCTCTGGATGTGCCATGCATGTTTTAGCTGTAGGAAGGGTCCCCTGCACCTGGAGGTATGGGACCCATGGAATGGGGGCCAGGCAGTATTTCTCTAAAAGTGCTGCATTTGCTGTCCCATCCTCACGAAGCCTCTCAGACCAACGAGTGTAGAGCCTTAGGTCCCATCCAGCTCTGTGTCTAGATATGGTCAGTCCAGGTTGCATCACAGCCCTTGAACAAATTTTGTAAGAATTTCTCTCTCTCTCACTGTCTTTATTTTGTACTTGTTATTTAATTTTATAATGGGGTATAGCTGATTTTCAATACTGTGTTTCTTCCTGCTCTACATCTATCCACTTGATTCACTTGAAGAGAGACATCAATAAATTCTTTTACAGATTCTTACCAGTCTTATATATCCTTTTCTGGCGACAACAGTGTGCTGAGTCCAGCTCTTTGAGCTATAGAGTAGGTCCTGTCGAATACCTATTTTGTTTATGGAACCGTATCTGTGCTAATTTCAACCTCCTGGTTTATGCATCACCCCGCCCCACCTTTCTCCTTTAGCAGCCATAAGTGTGTTTTCTAAATGTGTGACTCCGTTTCTGTTTTGTAATTGCGTTCATGTGAAGGCATTTTTAGATACTATCTATAAGTGATACCTTATGATAAGTCTCTCTTTATGTCTGACTTATGCCACTTAGAATGATCGTACCTCAGTCTCCACGAGTTGCTGCCACTGGCCTTATTTCATTGATTTAATTGCTGAGTAATATTCCATTGTACATAAGTACCACATCTTCTTTATCCATTTTTTCCTTCCAAGGACATGTAAGTTGTACCCAAATCGAGGCATTTCTAAAGAGAGCAGCCCTAAACTTTGGGGTGCCTGTGTCTTGTCGATTTTTTTGGTTTTCCCAAGATATACGCCCATGAGGGGAAGGCTGTATGCTCTGTAGCTCTGTTTTTTAGAAGTTTTAAGATACAGCATACACTTCTCAAGAGTGGCCGGTGGCAATTTACATCCCGCCGATCAGCATAACAAGGCTCCCTTTTCTCCATGGCCTGTCCTGCATTTCTGGGTTTTACACTTTTTCGGCATGGGCCTTTTGACCAATGCGAAGGGAGACATTTTTGTAATGCTGATTTGCACTGCCCGCTTGTTTAGTTGGCCAAAAAGAGCATCTGCGTTTTTTCCAAAATTTATTCAAGAAAGAACGCAGACGCCCTTTTTGGCCAACTGCATCATTGTCGAAGTTCTGCGGAATTTCATGTGCTTTAAAGGCGAGACCAATCTACCTGTGAAAAACTGTTTCCTGCAATTCTGTCTTGCTTTGAAATCCTCTTCGTTGCCTTACCTCAATACATTTTTAGACGAGAGTGATCATTTATAAATCTGCAGATTTGTGAATTGCCGTGCTCCTGAGCTCCATTCTCCAAATCGCTTTTTTGGGAGCTGGCCGCAAACCCGCAGGATTGCTTCAGGCCCTATTCTGGTTCCGGGGGACAGGCTGAGCCTGTGGTTAATTCTTCTTCCTGATGGGAAAATAGAGTGACCTGTGCCTGTCCCAACACCTAGAGCTAGCCTCTCATTGGTTCCCCCTCTTCCCGTTCATCCTCAGGACAAATTGCAACGTGTACGGAACAGGAGGTGAAAGGTGCTGAGTCTCCAAGGAGGGAGATTGCTAGTCAAGCGGATGGAATGGCGAACCCGAGCACAAGGAGATGAGAAATGAGGTACGTTTTAGAAACCTTTCCCGATCACACGGTGTACCATCTTCTGGGTTTCTCATGCATGTTTTCGATGTAGGAAGATGCCCTTGCACCTGGAGATTTGGGACCCATGGGATGGGTACCACGCAGTATTACTTTAAAGGGTCTGCGTTTGCTCACCCAACCTCACCAAACCTCTCAGCCCCAAGAGTGTCCACCCTTATGTCTCCATCAGCTGTGGGTCTAGATATGGTCAATCCAGGTGGCATCACAGCCCCTGAACGAATTTTGTAAGAATTTCTCTCTCTTTCACTGTCTTTGTTTCACGGGTGTTTAAAAGTAATTGATTTTTGGAACGGGGTTTAGCTGCTTTTCACTGCTGTGTTTATGCCGCTTTACACCCACTTGATTCACTTACAGAGAGATATCAATACATAGGTTTTAAGATTCTTACTAGTCAGATATGTTCTTGGGCGGTGAATAGGGGGTGTTGAGTCCAGTTCACTGAGCAAGGAGTAGGTCTTGTCTATTACATATTGGGTTTATGGAACGGTATCTGAGCTAATTTGAAACCCGTGTTTTATGCATCACCCCACCTCACCTTTCCCGTTAAGCAGCCATAGTGTGTTTTCTAAACGTGTGACTCTGTGCCGTTTTGTAATTCAGTTCAAGTGTAGCGGTTTTTACATTCCCTCTGTAAGTGATATCTTATGACAAGTGTCTTTTTCTGTGTGACTTATTTCACTTAGAATCGTCGTACCTAACTCCACTCATCATGCAGCTACTAGCCTTATGACGTTGATTTCATGGCTGAGTGATATTCCATTGTACATAAGGACCACAACTTCTTTATCCATTTTTCTCTTTCCTGGGATATTTAAGGTGTAACGAAGTGGAGGTTCTTGTCAAGAGAGCAGCCCTAAAGTTTGGGGTGCCTGTGTCTTGCTGATTTTTAGTTTTCCCAATTTATACGCCCATGAGTGGAAGTGCCCTATGCTCTGTAAGCTGAGTTTTTTAGATGTTTCAGGACACACCGTACACTTCTCCGGAGTGGCTGTTGGCAATTTACATCCCACCCATCAGCGTAGCAAGGCTCCCGTTTCTCCATGGCCTGTCCTGCATTTCTGGTTTTGACACTTTATTCAGCATGGCCCTTTTGACCGATGGGAAGCGAGACTTCTTTGTAGCGCTGATTTGCCTTTCCAGGTTGCTTGGTTGGCCAAAAAGGGCGTATGCGTTTTTTCCTGAATATATTCAGGAAAAAACGCATACGCCCTTTTTGGCCAAGGGCATGGTTGTCGAGGTTTGGCCGCTTTTCCTGTGCTTTCAAGGCGATTCGAATCTACCTCCTGAAATCTGTTTCCTGCAATTCTGCCTTGCTTTCAAATCCTCTTCGTTGCCTTCCCTCAATATATTTGTGGACGAGAGTTATCATTTATAACTCTGCAGGTTTGTGAATTGCAGTGCCCCTGAGCTCCATTTTCCAACTCGCTTTCTTGGGAGCTGGCCGCAAAAGCGCAGGATTGCTTCAGGCCCTATTCTGGTTCCGGGCGGCAGGCTGAGCCTGTGGTTAATTCTTCTTCCTGATGGGAAAATAGAGTGACCTGTGCCTGTCACAACACCTAGAGCTAGTCTCTCATTGGTTCCCCCTCTTCCCGTTCATCCTCAGGACAAATTGCAACCTGTACGGAACAGGAGGTGAAAGGTGCTGAGTCTCCAAGGAGGGAGATTGGTAGTCAAGCGGCTGGAATGGCGAACCCGAGCACAAGGAGATGAGAAATGATGTGCGTTTTAGAAACCTTTCCCGATCACACGGTGTACCATCTTCTGGGTTTCTCATGCATGTTTTCGATGTAGGAAGATGCCCTTTAACCTGGAGATCTGGGGCCCATGGGATGGGTATCACGCAGTATTACTTTAAAGGGTCTGCGTTTGCTCACCCAACCTCACCAAACCTCTCAGCCCCAAGAGTGTCCACCCTTATGTCTCCATCAGCTGTGGGTCTAGATATGGTCAATCCAGGTGGCATCACAGCCCCTGAACGAATTTTGTAAGAATTTCTCTGTCTTTCACTGTCTTTGTTTCACGGGTTTTTAAAAGTAATTGATTTTTATAATGGGGTTTAGCTGCTTTTCACTGCTGTGTTTATGCCTCTTTACACCCACGTGACTCACTTACAGAGAGATATCAATACATAGGTTTTAAGATTCTTACTAGTCAGATATGTTCTTGGGCGGTGAATAGGGGGTATTGAGTCCAGTTCACTGAGCAAGGAGTAGGTCTTGTCTATTACATATTGGGTTTATGGAACGGTATCTGAGCTAATTTGACACCCGTGTTTTATGCATCACCCCACCTCACCTTTCCCGTTAAGCAGCCATAGTGTGTTTTCCAAACGTGTGACTCTGTGCCGTTTTGTAATTCAGCTCAAGTGTAGCGGTTTTTACATTCCCTTTATAAGTGACATCTTATGACAAGTGTATTTTTCTGTGTGACTTATTTCACTTGGAATCGTCGTACCTAAATCCACTCATCATGCTGCTACTAGCCTTATGACGTTGATTTCATGGCTGAGTGATATTCCATTGTACATAAGGACCACAACTTCTTTATCCATTTTTCTCTTTCTTGGGATATTTAAGGTGTAACGGAGTGGAGGTTCTTGTCAAGAGAGCAGCCCTAAACTTTGGGGTGCCTGTGTCTTGCTGATTTTTAGTTTTCCCAATTTATACGCCCATGAGTGGAAGTGCCCTATGCTCTCTAAGCTGAGTTTTTTAGATGTTTCAGGACACACCGTACACTTCTCCAGAGTGGCTGTTGGCAATTTACATCCCGCCCATCAGCGTAGCAAGGCTCCCGTTTCTCCATGGCCTGTCCTGCATTTCTGGTTTTGACAGTGTATTCAGCATGGCCCTTTTGACCGATGGGAAGCGAGACTTCTTTGTAGCGCTGATTTGCCTTTCCAGGTTGCTTGGTTGGCCAAAAAGGGCGTATGCGTTTTTTCCTGAATATATTCAGGAAAAAACGCATACGCCCTTTTTGGCCAAGGGCATCATTGTCGAGGTTTGGCCGCTTTTCCTGTGCTTTCAAGGCGATTCGAATCTACCTCCTGAAATCTGTTTCCTGCAATTCTGCCTTGCTTTCAAATCCTCTTCGTTGCCTTCCCTCAATATATTTGTGGACGAGAGTTATCATTTATAACTCTGCAGGGTTGTGAATTGCAGTGCCGCTGAGCTCCATTTTCCAACTCGCTTTCTTGGGATCTGGCCGCAAACGCGCAGGATTGCATCAGGCCCTATTCTGGTTCCGGGCGGCAGGCTGAGCCTGTGGTTAATTCTTCTTCCTGATGGGAAAATAGAGTGACCTGTGCCTGTCCCAACACCTAGAGCTAGTCTCTCATTGGTTCCCCCTCTTCCCGTTCATCCTCAGGACAAATTGCAACCTGTTCGGAACAGGAGGTGAAAGGTGCTGAGTCTCCAAGGAGGGAGATTGCTATTCAAGCGGCTGGAATGGCGAACCCGAGCACAAGGAGATGAGAAATGAGGTGCGTTTTAGAAACCTTTCCCGATCACACGGTGTACCATCTTCTGGGTTTCTCATGCATGTTTTCGATGTAGGAAGATGCCCTTGCACCTGGAGATTTGGGACCCATGGGATGGGTACCACGCAGTATTACTTTAAAGGTTCTGCGTTTGCTCACCCAACCTCACCAAACCTCTCAGCCCCAAGAGTGTCCACCCTTATGTCTCCATCAGCAGTGGGTCTAGATATGGTCAATCCAGGTGGCATCGCAGCCCCTGAACGAATTTTGTAAGAATTTCTCTCTCTTTCACTGTCTTTGTTTCACGGGTTTTTAAAAGTAATTGATTTTTGGAACGGGGTTTAGCTGCTTTTCACTGCTGTGTTTATGCCGCTTTACACCCACTTGACTCACTTACAGAGAGATATCAATACATAGGTTTTAAGTTTCTTACTAGCCAGATATGTTCTTGGGCGGTGAATAGGGGGTGTTGAGTCCAGTTCACTGAGCAAGGAGTAGGTCTTGTCTATTACATATTGGGTTTATGGAACGGAATCTGAGCTAATTTGAAACCCGTGTTTTATGCATCACCCCACCTCACCTTTCCCGTTAAGCAGCCATAGTGTGTTTTCTAAACGTGTGACTCTGTGCCGTTTTGTAATTCAGTTCAAGTGTAGCGGTTTTTACATTCCCTCTGTAAGTGATATCTTATGACAAGTGTCTTTTTCTGTGTGACTTATTTCACTTAGAATCGTCGTACCTAACTCCACTCATCATGCAGCTACTAGCCTTATGACGTTGATTTCATGGCTGAGTGATATTCCATTGTACATAAGGACCACAACTTCTTTATCCATTTTTCTCTTTCCTGGGATATTTAAGGTGTAACGAAGTGGAGGTTCTTGTCAAGAGAGCAGCCCTAAAGTTTGGGGTGCCTGTGTCTTGCTGATTTTTAGTTTTCCCAATTTATACGCCCATGAGTGGAAGTGCCCTATGCTCTCTAAGCTGAGTTTTTTAGATGTTTCAGGACACACCGTACACTTCTCCGGAGTGGCTGTTGGCAATTTACATCCCGCCCATCAGCGTAGCAAGGCTCCCGTTTCTCCATGGCCTGTCCTGCATTTCTGGTTTTGACACTTTATTCAGCATGGCCCTTTTGACCGATGGGAAGCCAGACTTCTTTGTAGCGCTGATGTGCCTTTCCAGGTTGCTTGGTTGGCCAAAAAGGGCGTATGCGTTTTTTCCTGAATATATTCAGGAAAAAACGCATACGCCCTTTTTGGCCAAGGGCATCATTGTCGAGGTTTGGCCGCTTTTCCTGTGCTTTCAAGGCGATTCGAATCTACCTCCTGAAATCTGTTTCCTGCAATTCTGCCTTGCTTTCAAATCCTCTTCGTTGCCTTCCCTCAATATATTTGTGGACGAGAATTATCATTTATAACTCTGCAGGGTTGTGCATTGCAGTACCCCTGCGCTCCATTTTCCAACTCGCTTTCTTGGGAGCTGGCCGCAAACGCGCAGGATTGCTTCAGGCCCTATTCTGGTTCCGGGTGGCAGGCTGAGCCTGTGGTTAATTCTTCTTCCTGATGGGAAAATAGAGTGACCTGTGCCTGTCCCAACACCTAGAGCTAGTCTCTCATTGGTTCCCCCTCTTCCCGTTCATCGTCAGGACAAATTGCAACCTGTACGGAACAGGAGGTGAAAGGTGCTGAGTCTCCAAGGAGGGAGATTGCTAGTCAAGCGGCTGGAATGGCGAACCCGAGCACAAGGAGATGAGAAATGAGGTGCGTTTTAGAAACCTTTCCCGATCACACGGTGTACCATCTTCTGGGTTTCTCATGCATGTTTTCGATGTAGGAAGATGCCCTTGCACCTGGAGATTTGGGACCCATGGGATGGGTACCACGCAATATTACTTTAAAGGTTCTGCGTTTGCTCACCCAACCTCACCAAACCTCTCAGCGCCAAGAGTGTCCACCCTTATGTCTCCATCAGCAGTGGGTCTAGATATGGTCAATCCAGGTGGCATCGCAGCCCCTGAACGAATTTTGTAAGAATTTCTCTCTCTTTCACTGTCTTTGTTTCACGGGTTTTTAAAAGTAATTGATTTTTGGAACGGGGTTTAGCTGCTTTTCACTGCTGTGTTTATGCCGCTTTACACCCACTTGACTCACTTACAGAAGGATATCAATACATAGGTTTTAAGATTCTTACTAGTCAGATATTTTCTTGGGCGGTGAATAGGGGGTGTTGAGTCCAGTTCACTGAGCAAGGAGTAGGCCTTGTCTATTACATATTGGGTTTATGGAACGGTATCTGAGCTAATTTGAAACCCGTGTTTTATGCATCACCCCACCTCACCTTTCCCGTTAAGCAGCCATAGTGTGTTTTCTAAACGTGTGACTCTGTGCCGTTTTGTAATTCAGTTCAAGTGTAGCGGTTTTTACATTCCCTCTGTAAGTGATATCTTATGACAAGTGTCTTTTTCTGTGTGACTTATTTCACTTAGAATCGTCGTACCTAACTCCACTCATCATGCAGCTACTAGCCTTATGACGTTGATTTCATGGCTGAGTGATATTCCATTGTACATAAGGACCACAACTTCTTTATCCATTTTTCTCTTTCCTGGGATATTTAAGGTGTAACGAAGTGGAGGTTCTTGTCAAGAGAGCAGCCCTAAAGTTTGGGGTGCCTGTGTCTTGCTGATTTTTAGTTTTCCCAATTTATACGCCCATGAGTGGAAGTGCCCTATGCTCTCTAAGCTGAGTTTTTTAGATGTTTCAGGACACACCGTACACTTCTCCGGAGTGGCTGTTGGCAATTTACATCCCGCCCATCAGCGTAGCAAGGCTCCCGTTTCTCCATGGCCTGTCCTGCATTTCTGGTTTTGACACTGTATTCAGCATGGCCCTTTAGACCGATGGGAAGCGAGACTTCTTTGTAGCGCTGATTTGCCTTTCCAGGTTGCTTGGTTGGCCAAAAAGGGCGTATGCGTTTTTTCCTGAATATATTCAGGAAAAAACGCATACGCCCTTTTTGGCCAAGGGCATGGTTGTCGAGGTTTGGCTGCTTTTCCTGTGCTTTCAAGGCGATTCGAATCTACCTCCTGAAATCTGTTTCCTGAAATTCTGCCTTGCTTTCAAATCCTCTTCGTTGCCTTCCCTCAATATATTTGTGGAAGAGAGTTATCATTTATAACTCTGCAGGTTTGTGAATTGCAGTGGCCCTGAGCTCCATTTTCCAACTCGCTTTCTTGGGAGCTGGCCGCAAAAGCGCAGGATTTCTTCAGGCCCTATTCTGGTTCCGGGCGGCAGGCTGAGCCTGTGGTTAATTCTTCTTCCTGATGGGAAAATAGAGTGACCTGTGCCTGTCCCAACACCTAGAGCTAGTCTCTCATTGGTTCCCCCTCTTCCCGTTCATCCTCAGGACAAATTGCAACCTGTACGGAACAGGAGGTGAAAGGTGCTGAGTCTCCAAGGAGGGAGATTGGTAGTCAAGCGGCTGGAATGGCGAACCCGAGCACAAGGAGATGAGAAATGAGGTGCGTTTTAGAAACCTTTCCCGATCACACGGTGTACCATCTTCTGGGTTTCTCATGCATGTTTTCGATGTAGGAAGATGCCCTTTAACCTGGAGATCTGGGGCCCATGGGATGGGTACCACGCAGTATTACTTTAAAGGGTCTGCGTTTGCTCACCCAACCTCACCAAACCTCTCAGCCCCAAGAGTGTCCACCCTTATGTCTCCATCAGCTGTGGGTCTAGATATGGTCAATCCAGGTGGCATCACAGCCCCTGAACGAATTTTGTAAGAATTTCTCTGTCTTTCACTGTCTTTGTTTCACGGGTTTTTAAAAGTAATTGATTTTTATAATGGGGTTTAGCTGCTTTTCACTGCTGTGTTTATGCCTCTTTACACCCACGTGACTCACTTACAGAGAGATATCAATACATAGGTTTTAAGATTCTTACTAGTCAGATATGTTCTTGGGCGGTGAATAGGGGGTATTGAGTCCAGTTCACTGAGCAAGGAGTAGGTCTTGTCTATTACATATTGGGTTTATGGAACGGTATCTGAGCTAATTTGACACCCGTGTTTTATGCATCACCCCACCTCACCTTTCCCGTTAAGCAGCCATAGTGTGTTTTCCAAACGTGTGACTCTGTGCCGTTTTGTAATTCAGCTCAAGTGTAGCGGTTTTTACATTCCCTTTATAAGTGACATCTTATGACAAGTGTATTTTTCTGTGTGACTTATTTCACTTGGAATCGTCGTACCTAAATCCACTCATCATGCTGCTACTAGCCTTATGACGTTGATTTCATGGCTGAGTGATATTCCATTGTACATAAGGACCACAACTTCTTTATCCATTTTTCTCTTTCTTGGGATATTTAAGGTGTAACGGAGTGGAGGTTCTTGTCAAGAGAGCAGCCCTAAACTTTGGGGTGCCTGTGTCTTGCTGATTTTTAGTTTTCCCAATTTATACGCCCATGAGTGGAAGTGCCCTATGCTCTCTAAGCTGAGTTTTTTAGATGTTTCAGGACACACCGTACACTTCTCCAGAGTGGCTGTTGGCAATTTACATCCCGCCCATCAGCGTAGCAAGGCTCCCGTTTCTCCATGGCCTGTCCTGCATTTCTGGTTTTGACAGTGTATTCAGCATGGCCCTTTTGACCGATGGGAAGCGAGACTTCTTTGTAGCGCTGATTTGCCTTTCCAGGTTGCTTGGTTGGCCAAAAAGGGCGTATGCGTTTTTTCCTGAATATATTCAGGAAAAAACGCATACGCCCTTTTTGGCCAAGGGCATCATTGTCGAGGTTTGGCCGCTTTTCCTGTGCTTTCAAGGCGATTCGAATCTACCTCCTGAAATCTGTTTCCTGCAATTCTGCCTTGCTTTCAAATCCTCTTCGTTGCCTTCCCTCAATATATTTGTGGACGAGAGTTATCATTTATAACTCTGCAGGGTTGTGAATTGCAGTGCCCCTGAGCTCCATTTTCCAACTCGCTTTCTTGGGATCTGGCCGCAAACGCGCAGGATTGCTTCAGGCCCTATTCTGGTTCCAGGCGGCAGGCTGAGCCTGTGGTTAATTCTTCTTCCTGATGGGAAAATAGAGTGACCTGTGCCTGTCCCAACACCTAGAGCTAGTCTCTCATTGGTTCCCCCTCTTCCCGTTCATCCTCAGGACAAATTGCAACCTGTACGGAACAGGAGGTGAAAGGTGCTGAGTCTCCAAGGAGGGAGATTGCTATTCAAGCGGCTGGAATGGCGAACCCGAGCACAAGGAGATGAGAAATGAGGTGCGTTTTAGAAACCTTTCCCGATCACACGGTGTACCATCTTCTGGGTTTCTCATGCATGTTTTCGATGTAGGAAGATGCCCTTGCACCTGGAGATTTGGGACCCATGGGATGGGTACCACGCAGTATTACTTTAAAGGTTCTGCGTTTGCTCACCCAACCTCACCAAACCTCTCAGCCCCAAGAGTGTCCACCCTTATGTCTCCATCAGCAGTGGGTCTAGATATGGTCAATCCAGGTGGCATCGCAGCCCCTGAAAGAATTTTGTAAGAATTTCTCTCTCTTTCACTGTCTTTGTTTCACGGGTTTTTAAAAGTAATTGATTTTTGGAACGGGGTTAACTGCTTTTCACTGCTGTGTTTATGCCGCTTTACACCCACTTGACTCACTTACAGAGAGATATCAATACATAGGTTTTAAGATTCTTACTAGTCAGATATGTTCTTGGGCGGTGAATAGGGGGTGTTGAGTCCAGTTCACTGAGCAAGGAGTAGGTCTTGTCTATTACATATTGGGTTTATGGAACGGTATCTGAGCTAATTTGAAACCCGTATTTTATGCATCACCCCACCTCACCTTTTCCGTTAAGCAGCCATAGTGTGTTTTCTAAACGTGTGACTCTGTGCCGTTTTGTAATTCAGTTCAAGTGTAGTGGTTTTTACATTCCCTCTGTAAGTGATATCTTATGACAAGTGTCTTTTTCTGTGTGACTTATTTCACTTAGAATCGTCGTACCTAACTCCACTCATCATGCTGCTACTAGCCTTATGACGTTGATTTCATGGCTGAGTGATATTCCATTGTACATAAGGACCACAACTTCTTTATCCATTTTTCTCTTTCCTGGGATATTTAAGGTGTAACGAAGTGGAGGTTCTTGTCAAGAGAGCAGCCCTAAAGTTTGGGGTGCCTGTGTCTTGCTGATTTTTAGTTTTCCCAATTTATACGCCCATGAGTGGAAGTGCCCTATGCTCTCTAAGCTGAGTTTTTTAGATGTTTCAGGACACACCGTACACTTCTCCGGAGTGGCTGTTGGCAATTTACATCCCGCCCATCAGCGTAGCAAGGCTTCCATTTCTCCATGGCCTGTCCTGAATTTCTGGTTTTGACACTTTATTCAGCATGGCCCTTTTGACCGATGGGAAGCGAGACTTCTTTGTAGCGCTGATGTGCCTTTCCAGGTTGCTTGGTTGGCCACAAAGGGCGTATGCGTTTTTTCCTGAATATATTCAGGAAAAAACGCATACGCCCTTTTTGGCCAAGGGCATCATTGTCGAAGTTTGGCCGCTTTTCCTCTGCTTTCAAGGCGATTCGAATCTACCTCCTGAAATCTGTTTCCTGCAATTCTGCCTTGCTTTCAAATCCTCTTCGTTGCCTTCCCTCAATATATTTGTGGACGAGAGTTATCATTTATAACTCTGCAGGTTTGTGCATTGCAGTGCCCCTGCGCTCCATTTTCCAACTCGCTTTCTTGGGAGCTGGCCGCAAACGCGCAGGATTGCTTCAGGCCCTATTCTGGTTCCGGGCGGCAGGCTGAGCCTGTGGTTAATTCTTCTTCCTGATGGGAAAATAGAGTGACCTGTGCCTGTCCCAACACCTAGAGCTAGTCTCTCATTGGTTCCCCCTCTTCCCGTTCATCCTCAGGACAAATTGCAACCTGTACGGAACAGGAGGTGAAAGGTGCTGAGTCTCCAAGGAGGGAGATTGCTATTCAAGCGGCTGGAATGGCGAACCCGAGCACAAGGAGATGAGAAATGAGGTGCGTTTTAGAAACCTTTCCCGATCACACGGTGTACCATCTTCTGGGTTTCTCATGCATGTTTTCGATGTAGGAAGATGCCCTTGCACCTGGAGATTTGGGACCCATGGGATGGGTACCACGCAGTATTACTTTAAAGGTTCTGCGTTTGCTCACCCAACCTCACCAAACCTCTCAGCGCCAAGAGTGTCCACCCTTATGTCTCCATCAGCAGTGGGTCTAGATATGGTCAATCCAGGTGGCATCGCAGCCCCTGAACGAATTTTGTAAGAATTTCTCTCTCTTTCACTGTCTTTGTTTCACGGGTTTCTAAAAGTAATTGATTTTTGGAACGGGGTTTAGCTGCTTTTCACTGCTGTGTTTATGCCGCTTTACACCCACTTGACTCACTTACAGAGAGATATCAATACATAGGTTTTAAGTTTCTTACTAGCCAGATATGTTCTTGGGCGGTGAATAGGGGGTGTTGAGTCCAGTTCACTGAGCAAGGAGTAGGTCTTGTCTATTACATATTGGGTTTATGGAACGGAATCTGAGCTAATTTGAAACCCGTGTTTTATGCATCACCCCACCTCACCTTTTCCGTTAAGCAGCCATAGTGTGTTTTCTAAACGTGTGACTCTGTGCCGTTTTGTAATTCAGTTCAAGTGTAGCGGTTTTTACATTCCCTCTGTAAGTGATATCTTATGACAAGTGTCTTTTTCTGTGTGACTTATTTCACTTAGAATCGTCGTACCTAACTCCACTCATCATGCAGCTACTAGCCTTATGACGTTGATTTCATGGCTGAGTGATATTCCATTGTACATAAGGACCACAACTTCTTTATCCATTTTTCTCTTTCCTGGGATATTTAAGGTGTAACGAAGTGGAGGTTCTTGTCAAGAGAGCAGCCCTAAAGTTTGGGGTGCCTGTGTCTTGCTGATTTTTAGTTTTCCCAATTTATACGCCCATGAGTGGAAGTGCCCTATGCTCTCTAAGCTGAGTTTTTTAGATGTTTCAGGACACACCGTACACTTCTCCGGAGTGGCTGTTGGCAATTTACATCCCGCCCATCAGCGTAGCAAGGCTTCCATTTCTCCATGGCCTGTCCTGAATTTCTGGTTTTGACACTTTATTCAGCATGGCCCTTTTGACCGATGGGAAGCGAGACTTCTTTGTAGCGCTGATGTGCCTTTCCAGGTTGCTTGGTTGGCCACAAAGGGCGTATGCGTTTTTTCCTGAATATATTCAGGAAAAAACGCATACGCCCTTTTTGGCCAAGGGCATCATTGTCGAAGTTTGGCCGCTTTTCCTCTGCTTTCAAGGCGATTCGAATCTACCTCCTGAAATCTGTTTCCTGCAATTCTGCCTTGCTTTCAAATCCTCTTCGTTGCCTTCCCTCAATATATTTGTGGACGAGAGTTATCATTTATAACTCTGCAGGTTTGTGCATTGCAGTGCCCCTGCGCTCCATTTTCCAACTCGCTTTCTTGGGAGCTGGCCGCAAACGCGCAGGATTGCTTCAGGCCCTATTCTGGTTCCGGGCGGCAGGCTGAGCCTGTGGTTAATTCTTCTTCCTGATGGGAAAATAGAGTGACCTGTGCCTGTCCCAACACCTAGAGCTAGTCTCTCATTGGTTCCCCCTCTTCCCGTTCATCGTCAGGACAAATTGCAACCTGTACGGAACAGGAGGTGAAAGGTGCTGAGTCTCCAAGGAGGGAGATTGCTAGTCAAGCGGCTGGAATGGCGAACCCGAGCACAAGGAGATGAGAAATGAGGTGCGTTTTAAAAACCTTTCCCGATCACACGGTGTACCATCTTCTGGGTTTCTCATGCATGTTTTCGATGTAGGAAGATGCCCTTGCACCTGGAGATTTGGGACCCATGGGATGGGTACCACGCAGTATTACTTTAAAGGTTCTGCGTTTGCTCACCCAACCTCACCAAACCTCTCAGCGCCAAGAGTGTCCACCCTTATGTCTCCATCAGCAGTGGGTCTAGATATGGTCAATCCAGGTGGCATCGCAGCCCCTGAAAGAATTTTGTAAGAATTTCTCTCTCTTTCACTGTCTTTGTTTCACGGGTTTTTAAAAGTAATTGATTTTTGGAACGGGGTTTAGCTGCTTTTCACTGCTGTGTTTATGCCGCTTTACACCCACTTGACTCACTTACAGAGAGATATCAATACATAGGTTTTAAGATTCTTACTAGTCAGATATGTTCTTGGACGGTGAATAGGGGGTGTTGAGTCCAGTTCACTGAGCAAGGAGTAGGTCTTGTCTATTACATATTGGGTTTATGGAACGGTATCTGAGCTAATTTGAAACCCGTATTTTATGCATCACCCCACCTCACCTTTTCCGTTAAGCAGCCATAGTGTGTTTTCTAAACGTGTGACTCTGTGCCGTTTTGTAATTCAGTTCAAGTGTAGTGGTTTTTACATTCCCTCTGTAAGTGATATCTTATGACAAGTGTCTTTTTCTGTGTGACTTATTTCACTTAGAATCGTCGTACCTAACTCCACTCATCATGCTGCTACTAGCCTTATGACGTTGATTTCATGGCTGAGTGATATTCCATTGTACATAAGGACCACAACTTCTTTATCCATTTTTCTCTTTCCTGGGATATTTAAGGTGTAACGAAGTGGAGGTTCTTGTCAAGAGAGCAGCCCTAAAGTTTGGGGTGCCTGTGTCTTGCTGATTTTTAGTTTTCCCAATTTATACGCCCATGAGTGGAAGTGCCCTATGCTCTCTAAGCTGAGTTTTTTAGATGTTTCAGGACACACCGTACACTTCTCCGGAGTGGCTGTTGGCAATTTACATCCCGCCCATCAGCGTAGCAAGGCTCCCATTTCTCCATGGCCTGTCCTGAATTTCTGGTTTTGACACTTTATTCAGCATGGCCCTTTTGACCGATGGGAAGCGAGACTTCTTTGTAGCACTGATGTGCCTTTCCAGGTTGCTTGGTTGGCCACAAAGGGCGTATGCGTTTTTTCCTGAATATATTCAGGAAAAAACGCATACGCCCTTTTTGGCCAAGGGCATCATTGTCGAAGTTTGGCCGCTTTTCCTCTGCTTTCAAGGTGATTCGAATCTACCTCCTGAAATCTGTTTCCTGCAATTCTGCCTTGCTTTCAAATCCTCTTCGTTGCCTTCCCTCAATATATTTGTGGACGAGAGTTATCATTTATAACTCTGCAGGGTTGTGCATTGCAGTACCCCTGAGCTCCATTTTCCAACTCGCTTTCTTGGGAGCTGGCCGCAAACGCGCAGGATTGCTTCAGGCCCTATTCTGGTTCCGGGTGGCAGGCTGAGCCTGTGGTTAATACTTCTTCCTGATGGGAAAATAGAGTGACCTGTGCCTGTCCCAACACCTAGAGCTAGTCTCTCATTGGTTCCCCCTCTTCCCGTTCATCGTCAGGACAAATTGCAACCTGTACGGAACAGGAGGTGAAAGGTGCTGAGTCTCCAAGGAGGGAGATTGGTAGTCAAGCGGCTGGAATGGCGAACCCGAGCACAAGGAGATGAGAAATGAGGTGCGTTTTAGAAACATTTCCCGATCACACGGTGTACCATCTTCTGGGTTTCTCATGCATGTTTTCGATGTAGGAAGATGCCCTTGCACCTGGAGATTTGGGACCCATGGGATGGGTACCACGCAGTATTACTTTAAAGGTTCTGCGTTTGCTCACCCAACCTCACCAAACCTCTCAGCGCCAAGAGTGTCCACCCTTATGTCTCCATCAGCAGTGGGTCTAGATATGGTCAATCCAGGTGGCATCGCAGCCCCTGAAAGAATTTTGTAAGAATTTCTCTCTCTTTCACTGTCTTTGTTTCACGGGTTTTTAAAAGTAATTGATTTTTGGAACGGGGTTTAGCTGCTTTTCACTGCTGTGTTTATGCCGCTTTACACCCACTTGACTCACTTACAGAAGGATATCAATACATAGGTTTTAAGATTCTTACTAGTCAGATATGTTCTTGGGCAGTGAATAGGGGGTATTGAGTCCAGTTCACTGAGCAAGGAGTAGGTCTTGTCTATTACATATTGGGTTTATGGAACGGTATCTGAGCTAATTTGACACCCGTGTTTTATGCATCACCCCACCTCACCTTTCCCGTTAAGCAGCCATAGTGTGTTTTCTAAACGTGTGACTCTGTGCCGTTTTGTAATTCAGTTCAAGTGTAGTGGTTTTTACATTCCCTCTGTAAGTGATATCTTATGACAAGTGTCTTTTTCTGTGTGACTTATTTCACTTAGAATCGTCGTACCTAACTCCACTCATCATGCTGCTACTAGCCTTATGACGTTGATTTCATGGCTGAGTGATATTCCATTGTACATAAGGACCACAACTTCTTTATCCATTTTTCTCTTTCCTGGGATATTTAAGGTGTAACGAAGTGGAGGTTCTTGTCAAGAGAGCAGCCCTAAAGTTTGGGGTGCCTGTGTCTTGCTGATTTTTAGTTTTCCCAATTTATACGCCCATGAGTGGAAGTGCCCTATGCTCTCTAAGCTGAGTTTTTTAGATGTTTCAGGACACACCGTACACTTCTCCGGAGTGGCTGTTGGCAATTTACATCCCGCCCATCAGCGTAGCAAGGCTCCCATTTCTCCATGGCCTGTCCTGAATTTCTGGTTTTGACACTTTATTCAGCATGGCCCTTTTGACCGATGGGAAGCGAGACTTCTTTGTAGCACTGATGTGCCTTTCCAGGTTGCTTGGTTGGCCACAAAGGGCGTATGCGTTTTTTCCTGAATATATTCAGGAAAAAACGCATACGCCCTTTTTGGCCAAGGGCATCATTGTCGAAGTTTGGCCGCTTTTCCTCTGCTTTCAAGGTGATTCGAATCTACCTCCTGAAATCTGTTTCCTGCAATTCTGCCTTGCTTTCAAATCCTCTTCGTTGCCTTCCCTCAATATATTTGTGGACGAGAGTTATCATTTATAACTCTGCAGGGTTGTGCATTGCAGTACCCCTGAGCTCCATTTTCCAACTCGCTTTCTTGGGAGCTGGCCGCAAACGCGCAGGATTGCTTCAGGCCCTATTCTGGTTCCGGGTGGCAGGCTGAGCCTGTGGTTAATACTTCTTCCTGATGGGAAAATAGAGTGACCTGTGCCTGTCCCAACACCTAGAGCTAGTCTCTCATTGGTTCCCCCTCTTCCCGTTCATCGTCAGGACAAATTGCAACCTGTACGGAACAGGAGGTGAAAGGTGCTGAGTCTCCAAGGAGGGAGATTGGTAGTCAAGCGGCTGGAATGGCGAACCCGAGCACAAGGAGATGAGAAATGAGGTGCGTTTTAGAAACATTTCCCGATCACACGGTGTACCATCTTCTGGGTTTCTCATGCATGTTTTCGATGTAGGAAGATGCCCTTGCACCTGGAGATTTGGGACCCATGGGATGGGTACCACGCAGTATTACTTTAAAGGTTCTGCGTTTGCTCACCCAACCTCACCAAACCTCTCAGCGCCAAGAGTGTCCACCCTTATGTCTCCATCAGCAGTGGGTCTAGATATGGTCAATCCAGGTGGCATCGCAGCCCCTGAAAGAATTTTGTAAGAATTTCTCTCTCTTTCACTGTCTTTGTTTCACGGGTTTTTAAAAGTAATTGATTTTTGGAACGGGGTTTAGCTGCTTTTCACTGCTGTGTTTATGCCGCTTTACACCCACTTGACTCACTTACAGAAGGATATCAATACATAGGTTTTAAGATTCTTACTAGTCAGATATGTTCTTGGGCAGTGAATAGGGGGTATTGAGTCCAGTTCACTGAGCAAGGAGTAGGTCTTGTCTATTACATATTGGGTTTATGGAACGGTATCTGAGCTAATTTGACACCCGTGTTTTATGCATCACCCCACCTCACCTTTCCCGTTAAGCAGCCATAGTGTGTTTTCCAAACGTGTGACTCTGTGCCGTTTTGTAATTCAGCTCAAGTGTAGCGGTTTTTACATTCCCTTTATAAGTGACATCTTATGACAAGTGTATTTTTCTGTGTGACTTATTTCACTTGGAATTGTCGTACCTAAATCCACTCATCATGCTGCTACTAGCCTTATGACTTTGATTTCATGGCTGAGTGATATTCCATTGTACATAAGGACCACAACTTCTTTATCCATTTTTCTCTTTCCTGGGATATTGAAGGTGTAACGGAGTGGAGGTTCTTGTCAAGAGAGCAGCCCTAAACTTTGGGGTGCCTGTGTCTTGCTGATTTTTAGTTTTCCCAATTTATACGCCCATGAGTGGAAGTGCCCTATGCTCTCTAAGCTGAGTTTTTTAGATGTTTCAGGAAACACCGTACACTTCTCCAGAGTGGCTCTTGGCAATTTACATCTCGCCCATCAGCGTAGCAAGGCTCCTGTTTCTCCATGGCCTGTCCTGCATTTCTGGTTTTGACACTGTATTCAGCATGGCCCTTTAGACCGATGGGAAGCGAGACTTCTTTGTAGCGCTGATTTGCCTTTCCAGGTTGCTTGGTTGGCCAAAAAGGGCGTATGCGTTTTTTCCTGAATATATTCAGGAAAAAACGCATACGCCCTTTTTGGCCAAGGGCATGGTTTTCGAGGTTTGGCCGCTTTTCCTCTGCTTTCAAGGCGATTCGAATCTACCTCCTGAAATCTGTTTCCTGCAATTCTGCCTTGCTTTCAAATCCTCTTCGTTGCCTTCCCTCAATATATTTGTGGACGAGAGTTATCATTTATAACTCTGCAGGGTTGTGCATTGCAGTGCCCCTGCGCTCCATTTTCCAACTCGCTTTCTTGGGAGCTGGCCGCAAACGCGCAGGATTGCTTCAGGCCCTATTCTGGTTCCGGGCGGCAGGCTGAGCCTGTGGTTAATTCTTCTTCCTGATGGGAAAATAGAGTGACCTGTGCCTGTCCCAACACCTAGAGCTAGTCTCTCATTGGTTCCCCCTCTTCCCGTTCATCCTCAGGACAAATTGCAACCTGTACGGAACAGGAGGTGAAAGGTGCTGAGTCTCCAAGGAGGGAGATTGCTATTCAAGCGGCTGGAATGGCGAACCCGAGCACAAGGAGATGAGAAATGAGGTGCGTTTTAGAAACCTTTCCCAATCACACGGTGTACCATCTTCTGGGTTTCTCATGCATGTTTTCGATGTAGGAAGATGCCCTTGCACCTGGAGATTTGGGACCCATGGGATGGGTACCACGCAGTATTACTTTTAAGGTTCTGCGTTTGCTCACCCAACCTCACCAAACCTCTCAGCGCCAAGAGTGTCCACCCTTATGTCTCCATCAGCAGTGGGTCTAGATATGGTCAATCCAGGTGGCATCGCAGCCCCTGAACGAATTTTGTAAGAATTTCTCTCTCTTTCACTGTCTTTGTTTCACGGGTTTTTAAAAGTAATTGATTTTTGGAACGGGGTTTAGCTGCTTTTCACTGCTGTGTTTATGCCGCTTTACACCCACTTGACTCACTTACAGAGAGATATCAATACATAGGTTTTAAGTTTCTTACTAGCCAGATATGTTCTTGGGCGGTGAATAGGGGGTGTTGAGTCCAGTTCACTGAGCAAGGAGTAGGTCTTGTCTATTACATATTGGGTTTATGGAACGGAATCTGAGCTAATTTGAAACCCGTGTTTTATGCATCACCCCACCTCACCTTTCCCGTTAAGCAGCCATAGTGTGTTTTCTAAACGTGTGACTCTGTGCCGTTTTGTAATTCAGTTCAAGTGTAGCGGTTTTTACATTCCCTCTGTAAGTGATATCTTATGACAAGTGTCTTTTTCTGTGTGACTTATTTCACTTAGAATCGTCGTACCTAACTCCACTCATCATGCAGCTACTAGCCTTATGACGTTGATTTCATGGCTGAGTGATATTCCATTGTACATAAGGACCACAACTTCTTTATCCATTTTTCTCTTTCCTGGGATATTTAAGGTGTAACGAAGTGGAGGTTCTTGTCAAGAGAGCAGCCCTAAAGTTTGGGGTGCCTGTGTCTTGCTGATTTTTAGTTTTCCCAATTTATACGCCCATGAGTGGAAGTGCCCTATGCTCTCTAAGCTGAGTTTTTTAGATGTTTCAGGACACACCGTACACTTCTCCGGAGTGGCTGTTGGCAATTTACATCCCGCCCATCAGCGTAGCAAGGCTCCCGTTTCTCCATGGCCTCTCCTGCATTTCTGGTTTTGACACTTTATTCAGCATGGCCCTTTTGACCGATGGGAAGCGAGACTTCTTTGTAGCGCTGATGTGCCTTTCCAGGTTGCTTGGTTGGCCAAAAAGGGCGTATGCGTTTTTTCCTGAATATATTCAGGAAAAAACGCATACGCCCTTTTTGGCCAAGGGCATCATTGTCGAGGTTTGGCCGCTTTTCCTGTGCTTTCAAGGCGATTCGAATCTACCTCCTGAAATCTGTTTCCTGCAATTCTGCCTTGCTTTCAAATCCTCTTCGTTGCCTTCCCTCAATATATTTGTGGACGAGAGTTATCATTTATAACTCTGCAGGGTTGTGCATTGCAGTACCCCTGAGCTCCATTTTCCAACTCGCTTTCTTGGGAGCTGGCCGCAAACGCGCAGGATTGCTTCAGGCCCTATTCTGGTTCCGGGTGGCAGGCTGAGCCTGTGGTTAATTCTTCTTCCTGATGGGAAAATAGAGTGACCTGTGCCTGTCCCAACACCTAGAGCTAGTCTCTCATTGGTTCCCCCTCTTCCCGTTCATCCTCAGGACAAATTGCAACCTGTACGGAACAGGAGGTGAAAGGTGCTGAGTCTCCAAGGAGGGAGATTGCTAGTCAAGCGGCTGGAATGGCGAACCCGAGCACAAGGAGATGAGAAATGAGGTGCGTTTTAGAAACCTTTCCCGATCACACGGTGTACCATCTTCTGGGTTTCTCATGCATGTTTTCGATGTAGGAAGATGCCCTTGCACCTGGAGATTTGGGACCCATGGGATGGGTACCACGCAGTATTACTTTAAAGGTTCTGCGTTTGCTCACCCAACCTCACCAAACCTCTCAGCGCCAAGAGTGTCCACCCTTATGTCTCCATCAGCAGTGGGTCTAGATATGGTCAATCCAGGTGGCATCGCAGCCCCTGAACGAATTTTGTAAGAATTTCTCTCTCTTTCACTGTCTTTGTTTCACGGGTTTTTAAAAGTAATTGATTTTTGGAACGGGGTTTAGCTGCTTTTCACTGCTGTGTTTATGCCGCTTTACACCCACTTGACTCACTTACAGAAGGATATCAATACATAGGTTTTAAGATTCTTACTAGTCAGATATGTTCTTGGGCGGTGAATAGGGGGTGTTGAGTCCAGTTCACTGAGCAAGGAGTAGGTCTTGTCTATTACATATTGGGTTTATGGAACGGTATCTGAGCTAATTTGAAACCCGTGTTTTATGCATCACCCCACCTCACCTTTCCCGTTAAGCAACCATAGTGTGTTTTCTAAACGTGTGACTCTGTGCCGTTTTGTAATTCAGTTCAAGTGTAGCGGTTTTTACATTCCCTCTGTAAGTGATATCTTATGACAAGTGTCTTTTTCTGTGTGACTTATTTCACTTAGAATCGTCGTACCTAACTCCACTCATCATGCAGCTACTAGCCTTATGACGTTGATTTCATGGCTGAGTGATATTCCATTGTACATAAGGACCACAACTTCTTTATCCATTTTTCTCTTTCCTGGGATATTTAAGGTGTAACGAAGTGGAGGTTCTTGTCAAGAGAGCAGCCCTAAAGTTTGGGGTGCCTGTGTCTTGCTGATTTTTAGTTTTCCCAATTTATACGCCCATGAGTGGAAGTGCCCTATGCTCTCTAAGCTGAGTTTTTTAGATGTTTCAGGACACACCGTACACTTCTCCGGAGTGGCTGTTGGCAATTTACATCCCGCCCATCAGCGTAGCAAGGCTCCCGTTTCTCCATGGCCTGTCCTGCATTTCTGGTTTTGACACTTTATTCAGCATGGCCCTTTTGACCGATGGGAAGCGAGACTTCTTTGTAGCGCTGATGTGCCTTTCCAGGTTGCTTGGTTGGCCAAAAAGGGCGTATGCGTTTTTTCCTGAATATATTCAGGAAAAAACGCATACGCCCTTTTTGGCCAAGGGCATCATTGTCGAGGTTTGGCCGCTTTTCCTGTGCTTTCAAGGCGATTCGAATCTACCTCCTGAAATCTGTTTCCTGCAATTCTGCCTTGCTTTCAAATCCTCTTCGTTGCCTTCCCTCAATATATTTGTGGACGAGAGTTATCATTTATAACTCTGCAGGGTTGTGAATTGCAGTACCCCTGAGCTCCATTTTCCAACTCGCTTTCTTGGGATCTGGCCGCAAACGCGCAGGATTGCTTCAGGCCCTATTCTGGTTCCGGGCGGCAGGCTGAGCCTGTGGTTAATTCTTCTTCCTGATGGGAAAATAGAGTGACCTGTGCCTGTCCCAACACCTAGAGCTAGTCTCTCATTGGTTCCCCCTCTTCCCGTTCATCCTCAGGACAAATTGCAACCTGTACGGAACAGGAGGTGAAAGGTGCTGAGTCTCCAAGGAGGGAGATTGCTATTCAAGCGGCTGGAATGGCGAACCCGAGCACAAGGAGATGAGAAATGAGGTGCGTTTTAGAAACCTTTCCCGATCACACGGTGTACCATCTTCTGGGTTTCTCATGCATGTTTTCGATGTAGGAAGATGCCCTTGCACCTGGAGATTTGGGACCCATGGGATGGGTACCACGCAGTATTACTTTAAAGGTTCTGCGTTTGCTCACCCAACCTCACCAAACCTCTCAGCCCCAAGAGTGTCCACCCTTATGTCTCCATCAGCAGTGGGTCTAGATATGGTCAATCCAGGTGGCATCGCAGCCCCTGAAAGAATTTTGTAAGAATTTCTCTCTCTTTCACTGTCTTTGTTTCACGGGTTTTTAAAAGTAATTGATTTTTGGAACGGGGTTTAGCTGCTTTTCACTGCTGTGTTTATGCCGCTTTACACCCACTTGACTCACTTACAGAGAGATATCAATACATAGGTTTTAAGATTCTTACTAGTCAGATATGTTCTTGGGCGGTGAATAGGGGGTGTTGAGTCCAGTTCACTGAGCAAGGAGTAGGTCTTGTCTATTACATATTGGGTTTATGGAACGGTATCTGAGCTAATTTGAAACCCGTATTTTATGCATCACCCCACCTCACCTTTTCCGTTAAGCAGCCATAGTGTGTTTTCTAAACGTGTGACTCTGTGCCGTTTTGTAATTCAGTTCAAGTGTAGTGGTTTTTACATTCCCTCTGTAAGTGATATCTTATGACAAGTGTCTTTTTCTGTGTGACTTATTTCACTTAGAATCGTCGTACCTAACTCCACTCATCATGCTGCTACTAGCCTTATGACGTTGATTTCATGGCTGAGTGATATTCCATTGTACATAAGGACCACAACTTCTTTATCCATTTTTCTCTTTCCTGGGATATTTAAGGTGTAACGAAGTGGAGGTTCTTGTCAAGAGAGCAGCCCTAAAGTTTGGGGTGCCTGTGTCTTGCTGATTTTTAGTTTTCCCAATTTATACGCCCATGAGTGGAAGTGCCCTATGCTCTCTAAGCTGAGTTTTTTAGATGTTTCAGGACACACCGTACACTTCTCCGGAGTGGCTGTTGGCAATTTACATCCCGCCCATCAGCGTAGCAAGGCTCCCATTTCTCCATGGCCTGTCCTGAATTTCTGGTTTTGACACTTTATTCAGCATGGCCCTTTTGACCGATGGGAAGCGAGACTTCTTTGTAGCACTGATGTGCCTTTCCAGGTTGCTTGGTTGGCCACAAAGGGCGTATGCGTTTTTTCCTGAATATATTCAGGAAAAAACGCATACGCCCTTTTTGGCCAAGGGCATCATTGTCGAAGTTTGGCCGCTTTTCCTCTGCTTTCAAGGTGATTCGAATCTACCTCCTGAAATCTGTTTCCTGCAATTCTGCCTTGCTTTCAAATCCTCTTCGTTGCCTTCCCTCAATATATTTGTGGACGAGAGTTATCATTTATAACTCTGCAGGGTTGTGCATTGCAGTACCCCTGAGCTCCATTTTCCAACTCGCTTTCTTGGGAGCTGGCCGCAAACGCGCAGGATTGCTTCAGGCCCTATTCTGGTTCCGGGTGGCAGGCTGAGCCTGTGGTTAATTCTTCTTCCTGATGGGAAAATAGAGTGACCTGTGCCTGTCCCAACACCTAGAGCTAGTCTCTCATTGGTTCCCCCTCTTCCCGTTCATCGTCAGGACAAATTGCAACCTGTACGGAACAGGAGGTGAAAGGTGCTGAGTCTCCAAGGAGGGAGATTGGTAGTCAAGCGGCTGGAATGGCGAACCCGAGCACAAGGAGATGAGAAATGAGGTGCGTTTTAGAAACATTTCCCGATCACACGGTGTACCATCTTCTGGGTTTCTCATGCATGTTTTCGATGTAGGAAGATGCCCTTGCACCTGGAGATTTGGGACCCATGGGATGGGTACCACGCAGTATTACTTTAAAGGTTCTGCGTTTGCTCACCCAACCTCACCAAACCTCTCAGCGCCAAGAGTGTCCACCCTTATGTCTCCATCAGCAGTGGGTCTAGATATGGTCAATCCAGGTGGCATCGCAGCCCCTGAAAGAATTTTGTAAGAATTTCTCTCTCTTTCACTGTCTTTGTTTCACGGGTTTTTAAAAGTAATTGATTTTTGGAACGGGGTTTAGCTGCTTTTCACTGCTGTGTTTATGCCGCTTTACACCCACTTGACTCACTTACAGAAGGATATCAATACATAGGTTTTAAGATTCTTACTAGTCAGATATGTTCTTGGGCGGTGAATAGGGGGTATTGAGTCCAGTTCACTGAGCAAGGAGTAGGTCTTGTCTATTACATATTGGGTTTATGGAACGGTATCTGAGCTAATTTGACACCCGTGTTTTATGCATCACCCCACCTCACCTTTCCCGTTAAGCAGCCATAGTGTGTTTTCCAAACGTGTGACTCTGTGCCGTTTTGTAATTCAGCTCAAGTGTAGCGGTTTTTACATTCCCTTTATAAGTGACATCTTATGACAAGTGTATTTTTCTGTGTGACTTATTTCACTTGGAATTGTCGTACCTAAATCCACTCATCATGCTGCTACTAGCCTTATGACTTTGATTTCATGGCTGAGTGATATTCCATTGTACATAAGGACCACAACTTCTTTATCCATTTTTCTCTTTCCTGGGATATTGAAGGTGTAACGGAGTGGAGGTTCTTGTCAAGAGAGCAGCCCTAAACTTTGGGGTGCCTGTGTCTTGCTGATTTTTAGTTTTCCCAATTTATACGCCCATGAGTGGAAGTGCCCTATGCTCTCTAAGCTGAGTTTTTTAGATGTTTCAGGAAACACCGTACACTTCTCCAGAGTGGCTCTTGGCAATTTACATCTCGCCCATCAGCGTAGCAAGGCTCCTGTTTCTCCATGGCCTGTCCTGCATTTCTGGTTTTGACACTGTATTCAGCATGGCCCTTTAGACCGATGGGAAGCGAGACTTCTTTGTAGCGCTGATTTGCCTTTCCAGGTTGCTTGGTTGGCCAAAAAGGGCGTATGCGTTTTTTCCTGAATATATTCAGGAAAAAACGCATACGCCCTTTTTGGCCAAGGGCATGGTTTTCGAGGTTTGGCCGCTTTTCCTCTGCTTTCAAGGCGATTCGAATCTACCTCCTGAAATCTGTTTCCTGCAATTCTGCCTTGCTTTCAAATCCTCTTCGTTGCCTTCCCTCAATATATTTGTGGACGAGAGTTATCATGTATAACTCTGCAGGGTTGTGCATTGCAGTGCCCCTGCGCTCCATTTTCCAACTCGCTTTCTTGGGAGCTGGCCGCAAACGCGCAGGATTGCTTCAGGCCCTATTCTGGTTCCGGGCGGCAGGCTGAGCCTGTGGTTAATTCTTCTTCCTGATGGGAAAATAGAGTGACCTGTGCCTGTCCCAACACCTAGAGCTAGTCTCTCATTGGTTCCCCCTCTTCCCGTTCATCGTCAGGACAAATTGCAACCTGTACGGAACAGGAGGTGAAAGGTGCTGAGTCTCCAAGGAGGGAGATTGCTATTCAAGCGGCTGGAATGGCGAACCCGAGCACAAGGAGATGAGAAATGAGGTGCGTTTTAGAAACCTTTCCCGATCACACGGTGTACCATCTTCTGGGTTTCTCATGCATGTTTTCGATGTAGGAAGATGCCCTTGCACCTGGAGATTTGGGACCCATGGGATGGGTACCACGCAGTATTACTTTAAAGGTTCTGCGTTTGCTCACCCAACCTCACCAAACCTCTCAGCGCCAAGAGTGTCCACCCTTATGTCTCCATCAGCAGTGGGTCTAGATATGGTCAATCCAGGTGGCATCGCAGCCCCTGAACGAATTTTGTAAGAATTTCTCTCTCTTTCACTGTCTTTGTTTCACGGGTTTTTAAAAGTAATTGATTTTTGGAACGGGGTTTAGCTGCTTTTCACTGCTGTGTTTATGCCGCTTTACACCCACTTGACTCACTTACAGAGAGATATCAATACATAGGTTTTAAGTTTCTTACTAGCCAGATATGTTCTTGGGCGGTGAATAGGGGGTGTTGAGTCCAGTTCACTGAGCAAGGAGTAGGTCTTGTCTATTACATATTGGGTTTATGGAACGGAATCTGAGCTAATTTGAAACCCGTGTTTTATGCATCACCCCACCTCACCTTTCCCGTTAAGCAGCCATAGTGTGTTTTCTAAACGTGTGACTCTGTGCCGTTTTGTAATTCAGTTCAAGTGTAGCGGTTTTTACATTCCCTCTGTAAGTGATATCTTATGACAAGTGTCTTTTTCTGTGTGACTTATTTCACTTAGAATCGTCGTACCTAACTCCACTCATCATGCAGCTACTAGCCTTATGACGTTGATTTCATGGCTGAGTGATATTCCATTGTACATAAGGACCACAACTTCTTTATCCATTTTTCTCTTTCCTGGGATATTTAAGGTGTAACGAAGTGGAGGTTCTTGTCAAGAGAGCAGCCCTAAAGTTTGGGGTGCCTGTGTCTTGCTGATTTTTAGTTTTCCCAATTTATACGCCCATGAGTGGAAGTGCCCTATGCTCTCTAAGCTGAGTTTTTTAGATGTTTCAGGACACACCGTACACTTCTCCGGAGTGGCTGTTGGCAATTTACATCCCGCCCATCAGCGTAGCAAGGCTCCCGTTTCTCCATGGCCTCTCCTGCATTTCTGGTTTTGACACTTTATTCAGCATGGCCCTTTTGACCGATGGGAAGCGAGACTTCTTTGTAGCGCTGATGTGCCTTTCCAGGTTGCTTGGTTGGCCAAAAAGGGCGTATGCGTTTTTTCCTGAATATTTTCAGGAAAAAACGCATACGCCCTTTTTGGCCAAGGGCATCATTGTCGAGGTTTGGCCGCTTTTCCTGTGCTTTCAAGGCGATTCGAATCTACCTCCTGAAATCTGTTTCCTGCAATTCTGCCTTGCTTTCAAATCCTCTTCGTTGCCTTCCCTCAATATATTTGTGGACGAGAGTTATCATTTATAACTCTGCAGGGTTGTGCATTGCAGTACCCCTGAGCTCCATTTTCCAACTCGCTTTCTTGGGAGCTGGCCGCAAACGCGCAGGATTGCTTCAGGCCCTATTCTGGTTCCGGGTGGCAGGCTGAGCCTGTGGTTAATTCTTCTTCCTGATGGGAAAATAGAGTGACCTGTGCCTGTCCCAACACCTAGAGCTAGTCTCTCATTGGTTCCCCCTCTTCCCGTTCATCGTCAGGACAAATTGCAACCTGTACGGAACAGGAGGTGAAAGGTGCTGAGTCTCCAAGGAGGGAGATTGCTAGTCAAGCGGCTGGAATGGCGAACCCGAGCACAAGGAGATGAGAAATGAGGTGCGTTTTAGAAACCTTTCCCGATCACACGGTGTACCATCTTCTGGGTTTCTCATGCATGTTTTCGATGTAGGAAGATGCCCTTGCACCTGGAGATTTGGGACCCATGGGATGGGTACCACGCAGTATTACTTTAAAGGTTCTGCGTTTGCTCACCCAACCTCACCAAACCTCTCAGCGCCAAGAGTGTCCACCCTTATGTCTCCATCAGCAGTGGGTCTAGATATGGTCAATCCAGGTGGCATCGCAGCCCCTGAACGAATTTTGTAAGAATTTCTCTCTCTTTCACTGTCTTTGTTTCACGGGTTTTTAAAAGTAATTGATTTTTGGAACGGGGTTTAGCTGCTTTTCACTGCTGTGTTTATGCCGCTTTACACCCACTTGACTCACTTACAGAAGGATATCAATACATAGGTTTTAAGATTCTTACTAGTCAGATATGTTCTTGGGCGGTGAATAGGGGGTGTTGAGTCCAGTTCACTGAGCAAGGAGTAGGTCTTGTCTATTACATATTGGGTTTATGGAACGGTATCTGAGCTAATTTGAAACCCGTGTTTTATGCATCACCCCACCTCACCTTTCCCGTTAAGCAACCATAGTGTGTTTTCTAAACGTGTGACTCTGTGCCGTTTTGTAATTCAGTTCAAGTGTAGCGGTTTTTACATTCCCTCTGTAAGTGATATCTTATGACAAGTGTCTTTTTCTGTGTGACTTATTTCACTTAGAATCGTCGTACCTAACTCCACTCATCATGCAGCTACTAGCCTTATGACGTTGATTTCATGGCTGAGTGATATTCCATTGTACATAAGGACCACAACTTCTTTATCCATTTTTCTCTTTCCTGGGATATTTAAGGTGTAACGAAGTGGAGGTTCTTGTCAAGAGAGCAGCCCTAAAGTTTGGGGTGCCTGTGTCTTGCTGATTTTTAGTTTTCCCAATTTATACGCCCATGAGTGGAAGTGCCCTATGCTCTCTAAGCTGAGTTTTTTAGATGTTTCAGGACACACCGTACACTTCTCCGGAGTGGCTGTTGGCAATTTACATCCCGCCCATCAGCGTAGCAAGGCTCCCGTTTCTCCATGGCCTGTCCTGCATTTCTGGTTTTGACACTTTATTCAGCATGGCCCTTTTGACCGATGGGAAGCGAGACTTCTTTGTAGCGCTGATGTGCCTTTCCAGGTTGCTTGGTTGGCCAAAAAGGGCGTATGCGTTTTTTCCTGAATATATTCAGGAAAAAACGCATACGCCCTTTTTGGCCAAGGGCATCATTGTCGAGGTTTGGCCGCTTTTCCTGTGCTTTCAAGGCGATTCGAATCTACCTCCTGAAATCTGTTTCCTGCAATTCTGCCTTGCTTTCAAATCCTCTTCGTTGCCTTCCCTCAATATATTTGTGGACGAGAGTTATCATTTATAACTCTGCAGGGTTGTGAATTGCAGTACCCCTGAGCTCCATTTTCCAACTCGCTTTCTTGGGATCTGGCCGCAAACGCGCAGGATTGCTTCAGGCCCTATTCTGGTTCCGGGCGGCAGGCTGAGCCTGTGGTTAATTCTTCTTCCTGATGGGAAAATAGAGTGACCTGTGCCTGTCCCAACACCTAGAGCTAGTCTCTCATTGGTTCCCCCTCTTCCCGTTCATCCTCAGGACAAATTGCAACCTGTACGGAACAGGAGGTGAAAGGTGCTGAGTCTCCAAGGAGGGAGATTGCTATTCAAGCGGCTGGAATGGCGAACCCGAGCACAAGGAGATGAGAAATGAGGTGCGTTTTAGAAACCTTTCCCGATCACACGGTGTACCATCTTCTGGGTTTCTCATGCATGTTTTCGATGTAGGAAGATGCCCTTGCACCTGGAGATTTGGGACCCATGGGATGGGTACCACGCAGTATTACTTTAAAGGTTCTGCGTTTGCTCACCCAACCTCACCAAACCTCTCAGCCCCAAGAGTGTCCACCCTTATGTCTCCATCAGCAGTGGGTCTAGATATGGTCAATCCAGGTGGCATCGCAGCCCCTGAAAGAATTTTGTAAGAATTTCTCTCTCTTTCACTGTCTTTGTTTCACGGGTTTTTAAAAGTAATTGATTTTTGGAACGGGGTTTAGCTGCTTTTCACTGCTGTGTTTATGCCGCTTTACACCCACTTGACTCACTTACAGAGAGATATCAATACATAGGTTTTAAGATTCTTACTAGTCAGATATGTTCTTGGGCGGTGAATAGGGGGTGTTGAGTCCAGTTCACTGAGCAAGGAGTAGGTCTTGTCTATTACATATTGGGTTTATGGAACGGTATCTGAGCTAATTTGAAACCCGTATTTTATGCATCACCCCACCTCACCTTTTCCGTTAAGCAGCCATAGTGTGTTTTCTAAACGTGTGACTCTGTGCCGTTTTGTAATTCAGTTCAAGTGTAGTGGTTTTTACATTCCCTCTGTAAGTGATATCTTATGACAAGTGTCTTTTTCTGTGTGACTTATTTCACTTAGAATCGTCGTACCTAACTCCACTCATCATGCTGCTACTAGCCTTATGACGTTGATTTCATGGCTGAGTGATATTCCATTGTACATAAGGACCACAACTTCTTTATCCATTTTTCTCTTTCCTGGGATATTTAAGGTGTAACGAAGTGGAGGTTCTTGTCAAGAGAGCAGCCCTAAAGTTTGGGGTGCCTGTGTCTTGCTGATTTTTAGTTTTCCCAATTTATACGCCCATGAGTGGAAGTGCCCTATGCTCTCTAAGCTGAGTTTTTTAGATGTTTCAGGACACACCGTACACTTCTCCGGAGTGGCTGTTGGCAATTTACATCCCGCCCATCAGCGTAGCAAGGCTCCCATTTCTCCATGGCCTGTCCTGAATTTCTGGTTTTGACACTTTATTCAGCATGGCCCTTTTGACCGATGGGAAGCGAGACTTCTTTGTAGCACTGATGTGCCTTTCCAGGTTGCTTGGTTGGCCACAAAGGGCGTATGCGTTTTTTCCTGAATATATTCAGGAAAAAACGCATACGCCCTTTTTGGCCAAGGGCATCATTGTCGAAGTTTGGCCGCTTTTCCTCTGCTTTCAAGGTGATTCGAATCTACCTCCTGAAATCTGTTTCCTGCAATTCTGCCTTGCTTTCAAATCCTCTTCGTTGCCTTCCCTCAATATATTTGTGGACGAGAGTTATCATTTATAACTCTGCAGGGTTGTGCATTGCAGTACCCCTGAGCTCCATTTTCCAACTCGCTTTCTTGGGAGCTGGCCGCAAACGCGCAGGATTGCTTCAGGCCCTATTCTGGTTCCGGGTGGCAGGCTGAGCCTGTGGTTAATTCTTCTTCCTGATGGGAAAATAGAGTGACCTGTGCCTGTCCCAACACCTAGAGCTAGTCTCTCATTGGTTCCCCCTCTTCCCGTTCATCGTCAGGACAAATTGCAACCTGTACGGAACAGGAGGTGAAAGGTGCTGAGTCTCCAAGGAGGGAGATTGGTAGTCAAGCGGCTGGAATGGCGAACCCGAGCACAAGGAGATGAGAAATGAGGTGCGTTTTAGAAACATTTCCCGATCACACGGTGTACCATCTTCTGGGTTTCTCATGCATGTTTTCGATGTAGGAAGATGCCCTTGCACCTGGAGATTTGGGACCCATGGGATGGGTACCACGCAGTATTACTTTAAAGGTTCTGCGTTTGCTCACCCAACCTCACCAAACCTCTCAGCGCCAAGAGTGTCCACCCTTATGTCTCCATCAGCAGTGGGTCTAGATATGGTCAATCCAGGTGGCATCGCAGCCCCTGAAAGAATTTTGTAAGAATTTCTCTCTCTTTCACTGTCTTTGTTTCACGGGTTTTTAAAAGTAATTGATTTTTGGAACGGGGTTTAGCTGCTTTTCACTGCTGTGTTTATGCCGCTTTACACCCACTTGACTCACTTACAGAAGGATATCAATACATAGGTTTTAAGATTCTTACTAGTCAGATATGTTCTTGGGCGGTGAATAGGGGGTATTGAGTCCAGTTCACTGAGCAAGGAGTAGGTCTTGTCTATTACATATTGGGTTTATGGAACGGTATCTGAGCTAATTTGACACCCGTGTTTTATGCATCACCCCACCTCACCTTTCCCGTTAAGCAGCCATAGTGTGTTTTCCAAACGTGTGACTCTGTGCCGTTTTGTAATTCAGCTCAAGTGTAGCGGTTTTTACATTCCCTTTATAAGTGACATCTTATGACAAGTGTATTTTTCTGTGTGACTTATTTCACTTGGAATTGTCGTACCTAAATCCACTCATCATGCTGCTACTAGCCTTATGACTTTGATTTCATGGCTGAGTGATATTCCATTGTACATAAGGACCACAACTTCTTTATCCATTTTTCTCTTTCCTGGGATATTGAAGGTGTAACGGAGTGGAGGTTCTTGTCAAGAGAGCAGCCCTAAACTTTGGGGTGCCTGTGTCTTGCTGATTTTTAGTTTTCCCAATTTATACGCCCATGAGTGGAAGTGCCCTATGCTCTCTAAGCTGAGTTTTTTAGATGTTTCAGGAAACACCGTACACTTCTCCAGAGTGGCTCTTGGCAATTTACATCTCGCCCATCAGCGTAGCAAGGCTCCTGTTTCTCCATGGCCTGTCCTGCATTTCTGGTTTTGACACTGTATTCAGCATGGCCCTTTAGACCGATGGGAAGCGAGACTTCTTTGTAGCGCTGATTTGCCTTTCCAGGTTGCTTGGTTGGCCAAAAAGGGCGTATGCGTTTTTTCCTGAATATATTCAGGAAAAAACGCATACGCCCTTTTTGGCCAAGGGCATGGTTTTCGAGGTTTGGCTGCTTTTCCTGTGCTTTCAAGGCGATTCGAATCTACCTCCTGAAATCTGTTTCCTGCAATTCTGCCTTGCTTTCAAATCCTCTTCGTTGCCTTCCCTCAATATATTTGTGGACGAGAGTTATCATGTATAACTCTGCAGGTTTGTGAATTGCAGTGCCCCTGAGCTCCATTTTCCAACTCGCTTTCTTGGGAGCTGGCCGCAAAAGCGCAGGATTGCTTCAGGCCCTATTCTGGTTCCGGGCGGCAGGCTGAGCCTGTGGTTAATTCTTCTTCCTGATGGGAAAATAGAGTGACCTGTGCCTGTCCCAACACCTAGAGCTAGTCTCTCATTGGTTCCCCCTCTTCCCGTTCATCCTCAGGACAAATTGCAACCTGTACGGAACAGGAGGTGAAAGGTGCTGAGTCTCCAAGGAGGGAGATTGCTAGTCAAGCGGCTGGAATGGCGAACCCGAGCACAAGGAGATGAGAAATGAGGTGCGTTTTAGAAACCTTTCCCGATCACACGGTGTACCATCTTCTGGGTTTCTCATGCATGTTTTCGATGTAGGAAGATGCCCTTGCACCTGGAGATTTGGGACCCATGGGATGGGTACCACGCAGTATTACTTTAAAGGTTCTGCGTTTGCTCACCCAACCTCACCAAACCTCTCAGCGCCAAGAGTGTCCACCCTTATGTCTCCATCAGCAGTGGGTCTAGATATGGTCAATCCAGGTGGCATCGCAGCCCCTGAAAGAATTTTGTAAGAATTTCTCTCTCTTTCACTGTCTTTGTTTCACGGGTTTTTAAAAGTAATTGATTTTTGGAAGGGGGTTTAGCTGCTTTTCACTGCTGTGTTTATGCCGCTTTACACCCACTTGACTCACTTACAGAGAGATATCAATACATAGGTTTTAAGATTCTTACTAGTCAGATATGTTCTTGGGCGGTGAATAGGGGGTGTTGAGTCCAGTTCACTGAGCAAGGAGTAGGTCTTGTCTATTACATATTGGGTTTATGGAACGGTATCTGAGCTAATTTGAAACCCGTATTTTATGCATCACCCCACCTCACCTTTTCCGTTAAGCAGCCATAGTGTGTTTTCTAAACGTGTGACTCTGTGCCGTTTTGTAATTCAGTTCAAGTGTAGTGGTTTTTACATTCCCTCTGTAAGTGATATCTTATGACAAGTGTCTTTTTCTGTGTGACTTATTTCACTTAGAATCGTCGTACCTAACTCCACTCATCATGCTGCTACTAGCCTTATGACGTTGATTTCATGGCTGAGTGATATTCCATTGTACATAAGGACCACAACTTCTTTATCCATTTTTCTCTTTCCTGGGATATTTAAGGTGTAACGAAGTGGAGGTTCTTGTCAAGAGAGCAGCCCTAAAGTTTGGGGTGCCTGTGTCTTGCTGATTTTTAGTTTTCCCAATTTATACGCCCATGAGTGGAAGTGCCCTATGCTCTCTAAGCTGAGTTTTTTAGATGTTTCAGGACACACCGTACACTTCTCCGGAGTGGCTGTTGGCAATTTACATCCCGCCCATCAGCGTAGCAAGGCTCCCATTTCTCCATGGCCTGTCCTGAATTTCTGGTTTTGACACTTTATTCAGCATGGCCCTTTTGACCGATGGGAAGCGAGACTTCTTTGTAGCGCTGATGTGCCTTTCCAGGTTGCTTGGTTGGCCACAAAGGGCGTATGCGTTTTTTCCTGAATATATTCAGGAAAAAACGCATACGCCCTTTTTGGCCAAGGGCATGGTTTTCGAGGTTTGGCTGCTTTTCCTGTGCCTTCAAGGCGATTCGAATCTACCTCCTGAAATCTGTTTCCTGCAATTCTGCCTTGCTTTCAAATCCTCTTCGTTGCCTTCCCTCAATATATTTGTGGACGAGAGTTATCATGTATAACTCTGCAGGTTTGTGAATTGCAGTGCCCCTGAGCTCCATTTTCCAACTCGCTTTCTTGGGAGCTGGCCGCAAAAGCGCAGGATTGCTTCAGGCCCTATTCTGGTTCCGGGCGGCAGGCTGAGCCTGTGGTTAATTCTTCTTCCTGATGGGAAAATAGAGTGACCTGTGCCTGTCCCAACACCTAGAGCTAGTCTCTCATTGGTTCCCCCTCTTCCCGTTCATCCTCAGGACAAATTGCAACCTTTACGGAATAGGAGGTGGAAGGTGCTGAGTCTCCAAGGAGGGAGATTGCTAGTCAAGCGGCTGGAATGGCGAACCCGAGCACAAGGAGATGAGAAATGAGGTGCGTTTTAGAAACCTTTCCCGATCACACGGTGTACCATCTTCTGGGTTTCTCATGCATGTTTTCGATGTAGGAAGATGCCCTTGCACCTGGAGATTTGGGGACCATGGGATGGGTACCACGCAGTATTACTTTAAAGTGTCTGCGTTTGCTCACCCAACCTCACCAAACCTCTCAGCCCCAAGAGTGTCCACCCTTATGTCTCCATCAGCTGTGGGTCTAGATATGGTCAATCCAGGTGGCATCACAGCCCCTGAACGAATTTTGTAAGAATTTCTCTCTCTTTCACTGTCTTTGTTTCACGGGTTTTTAAAAGTAATTGATTTTTATAATGGGGTTTAGCTGCTTTTCACTGCTGTGTTTATGCCGCTTTACACCCACTTGACTCACTTACAGAGAGATATCAATACATAGGTTTGAAGATTCTTACTAGTCAGATATGTTCTTGGGCGGTGAATAGGGGGTGTTGAGTCCAGTTCACTGAGCAAGGAGTAGGTCTTGTCTATTACATATTGGGTTTATGGAACGGAATCTGAGCTAATTTGACACCCGTGTTTTATGCATCACCCCACCTCACCTTTCCCGTTAAGCAGCCATAGTGTGTTTTCTAAACGTGTGACTCTGTGCCGTTTTGTAATTCAGCTCAAGTGTATCGGTTTTTACATTCCCTCTATAACTGACATCTTATGATAAGTGTCTTTTTCTGTGTGACTTATTTCACTTAGAATCGTCGTACCTAAATCCACTCATCATGCTGCTACTAGCCTTATGACGTTGATTTCATGGCTGAGTGATATTCCATTGTACATAAGGACCACAACTTCTTTATCCATTTTTCTCTTTCCTGGGATATTGAAGGTGTAACGGAGTGGAGGTTCTTGTCAAGAGAGCAGCCCTAAACTTTGGGGTGCCTGTGTCTTGCTGATTTTTAGTTTTCCCAATTTATACGCCCATGAGTGGAAGTGCCCTATGCTCTCTAAGCTGAGTTTTTTAGATGTTTCAGGACACACCGTACACTTCTCCAGAGTGGCTGTTGGCAATTTACATCCCGCCCATCAGCGTAGCAAGGCTCCCGTTTCTCCATGGCCTGTCCTGCATTTCTGGTTTTGACACTGTATTCAGCATGACCCTTTTGACCGATGGGAAGCGAGACTTCTTTGTAGCGCTGATTTGCCTTTCCAGGTTGCTTGGTTGGCCAAAAAGGGCGTATGCGTTTTTTTCCTGAATATATTCAGGAAAAAAACGCATACGCCCTTTTTCGCCAAGGGCATCGTTGTCGAGGTTTGGCCGCTTTTCCTGTGCTTTCAAGGCGATTCGAATCTACCTCCTGAAATCTGTTTCCTGCAATTCTGCCTTGCTTTCAAATCCTCTTCGTTGCCTTCCCTCAATATATTTGTGGACGAGAGTTATCATTTATAACTCTGCAGGGTTGTGCATTGCAGTGCCCATGAGCTCCATTTTCCAACTCGCTTTCTTGGGAGCTGGCCGCAAAAGCGCAGGATTGCTTCAGGCCCTATTCTGGTTCCGGGCGGCAGGCTGAGCCTGTGGTTAATTCTTCTTCCTGATGGGAAAATAGAGTGACCTGTGCCTGTCCCAACACCTAGAGCTAGTCTCTCATTGGTTCCCCCTCTTCCCGTTCATCCTCAGGACAAATTGCAACCTGTACGGAACAGGAGGTGAAAGGTGCTGAGTCTCCAAGGAGGGAGATTGCTAGTCAAGCGGCTGGAATGGCGAACCCGAGCACAAGGAGATGAGAAATGAGGTGCGTTTTAGAAACCTTTCCCGATCACACGGTGTACCATCTTCTGGGTTTCTCATGCATGTTTTCGATGTAGGAAGATGCCCTTGCACCTGGAGATTTGGGGACCATGGGATGGGTACCACGCAGTATTACTTTAAAGGGTCTGCGTTTGCTCACCCAACCTCACCAAACCTCTCAGCCCCAAGAGTGTCCACCCTTATGTCTCCATCAGCTGTGGGTCTAGATATGGTCAATCCAGGTGGCATCACAGCCCCTGAACGAATTTTGTAAGAATTTCTCTCTCTTTCACTGTCTTTGTTTCACGGGTTTTTAAAAGTAATTGATTTTTATAATGGGGTTTAGCTGCTTTTCACTGCTGTGTTTATGCCTCTTTACACCCACGTGACTCACTTACAGAGAGATATCAATACATAGGTTTTAAGATTCTTACTAGTCAGATATGTTCTTGGGCGGTGAATAGGGGGTGTTGAGTCCAGTTCACTGAGCAAGGAGTAGGTCTTGTCTATTACATATTGGGTTTATGGAACGGTATCTGAGCTAATTTGACACCCGTGTTTTATGCATCACCCCACCTCACCTTTCCCGTTAAGCAGCCATAGTGTGTTTTCTAAACGTGTGACTCTGAGCCGTTTTGTAATTCAGCTCAAGTGTAGCGGTTTTTACATTCCCTCTATAAGAGATATCTTATGATAAGTGTTTTTTTCTGTGTGACTTATTTCACTTAGAATCGTCGTACCTAAATCCACTCATCATGCTGCTACTAGCCTTATGACATTGATTTCATGGCTGAGTGATATTCCATTGTACATAAGGACCACAACTTCTTTATCCATTTTTCTCTTTCCTGGGATATTGAAGGTGTAACGGAGTGGAGGTTCTTGTCAAGAGAGCAGCCCTAAACTTTGGGGTGCCTGTGTCTTGCTGATTTTTAGTTTTCCCAATTTATACGCCCATGAGTGGAAGTGCCCTATGCTCTCTAAGCTGAGTTTTTTAGATGTTTCAGGACACACCGTACACTTCTCCAGAGTGGCTGTTGGCAATTTACATCCCGCCCATCAGCGTAGCAAGGCTCCCGTTTCTCCATGGCCTGTCCTGCATTTCTGGTTTTGACACTGTATTCAACATGGCCCTTTTGACCGATGGGAAGCGAGACTTCTTTGTAGCGCTGATTTGCCTTTCCAGGTTGCTTGGTTGGCCAAAAAGGGCGTATGCGTTTTTTCCTGAATATATTCAGGAAAAAACGCATACGCCCTTTTTGGCCAAGGGCATCATTGTCGAGGTTTGGCCGCTTTTCCTGTGCTTTCAAGGCGATTCGAATCTACCTCCTGAAATCTGTTTCCTGCAATTCTGCCTTGCTTTCAAATCCTCTTCGTTGCCTTCCCTCAATATATTTGTGGACGAGAGTTATCATTTATAACTCTGCAGGGTTGTGCATTGCAGTACCCCTGAGCTCCATTTTCCAACTCGCTTTCTTGGGAGCTGGCCGCAAACGCGCAGGATTGCTTCAGGCCCTATTCTGGTTCCGGGTGGCAGGCTGAGCCTGTGGTTAATACTTCTTCCTGATGGGAAAATAGAGTGACCTGTGCCTGTCCCAACACCTAGAGCTAGTCTCTCATTGGTTCCCCCTCTTCCCGTTCATCGTCAGGACAAATTGCAACCTGTACGGAACAGGAGGTGAAAGGTGCTGAGTCTCCAAGGAGGGAGATTGGTAGTCAAGCGGCTGGAATGGCGAACCCGAGCACAAGGAGATGAGAAATGAGGTGCGTTTTAGAAACATTTCCCGATCACACGGTGTACCATCTTCTGGGTTTCTCATGCATGTTTTCGATGTAGGAAGATGCCCTTGCACCTGGAGATTTGGGACCCATGGGATGGGTACCACGCAGTATTACTTTAAAGGTTCTGCGTTTGCTCACCCAACCTCACCAAACCTCTCAGCGCCAAGAGTGTCCACCCTTATGTCTCCATCAGCAGTGGGTCTAGATATGGTCAATCCAGGTGGCATCGCAGCCCCTGAAAGAATTTTGTAAGAATTTCTCTCTCTTTCACTGTCTTTGTTTCACGGGTTTTTAAAAGTAATTGATTTTTGGAACGGGGTTTAGCTGCTTTTCACTGCTGTGTTTATGCCGCTTTACACCCACTTGACTCACTTACAGAAGGATATCAATACATAGGTTTTAAGATTCTTACTAGTCAGATATGTTCTTGGGCAGTGAATAGGGGGTATTGAGTCCAGTTCACTGAGCAAGGAGTAGGTCTTGTCTATTACATATTGGGTTTATGGAACGGTATCTGAGCTAATTTGACACCCGTGTTTTATGCATCACCCCACCTCACCTTTCCCGTTAAGCAGCCATAGTGTGTTTTCCAAACGTGTGACTCTGTGCCGTTTTGTAATTCAGCTCAAGTGTAGCGGTTTTTACATTCCCTTTATAAGTGACATCTTATGACAAGTGTATTTTTCTGTGTGACTTATTTCACTTGGAATTGTCGTACCTAAATCCACTCATCATGCTGCTACTAGCCTTATGACTTTGATTTCATGGCTGAGTGATATTCCATTGTACATAAGGACCACAACTTCTTTATCCATTTTTCTCTTTCCTGGGATATTGAAGGTGTAACGGAGTGGAGGTTCTTGTCAAGAGAGCAGCCCTAAACTTTGGGGTGCCTGTGTCTTGCTGATTTTTAGTTTTCCCAATTTATACGCCCATGAGTGGAAGTGCCCTATGCTCTCTAAGCTGAGTTTTTTAGATGTTTCAGGAAACACCGTACACTTCTCCAGAGTGGCTCTTGGCAATTTACATCTCGCCCATCAGCGTAGCAAGGCTCCTGTTTCTCCATGGCCTGTCCTGCATTTCTGGTTTTGACACTGTATTCAGCATGGCCCTTTAGACCGATGGGAAGCGAGACTTCTTTGTAGCGCTGATTTGCCTTTCCAGGTTGCTTGGTTGGCCAAAAAGGGCGTATGCGTTTTTTCCTGAATATATTCAGGAAAAAACGCATACGCCCTTTTTGGCCAAGGGCATGGTTTTCGAGGTTTGGCCGCTTTTCCTCTGCTTTCAAGGCGATTCGAATCTACCTCCTGAAATCTGTTTCCTGCAATTCTGCCTTGCTTTCAAATCCTCTTCGTTGCCTTCCCTCAATATATTTGTGGACGAGAGTTATCATTTATAACTCTGCAGGGTTGTGCATTGCAGTGCCCCTGCGCTCCATTTTCCAACTCGCTTTCTTGGGAGCTGGCCGCAAACGCGCAGGATTGCTTCAGGCCCTATTCTGGTTCCGGGCGGCAGGCTGAGCCTGTGGTTAATTCTTCTTCCTGATGGGAAAATAGAGTGACCTGTGCCTGTCCCAACACCTAGAGCTAGTCTCTCATTGGTTCCCCCTCTTCCCGTTCATCCTCAGGACAAATTGCAACCTGTACGGAACAGGAGGTGAAAGGTGCTGAGTCTCCAAGGAGGGAGATTGCTATTCAAGCGGCTGGAATGGCGAACCCGAGCACAAGGAGATGAGAAATGAGGTGCGTTTTAGAAACCTTTCCCGATCACACGGTGTACCATCTTCTGGGTTTCTCATGCATGTTTTCGATGTAGGAAGATGCCCTTGCACCTGGAGATTTGGGACCCATGGGATGGGTACCACGCAGTATTACTTTAAAGGTTCTGCGTTTGCTCACCCAACCTCACCAAACCTCTCAGCGCCAAGAGTGTCCACCCTTATGTCTCCATCAGCAGTGGGTCTAGATATGGTCAATCCAGGTGGCATCGCAGCCCCTGAACGAATTTTGTAAGAATTTCTCTCTCTTTCACTGTCTTTGTTTCACGGGTTTTTAAAAGTAATTGATTTTTGGAACGGGGTTTAGCTGCTTTTCACTGCTGTGTTTATGCCGCTTTACACCCACTTGACTCACTTACAGAGAGATATCAATACATAGGTTTTAAGTTTCTTACTAGCCAGATATGTTCTTGGGCGGTGAATAGGGGGTGTTGAGTCCAGTTCACTGAGCAAGGAGTAGGTCTTGTCTATTACATATTGGGTTTATGGAACGGAATCTGAGCTAATTTGAAACCCGTGTTTTATGCATCACCCCACCTCACCTTTCCCGTTAAGCAGCCATAGTGTGTTTTCTAAACGTGTGACTCTGTGCCGTTTTGTAATTCAGTTCAAGTGTAGCGGTTTTTACATTCCCTCTGTAAGTGATATCTTATGACAAGTGTCTTTTTCTGTGTGACTTATTTCACTTAGAATCGTCGTACCTAACTCCACTCATCATGCAGCTACTAGCCTTATGACGTTGATTTCATGGCTGAGTGATATTCCATTGTACATAAGGACCACAACTTCTTTATCCATTTTTCTCTTTCCTGGGATATTTAAGGTGTAACGAAGTGGAGGTTCTTGTCAAGAGAGCAGCCCTAAAGTTTGGGGTGCCTGTGTCTTGCTGATTTTTAGTTTTCCCAATTTATACGCCCATGAGTGGAAGTGCCCTATGCTCTCTAAGCTGAGTTTCTTAGATGTTTCAGGACACACCGTACACTTCTCCGGAGTGGCTGTTGGCAATTTACATCCCGCCCATCAGCGTAGCAAGGCTCCCGTTTCTCCATGGCCTCTCCTGCATTTCTGGTTTTGACACTTTATTCAGCATGGCCCTTTTGACCGATGGGAAGCGAGACTTCTTTGTAGCGCTGATGTGCCTTTCCAGGTTGCTTGGTTGGCCAAAAAGGGCGTATGCGTTTTTTCCTGAATATATTCAGGAAAAAACGCATACGCCCTTTTTGGCCAAGGGCATCATTGTCGAGGTTTGGCCGCTTTTCCTGTGCTTTCAAGGCGATTCGAATCTACCTCCTGAAATCTGTTTCCTGCAATTCTGCCTTGCTTTCAAATCCTCTTCGTTGCCTTCCCTCAATATATTTGTGGACGAGAGTTATCATTTATAACTCTGCAGGGTTGTGCATTGCAGTACCCCTGAGCTCCATTTTCCAACTCGCTTTCTTGGGAGCTGGCCGCAAACGCGCAGGATTGCTTCAGGCCCTATTCTGGTTCCGGGTGGCAGGCTGAGCCTGTGGTTAATTCTTCTTCCTGATGGGAAAATAGAGTGACCTGTGCCTGTCCCAACACCTAGAGCTAGTCTCTCATTGGTTCCCCCTCTTCCCGTTCATCGTCAGGACAAATTGCAACCTGTACGGAACAGGAGGTGAAAGGTGCTGAGTCTCCAAGGAGGGAGATTGCTAGTCAAGCGGCTGGAATGGCGAACCCGAGCACAAGGAGATGAGAAATGAGGTGCGTTTTAGAAACCTTTCCCGATCACACGGTGTACCATCTTCTGGGTTTCTCATGCATGTTTTCGATGTAGGAAGATGCCCTTGCACCTGGAGATTTGGGACCCATGGGATGGGTACCACGCAGTATTACTTTAAAGGTTCTGCGTTTGCTCACCCAACCTCACCAAACCTCTCAGCGCCAAGAGTGTCCACCCTTATGTCTCCATCAGCAGTGGGTCTAGATATGGTCAATCCAGGTGGCATCGCAGCCCCTGAACGAATTTTGTAAGAATTTCTCTCTCTTTCACTGTCTTTGTTTCACGGGTTTTTAAAAGTAATTGATTTTTGGAACGGGGTTTAGCTGCTTTTCACTGCTGTGTTTATGCCGCTTTACACCCACTTGACTCACTTACAGAAGGATATCAATACATAGGTTTTAAGATTCTTACTAGTCAGATATGTTCTTGGGCGGTGAATAGGGGGTGTTGAGTCCAGTTCACTGAGCAAGGAGTAGGTCTTGTCTATTACATATTGGGTTTATGGAACGGTATCTGAGCTAATTTGAAACCCGTGTTTTATGCATCACCCCACCTCACCTTTCCCGTTAAGCAACCATAGTGTGTTTTCTAAACGTGTGACTCTGTGCCGTTTTGTAATTCAGTTCAAGTGTAGCGGTTTTTACATTCCCTCTGTAAGTGATATCTTATGACAAGTGTCTTTTTCTGTGTGACTTATTTCACTTAGAATCGTCGTACCTAACTCCACTCATCATGCAGCTACTAGCCTTATGACGTTGATTTCATGGCTGAGTGATATTCCATTGTACATAAGGACCACAACTTCTTTATCCATTTTTCTCTTTCCTGGGATATTTAAGGTGTAACGAAGTGGAGGTTCTTGTCAAGAGAGCAGCCCTAAAGTTTGGGGTGCCTGTGTCTTGCTGATTTTTAGTTTTCCCAATTTATACGCCCATGAGTGGAAGTGCCCTATGCTCTCTAAGCTGAGTTTTTTAGATGTTTCAGGACACACCGTACACTTCTCCGGAGTGGCTGTTGGCAATTTACATCCCGCCCATCAGCGTAGCAAGGCTCCCGTTTCTCCATGGCCTGTCCTGCATTTCTGGTTTTGACACTTTATTCAGCATGGCCCTTTTGACCGATGGGAAGCGAGACTTCTTTGTAGCGCTGATGTGCCTTTCCAGGTTGCTTGGTTGGCCAAAAAGGGCGTATGCGTTTTTTCCTGAATATATTCAGGAAAAAACGCATACGCCCTTTTTGGCCAAGGGCATCATTGTCGAGGTTTGGCCGCTTTTCCTGTGCTTTCAAGGCGATTCGAATCTACCTCCTGAAATCTGTTTCCTGCAATTCTGCCTTGCTTTCAAATCCTCTTCGTTGCCTTCCCTCAATATATTTGTGGACGAGAGTTATCATTTATAACTCTGCAGGGTTGTGAATTGCAGTACCCCTGAGCTCCATTTTCCAACTCGCTTTCTTGGGATCTGGCCGCAAACGCGCAGGATTGCTTCAGGCCCTATTCTGGTTCCGGGCGGCAGGCTGAGCTTGTGGTTAATTCTTCTTCCTGATGGGAAAATAGAGTGACCTGTGCCTGTCCCAACACCTAGAGCTAGTCTCTCATTGGTTCCCCCTCTTCCCGTTCATCCTCAGGACAAATTGCAACCTGTACGGAACAGGAGGTGAAAGGTGCTGAGTCTCCAAGGAGGGAGATTGCTATTCAAGCGGCTGGAATGGCGAACCCGAGCACAAGGAGATGAGAAATGAGGTGCGTTTTAGAAACCTTTCCCGATCACACGGTGTACCATCTTCTGGGTTTCTCATGCATGTTTTCGATGTAGGAAGATGCCCTTGCACCTGGAGATTTGGGACCCATGGGATGGGTACCACGCAGTATTACTTTAAAGGTTCTGCGTTTGCTCACCCAACCTCACCAAACCTCTCAGCCCCAAGAGTGTCCACCCTTATGTCTCCATCAGCAGTGGGTCTAGATATGGTCAATCCAGGTGGCATCGCAGCCCATGAAAGAATTTTGTAAGAATTTCTCTCTCTTTCACTGTCTTTGTTTCACGGGTTTTTAAAAGTAATTGATTTTTGGAACGGGGTTTAGCTGCTTTTCACTGCTGTGTTTATGCCGCTTTACACCCACTTGACTCACTTACAGAGAGATATCAATACATAGGTTTTAAGATTCTTACTAGTCAGATATGTTCTTGGGCGGTGAATAGGGGGTGTTGAGTCCAGTTCACTGAGCAAGGAGTAGGTCTTGTCTATTACATATTGGGTTTATGGAACGGTATCTGAGCTAATTTGAAACCCGTATTTTATGCATCACCCCACCTCAGCTTTTCCGTTAAGCAGCCATAGTGTGTTTTCTAAACGTGTGACTCTGTGCCGTTTTGTAATTCAGTTCAAGTGTAGTGGTTTTTACATTCCCTCTGTAAGTGATATCTTATGACAAGTGTCTTTTTCTGTGTGACTTATTTCACTTAGAATCGTCGTACCTAACTCCACTCATCATGCTGCTACTAGCCTTATGACGTTGATTTCATGGCTGAGTGATATTCCATTGTACATAAGGACCACAACTTCTTTATCCATTTTTCTCTTTCCTGGGATATTTAAGGTGTAACGAAGTGGAGGTTCTTGTCAAGAGAGCAGCCCTAAAGTTTGGGGTGCCTGTGTCTTGCTGATTTTTAGTTTTCCCAATTTATACGCCCATGAGTGGAAGTGCCCTATGCTCTCTAAGCTGAGTTTTTTAGATGTTTCAGGACACACCGTACACTTCTCCGGAGTGGCTGTTGGCAATTTACATCCCGCCCATCAGCGTAGCAAGGCTCCCATTTCTCCATGGCCTGTCCTGAATTTCTGGTTTTGACACTTTATTCAGCATGGCCCTTTTGACCGATGGGAAGCGAGACTTCTTTGTAGCACTGATGTGCCTTTCCAGGTTGCTTGGTTGGCCACAAAGGGCGTATGCGTTTTTTCCTGAATATATTCAGGAAAAAACGCATACGCCCTTTTTGGCCAAGGGCATCATTGTCGAAGTTTGGCCGCTTTTCCTCTGCTTTCAAGGTGATTCGAATCTACCTCCTGAAATCTGTTTCCTGCAATTCTGCCTTGCTTTCAAATCCTCTTCGTTGCCTTCCCTCAATATATTTGTGGACGAGAGTTATCATTTATAACTCTGCAGGGTTGTGCATTGCACTACCCCTGAGCTCCATTTTCCAACTCGCTTTCTTGGGAGCTGGCCGCAAACGCGCAGGATTGCTTCAGGCCCTATTCTGGTTCCGGGTGGCAGGCTGAGCCTGTGGTTAATTCTTCTTCCTGATGGGAAAATAGAGTGACCTGTGCCTGTCCCAACACCTAGAGCTAGTCTCTCATTGGTTCCCCCTCTTCCCGTTCATCGTCAGGACAAATTGCAACCTGTACGGAACAGGAGGTGAAAGGTGCTGAGTCTCCAAGGAGGGAGATTGGTAGTCAAGCGGCTGGAATGGCGAACCCGAGCACAAGGAGATGAGAAATGAGGTGCGTTTTAGAAACATTTCCCGATCACACGCTGTACCATCTTCTGGGTTTCTCATGCATGTTTTCGATGTAGGAAGATGCCCTTGCACCTGGAGATTTGGGACCCATGGGATGGGTACCACGCAGTATTACTTTAAAGGTTCTGCGTTTGCTCACCCAACCTCACCAAACCTCTCAGCGCCAAGAGTGTCCACCCTTATGTCTCCATCAGCAGTGGGTCTAGATATGGTCAATCCAGGTGGCATCGCAGCCCCTGAAAGAATTTTGTAAGAATTTCTCTCTCTTTCACTGTCTTTGTTTCACGGGTTTTTAAAAGTAATTGATTTTTGGAACGGGGTTTAGCTGCTTTTCACTGCTGTGTTTATGCCGCTTTACACCCACTTGACTCACTTACAGAAGGATATCAATACATAGGTTTTAAGATTCTTACTAGTCAGATATGTTCTTGGGCGGTGAATAGGGGGTATTGAGTCCAGTTCACTGAGCAAGGAGTAGGTCTTGTCTATTACATATTGGGTTTATGGAACGGTATCTGAGCTAATTTGACACCCGTGTTTTATGCATCACCCCACCTCACCTTTCCCGTTAAGCAGCCATAGTGTGTTTTCCAAACGTGTGACTCTGTGCCGTTTTGTAATTCAGCTCAAGTGTAGCGGTTTTTACATTCCCTTTATAAGTGACATCTTATGACAAGTGTATTTTTCTGTGTGACTTATTTCACTTGGAATTGTCGTACCTAAATCCACTCATCATGCTGCTACTAGCCTTATGACTTTGATTTCATGGCTGAGTGATATTCCATTGTACATAAGGACCACAACTTCTTTATCCATTTTTCTCTTTCCTGGGATATTGAAGGTGTAACGGAGTGGAGGTTCTTGTCAAGAGAGCAGCCCTAAACTTTGGGGTGCCTGTGTCTTGCTGATTTTTAGTTTTCCCAATTTATACGCCCATGAGTGGAAGTGCCCTATGCTCTCTAAGCTGAGTTTTTTAGATGTTTCAGGAAACACCGTACACTTCTCCAGAGTGGCTCTTGGCAATTTACATCTCGCCCATCAGCGTAGCAAGGCTCCTGTTTCTCCATGGCCTGTCCTGCATTTCTGGTTTTGACACTGTATTCAGCATGGCCCTTTAGACCGATGGGAAGCGAGACTTCTTTGTAGCGCTGATTTGCCTTTCCAGGTTGCTTGGTTGGCCAAAAAGGGCGTATGCGTTTTTTCCTGAATATATTCAGGAAAAAACGCATACGCCCTTTTTGGCCAAGGGCATGGTTTTCGAGGTTTGGCTGCTTTTCCTGTGCTTTCAAGGCGATTCGAATCTACCTCCTGAAATCTGTTTCCTGCAATTCTGCCTTGCTTTCAAATCCTCTTCGTTGCCTTCCCTCAATATATTTGTGGACGAGAGTTATCATGTATAACTCTGCAGGTTTGTGAATTGCAGTGCCCCTGAGCTCCATTTTCCAACTCGCTTTCTTGGGAGCTGGCCGCAAAAGCGCAGGATTGCTTCAGGCCCTATTCTGGTTCCGGGCGGCAGGCTGAGCCTGTGGTTAATTCTTCTTCCTGATGGGAAAATAGAGTGACCTGTGCCTGTCCCAACACCTAGAGCTAGTCTCTCATTGGTTCCCCCTCTTCCCGTTCATCCTCAGGACAAATTGCAACCTGTACGGAACAGGAGGTGAAAGGTGCTGAGTCTCCAAGGAGGGAGATTGCTAGTCAAGCGGCTGGAATGGCGAACCCGAGCACAAGGAGATGAGAAATGAGGTGCGTTTTAGAAACCTTTCCCGATCACACGGTGTACCATCTTCTGGGTTTCTCATGCATGTTTTCGATGTAGGAAGATGCCCTTGCACCTGGAGATTTGGGACCCATGGGATGGGTACCACGCAGTATTACTTTAAAGGTTCTGCGTTTGCTCACCCAACCTCACCAAACCTCTCAGCGCCAAGAGTGTCCACCCTTCTGTCTCCATCAGCAGTGGGTCTAGATATGGTCAATCCAGGTGGCATCGCAGCCCCTGAAAGAATTTTGTAAGAATTTCTCTCTCTTTCACTGTCTTTGTTTCACGGGTTTTTAAAAGTAATTGATTTTTGGAAGGGGGTTTAGCTGCTTTTCACTGCTGTGTTTATGCCGCTTTACACCCACTTGACTCACTTACAGAGAGATATCAATACATAGGTTTTAAGATTCTTACTAGTCAGATATGTTCTTGGGCGGTGAATAGGGGGTGTTGAGTCCAGTTCACTGAGCAAGGAGTAGGTCTTGTCTATTACATATTGGGTTTATGGAACGGTATCTGAGCTAATTTGAAACCCGTATTTTATGCATCACCCCACCTCACCTTTTCCGTTAAGCAGCCATAGTGTGTTTTCTAAACGTGTGACTCTGTGCCGTTTTGTAATTCAGTTCAAGTGTAGTGGTTTTTACATTCCCTCTGTAAGTGATATCTTATGACAAGTGTCTTTTTCTGTGTGACTTATTTCACTTAGAATCGTCGTACCTAACTCCACTCATCATGCTGCTACTAGCCTTATGACGTTGATTTCATGGCTGAGTGATATTCCATTGTACATAAGGACCACAACTTCTTTATCCATTTTTCTCTTTCCTGGGATATTTAAGGTGTAACGAAGTGGAGGTTCTTGTCAAGAGAGCAGCCCTAAAGTTTGGGGTGCCTGTGTCTTGCTGATTTTTAGTTTTCCCAATTTATACGCCCATGAGTGGAAGTGCCCTATGCTCTCTAAGCTGAGTTTTTTAGATGTTTCAGGACACACCGTACACTTCTCCGGAGTGGCTGTTGGCAATTTACATCCCGCCCATCAGCGTAGCAAGGCTCCCGTTTCTCCATGGCCTGTCCTGCATTTCTGGTTTTGACACTTTATTCAGCATGGCCCTTTTGACCGATGGGAAGCGAGACTTCGTTGTAGCGCTGATGTGCCTTTCCAGGTTGCTTGGTTGGCCAAAAAGGGCGTATGCGTTTTTTCCTGAATATATTCAGGAAAAAACGCATACGCCCTTTTTGGCCAAGGGCATCATTGTCGAGGTTTGGCCGCTTTTCCTGTGCTTTCAAGGCGATTCGAATCTACCTCCTGAAATCTGTTTCCTGCAATTCTGCCTTGCTTTCAAATCCTCTTCGTTGCCTTCCCTCAATATATTTGTGGACGAGAGTTATCATTTATAACTCTGCAGGGTTGTGAATTGCAGTACCCCTGAGCTCCATTTTCCAACTCGCTTTCTTGGGATCTGGCCGCAAACGCGCAGGATTGCTTCAGGCCCTATTCTGGTTCCGGGCGGCAGGCTGAGCCTGTGGTTAATTCTTCTTCCTGATGGGAAAATAGAGTGACCTGTGCCTGTCCCAACACCTAGAGCTAGTCTCTCATTGGTTCCCCCTCTTCCCGTTCATCCTCAGGACAAATTGCAACCTGTACGGAACAGGAGGTGAAAGGTGCTGAGTCTCCAAGGAGGGAGATTGCTATTCAAGCGGCTGGAATGGCGAACCCGAGCACAAGGAGATGAGAAATGAGGTGCGTTTTAGAAACCTTTCCCGATCACACGGTGTACCATCTTCTGGGTTTCTCATGCATGTTTTCGATGTAGGAAGATGCCCTTGCACCTGGAGATTTGGGACCCATGGGATGGGTACCACGCAGTATTACTTTAAAGGTTCTGCGTTTGCTCACCCAACCTCACCAAACCTCTCAGCCCCAAGAGTGTCCACCCTTATGTCTCCATCAGCAGTGGGTCTAGATATGGTCAATCCAGGTGGCATCGCAGCCCCTGAAAGAATTTTGTAAGAATTTCTCTCTCTTTCACTGTCTTTGTTTCACGGGTTTTTAAAAGTAATTGATTTTTGGAACGGGGTTTAGCTGCTTTTCACTGCTGTGTTTATGCCGCTTTACACCCACTTGACTCACTTACAGAGAGATATCAATACATAGGTTTTAAGATTCTTACTAGTCAGATATGTTCTTGGGCGGTGAATAGGGGGTGTTGAGTCCAGTTCACTGAGCAAGGAGTAGGTCTTGTCTATTACATATTGGGTTTATGGAACGGTATCTGAGCTAATTTGAAACCCGTATTTTATGCATCACCCCACCTCACCTTTTCCGTTAAGCAGCCATAGTGTGTTTTCTAAACGTGTGACTCTGTGCCGTTTTGTAATTCAGTTCAAGTGTAGTGGTTTTTACATTCCCTCTGTAAGTGATATCTTATGACAAGTGTCTTTTTCTGTGTGACTTATTTCACTTAGAATCGTCGTACCTAACTCCACTCATCATGCTGCTACTAGCCTTATGACGTTGATTTCATGGCTGAGTGATATTCCATTGTACATAAGGACCACAACTTCTTTATCCATTTTTCTCTTTCCTGGGATATTTAAGGTGTAACGAAGTGGAGGTTCTTGTCAAGAGAGCAGCCCTAAAGTTTGGGGTGCCTGTGTCTTGCTGATTTTTAGTTTTCCCAATTTATACGCCCATGAGTGGAAGTGCCCTATGCTCTCTAAGCTGAGTTTTTTAGATGTTTCAGGACACACCGTACACTTCTCCGGAGTGGCTGTTGGCAATTTACATCCCGCCCATCAGCGTAGCAAGGCTCCCATTTCTCCATGGCCTGTCCTGAATTTCTGGTTTTGACACTTTATTCAGCATGGCCCTTTTGACCGATGGGAAGCGAGACTTCTTTGTAGCACTGATGTGCCTTTCCAGGTTGCTTGGTTGGCCACAAAGGGCGTATGCGTTTTTTCCTGAATATATTCAGGAAAAAACGCATACGCCCTTTTTGGCCAAGGGCATCATTGTCGAAGTTTGGCCGCTTTTCCTCTGCTTTCAAGGTGATTCGAATCTACCTCCTGAAATCTGTTTCCTGCAATTCTGCCTTGCTTTCAAATCCTCTTCGTTGCCTTCCCTCAATATATTTGTGGACGAGAGTTATCATTTATAACTCTGCAGGGTTGTGCATTGCACTACCCCTGAGCTCCATTTTCCAACTCGCTTTCTTGGGAGCTGGCCGCAAACGCGCAGGATTGCTTCAGGCCCTATTCTGGTTCCGGGTGGCAGGCTGAGCCTGTGGTTAATTCTTCTTCCTGATGGGAAAATAGAGTGACCTGTGCCTGTCCCAACACCTAGAGCTAGTCTCTCATTGGTTCCCCCTCTTCCCGTTCATCGTCAGGACAAATTGCAACCTGTACGGAACAGGAGGTGAAAGGTGCTGAGTCTCCAAGGAGGGAGATTGGTAGTCAAGCGGCTGGAATGGCGAACCCGAGCACAAGGAGATGAGAAATGAGGTGCGTTTTAGAAACATTTCCCGATCACACGGTGTACCATCTTCTGGGTTTCTCATGCATGTTTTCGATGTAGGAAGATGCCCTTGCACCTGGAGATTTGGGACCCATGGGATGGGTACCACGCAGTATTACTTTAAAGGTTCTGCGTTTGCTCACCCAACCTCACCAAACCTCTCAGCGCCAAGAGTGTCCACCCTTATGTCTCCATCAGCAGTGGGTCTAGATATGGTCAATCCAGGTGGCATCGCAGCCCCTGAAAGAATTTTGTAAGAATTTCTCTCTCTTTCACTGTCTTTGTTTCACGGGTTTTTAAAAGTAATTGATTTTTGGAACGGGGTTTAGCTGCTTTTCACTGCTGTGTTTATGCCGCTTTACACCCACTTGACTCACTTACAGAAGGATATCAATACATAGGTTTTAAGATTCTTACTAGTCAGATATGTTCTTGGGCGGTGAATAGGGGGTATTGAGTCCAGTTCACTGAGCAAGGAGTAGGTCTTGTCTATTACATATTGGGTTTATGGAACGGTATCTGAGCTAATTTGACACCCGTGTTTTATGCATCACCCCACCTCACCTTTCCCGTTAAGCAGCCATAGTGTGTTTTCCAAACGTGTGACTCTGTGCCGTTTTGTAATTCAGCTCAAGTGTAGCGGTTTTTACATTCCCTTTATAAGTGACATCTTATGACAAGTGTATTTTTCTGTGTGACTTATTTCACTTGGAATTGTCGTACCTAAATCCACTCATCATGCTGCTACTAGCCTTATGACTTTGATTTCATGGCTGAGTGATATTCCATTGTACATAAGGACCACAACTTCTTTATCCATTTTTCTCTTTCCTGGGATATTGAAGGTGTAACGGAGTGGAGGTTCTTGTCAAGAGAGCAGCCCTAAACTTTGGGGTGCCTGTGTCTTGCTGATTTTTAGTTTTCCCAATTTATACGCCCATGAGTGGAAGTGCCCTATGCTCTCTAAGCTGAGTTTTTTAGATGTTTCAGGAAACACCGTACACTTCTCCAGAGTGGCTCTTGGCAATTTACATCTCGCCCATCAGCGTAGCAAGGCTCCTGTTTCTCCATGGCCTGTCCTGCATTTCTGGTTTTGACACTGTATTCAGCATGGCCCTTTAGACCGATGGGAAGCGAGACTTCTTTGTAGCGCTGATTTGCCTTTCCAGGTTGCTTGGTTGGCCAAAAAGGGCGTATGCGTTTTTTCCTGAATATATTCAGGAAAAAACGCATACGCCCTTTTTGGCCAAGGGCATGGTTTTCGAGGTTTGGCTGCTTTTCCTGTGCTTTCAAGGCGATTCGAATCTACCTCCTGAAATCTGTTTCCTGCAATTCTGCCTTGCTTTCAAATCCTCTTCGTTGCCTTCCCTCAATATATTTGTGGACGAGAGTTATCATGTATAACTCTGCAGGTTTGTGAATTGCAGTGCCCCTGAGCTCCATTTTCCAACTCGCTTTCTTGGGAGCTGGCCGCAAAAGCGCAGGATTGCTTCAGGCCCTATTCTGGTTCCGGGCGGCAGGCTGAGCCTGTGGTTAATTCTTCTTCCTGATGGGAAAATAGAGTGACCTGTGCCTGTCCCAACACCTAGAGCTAGTCTCTCATTGGTTCCCCCTCTTCCCGTTCATCCTCAGGACAAATTGCAACCTGTACGGAACAGGAGGTGAAAGGTGCTGAGTCTCCAAGGAGGGAGATTGCTAGTCAAGCGGCTGGAATGGCGAACCCGAGCACAAGGAGATGAGAAATGAGGTGCGTTTTAGAAACCTTTCCCGATCACACGGTGTACCATCTTCTGGGTTTCTCATGCATGTTTTCGATGTAGGAAGATGCCCTTGCACCTGGAGATTTGGGACCCATGGGATGGGTACCACGCAGTATTACTTTAAAGGTTCTGTGTTTGCTCACCCAACCTCACCAAACCTCTCAGCGCCAAGAGTGTCCACCCTTATGTCTCCATCAGCAGTGGGTCTAGATATGGTCAATCCAGGTGGCATCGCAGCCCCTGAAAGAATTTTGTAAGAATTTCTCTCTCTTTCACTGTCTTTGTTTCACGGGTTTTTAAAAGTAATTGATTTTTGGAAGGGGGTTTAGCTGCTTTTCACTGCTGTGTTTATGCCGCTTTACACCCACTTGACTCACTTACAGAGAGATATCAATACATAGGTTTTAAGATTCTTACTAGTCAGATATGTTCTTGGGCGGTGAATAGGGGGTGTTGAGTCCAGTTCACTGAGCAAGGAGTAGGTCTTGTCTATTACATATTGGGTTTATGGAACGGTATCTGAGCTAATTTGAAACCCGTATTTTATGCATCACCCCACCTCACCTTTTCCGTTAAGCAGCCATAGTGTGTTTTCTAAACGTGTGACTCTGTGCCGTTTTGTAATTCAGTTCAAGTGTAGTGGTTTTTACATTCCCTCTGTAAGTGATATCTTATGACAAGTGTCTTTTTCTGTGTGACTTATTTCACTTAGAATCGTCGTACCTAACTCCACTCATCATGCTGCTACTAGCCTTATGACGTTGATTTCATGGCTGAGTGATATTCCATTGTACATAAGGACCACAACTTCTTTATCCATTTTTCTCTTTCCTGGGATATTTAAGGTGTAACGAAGTGGAGGTTCTTGTCAAGAGAGCAGCCCTAAAGTTTGGGGTGCCTGTGTCTTGCTGATTTTTAGTTTTCCCAATTTATACGCCCATGAGTGGAAGTGCCCTATGCTCTCTAAGCTGAGTTTTTTAGATGTTTCAGGACACACCGTACACTTCTCCGGAGTGGCTGTTGGCAATTTACATCCCGCCCATCAGCGTAGCAAGGCTCCCGTTTCTCCATGGCCTGTCCTGCATTTCTGGTTTTGACACTTTATTCAGCATGGCCCTTTTGACCGATGGGAAGCGAGACTTCTTTGTAGCACTGATGTGCCTTTCCAGGTTGCTTGGTTGGCCACAAAGGGCGTATGCGTTTTTTCCTGAATATATTCAGGAAAAAACGCATACGCCCTTTTTGGCCAAGGGCATCATTGTCGAAGTTTGGCCGCTTTTCCTCTGCTTTCAAGGTGATTCGAATCTACCTCCTGAAATCTGTTTCCTGCAATTCTGCCTTGCTTTCAAATCCTCTTCGTTGCCTTCCCTCAATATATTTGTGGACGAGAGTTATCATTTATAACTCTGCAGGGTTGTGCATTGCACTACCCCTGAGCTCCATTTTCCAACTCGCTTTCTTGGGAGCTGGCCGCAAACGCGCAGGATTGCTTCAGGCCCTATTCTGGTTCCGGGTGGCAGGCTGAGCCTGTGGTTAATTCTTCTTCCTGATGGGAAAATAGAGTGACCTGTGCCTGTCCCAACACCTAGAGCTAGTCTCTCATTGGTTCCCCCTCTTCCCGTTCATCGTCAGGACAAATTGCAACCTGTACGGAACAGGAGGTGAAAGGTGCTGAGTCTCCAAGGAGGGAGATTGGTAGTCAAGCGGCTGGAATGGCGAACCCGAGCACAAGGAGATGAGAAATGAGGTGCGTTTTAGAAACATTTCCCGATCACACGGTGTACCATCTTCTGGGTTTCTCATGCATGTTTTCGATGTAGGAAGATGCCCTTGCACCTGGAGATTTGGGACCCATGGGATGGGTACCACGCAGTATTACTTTAAAGGTTCTGCGTTTGCTCACCCAACCTCACCAAACCTCTCAGCGCCAAGAGTGTCCACCCTTATGTCTCCATCAGCAGTGGGTCTAGATATGGTCAATCCAGGTGGCATCGCAGCCCCTGAAAGAATTTTGTAAGAATTTCTCTCTCTTTCACTGTCTTTGTTTCACGGGTTTTTAAAAGTAATTGATTTTTGGAACGGGGTTTAGCTGCTTTTCACTGCTGTGTTTATGCCGCTTTACACCCACTTGACTCACTTACAGAAGGATATCAATACATAGGTTTTAAGATTCTTACTAGTCAGATATGTTCTTGGGCGGTGAATAGGGGGTATTGAGTCCAGTTCACTGAGCAAGGAGTAGGTCTTGTCTATTACATATTGGGTTTATGGAACGGTATCTGAGCTAATTTGACACCCGTGTTTTATGCATCACCCCACCTCACCTTTCCCGTTAAGCAGCCATAGTGTGTTTTCCAAACGTGTGACTCTGTGCCGTTTTGTAATTCAGCTCAAGTGTAGCGGTTTTTACATTCCCTTTATAAGTGACATCTTATGACAAGTGTATTTTTCTGTGTGACTTATTTCACTTGGAATTGTCGTACCTAAATCCACTCATCATGCTGCTACTAGCCTTATGACTTTGATTTCATGGCTGAGTGATATTCCATTGTACATAAGGACCACAACTTCTTTATCCATTTTTCTCTTTCCTGGGATATTGAAGGTGTAACGGAGTGGAGGTTCTTGTCAAGAGAGCAGCCCTAAACTTTGGGGTGCCTGTGTCTTGCTGATTTTTAGTTTTCCCAATTTATACGCCCATGAGTGGAAGTGCCCTATGCTCTCTAAGCTGAGTTTTTTAGATGTTTCAGGAAACACCGTACACTTCTCCAGAGTGGCTCTTGGCAATTTACATCTCGCCCATCAGCGTAGCAAGGCTCCTGTTTCTCCATGGCCTGTCCTGCATTTCTGGTTTTGACACTGTATTCAGCATGGCCCTTTAGACCGATGGGAAGCGAGACTTCTTTGTAGCGCTGATTTGCCTTTCCAGGTTGCTTGGTTGGCCAAAAAGGGCGTATGCGTTTTTTCCTGAATATATTCAGGAAAAAACGCATACGCCCTTTTTGGCCAAGGGCATGGTTTTCGAGGTTTGGCTGCTTTTCCTGTGCTTTCAAGGCGATTCGAATCTACCTCCTGAAATCTGTTTCCTGCAATTCTGCCTTGCTTTCAAATCCTCTTCGTTGCCTTCCCTCAATATATTTGTGGACGAGAGTTATCATGTATAACTCTGCAGGTTTGTGAATTGCAGTGCCCCTGAGCTCCATTTTCCAACTCGCTTTCTTGGGAGCTGGCCGCAAAAGCGCAGGATTGCTTCAGGCCCTATTCTGGTTCCGGGCGGCAGGCTGAGCCTGTGGTTAATTCTTCTTCCTGATGGGAAAATAGAGTGACCTGTGCCTGTCCCAACACCTAGAGCTAGTCTCTCATTGGTTCCCCCTCTTCCCGTTCATCCTCAGGACAAATTGCAACCTGTACGGAACAGGAGGTGAAAGGTGCTGAGTCTCCAAGGAGGGAGATTGCTAGTCAAGCGGCTGGAATGGCGAACCCGAGCACAAGGAGATGAGAAATGAGGTGCGTTTTAGAAACCTTTCCCGATCACACGGTGTACCATCTTCTGGGTTTCTCATGCATGTTTTCGATGTAGGAAGATGCCCTTGCACCTGGAGATTTGGGACCCATGGGATGGGTACCACGCAGTATTACTTTAAAGGTTCTGCGTTTGCTCACCCAACCTCACCAAACCTCTCAGCGCCAAGAGTGTCCACCCTTATGTCTCCATCAGCAGTGGGTCTAGATATGGTCAATCCAGGTGGCATCGCAGCCCCTGAAAGAATTTTGTAAGAATTTCTCTCTCTTTCACTGTCTTTGTTTCACGGGTTTTTAAAAGTAATTGATTTTTGGAAGGGGGTTTAGCTGCTTTTCACTGCTGTGTTTATGCCGCTTTACACCCACTTGACTCACTTACAGAGAGATATCAATACATAGGTTTTAAGATTCTTACTAGTCAGATATGTTCTTGGGCGGTGAATAGGGGGTGTTGAGTCCAGTTCACTGAGCAAGGAGTAGGTCTTGTCTATTACATATTGGGTTTATGGAACGGTATCTGAGCTAATTTGAAACCCGTATTTTATGCATCACCCCACCTCACCTTTTCCGTTAAGCAGCCATAGTGTGTTTTCTAAACGTGTGACTCTGTGCCGTTTTGTAATTCAGTTCAAGTGTAGTGGTTTTTACATTCCCTCTGTAAGTGATATCTTATGACAAGTGTCTTTTTCTGTGTGACTTATTTCACTTAGAATCGTCGTACCTAACTCCACTCATCATGCTGCTACTAGCCTTATGACGTTGATTTCATGGCTGAGTGATATTCCATTGTACATAAGGACCACAACTTCTTTATCCATTTTTCTCTTTCCTGGGATATTTAAGGTGTAACGAAGTGGAGGTTCTTGTCAAGAGAGCAGCCCTAAAGTTTGGGGTGCCTGTGTCTTGCTGATTTTTAGTTTTCCCAATTTATACGCCCATGAGTGGAAGTGCCCTATGCTCTCTAAGCTGAGTTTTTTAGATGTTTCAGGACACACCGTACACTTCTCCGGAGTGGCTGTTGGCAATTTACATCCCGCCCATCAGCGTAGCAAGGCTCCCGTTTCTCCATGGCCTGTCCTGCATTTCTGGTTTTGACACTTTATTCAGCATGGCCCTTTTGACCGATGGGAAGCGAGACTTCTTTGTAGCGCTGATGTGCCTTTCCAGGTTGCTTGGTTGGCCAAAAAGGGCGTATGCGTTTTTTCCTGAATATATTCAGGAAAAAACGCATACGCCCTTTTTGGCCAAGGGCATCATTGTCGAGGTTTGGCCGCTTTTCCTGTGCTTTCAAGGCGATTCGAATCTACCTCCTGAAATCTGTTTCCTGCAATTCTGCCTTGCTTTCAAATCCTCTTCGTTGCCTTCCCTCAATATATTTGTGGACGAGAGTTATCATTTATAACTCTGCAGGGTTGTGAATTGCAGTACCCCTGAGCTCCATTTTCCAACTCGCTTTCTTGGGATCTGGCCGCAAACGCGCAGGATTGCTTCAGGCCCTATTCTGGTTCCGGGCGGCAGGCTGAGCCTGTGGTTAATTCTTCTTCCTGATGGGAAAATAGAGTGACCTGTGCCTGTCCCAACACCTAGAGCTAGTCTCTCATTGGTTCCCCCTCTTCCCGTTCATCCTCAGGACAAATTGCAACCTGTACGGAACAGGAGGTGAAAGGTGCTGAGTCTCCAAGGAGGGAGATTGCTATTCAAGCGGCTGGAATGGCGAACCCGAGCACAAGGAGATGAGAAATGAGGTGCGTTTTAGAAACCTTTCCCGATCACACGGTGTACCATCTTCTGGGTTTCTCATGCATGTTTTCGATGTAGGAAGATGCCCTTGCACCTGGAGATTTGGGACCCATGGGATGGGTACCACGCAGTATTACTTTAAAGGTTCTGCGTTTGCTCACCCAACCTCACCAAACCTCTCAGCCCCAAGAGTGTCCACCCTTATGTCTCCATCAGCAGTGGGTCTAGATATGGTCAATCCAGGTGGCATCGCAGCCCCTGAAAGAATTTTGTAAGAATTTCTCTCTCTTTCACTGTCTTTGTTTCACGGGTTTTTAAAAGTAATTGATTTTTGGAACGGGGTTTAGCTGCTTTTCACTGCTGTGTTTATGCCGCTTTACACCCACTTGACTCACTTACAGAGAGATATCAATACATAGGTTTTAAGATTCTTACTAGTCAGATATGTTCTTGGGCGGTGAATAGGGGGTGTTGAGTCCAGTTCACTGAGCAAGGAGTAGGTCTTGTCTATTACATATTGGGTTTATGGAACGGTATCTGAGCTAATTTGAAACCCGTATTTTATGCATCACCCCACCTCACCTTTTCCGTTAAGCAGCCATAGTGTGTTTTCTAAACGTGTGACTCTGTGCCGTTTTGTAATTCAGTTCAAGTGTAGTGGTTTTTACATTCCCTCTGTAAGTGATATCTTATGACAAGTGTCTTTTTCTGTGTGACTTATTTCACTTAGAATCGTCGTACCTAACTCCACTCATCATGCTGCTACTAGCCTTATGACGTTGATTTCATGGCTGAGTGATATTCCATTGTACATAAGGACCACAACTTCTTTATCCATTTTTCTCTTTCCTGGGAAATTTAAGGTGTAACGAAGTGGAGGTTCTTGTCAAGAGAGCAGCCCTAAAGTTTGGGGTGCCTGTGTCTTGCTGATTTTTAGTTTTCCCAATTTATACGCCCATGAGTGGAAGTGCCCTATGCTCTCTAAGCTGAGTTTTTTAGATGTTTCAGGACACACCGTACACTTCTCCGGAGTGGCTGTTGGCAATTTACATCCCGCCCATCAGCGTAGCAAGGCTCCCATTTCTCCATGGCCTGTCCTGAATTTCTGGTTTTGACACTTTATTCAGCATGGCCCTTTTGACCGATGGGAAGCGAGACTTCTTTGTAGCACTGATGTGCCTTTCCAGGTTGCTTGGTTGGCCACAAAGGGCGTATGCGTTTTTTCCTGAATATATTCAGGAAAAAACGCATACGCCCTTTTTGGCCAAGGGCATCATTGTCGAAGTTTGGCCGCTTTTCCTCTGCTTTCAAGGTGATTCGAATCTACCTCCTGAAATCTGTTTCCTGCAATTCTGCCTTGCTTTCAAATCCTCTTCGTTGCCTTCCCTCAATATATTTGTGGACGAGAGTTATCATTTATAACTCTGCAGGGTTGTGCATTGCAGTACCCCTGAGCTCCATTTTCCAACTCGCTTTCTTGGGAGCTGGCCGCAAACGCGCAGGATTGCTTCAGGCCCTATTCTGGTTCCGGGTGGCAGGCTGAGCCTGTGGTTAATTCTTCTTCCTGATGGGAAAATAGAGTGACCTGTGCCTGTCCCAACACCTAGAGCTAGTCTCTCATTGGTTCCCCCTCTTCCCGTTCATCGTCAGGACAAATTGCAACCTGTACGGAACAGGAGGTGAAAGGTGCTGAGTCTCCAAGGAGGGAGATTGGTAGTCAAGCGGCTGGAATGGCGAACCCGAGCACAAGGAGATGAGAAATGAGGTGCGTTTTAGAAACATTTCCCGATCACACGGTGTACCATCTTCTGGGTTTCTCATGCATGTTTTCGATGTAGGAAGATGCCCTTGCACCTGGAGATTTGGGACCCATGGGATGGGTACCACGCAGTATTACTTTAAAGGTTCTGCGTTTGCTCACCCAACCTCACCAAACCTCTCAGCGCCAAGAGTGTCCACCCTTATGTCTCCATCAGCAGTGGGTCTAGATATGGTCAATCCAGGTGGCATCGCAGCCCCTGAAAGAATTTTGTAAGAATTTCTCTCTCTTTCACTGTCTTTGTTTCACGGGTTTTTAAAAGTAATTGATTTTTGGAACGGGGTTTAGCTGCTTTTCACTGCTGTGTTTATGCTGCTTTACACCCACTTGACTCACTTACAGAAGGATATCAATACATAGGTTTTAAGATTCTTACTAGTCAGATATGTTCTTGGGCGGTGAATAGGGGGTTTTGAGTCCAGTTCACTGAGCAAGGAGTAGGTCTTGTCTATTACATATTGGGTTTATGGAACGGTATCTGAGCTAATTTGACACCCGTGTTTTATGCATCACCCCACCTCACCTTTCCCGTTAAGCAGCCATAGTGTGTTTTCCAAACGTGTGACTCTGTGCCGTTTTGTAATTCAGCTCAAGTGTAGCGGTTTTTACATTCCCTTTATAAGTGACATCTTATGACAAGTGTATTTTTCTGTGTGACTTATTTCACTTGGAATTGTCGTACCTAAATCCACTCATCATGCTGCTACTAGCCTTATGACTTTGATTTCATGGCTGAGTGATATTCCATTGTACATAAGGACCACAACTTCTTTATCCATTTTTCTCTTTCCTGGGATATTGAAGGTGTAACGGAGTGGAGGTTCTTGTCAAGAGAGCAGCCCTAAACTTTGGGGTGCCTGTGTCTTGCTGATTTTTAGTTTTCCCAATTTATACGCCCATGAGTGGAAGTGCCCTATGCTCTCTAAGCTGAGTTTTTTAGATGTTTCAGGAAACACCGTACACTTCTCCAGAGTGGCTCTTGGCAATTTACATCTCGCCCATCAGCGTAGCAAGGCTCCTGTTTCTCCATGGCCTGTCCTGCATTTCTGGTTTTGACACTGTATTCAGCATGGCCCTTTAGACCGATGGGAAGCGAGACTTCTTTGTAGCGCTGATTTGCCTTTCCAGGTTGCTTGGTTGGCCAAAAAGGGCGTATGCGTTTTTTCCTGAATATATTCAGGAAAAAACGCATACGCCCTTTTTGGCCAAGGGCATGGTTTTCGAGGTTTGGCTGCTTTTCCTGTGCTTTCAAGGCGATTCGAATCTACCTCCTGAAATCTGTTTCCTGCAATTCTGCCTTGCTTTCAAATCCTCTTCGTTGCCTTCCCTCAATATATTTGTGGACGAGAGTTATCATGTATAACTCTGCAGGTTTGTGAATTGCAGTGCCCCTGAGCTCCATTTTCCAACTCGCTTTCTTGGGAGCTGGCCGCAAAAGCGCAGGATTGCTTCAGGCCCTATTCTGGTTCCGGGCGGCAGGCTGAGCCTGTGGTTAATTCTTCTTCCTGATGGGAAAATAGAGTGACCTGTGCCTGTCCCAACACCTAGAGCTAGTCTCTCATTGGTTCCCCCTCTTCCCGTTCATCCTCAGGACAAATTGCAACCTGTACGGAACAGGAGGTGAAAGGTGCTGAGTCTCCAAGGAGGGAGATTGCTAGTCAAGCGGCTGGAATGGCGAACCCGAGCACAAGGAGATGAGAAATGAGGTGCGTTTTAGAAACCTTTCCCGATCACACGGTGTACCATCTTCTGGGTTTCTCATGCATGTTTTCGATGTAGGAAGATGCCCTTGCACCTGGAGATTTGGGACCCATGGGATGGGTACCACGCAGTATTACTTTAAAGGTTCTGCGTTTGCTCACCCAACCTCACCAAACCTCTCAGCGCCAAGAGTGTCCACCCTTATGTCTCCATCAGCAGTGGGTCTAGATATGGTCAATCCAGGTGGCATCGCAGCCCCTGAAAGAATTTTGTAAGAATTTCTCTCTCTTTCACTGTCTTTGTTTCACGGGTTTTTAAAAGTAATTGATTTTTGGAAGGGGGTTTAGCTGCTTTTCACTGCTGTGTTTATGCCGCTTTACACCCACTTGACTCACTTACAGAGAGATATCAATACATAGGTTTTAAGATTCTTACTAGTCAGATATGTTCTTGGGCGGTGAATAGGGGGTGTTGAGTCCAGTTCACTGAGCAAGGAGTAGGTCTTGTCTATTACATATTGGGTTTATGGAACGGTATCTGAGCTAATTTGAAACCCGTATTTTATGCATCACCCCACCTCACCTTTTCCGTTAAGCAGCCATAGTGTGTTTTCTAAACGTGTGACTCTGTGCCGTTTTGTAATTCAGTTCAAGTGTAGTGGTTTTTACATTCCCTCTGTAAGTGATATCTTATGACAAGTGTCTTTTTCTGTGTGACTTATTTCACTTAGAATCGTCGTACCTAACTCCACTCATCATGCTGCTACTAGCCTTATGACGTTGATTTCATGGCTGAGTGATATTCCATTGTACATAAGGACCACAACTTCTTTATCCATTTTTCTCTTTCCTGGGATATTTAAGGTGTAACGAAGTGGAGGTTCTTGTCAAGAGAGCAGCCCTAAAGTTTGGGGTGCCTGTGTCTTGCTGATTTTTAGTTTTCCCAATTTATACGCCCATGAGTGGAAGTGCCCTATGCTCTCTAAGCTGAGTTTTTTAGATGTTTCAGGACACACCGTACACTTCTCCGGAGTGGCTGTTGGCAATTTACATCCCGCCCATCAGCGTAGCAAGGCTCCCATTTCTCCATGGCCTGTCCTGAATTTCTGGTTTTGACACTTTATTCAGCATGGCCCTTTTGACCGATGGGAAGCGAGACTTCTTTGTAGCGCTGATGTGCCTTTCCAGGTTGCTTGGTTGGCCACAAAGGGCGTATGCGTTTTTTCCTGAATATATTCAGGAAAAAACGCATACGCCCTTTTTGGCCAAGGGCATGGTTTTCGAGGTTTGGCTGCTTTTCCTGTGCTTTCAAGGCGATTCGAATCTACCTCCTGAAATCTGTTTCCTGCAATTCTGCCTTGCTTTCAAATCCTCTTCGTTGCCTTCCCTCAATATATTTGTGGACGAGAGTTATCATGTATAACTCTGCAGGTTTGTGAATTGCAGTGCCCCTGAGCTCCATTTTCCAACTCGCTTTCTTGGGAGCTGGCCGCAAAAGCGCAGGATTGCTTCAGGCCCTATTCTGGTTCCGGGCGGCAGGCTGAGCCTGTGGTTAATTCTTCTTCCTGATGGGAAAATAGAGTGACCTGTGCCTGTCCCAACACCTAGAGCTAGTCTCTCATTGGTTCCCCCTCTTCCCGTTCATCCTCAGGACAAATTGCAACCTGTACGGAACAGGAGGTGAAAGGTGCTGAGTCTCCAAGGAGGGAGATTGCTAGTCAAGCGGCTGGAATGGCGAACCCGAGCACAAGGAGATGAGAAATGAGGTGCGTTTTAGAAACCTTTCCCGATCACACGGTGTACCATCTTCTGGGTTTCTCATGCATGTTTTCGATGTAGGAAGATGCCCTTGCACCTGGAGATTTGGGACCCATGGGATGGGTACCACGCAGTATTACTTTAAAGGTTCTGCGTTTGCTCACCCAACCTCACCAAACCTCTCAGCGCCAAGAGTGTCCACCCTTATGTCTCCATCAGCAGTGGGTCTAGATATGGTCAATCCAGGTGGCATCGCAGCCCCTGAAAGAATTTTGTAAGAATTTCTCTCTCTTTCACTGTCTTTGTTTCACGGGTTTTTAAAAGTAATTGATTTTTGGAAGGGGGTTTAGCTGCTTTTCACTGCTGTGTTTATGCCGCTTTACACCCACTTGACTCACTTACAGAGAGATATCAATACATAGGTTTTAAGATTCTTACTAGTCAGATATGTTCTTGGGCGGTGAATAGGGGGTGTTGAGTCCAGTTCACTGAGCAAGGAGTAGGTCTTGTCTATTACATATTGGGTTTATGGAACGGTATCTGAGCTAATTTGAAACCCGTATTTTATGCATCACCCCACCTCACCTTTTCCGTTAAGCAGCCATAGTGTGTTTTCTAAACGTGTGACTCTGTGCCGTTTTGTAATTCAGTTCAAGTGTAGTGGTTTTTACATTCCCTCTGTAAGTGATATCTTATGACAAGTGTCTTTTTCTGTGTGACTTATTTCACTTAGAATCGTCGTACCTAACTCCACTCATCATGCTGCTACTAGCCTTATGACGTTGATTTCATGGCTGAGTGATATTCCATTGTACATAAGGACCACAACTTCTTTATCCATTTTTCTCTTTCCTGGGATATTTAAGGTGTAACGAAGTGGAGGTTCTTGTCAAGAGAGCAGCCCTAAAGTTTGGGGTGCCTGTGTCTTGCTGATTTTTAGTTTTCCCAATTTATACGCCCATGAGTGGAAGTGCCCTATGCTCTCTAAGCTGAGTTTTTTAGATGTTTCAGGACACACCGTACACTTCTCCGGAGTGGCTGTTGGCAATTTACATCCCGCCCATCAGCGTAGCAAGGCTCCCATTTCTCCATGGCCTGTCCTGAATTTCTGGTTTTGACACTTTATTCAGCATGGCCCTTTTGACCGATGGGAAGCGAGACTTCTTTGTAGCGCTGATGTGCCTTTCCAGGTTGCTTGGTTGGCCACAAAGGGCGTATGCGTTTTTTCCTGAATATATTCAGGAAAAAACGCATACGCCCTTTTTGGCCAAGGGCATGGTTTTCGAGGTTTGGCTGCTTTTCCTGTGCTTTCAAGGCGATTCGAATCTACCTCCTGAAATCTGTTTCCTGCAATTCTGCCTTGCTTTCAAATCCTCTTCGTTGCCTTCCCTCAATATATTTGTGGACGAGAGTTATCATGTATAACTCTGCAGGTTTGTGAATTGCAGTGCCCCTGAGCTCCATTTTCCAACTCGCTTTCTTGGGAGCTGGCCGCAAAAGCGCAGGATTGCTTCAGGCCCTATTCTGGTTCCGGGCGGCAGGCTGAGCCTGTGGTTAATTCTTCTTCCTGATGGGAAAATAGAGTGACCTGTGCCTGTCCCAACACCTAGAGCTAGTCTCTCATTGGTTCCCCCTCTTCCCGTTCATCCTCAGGACAAATTGCAACCTTTACGGAACAGGAGGTGAAAGGTGCTGAGTCTCCAAGGAGGGAGATTGCTAGTCAAGCGGCTGGAATGGCGAACCCGAGCACAAGGAGATGAGAAATGAGGTGCGTTTTAGAAACCTTTCCCGATCACACGGTGTACCATCTTCTGGGTTTCTCATGCATGTTTTCGATGTAGGAAGATGCCCTTGCACCTGGAGATTTGGGGACCATGGGATGGGTACCACGCAGTATTACTTTAAAGTGTCTGCGTTTGCTCACCCAACCTCACCAAACCTCTCAGCCCCAAGAGTGTCCACCCTTATGTCTCTATCAGCTGTGGGTCTAGATATGGTCAATCCAGGTGGCATCACAGCCCCTGAACGAATTTTGTAAGAATTTCTCTCTCTTTCACTGTCTTTGTTTCACGGGTTTTTAAAAGTAATTGATTTTTATAATGGGGTTTAGCTGCTTTTCACTGCTGTGTTTATGCCGCTTTACACCCACTTGACTCACTTACAGAGAGATATCAATACATAGGTTTGAAGATTCTTACTAGTCAGATATGTTCTTGGGCGGTGAATAGGGGGTGTTGAGTCCAGTTCACTGAGCAAGGAGTAGGTCTTGTCTATTACATATTGGGTTTATGGAACGGAATCTGAGCTAATTTGACACCCGTGTTTTATGCATCACCCCACCTCACCTTTCCCGTTAAGCAGCCATAGTGTGTTTTCTAAACGTGTGACTCTGTGCCGTTTTGTAATTCAGCTCAAGTGTAGCGGTTTTTACATTCCCTCTATAACTGACATCTTATGATAAGTGTCTTTTTCTGTGTGACTTATTTCACTTAGAATCGTCGTACCTAAATCCACTCATCATGCTGCTACTAGCCTTATGACGTTGATTTCATGGCTGAGTGATATTCCATTGTACATAAGGACCACAACTTCTTTATCCATTTTTCTCTTTCCTGGGATATTGAAGGTGTAACGGAGTGGAGGTTCTTGTCAAGAGAGCAGCCCTAAACTTTGGGGTGCCTGTGTCTTGCTGATTTTTAGTTTTCCCAATTTATACGCCCATGAGTGGAAGTGCCCTATGCTCTCTAAGCTGAGTTTTTTAGATGTTTCAGGACACACCGTACACTTCTCCAGAGTGGCTGTTGGCAATTTACATCCCGCCCATCAGCGTAGCAAGGCTCCCGTTTCTCCATGGCCTGTCCTGCATTTCTGGTTTTGACACTGTATTCAGCATGACCCTTTTGACCGATGGGAAGCGAGACTTCTTTGTAGCGCTGATTTGCCTTTCCAGGTTGCTTGGTTGGCCAAAAAGGGCGTATGCGTTTTTTTCCTGAATATATTCAGGAAAAAAACGCATACGCCCTTTTTGGCCAAGGGCATCGTTGTCGAGGTTTGGCCGCTTTTCCTGTGCTTTCAAGGCGATTCGAATCTACCTCCTGAAATCTGTTTCCTGCAATTCTGCCTTGCTTTCAAATCCTCTTCGTTGCCTTCCCTCAATATATTTGTGGACGAGAGTTATCATTTATAACTCTGCAGGGTTGTGCATTGCAGTGCCCATGAGCTCCATTTTCCAACTCGCTTTCTTGGGAGCTGGCCGCAAAAGCGCAGGATTGCTTCAGGCCCTATTCTGGTTCCGGGCGGCAGGCTGAGCCTGTGGTTAATTCTTCTTCCTGATGGGAAAATAGAGTGACCTGTGCCTGTCCCAACACCTAGAGCTAGTCTCTCATTGGTTCCCCCTCTTCCCGTTCATCCTCAGGACAAATTGCAACCTGTACGGAACAGGAGGTGAAAGGTGCTGAGTCTCCAAGGAGGGAGATTGGTAGTCAAGCGGCTGGAATGGCGAACCCGAGCACAAGGAGATGAGAAATGAGGTGCGTTTTAGAAACCTTTCCCGATCACACGGTGTACCATCTTCTGGGTTTCTCATGCATGTTTTCGATGTAGGAAGATGCCCTTGCACCTGGAGATTTGGGGACCATGGGATGGGTACCACGCAGTATTACTTTAAAGGGTCTGCGTTTGCTCACCCAACCTCACCAAACCTCTCAGCCCCAAGAGTGTCCACCCTTATGTCTCCATCAGCTGTGGGTCTAGATATGGTCAATCCAGGTGGCATCACAGCCCCTGAACGAATTTTGTAAGAATTTCTCTCTCTTTCACTGTCTTTGTTTCACGGGTTTTTAAAAGTAATTGATTTTTATAATGGGGTTTAGCTGCTTTTCACTGCTGTGTTTATGCCGCTTTACACCCACTTGACTCACTTACAGAGAGATATCAATACATAGGTTTGAAGATTCTTACTAGTCAGATATGTTCTTGGGCGGTGAATAGGGGGTGTTGAGTCCAGTTCACTGAGCAAGGAGTAGGTCTTGTCTATTACATATTGGGTTTATGGAACGGAATCTGAGCTAATTTGACACCCGTGTTTTATGCATCACCCCACCTCACCTTTCCCGTTAAGCAGCCATAGTGTGTTTTCTAAACGTGTAACTCTGTGCCGTTTTGTAATTCAGCTCAAGTGTAGCGGTTTTTACATTCCCTCTATAAGTGACATCTTATGATAAGTGTCTTTTTCTGTGTGACTTATTTCACTTAGAATCGTCGTACCTAAATCCACTCATCATGCTGCTACTAGCCTTATGACGTTGATTTCATGGCTGAGTGATATTCCATTGTACATAAGGACCACAACTTCTTTATCCATTTTTCTCTTTCCTGGGATATTGAAGGTGTAACGGAGTGGAGTTTCTTGTCAAGAGAACAGCCCTAAACTTTGGGGTGCCTGTGTCTTGCTGATTTTTAGTTTTCCCAATTTATACGCCCATGAGTGGAAGTGCCCTATGCTCTCTAAGCTGAGTTTTTTAGATGTTTCAGGACACACCGTACACTTCTCCAGAGTGGCTGTTGGCAATTTACATCCCGCCCATCAGCGTAGCAAGGCTCCCGTTTCTCCATGGCCTGTCCTGCATTTCTGGTTTTGACACTGTATTCAGCATGGCCCTTTTGACCGATGGGAAGCGAGACTTCTTTGTAGCGCTGATTTGCCCTTCCAGGTTGCTTGGTTGGCCAAAAAGGGCGTATGCGTTTTTTCCTGAATATATTCAGGAAAAAACGCATACGCCCTTTTTGGCCAAGGGCATGGTTGTCGAGTTTTGGCCGCTTTTCCTGTGCTTTCAAGGCGATTCGAATCTACCTCCTGAAATCTGTTTCCTGCAATTCTGCCTTGCTTTCATATCCTCTTCGTTGCCTTCCCTCAATATATTTGTGGACGAGAGTTATCATTTATAACTCTGCAGGTTTGTGAATTGCAGTGCCCATGAGCTCCATTTTCCAACTCGCTTTCTTGGGAGCTGGCCGCAAAAGCGCAGGATTGCTTCAGGCCCTATTCTGGTTCCGGGCGGCAGGGTGAGCCTGTGGTTAATTCTTCTTCCTGATGGGAAAATAGAGTGACCTGTGCCTGTCCCAACACCTAGAGCTAGTCTCTCATTGGTTCCCCCTCTTCCCGTTCATCCTCAGGACAAATTGCAACCTGTACGGAACAGGAGGTGAAAGGTGCTGAGTCTCCAAGGAGGGAGATTGCTAGTCAAGCGGCTGGAATGGCGAACCCGAGCACAAGGAGATGAGAAATGAGGTGCGTTTTAGAAACCTTTCCCGATCACACGGTGTACCATCTTCTGGGTTTCTCATGCATGTTTTCGATGTAGGAAGATGCCCTTGCACCTGGAGATTTGGGGACCATGGGATGGGTACCACGCAGTATTACTTTAAAGGGTCTGCGTTTGCTCACCCAACCTCACCAAACCTCTCAGCCCCAAGAGTGTCCACCCTTATGTCTCCATCAGCTGTGGGTCTAGATATGGTCAATCCAGGTGGCATCACAGCCCCTGAACGAATTTTGTAAGAATTTCTCTCTCTTTCACTGTCTTTGTTTCACGGGTTTTTAAAAGTAATTGATTTTTATAATGGGGTTTAGCTGCTTTTCACTGCTGTGTTTATGCCTCTTTACACCCACGTGACTCACTTACAGAGAGATATCAATACATAGGTTTTAAGATTCTTACTAGTCAGATATGTTCTTGGGCGGTGAATAGGGGGTGTTGAGTCCAGTTCACTGAGCAAGGAGTAGGTCTTGTCTATTACATATTGGGTTTATGGAACGGTATCTGAGCTAATTTGACACCCGTGTTTTATGCATCACCCCACCTCACCTTTCCCGTTAAGCAGCCATAGTGTGTTTTCTAAACGTGTGACTCTGAGCCGTTTTGTAATTCAGCTCAAGTGTAGCGGTTTTTACATTCCCTCTATAAGAGATATCTTATGATAAGTGTTTTTTTCTGTGTGACTTATTTCACTTAGAATCGTCGTACCTAAATCCACTCATCATGCTGCTACTAGCCTTATGACATTGATTTCATGGCTGAGTGATATTCCATTGTACATAAGGACCACAACTTCTTTATCCATTTTTCTCTTTCCTGGGATATTGAAGGTGTAACGGAGTGGAGGTTCTTGTCAAGAGAGCAGCCCTAAACTTTGGGGTGCCTGTGTCTTGCTGATTTTTAGTTTTCCCAATTTATACGCCCATGAGTGGAAGTGCCCTATGCTCTCTAAGCTGAGTTTTTTAGATGTTTCAGGACACACCGTACACTTCTTCAGAGTGGCTGTTGGCAATTTACATCCCGCCCATCAGCGTAGCAAGGCTCCCGTTTCTCCATGGCCTGTCCTGCATTTCTGGTTTTTACACTTTATTCAGCATGGCCCTTTTGACAGATGGGAAGCGAGACTTCTTTGTAGCGCTGATTTGCCTTTCCAGGTTGCTTGGTTGGCCAAAAAGGGCGTATGCGTTTTTTCCTGAATATATTCAGGAAAAAACGCATACGCCCTTTTTGGCCAAGGGCATCGTTGTCGAGGTTTGGCCGCTATTCCTGTGCTTTCAATGCGATTCGAATCTACCTCCTGAAATCTGTTTCCTGCAATTTTGCCTTGCTTTCATATCCTCTTCGTTGCCTTCCCTCAATATATTTGTGGACGAGAGTTATCATTTATAACTCTGCAGGTTTGTGAATTGCAGTGCCCCTGAGCTCCATTTTCCAACTCGCTTTCTTGGGAGCTGGCCGCAAAAGCGCAGGATTGCTCCAGGCCCTATTCTGGTTCCGGGCGGCAGGCTGAGCCTGTGGTTAATTCTTCTTCCTGATGGGAAAATAGAGTGACCTGTGCCTGTCCCAACACCTAGAGCTAGTCTCTCATTGGTTCCCCCTCTTCCCGTTCATCGTCAGGACAAATTGGAACCTGTACGGAACAGGAGGTGAAAGGTGCTGAGTCTCCAAGGAGGGAGATAGCTAGTCAAGCGGCTGGAATGGCGAACCCGAGCACAAGGAGATGAGAAATGAGGTGCGTTTTAGAAACCTTTCCCGATCAAACGGTGTACCATCTTCTGGGTTTCTCATGCATGTTTTCGATGTAGGAAGATGCCCTTGCACCTGGAGATTTGGGGACCATGGGATGGGTACCACGCAGTATTACTTTAGAGGGTCTGCGTTTGCTCACCCAACCTCACCAAACCTCTCAGCCCCAAGAGTGTCCACCCTTATGTCTCCATCAGCTGTGGGTCTAGATATGGTCAATCCAGGTGGCATCACAGCCCCTGAACGAATTTTGTAAGAATTTCTCTCTTTTTCTCTGTCTTTGTTTCACGGGTTTTTAAAAGTAATTGATTTTTATAATGGCGTTTAGCTGCTTTTCACTGCTGTGTTTATGCCGCTTTACACCCACTTGACTCACTTACAGAGAGATATCAATACATAGGTTTGAAGATTCTTACTAGCCAGATATGTTCTTGGGCGGTGAATAGGGGGTGTTGAGTCCAGTTCACTGAGCAAGGAGTAGGTCTTGTCTATTACATATTGGGTTTATGGAACGGAATCTGAGCTAATTTGACACCCGTGTTTTATGCATCACCCCACCTCACCTTTCCCGTTAAGCAGCCATAGTGTGTTTTCTAAACGTGTGACTCTGTGCCGTTTTGTAATTCAGCTCAAGTGTAGCGGTTTTTACATTCCCTCTATAAGTGACATCTTATGATAAGTGTCTTTTTCTGTGTAACTTATTTCACTTAGAATCGTCGTACCTAAATCCACTCATCATGCTGCTACTAGCCTTGTGACGTTGATTTCATGGCTGAGTGATATTCCATTGTACATAAGGACCACAACTTCTTTATCCATTTTTCTCTTTCCTGGGATATTGAAGGTGTAACGGAGTGGAGGTTCTTGTCAAGAGAGCAGCCCTAAACTTTGGGGTGCCTGTGTCTTGCTGATTTTTAGTTTTCCCAATTTATACGCCCATGAGTGGAAGTGCCCTATGCTCTCTAAGCTGAGTTTTTTAGATGTTTCAGGACACACCGTACACTTCTCCAGAGTGGCTGTTGGCAATTTACATCCCGCCCATCAGCGTAGCAAGGCTCCCGTTTCTCCATGGCCTGTCCTGCATTTCTGGTTTTGACACTGTATTCAGCATGGCCCTTTTGACCCATGGGAAGCGAGACTTCTTTGTAGCGCTGATTTGCCTTTCCAGGTTGCTTGGTTGGCCAAAAAGGGCGTATGCGTTTTTTCCTGAATATATTCAGGAAAAAACGCATACGCCCTTTTTCGCCAAGGGCATGGTTATCGAGGTTTGGCCGCTTTTCCTGTGCTTTCAAGGCGATTCGAATCTACCTCCTGAAATCTGTTTCCTGCAATTCTGCCTTGCTTTCAAATCCTCTTCGTTGCCTTCCCTCAATATATTTGTGGACGAGAGTTATCATTTATAACTCTGCAGGTTTGTGAATTGCAGTGCCCCTGAGCTCCATTTTCCAACTTGCTTTCTTGGGAGCTGGCCGCAAAAGCGCAGGATTGCTCCAGGCCCTATTCTGGTTCCGGGCGGCAGGCTGAGCCTGTGGTTAATTCTTCTTCCTGATGGGAAAATAGAGTGACCTGTGCCTGTCCCAACACCTAGAGCTAGTCTCTCATTGGTTCCCCCTCTTCCCGTTCATCCTCAGGACAAATTGCAACCTGTACGGAACAGGAGGTGAAAGGTGCTGAGTCTCCAAGGAGGGAGATTGCTAGTCAAGCGGCTGGAATGGCGAACCCGAGCACAAGGAGATGAGAAATGAGGTGCGTTTTAGAAACCTTTCCCGATCACACGGTGTACCATCTTCTGGGTTTCTCATGCATGTTTTCGATGTAGGAAGATGCCCTTGCACCTGGAGATTTGGGGACCATGGGATGGGTACCACGCAGTATTACTTTAAAGGGTCTGTGTTTGCTCACCCAACCTCACCAATCCTCTCAGCCCCAAGAGTGTCCACCCTTATGTCTCCATCAGCTGTGGGTCTAGATATGGTCAATCCAGGTGGCATCACAGCCCCTGAACGAATTTTGTAAGAATTTCTCTCTCTTTCACTGTCTTTGTTTCACGGGTTTTTAAAAGTAATTGATTTTTATAATGGGGTTTAGCTGCTTTTCACTGCTGTGTTTATGCCGCTTTACAACCACTTGACTCACTTACAGAGAGATATCAATATATAGGTTTTAAGATTCTTACTAGTCAGATATGTTCTTGGGCGGTGAATAGGGGGTGTTGAGTCCAGTTCACTGAGCAAGGAGTAGGTCTTGTCTATTACATATTGGGTTTATGGAACGGTATCTGAGCTAATTTGACACCCGTGTTTTATGCATCACCCCACCTCACCTTTCCCGTTAAGCAGCCATAGTGTGTTTTCTAAACGTGTGACTCTGTGCCGTTTTGTAATTCAGCTCAAGTGTAGCGGTTTTTACATTCCCTCTATAAGAGATATCTTATGATAAGTGTCTTTTTCTGTGTGACTTATTTCACTTAGAATCGTCGTACCTAAATCCACTCATCATGCTGCTACTAGCCTTATGACATTGATTTCATGGCTGAGTGATATTCCATTGTACATAAGGACCACAACTTCTTTATCCATTTTTCTCTTTCCTGGGATATTGAAGGTGTAACGGAGTGGAGGTTCTTGTCAAGAGAGCAGCCCTAAACTTTGGGGTGGCTGTGTCTTGCTGATTTTTAGTTTTCCCAATTTATACGCCCATGAGTGGAAGTGCCCTATGCTCTCTAAGCTGAGTTTTTTAGATGTTTCAGGACACACCGTACACTTCTCCAGAGTGGCTGTTGGCAATTTACATCCCGCCCATCAGCGTAGCAAGGCTCCCGTTTCTCCATGGCCTGTCCTGCATTTCTGGTTTTGACACTTTATTCAGCATGGCCCTTTTGACCGATGGGAAGCGAGTCTTCTTTGTAGCGCTGATGTGCCTTTCCAGGTTGCTTGGTTGGCCAAAAAGGGCGTATGCGTTTTTTCCTGAATATATTCAGGAAAAAACGCATACGCCCTTTTTGGCCAAGGGCATCGTTGTCGAGGTTTGGCCGCTATTCCTGTGCTTTCAATGCGATTCGAATCTACCTCCTGAAATCTGTTTCCTGCAATTCTGCCTTGCTTTCATATCCTCTTCGTTGCCTTCCCTCAATATATTTGTGGACGAGAGTTATCATTTATAACTCTGCAGGTTTGTGAATTGCAGTGCCCCTGAGCTCCATTTTCCAACTCGCTTTCTTGGGAGCTGGCCGCAAAAGCGCAGGATTGCTTCAGGCCCTATTCTGGTTCCGGGCGGCAGGATGAGCCTGTGGTTATTTCTTCTTCCTGATGGGAAAATAGAGTGACCTGTGCCTGTCCCAACACCTAGAGCTAGTCTCTCATTGGTTCCCCCTCTTCCCGTTCATCCTCAGGACAAATTGCAACCTGTACGAAACAGGAGGTGAAAGGTGCTGAGTCTCCAAGGAGGGAGATTGCTAGTCAAGCGGCTGGAATGGCGAACCCGAGCACAAGGAGATGAGAAATGAGGTGCGTTTTAGAAACCTTTCCCGATCACACGGTGTACCATCTTCTGGGTTTCTCATGCATGTTTTCGATGTAGGAAGATGCCCTTTAACCTGGAGATCTGGGGCCCATTGGATGGGTACCACGCAGTATTACTTTAAAGGGTCTGCGTTTGCTCACCCAACCTCACCAAACCTCTCAGCCCCAAGAGTGTCCACCCTTATGTCTCCATCAGCTGTGGGTCTAGATATGGTCAATCCAGGTGGCATCACAGCCCCTGAACGAATTTTGTAAGAATTTCTCTGTCTTTCACTGTCTTTGTTTCACGGGTTTTTAAAAGTAATTGATTTTTATAATGGGGTTTAGCTGCTTTTCACTGCTGTGTTTATGCCTCTTTACACCCACGTGACTCACTTACAGAGAGATATCAATACATAGGTTTTAAGATTCTTACTAGTCAGATATGTTCTTGGGCGGTGAATAGGGGGTATTGAGTCCAGTTCACTGAGCAAGGAGTAGGTCTTGTCTATTACATATTGGGTTTATGGAACGGTATCTGAGCTAATTTGACACCCGTGTTTTATGCATCACCCCACCTCACCTTTCCCGTTAAGCAGCCATAGTGTGTTTTCCAAACGTGTGACTCTGTGCCGTTTTGTAATTCAGCTCAAGTGTAGCGGTTTTTACATTCCCTTTATAAGTGACATCTTATGACAAGTGTATTTTTCTGTGTGACTTATTTCACTTAGAATCGTCGTACCTAAATCCACTCATCATGCTGCTACTAGCCTTATGACGTTGATTTCATGGCTGAGTGATATTCCATTGTACATAAGGACCACAACTTCTTTATCCATTTTTCTCTTTCTTGGGATATTTAAGGTGTAACGGAGTGGAGGTTCTTGTCAAGAGAGCAGCCCTAAACTTTGGGGTGCCTGTGTCTTGCTGATTTTTAGTTTTCCCAATTTATACGCCCATGAGTGGAAGTGCCCTATGCTCTCTAAGCTGAGTTTTTTAGATGTTTCAGGACACACCGTACACTTCTCCAGAGTGGCTGTTGGCAATTTACATCCCACCCATCAACGTAGCAAGGCTCCCGTTTCTCCATAGCCTGTCCTGCATTTCTGGTTTTGACACTGTATTCAGCATGGCCCTTTTGACCGATGGGAAGCGAGACTTCTTTGTAGCGCTGATTTGCCTTTCCAGGTTGCTTGGTTTGCCAAAAAGGGCGTATGCGTTTTTTCCTGAATATATTCAGGAAAAAACGCATACGCCCTTTATGGCCAAGGGCATGGTTGTCGAGGTTTGGCCGCTTTTCCTGTGCTTTCAAGGCGATTCGAATCTACCTCCTGAAATCTGTTTCCTGCAATTCTGCCTTGCTTTCAAATCCTCTTCGTTGCCTTCCCTCAATATATTTGTGGACGAGAGTTATCATTTATAACTCTGCAGGTTTGTGAATTGCAGTGCCCCTGAGCTGCATTTTCCAACTCGCTTTCTTGGGAGCTGTCCGCAAAAGCGCAGGATTGCTTCAGGCCCTATTCTGGTTCCGGGCGGCAGGCTGAGCCTGTGGTTAATTCTTCTTCCTGATGGGAAAATAGAGTGACCTGTGCCTGTCCCAACACCTAGAGCTAGTCTCTCATTGGTTCCCCCTCTTCCCGTTCATCCTCAGGACAAATTGCAACCTGTACGGAACAGGAGGTGAAAGGTGCTGAGTCTCCAAGGAGGGAGATTGGTAGTCAAGCGGCTGGAATGGCGAACCCGAGCACAAGGAGATGAGAAATGATGTGCGTTTTAGAAACCTTTCCCGATCACACGGTGTACCATCTTCTGGGTTTCTCATGCATGTTTTCGATGTAGGAAGATGCCCTTTAACCTGGAGATCTGGGACCCATGGGATGGGTACCACGCAGTATTACTTTAAAGGGTCTGCGTTTGCTCACCCAACCTCACCAAACCTCTCAGCCCCAAGAGTGTCCACCCTTATGTCTCCATCAGCTGTGGGTCTAGATATGGTCAATCCAGGTGGCATCACAGCCCCTGAACGAATTTTGTAAGAATTTCTCTGTCTTTCACTGTCTTTGTTTCACGGGTTTTTAAAAGTAATTGATTTTTATAATGGGGTTTAGCTGCTTTTCACTGCTGTGTTTATGCCTCTTTACACCCACGTGACTCACTTACAGAGAGATATCAATACATAGGTTTTAAGATTCTTACTAGTCAGATATGTTCTTGGGCGGTGAATAGGGGGTATTGAGTCCAGTTCACTGAGCAAGGAGTAGGTCTTGTCTATTACATATTGGGTTTATGGAACGGTATCTGAGCTAATTTGACACCCGTGTTTTATGCATCACCCCACCTCACCTTTCCCGTTAAGCAGCCATAGTGTGTTTTCCAAACGTGTGACTCTGTGCCGTTTTGTAATTCAGCTCAAGTGTAGCGGTTTTTACATTCCCTTTATAAGTGACATCTTATGACAAGTGTATTTTTCTGTGTGACTTATTTCACTTGAAATCGTCGTACCTAAATCCACTCGTCATGCTGCTACTAGCCTTATGACGTTGATTTCATGGCTGAGTGATATTCCATTGTACATAAGGACCACAACTTCTTTATCCATTTTTCTCTTTCCTGGGATATTGAAGGTGTAACGGAGTGGAGGTTCTTGTCAAGAGAGCAGCCCTAAACTTTGGGGTGCCTGTGTCTGGCTGATTTTTAGTTTTCCCAATTTATACGCCCATGAGTGGAAGTGCCCTATGCTCTCTAAGCTGAGTTTTTTAGATGTTTCAGGACACACCGTACACTTCTCCATAGTGGCTGTTGGCAATTTACATCCCACCCATCAACGTAGCAAGGCTCCCGTTTCTCCATAGCCTGTCCTGCATTTCTGGTTTTGACACTGTATTCAGCATGGCCCTTTTGACCGATGGGAAGCGAGACTTCTTTGTAGCGCTGATTTGCCTTTCCAGGTTGCTTGGTTGGCCAAAAAGGGCGTATGCGTTTTTTCCTGAATATATTCAGGAAAAAACGCATACGCCCTTTTTGGCCAAGGGCATGGTTGTCGAGGTTTGGCCGCTTTTCCTGTGCTTTCAAGGCGATTCGAATCTACCTCCTGAAATCTGTTTCCTGCAATTCTGCCTTGCTTTCAAATCCTCTTCGTTGCCTTCCCTCAATATATTTGTGGACGAGAGTTATCATTTGTAACTCTGCAGGTTTGTGAATTGCAGTGCCCCTGAGCTCCATTTTCCAACTCGCTTTCTTGGGAGCTGGCCGCAAAAGCGCAGGATTGCTTCAGGCCCTATTCTGGTTCCGGGCGGCAGGCTGAGCCTGTGGTTAATTCTTCTTCCTGATGGGAAAATAGAGTGACCTGTGCCTGTCCCAACACCTAGAGCTAGTCTCTCATTGGTTCCCCCTCTTCCCGTTCATCCTCAGGACAAATTGCAACCTGTACGGAACAGGAGGTGAAAGGTGCTGAGTCTCCAAGGAGGGAGATTGCTAGTCAAGCGGCTGGAATGGCGAACCCGAGCACAAGGAGATGAGAAATGAGGTGCGTTTTAGAAACCTTTCCCGATCACACGGTGTACCATCTTCTGGGTTTCTCATGCATGTTTTCGATGTAGGAAGATGCCCTTTAACCTGGAGATCTGGGGCCCATTGGATGGGTACCACGCAGTATTACTTTAAAGGGTCTGCGTTTGCTCACCCAACCTCACCAAACCTCTCAGCCCCAAGAGTGTCCACCCTTATGTCTCCATCAGCTGTGGGTCTAGATATGGTCAATCCAGGTGGCATCACAGCCCCTGAACGAATTTTGTAAGAATTTCTCTGTCTTTCACTGTCTTTGTTTCACGGGTTTTTAAAAGTAATTGATTTTTATAATGGGGTTTAGCTGCTTTTCACTGCTGTGTTTATGCCTCTTTACACCCACGTGACTCACTTACAGAGAGATATCAATACATAGGTTTTAAGATTCTTACTAGTCAGATATGTTCTTGGGCGGTGAATAGGGGGTATTGAGTCCAGTTCACTGAGCAAGGAGTAGGTCTTGTCTATTACATATTGGGTTTATGGAACAGTATCTGAGCTAATTTGACACCCGTGTTTTATGCATCACCCCACCTCACCTTTCCCGTTAAGCAGCCATAGTGTGTTTTCCAAACGTGTGACTCTGTGCCGTTTTGTAATTCAGCTGAAGTGTAGCGGTTTTTACATTCCCTTTATAAGTGACATCTTATGACAAGTGTATTTTTCTGTGTGACTTATTTCACTTAGAATCGTCGTACCTAAATCCACTCATCATGCTGCTACTAGCCTTATGACGTTGATTTCATGGCTGAGTGATATTCCATTGTACATAAGGACCACAACTTCTTTATCCATTTTTCTCTTTCCTGGGATATTGAAGGTGTAACGGAGTGGAGGTTCTTGTCAAGAGAGCAGACCTAAACTTTGGGGTGCCTGTGTCTGGCTGATTTTTAGTTTTCCCAATTTATACGCCCATGAGTGGAAGTGCCTTATGCTCTCAAAGCTGAGTTTTTTAGATGTTTCAGGACACACCGTACACTTCTCCAGAGTGGCTGTTGGCAATTTACATCCCACCCATCAACGTAGCAAGGCTCCCGTTTCTCCATAGCCTGTCCTGCATTTCTGGTTTTGACACTGTATTCAGCATGGCCCTTTTGACCGATGGGAAGCGAGACTTCTTTGTAGCGCTGATTTGCCTTTCCAGGTTGCTTGGTTGGCCAAAAAGGGCGTATGCGTTTTTTCCTGAATATATTCAGGAAAAAACGCATACGCCCTTTTTGGCCAAGGGCATGGTTGTCGAGGTTTGGCCGCTTTTCCTGTGCTTTCAAGGCGATTCGAATCTACCTCCTGAAATCTGTTTCCTGCAATTCTGCCTTGCTTTCAAATCCTCTTCGTTGCCTTCCCTCAATATATTTGTGGACGAGAGTTATCATTTATAACTCTGCAGGTTTGTGAATTGCAGTGCCCCTGAGCTCCATTTTCCAACTCGCTTTCTTGGGAGCTGGCCGCAAAAGCGCAGGATTGCTTCAGGCCCTATTCTGGTTCCGGGCGGCAGGCTGAGCCTGTGGTTAATTCTTCTTCCTGATGGGAAAATAGAGTGACCTGTGCCTGTCCCAACACCTAGAGCTAGTCTCTCATTGGTTCCCCCTCTTCCCGTTCATCCTCAGGACAAATTGCAACCTGTACGGAACAGGAGGTGAAAGGTGCTGAGTCTCCAAGGAGGGAGATTGCTAGTCAAGCGGCTGGAATGGCGAACCCGAGCACAAGGAGATGAGAAATGAGGTGCGTTTTAGAAACCTTTCCCGATCACACGGTGTACCATCTTCTGGGTTTCTCATGCATGTTTTCGATGTAGGAAGATGCCCTTTAACCTGGAGATCTGGGGCCCATTGGATGGGTACCACGCAGTATTACTTTAAAGGGTCTGCGTTTGCTCACCCAACCTCACCAAACCTCTCAGCCCCAAGAGTGTCCACCCTTATGTCTCCATCTGCTGTGGGTCTAGATATGGTCAATCCAGGTGGCATCACAGCCCCTGAACGAATTTTGTAAGAATTTCTCTGTCTTTCACTGTCTTTGTTTCACGGGTTTTTAAAAGTAATTGATTTTTATAATGGGGTTTAGCTGCTTTTCACTGCTGTGTTTATGCCTCTTTACACCCACGTGACTCACTTACAGAGAGATATCAATACATAGGTTTTAAGATTCTTACTAGTCAGATATGTTCTTGGGCGGTGAATAGGGGGTATTGAGTCCAGTTCACTGAGCAAGGAGTAGGTCTTGTCTATTACATATTGGGTTTATGGAACGGTATCTGAGCTAATTTGACACCCGTGTTTTATGCATCACCCCACCTCACCTTTCCCGTTAAGCAGCCATAGTGTGTTTTCCAAACGTGTGACTCTGTGCCGTTTTGTAATTCAGCTCAAGTGTAGCGGTTTTTACATTCCCTTTATAAGTGACATCTTATGACAAGTGTATTTTTCTGTGTGACTTATTTCACTTAGAATCGTCGTACCTAAATCCACTCATCATGCTGCTACTAGCCTTATGACGTTGATTTCATGGCTGAGTGATATTCCATTGTACATAAGGACCACAACTTCTTTATCCATTTTTCTCTTTCTTGGGATATTTAAGGTGTAACGGAGTGGAGGTTCTTGTCAAGAGAGCAGCCCTAAACTTTGGGGTGCCTGTGTCTTGCTGATTTTTAGTTTTCCCAATTTATACGCCCATGAGTGGAAGTGCCCTATGCTCTCTAAGCTGAGTTTTTTAGATGTTTCAGGACACATCGTACACTTCTCCAGAGTGGCTGTTGGCAATTTACATCCCACCCATCAACGTAGCAAGGCTCCCGTTTCTCCATAGCCTGTCCTGCATTTCTGGTTTTGACACTGTATTCAGCATGGCCCTTTTGACCGATGGGAAGCGAGACTTCTTTGTAGCGCTGATTTGCCTTTCCAGGTTGCTTGGTTTGCCAAAAAGGGCGTATGCGTTTTTTCCTGAATATATTCAGGAAAAAACGCATACGCCCTTTATGGCCAAGGGCATGGTTGTCGAGGTTTGGCCGCTTTTCCTGTGCTTTCAAGGCGATTCGAATCTACCTCCTGAAATCTGTTTCCTGCAATTCTGCCTTGCTTTCAAATCCTCTTCGTTGCCTTCCCTCAATATATTTGTGGACGAGAGTTATCATTTATAACTCTGCAGGTTTGTGAATTGCAGTGCCCCTGAGCTGCATTTTCCAACTCGCTTTCTTGGGAGCTGTCCGCAAAAGCGCAGGATTGCTTCAGGCCCTATTCTGGTTCCGGGCGGCAGGCTGAGCCTGTGGTTAATTCTTCTTCCTGATGGGAAAATAGAGTGACCTGTGCCTGTCCCAACACCTAGAGCTAGTCTCTCATTGGTTCCCCCTCTTCCCGTTCATCCTCAGGACAAATTGCAACCTGTACGGAACAGGAGGTGAAAGGTGCTGAGTCTCCAAGGAGGGAGATTGGTAGTCAAGCGGCTGGAATGGCGAACCCGAGCACAAGGAGATGAGAAATGATGTGCGTTTTAGAAACCTTTCCCGATCACACGGTGTACCATCTTCTGGGTTTCTCATGCATGTTTTCGATGTAGGAAGATGCACTTTAACCTGGAGATCTGGGACCCATGGGATGGGTACCACGCAGTATTACTTTAAAGGGTCTGCGTTTGCTCACCCAACCTCACCAAACCTCTCAGCCCCAAGAGTGTCCACCCTTATGTCTCCATCAGCTGTGGGTCTAGATATGGTCAATCCAGGTGGCATCACAGCCCGTGAACGAATTTTGTAAGAATTTCTCTGTCTTTCACGGGTTTTTAAAAGTAATTGATTTTTATAATGGGGTTTAGCTGCTTTTCACTGCTGTGTTTATGCCTCTTTACACCCACGTGACTCACTTACAGAGAGATATCAATACATAGGTTTTAAGATTCTTACTAGTCAGATATGTTCTTGGGCGGTGAATAGGGGGTATTGAGTCCAGTTCACTGAGCAAGGAGTAGGTCTTGTCTATTACATATTGGGTTTATGGAACGGTATCTGAGCTAATTTGACACCCGTGTTTTATGCATCACCCCACCTCACCTTTCCCGTTAAGCAGCCATAGTGTGTTTTCCAAACGTGTGACTCTGTGCCGTTTTGTAATTCAGCTCAAGTGTAGCGGTTTTTACATTCCCTTTATAAGTGACATCTTATGACAAGTGTATTTTTCTGTGTGACTTATTTCACTTGGAATCGTCGTACCTAAATCCACTCGTCATGCTGCTACTAGCCTTATGACGTTGATTTCATGGCTGAGTGATATTCCATTGTACATAAGGACCACAACTTCTTTATCCATTTTTCTCTTTCCTGGGATATTGAAGGTGTAACGGAGTGGAGGTTCTTGTCAAGAGAGCAGCCCTAAACTTTGGGGTGCCTGTGTCTTGCTGATTTTTAGTTTTCCCAATTTATACGCCCATGAGTGGAAGTGCCCTATGCTCTCTAAGCTGAGTTTTTTAGATGTTTCAGGAAACACCGTACACTTCTCCAGAGTGGCTCTTGGCAATTTACATCTCGCCCATCAGCGTAGCAAGGCTCCTGTTTCTCCATGGCCTGTCCTGCATTTCTGGTTTTGACACTGTATTCAGCATGGCCCTTTAGACCGATGGGAAGCGAGACTTCTTTGTAGCGCTGATTTGCCTTTCCAGGTTGCTTGGTTGGCCAAAAAGGGCGTATGCGTTTTTTCCTGAATATATTCAGGAAAAAACGCATACGCCCTTTTTGGCCAAGGGCATGGTTTTCGAGGTTTGGCTGCTTTTCCTGTGCTTTCAAGGCGATTCGAATCTACCTCCTGAAATCTGTTTCCTGCAATTCTGCCTTGCTTTCAAATCCTCTTCGTTGCCTTCCCTCAATATATTTGTGGACGAGAGTTATCATGTATAACTCTGCAGGTTTGTGAATTGCAGTGCCCCTGAGCTCCATTTTCCAACTCGCTTTCTTGGGAGCTGGCCGCAAAAGCGCAGGATTGCTTCAGGCCCTATTCTGGTTCCGGGCGGCAGGCTGAGCCTGTGGTTAATTCTTCTTCCTGATGGGAAAATAGAGTGACCTGTGCCTGTCCCAACACCTAGAGCTAGTCTCTCATTGGTTCCCCCTCTTCCCGTTCATCCTCAGGACAAATTGCAACCTGTACGGAACAGGAGGTGAAAGGTGCTGAGTCTCCAAGGAGGGAGATTGCTAGTCAAGCGGCTGGAATGGCGAACCCGAGCACAAGGAGATGAGAAATGAGGTGCGTTTTAGAAACCTTTCCCGATCACACGGTGTACCATCTTCTGGGTTTCTCATGCATGTTTTCGATGTAGGAAGATGCCCTTGCACCTGGAGATTTGGGACCCATGGGATGGGTACCACGCAGTATTACTTTAAAGGTTCTGCGTTTGCTCACCCAACCTCACCAAACCTCTCAGCGCCAAGAGTGTCCACCCTTATGTCTCCATCAGCAGTGGGTCTAGATATGGTCAATCCAGGTGGCATCGCAGCCCCTGAAAGAATTTTGTAAGAATTTCTCTCTCTTTCACTGTCTTTGTTTCACGGGTTTTTAAAAGTAATTGATTTTTGGAAGGGGGTTTAGCTGCTTTTCACTGCTGTGTTTATGCCGCTTTACACCCACTTGACTCACTTACAGAGAGATATCAATACATAGGTTTTAAGATTCTTACTAGTCAGATATGTTCTTGGGCGGTGAATAGGGGGTGTTGAGTCCAGTTCACTGAGCAAGGAGTAGGTCTTGTCTATTACATATTGGGTTTATGGAACGGTATCTGAGCTAATTTGAAACCCGTATTTTATGCATCACCCCACCTCACCTTTTCCGTTAAGCAGCCATAGTGTGTTTTCTAAACGTGTGACTCTGTGCCGTTTTGTAATTCAGTTCAAGTGTAGTGGTTTTTACATTCCCTCTGTAAGTGATATCTTATGACAAGTGTCTTTTTCTGTGTGACTTATTTCACTTAGAATCGTCGTACCTAACTCCACTCATCATGCTGCTACTAGCCTTATGACGTTGATTTCATGGCTGAGTGATATTCCATTGTACATAAGGACCACAACTTCTTTATCCATTTTTCTCTTTCCTGGGATATTTAAGGTGTAACGAAGTGGAGGTTCTTGTCAAGAGAGCAGCCCTAAAGTTTGGGGTGCCTGTGTCTTGCTGATTTTTAGTTTTCCCAATTTATACGCCCATGAGTGGAAGTGCCCTATGCTCTCTAAGCTGAGTTTTTTAGATGTTTCAGGACACACCGTACACTTCTCCGGAGTGGCTGTTGGCAATTTACATCCCGCCCATCAGCGTAGCAAGGCTCCCGTTTCTCCATGGCCTGTCCTGCATTTCTGGTTTTGACACTTTATTCAGCATGGCCCTTTTGACCGATGGGAAGCGAGACTTCTTTGTAGCGCTGATGTGCCTTTCCAGGTTGCTTGGTTGGCCAAAAAGGGCGTATGCGTTTTTTCCTGAATATATTCAGGAAAAAACGCATACGCCCTTTTTGGCCAAGGGCATCATTGTCGAGGTTTGGCCGCTTTTCCTGTGCTTTCAAGGCGATTCGAATCTACCTCCTGAAATCTGTTTCCTGCAATTCTGCCTTGCTTTCAAATCCTCTTCGTTGCCTTCCCTCAATATATTTGTGGACGAGAGTTATCATTTATAACTCTGCAGGGTTGTGAATTGCAGTACCCCTGAGCTCCATTTTCCAACTCGCTTTCTTGGGATCTGGCCGCAAACGCGCAGGATTGCTTCAGGCCCTATTCTGGTTCCGGGCGGCAGGCTGAGCCTGTGGTTAATTCTTCTTCCTGATGGGAAAATAGAGTGACCTGTGCCTGTCCCAACACCTAGAGCTAGTCTCTCATTGGTTCCCCCTCTTCCCGTTCATCCTCAGGACAAATTGCAACCTGTACGGAACAGGAGGTGAAAGGTGCTGAGTCTCCAAGGAGGGAGATTGCTATTCAAGCGGCTGGAATGGCGAACCCGAGCACAAGGAGATGAGAAATGAGGTGCGTTTTAGAAACCTTTCCCGATCACACGGTGTACCATCTTCTGGGTTTCTCATGCATGTTTTCGATGTAGGAAGATGCCCTTGCACCTGGAGATTTGGGACCCATGGGATGGGTACCACGCAGTATTACTTTAAAGGTTCTGCGTTTGCTCACCCAACCTCACCAAACCTCTCAGCCCCAAGAGTGTCCACCCTTATGTCTCCATCAGCAGTGGGTCTAGATATGGTCAATCCAGGTGGCATCGCAGCCCCTGAAAGAATTTTGTAAGAATTTCTCTCTCTTTCACTGTCTTTGTTTCACGGGTTTTTAAAAGTAATTGATTTTTGGAACGGGGTTTAGCTGCTTTTCACTGCTGTGTTTATGCCGCTTTACACCCACTTGACTCACTTACAGAGAGATATCAATACATAGGTTTTAAGATTCTTACTAGTCAGATATGTTCTTGGGCGGTGAATAGGGGGTGTTGAGTCCAGTTCACTGAGCAAGGAGTAGGTCTTGTCTATTACATATTGGGTTTATGGAACGGTATCTGAGCTAATTTGAAACCCGTATTTTATGCATCACCCCACCTCACCTTTTCCGTTAAGCAGCCATAGTGTGTTTTCTAAACGTGTGACTCTGTGCCGTTTTGTAATTCAGTTCAAGTGTAGTGGTTTTTACATTCCCTCTGTAAGTGATATCTTATGACAAGTGTCTTTTTCTGTGTGACTTATTTCACTTAGAATCGTCGTACCTAACTCCACTCATCATGCTGCTACTAGCCTTATGACGTTGATTTCATGGCTGAGTGATATTCCATTGTACATAAGGACCACAACTTCTTTATCCATTTTTCTCTTTCCTGGGATATTTAAGGTGTAACGAAGTGGAGGTTCTTGTCAAGAGAGCAGCCCTAAAGTTTGGGGTGCCTGTGTCTTGCTGATTTTTAGTTTTCCCAATTTATACGCCCATGAGTGGAAGTGCCCTATGCTCTCTAAGCTGAGTTTTTTAGATGTTTCAGGACACACCGTACACTTCTCCGGAGTGGCTGTTGGCAATTTACATCCCGCCCATCAGCGTAGCAAGGCTCCCATTTCTCCATGGCCTGTCCTGAATTTCTGGTTTTGACACTTTATTCAGCATGGCCCTTTTGACCGATGGGAAGCGAGACTTCTTTGTAGCACTGATGTGCCTTTCCAGGTTGCTTGGTTGGCCACAAAGGGCGTATGCGTTTTTTCCTGAATATATTCAGGAAAAAACGCATACGCCCTTTTTGGCCAAGGGCATCATTGTCGAAGTTTGGCCGCTTTTCCTCTGCTTTCAAGGTGATTCGAATCTACCTCCTGAAATCTGTTTCCTGCAATTCTGCCTTGCTTTCAAATCCTCTTCGTTGCCTTCCCTCAATATATTTGTGGACGAGAGTTATCATTTATAACTCTGCAGGGTTGTGCATTGCAGTACCCCTGAGCTCCATTTTCCAACTCGCTTTCTTGGGAGCTGGCCGCAAACGCGCAGGATTGCTTCAGGCCCTATTCTGGTTCCGGGTGGCAGGCTGAGCCTGTGGTTAATTCTTCTTCCTGATGGGAAAATAGAGTGACCTGTGCCTGTCCCAACACCTAGAGCTAGTCTCTCATTGGTTCCCCCTCTTCCCGTTCATCGTCAGGACAAATTGCAACCTGTACGGAACAGGAGGTGAAAGGTGCTGAGTCTCCAAGGAGGGAGATTGGTAGTCAAGCGGCTGGAATGGCGAACCCGAGCACAAGGAGATGAGAAATGAGGTGCGTTTTAGAAACATTTCCCGATCACACGGTGTACCATCTTCTGGGTTTCTCATGCATGTTTTCGATGTAGGAAGATGCCCTTGCACCTGGAGATTTGGGACCCATGGGATGGGTACCACGCAGTATTACTTTAAAGGTTCTGCGTTTGCTCACCCAACCTCACCAAACCTCTCAGCGCCAAGAGTGTCCACCCTTATGTCTCCATCAGCAGTGGGTCTAGATATGGTCAATCCAGGTGGCATCGCAGCCCCTGAAAGAATTTTGTAAGAATTTCTCTCTCTTTCACTGTCTTTGTTTCACGGGTTTTTAAAAGTAATTGATTTTTGGAACGGGGTTTAGCTGCTTTTCACTGCTGTGTTTATGCTGCTTTACACCCACTTGACTCACTTACAGAAGGATATCAATACATAGGTTTTAAGATTCTTACTAGTCAGATATGTTCTTGGGCGGTGAATAGGGGGTATTGAGTCCAGTTCACTGAGCAAGGAGTAGGTCTTGTCTATTACATATTGGGTTTATGGAACGGTATCTGAGCTAATTTGACACCCGTGTTTTATGCATCACCCCACCTCACCTTTCCCGTTAAGCAGCCATAGTGTGTTTTCCAAACGTGTGACTCTGTGCCGTTTTGTAATTCAGCTCAAGTGTAGCGGTTTTTACATTCCCTTTATAAGTGACATCTTATGACAAGTGTATTTTTCTGTGTGACTTATTTCACTTGGAATTGTCGTACCTAAATCCACTCATCATGCTGCTACTAGCCTTATGACTTTGATTTCATGGCTGAGTGATATTCCATTGTACATAAGGACCACAACTTCTTTATCCATTTTTCTCTTTCCTGGGATATTGAAGGTGTAACGGAGTGGAGGTTCTTGTCAAGAGAGCAGCCCTAAACTTTGGGGTGCCTGTGTCTTGCTGATTTTTAGTTTTCCCAATTTATACGCCCATGAGTGGAAGTGCCCTATGCTCTCTAAGCTGAGTTTTTTAGATGTTTCAGGAAACACCGTACACTTCTCCAGAGTGGCTCTTGGCAATTTACATCTCGCCCATCAGCGTAGCAAGGCTCCTGTTTCTCCATGGCCTGTCCTGCATTTCTGGTTTTGACACTGTATTCAGCATGGCCCTTTAGACCGATGGGAAGCGAGACTTCTTTGTAGCGCTGATTTGCCTTTCCAGGTTGCTTGGTTGGCCAAAAAGGGCGTATGCGTTTTTTCCTGAATATATTCAGGAAAAAACGCATACGCCCTTTTTGGCCAAGGGCATGGTTTTCGAGGTTTGGCTGCTTTTCCTGTGCTTTCAAGGCGATTCGAATCTACCTCCTGAAATCTGTTTCCTGCAATTCTGCCTTGCTTTCAAATCCTCTTCGTTGCCTTCCCTCAATATATTTGTGGACGAGAGTTATCATGTATAACTCTGCAGGTTTGTGAATTGCAGTGCCCCTGAGCTCCATTTTCCAACTCGCTTTCTTGGGAGCTGGCCGCAAAAGCGCAGGATTGCTTCAGGCCCTATTCTGGTTCCGGGCGGCAGGCTGAGCCTGTGGTTAATTCTTCTTCCTGATGGGAAAATAGAGTGACCTGTGCCTGTCCCAACACCTAGAGCTAGTCTCTCATTGGTTCCCCCTCTTCCCGTTCATCCTCAGGACAAATTGCAACCTGTACGGAACAGGAGGTGAAAGGTGCTGAGTCTCCAAGGAGGGAGATTGCTAGTCAAGCGGCTGGAATGGCGAACCCGAGCACAAGGAGATGAGAAATGAGGTGCGTTTTAGAAACCTTTCCCGATCACACGGTGTACCATCTTCTGGGTTTCTCATGCATGTTTTCGATGTAGGAAGATGCCCTTGCACCTGGAGATTTGGGACCCATGGGATGGGTACCACGCAGTATTACTTTAAAGGTTCTGCGTTTGCTCACCCAACCTCACCAAACCTCTCAGCGCCAAGAGTGTCCACCCTTCTGTCTCCATCAGCAGTGGGTCTAGATATGGTCAATCCAGGTGGCATCGCAGCCCCTGAAAGAATTTTGTAAGAATTTCTCTCTCTTTCACTGTCTTTGTTTCACGGGTTTTTAAAAGTAATTGATTTTTGGAAGGGGGTTTAGCTGCTTTTCACTGCTGTGTTTATGCCGCTTTACACCCACTTGACTCACTTACAGAGAGATATCAATACATAGGTTTTAAGATTCTTACTAGTCAGATATGTTCTTGGGCGGTGAATAGGGGGTGTTGAGTCCAGTTCACTGAGCAAGGAGTAGGTCTTGTCTATTACATATTGGGTTTATGGAACGGTATCTGAGCTATTTTGAAACCCGTATTTTATGCATCACCCCACCTCACCTTTTCCGTTAAGCAGCCATAGTGTGTTTTCTAAACGTGTGACTCTGTGCCGTTTTGTAATTCAGTTCAAGTGTAGTGGTTTTTACATTCCCTCTGTAAGTGATATCTTATGACAAGTGTCTTTTTCTGTGTGACTTATTTCACTTAGAATCGTCGTACCTAACTCCACTCATCATGCTGCTACTAGCCTTATGACGTTGATTTCATGGCTGAGTGATATTCCATTGTACATAAGGACCACAACTTCTTTATCCATTTTTCTCTTTCCTGGGATATTTAAGGTGTAACGAAGTGGAGGTTCTTGTCAAGAGAGCAGCCCTAAAGTTTGGGGTGCCTGTGTCTTGCTGATTTTTAGTTTTCCCAATTTATACGCCCATGAGTGGAAGTGCCCTATGCTCTCTAAGCTGAGTTTTTTAGATGTTTCAGGACACACCGTACACTTCTCCGGAGTGGCTGTTGGCAATTTACATCCCGCCCATCAGCGTAGCAAGGCTCCCATTTCTCCATGGCCTGTCCTGAATTTCTGGTTTTGACACTTTATTCAGCATGGCCCTTTTGACCGATGGGAAGCGAGACTTCTTTGTAGCGCTGATGTGCCTTTCCAGGTTGCTTGGTTGGCCACAAAGGGCGTATGCGTTTTTTCCTGAATATATTCAGGAAAAAACGCATACGCCCTTTTTGGCCAAGGGCATGGTTTTCGAGGTTTGGCTGCTTTTCCTGTGCTTTCAAGGCGATTCGAATCTACCTCCTGAAATCTGTTTCCTGCAATTCTGCCTTGCTTTCAAATCCTCTTCGTTGCCTTCCCTCAATATATTTGTGGACGAGAGTTATCATGTATAACTCTGCAGGTTTGTGAATTGCAGTGCCCCTGAGCTCCATTTTCCAACTCGCTTTCTTGGGAGCTGGCCGCAAAAGCGCAGGATTGCTTCAGGCCCTATTCTGGTTCCGGGCGGCAGGCTGAGCCTGTGGTTAATTCTTCTTCCTGATGGGAAAATAGAGTGACCTGTGCCTGTCCCAACACCTAGAGCTAGTCTCTCATTGGTTCCCCCTCTTCCCGTTCATCCTCAGGACAAATTGCAACCTTTACGGAATAGGAGGTGAAAGGTGCTGAGTCTCCAAGGAGGGAGATTGCTAGTCAAGCGGCTGGAATGGCGAACCCGAGCACAAGGAGATGAGAAATGAGGTGCGTTTTAGAAACCTTTCCCGATCACACGGTGTACCATCTTCTGGGTTTCTCATGTATGTTTTCGATGTAGGAAGATGCCCTTGCACCTGGAGATTTGGGGACCATGGGATGGGTACCACGCAGTATTACTTTAAAGTGTCTGCGTTTGCTCACCCAACCTCACCAAACCTCTCAGCCCCAAGAGTGTCCACCCTTATGTCTCTATCAGCTGTGGGTCTAGATATGGTCAATCCAGGTGGCATCACAGCCCCTGAACGAATTTTGTAAGAATTTCTCTCTCTTTCACTGTCTTTGTTTCACGGGTTTTTAAAAGTAATTGATTTTTATAATGGGGTTTAGCTGCTTTTCACTGCTGTGTTTATGCCGCTTTACACCCACTTGACTCACTTACAGAGAGATATCAATACATAGGTTTGAAGATTCTTACTAGTCAGATATGTTCTTGGGCGGTGAATAGGGGGTGTTGAGTCCAGTTCACTGAGCAAGGAGTAGGTCTTGTCTATTACATATTGGGTTTATGGAACGGAATCTGAGCTAATTTGACACCCGTGTTTTATGCATCACCCCACCTCACCTTTCCCGTTAAGCAGCCATAGTGTGTTTTCTAAACGTGTGACTCTGTGCCGTTTTGTAATTCAGCTCAAGTGTAGCGGTTTTTACATTCCCTCTATAACTGACATCTTATGATAAGTGTCTTTTTCTGTGTGACTTATTTCACTTAGAATCGTCGTACCTAAATCCACTCGTCATGCTGCTACTAGCCTTATGACGTTGATTTCATGGCTGAGTGATATTCCATTGTACATAAGGACCACAACTTCTTTATCCATTTTTCTCTTTCCTGGGATATTGAAGGTGTAACGGAGTGGAGGTTCTTGTCAAGAGAGCAGCCCTAAACTTTGGGGTGCCTGTGTCTTGCTGATTTTTAGTTTTCCCAATTTATACGCCCATGAGTGGAAGTGCCCTATGCTCTCTAAGCTGAGTTTTTTAGATGTTTCAGGACACACCGTACACTTCTCCAGAGTGGCTGTTGGCAATTTACATCCCGCCCATCAGCGTAGCAAGGCTCCCGTTTCTCCATGGCCTGTCCTGCATTTCTGGTTTTGACACTGTATTCAGCATGACCCTTTTGACCGATGGGAAGCGAGACTTCTTTGTAGCGCTGATTTGCCTTTCCAGGTTGCTTGGTTGGCCAAAAAGGGCGTATGCGTTTTTTTCCTGAATATATTCAGGAAAAAAACGCATACGCCCTTTTTCGCCAAGGGCATCGTTGTCGAGGTTTGGCCGCTTTTCCTGTGCTTTCAAGGCGATTCGAATCTACCTCCTGAAATCTGTTTCCTGCAATTCTGCCTTGCTTTCAAATCCTCTTCGTTGCCTTCCCTCAATATATTTGTGGACGAGAGTTATCATTTATAACTCTGCAGGGTTGTGCATTGCAGTGCCCATGAGCTCCATTTTCCAACTCGCTTTCTTGGGAGCTGGCCGCAAAAGCGCAGGATTGCTTCAGGCCCTATTCTGGTTCCGGGCGGCAGGCTGAGCCTGTGGTTAATTCTTCTTCCTGATGGGAAAATAGAGTGACCTGTGCCTGTCCCAACACCTAGAGCTAGTCTCTCATTGGTTCCCCCTCTTCCCGTTCATCCTCAGGACAAATTGCAACCTGTACGGAACAGGAGGTGAAAGGTGCTGAGTCTCCAAGGAGGGAGATTGGTAGTCAAGCGGCTGGAATGGCGAACCTGAGCACAAGGAGATGAGAAATGAGGTGCGTTTTAGAAACCTTTCCCGATCACACGGTGTACCATCTTCTGGGTTTCTCATGCATGTTTTCGATGTAGGAAGATGCCCTTGCACCTGGAGATTTGGGGACCATGGGATGGGTACCACGCAGTATTACTTTAAAGGGTCTGCGTTTGCTCACCCAACCTCACCAAACCTCTCAGCCCCAAGAGTGTCCACCCTTATGTCTCCATCAGCTGTGGGTCTAGATATGGTCAATCCAGGTGGCATCACAGCCCCTGAACGAATTTTGTAAGAATTTCTCTCTCTTTCACTGTCTTTGTTTCACGGGTTTTTAAAAGTAATTGATTTTTATAATGGGGTTTAGCTGCTTTTCACTGCTGTGTTTATGCCGCTTTACACCCACTTGACTCACTTACAGAGAGATATCAATACATAGGTTTGAAGATTCTTACTAGTCAGATATGTTCTTGGGCGGTGAATAGGGGGTGTTGAGTCCAGTTCACTGAGCAAGGAGTAGGTCTTGTCTATTACATATTGGGTTTATGGAACGGAATCTGAGCTAATTTGACACCCGTGTTTTATGCATCACCCCACCTCACCTTTCCCGTTAAGCAGCCATAGTGTGTTTTCTAAACGTGTAACTCTGTGCCGTTTTGTAATTCAGCTCAAGTGTAGCGGTTTTTACATTCCCTGTATAAGTGACATCTTATGATAAGTGTCTTTTTCTGTGTGACTTATTTCACTTAGAATCGTCGTACCTAAATCCACTCATCATGCTGCTACTAGCCTTATGACGTTGATTTCATGGCTGAGTGATATTCCATTGTACATAAGGACCACAACTTCTTTATCCATTTTTCTCTTTCCTGGGATATTGAAGGTGTAACGGAGTGGAGTTTCTTGTCAAGAGAACAGCCCTAAACTTTGGGGTGCCTGTGTCTTGCTGATTTTTAGTTTTCCCAATTTATACGCCCATGAGTGGAAGTGCCCTATGCTCTCTAAGCTGAGTTTTTTAGATGTTTCAGGACACACCGTACACTTCTCCAGAGTGGCTGTTGGCAATTTACATCCCGCCCATCAGCGTAGCAAGGCTCCCGTTTCTCCATGGCCTGTCCTGCATTTCTGGTTTTGACACTGTATTCAGCATGGCCCTTTTGACCGATGGGAAGCGAGACTTCTTTGTAGCGCTGATTTGCCCTTCCAGGTTGCTTGGTTGGCCAAAAAGGGCGTATGCGTTTTTTCCTGAATATATTCAGGAAAAAACGCATACGCCCTTTTTGGCCAAGGGCATGGTTGTCGAGTTTTGGCCGCTTTTCCTGTGCTTTCAAGGCGATTCGAATCTACCTCCTGAAATCTGTTTCCTGCAATTCTGCCTTGCTTTCATATCCTCTTCGTTGCCTTCCCTCAATATATTTGTGGACGAGAGTTATCATTTATAACTCTGCAGGTTTGTGAATTGCAGTGCCCATGAGCTCCATTTTCCAACTCGCTTTCTTGGGAGCTGGCCGCAAAAGCGCAGGATTGCTTCAGGCCCTATTCTGGTTCCGGGCGGCAGGCTGAGCCTGTGGTGAATTCTTCTTCCTGATGGGAAAATAGAGTGACCTGTGCCTGTCCCAACACCTAGAGCTAGTCTCTCATTGGTTCCCCCTCTTCCCGTTCATCCTCAGGACAAATTGCAACCTGTACGGAACAGGAGGTGAAAGGTGCTGAGTCTCCAAGGAGGGAGATTGCTAGTCAAGCGGCTGGAATGGCGAACCCGAGCACAAGGAGATGAGAAATGAGGTGCGTTTTAGAAACCTTTCCCGATCACACGGTGTACCATCTTCTGGGTTTCTCATGCATGTTTTCGATGTAGGAAGATGCCCTTGCACCTGGAGATTTGGGGACCATGGGATGGGTACCACGCAGTATTACTTTAAAGGGTCTGCGTTTGCTCACCCAACCTCACCAAACCTCTCAGCCCCAAGAGTGTCCACCCTTATGTCTCCATCAGCTGTGGGTCTAGATATGGTCAATCCAGGTGGCATCACAGCCCCTGAACGAATTTTGTAAGAATTTCTCTCTCTTTCACTGTCTTTGTTTCACGGGTTTTTAAAAGTAATTGATTTTTATAATGGGGTTTAGCTGCTTTTCACTGCTGTGTTTATGCCTCTTTACACCCACGTGACTCACTTACAGAGAGATATCAATACATAGGTTTTAAGATTCTTACTAGTCAGATATGTTCTTGGGCGGTGAATAGGGGGTGTTGAGTCCAGTTCACTGAGCAAGGAGTAGGTCTTGTCTATTACATATTGGGTTTATGGAACGGTATCTGAGCTAATTTGACACCCGTGTTTTATGCATCACCCCACCTCACCTTTCCCGTTAAGCAGCCATAGTGTGTTTTCTAAACGTGTGACTCTGAGCCGTTTTGTAATTCAGCTCAAGTGTAGCGGTTTTTACATTCCCTCTATAAGAGATATCTTATGATAAGTGTTTTTTTCTGTGTGACTTATTTCACTTAGAATCGTCGTACCTAAATCCACTCATCATGCTGCTACTAGCCTTATGACATTGATTTCATGGCTGAGTGATATTCCATTGTACATAAGGACCACAACTTCTTTATCCATTTTTCTCTTTCCTGGATATTGAAGGTGTAACGGAGTGGAGGTTCTTGTCAAGAGAGCAGCCCTAAACTTTGGGGTGCCTGTGTCTTGCTGATTTTTAGTTTTCCCAATTTATACGCCCATGAGTGGAAGTGCCCTATGCTCTCTAAGCTGAGTTTTTTAGATGTTTCAGGACACACCGTACACTTCTTCAGAGTGGCTGTTGGCAATTTACATCCCGCCCATCAGCGTAGCAAGGCTCCCGTTTCTCCATGGCCTGTCCTGCATTTCTGGTTTTTACACTTTATTCAGCATGGCCCTTTTGACAGATGGGAAGCGAGACTTCTTTGTAGCGCTGATTTGCCTTTCCAGGTTGCTTGGTTGGCCAAAAAGGGCGTATGCGTTTTTTCCTGAATATATTCAGGAAAAAACGCATACGCCCTTTTTGGCCAAGGGCATCGTTGTCGAGGTTTGGCCGCTATTCCTGTGCTTTCAATGCGATTCGAATCTACCTCCTGAAATCTGTTTCCTGCAATTTTGCCTTGCTTTCATATCCTCTTCGTTGCCTTCCCTCAATATATTTGTGGACGAGAGTTATCATTTATAACTCTGCAGGTTTGTGAATTGCAGTGCCCCTGAGCTCCATTTTCCAACTCGCTTTCTTGGGAGCTGGCCGCAAAAGCGCAGGATTGCTCCAGGCCCTATTCTGGTTCCGGGCGGCAGGCTGAGCCTGTGGTTAATTCTTCTTCCTGATGGGAAAATAGAGTGACCTGTGCCTGTCCCAACACCTAGAGCTAGTCTCTCATTGGTTCCCCCCTCTTCCCGTTCATCGTCAGGACAAATTGGAACCTGTACGGAACAGGAGGTGAAAGGTGCTGAGTCTCCAAGGAGGGAGATAGCTAGTCAAGCGGCTGGAATGGCGAACCCGAGCACAAGGAGATGAGAAATGAGGTGCGTTTTAGAAACCTTTCCCGATCAAACGGTGTACCATCTTCTGGGTTTCTCATGCATGTTTTCGATGTAGGAAGATGCCCTTGCACCTGGAGATTTGGGGACCATGGGATGGGTACCACGCAGTATTACTTTAGAGGGTCTGCGTTTGCTCACCCAACCTCACCAAACCTCTCAGCCCCAAGAGTGTCCACCCTTATGTCTCCATCAGCTGTGGGTCTAGATATGGTCAATCCAGGTGGCATCACAGCCCCTGAACGAATTTTGTAAGAATTTCTCTCTTTTTCTCTGTCTTTGTTTCACGGGTTTTTAAAAGTAATTGATTTTTATAATGGCGTTTAGCTGCTTTTCACTGCTGTGTTTATGCCGCTTTACACCCACTTGACTCACTTACAGAGAGATATCAATACATAGGTTTGAAGATTCTTACTAGCCAGATATGTTCTTGGGCGGTGAATAGGGGGTGTTGAGTCCAGTTCACTGAGCAAGGAGTAGGTCTTGTCTATTACATATTGGGTTTATGGAACGGAATCTGAGCTAATTTGACACCCGTGTTTTATGCATCACCCCACCTCACCTTTCCCGTTAAGCAGCCATAGTGTGTTTTCTAAACGTGTGACTCTGTGCCGTTTTGTAATTCAGCTCAAGTGTAGCGGTTTTTACATTCCCTCTATAAGTGACATCTTATGATAAGTGTCTTTTTCTGTGTAACTTATTTCACTTAGAATCGTCGTACCTAAATCCACTCATCATGCTGCTACTAGCCTTGTGACGTTGATTTCATGGCTGAGTGATATTCCATTGTACATAAGGACCACAACTTCTTTATCCATTTTTCTCTTTCCTGGGATATTGAAGGTGTAACGGAGTGGAGGTTCTTGTCAAGAGAGCAGCCCTAAACTTTGGGGTGCCTGTGTCTTGCTGATTTTTAGTTTTCCCAATTTATACGCCCATGAGTGGAAGTGCCCTATGCTCTCTAAGCTGAGTTTTTTAGATGTTTCAGGACACACCGTACACTTCTCCAGAGTGGCTGTTGGCAATTTACATCCCGCCCATCAGCGTAGCAAGGCTCCCGTTTCTCCATGGCCTGTCCTGCATTTCTGGTTTTGACACTGTATTCAGCATGACCCTTTTGACCGATGGGAAGCGAGACTTCTTTGTAGCGCTGATTTGCCTTTCCAGGTTGCTTGGTTGGCCAAAAAGGGCGTATGCGTTTTTTTCCTGAATATATTCAGGAAAAAAACGCATACGCCCTTTTTCGCCAAGGGCATCGTTGTCGAGGTTTGGCCGCTTTTCCTGTGCTTTCAAGGCGATTCGAATCTACCTCCTGAAATCTGTTTCCTGCAATTCTGCCTTGCTTTCAAATCCTCTTCGTTGCCTTCCCTCAATATATTTGTGGACGAGAGTTATCATTTATAACTCTGCAGGGTTGTGCATTGCAGTGCCCATGAGCTCCATTTTCCAACTCGCTTTCTTGGGAGCTGGCCGCAAAAGCGCAGGATTGCTTCAGGCCCTATTCTGGTTCCGGGCGGCAGGCTGAGCCTGTGGTTAATTCTTCTTCCTGATGGGAAAATAGAGTGACCTGTGCCTGTCCCAACACCTAGAGCTAGTCTCTCATTGGTTCCCCCTCTTCCCGTTCATCCTCAGGACAAATTGCAACCTGTACGGAACAGGAGGTGAAAGGTGCTGAGTCTCCAAGGAGGGAGATTGGTAGTCAAGCGGCTGGAATGGCGAACCTGAGCACAAGGAGATGAGAAATGAGGTGCGTTTTAGAAACCTTTCCCGATCACACGGTGTACCATCTTCTGGGTTTCTCATGCATGTTTTCGATGTAGGAAGATGCCCTTGCACCTGGAGATTTGGGGACCATGGGATGGGTACCACGCAGTATTACTTTAAAGGGTCTGCGTTTGCTCACCCAACCTCACCAAACCTCTCAGCCCCAAGAGTGTCCACCCTTATGTCTCCATCAGCTGTGGGTCTAGATATGGTCAATCCAGGTGGCATCACAGCCCCTGAACGAATTTTGTAAGAATTTCTCTCTCTTTCACTGTCTTTGTTTCACGGGTTTTTAAAAGTAATTGATTTTTATAATGGGGTTTAGCTGCTTTTCACTGCTGTGTTTATGCCGCTTTACACCCACTTGACTCACTTACAGAGAGATATCAATACATAGGTTTGAAGATTCTTACTAGTCAGATATGTTCTTGGGCGGTGAATAGGGGGTGTTGAGTCCAGTTCACTGAGCAAGGAGTAGGTCTTGTCTATTACATATTGGGTTTATGGAACGGAATCTGAGCTAATTTGACACCCGTGTTTTATGCATCACCCCACCTCACCTTTCCCGTTAAGCAGCCATAGTGTGTTTTCTAAACGTGTAACTCTGTGCCGTTTTGTAATTCAGCTCAAGTGTAGCGGTTTTTACATTCCCTCTATAAGTGACATCTTATGATAAGTGTCTTTTTCTGTGTGACTTATTTCACTTAGAATCGTCGTACCTAAATCCACTCATCATGCTGCTACTAGCCTTATGACGTTGATTTCATGGCTGAGTGATATTCCATTGTACATAAGGACCACAACTTCTTTATCCATTTTTCTCTTTCCTGGGATATTGAAGGTGTAACGGAGTGGAGTTTCTTGTCAAGAGAACAGCCCTAAACTTTGGGGTGCCTGTGTCTTGCTGATTTTTAGTTTTCCCAATTTATACGCCCATGAGTGGAAGTGCCCTATGCTCTCTAAGCTGAGTTTTTTAGATGTTTCAGGACACACCGTACACTTCTCCAGAGTGGCTGTTGGCAATTTACATCCCGCCCATCAGCGTAGCAAGGCTCCCGTTTCTCCATGGCCTGTCCTGCATTTCTGGTTTTGACACTGTATTCAGCATGGCCCTTTTGACCGATGGGAAGCGAGACTTCTTTGTAGCGCTGATTTGCCCTTCCAGGTTGCTTGGTTGGCCAAAAAGGGCGTATGCGTTTTTTCCTGAATATATTCAGGAAAAAACGCATACGCCCTTTTTGGCCAAGGGCATGGTTGTCGAGTTTTGGCCGCTTTTCCTGTGCTTTCAAGGCGATTCGAATCTACCTCCTGAAATCTGTTTCCTGCAATTCTGCCTTGCTTTCATATCCTCTTCGTTGCCTTCCCTCAATATATTTGTGGACGAGAGTTATCATTTATAACTCTGCAGGTTTGTGAATTGCAGTGCCCATGAGCTCCATTTTCCAACTCGCTTTCTTGGGAGCTGGCCGCAAAAGCGCAGGATTGCTTCAGGCCCTATTCTGGTTCCGGGCGGCAGGGTGAGCCTGTGGTTAATTCTTCTTCCTGATGGGAAAATAGAGTGACCTGTGCCTGTCCCAACACCTAGAGCTAGTCTCTCATTGGTTCCCCCTCTTCCCGTTCATCCTCAGGACAAATTGCAACCTGTACGGAACAGGAGGTGAAAGGTGCTGAGTCTCCAAGGAGGGAGATTGCTAGTCAAGCGGCTGGAATGGCGAACCCGAGCACAAGGAGATGAGAAATGAGGTGCGTTTTAGAAACCTTTCCCGATCACACGGTGTACCATCTTCTGGGTTTCTCATGCATGTTTTCGATGTAGGAAGATGCCCTTGCACCTGGAGATTTGGGGACCATGGGATGGGTACCACGCAGTATTACTTTAAAGGGTCTGCGTTTGCTCACCCAACCTCACCAAACCTCTCAGCCCCAAGAGTGTCCACCCTTATGTCTCCATCAGCTGTGGGTCTAGATATGGTCAATCCAGGTGGCATCACAGCCCCTGAACGAATTTTGTAAGAATTTCTCTCTCTTTCACTGTCTTTGTTTCACGGGTTTTTAAAAGTAATTGATTTTTATAATGGGGTTTAGCTGCTTTTCACTGCTGTGTTTATGCCTCTTTACACCCACGTGACTCACTTACAGAGAGATATCAATACATAGGTTTTAAGATTCTTACTAGTCAGATATGTTCTTGGGCGGTGAATAGGGGGTGTTGAGTCCAGTTCACTGAGCAAGGAGTAGGTCTTGTCTATTACATATTGGGTTTATGGAACGGTATCTGAGCTAATTTTACACCCGTGTTTTATGCATCACCCCACCTCACCTTTCCCGTTAAGCAGCCATAGTGTGTTTTCTAAACGTGTGACTCTGAGCCGTTTTGTAATTCAGCTCAAGTGTAGCGGTTTTTACATTCCCTCTATAAGAGATATCTTATGATAAGTGTTTTTTTCTGTGTGACTTATTTCACTTAGAATCGTCGTACCTAAATCCACTCATCATGCTGCTACTAGCCTTATGACATTGATTTCATGGCTGAGTGATATTCCATTGTACATAAGGACCACAACTTCTTTATCCATTTTTCTCTTTCCTGGGATATTGAAGGTGTAACGGAGTGGAGGTTCTTGTCAAGAGAGCAGCCCTAAACTTTGGGGTGCCTGTGTCTTGCTGATTTTTAGTTTTCCCAATTTATACGCCCATGAGTGGAAGTGCCCTATGCTCTCTAAGCTGAGTTTTTTAGATGTTTCAGGACACACCGTACACTTCTTCAGAGTGGCTGTTGGCAATTTACATCCCGCCCATCAGCGTAGCAAGGCTCCCGTTTCTCCATGGCCTGTCCTGCATTTCTGGTTTTTACACTTTATTCAGCATGGCCCTTTTGACAGATGGGAAGCGAGACTTCTTTGTAGCGCTGATTTGCCTTTCCAGGTTGCTTGGTTGGCCAAAAAGGGCGTATGCGTTTTTTCCTGAATATATTCAGGAAAAAACGCATACGCCCTTTTTGGCCAAGGGCATCGTTGTCGAGGTTTGGCCGCTATTCCTGTGCTTTCAATGCGATTCGAATCTACCTCCTGAAATCTGTTTCCTGCAATTTTGCCTTGCTTTCATATCCTCTTCGTTGCCTTCCCTCAATATATTTGTGGACGAGAGTTATCATTTATAACTCTGCAGGTTTGTGAATTGCAGTGCCCCTGAGCTCCATTTTCCAACTCGCTTTCTTGGGAGCTGGCCGCAAAAGCGCAGGATTGCTCCAGGCCCTATTCTGGTTCCGGGCGGCAGGCTGAGCCTGTGGTTAATTCTTCTTCCTGATGGGAAAATAGAGTGACCTGTGCCTGTCCCAACACCTAGAGCTAGTCTCTCATTGGTTCCCCCTCTTCCCGTTCATCGTCAGGACAAATTGGAACCTGTACGGAACAGGAGGTGAAAGGTGCTGAGTCTCCAAGGAGGGAGATAGCTAGTCAAGCGGCTGGAATGGCGAACCCGAGCACAAGGAGATGAGAAATGAGGTGCGTTTTAGAAACCTTTCCCGATCAAACGGTGTACCATCTTCTGGGTTTCTCATGCATGTTTTCGATGTAGGAAGATGCCCTTGCACCTGGAGATTTGGGGACCATGGGATGGGTACCACGCAGTATTACTTTAGAGGGTCTGCGTTTGCTCACCCAACCTCACCAAACCTCTCAGCCCCAAGAGTGTCCACCCTTATGTCTCCATCAGCTGTGGGTCTAGATATGGTCAATCCAGGTGGCATCACAGCCCCTGAACGAATTTTGTAAGAATTTCTCTCTTTTTCTCTGTCTTTGTTTCACGGGTTTTTAAAAGTAATTGATTTTTATAATGGCGTTTAGCTGCTTTTCACTGCTGTGTTTATGCCGCTTTACACCCACTTGACTCACTTACAGAGAGATATCAATACATAGGTTTGAAGATTCTTACTAGCCAGATATGTTCTTGGGCGGTGAATAGGGGGTGTTGAGTCCAGTTCACTGAGCAAGGAGTAGGTCTTGTCTATTACATATTGGGTTTATGGAACGGAATCTGAGCTAATTTGACACCCGTGTTTTATGCATCACCCCACCTCACCTTTCCCGTTAAGCAGCCATAGTGTGTTTTCTAAACGTGTGACTCTGTGCCGTTTTGTAATTCAGCTCAAGTGTAGCGGTTTTTACATTCCCTCTATAAGTGACATCTTATGATAAGTGTCTTTTTCTGTGTAACTTATTTCACTTAGAATCGTCGTACCTAAATCCACTCATCATGCTGCTACTAGCCTTGTGACGTTGATTTCATGGCTGAGTGATATTCCATTGTACATAAGGACCACAACTTCTTTATCCATTTTTCTCTTTCCTGGGATATTGAAGGTGTAACGGAGTGGAGGTTCTTGTCAAGAGAGCAGCCCTAAACTTTGGGGTGCCTGTGTCTTGCTGATTTTTAGTTTTCCCAATTTATACGCCCATGAGTGGAAGTGCCCTATGCTCTCTAAGCTGAGTTTTTTAGATGTTTCAGGACACACCGTACACTTCTCCAGAGTGGCTGTTGGCAATTTACATCCCGCCCATCAGCGTAGCAAGGCTCCCGTTTCTCCATGGCCTGTCCTGCATTTCTGGTTTTGACACTGTATTCAGCATGGCCCTTTTGACCCATGGGAAGCGAGACTTCTTTGTAGCGCTGATTTGCCTTTCCAGGTTGCTTGGTTGGCCAAAAAGGGCGTATGCGTTTTTTCCTGAATATATTCAGGAAAAAACGCATACGCCCTTTTTCGCCAAGGGCATGGTTATCGAGGTTTGGCCGCTTTTCCTGTGCTTTCAAGGCGATTCGAATCTACCTCCTGAAATCTGTTTCCTGCAATTCTGCCTTGCTTTCAAATCCTCTTCGTTGCCTTCCCTCAATATATTTGTGGACGAGAGTTATCATTTATAACTCTGCAGGTTTGTGAATTGCAGTGCCCCTGAGCTCCATTTTCCAACTTGCTTTCTTGGGAGCTGGCCGCAAAAGCGCAGGATTGCTCCAGGCCCTATTCTGGTTCCGGGCGGCAGGCTGAGCCTGTGGTTAATTCTTCTTCCTGATGGGAAAATAGAGTGACCTGTGCCTGTCCCAACACCTAGAGCTAGTCTCTCATTGGTTCCCCCTCTTCCCGTTCATCCTCAGGACAAATTGCAACCTGTACGGAACAGGAGGTGAAAGGTGCTGAGTCTCCAAGGAGGGAGATTGCTAGTCAAGCGGCTGGAATGGCGAACCCGAGCACAAGGAGATGAGAAATGAGGTGCGTTTTAGAAACCTTTCCCGATCACACGGTGTACCATCTTCTGGGTTTCTCATGCATGTTTTCGATGTAGGAAGATGCCCTTGCACCTGGAGATTTGGGGACCATGGGATGGGTACCACGCAGTATTACTTTAAAGGGTCTGTGTTTGCTCACCCAACCTCACCAATCCTCTCAGCCCCAAGAGTGTCCACCCTTATGTCTCCATCAGCTGTGGGTCTAGATATGGTCAATCCAGGTGGCATCACAGCCCCTGAACGAATTTTGTAAGAATTTCTCTCTCTTTCACTGTCTTTGTTTCACGGGTTTTTAAAAGTAATTGATTTTTATAATGGGGTTTAGCTGCTTTTCACTGCTGTGTTTATGCCGCTTTACAACCACTTGACTCACTTACAGAGAGATATCAATATATAGGTTTTAAGATTCTTACTAGTCAGATATGTTCTTGGGCGGTGAATAGGGGGTGTTGAGTCCAGTTCACTGAGCAAGGAGTAGGTCTTGTCTATTACATATTGGGTTTATGGAACGGTATCTGAGCTAATTTGACACCCGTGTTTTATGCATCACCCCACCTCACCTTTCCCGTTAAGCAGCCATAGTGTGTTTTCTAAACGTGTGACTCTGTGCCGTTTTGTAATTCAGCTCAAGTGTAGCGGTTTTTACATTCCCTCTATAAGAGATATCTTATGATAAGTGTCTTTTTCTGTGTGACTTATTTCACTTAGAATCGTCGTACCTAAATCCACTCATCATGCTGCTACTAGCCTTATGACATTGATTTCATGGCTGAGTGATATTCCATTGTACATAAGGACCACAACTTCTTTATCCATTTTTCTCTTTCCTGGGATATTGAAGGTGTAACGGAGTGGAGGTTCTTGTCAAGAGAGCAGCCCTAAACTTTGGGGTGGCTGTGTCTTGCTGATTTTTAGTTTTCCCAATTTATACGCCCATGAGTGGAAGTGCCCTATGCTCTCTAAGCTGAGTTTTTTAGATGTTTCAGGACACACCGTACACTTCTCCAGAGTGGCTGTTGGCAATTTACATCCCGCCCATCAGCGTAGCAAGGCTCCCGTTTCTCCATGGCCTGTCCTGCATTTCTGGTTTTGACACTTTATTCAGCATGGCCCTTTTGACCGATGGGAAGCGAGTCTTCTTTGTAGCGCTGATGTGCCTTTCCAGGTTGCTTGGTTGGCCAAAAAGGGCGTATGCGTTTTTTCCTGAATATATTCAGGAAAAAACGCATACGCCCTTTTTGGCCAAGGGCATCGTTGTCGAGGTTTGGCCGCTATTCCTGTGCTTTCAATGCGATTCGAATCTACCTCCTGAAATCTGTTTCCTGCAATTCTGCCTTGCTTTCATATCCTCTTCGTTGCCTTCCCTCAATATATTTGTGGACGAGAGTTATCATTTATAACTCTGCAGGTTTGTGAATTGCAGTGCCCCTGAGCTCCATTTTCCAACTCGCTTTCTTGGGAGCTGGCCGCAAAAGCGCAGGATTGCTTCAGGCCCTATTCTGGTTCCGGGCGGCAGGATGAGCCTGTGGTTATTTCTTCTTCCTGATGGGAAAATAGAGTGACCTGTGCCTGTCCCAACACCTAGAGCTAGTCTCTCATTGGTTCCCCCTCTTCCCGTTCATCGTCAGGACAAATTGGAACCTGTACGGAACAGGAGGTGAAAGGTGCTGAGTCTCCAAGGAGGGAGATAGCTAGTCAAGCGGCTGGAATGGCGAACCCGAGCACAAGGAGATGAGAAATGAGGTGCGTTTTAGAAACCTTTCCCGATCAAACGGTGTACCATCTTCTGGGTTTCTCATGCATGTTTTCGATGTAGGAAGATGCCCTTGCACCTGGAGATTTGGGGACCATGGGATGGGTACCACGCAGTATTACTTTAGAGGGTCTGCGTTTGCTCACCCAACCTCACCAAACCTCTCAGCCCCAAGAGTGTCCACCCTTATGTCTCCATCAGCTGTGGGTCTAGATATGGTCAATCCAGGTGGCATCACAGCCCCTGAACGAATTTTGTAAGAATTTCTCTCTTTTTCTCTGTCTTTGTTTCACGGGTTTTTAAAAGTAATTGATTTTTATAATGGCGTTTAGCTGCTTTTCACTGCTGTGTTTATGCCGCTTTACACCCACTTGACTCACTTACAGAGAGATATCAATACATAGGTTTGAAGATTCTTACTAGCCAGATATGTTCTTGGGCGGTGAATAGGGGGTGTTGAGTCCAGTTCACTGAGCAAGGAGTAGGTCTTGTCTATTACATATTGGGTTTATGGAACGGAATCTGAGCTAATTTGACACCCGTGTTTTATGCATCACCCCACCTCACCTTTCCCGTTAAGCAGCCATAGTGTGTTTTCTAAACGTGTGACTCTGTGCCGTTTTGTAATTCAGCTCAAGTGTAGCGGTTTTTACATTCCCTCTATAAGTGACATCTTATGATAAGTGTCTTTTTCTGTGTAACTTATTTCACTTAGAATCGTCGTACCTAAATCCACTCATCATGCTGCTACTAGCCTTGTGACGTTGATTTCATGGCTGAGTGATATTCCATTGTACATAAGGACCACAACTTCTTTATCCATTTTTCTCTTTCCTGGGATATTGAAGGTGTAACGGAGTGGAGGTTCTTGTCAAGAGAGCAGCCCTAAACTTTGGGGTGCCTGTGTCTTGCTGATTTTTAGTTTTCCCAATTTATACGCCCATGAGTGGAAGTGCCCTATGCTCTCTAAGCTGAGTTTTTTAGATGTTTCAGGACACACCGTACACTTCTCCAGAGTGGCTGTTGGCAATTTACATCCCGCCCATCAGCGTAGCAAGGCTCCCGTTTCTCCATGGCCTGTCCTGCATTTCTGGTTTTGACACTGTATTCAGCATGGCCCTTTTGACCCATGGGAAGCGAGACTTCTTTGTAGCGCTGATTTGCCTTTCCAGGTTGCTTGGTTGGCCAAAAAGGGCGTATGCGTTTTTTCCTGAATATATTCAGGAAAAAACGCATACGCCCTTTTTCGCCAAGGGCATGGTTATCGAGGTTTGGCCGCTTTTCCTGTGCTTTCAAGGCGATTCGAATCTACCTCCTGAAATCTGTTTCCTGCAATTCTGCCTTGCTTTCAAATCCTCTTCGTTGCCTTCCCTCAATATATTTGTGGACGAGAGTTATCATTTATAACTCTGCAGGTTTGTGAATTGCAGTGCCCCTGAGCTCCATTTTCCAACTTGCTTTCTTGGGAGCTGGCCGCAAAAGCGCAGGATTGCTCCAGGCCCTATTCTGGTTCCGGGCGGCAGGCTGAGCCTGTGGTTAATTCTTCTTCCTGATGGGAAAATAGAGTGACCTGTGCCTGTCCCAACACCTAGAGCTAGTCTCTCATTGGTTCCCCCTCTTCCCGTTCATCCTCAGGACAAATTGCAACCTGTACGGAACAGGAGGTGAAAGGTGCTGAGTCTCCAAGGAGGGAGATTGCTAGTCAAGCGGCTGGAATGGCGAACCCGAGCACAAGGAGATGAGAAATGAGGTGCGTTTTAGAAACCTTTCCCGATCACACGGTGTACCATCTTCTGGGTTTCTCATGCATGTTTTCGATGTAGGAAGATGCCCTTTAACCTGGAGATCTGGGGCCCATTGGATGGGTACCACGCAGTATTACTTTAAAGGGTCTGCGTTTGCTCACCCAACCTCACCAAACCTCTCAGCCCCAAGAGTGTCCACCCTTATGTCTCCATCAGCTGTGGGTCTAGATATGGTCAATCCAGGTGGCATCACAGCCCCTGAACGAATTTTGTAAGAATTTCTCTGTCTTTCACTGTCTTTGTTTCACGGGTTTTTAAAAGTAATTGATTTTTATAATGGGGTTTAGCTGCTTTTCACTGCTGTGTTTATGCCTCTTTACACCCACGTGACTCACTTACAGAGAGATATCAATACATAGGTTTTAAGATTCTTACTAGTCAGATATGTTCTTGGGCGGTGAATAGGGGGTATTGAGTCCAGTTCACTGAGCAAGGAGTAGGTCTTGTCTATTACATATTGGGTTTATGGAACGGTATCTGAGCTAATTTGACACCCGTGTTTTATGCATCACCCCACCTCACCTTTCCCGTTAAGCAGCCATAGTGTGTTTTCCAAACGTGTGACTCTGTGCCGTTTTGTAATTCAGCTCAAGTGTAGCGGTTTTTACATTCCCTTTATAAGTGACATCTTATGACAAGTGTATTTTTCTGTGTGACTTATTTCACTTAGAATCGTCGTACCTAAATCCACTCATCATGCTGCTACTAGCCTTATGACGTTGATTTCATGGCTGAGTGATATTCCATTGTACATAAGGACCACAACTTCTTTATCCATTTTTCTCTTTCTTGGGATATTTAAGGTGTAACGGAGTGGAGGTTCTTGTCAAGAGAGCAGCCCTAAACTTTGGGGTGCCTGTGTCTTGCTGATTTTTAGTTTTCCCAATTTATACGCCCATGAGTGGAAGTGCCCTATGCTCTCTAAGCTGAGTTTTTTAGATGTTTCAGGACACACCGTACACTTCTCCAGAGTGGCTGTTGGCAATTTACATCCCACCCATCAACGTAGCAAGGCTCCCGTTTCTCCATAGCCTGTCCTGCATTTCTGGTTTTGACACTGTATTCAGCATGGCCCTTTTGACCGATGGGAAGCGAGACTTCTTTGTAGCGCTGATTTGCCTTTCCAGGTTGCTTGGTTTGCCAAAAAGGGCGTATGCGTTTTTTCCTGAATATATTCAGGAAAAAACGCATACGCCCTTTATGGCCAAGGGCATGGTTGTCGAGGTTTGGCCGCTTTTCCTGTGCTTTCAAGGCGATTCGAATCTACCTCCTGAAATCTGTTTCCTGCAATTCTGCCTTGCTTTCAAATCCTCTTCGTTGCCTTCCCTCAATATATTTGTGGACGAGAGTTATCATTTATAACTCTGCAGGTTTGTGAATTGCAGTGCCCCTGAGCTGCATTTTCCAACTCGCTTTCTTGGGAGCTGTCCGCAAAAGCGCAGGATTGCTTCAGGCCCTATTCTGGTTCCGGGCGGCAGGCTGAGCCTGTGGTTAATTCTTCTTCCTGATGGGAAAATAGAGTGACCTGTGCCTGTCCCAACACCTAGAGCTAGTCTCTCATTGGTTCCCCCTCTTCCCGTTCATCCTCAGGACAAATTGCAACCTGTACGGAACAGGAGGTGAAAGGTGCTGAGTCTCCAAGGAGGGAGATTGCTAGTCAAGCGGCTGGAATGGCGAACCCGAGCACAAGGAGATGAGAAATGAGGTGCGTTTTAGAAACCTTTCCCGATCACACGGTGTACCATCTTCTGGGTTTCTCATGCATGTTTTCGATGTAGGAAGATGCCCTTGAACCTGGAGATCTGGGGCCCATGGAATGGGTACCACGCAGTATTACTTTAAAGGGTCTGCGTTTGCTCACCCAGCCTCACCAAACCTCTCAGCCCCAAGAGTGTCCACCCTTATGTCTCCATCAGCTGTGGGTCTAGATATGGTCAATCCAGGTGGCATCACAGCCCCTGAACGAATTTTGTAAGAATTTCTCTGTCTTTCACTGTCTTTGTTTCACGGGTTTTTAAAAGTAATTGATTTTTATAATGGGGTTTAGCTGCTTTTCACTGCTGTGTTTATGCCTCTTTACACCCACGTGACTCACTTACAGAGAGATATCAATACATAGGTTTTAAGATTCTTACTAGTCAGATATGTTCTTGGGCGGTGAATAGGGGGTATTGAGTCCAGTTCACTGAGCAAGGAGTAGGTCTTGTCTATTACATATTGGGTTTATGGAACGGTATCTGAGCTAATTTGACACCCGTGTTTTATGCATCACCCCACCTCACCTTTCCCGTTAAGCAGCCATAGTGTGTTTTCCAAACGTGTGACTCTGTGCCGTTTTGTAATTCAGCTCAAGTGTAGCGGTTTTTACATTCCCTTTATAAGTGACATCTTATGACAAGTGTCTTTTTCTGTGTGACTTATTTCACTTGGAATCGTCGTACCTAAATCCACTCGTCATGCTGCTACTAGCCTTATGACGTTGATTTCATGGCTGAGTGATATTCCATTGTACATAAGGACCACAACTTCTTTATCCATTTTTCTCTTTCCTGGGATATTGAAGGTGTAACGGAGTGGAGGTTCTTGTCAAGAGAGCAGCCCTAAACTTTGGGGTGCCTGTGTCTGGCTGATTTTTAGTTTTCCCAATTTATACGCCCATGAGTGGAAGTGCCCTATGCTCTCTAAGCTGAGTTTTTTAGATGTTTCAGGACACACCGTACACTTCTCCAGAGTGGCTGTTGGCAATTTACATCCCACCCATCAACGTAGCAAGGCTCCCGTTTCTCCATAGCCTGTCCTGCATTTCTGGTTTTGACACTGTATTCAGCATGGCCCTTTTGACCGATGGGAAGCGAGGCTTCTTTGTAGCGCTGATTTGCCTTTCCAGGTTGCTTGGTTGGCCAAAAAGGGCGTATGCGTTTTTTCCTGAATATATTCAGGAAAAAACGCATACGCCCTTTTTCGCCAAGGGCATGGTTGTCGAGGTTTGGCCGCTTTTCCTGTGCTTTCAAGGCGATTCGAATCTACCTCCTGAAATCTGTTTCCTGCAATTCTGCCTTGCTTTCAAATCCTCTTCGTTGCCTTCCCTCAATATATTTGTGGACGAGAGTTATCATTTATAACTCTGCAGGTTTGTGAATTGCAGTGCCCCTGAGCTCCATTTTCCAACTCGCTTTCTTGGGAGCTGGCCGCAAAAGCGCAGGATTGCTTCAGGCCCTATTCTGGTTCCGGGCGGCAGGCTGAGCCTGTGGTTAATTCTTCTTCCTGATGGGAAAATAGAGTGACCTGTGCCTGTCCCAACACCTAGAGCTAGTCTCTCATTGGTTCCCCCTCTTCCCGTTCATCCTCAGGACAAATTGCAACCTGTACGGAACAGGAGGTGAAAGGTGCTGAGTCTCCAAGGAGGGAGATTGCTAGTCAAGCGGCTGGAATGGCGAACCCGAGCACAAGGAGATGAGAAATGAGGTGCGTTTTAGAAACCTTTCCCGATCACACGGTGTACCATCTTCTGGGTTTCTCATGCATGTTTTCGATGTAGGAAGATGCCCTTTAACCTGGAGATCTGGGGCCCATTGGATGGGTACCACGCAGTATTACTTTAAAGGGTCTGCGTTTGCTCACCCAACCTCACCAAACCTCTCAGCCCCAAGAGTGTCCACCCTTATGTCTCCATCAGCTGTGGGTCTAGATATGGTCAATCCAGGTGGCATCACAGCCCCTGAACGAATTTTGTAAGAATTTCTCTGTCTTTCACTGTCTTTGTTTCACGGGTTTTTAAAAGTAATTGATTTTTATAATGGGGTTTAGCTGCTTTTCACTGCTGTGTTTATGCCTCTTTACACCCACGTGACTCACTTACAGAGAGATATCAATACATAGGTTTTAAGATTCTTACTAGTCAGATATGTTCTTGGGCGGTGAATAGGGGGTATTGAGTCCAGTTCACTGAGCAAGGAGTAGGTCTTGTCTATTACATATTGGGTTTATGGAACGGTATCTGAGCTAATTTGACACCCGTGTTTTATGCATCACCCCACCTCACCTTTCCCGTTAAGCAGCCATAGTGTGTTTTCCAAACGTGTGACTCTGTGCCGTTTTGTAATTCAGCTCAAGTGTAGCGGTTTTTACATTCCCTTTATAAGTGACATCTTATGACAAGTGTATTTTTCTGTGTGACTTATTTCACTTAGAATCGTCGTACCTAAATCCACTCATCATGCTGCTACTAGCCTTATGACGTTGATTTCATGGCTGAGTGATATTCCATTGTACATAAGGACCACAACTTCTTTATCCATTTTTCTCTTTCTTGGGATATTTAAGGTGTAACGGAGTGGAGGTTCTTGTCAAGAGAGCAGCCCTAAACTTTGGGGTGCCTGTGTCTTGCTGATTTTTAGTTTTCCCAATTTATACGCCCATGAGTGGAAGTGCCCTATGCTCTCTAAGCTGAGTTTTTTAGATGTTTCAGGACACACCGTACACTTCTCCAGAGTGGCTGTTGGCAATTTACATCCCACCCATCAACGTAGCAAGGCTCCCGTTTCTCCATAGCCTGTCCTGCATTTCTGGTTTTGACACTGTATTCAGCATGGCCCTTTTGACCGATGGGAAGCGAGACTTCTTTGTAGCGCTGATTTGCCTTTCCAGGTTGCTTGGTTTGCCAAAAAGGGCGTATGCGTTTTTTCCTGAATATATTCAGGAAAAAACGCATACGCCCTTTATGGCCAAGGGCATGGTTGTCGAGGTTTGGCCGCTTTTCCTGTGCTTTCAAGGCGATTCGAATCTACCTCCTGAAATCTGTTTCCTGCAATTCTGCCTTGCTTTCAAATCCTCTTCGTTGCCTTCCCTCAATATATTTGTGGACGAGAGTTATCATTTATAACTCTGCAGGTTTGTGAATTGCAGTGCCCCTGAGCTGCATTTTCCAACTCGCTTTCTTGGGAGCTGTCCGCAAAAGCGCAGGATTGCTTCAGGCCCTATTCTGGTTCCGGGCGGCAGGCTGAGCCTGTGGTTAATTCTTCTTCCTGATGGGAAAATAGAGTGACCTGTGCCTGTCCCAACACCTAGAGCTAGTCTCTCATTGGTTCCCCCTCTTCCCGTTCATCCTCAGGACAAATTGCAACCTGTACGGAACAGGAGGTGAAAGGTGCTGAGTCTCCAAGGAGGGAGATTGGTAGTCAAGCGGCTGGAATGGCGAACCCGAGCACAAGGAGATGAGAAATGATGTGCGTTTTAGAAACCTTTCCCGATCACACGGTGTACCATCTTCTGGGTTTCTCATGCATGTTTTCGATGTAGGAAGATGCACTTTAACCTGGAGATCTGGGACCCATGGGATGGGTACCACGCAGTATTACTTTAAAGGGTCTGCGTTTGCTCACCCAACCTCACCAAACCTCTCAGCCCCAAGAGTGTCCACCCTTATGTCTCCATCAGCTGTGGGTCTAGATATGGTCAATCCAGGTGGCATCACAGCCCGTGAACGAATTTTGTAAGAATTTCTCTGTCTTTCACGGGTTTTTAAAAGTAATTGATTTTTATAATGGGGTTTAGCTGCTTTTCACTGCTGTGTTTATGCCTCTTTACACCCACGTGACTCACTTACAGAGAGATATCAATACATAGGTTTTAAGATTCTTACTAGTCAGATATGTTCTTGGGCGGTGAATAGGGGGTATTGAGTCCAGTTCACTGAGCAAGGAGTAGGTCTTGTCTATTACATATTGGGTTTATGGAACGGTATCTGAGCTAATTTGACACCCGTGTTTTATGCATCACCCCACCTCACCTTTCCCGTTAAGCAGCCATAGTGTGTTTTCCAAACGTGTGACTCTGTGCCGTTTTGTAATTCAGCTCAAGTGTAGCGGTTTTTACATTCCCTTTATAAGTGACATCTTATGACAAGTGTATTTTTCTGTGTGACTTATTTCACTTAGAATCGTCGTACCTAAATCCACTCATCATGCTGCTACTAGCCTTATGACGTTGATTTCATGGCTGAGTGATATTCCATTGTACATAAGGACCACAACTTCTTTATCCATTTTTCTCTTTCTTGGGATATTTAAGGTGTAACGGAGTGGAGGTTCTTGTCAAGAGAGCAGCCCTAAACTTTGGGGTGCCTGTGTCTTGCTGATTTTTAGTTTTCCCAATTTATACGCCCATGAGTGGAAGTGCCCTATGCTCTCTAAGCTGAGTTTTTTAGATGTTTCAGGACACACCGTACACTTCTCCAGAGTGGCTGTTGGCAATTTACATCCCACCCATCAACGTAGCAAGGCTCCCGTTTCTCCATAGCCTGTCCTGCATTTCTGGTTTTGACACTGTATTCAGCATGGCCCTTTTGACCGATGGGAAGCGAGACTTCTTTGTAGCGCTGATTTGCCTTTCCAGGTTGCTTGGTTTGCCAAAAAGGGCGTATTCGTTTTTTCCTGAATATATTCAGGAAAAAACGCATACGCCCTTTATGGCCAAGGGCATGGTTGTCGAGGTTTGGCCGCTTTTCCTGTGCTTTCAAGGCGATTCGAATCTACCTCCTGAAATCTGTTTCCTGCAATTCTGCCTTGCTTTCAAATCCTCTTCGTTGCCTTCCCTCAATATATTTGTGGACGAGAGTTATCATTTATAACTCTGCAGGTTTGTGAATTGCAGTGCCCCTGAGCTGCATTTTCCAACTCGCTTTCTTGGGAGCTGTCCGCAAAAGCGCAGGATTGCTTCAGGCCCTATTCTGGTTCCGGGCGGCAGGCTGAGCCTGTGGTTAATTCTTCTTCCTGATGGGAAAATAGAGTGACCTGTGCCTGTCCCAACACCTAGAGCTAGTCTCTCATTGGTTCCCCCTCTTCCCGTTCATCCTCAGGACAAATTGCAACCTGTACGGAACAGGAGGTGAAAGGTGCTGAGTCTCCAAGGAGGGAGATTGGTAGTCAAGCGGCTGGAATGGCGAACCCGAGCACAAGGAGATGAGAAATGATGTGCGTTTTAGAAACCTTTCCCGATCACACGGTGTACCATCTTCTGGGTTTCTCATGCATGTTTTCGATGTAGGAAGATGCACTTTAACCTGGAGATCTGGGACCCATGGGATGGGTACCACGCAGTATTACTTTAAAGGGTCTGCGTTTGCTCACCCAACCTCACCAAACCTCTCAGCCCCAAGAGTGTCCACCCTTATGTCTCCATCAGCTGTGGGTCTAGATATGGTCAATCCAGGTGGCATCACAGCCCGTGAACGAATTTTGTAAGAATTTCTCTGTCTTTCACGGGTTTTTAAAAGTAATTGATTTTTATAATGGGGTTTAGCTGCTTTTCACTGCTGTGTTTATGCCTCTTTACACCCACGTGACTCACTTACAGAGAGATATCAATACATAGGTTTTAAGATTCTTACTAGTCAGATATGTTCTTGGGCGGTGAATAGGGGGTATTGAGTCCAGTTCACTGAGCAAGGAGTAGGTCTTGTCTATTACATATTGGGTTTATGGAACGGTATCTGAGCTAATTTGACACCCGTGTTTTATGCATCACCCCACCTCACCTTTCCCGTTAAGCAGCCATAGTGTGTTTTCCAAACGTGTGACTCTGTGCCGTTTTGTAATTCAGCTCAAGTGTAGCGGTTTTTACATTCCCTTTATAAGTGACATCTTATGACAAGTGTATTTTTCTGTGTGACTTATTTCACTTGGAATCGTCGTACCTAAATCCACTCGTCATGCTGCTACTAGCCTTATGACGTTGATTTCATGGCTGAGTGATATTCCATTGTACATAAGGACCACAACTTCTTTATCCATTTTTCTCTTTCCTGGGATATTGAAGGTGTAACGGAGTGGAGGTTCTTGTCAAGAGAGCAGCCCTAAACTTTGGGGTGCCTGTGTCTGGCTGATTTTTAGTTTTCCCAATTTATACGCCCATGAGTGGAAGTGCCCTATGCTCTCTAAGCTGAGTTTTTTAGATGTTTCAGGACACACCGTACACTTCTCCAGAGTGGCTGTTGGCAATTTACATCCCACCCATCAACGTAGCAAGGCTCCCGTTTCTCCATAGCCTGTCCTGCATTTCTGGTTTTGACACTGTATTCAGCATGGCCCTTTTGACCGATGGGAAGCGAGACTTCTTTGTAGCGCTGATTTGCCTTTCCAGGTTGCTTGGTTGGCCAAAAAGGGCGTATGCGTTTTTTCCTGAATATATTCAGGAAAAAACGCATACGCCCTTTTTGGCCAAGGGCATGGTTGTCGAGGTTTGGCCGCTTTTCCTGTGCTTTCAAGGCGATTCGAATCTACCTCCTGAAATCTGTTTCCTGCAATTCTGCCTTGCTTTCAAATCCTCTTCGTTGCCTTCCCTCAATATATTTGTGGACGAGAGTTATCATTTATAACTCTGCAGGTTTGTGAATTGCAGTGCCCCTGAGCTCCATTTTCCAACTCGATTTCTTGGGAGCTGGCCGCAAAAGCGCAGGATTGCTTCAGGCCCTATTCTGGTTCCGGGCGGCAGGCTGAGCCTGTGGTTAATTCTTCTTCCTGATGGGAAAATAGAGTGACCTGTGCCTGTCCCAACACCTAGAGCTAGTCTCTCATTGGTTCCCCCTCTTCCCGTTCATCCTCAGGACAAATTGCAACGTGTACGGAACAGGAGGTGAAAGGTGCTGAGTCTCCAAGGAGGGAGATTGCTAGTCAAGCGGCTGGAATGGCGAACCCGAGCACAAGGAGATGAGAAATGAGGTGCGTTTTAGAAACCTTTCCCGATCACACGGTGTACCATCTTCTGGGTTTCTCATGCATGTTTTCGATGTAGGAAGATGCCCTTTAACCTGGAGATCTGGGGCCCATTGGATGGGTACCACGCAGTATTACTTTAAAGGGTCTGCGTTTGCTCACCCAACCTCACCAAACCTCTCAGACCCAAGAGTGTCCACCCTTATGTCTCCATCAGCTGTGGGTCTAGATATGGTCAATCCAGGTGGCATCACAGCCCCTGAACGAATTTTGTAAGAATTTCTCTGTCTTTCACTGTCTTTGTTTCACGGGTTTTTAAAAGTAATTGATTTTTATAATGGGGTTTAGCTGCTTTTCACTGCTGTGTTTATGCCTCTTTACACCCACGTGACTCACTTACAGAGAGATATCAATACATAGGTTTTAAGATTCTTACTAGTCAGATATGTTCTTGGGCGGTGAATAGGGGGTACTGAGTCCAGTTCACTGAGCAAGGAGTAGGTCTTGTCTATTACATATTGGGTTTATGGAACGGTATCTGAGCTAATTTGACACCCGTGTTTTATGCATCACCCCACCTCACCTTTCCCGTTAAGCAGCCATAGTGTGTTTTCCAAACGTGTGACTCTGTGCCGTTTTGTAATTCAGCTCAAGTGTAGCGGTTTTTACATTCCCTTTATAAGTGACATCTTATGACAAGTGTATTTTTCTGTGTGACTTATTTCACTTAGAATCGTCATACCTAAATCCACTCATCATGCTGCTACTAGCCTTATGACGTTGATTTCATGGCTGAGTGATATTCCATTGTACATAAGGACCACAACTTCTTTATCCATTTTTCTCTTTCTTGGGATATTTAAGGTGTAACGGAGTGGAGGTTCTTGTCAAGAGAGCAGCCCTAAACTTTGGGGTGCCTGTGTCTTGCTGATTTTTAGTTTTCCCAATTTATACGCCCATGAGTGGAAGTGCCCTATGCTCTCTAAGCTGAGTTTTTTAGATGTTTCAGGACACACCGTACACTTCTCCAGAGTGGCTGTTGGCAATTTACATCCCACCCATCAACGTAGCAAGGCTCCCGTTTCTCCATAGCCTGTCCTGCATTTCTGGTTTTGACACTGTATTCAGCATGGCCCTTTTGACCGATGGGAAGCGAGACTTCTTTGTAGCGCTGATTTGCCTTTCCAGGTTGCTTGGTTTGCCAAAAAGGGCGTATGCGTTTTTTCCTGAATATATTCAGGAAAAAACGCATACGCCCTTTATGGCCAAGGGCATGGTTGTCGAGGTTTGGCCGCTTTTCCTGTGCTTTCAAGGCGATTCGAATCTACCTCCTGAAATCTGTTTCCTGCAATTCTGCCTTGCTTTCAAATCCTCTTCGTTGCCTTCCCTCAATATATTTGTGGACGAGAGTTATCATTTATAACTCTGCAGGTTTGTGAATTGCAGTGCCCCTGAGCTGCATTTTCCAACTCGCTTTCTTGGGAGCTGTCCGCAAAAGCGCAGGATTGCTTCAGGCCCTATTCTGGTTCCGGGCGGCAGGCTGAGCCTGTGGTTAATTCTTCTTCCTGATGGGAAAATAGAGTGACCTGTGCCTGTCCCAACACCTAGAGCTAGTCTCTCATTGGTTCCCCCTCTTCCCGTTCATCCTCAGGACAAATTGCAACCTGTACGGAACAGGAGGTGAAAGGTGCTGAGTCTCCAAGGAGGGAGATTTGTAGTCAAGCGGCTGGAATGGCGAACCTGAGCACAAGGAGATGAGAAATGAGGTGCGTTTTAGAAACCTTTCCCGATCACACGGTGTACCATCTTCTGGGTTTCTCATGCATGTTTTCGATGTAGGAAGATGCCCTTTAACCTGGAGATCTGGGGCCCATTGGATGGGTACCACGCAGTATTACTTTAAAGGGTCTGCGTTTGCTCACCCAACCTCACCAAACCTCTCAGCCCCAAGAGTGTCCACCCTTATGTCTCCATCAGCTGTGGGTCTAGATATGGTCAATCCAGGTGGCATCACAGCCCCTGAACGAATTTTGTAAGAATTTCTCTGTCTTTCACTGTCTTTGTTTCACGGGTTTTTAAAAGTAATTGATTTTTATAATGGGGTTTAGCTGCTTTTCACTGCTGTGTTTATGCCTCTTTACACCCACGTGACTCACTTACAGAGAGATATCAATACATAGGTTTTAAGATTCTTACTAGTCAGATATGTTCTTGGGCGGTGAATAGGGGGTATTGAGTCCAGGTCACTGAGCAAGGAGTAGGTCTTGTCTATTACATATTGGGTTTATGGAACGGTATCTGAGCTAATTTGACACCCGTGTTTTATGCATCACCCCACCTCACCTTTCCCGTTAAGCAGCCATAGTGTGTTTTCCAAACGTGTGACTCTGTGCCGTTTTGTAATTCAGCTCAAGTGTAGCGGTTTTTACATTCCCTTTATAAGTGACATCTTATGACAAGTGTATTTTTCTGTGTGACTTATTTCACTTAGAATCGTCGTACCTAAATCCACTCATCATGCTGCTACTAGCCTTATGACGTTGATTTCATGGCTGAGTGATATTCCATTGTACATAAGGACCACAACTTCTTTATCCATTTTTCTCTTTCTTGGGATATTTAAGGTGTAACGGAGTGGAGGTTCTTGTCAAGAGAGCAGCCCTAAACTTTGGGGTGCCTGTGTCTTGCTGATTTTTAGTTTTCCCAATTTATACGCCCATGAGTGGAAGTGCCCTATGCTCTCTAAGCTGAGTTTTTTAGATGTTTCAGGACACACCGTACACTTCTCCAGAGTGGCTGTTGGCAATTTACATCCCACCCATCAACGTAGCAAGGCTCCCGTTTCTCCATAGCCTGTCCTGCATTTCTGGTTTTGACACTGTATTCAGCATGGCCCTTTTGACCGATGGGAAGCGAGACTTCTTTGTAGCGCTGATTTGCCTTTCCAGGTTGCTTGGTTGGCCAAAAAGGGCGTATGCGTTTTTTCCTGAATATATTCAGGAAAAAACGCATACGCCCTTTTTGGCCAAGGGCATGGTTGTCGAGGTTTGGCCGCTTTTCCTGTGCTTTCAAGGCGATTCGAATCTACCTCCTGAAATCTGTTTCCTGCAATTCTGCCTTGCTTTCAAATCCTCTTCGTTGCCTTCCCTCAATATATTTGTGGACGAGAGTTATCATTTATAATTCTGCAGGTTTGTGAATTGCAGTGCCCCTGAGCTCCATTTTCCAACTCGCTTTCTTGGGAGCTGGCCGCAAAAGCGCAGGATTGCTTCAGGCCCTATTCTGGTTCCGGGCGGCAGGCTGAGCCTGTGGTTAATTCTTCTTCCTGATGGGAAAATAGAGTGACCTGTGCCTGTCCCAACACCTAGAGCTAGTCTCTCATTGGTTCCCCCTCTTCCCGTTCATCCTCAGGACAAATTGCAACGTGTACGGAACAGGAGGTGAAAGGTGCTGAGTCTCCAAGGAGGGAGATTGGTAGTCAAGCGGCTGGAATGGCGAACCCGAGCACAAGGAGATGAGAAATGATGTGCGTTTTAGAAACCTTTCCCGATCACACGGTGTACCATCTTCTGGGTTTCTCATGCATGTTTTCGATGTAGGAAGATGCCCTTTAACCTGGAGATCTGGGTCCCATGGGATGGGTACCACGCAGTATTACTTTAAAGGGTCTGCGTTTGCTCACCCAACCTCACCAAACCTCTCAGCCCCAAGAGTGTCCACCCTTATGTCTCCATCAGCTGTGGGTCTAGATATGGTCAATCCAGGTGGCATCACAGCCCCTGAACGAATTTTGTAAGAATTTCTCTGTCTTTCACTGTCTTTGTTTCACGGGTTTTTAAAAGTAATTGATTTTTATAATGGGGTTTAGCTGCTTTTCACTGCTGTGTTTATGCCTCTTTACACCCACGTGACTCACTTACAGAGAGATATCAATACATAGGTTTTAAGATTCTTACTAGTCAGATATGTTCTTGGGCGGTGAATAGGGGGTATTGAGTCCAGTTCACTGAGCAAGGAGTAGGTCTTGTCTATTACATATTGGGTTTATGGAACGGTATCTGAGCTAATTTGACACCCGTGTTTTATGCATCACCCCACCTCACCTTTCCCGTTAAGCAGCCATAGTGTGTTTTCCAAACGTGTGACTCTGTGCCGTTTTGTAATTCAGCTCAAGTGTAGCGGTTTTTACATTCCCTTTATAAGTGACATCTTATGACAAGTGTATTTTTCTGTGTGACTTATTTCACTTGGAATCGTCGTACCTAAATCCACTCGTCATGCTGCTACTAGCCTTATGACGTTGATTTCATGGCTGAGTGATATTCCATTGTACATAAGGACCACAACTTCTTTATCCATTTTTCTCTTTCCTGGGATATTGAAGGTGTAACGGAGTGGAGGTTCTTGTCAAGAGAGCAGCCCTAAACTTTGGGGTGCCTGTGTCTGGCTGATTTTTAGTTTTCCCAATTTATACGCCCATGAGTGGAAGTGCCCTATGCTCTCTAAGCTGAGTTTTTTAGATGTTTCAGAACACACCGTACACTTCTCCAGAGTGGCTGTTGGCAATTTACATCCCACCCATCAACGTAGCAAGGCTCCCGTTTCTCCATAGCCTGTCCTGCATTTCTGGTTTTGACACTGTATTCAGCATGGCCCTTTTGACCGATGGGAAGCGAGACTTCTTTGTAGCGCTGATTTGCCTTTCCAGGTTGCTTGGTTGGCCAAAAAGGGCGTATGCGTTTTTTCCTGAATATATTCAGGAAAAAACGCATACGCCCTTTTTGGCCAAGGGCATGGTTGTCGAGGTTTGGCCGCTTTTCCTGTGCTTTCAAGGCGATTCGAATCTACCTCCTGAAATCTGTTTCCTGCAATTCTGCCTTGCTTTCAAATCCTCTTCGTTGCCTTCCCTCAATATATTTGTGGACGAGAGTTATCATTTATAACTCTGCAGGTTTGTGAATTGCAGTGCCCCTGAGCTCCATTTTCCAACTCGCTTTCTTGGGAGCTGGCCGCAAAAGCGCAGGATTGCTTCAGGCCCTATTCTGGTTCCGGGCGGCAGGCTGAGCCTGTGGTTAATTCTTCTTCCTGATGGGAAAATAGAGTGACCTGTGCCTGTCCCAACACCTAGAGCTAGTCTCTCATTGGTTCCCCCTCTTCCCGTTCATCCTCAGGACAAATTGCAACGTGTACGGAACAGGAGGTGAAAGGTGCTGAGTCTCCAAGGAGGGAGATTGCTAGTCAAGCGGCTGGAATGGCGAACCCGAGCACAAGGAGATGAGAAATGAGGTGCGTTTTAGAAACCTTTCCCGATCACACGGTGTACCATCTTCTGGGTTTCTCATGCATGTTTTCGATGTAGGAAGATGCCCTTGAACCTGGAGATCTGGGGCCCATGGGATGGGTACCACGCAGTATTACTTTTAAGGGTCTGCGTTTGCTCACCCAGCCTCACCAAACCTCTCAGCCCCAAGAGTGTCCACCCTTATGTCTCCATCAGCTGTGGGTCTAGATAGGGTCAATCCAGGTGGCATCACAGCCCCTGAACGAATTTTGTAAGAATTTCTCTCTCTTTCACTGTCTTTGTTTCACGGGTTTTTAAAAGTAATTGATTTTTATAATGGGGTTTAGCTGCTTTTCACTGCTGTGTTTATGCCGCTTTACACCCACTTGACTCACTTAGAGAGAGATATCAATACATAGGTTTTAAGATTCTTACTAGTCAGATATGTTCTTGGGCGGTGAATAGGGGGTATCGAGTCCAGTTCACTGAGCAAGGAGTAGGGTCTTGTCTATTACATATTGGGTTTATGGAACGGTATCTGAGCTAATTTGACACCCGTGTTTTATGCATCACCCCACCTCACCTTTCCCGTTAAACAGCCATAGTGTGTTTTCTAAACGTGTGACTCTGTGCCGTTTTGTAATTCAGCTCAAGTGTAGCGGTTTTTACATTCCCTCTATAAGTGACATCTTATGACAAGTGTCTTTTTCTGTGTGACTTATTTCACTTGGAATCGTCGTACCTAAATCCACTCATCATGCTGCTACTAGCCTTATGACGTTGATTTCATGGCTGAGTGATATTCCTTTGTACATAAGGACCACAACTTCTTTATCCATTTTTTTCTTTCCTGGGATATTTAAGGTGTAACGGAGTGGAGGTTCTTGTCAAGAGAGCAGCCGTAAACTTTGGGGTGCCTGTATCTTGCTGATTTTTAGTTTTCCCAATTTATACGCCCATGAGTGGAAGTGCCCTATGCTCTCTAAGCTGAGTTTTTTAGATGTTTCAGGACACACCGTACACTTCTCCAGAGTGGCTGTTGGCAATTTACATCCCGCCCATCAGCGTAGCAAGGCTCCCGTTTCTCCATGGCCTGTCCTGCATTTCTGGTTTTGACACTTTATTCAGCATGGCCCTTTTGACCGATGGGAAGCGAGACTTCTTTGTAGCGCTGATTTGCCTTCCCAGGTTGCTTGGTTGGCCAAAAAGGGCGTATGCGTTTTTTCCTGAATATATTCAGGAAAAAACGCATACGCCCTTTTTGGCCAAGGGCATCGTTGTCGAGGTTTGGCCGCTTTTCCTGTGCTTTCAAGGCGATTCGAATCTACCTCCTGAAATCTGTTTCCTGCAATTCTGCCTTGCTTTCAAATCCTCTTCGTTGCCTTCCCTCAATATATTTGTGGACGAGAGTTATCATTTATAATTCTGCAGGTTTGTGAATTGCAGTGCCCCTGAGATCCATTTTCCAACTCGCTTTCTTGGGAGCAGGCCGCAAAAGCGCAGGATTGCTTCAGGCCCTATTCTGGTTCCGGGCGGCAGGCTGAGCCTGTGGTTAATTCTGCTTCCTGATGGGAAAATAGAGTGACCTGTGCCTGTCCCAACACCTAGAGCTAGTCTCTCATTGGTTCCCCCTCTTCCCGTTCATCCTCAGGACAAATTGCAACCTGTACGGAACAGGAGGTGAAAGGTGCTGAGTCTCCAAGGAGGGAGATTGCTAGTCAAGCGGCTGGAATGGCGAACCCGAGCACAAGGAGATGAGAAATGAGGTGCGTTTTAGAAACCTTTCCCGATCACACGGTGTACCATCTTCTGGGTTTCTCATGCATGTTTTCGATGTAGGAAGATGCCCTTGAACCTGGAGATCTGGGGCCCATGGGATGTGTACCACGCAGTATTACTTTTAAGGGTCTGCGTTTGCTCATCCAGCCTCACCAAACCTCTCAGCCCCAAGAGTGTCCACCCTTATGTCTCCATCAGCTGTGGGTCTAGATAGGGTCAATCCAGGTGGCATCACAGCCCCTGAACGAATTTTGTAAGAATTTCTCTCTCTTTCACTGTCTTTGTTTCACGGGTTTTTAAAAGTAATTGATTTTTATAATGGGGTTTAGCTGCTTTTCACTGCTGTGTTTATGCCGCTTTACACCCACTTGACTCACTTAGAGAGAGATATCAATACATAGGTTTTAAGATTCTTACTAGTCAGATATGTTCTTGGGCGGTGAATAGGGGGTATCGAGTCCAGTTCACTGAGCAAGGAGTAGGTCTTGTCTATTACATATTGGGTTTATGGAACGGTATCTGAGCTAATTTGACACCCGTGTTTTATGCATCACCCCACCTCACCTTTCCCGTTAAACAGCCATAGTGTGTTTTCTAAACGTGTGACTCTGTGCCGTTTTGTAATTCAGCTCAAGTGTAGCGGTTTTTACATTCCCTCTATAAGTGACATCTTATGACAAGTGTCTTTTTCTGTGTGACTTATTTCACTTGGAATCGTCGTACCTAAATCCACTCATCATGCTGCTACTAGCCTTATGACGTTGATTTCATGGCTGAGTGATATTCCTTTGTACATAAGGACCACAACTTCTTTATCCATTTTTTTCTTTCCTGGGATATTTAAGGTGTAACGGAGTGGAGGTTCTTGTCAAGAGAGCAGCCGTAAACTTTGGGGTGCCTGTATCTTGCTGATTTTTAGTTTTCCCAATTTATACGCCCATGAGTGGAAGTGCCCTATGCTCTCTAAGCTGAGTTTTTTAGATGTTTCAGGACACACCGTACACTTCTCCAGAGTGGCTGTTGGCAATTTACATCCCGCCCATCAGCGTAGCAAGGCTCCCGTTTCTCCATGGCCTGTCCTGCATTTCTGGTTTTGACACTTTATTCAGCATGGCCCTTTTGACCGATGGGAAGCGAGACTTCTTTGTAGCGCTGATTTGCCTTCCCAGGTTGCTTGGTTGGCCAAAAAGGGCGTATGCGTTTTTTCCTGAATATATTCAGGAAAAAACGCATACGCCCTTTTTGGCCAAGGGCATCGTTGTCGAGGTTTGGCCGCTTTTCCTGTGCTTTCAAGGCGATTCGAATCTACCTCCTGAAATCTGTTTCCTGCAATTCTGCCTTGCTTTCAAATCCTCTTCGTTGCCTTCCCTCAATATATTTGTGGACGAGAGTTATCATTTATAATTCTGCAGGTTTGTGAATTGCAGTGCCCCTGAGATCCATTTTCCAACTCGCTTTCTTGGGAGCAGGCCGCAAAAGCGCAGGATTGCTTCAGGCCCTATTCTGGTTCCGGGCGGCAGGCTGAGCCTGTGGTTAATTCTGCTTCCTGATGGGAAAATAGAGTGACCTGTGCCTGTCCCAACACCTAGAGCTAGTCTCTCATTGGTTCCCCCTCTTCCCGTTCATCCTCAGGACAAATTGCAACCTGTACGGAACAGGAGGTGAAAGGTGCTGAGTCTCCAAGGAGGGAGATTGCAAGTCAAGCGGCTGGAATGGCGAACCCGAGCACAAGGAGATGAGAAATGAGGTGCGTTTTAGAAACCTTTCCCGATCACACGGTGTACCATCTTCTGGGTTTCTCATGCATGTTTTCGATGTAGGAAGATGCCCTTGAACCTGGAAATCTGGGGCCCATGGGATGGGTACCACGCAGTATTACTTTAAAGGGTCTGCGTTTGCTCACCCAACCTCACCAAACCTCTCAGCCCCAAGAGTGTCCACCCTTATGTCTCCATCAGCTGTGGGTCTAGATAGGGTCAATCCAGGTGGCATCACAGCCCCTGAACGAATTTTGTAAGAATTTCTCTGTCTTTCACTGTCTTTGTTTCACGGGTTTTTAAAAGTAATTGATTTTTATAATGGGGTTTAGCTGCTTTTCACTGCTGTGTTTATGCCGCTTTACACCCACTTGACTCACTTAGAGAGAGATATCAATACATAGGTTTTAAGATTCTTACTAGTCAGATATGTTCTTGGGCGGTGAATAGGGGGTATCGAGTCCAGTTCACTGAGCAAGGAGTAGGGTCTTGTCTATTACATATTCGGTTTATGGAACGGTATCTGAGCTAATTTGACACCCGTGTTTTATGCATCACCCCACCTCACCTTTCCCGTTAAACAGCCATAGTGTGTTTTCTAAACGTGTGACTCTGTGCCGTTTTGTAATTCAGCTCAAGTGTAGCGGTTTTTACATTCCCTCTATAAGTGACATCTTATGACAAGTGTCTTTTTCTGTGTGACTTATTTCACTTGGAATCGTCGTACCTAAATCCACTCATCATGCTGCTACTAGCCTTATGACGTTGATTTCATGGCTGAGTGATATTCCTTTGTACATAAGGACCACAACTTCTTTATCCACTTTTTTCTTTCCTGGGATATTTAAGGTGTAACGGAGTGGAGGTTCTTGTCAAGAGAGCAGCCGTAAACTTTGGGGTGCCTGTATCTTGCTGATTTTTAGTTTTCCCAATTTATACGCCCATGAGTGGAAGTGCCCTATGCTCTCTAAGCTGAGTTTTTTAGATGTTTCAGGACACACCGTACACTTCTCCAGAGTGGCTGTTGGCAATTTACATCCCGCCCATCAGCGTAGCAAGGCTCCCGTTTCTCCATGGCCTGTCCTGCATTTCTGGTTTTGACACTTTATTCAGCATGGCCCTTTTGACCGATGGGAAGCGAGTCTTCTTTGTAGCGCTGATTTGCCTTCCCAGGTTGCTTGGTTGGCCAAAAAGGGCGTATGCGTTTTTTCCTGAATATATTCAGGAAAAAACGCATACGCCCTTTTTGGCCAAGGGCATCGTTGTCGAGGTTTGGCCGCTTTTCCTGTGCTTTCAAGGCGATTCGAATCTACCTCCTGAAATCTGTTTCCTGCAATTCTGCCTTGCTTTCAAATCCTCTTCGTTGCCTTCCCTCAATATATTTGTGGACGAGAGTTATCATTTATAACTCTGCAGGTTTGTGAATTGCAGTGCCCCTGAGCTCCATTTTCCAACTCGCTTTCTTGGGAGCTGGCCGCAAACGTGCAGGATTGCTTCAGGCCCTATTCTGGTTCCGGGCGGCAGGCTGAGCCTGTGGTTAATTCTGCTTCCTGATGGGAAAATAGAGTGACCTGTGCCTGTCCCAACACCTAGAGCTAGTCTCTCATTGGTTCCCCCTCTTCCCGTTCATCCTCAGGACAAATTGCAACCTGTACGGAACAGGAGGTGAAAGGTGCTGAGTCTCCAAGGAGGGAGATTGCTAGTCAAGCGGCTGGAATGGCGAACCCGAGCACAAGGAGATGAGAAATGAGGTGCGTTTTAGAAACCTTTCCCGATCACACGGTGTACCATCTTCTGGGTTTCTCATGCATGTTTTCGATGTAGGAAGATGCCCTTGAACCTGGAGATCTGGGGCCCATGGGATGTGTACCACGCAGTATTACTTTTAAGGGTCTGCGTTTGCTCATCCAGCCTCACCAAACCTCTCAGCCCCAAGAGTGTCCACCCTTATGTCTCCATCAGCTGTGGGTCTAGATAGGGTCAATCCAGGTGGCATCACAGCCCCTGAACGAATTTTGTAAGAATTTCTCTCTCTTTCACTGTCTTTGTTTCACGGGTTTTTAAAAGTAATTGATTTTTATAATGGGGTTTAGCTGCTTTTCACTGCTGTGTTTATGCCGCTTTACACCCACTTGACTCACTTAGAGAGAGATATCAATACATAGGTTTTAAGATTCTTACTAGTCAGATATGTTCTTGGGCGGTGAATAGGGGGTATCGAGTCCAGTTCACTGAGCAAGGAGTAGGTCTTGTCTATTACATATTGGGTTTATGGAACGGTATCTGAGCTAATTTGACACCCGTGTTTTATGCATCACCCCACCTCACCTTTCCCGTTAAACAGCCATAGTGTGTTTTCTAAACGTGTGACTCTGTGCCGTTTTGTAATTCAGCTCAAGTGTAGCGGTTTTTACATTCCCTCTATAAGTGACATCTTATGACAAGTGTCTTTTTCTGTGTGACTTATTTCACTTGGAATCGTCGTACCTAAATCCACTCATCATGCTGCTACTAGCCTTATGACGTTGATTTCATGGCTGAGTGATATTCCTTTGTACATAAGGACCACAACTTCTTTATCCATTTTTTTCTTTCCTGGGATATTTAAGGTGTAACGGAGTGGAGGTTCTTGTCAAGAGAGCAGCCGTAAACTTTGGGGTGCCTGTATCTTGCTGATTTTTAGTTTTCCCAATTTATACGCCCATGAGTGGAAGTGCCCTATGCTCTCTAAGCTGAGTTTTTTAGATGTTTCAGGACACACCGTACACTTCTCCAGAGTGGCTGTTGGCAATTTACATCCCGCCCATCAGCGTAGCAAGGCTCCCGTTTCTCCATGGCCTGTCCTGCATTTCTGGTTTTGACACTTTATTCAGCATAGCCCTTTTGACCGATGGGAAGCGAGACTTCTTTGTAGCGCTGATTTGCCTTCCCAGGTTGCTTGGTTGGCCAAAAAGGGCGTATGCGTTTTTTCCTGAATATATTCAGGAAAAAACGCATACGCCCTTTTTGGCCAAGGGCATCGTTGTCGAGGTTTGGCCGCTTTTCCTGTGCTTTCAAGGCGATTCGAATCTACCTCCTGAAATCTGTTTCCTGCAATTCTGCCTTGCTTTCAAATCCTCTTCGTTGCCTTCCCTCAATATATTTGTGGACGAGAGTTATCATTTATAATTCTGCAGGTTTGTGAATTGCAGTGCCCCTGAGCTCCATTTTCCAACTCGCTTTCTTGGGAGCTGGCCGCAAACGCGCAGGATTGCTTCAGGCCCTATTCTGGTTCCGGGCGGCAGGCTGAGCCTGTGGTTAATTCTGCTTCCTGATGGGAAAATAGAGTGATCTGTGCCTGTCCCAACACCTAGAGCTAGTCTCTCATTGGTTCCCCCTCTTCCCGTTCATCGTCAGGACAAATTGCAACCTGTAAGGAACAGGAGGTGAAAGGTGCTGAGTCTCCAAGGAGGGAGATTGCTAGTCAAGCGGCTGGAATGGCGAACCCGATCACAAGGAGATGAGAAATGAGGTGCGTTTTAGAAACCTTTCCCGATCACACGGTGTACCATCTTCTGGGTTTCTCATGCATGTTTTCGATGTAGGAAGATGCCCTTGAACCTGGAGATTTGAGGCCCATGGGATGGGTACCACGCAGTATTACTTTTAAGGGTCTGCGTTTGCTCACCCAACCTAACCAAACCTCTCAGACCCAAGAGTGTCCACCCTTATGTCTCCATCAGCTGTGGGTCTAGATATGGTCAATCCAGGTGGCATCACAGCCCCTGAACGAATTTTGTAAGAATTTCTCTCTCTTTCACTGTCTTTGTTTCACGGGTTTTTAAAAGTAATTGATTTTTATAATGGGGTTTAGCTGCTTTTCACTGCTGTGTTTATGCCGCTTTACACCCACTTGACTCACTTAGAGAGAGATATCAATACATAGGTTTTAAGATTCTTACTAGTCAGATATGTTCTTGGGCGGTGAATAGGGGGTATCGAGTCCAGTTCACTGAGCAAGGAGTAGGTCTTGTCTATTACATATTGGGTTTATGGAACGGTATCTGAGCTAATTTGACACCCGTGTTTTATGCATCACCCCACCTCACCTTTCCCGTTAAACAGCCATAGTGTGTTTTCTAAACGTGTGACTCTGTGCCGTTTTGTAATTCAGCTCAAGTGTAGCGGTTTTTACATTCCCTCTATAAGTGACATCTTATGACAAGTGTCTTTTTCTGTGTGACTTATTTCACTTGGAATCGTCGTACCTAAATCCACTCATCATGCTGCTACTAGCCTTATGACGTTGATTTCATGGCTGAGTGATATTCCTTTGTACATAAGGACCACAACTTCTTTATCCATTTTTTTCTTTCCTGGGATATTTAAGGTGTAACGGAGTGGAGGTTCTTGTCAAGAGAGCAGCCGTAAACTTTGGGGTGCCTGTATCTTGCTGATTTTTAGTTTTCCCAATTTATACGCCCATGAGTGGAAGTGCCCTATGCTCTCTAAGCTGAGTTTTTTAGATGTTTCAGGACACACCGTACACTTCTCCAGAGTGGCTGTTGGCAATTTACATCCCGCCCATCAGCGTAGCAAGGCTCCCGTTTCTCCATGGCCTGTCCTGCATTTCTGGTTTTGACACTTTATTCAGCATGGCCCTTTTGACCGATGGGAAGCGAGTCTTCTTTGTAGCGCTGATTTGCCTTCCCAGGTTGCTTGGTTGGCCAAAAAGGGCGTATGCGTTTTTTCCTGAATATATTCAGGAAAAAACGCATGCGCCCTGTTTGGCCAAGGGCATCGTTGTCGAGGTTTGGCCGCTTTTCCTGTGCTTTCAAGGCGATTCGAATCTACCTCCTGAAATCTGTTTCCTGCAATTCTGCCTTGCTTTCAAATCCTCTTCGTTGCCTTCCCTCAATATATTTGTGGACGAGAGTTATCATTTATAACTCTGCAGGTTTGTGAATTGCAGTGCCCCTGAGCTCCATTTTCCAACTCGCTTTCTTGGGAGCTGGCCGCAAAAGCGCAGGATTGCTTCAGGCCCTATTCTGGTTCCGGGCGGCAGGCTGAGCCTGTGGTTAATTCTTCTTCCTGATGGGAAAATAGAGTGACCTGTGCCTGTCCCAACACCTAGAGCTAGTCTCTCATTGGTTCCCCCTCTTCCCGTTCATCCTCAGGACAAATTGCAACCTGTACGGAACAGGAGGTGAAAGGTGCTGAGTCTCCAAGGAGGGAGATTGCTAGTCAAGCGGCTGGAATGGCGAACCCGAGCACAAGGAGATGAGAAATGAGGTGCGTTTTAGAAACCTTTCCCGATCACATGGTGTACCATCTTCTGGGTTTCTCATGCATGTTTTCGATGTAGGAAGATGCCCTTGAACCTGGAGATCTGGGGCCCATGGGATGGGTACCACGCAGTATTACTTTAAAGGGTCTGCGTTTGCTCACCCAGCCTCACCAAACCTCTCAGCCCCAAGAGTGTCCACCCTTATGTCTCCATCAGCTGTGGGTCTAGATAGGGTCAATCCAGGTGGCATCACAGCCCCTGAACGAATTTTGTAAGAATTTCTCTCTCTTTCACTGTCTTTGTTTCACGGGTTTTTAAAAGTAATTGATTTTTATAATGGGGTTTAGCTGCTTTTCACTGCTGTGTTTATGCCGCTTTACACCCACTTGACTCACTTAGAGAGAGATATCAATACATAGGTTTTAAGATTCTTACTAGTCAGATATGTTCTTGGGCGGTGAATAGGGGGTATCGAGTCCAGTTCACTGAGCAAGGAGTAGGTCTTGTCTATTACATATTGGGTTTATGGAACGGTATCTGAGCTAATTTGACACCCGTGTTTTATGCATCACCCCACCTCACCTTTCCCGTTAAACAGCCATAGTGTGTTTTCTAAACGTGTGACTCTGTGCCGTTTTGTAATTCAGCTCAAGTGTAGCGGTTTTTACATTCCCTCTATAAGTGACATCTTATGACAAGTGTCTTTTTCTGTGTGACTTATTTCACTTGGAATCGTCGTACCTAAATCCACTCATCATGCTGCTACTAGCCTTATGACGTTGATTTCATGGCTGTGTGATATTCCTTTGTACATAAGGACCACAACTTCTTTATCCATTTTTTTCTTTCCTGGGATATTTAAGGTGTAACGGAGTGGAGGTTCTTGTCAAGAGAGCAGCCGTAAACTTTGGGGTGCCTGTATCTTGCTGATTTTTAGTTTTCCCAATTTATACGCCCATGAGTGGAAGTGCCCTATGCTCTCTAAGCTGAGTTTTTTAGATGTTTCAGGACACACCGTACACTTCTCCAGAGTGGCTGTTGGCAATTTACATCCCGCCCATCAGCGTAGCAAGGCTCCCGTTTCTCCATGGCCTGTCCTGCATTTCTGGTTTTGACACTTTATTCAGCATGGCCCTTTTGACCGATGGGAAGCGAGACTTCTTTGTAGCGCTGATTTGCCTTCCCAGGTTGCTTGGTTGGCCAAAAAGGGCGTATGCGTTTTTTCCTGAATATATTCATGAAAAAACGCATGCGCCCTTTTTGGCCAAGGGCATCGTTGTCGAGGTTTGGACGCTTTTCCTGTGCTTTCAAGGCGATTCGAATCTACCTCCTGAAATCTGTTTCCTGCAATTCTGCCTTGCTTTCAAATCCTCTTCGTTGCCTTCCCTCAATATATTTGTGGACGAGAGTTATCATTTATAATTCTGCAGGTTTGTGAATTGCAGTGCCCCTGAGCTCCATTTTCCAACTCGCTTTCTTGGGAGCTGGCCGCAAACGCGCAGGATTGCTTCAGGCCCTATTCTGGTTCCGGGAGGCAGGCTGAGCCTGTGGTTAATTCTGCTTCCTGATGGGAAAATAGAGTGACCTGTGCCTGTCCCAACACCTAGAGCTAGTCTCTCATTGGTTCCCCCTCTTCCCGTTCATCCTCAGGACAAATTGCAACCTGTACGGAACAGGAGGTGAAAGGTGCTGAGTCTCCAAGGAGGGAGATTGCAAGTCAAGCGGCTGGAATGGCGAACCCGAGCACAAGGAGATGAGAAATGAGGTGCGTTTTAGAAACCTTTCCCGATCACACGGTGTACCATCTTCTGGGTTTCTCATGCATGTTTTCGATGTAGGAAGATGCCCTTGAACCTGGAAATCTGGGGCCCATGGGATGGGTACCACGCAGTATTACTTTAAAGGGTCTGCGTTTGCTCACCCAACCTCACCAAACCTCTCAGCCCCAAGAGTGTCCACCCTTATGTCTCCATCAGCTGTGGGTCTAGATAGGGTCAATCCAGGTGGCATCACAGCCCCTGAACGAATTTTGTAAGAATTTCTCTCTCTTTCACTGTCTTTGTTTCACGGGTTTTTAAAAGTAATTGATTTTTATAATGGGGTTTAGCTGCTTTTCACTGCTGTGTTTATGCCGCTTTACACCCACTTGACTCACTTAGAGAGAGATATCAATACATAGGTTTTAAGATTCTTACTAGTCAGATATGTTCTTGGGCGGTGAATAGGGGGTATCGAGTCCAGTTCACTGAGCAAGGAGTAGGGTCTTGTCTATTACATATTCGGTTTATGGAACGTTATCTGAGCTAATTTGACACCCGTGTTTTATGCATCACCCCACCTCACCTTTCCCGTTAAACAGCCATAGTGTGTTTTCTAAACGTGTGACTCTGTGCCGTTTTGTAATTCAGCTCAAGTGTAGCGGTTTTTACATTCCCTCTATAAGTGACATCTTATGACAAGTGTCTTTTTCTGTGTGACTTATTTCACTTGGAATCGTCGTACCTAAATCCACTCATCATGCTGCTACTAGCCTTATGACGTTGATTTCATGGCTGAGTGATATTCCTTTGTACATAAGGACCACAACTTCTTTATCCACTTTTTTCTTTCCTGGGATATTTAAGGTGTAACGGAGTGGAGGTTCTTGTCAAGAGAGCAGCCGTAAACTTTGGGGTGCCTGTATCTTGCTGATTTTTAGTTTTCCCAATTTATACGCCCATGAGTGGAAGTGCCCTATGCTCTCTAAGCTGAGTTTTTTAGATGTTTCAGGACACACCGTACACTTCTCCAGAGTGGCTGTTGGCAATTTACATCCCGCCCATCAGCGTAGCAAGGCTCCCGTTTCTCCATGGCCTGTCCTGCATTTCTGGTTTTGACACTTTATTCAGCATGGCCCTTTTGACCGATGGGAAGCGAGTCTTCTTTGTAGCGCTGATTTGCCTTCCCAGGTTGCTTGGTTGGCCAAAAAGGGCGTATGCGTTTTTTCCTGAATATATTCAGGAAAAAACGCATACGCCCTTTTTGGCCAAGGGCATCGTTGTCGAGGTTTGGCCGCTTTTCCTGTGCTTTCAAGGCGATTCGAATCTACCTCCTGAAATCTGTTTCCTGCAATTCTGCCTTGCTTTCAAATCCTCTTCGTTGCCTTCCCTCAATATATTTGTGGACGAGAGTTATCATTTATAACTCTGCAGGTTTGTGAATTGCAGTGCCCCTGAGCTCCATTTTCCAAATCGCTTTCTTGGGAGCTGACCGCAAACGTGCAGGATTGCTTCAGGCCCTATTCTGGTTCCGGGCGGCAGGCTGAGCCTGTGGTTAATTCTGCTTCCTGATGGGAAAATAGAGTGACCTGTGCCTGTCCCAACACCTAGAGCTAGTCTCTCATTGGTTCCCCCTCTTCCCGTTCATCCTCAGGACAAATTGCAACCTGTACGGAACAGGAGGTGAAAGGTGCTGAGTCTCCAAGGAGGGAGATTGCTAGTCAAGCGGCTGGAATGGCGAACCCGAGCACAAGGAGATGAGAAATGAGGTGCGTTTTAGAAACCTTTCCCGATCACACGGTGTACCATCTTCTGGGTTTCTCATGCATGTTTTCGATGTAGGAAGATGCCCTTGAACCTGGAGATCTGGGGCCCATGGGATGTGTACCACGCAGTATTACTTTTAAGGGTCTGCGTTTGCTCATCCAGCCTCACCAAACCTCTCAGCCCCAAGAGTGTCCACCCTTATGTCTCCATCAGCTGTGGGTCTAGATAGGGTCAATCCAGGTGGCATCACAGCCCCTGAACGAATTTTGTAAGAATTTCTCTCTCTTTCACTGTCTTTGTTTCACGGGTTTTTAAAAGTAATTGATTTTTATAATGGGGTTTAGCTGCTTTTCACTGCTGTGTTTATGCCGCTTTACACCCACTTGACTCACTTAGAGAGAGATATCAATACATAGGTTTTAAGATTCTTACTAGTCAGATATGTTCTTGGGCGGTGAATAGGGGGTATCGAGTCCAGTTCACTGAGCAAGGAGTAGGTCTTGTCTATTACATATTGGGTTTATGGAACGGTATCTGAGCTAATTTGACACCCGTGTTTTATGCATCACCCCACCTCACCTTTCCCGTTAAACAGCCATAGTGTGTTTTCTAAACGTGTGACTCTGTGCCGTTTTGTAATTCAGCTCAAGTGTAGCGGTTTTTACATTCCCTCTATAAGTGACATCTTATGACAAGTGTCTTTTTCTGTGTGACTTATTTCACTTGGAATCGTCGTACCTAAATCCACTCATCATGCTGCTACTAGCCTTATGACGTTGATTTCATGGCTGAGTGATATTCCTTTGTACATAAGGACCACAACTTCTTTATCCATTTTTTTCTTTCCTGGGATATTTAAGGTGTAACGGAGTGGAGGTTCTTGTCAAGAGAGCAGCCGTAAACTTTGTGGTGCCTGTATCTTGCTGATTTTTAGTTTTCCCAATTTATACGCCCATGAGTGGAAGTGCCCTATGCTCTCTAAGCTGAGTTTTTTAGATGTTTCAGGACACACCGTACACTTCTCCAGAGTGGCTGTTGGCAATTTACATCCCGCCCATCAGCGTAGCAAGGCTCCCGTTTCTCCATGGCCTGTCCTGCATTTCTGGTTTTGACACTTTATTCAGCATGGCCCTTTTGACCGATGGGAAGCGAGACTTCTTTGTAGCGCTGATTTGCCTTCCCAGGTTGCTTGGTTGGCCAAAAAGGGCGTATGCGTTTTTTCCTGAATATATTCAGGAAAAAACGCATACGCCCTTTTTGGCCAAGGGCATCGTTGTCGAGGTTTGGCCGCTTTTCCTGTGCTTTCAAGGCGATTCGAATCTACCTCCTGAAATCTGTTTCCTGCAATTCTGCCTTGCTTTCAAATCCTCTTCGTTGCCTTCCCTCAATATATTTGTGGACGAGAGTTATCATTTATAATTCTGCAGGTTTGTGAATTGCAGTGTCCCTGAGCTCCATTTTCCAACTCGCTTTCTTGGGAGCTGGCCGCAAACGCGCAGGATTGCTTCAGGCCCTATTCTGGTTCCGGGCGGCAGGCTGAGCCTGTGGTTAATTCTGCTTCCTGATGGGAAAATAGAGTGATCTGTGCCTGTCCCAACACCTAGAGCTAGTCTCTCATTGGTTCCCCCTCTTCCCGTTCATCCTCAGGACAAATTGCAACCTGTAAGGAACAGGAGGTGAAAGGTGCTGAGTCTCCAAGGAGGGAGATTGCTAGTCAAGCGGCTGGAATGGCGAACCCGATCACAAGGAGATGAGAAATGAGGTGCGTTTTAGAAACCTTTCCCGATCACACGGTGTACCATCTTCTGGGTTTCTCATGCATGTTTTCGATGTAGGAAGATGCCCTTGAACCTGGAGATTTGAGGCCCATGGGATGGGTACCACGCAGTATTACTTTTAAGGGTCTGCGTTTGCTCACCCAACCTAACCAAACCTCTCAGACCCAAGAGTGTCCACCCTTATGTCTCCATCAGCTGTGGGTCTAGATATGGTCAATCCAGGTGGCATCACAGCCCCTGAACGAATTTTGTAAGAATTTCTCTCTCTTTCACTGTCTTTGTTTCACGGGTTTTTAAAAGTAATTGATTTTTATAATGGGGTTTAGCTGCTTTTCACTGCTGTGTTTATGCCGCTTTACACCCACTTGACTCACTTAGAGAGAGATATCAATACATAGGTTTTAAGATTCTTACTAGTCAGATATGTTCTTGGGCGGTGAATAGGGGGTATCGAGTCCAGTTCACTGAGCAAGGAGTAGGTCTTGTCTATTACATATTGGGTTTATGGAACGGTATCTGAGCTAATTTGACACCCGTGTTTTATGCATCACCCCACCTCACCTTTCCCGTTAAACAGCCATAGTGTGTTTTCTAAACGTGTGACTCTGTGCCGTTTTGTAATTCAGCTCAAGTGTAGCGGTTTTTACATTCCCTCTATAAGTGACATCTTATGACAAGTGTCTTTTTCTGTGTGACTTATTTCACTTGGAATCGTCGTACCTAAATCCACTCATCATGCTGCTACTAGCCTTATGACGTTGATTTCATGGCTGAGTGATATTCCTTTGTACATAAGGACCACAACTTCTTTATCCATTTTTTTCTTTCCTGGGATATTTAAGGTGTAACGGAGTGGAGGTTCTTGTCAAGAGAGCAGCCGTAAACTTTGGGGTGCCTGTATCTTGCTGATTTTTAGTTTTCCCAATTTATACGCCCATGAGTGGAAGTGCCCTATGCTCTCTAAGCTGAGTTTTTTAGATGTTTCAGGACACACCGTACACTTCTCCAGAGTGGCTGTTGGCAATTTACATCCCGCCCATCAGCGTAGCAAGGCTCCCGTTTCTCCATGGCCTGTCCTGCATTTCTGGTTTTGACACTTTATTCAGCATGGCCCTTTTGACCGATGGGAAGCGAGTCTTCTTTGTAGCGCTGATTTGCCTTCCCAGGTTGCTTGGTTGGCCAAAAAGGGCGTATGCGTTTTTTCCTGAATATATTCAGGAAAAAACGCATGCGCCCTGTTTGGCCAAGGGCATCGTTGTCGAGGTTTGGCCGCTTTTCCTGTGCTTTCAAGGCGATTCGAATCTACCTCCTGAAATCTGTTTCCTGCAATTCTGCCTTGCTTTCAAATCCTCTTCGTTGCCTTCCCTCAATATATTTGTGGACGAGAGTTATCATTTATAACTCTGCAGGTTTGTGAATTGCAGTGCCCCTGAGCTCCATTTTCCAACTCGCTTTCTTGGGAGCTGGCCGCAAAAGCGCAGGATTGCTTCAGGCCCTATTCTGGTTCCGGGCGGCAGGCTGAGCCTGTGGTTAATTCTTCTTCCTGATGGGAAAATAGAGTGACCTGTGCCTGTCCCAACACCTAGAGCTAGTCTCTCATTGGTTCCCCCTCTTCCCGTTCATCCTCAGGACAAATTGCAACCTGTACGGAACAGGAGGTGAAAGGTGCTGAGTCTCCAAGGAGGGAGATTGCTAGTCAAGCGGCTGGAATGGCGAACCCGAGCACAAGGAGATGAGAAATGAGGTGCGTTTTAGAAACCTTTCCCGATCACATGGTGTACCATCTTCTGGGTTTCTCATGCATGTTTTCGATGTAGGAAGATGCCCTTGAACCTGGAGATCTGGGGCCCATGGGATGGGTACCACGCAGTATTACTTTAAAGGGTCTGCGTTTGCTCACCCAGCCTCACCAAACCTCTCAGCCCCAAGAGTGTCCACCCTTATGTCTCCATCAGCTGTGGGTCTAGATAGGGTCAATCCAGGTGGCATCACAGCCCCTGAACGAATTTTGTAAGAATTTCTCTCTCTTTCACTGTCTTTGTTTCACGGGTTTTTAAAAGTAATTGATTTTTATAATGGGGTTTAGCTGCTTTTCACTGCTGTGTTTATGCCGCTTTACACCCACTTGACTCACTTAGAGAGAGATATCAATACATAGGTTTTAAGATTCTTACTAGTCAGATATGTTCTTGGGCGGTGAATAGGGGGTATCGAGTCCAGTTCACTGAGCAAGGAGTAGGTCTTGTCTATTACATATTGGGTTTATGGAACGGTATCTGAGCTAATTTGACACCCGTGTTTTATGCATCACCCCACCTCACCTTTCCCGTTAAACAGCCATAGTGTGTTTTCTAAACGTGTGACTCTGTGCCGTTTTGTAATTCAGCTCAAGTGTAGCGGTTTTTACATTCCCTCTATAAGTGACATCTTATGACAAGTGTCTTTTTCTGTGTGACTTATTTCACTTGGAATCGTCGTACCTAAATCCACTCATCATGCTGCTACTAGCCTTATGACGTTGATTTCATGGCTGTGTGATATTCCTTTGTACATAAGGACCACAACTTCTTTATCCATTTTTTTCTTTCCTGGGATATTTAAGGTGTAACGGAGTGGAGGTTCTTGTCAAGAGAGCAGCCGTAAACTTTGGGGTGCCTGTATCTTGCTGATTTTTAGTTTTCCCAATTTATACGCCCATGAGTGGAAGTGCCCTATGCTCTCTAAGCTGAGTTTTTTAGATGTTTCAGGACACACCGTACACTTCTCCAGAGTGGCTGTTGGCAATTTACATCCCGCCCATCAGCGTAGCAAGGCTCCCGTTTCTCCATGGCCTGTCCTGCATTTCTGGTTTTGACACTTTATTCAGCATGGCCCTTTTGACCGATGGGAAGCGAGACTTCTTTGTAGCGCTGATTTGCCTTCCCAGGTTGCTTGGTTGGCCAAAAAGGGCGTATGCGTTTTTTCCTGAATATATTCATGAAAAAACGCATGCGCCCTTTTTGGCCAAGGGCATCGTTGTCGAGGTTTGGACGCTTTTCCTGTGCTTTCAAGGCGATTCGAATCTACCTCCTGAAATCTGTTTCCTGCAATTCTGCCTTGCTTTCAAATCCTCTTCGTTGCCTTCCCTCAATATATTTGTGGACGAGAGTTATCATTTATAATTCTGCAGGTTTGTGAATTGCAGTGCCCCTGAGCTCCATTTTCCAACTCGCTTTCTTGGGAGCTGGCCGCAAACGCGCAGGATTGCTTCAGGCCCTATTCTGGTTCCGGGAGGCAGGCTGAGCCTGTGGTTAATTCTGCTTCCTGATGGGAAAATAGAGTGATCTGTGCCTGTCCCAACACCTAGAGCTAGTCTCTCATTGGTTCCCCCTCTTCCCGTTCATCCTCAGGACAAATTGCAACCTGTAAGGAACAGGAGGTGAAAGGTGCTGAGTCTCCAAGGAGGGAGATTGCTAGTCAAGCGGCTGGAATGGCGAACCCGAGCACAAGGAGATGAGAAATGAGGTGCGTTTTAGAAACCTTTCCCGATCACACGGTGTACCATCTTCTGGGTTTCTCATGCATGTTTTCGATGTAGGAAGATGCCCTTGAACCTGGAGATTTGAGGCCCATGGGATGGGTACCACGCAGTATTACTTTTAAGGGTCTGCGTTTGCTCACCCAACCTCACCAAACCTCTCAGACCCAAGAGTGTCCACCCTTATGTCTCCATCAGCTGTGGGTCTAGATATGGTCAATCCAGGTGGCATCACAGCCCCTGAACGAATTTTGTAAGAATTTCTCTCTCTTTCACTGTCTTTGTTTCACGGGTTTTTAAAAGTAATTGATTTTTATAATGGGGTTTAGCTGCTTTTCACTGCTGTGTTTATGCCGCTTTACACCCACTTGACTCACTTAGAGAGAGATATCAATACATAGGTTTTAAGATTCTTACTAGTCAGATATGTTCTTGGGCGGTGAATAGGGGGTATCGAGTCCAGTTCACTGAGCAAGGAGTAGGTCTTGTCTATTACATATTGGGTTTATGGAACGGTATCTGAGCTAATTTGACACCCGTGTTTTATGCATCACCCCACCTCACCTTTCCCGTTAAACAGCCATAGTGTGTTTTCTAAACGTGTGACTCTGTGCCGTTTTGTAATTCAGCTCAAGTGTAGCGGTTTTTACATTCCCTCTATAAGTGACATCTTATGACAAGTGTCTTTTTCTGTGTGACTTATTTCACTTGGAATCGTCGTACCTAAATCCACTCATCATGCTGCTACTAGCCTTATGACGTTGATTTCATGGCTGAGTGATATTCCTTTGTACATAAGGACCACAACTTCTTTATCCATTTTTTTCTTTCCTGGGATATTTAAGGTGTAACGGAGTGGAGGTTCTTGTCAAGAGAGCAGCCGTAAACTTTGGGGTGCCTGTATCTTGCTGATTTTTAGTTTTCCCAATTTATACGCCCATGAGTGGAAGTGCCCTATGCTCTCTAAGCTGAGTTTTTTAGATGTTTCAGGACACACCGTACACTTCTCCAGAGTGGCTGTTGGCAATTTACATCCCGCCCATCAGCGTAGCAAGGCTCCCGTTTCTCCATGGCCTGTCCTGCATTTCTGGTTTTGACACTTTATTCAGCATGGCCCTTTTGACCGATGGGAAGCGAGTCTTCTTTGTAGCGCTGATTTGCCTTCCCCGGTTGCTTGGTTGGCCAAACAGGGCGTATGCGTTTTTTCCTGAATATATTCAGGAAAAAACGCATGCGCCCTGTTTGGCCAAGGGCATCGTTGTCGAGGTTTGGCCGCTTTTCCTGTGCTTTCAAGGCGATTCGAATCTACCTCCTGAAATCTGTTTCCTGCAATTCTGCCTTGCTTTCAAATCCTCTTCGTTGCCTTCCCTCAATATATTTGTGGACGAGAGTTATCATTTATAACTCTGCAGGTTTGTGAATTGCAGTGCCCCTGAGCTCCATTTTCCAACTCGCTTTCTTGGGAGCTGGCCGCAAAAGCGCAGGATTGCTTCAGGCCCTATTCTGGTTCCGGGCGGCAGGCTGAGCCTGTGGTTAATTCTTCTTCCTGATGGGAAAATAGAGTGACCTGTGCCTGTCCCAACACCTAGAGCTAGTCTCTCATTGGTTCCCCCTCTTCCCGTTCATCCTCAGGACAAATTGCAACCTGTACGGAACAGGAGGTGAAAGGTGCTGAGTCTCCAAGGAGGGAGATTGCTAGTCAAGCGGCTGGAATGGCGAACCCGAGCACAAGGAGATGAGAAATGAGGTGCGTTTTAGAAACCTTTCCCGATCACACGGTGTACCATCTTCTGGGTTTCTCATGCATGTTTTCGATGTAGGAAGATGCCCTTGAACCTGGAGATTTGAGGCCCATGGGATGGGTACCACGCAGTATTACTTTTAAGGGTCTGCGTTTGCTCACCCAACCTCACCAAACCTCTCAGACCCAAGAGTGTCCACCCTTATGTCTCCATCAGCTGTGGGTCTAGATATGGTCAATCCAGGTGGCATCACAGCCCCTGAACGAATTTTGTAAGAATTTCTCTCTCTTTCACTGTCTTTGTTTCACGGTTTTTAAAAGTAATTGATTTTTATAATGGGGTTTAGCTGCTTTTCACTGCTGTGTTTATGCCGCTTTACACCCACTTGACTCACTTAGAGAGAGATATCAATACATAGGTTTTAAGATTCTTACTAGTCAGATATGTTCTTGGGCGGTGAATAGGGGGTATCGAGTCCAGTTCACTGAGCAAGGAGTAGGTCTTGTCTATTACATATTGGGTTTATGGAACGGTATCTGAGCTAATTTGACACCCGTGTTTTATGCATCACCCCACCTCACCTTTCCCGTTAAACAGCCATAGTGTGTTTTCTAAACGTGTGACTCTGTGCCGTTTTGTAATTCAGCTCAAGTGTAGCGGTTTTTACATTCCCTCTATAAGTGACATCTTATGACAAGTGTCTTTTTCTGTGTGACTTATTTCACTTGGAATCGTCGTACCTAAATCCACTCATCATGCTGCTACTAGCCTTATGACGTTGATTTCATGGCTGAGTGATATTCCTTTGTACATAAGGACCACAACTTCTTTATCCATTTTTTTCTTTCCTGGGATATTTAAGGTGTAACGGAGTGGAGGTTCTTGTCAAGAGAGCAGCCGTAAACTTTGGGGTGCCTGTATCTTGCTGATTTTTAGTTTTCCCAATTTATACGCCCATGAGTGGAAGTGCCCTATGCTCTCTAAGCTGAGTTTTTAGATGTTTCAGGACACACCGTACACTTCTCCAGAGTGGCTGTTGGCAATTTACATCCCGCCCATCAGCGTAGCAAGGCTCCCGTTTCTCCATGGCCTGTCCTGCATTTCTGGTTTTGACACTTTATTCAGCATGGCCCTTTTGACCGATGGGAAGCGAGTCTTCTTTGTAGCGCTGATTTGCCTTCCCCGGTTGCTTGGTTGGCCAAACAGGGCGTATGCGTTTTTTCCTGAATATATTCAGGAAAAAACGCATGCGCCCTGTTTGGCCAAGGGCATCGTTGTCGAGGTTTGGCCGCTTTTCCTGTGCTTTCAAGGCGATTCGAATCTACCTCCTGAAATCTGTTTCCTGCAATTCTGCCTTGCTTTCAAATCCTCTTCGTTGCCTTCCCTCAATATATTTGTGGACGAGAGTTATCATTTATAACTCTGCAGGTTTGTGAATTGCAGTGCCCCTGAGCTCCATTTTCCAACTCGCTTTCTTGGGAGCTGGCCGCAAAAGCGCAGGATTGCTTCAGGCCCTATTCTGGTTCCGGGCGGCAGGCTGAGCCTGTGGTTAATTCTTCTTCCTGATGGGAAAATAGAGTGACCTGTGCCTGTCCCAACACCTAGAGCTAGTCTCTCATTGGTTCCCCCTCTTCCCGTTCATCCTCAGGACAAATTGCAACCTGTACGGAACAGGAGGTGAAAGGTGCTGAGTCTCCAAGGAGGGAGATTGCTAGTCAAGCGGCTGGAATGGCGAACCCGAGCACAAGGAGATGAGAAATGAGGTGCGTTTTAGAAACCTTTCCCGATCACACGGTGTACCATCTTCTGGGTTTCTCATGCATGTTTTCGATGTAGGAAGATGCCCTTGAACCTGGAGATCTGGGGCCCATGGGATGGGTACCACGCAGTATTACTTTAAAGGGTCTGCGTTTGCTCACCCAGCCTCACCAAACCTCTCAGCCCCAAGAGTGTCCACCCTTATGTCTCCATCAGCTGTGGGTCTAGATAGGGTCAATCCAGGTGGCATCACAGCCCCTGAACGAATTTTGTAAGAATTTCTCTCTCTTTCACTGTCTTTGTTTCACGGGTTTTTAAAAGTAATTGATTTTTATAATGGGGTTTAGCTGCTTTTCACTGCTGTGTTTATGCCGCTTTACACCCACTTGACTCACTTAGAGAGAGATATCAATACATAGGTTTTAAGATTCTTACTAGTCAGATATGTTCTTGGGCGGTGAATAGGGGGTATCGAGTCCAGTTCACTGAGCAAGGAGTAGGTCTTGTCTATTACATACTGGGTTTATGGAACGGTATCTGAGCTAATTTGACACCCGTGTTTTATGCATCACCCCACCTCACCTTTCCCGTTAAACAGCCATAGTGTGTTTTCTAAACGTGTGACTCTGTGCCGTTTTGTAATTCAGCTCAAGTGTAGCGGTTTTTACATTCCCTCTATAAGTGACATCTTATGACAAGTGTCTTTTTCTGTGTGACTTATTTCACTTGGAATCGTTGTACCTAAATCCACTCATCATGCTGCTACTAGCCTTATGACGTTGATTTCATGGCTGAGTGATATTCCTTTGTACATAAGGACCACAACTTCTTTATCCATTTTTTCTTTCCTGGGATATTTAAGGTGTAACGGAGTGGAGGTTCTTGTCAAGAGAGCAGCCGTAAACTTTGGGGTGCCTGTATCTTGCTGATTTTTAGTTTTCCCAATTTATACGCCCATGAGTGGAAGTGCCCTATGCTCTCTAAGCTGAGTTTTTTAGATGTTTCAGGACACACCGTACACTTCTCCAGAGTGGCTGTCGGCAATTTACATCCCGCCCATCAGCGTAGCAAGGCTCCCGTTTCTCCATGGCCTGTCCTGCATTTCTGGTTTTGACACTTTATTCAGCATGGCCCTTTTGACCGATGGGAAGCGAGTCTTCTTTGTAGCGCTGATTTGCCTTCCCAGGTTGCTTGGTTGGCAAAAAAGGGCGTATGCGTTTTTTCCTGAATATATTCAGGAAAAAACGCATGCGCCCTGTTTGGCCAAGGGCATCGTTGTCGAGGTTTGGACGCTTTTCCTGTGCTTTCAAGGCGATTCGAATCTACCTCCTGAAATCTGTTTCCTGCAATTCTGCCTTGCTTTCAAATCCTCTTCGTTGCCTTCCCTCAATATATTTGTGGACGAGAGTTATCATTTATAATTCTGCAGGTTTGTGAATTGCAGTGCCCACTGAGCTCCATTTTCCAACTCGCTTTCTTGGGAGCTGGCCGCAAACGCGCAGGATTGCTTCAGGCCCTATTCTGGTTCCGGGAGGCAGGCTGAGCCTGTGGTTAATTCTGCTTCCTGATGGGAAAATAGAGTGATCTGTGCCTGTCCCAACACCTAGAGCTAGTCTCTCATTGGTTCCCCCTCTTCCCGTTCATCCTCAGGACAAATTGCAACCTGTAAGGAACAGGAGGTGAAAGGTGCTGAGTCTCCAAGGAGGGAGATTGCTAGTCAAGCGGCTGGAATGGCGAACCCGAGCACAAGGAGATGAGAAATGAGGTGCGTTTTAGAAACCTTTCCCGATCACACGGTGTACCATCTTCTGGGTTTCTCATGCATGTTTTCGATGTAGGAAGATGCCCTTGAACCTGGAGATTTGAGGCCCATGGGATGGGTACCACGCAGTATTACTTTTAAGGGTCTGCGTTTGCTCACCCAACCTCACCAAACCTCTCAGACCCAAGAGTGTCCACCCTTATGTCTCCATCAGCTGTGGGTCTAGATATGGTCAATCCAGGTGGCATCACAGCCCCTGAACGAATTTTGTAAGAATTTCTCTCTCTTTCACTGTCTTTGTTTCACGGGTTTTTAAAAGTAATTGATTTTTATAATGGGGTTTAGCTGCTTTTCACTGCTGTGTTTATGCCGCTTTACACCCACTTGACTCACTTAGAGAGAGATATCAATACATAGGTTTTAAGATTCTTACTAGTCAGATATGTTCTTGGGCGGTGAATAGGGGGTATCGAGTCCAGTTCACTGAGCAAGGAGTAGGTCTTGTCTATTACATATTGGGTTTATGGAACGGTATCTGAGCTAATTTGACACCCGTGTTTTATGCATCACCCCACCTCACCTTTCCCGTTAAACAGCCATAGTGTGTTTTCTAAACGTGTGACTCTGTGCCGTTTTGTAATTCAGCTCAAGTGTAGCGGTTTTTACATTCCCTCTATAAGTGACATCTTATGACAAGTGTCTTTTTCTGTGTGACTTATTTCACTTGGAATCGTCGTACCTAAATCGACTCATCATGCTGCTACTAGCCTTATGACGTTGATTTCATGGCTGAGTGATATTCCTTTGTACATAAGGACCACAACTTCTTTATCCATTTTTTTCTTTCCTGGGATATTTAAGGTGTAACGGAGTGGAGGTTCTTGTCAAGAGAGCAGCCGTAAACTTTGGGGTGCCTGTATCTTGCTGATTTTTAGTTTTCCCAATTTATACGCCCATGAGTGGAAGTGCCCTATGCTCTCTAAGCTGAGTTTTTTAGATGTTTCAGGACACACCGTACACTTCTCCAGAGTGGCTGTTGGCAATTTACATCCCGCCCATCAGCGTAGCAAGGCTCCCGTTTCTCCATGGCCTGTCCTGCATTTCTGGTTTTGACACTTTATTCAGCATGGCCCTTTTGAACGATGGGAAGCGAGTCTTCTTTGTAGCGCTGATTTGCCTTCCCAGGTTGCTTGGTTGGCCAAACAGGGCGTATGCGTTTTTTCCTGAATATATTCAGGAAAAAACGCATGCGCCCTGTTTGGCCAAGGGCATCGTTGTCGAGGTTTGGCCGCTTTTCCTGTGCTTTCAAGGCGATTCGAATCTACCTCCTGAAATCTGTTTCCTGCAATTCTGCCTTGCTTTCAAATCCTCTTCGTTGCCTTCCCTCAATATATTTGTGGACGAGAGTTATCATTTATAACTCTGCAGGTTTGTGAATTGCAGTGCCCCTGAGCTCCATTTTCCAACTCGCTTTCTTGGGAGCTGGCCGCAAAAGCGCAGGATTGCTTCAGGCCCTATTCTGGTTCCGGGCGGCAGGCTGAGCCTGTGGTTAATTCTTCTTCCTGATGGGAAAATAGAGTGACCTGTGCCTGTCCCAACACCTAGAGCTAGTCTCTCATTGGTTCCCCTCTTCCCGTTCATCCTCAGGACAAATTGCAACCTGTACGGAACAGGAGGTGAAAGGTGCTGAGTCTCCAAGGAGGGAGATTGCTAGTCAAGCGGCTGGAATGGCGAACCCGAGCACAAGGAGATGAGAAATGAGGTGCGTTTTAGAAACCTTTCCCGATCACATGGTGTACCATCTTCTGGGTTTCTCATGCATGTTTTCGATGTAGGAAGATGCCCTTGAACCTGGAGATCTGGGGCCCATGGGATGGGTACCACGCAGTATTACTTTAAAGGGTCTGCGTTTGCTCACCCAGCCTCACCAAACCTCTCAGCCCCAAGAGTGTCCACCCTTATGTCTCCATCAGCTGTGGGTCTAGATAGGGTCAATCCAGGTGGCATCACAGCCCCTGAACGAATTTTGTAAGAATTTCTCTCTCTTTCACTGTCTTTGTTTCACGGGTTTTTAAAAGTAATTGATTTTTATAATGGGGTTTAGCTGCTTTTCACTGCTGTGTTTATGCCGCTTTACACCCACTTGACTCACTTAGAGAGAGATATCAATACATAGGTTTTAAGATTCTTACTAGTCAGATATGTTCTTGGGCGGTGAATAGGGGGTATCGAGTCCAGTTCACTGAGCAAGGAGTAGGTCTTGTCTATTACATATTGGGTTTATGGAACGGTATCTGAGCTAATTTGACACCCGTGTTTTATGCATCACCCCACCTCACCTTTCCCGTTAAACAGCCATAGTGTGTTTTCTAAACGTGTGACTCTGTGCCGTTTTGTAATTCAGCTCAAGTGTAGCGGTTTTTACATTCCCTCTATAAGTGACATCTTATGACAAGTGTCTTTTTCTGTGTGACTTATTTCACCTGGAATCGTCGTACCTAAATCCACTCATCATGCTGCTACTAGCCTTATGACGTTGATTTCATGGCTGAGTGATATTCCTTTGTACATAAGGACCACAACTTCTTTATCCATTTTTTTCTTTCCTGGGATATTTAAGGTGTAACGGAGTGGAGGTTCTTGTCAAGAGAGCAGCCGTAAACTTTGGGGTGCCTGTATCTTGCTGATTTTTAGTTTTCCCAATTTATACGCCCATGAGTGGAAGTGCCCTATGCTCTCTAAGCTGAGTTTTTTAGATGTTTCAGGACACACCGTACACTTCTCCAGAGTGGCTGTTGGCAATTTACATCCCGCCCATCAGCGTAGCAAGGCTCCCGTTTCTCCATGGCCTGTCCTGCATTTCTGGTTTTGACACTTTATTCAGCATGGCTCTTTTGACCGATGGGAAGCGAGTCTTCTTTGTAGCGCTGATTTGCCTTCCCAGGTTGCTTGGTTGGCCAAAAAGGGCGTATGCGTTTTTTCCTGAATATATTCAGGAAAAAACGCATGCGCCCTGTTTGGCCAAGGGCATCGTTGTCGAGGTTTGGCCGCTTTTCCTGTGCTTTCAAGGCGATTCGAATCTACCTCCTGAAATCTGTTTCCTGCAATTCTGCCTTGCTTTCAAATCCTCTTCGTTGCCTTCCCTCAATATATTTGTGGACGAGAGTTATCATTTATAATTCTGCAGGTTTGTGAATTGCAGTGCCCCTGAGCTCCATTTTCCAACTCGCTTTCTTGGGAGCTGGCCGCAAACGCGCAGGATTGCTTCAGGCCCTATTCTGGTTCCGGGCGGCAGGCTGAGCCTGTGGTTAATTCTGCTTCCTGATGGGAAAATAGAGTGATCTGTGCCTGTCCCAACACCTAGAGCTAGTCTCTCATTGGTTCCCCCTCTTCCCGTTCATCCTCAGGACAAATTGCAACCTGTAAGGAACAGGAGGTGAAAGGTGCTGAGTCTCCAAGGAGGGAGATTGCTAGTCAAGCGGCTGGAATGGCGAACCCGAGCACAAGGAGATGAGAAATGAGGTGCGTTTTAGAAACCTTTCCCGATCACACGGTGTACCATCTTCTGGGTTTCTCATGCATGTTTTCGATGTAGGAAGATGCCCTTGAACCTGGAGATTTGAGGCCCATGGGATGGGTACCACGCAGTATTACTTTTAAGGGTCTGCGTTTGCTCACCCAACCTCACCAAACCTCTCAGCCCCAAGAGTGTCCACCCTTATGTCTCCATCAGCTGTGGGTCTAGATATGGTCAATCCAGGTGGCATCACAGCCCCTGAACGAATTTTGTAAGAATTTCTCTCTCTTTCACTGTCTTTGTTTCACGGGTTTTTAAAAGTAATTGATTTTTATAATGGGGTTTAGCTGCTTTTCACTGCTGTGTTTATGCCGCTTTACACCCACTTGACTCACTTAGAGAGAGATGTCAATACATAGGTTTTAAGATTCTTACTAGTCAGATATGTTCTTGGGCGGTGAATAGGGGGTATCGAGTCCAGTTCACTGAGCAAGGAGTAGGTCTTGTCTATTACATATTGGGTTTATGGAACGGTATCTGAGCTAATTTGACACCCGTGTTTTATGCATCACCCCACCTCACCTTTCCCGTTAAACAGCCATAGTGTGTTTTCTAAACGTGTGACTCTGTGCCGTTTTGTAATTCAGCTCAAGTGTAGCGGTTTTTACATTCCCTCTATAAGTGACATCTTATGACAAGTGTCTTTTTCTGTGTGACTTATTTCACTTGGAATCGTCGTACCTAAATCCACTCATCATGCTGCTACTAGCCTTATGACGTTGATTTCATGGCTGAGTGATATTCCTTTGTACATAAGGACCACAACTTCTTTATCCATTTTTTTCTTTCCTGGGATATTTAAGGTGTAACGGAGTGGAGGTTCTTGTCAAGAGAGCAGCCGTAAACTTTGGGGTGCCTGTATCTTGCTGATTTTTAGTTTTCCCAATTTATACGCCCATGAGTGGAAGTGCCCTATGCTCTCTAAGCTGAGTTTTTTAGATGTTTCAGGACACACCGTACACTTCTCCAGAGTGGCTGTTGGCAATTTACATCCCGCCCATCAGCGTAGCAAGGCTCCCGTTTCTCCATGGCCTGTCCTGCATTTCTGGTTTTGACACTTTATTTAGCTTGGCCCTTTTGACCGATGGGAAGCGAGACTTCTTTGTAGCGCTGATTTGCCTTCCCAGGTTGCTTGGTTGGCCAAAAAGGGCGTATGCGTTTTTTCCTGAATATATTCAGGAAAAAACGCATGCACCCTTTTTGGCCAAGGGCATCGTTGTCGAGGTTTGGCCGCTTTTCCTGTGCTTTCAAGGCGATTCGAATCTACCTCCTGAAATCTGTTTCCTGCAATTCTGCCTTGCTTTCAAATCCTCTTCGTTGCCTTCCCTCAATATATTTGTGGACGAGAGTTATCATTTATAATTCTGCAGGTTTGTGAATTGCAGTGCCCCTGAGCTCCATTTTCCAACTCGCTTTCTTGGGAGCTGGCCGCAAACGCGCAGGATTGCTTCAGGCCCTATTCTGGTTCCGGGCGGCAGGCTGAGCCTGTGGTTAATTCTGCTTCCTGATGGGAAAATAGAGTGACCTGTGCCTGTCCCAACACCTAGAGCTAGTCTCTCATTGGTTCCCCCTCTTCCCGTTCATCCTCAGGACAAATTGCAACCTGTACGGAACAGGAGGTGAAAGGTGCTGAGTCTCCAAGGAGGGAGATTGCTAATGAAGCGGCTGGAATGGCGAACCCGAGCACAAGGAGATGAGAAATGAGGTGCGTTTTAGAAACCTTTCCCGATCACACGGTGTACCATCTTCTGGGTTTCTCATGCATGTTTTCGATGTAGGAAGATGCCCTTGAACCTGGAGATTTGAGGCCCATGGGATGGGTACCACGCAGTATTACTTTTAAGGGTCTGCGTTTGCCCACCCAACCTCACCAAACCTCTCAGACCCAAGAGTGTCCACCCTTATGTCTCCATCAGCTGTGGGTCTAGATATGGTCAATCCAGGTGGCATCACAGCCCCTGAACGAATTTTGTAAGAATTTCTCTCTCTTTCACTGTCTTTGTTTCACGGGTTTTTAAAAGTAATTGATTTTTATAATGGGGTTTAGCTGCTTTTCACTGCTGTGTTTATGCCGCTTTACACCCACTTGACTCACTTAGAGAGAGATATCAATACATAGGTTTTAAGATTCTTACTAGTCAGATATGTTCTTGGGCGGTGAATAGGGGGTATCGAGTCCAGTTCACTGAGCAAGGAGTAGGTCTTGTCTATTACATATTGGGTTTATGGAACGGTATCTGAGCTAATTTGACACCCGTGTTTTATGCATCACCCCACCTCACCTTTCCCGTTAAACAGCCATAGTGTGTTTTCTAAACGTGTGACTCTGTGCCGTTTTGTAATTCAGCTCAAGTGTAGCGGTTTTTACATTCCCTCTATAAGTGACATCTTATGACAAGTGTCTTTTTCTGTGTGACTTATTTCACTTGGAATCGTCGTACCTAAATCCACTCATCATGCTGCTACTAGCCTTATGACGTTGATTTCATGGCTGAGTGATATTCCTTTGTACATAAGGACCACAACTTCTTTATCCATTTTTTTCTTTCCTGGGATATTTAAGGTGTAACGGAGTGGAGGTTCTTGTCAAGAGAGCAGCCGTAAACTTTGGGGTGCCTGTATCTTGCTGATTTTTAGTTTTCCCAATTTATACGCCCATGAGTGGAAGTGCCCTATGCTCTCTAAGCTGAGTTTTTTAGATGTTTCAGGACACACCGTACACTTCTCCAGAGTGGCTGTTGGCAATTTACATCCCGCCCATCAGCGTAGCAAGGCTCCCGTTTCTCCATGGCCTGTCCTGCATTTCTGGTTTTGACACTTTATTCAGCATGGCCCTTTTGACCGATGGGAAGCGAGTCTTCTTTGTAGCGCTGATTTGCCTTCCCAGGTTGCTTGGTTGGCCAAAAAGGGCGCATGCGTTTTTTCCTGAATATATTCAGGAAAAAACGCATGCGCCCTTTTTGGCCAAGGGCATCGTTGTCGAGGTTTGGCCGCTTTTCCTGTGCTTTCAAGGCGATTCGAATCTACCTCCTGAAATCTGTTTCCTGCAATTCTGCCTTGCTTTCAAATCCTCTTCGTTGCCTTCCCTCAATATATTTGTGGACGAGAGTTATCATTTATAACTCTGCAGGTTTGTGAATTGCAGTGCCCCTGAGCTCCATTTTCCAACTCGCTTTCTTGGGAGCTGGCCGCAAACGCGCAGGATTGCTTCAGGCCCTATTCTGGTTCCGGGCGGCAGGCTGAGCCTGTGGTTAATTCTGCTTCCTGATGGGAAAATAGAGTGACCTGTGCCTGTCCCAACACCTAGAGCTAGTCTCTCATTGGTTCCCCCTCTTCCCGTTCATCCTCAGGACAAATTGCAACCTGTACGGAACAGGAGGTGAAAGGTGCTGAGTCTCCAAGGAGGGAGATTGCTAGTCAAGCGGCTGGAATGGCGAACCCGAGCACAAGGAGATGAGAAATGAGGTGCGTTTTAGAAACCTTTCCCGATCACACGGTGTACCATCTTCTGGGTTTCTCATGCATGTTTTCGATGTAGGAAGATGCCCTTGAACCTGGAGATCTGGGGCCCATGGGATGTGTACCACGCAGTATTACTTTAAAGGGTCTGCGTTTGCTCACCCAACCTAACCAAACCTCTCAGCCCCAAGAGTGTCCACCCTTATGTCTCCATCAGCTGTGGGTCTAGATAGGGTCAATCCAGGTGGCATCACAGCCCCTGAACGAATTTTGTAAGAATTTCTCTCTCTTTCACTGTCTTTGTTTCACGGGTTTTTAAAAGTAATTGATTTTTATAATGGGGTTTAGCTGCTTTTCACTGCTGTGTTTATGCCGCTTTACACCCACTTGACTCACTTAGAGAGAGATATCAATACATAGGTTTTAAGATTCTTACTAGTCAGATATGTTCTTGGGCGGTGAATAGGGGGTATCGAGTCCAGTTCACTGAGCAAGGAGTAGGTCTTGTCTATTACATATTGGGTTTATGGAACGGTATCTGAGCTAATTTGACACCCGTGTTTTATGCATCACCCCACCTCACCTTTCCCGTTAAACAGCCATAGTGTGTTTTCTAAACGTGTGACTCTGTGCCGTTTTGTAATTTAGCTCAAGTGTAGCGGTTTTTACATTCCCTCTATAAGTGACATCTTATGACAAGTGTCTTTTTCTGTGTGACTTATTTCACTTGGAATCGTCGTACCTAAATCCACTCATCATGCTGCTACTAGCCTTATGACGTTGATTTCATGGCTGAGTGATATTCCTTTGTACATAAGGACCACAACTTCTTTATCCATTTTTTTTCTTTCCTGGGATATTTAAGGTGTAACGGAGTGGAGGTTCTTGTCAAGAGAGCAGCCGTAAACTTTGGGGTGCCTGTATCTTGCTGATTTTTAGTTTTCCCAATTTATACGCCCATGAGTGGAAGTGCCCTATGCTCTCTAAGCTGAGTTTTTTAGATGTTTCAGGACACACCGTACACTTCTCCAGAGTGGCTGTTGGCAATTTACATCCCGCCCATCAGCGTAGCAAGGCTCCCGTTTCTCCATGGCCTGTCCTGCATTTCTGGTTTTGACACTTTATTCAGCATGGCCCTTTTGACCGATGGGAAGCGAGACTTCTTTGTAGCGCTGATTTGCCTTCCCAGGTTGCTTGGTTGGCCAAAAAGGGCGTATGCGTTTTTTCCTGAATATATTCAGGAAAAAACGCATGCACCCTTTTTGGCCAAGGGCATCGTTGTCGAGGTTTGGCCGCTTTTCCTGTGCTTTCAAGGCGATTCGAATCTACCTCCTGAAATCTGTTTCCTGCAATTCTGCCTTGCTTTCAAATCCTCTTCGTTGCCTTCCCTCAATATATTTGTGGACGAGAGTTATCATTTATAATTCTGCACGTTTGTGAATTGCAGTGCCCCTGAGCTCCATTTTCCAACTCGCTTTCTTGGGAGCTGGCCGCAAACGCGCAGGATTGCTTCAGGCCCTATTCTGGTTCCGGGCGGCAGGCTGAGCCTGTGGTTAATTCTGCTTCCTGATGGGAAAATAGAGTGACCTGTGCCTGTCCCAACACCTAGAGCTAGTCTCTCATTGGTTCCCCCTCTTCCCGTTCATCCTCAGGACAAATTGCAACCTGTACGGAACAGGAGGTGAAAGGTGCTGAGTCTCCAAGGAGGGAGATTGCTAATGAAGCGGCTGGAATGGCGAACCCGAGCACAAGGAGATGAGAAATGAGGTGCGTTTTAGAAACCTTTCCCGATCACACGGTGTACCATCTTCTGGGTTTCTCATGCATGTTTTCGATGTAGGAAGATGCCCTTGAACCTGGAGATTTGAGGCCCATGGGATGGGTACCACGCAGTATTACTTTTAAGGGTCTGCGTTTTCCCACCCAACCTCACCAAACCTCTCAGACCCAAGAGTGTCCACCCTTATGTCTCCATCAGCTGTGGGTCTAGATATGGTCAATCCAGGTGGCATCACAGCCCCTGAACGAATTTTGTAAGAATTTCTCTCTCTTTCACTGTCTTTGTTTCACGGGTTTTTAAAAGTAATTGATTTTTATAATGGGGTTTAGCTGCTTTTCACTGCTGTGTTTATGCCGCTTTACACCCACTTGACTCACTTAGAGAGAGATATCAATACATAGGTTTTAAGATTCTTACTAGTCAGATATGTTCTTGGGCGGTGAATAGGGGGTATCGAGTCCAGTTCACTGAGCAAGGAGTAGGTCTTGTCTATTACATATTGGGTTTATGGAACGGTATCTGAGCTAATTTGACACCCGTGTTTTATGCATCACCCCACCTCACCTTTCCCGTTAAACAGCCATAGTGTGTTTTCTAAACGTGTGACTCTGTGCCGTTTTGTAATTCAGCTCAAGTGTAGCGGTTTTTACATTCCCTCTATAAGTGACATCTTATGACAAGTGTCTTTTTCTGTGTGACTTATTTCACTTGGAATCGTCGTACCTAAATCCACTCATCATGCTGCTACTAGCCTTATGACGTTGATTTCATGGCTGAGTGATATTCCTTTGTACATAAGGACCACAACTTCTTTATCCATTTTTTTCTTTCCTGGGATATTTAAGGTGTAACGGAGTGGAGGTTCTTGTCAAGAGAGCAGCCGTAAACTTTGGGGTGCCTGTATCTTGCTGATTTTTAGTTTTCCCAATTTATACGCCCATGAGTGGAAGTGCCCTATGCTCTCTAAGCTGAGTTTTTTAGATGTTTCAGGACACACCGTACACTTCTCCAGAGTGGCTGTTGGCAATTTACATCCCGCCCATCAGCGTAGCAAGGCTCCCGTTTCTCCATGGCCTGTCCTGCATTTCTGGTTTTGACACTTTATTCAGCATGGCCCTTTTGACCGATGGGAAGCGAGTCTTCTTTGTAGCGCTGATTTGCCTTCCCAGGTTGCTTGGTTGGCCAAAAAGGGCGTATGCGTTTTTTCCTGAATATATTCAGGAAAAAACGCATGCGCCCTTTTTGGCCAAGGGCATCGTTGTCGAGGTTTGGCCGCTTTTCCTGTGCTTTCAAGGCGATTCGAATCTACCTCCTGAAATCTGTTTCCTGCAATTCTGCCTTGCTTTCAAATCCTCTTCGTTGCCTTCCCTCAATATATTTGTGGACGCGAGTTATCATTTATAACTCTGCAGGTTTGTGAATTGCAGTGCCCCTGAGCTCCATTTTCCAACTCGCTTTCTTGCGAGCTGGCCGCAAACGCGCAGGATTGCTTCAGGCCCTATTCTGGTTCCGGGCGGCAGGGTGAGCCTGTGGTTAATTCTTCTTCCTGATGGGAAAATAGAGTGACCTGTGCCTGTCCCAACACCTAGAGCTAGTCTCTCATTGGTTCCCCCTCTTCCCGTTCATCCTCAGGACAAATTGCAACCTGTACGGAACAGGAGGTGAAAGGTGCTGAGTCTCCAAGGAGGGAGATTGCTAGTCAAGCGGCTGGAATGGCGAACCCGAGCACAAGGAGATGAGAAATGAGGTGCGTTTTAGAAAACTTTCCCGATCACACGGAGTACCATCTTCTGGGTTTCTCATGCATGTTTTCGATGTAGGAAGATGCCCTTGAACCTGGATATCTGGGGCCCATGGGATGGGTACCACGCAGTATTACTTTAAAGGGTCTGCGTTTGCTCACCCAGCCTCACCAAACCTCTCAGCCCCAAGAGTGTCCACCCTTATGTCTCCATCAGCTGTGGGTCTAGATAGGGTCAATCCAGGTGGCATCACAGCCCCTGAACGAATTTTGTAAGAATTTCTCTCTCTTTCACTGTCTTTGTTTCACGGGTTTTTAAAAGTAATTGATTTTTATAATGGGGTTTAGCTGCTTTTCACTGCTGTGTTTATGCCGCTTTACACCCACTTGACTCACTTACAGAGAGATATCAATACATAGGTTTTAAGATTCTTACTAGTCAGATATGTTCTTGGGCGGTGAATAGGGGGTATCGAGTCCAGTTCACTGAGCAAGGAGTAGGTCTTGTCTATTACATATTGGGTTTATGGAATGGTATCTGAGCTAATTTGACACCCGTGTTTTATGCATCACCCCACCTCACCTTTCCCGTTAAACAGCCATAGTGTGTTTTCTAAACGTGTGACTCTGTGCCGTTTTGTAATTCAGCTCAAGTGTAGCGGTTTTTACATTCCCTCTATAAGTGACATCTTATGACAAGTGTCTTTTTCTGTGTGACTTATTTCACTTGGAATCGTCGTACCTAAATCCACTCATCATGCTCCTACTAGCCTTATGACGTTGATTTCATGGCTGAGTGATATTCCTTTGTACATAAGGACCACAACTTCTTTATCCATTTTTTTCTCTCCTGGGATATTTAAGGTGTAACGGAGTGGAGGTTCTTGTCAAGAGAGCAGCCGTAAACTTTGGGGTGCCTGTATCTTGCTGATTTTTAGTTTTCCCAATTTATACGCCCATGAGTGGAAGTGCCCTATGCTCTCTGAGCTGAGTTTTTTAGATGTTTCAGGACACACCGTACACTTCTCCAGAGTGGCTGTTGGCAATTTACATCCCGCCCATCAGCGTAGCAAGGCTCCCGTTTCTCCATGGCCTGTCCTGCATTTCTGGTTTTGACAATTTATTCAGCGTGGCCCTTTTGACCGATGGGAAGCAAGTCTTCTTTGTAGCGCTGATTTGCCTTTACAGGTTGCTTGGTTGGCCAAAAAGGGCGTATGCGTTTTTTCCTGAATATATTCAGGAAAAAACGCATACGCCCTTTTTGGCCAAGGGCATCGTTGTCGAGGTTTGGCCGCTTTTCCTGTGCTTTCAAGGCGATTCGAATCTACCTCCTGAAATCTGTTTCCTACAATTCTGCCTTGCTTTCAAATCCTCTTCGTTGCCTTCCCTCAATATATTTGTGGACGAGAGTTATCATTTATAACTCTGCAGGTTTGTGAATTGCAGTGCCCCTGAGCTCCATTTTTCAACTCGCTTTCTTGGGAGCTGGCCGCAAACGCGCAGGATTGCTTCAGGCCCTAATCTGGTTCCGGGCGGCAGGGTGAGCCTGTGGTTAATTCTTCTTCCTGATGGGAAAATAGAGTGACCTGTGCCTGTCCCAACACCTAGAGCTAGTCTCTCATTGGTTCCCCCTCTTCCCGTTCATCCTCAGGACAAATTGCAACCTGTACGGAACAGGAGGTGAAAGGTGCTGAGTCTCCAAGGAGGGAGATTGCTAGTCAAGTGGCTGGAATGGCGAACCCGAGCACAAGGAGATGAGAAATGAGGTGCGTTTTAGAAACCTTTCCCGATCACACGGTGTACCATCTTCTGGGTTTCTCATGCATGTTTTCGATGTAGGAAGATGCCCTTGAACCTGGAGATCTGGGGCCCATGGGATGGGTACCACGCAGTATTACTTTAAAGGGTCTGCGTTTGCTCACCCAGCCTCACCAAACCTCTCAGCCCCAAGAGTGTCCACCCTTATGTCTCCATCAGCTGTGGGTCTAGATAGGGTCAATCCAGGTGGCATCACAGCCCCTGAACGAATTTTGTAAGAATTTCTCTCTCTTTCACTGTCTTTGTTTCACGGGTTTTTAAAAGTAATTGATTTTTATAATGGGGTTTAGCTGCTTTTCACTGCTGTGTTTATGCCGCTTTACACCCACTTGACTCACTTAGAGAGAGATATCAATACATAGGTTTTAAGATTCTTACTAGTCAGATATGTTCTTGGGCGGTGAATAGGGGGTATCGAGTCCAGTTCACTGAGCAAGGAGTAGGTCTTGTCTATTACATATTGGGTTTATGGAACGGTATCTGAGCTAATTTGTCACCCGTGTTTTATGCATCACCCCACCTCACCTTTCCCGTTAAACAGCCATAGTGTGTTTTCTAAACGTGTGACTCTGTGCCGTTTTGTAATTCAGCTCAAGTGTAGCGGTTTTTACATTCCCTCTATAAGTGACATCTTATGACAAGTGTCTTTTTCTGTGTGACTTATTTCACTTGGAATCGTCGTACCTAAATCCACTCATCATGCTGCTACTAGCCTTATGACGTTGATTTCATGGCTGAGTGATATTCCTTTGTACATAAGGACCACAACTTCTTTATCCACTTTTTTCTTTCCTGGGATATTTAAGGTGTAACGGAGTGGAGGTTCTTGTCAAGAGAGCAGCCGTAAACTTTGGGGTGCCTGTATCTTGCTGATTTTTAGTTTTCCCAATTTATACGCCCATGAGTGGAAGTGCCCTATGCTCTCTAAGCTGAGTTTTTTAGATGTTTCAGGACACACCGTACACTTCTCCAGAGTGGCTGTTGGCAATTTACATCCCGCCCATCAGCGTAGCAAGGCTCCCGTTTCTCCATGGCCTGTCCTGCATTTCTGGTTTTGACAATTTATTCAGCATGGCCCTTTAGACCGATGGGAAGCGAGTCTTCTTTGTAGCGCTGATTTGCCTTTCCAGGTTGCTTGGTTGGCCAAAAAGGGCGTATGCGTTTTTTCCTGAATATATTCAGGAAAAAACGCATACGCCCTTTTTGGCCAAGGGCATCGTTGTCGAGGTTTGGCCGCTTTTCCTGTGCTTTCAAGGCGATTCGAATCTACCTCCTGAAATCTGTTTCCTACAATTCTGCCTTGCTTTCAAATCCTCTTCGTTGCCTTCCCTCAATATATTTGTGGACGCGAGTTATCATTTATAACTCTGCAGGTTTGTGAATTGCAGTGCCCCTGAGCTCCATTTTTCAACTCGCTTTCTTGGGAGCTGGCCGCAAACGCGCAGGATTGCTTCAGGCCCTATTCTGGTTCCGGGCGGCAGGGTGAGCCTGTGGTTAATTCTGCTTCCTGATGGGAAAATAGAGTGACCTGTGCCTGTCCCAACACCTAGAGCTAGTCTCTCATTGGTTCCCCCTCTTCCCGTTCATCCTCAGGACAAATTGCAACCTGTACGGAACAGGAGGTGAAAGGTGCTGAGTCTCCAAGGAGGGAGATTGCTAGTCAAGCGGCTGGAATGGCGAACCCGAGCACAAGGAGATGAGAAATGAGGTGCGTTTTAGAAACCTTTCCCGATCACACGGTGTACCATCTTCTGGGTTTCTCATGCATGTTTTCGATGTAGGAAGATGCCCTTGAACCTGGAGATCTGGGGCCCATGGGATGTGTACCACGCAGTATTACTTTAAAGGGTCTGCGTTTGCTCACCCAACCTCACCAAACCTCTCAGCCCCAAGAGTGTCCACCCTTATGTCTCCATCAGCTGTGGGTCTAGATAGGGTCAATCCAGGTGGCATCACAGCCCCTGAACGAATTTTGTAAGAATTTCTCTCTCTTTCACTGTCTTTGTTTCACGGGTTTTTAAAAGTAATTGATCTTTATAATGGGGTTTAGCTGCTTTTCACTGCTGTGTTTATGCCGCTTTACACCCACTTGACTCACTTAGAGAGAGATATCAATACATAGGTTTTAAGATTCTTACTAGTCAGATATGTTCTTGGGCGGTGAATAGGGGGTATCGAGTCCAGTTCACTGAGCAAGGAGTAGGTCTTGTCTATTACATATTGGGTTTATGGAACGGTATCTGAGCTAATTTGACACCCGTGTTTTATGCATCACCCCACCTCACCTTTCCCGTTAAACAGCCATAGTGTGTTTTCTAAACGTGTGACTCTGTGCCGTTTTGTAATTCAGCTCAAGTGTAGCGGTTTTTACATTCCCTCTATAAGTGACATCTTATGACAAGTGTCTTTTTCTGTGTGACTTATTTCACTTGGAATCGTCGTACCTAAATCCACTCATCATGCTGCTACTAGCCTTATGACGTTGATTTCATGGCTGAGTGATATTCCTTTGTACATAAGGACCACAACTTCTTTATCCATTTTTTTCTTTCCTGGGATATTTAAGGTGTAACGGAGTGGAGGTTCTTGTCAAGAGAGCAGCCGTAAACTTTGGGGTGCCTGTATCTTGCTGATTTTTAGTTTTCCCAATTTATACGCCCATGAGTGGAAGTGCCCTATGCTCTCTGAGCTGAGTTTTTTAGATGTTTCAGGACACACCGTACACTTCTCCAGAGTGGCTGTTGGCAATTTACATCCCGCCCATCAGCGTAGCAAGGCTCCCGTTTCTCCATGGCCTGTCCTGCATTTCTGGTTTTGACAATTTATTCAGCGTGGCCCTTTTGACCGATGGGAAGCAAGTCTTCTTTGTAGCGCTGATTTGCCTTTACAGGTTGCTTGGTTGGCCAAAAAGGGCGTATGCGTTTTTTCCTGAATATATTCAGGAAAAAACGCATACGCCCTTTTTGGCCAAGGGCATCGTTGTCGAGGTTTGGCCGCTTTTCCTGTGCTTTCAAGGCGATTCGAATCTACCTCCTGAAATCTGTTTCCTACAATTCTGCCTTGCTTTCAAATCCTCTTCGTTGCCTTCCCTCAATATATTTGTGGACGAGAGTTATCATTTATAACTCTGCAGGTTTGTGAATTGCAGTGCCCCTGAGCTCCATTTTTCAACTCGCTTTCTTGGGAGCTGGCCGCAAACGCGCAGGATTGCTTCAGGCCCTAATCTGGTTCCGGGCGGCAGGGTGAGCCTGTGGTTAATTCTTCTTCCTGATGGGAAAATAGAGTGACCTGTGCCTGTCCCAACACCTAGAGCTAGTCTCTCATTGGTTCCCCCTCTTCCCGTTCATCCTCAGGACAAATTGCAACCTGTACGGAACAGGAGGTGAAAGGTGCTGAGTCTCCAAGGAGGGAGATTGCTAGTCAAGTGGCTGGAATGGCGAACCCGAGCACAAGGAGATGAGAAATGAGGTGCGTTTTAGAAACCTTTCCCGATCACACGGTGTACCATCTTCTGGGTTTCTCATGCATGTTTTCGATGTAGGAAGATGCCCTTGAACCTGGAGATCTGGGGCCCATGGGATGGGTACCACGCAGTATTACTTTAAAGGGTCTGCGTTTGCTCACCCAGCCTCACCAAACCTCTCAGCCCCAAGAGTGTCCACCCTTATGTCTCCATCAGCTGTGGGTCTAGATAGGGTCAATCCAGGTGGCATCACAGCCCCTGAACGAATTTTGTAAGAATTTCTCTCTCTTTCACTGTCTTTGTTTCACGGGTTTTTAAAAGTAATTGATTTTTATAATGGGGTTTAGCTGCTTTTCACTGCTGTGTTTATGCCGCTTTACACCCACTTGACTCACTTAGAGAGAGATATCAATACATAGGTTTTAAGATTCTTACTAGTCAGATATGTTCTTGGGCGGTGAATAGGGGGTATCGAGTCCAGTTCACTGAGCAAGGAGTAGGTCTTGTCTATTACATATTGGGTTTATGGAACGGTATCTGAGCTAATTTGTCACCCGTGTTTTATGCATCACCCCACCTCACCTTTCCCGTTAAACAGCCATAGTGTGTTTTCTAAACGTGTGACTCTGTGCCGTTTTGTAATTCAGCTCAAGTGTAGCGGTTTTTACATTCCCTCTATAAGTGACATCTTATGACAAGTGTCTTTTTCTGTGTGACTTATTTCACTTGGAATCGTCGTACCTAAATCCACTCATCATGCTGCTACTAGCCTTATGACGTTGATTTCATGGCTGAGTGATATTCCTTTGTACATAAGGACCACAACTTCTTTATCCACTTTTTTCTTTCCTGGGATATTTAAGGTGTAACGGAGTGGAGGTTCTTGTCAAGAGAGCAGCCGTAAACTTTGGGGTGCCTGTATCTTGCTGATTTTTAGTTTTCCCAATTTATACGCCCATGAGTGGAAGTGCCCTATGCTCTCTAAGCTGAGTTTTTTAGATGTTTCAGGACACACCGTACACTTCTCCAGAGTGGCTGTTGGCAATTTACATCCCGCCCATCAGCGTAGCAAGGCTCCCGTTTCTCCATGGCCTGTCCTGCATTTCTGGTTTTGACAATTTATTCAGCATGGCCCTTTAGACCGATGGGAAGCGAGTCTTCTTTGTAGCGCTGATTTGCCTTTCCAGGTTGCTTGGTTGGCCAAAAAGGGCGTATGCGTTTTTTCCTGAATATATTCAGGAAAAAACGCATACGCCCTTTTTGGCCAAGGGCATCGTTGTCGAGGTTTGGCCGCTTTTCCTGTGCTTTCAAGGCGATTCGAATCTACCTCCTGAAATCTGTTTCCTACAATTCTGCCTTGCTTTCAAATCCTCTTCGTTGCCTTCCCTCAATATATTTGTGGACGCGAGTTATCATTTATAACTCTGCAGGTTTGTGAATTGCAGTGCCCCTGAGCTCCATTTTTCAACTCGCTTTCTTGGGAGCTGGCCGCAAACGCGCAGGATTGCTTCAGGCCCTATTCTGGTTCCGGGCGGCAGGGTGAGCCTGTGGTTAATTCTGCTTCCTGATGGGAAAATAGAGTGACCTGTGCCTGTCCCAACACCTAGAGCTAGTCTCTCATTGGTTCCCCCTCTTCCCGTTCATCCTCAGGACAAATTGCAACCTGTACGGAACAGGAGGTGAAAGGTGCTGAGTCTCCAAGGAGGGAGATTGCTAGTCAAGCGGCTGGAATGGCGAACCCGAGCACAAGGAGATGAGAAATGAGGTGCGTTTTAGAAACCTTTCCCGATCACACGGTGTACCATCTTCTGGGTTTCTCATGCATGTTTTCGATGTAGGAAGATGCCCTTGAACCTGGAGATCTGGGGCCCATGGGATGTGTACCACGCAGTATTACTTTAAAGGGTCTGCGTTTGCTCACCCAACCTCACCAAACCTCTCAGCCCCAAGAGTGTCCACCCTTATGTCTCCATCAGCTGTGGGTCTAGATAGGGTCAATCCAGGTGGCATCACAGCCCCTGAACGAATTTTGTAAGAATTTCTCTCTCTTTCACTGTCTTTGTTTCACGGGTTTTTAAAAGTAATTGATCTTTATAATGGGGTTTAGCTGCTTTTCACTGCTGTGTTTATGCCGCTTTACACCCACTTGACTCACTTAGAGAGAGATATCAATACATAGGTTTTAAGATTCTTACTAGTCAGATATGTTCTTGGGCGGTGAATAGGGGGTATCGAGTCCAGTTCACTGAGCAAGGAGTAGGTCTTGTCTATTACATATTGGGTTTATGGAACGGTATCTGAGCTAATTTGACACCCGTGTTTTATGCATCACCCCACCTCACCTTTCCCGTTAAACAGCCATAGTGTGTTTTCTAAACGTGTGACTCTGTGCCGTTTTGTAATTCAGCTCAAGTGTAGCGGTTTTTACATTCCCTCTATAAGTGACATCTTATGACAAGTGTCTTTTTCTGTGTGACTTATTTCACTTGGAATCGTCGTACCTAAATCCACTCATCATGCTGCTACTAGCCTTATGACGTTGATTTCATGGCTGAGTGATATTCCTTTGTACATAAGGACCACAACTTCTTTATCCATTTTTTTCTTTCCTGGGATATTTAAGGTGTAACGGAGTGGAGGTTCTTGTCAAGAGAGCAGCCGTAAACTTTGGGGTGCCTGTATCTTGCTGATTTTTAGTTTTCCCAATTTATACGCCCATGAGTGGAAGTGCCCTATGCTCTCTAAGCTGAGTTTTTTAGATGTTTCAGGACACACCGTACACTTCTCCAGAGTGGCTGTTGGCAATTTACATCCCGCCCATCAGCGTAGCAAGGCTCCCGTTTCTCCATGGCCTGTCCTGCATTTCTGGTTTTGACACTTTATTCACCATGGCCCTTTTGACCGATGGGAAGCGAGACTTCTTTGTAGCGCTGATTTGCCTTCCCAGGTTGCTTGGTTGGCCAAAAAGGGCGTATGCGTTTTTTCCTGAATATATTCAGGAAAAAACGCATGCACCCTTTTTGGCCAAGGGCATCGTTGTCGAGGTTTGGCCGCTTTTCCTGTGCTTTCAAGGCGATTCGAATCTACCTCCTGAAATCTGTTTCCTGCAATTCTGCCTTGCTTTCAAATCCTCTTCGTTGCCTTCCCTCAATATATTTGTGGACGAGAGTTATCATTTATAATTCTGCAGTTTTGTGAATTGCAGTGCCCCTGAGCTCCATTTTCCAACTCGCTTTCTTGGGAGCTGGCCGCAAACGCGCAGGATTGCTTCAGGCCCTATTCTGGTTCCGGGCGGCAGGCTGAGCCTGTGGTTAATTCTGCTTCCTGATGGGAAAATAGAGTGACCTGTGCCTGTCCCAACACCTAGAGCTAGTCTCTCATTGGTTCCCCCTCTTCCCGTTCATCCTCAGGACAAATTGCAACCTGTACGGAACAGGAGGTGAAAGGTGCTGAGTCTCCAAGGAGGGAGATTGCTAATGAAGCGGCTGGAATGGCGAACCCGAGCACAAGGAGATGAGAAATGAGGTGCGTTTTAGAAACCTTTCCCGATCACACGGTGTACCATCTTCTGGGTTTCTCATGCATGTTTTCGATGTAGGAAGATGCCCTTGAACCTGGAGATTTGAGGCCCATGGGATGGGTACCACGCAGTATTACTTTTAAGGGTCTGCGTTTGCCCACCCAACCTCACCAAACCTCTCAGACCCAAGAGTGTCCACCCTTATGTCTCCATCAGCTGTGGGTCTAGATATGGTCAATCCAGGTGGCATCACAGCCCCTGAACGAATTTTGTAAGAATTTCTCTCTCTTTCACTGTCTTTGTTTCACGGGTTTTTAAAAGTAATTGATTTTTATAATGGGGTTTAGCTGCTTTTCACTGCTGTGTTTATGCCGCTTTACACCCACTTGACTCACTTAGAGAGAGATATCAATACATAGGTTTTAAGATTCTTACTAGTCAGATATGTTCTTGGGCGGTGAATAGGGGGTATCGAGTCCAGTTCACTGAGCAAGGAGTAGGTCTTGTCTATTACATATTGGGTTTATGGAACGGTATCTGAGCTAATTTGACACCCGTGTTTTATGCATCACCCCACCTCACCTTTCCCGTTAAACAGCCATAGTGTGTTTTCTAAACGTGTGACTCTGTGCCGTTTTGTAATTCAGCTCAAGTGTAGCGGTTTTTACATTCCCTCTATAAGTGACATCTTATGACAAGTGTCTTTTTCTGTGTGACTTATTTCACTTGGAATCGTCGTACCTAAATCCACTCATCATGCTGCTACTAGCCTTATGACGTTGATTTCATGGCTGAGTGATATTCCTTTGTACATAAGGACCACAACTTCTTTATCCATTTTTTTCTTTCCTGGGATATTTAAGGTGTAACGGAGTGGAGGTTCTTGTCAAGAGAGCAGCCGTAAACTTTGGGGTGCCTGTATCTTGCTGATTTTTAGTTTTCCCAATTTATACGCCCATGAGTGGAAGTGCCCTATGCTCTCTAAGCTGAGTTTTTTAGATGTTTCAGGACACACCGTACACTTCTCCAGAGTGGCTGTTGGCAATTTACATCCCGCCCATCAGCGTAGCAAGGCTCCCGTTTCTCCATGGCCTGTCCTGCATTTCTGGTTTTGACAATTTATTCAGCGTGGCCCTTTTGACCGATGGGAAGCAAGTCTTCTTTGTAGCGCTGATTTGCCTTTCCAGGTTGCTTGGTTGGCCAAAAAGGGCGTATGCGTTTTTTCCTGAATATATTCAGGAAAAAACGCATACGCCCTTTTTGGCCAAGGGCATCGTTGTCGAGGTTTGGCCGCTTTTCCTGTGCTTTCAAGGCGATTCGAATCTACCTCCTGAAATCTGTTTCCTACAATTCTGCCTTGCTTTCAAATCCTCTTCGTTGCCTTCCCTCAATATATTTGTGGACGAGAGTTATCATTTATAACTCTGCAGGTTTGTGAATTGCAGTGCCCCTGAGCTCCATTTTTCAACTCGCTTTCTTGGGAGCTGGCCGCAAACGCGCAGGATTGCTTCAGGCCCTATTCTGGTTCCGGGCGGCAGGGTGAGCCTGTGGTTAATTCTTCTTCCTGATGGGAAAATAGAGTGACCTGTGCCTGTCCCAACACCTAGAGCTAGTCTCTCATTGGTTCCCCCTCTTCCCGTTCATCCTCAGGACAAATTGCAACCTGTACGGAACAGGAGGTGAAAGGTGCTGAGTCTCCAAGGAGGGAGATTGCTATTCAAGCGGGTGGAATGGCGAACCCGAGCACAAGGAGATGAGAAATGAGGTGCGTTTTAGAAACCTTTCCCGATCACACGGTGTACCATCTTCTGGGTTTCTCATGCATGTTTTCGATGTAGGAAGATGCCCTTGAACCTGGAGATCTGGGGCCCATGGGATGGGTACCACGCAGTATTACTTTAAAGGGTCTGCGTTTGCTCACCCAGCCTCACCAAACCTCTCAGCCCCAAGAGTGTCCACCCTTATGTCTCCATCAGCTGTGGGTCTAGATAGGGTCAATCCAGGTGGCATCACAGCCCCTGAACGAATTTTGTAAGAATTTCTCTCTCTTTCACTGTCTTTGTTTCACGGGTTTTTAAAAGTAATTGATTTTTATAATGGGGTTTAGCTGCTTTTCACTGCTGTGTTTATGCCGCTTTACACCCACTTGACTCACTTAGAGAGAGATATCAATACATAGGTTTTAAGATTCTTACTAGTCAGATATGTTCTTGGGCGGTGAATAGGGGGTATCGAGTCCAGTTCACTGAGCAAGGAGTAGGTCTTGTCTATTACATATTGGGTTTATGGAACGGTATCTGAGCTAATTTGACACCCGTGTTTTATGCATCACCCCACCTCACCTTTCCCGTTAAACAGCCATAGTGTGTTTTCTAAACGTGTGACTCTGTGCCGTTTTGTAATTCAGCTCAAGTGTAGCGGTTTTTACATTCCCTCTATAAGTGACATCTTATGACAAGTGTCTTTTTCTGTGTGACTTATTTCACTTGGAATCGTCGTACCTAAATCCACTCATCATGCTGCTACTAGCCTTATGACGTTGATTTCATGGCTGAGTGATATTCCTTTGTACATAAGGACCACAACTTCTTTATCCATTTTTTTCTTTCCTGGGATATTTAAGGTGTAACGGAGTGGAGGTTCTTGTCAAGAGAGCAGCCGTAAACTTTGGGGTGCCTGTATCTTGCTGATTTTTAGTTTTCCCAATTTATACGCCCATGAGTGGAAGTGCCCTATGCTCTCTAAGCTGAGTTTTTTAGATGTTTCAGGACACACCGTACACTTCTCCAGAGTGGCTGTTGGCAATTTACATCCCGCCCATCAGCGTAGCAAGGCTCCCGTTTCTCCATGGCCTGTCCTGCATTTCTGGTTTTGACACTTTATTCAGCATGGCCCTTTTGACCGATGGGAAGCGAGTCTTCTTTGTAGCGCTGATTTGCCTTCCCAGGTTGCTTGGTTGGCCAAAAAGGGCGCATGCGTTTTTTCCTGAATATATTCAGGAAAAAACGCATGCGCCCTTTTTGGCCAAGGGCATCGTTGTCGAGGTTTGGACGCTTTTCCTGTGCTTTCAAGGCGATTCGAATCTACCTCCTGAAATCTGTTTCCTGCAATTCTGCCTTCCTTTCAAATCCTCTTCGTTGCCTTCCCTCAATATATTTGTGGACGAGAGTTATCATTTATAACTCTGCAGGTTTGTGAATTGCAGTGCCCCTGAGCTCCATTTTCCAACTCGCTTTCTTGGGAGCTGGCCGCAAACGCGCAGGATTGCTTCAGGCCCTATTCTGGTTCCGGGCGGCAGGCTGAGCCTGTGGTTAATTCTGCTTCCTGATGGGAAAATAGAGTGACCTGTGCCTGTCCCAACACCTAGAGCTAGTCTCTCATTGGTTCCCCCTCTTCCCGTTCATCCTCAGGACAAATTGCAACCTGTACGGAACAGGAGGTGAAAGGTGCTGAGTCTCCAAGGAGGGAGATTGCTATTCAAGCGGGTGGAATGGCGAACCCGAGCACAAGGAGATGAGAAATGAGGTGCGTTTTAGAAACCTTTCCCGATCACACGGTGTACCATCTTCTGGGTTTCTCATGCATGTTTTCGATGTAGGAAGATGCCCTTGAACCTGGAGATCTGGGGCCCATGGGATGTGTACCACGCAGTATTACTTTTAAGGGTCTGCGTTTGCTCACCCAACCTCACCAAACCTCTCAGCCCCAAGAGTGTCCACCCTTATGTCTCCATCAGCTGTGGGTCTAGATATGGTCAATACAGGTGGCATCACAGCCCCTGAACGAATTTTGTAAGAATTTCTCTCTCTTTCACTGTCTTTGTTTCACGGGTTTTTAAAAGTAATTGATTTTTATAATGGGGTTTAGCTGCTTTTCACTGCTGTGTTTATGCCGCTTTACACCCACTTGACTCACTTAGAGAGAGATATCAATACATAGGTTTTAAGATTCTTACTAGTCAGATATGTTCTTGGGCGGTGAATAGGGGGTATCGAGTCCAGTTCACTGAGCAAGGAGTAGGTCTTGTCTATTACATATTGGGTTTATGGAACGGTATCTGAGCTAATTTGACACCCGTGTTTTATGCATCACCCCACCTCACCTTTCCCGTTAAACAGCCATAGTGTGTTTTCTAAACGTGTGACTCTGTGCCGTTTTGTAATTCAGCTCAAGTGTAGCGGTTTTTACATTCCCTCTATAAGTGACATCTTATGACAAGTGTCTTTTTCTGTGTGACTTATTTCACTTGGAATCGTCGTACCTAAATTCACTCATCATGCTGCTACTAGCCTTATGACGTTGATTTCATGGCTGAGTGATATTCCTTTGTACATAAGGACCACAACTTCTTTATCCATTTTTTTCTTTCCTGGGATATTTAAGGTGTAACGGAGTGGAGGTTCTTGTCAAGAGAGCAGCCGTAAACTTTGGGGTGCCTGTATCTTGCTGATTTTTAGTTTTCCCAATTTATACGCCCATGAGTGGAAGTGCCCTATGCTCTCTAAGCTGAGTTTTTTAGATGTTTCAGGACACACCGTACACTTCTCCAGAGTGGCTGTTGGCAATTTACATCCCGCCCATCAGCGTAGCAAGGCTCCCGTTTCTCCATGGCCTGTCCTGCATTTCTGGTTTTGACACTTTATTCAGCATGGCCCTTTTGACCGATGGGAAGCGAGTCTTCTTTGTAGCGCTGATTTGCCTTCCCAGGTTGCTTGGTTGGCCAAAAAGGGCGTATGCGTTTTTTCCTGAATATATTCAGGAAAAAACGCATGCGCCCTTTTTGGCCAAGGGCATCGTTGTCGAGGTTTGGACGCTTTTCCTGTGCTTTCAAGGCGATTCGAATCTACCTCCTGAAATCTGTTTCCTGCAATTCTGCCTTGCTTTCAAATCCTCTTCGTTGCCTTCCCTCAATATATTTGTGGACGAGAGTTATCATTTATAATTCTGCAGGTTTGTGAATTGCAGTGCCCCTGAGCTCCATTTTCCAACTCGCTTTCTTGGGAGCTGGCCGCAAACGTGCAGGATTGCTTCAGGCCCTATTCTGGTTCCGGGCGGCAGGCTGAGCCTGTGGTTAATTCTGCTTCCTGATGGGAAAATAGAGTGACCTGTGCCTGTCCCAACACCTAGAGCTAGTCTCTCATTGGTTCCCCCTCTTCCCGTTCATCCTCAGGACAAATTGCAACCTGTACGGAACAGGAGGTGAAAGGTGCTGAGTCTCCAAGGAGGGAGATTGCTATTCAAGCGGGTGGAATGGCGAACCCGAGCACAAGGAGATGAGAAATGAGGTGCGTTTTAGAAACCTTTCCCGATCACACGGTGTACCATCTTCTGGGTTTCTCATGCATGTTTTCGATGTAGGAAGATGCCCTTGAACCTGGAGATCTGGGGCCCATGGAATGTGTACCACGCAGTATTACTTTTAAGGGTCTGCGTTTGCTCACCCAACCTCACCAAACCTCTCAGCCCCAAGAGTGTCCACCCTTATGTCTCCATCAGCTGTGGGTCTAGATATGGTCAATCCAGGTGGCATCACAGCCCCTGAACGAATTTTGTAAGAATTTCTCTCTCTTTCACTGTCTTTGTTTCACGGGTTTTTAAAAGTAATTGATTTTTATAATGGGGTTTAGCTGCTTTTCACTGCTGTGTTTATGCCGCTTTACACCCACTTGACTCACTTAGAGAGAGATATCAATACATAGGTTTTAAGATTCTTACTAGTCAGATATGTTCTTGGGCGGTGAATAGGGGGTATCGAGTCCAGTTCACTGAGCAAGGAGTAGGTCTTGTCTATTACATATTGGGTTTATGGAACGGTATCTGAGCTAATTTGACACCCGTGTTTTATGCATCACCCCACCTCACCTTTCCCGTTAAACAGCCATAGTGTGTTTTCTAAACGTGTGACTCTGTGCCGTTTTGTAATTCAGCTCAAGTGTAGCGGTTTTTACATTCCCTCTATAAGTGACATCTTATGACAAGTGTCTTTTTCTGTGTGACTTATTTCACTTGGAATCGTCGTACCTAAATTCACTCATCATGCTGCTACTAGCCTTATGACGTTGATTTCATGGCTGAGTGATATTCCTTTGTACATAAGGACCACAACTTCTTTATCCATTTTTTTCTTTCCTGGGATATTTAAGGTGTAACGGAGTGGAGGTTCTTGTCAAGAGAGCAGCCGTAAACTTTGGGGTGCCTGTATCTTGCTGATTTTTAGTTTTCCCAATTTATACGCCCATGAGTGGAAGTGCCCTATGCTCTCTAAGCTGAGTTTTTTAGATGTTTCAGGACACACCGTACACTTCTCCAGAGTGGCTGTTGGCAATTTACATCCCGCCCATCAGCGTAGCAAGGCTCCCGTTTCTCCATGGCCTGTCCTGCATTTCTGGTTTTGACACTTTATTCAGCATGGCCCTTTTGACCGATGGGAAGCGAGACTTCTTTGTAGCGCTGATTTGCCTTCCCAGGTTGCTTGGTTGGCCAAAAAGGGCGTATGCGTTTTTTCCTGAATATATTCAGGAAAAAACGCATACGCCCTTTTTGGCCAAGGGCATCGTTGTCGAGGTTTGGCCGCTTTTCCTGTGTTTTCAAGGCGATTCGAATCTACCTCCTGAAATCTGTTTCCTGCAATTCTGCCTTGCTTTCAAATCCTCTTCGTTGCCTTCCCTCAATATATTTGTGGACGAGAGTTATCATTTATAATTCTGCAGGTTTGTGAATTGCAGTGCCCCTGAGCTCCATTTTCCAACTCGCTTTCTTGGGAGCTGGCCGCAAACGCGCAGGATTGCTTCAGGCCCTATTCTGGTTCCGGGCGGCGGGCTGAGCCTGTGGTTAATTCTGCTTCCTGATGGGAAAATAGAGTGACCTGTGCCTGTCCCAACACCTAGAGCTAGTCTCTCATTGGTTCCCCCTCTTCCCGTTCATCCTCAGGACAAATTGCAACCTGTACGGAACAGGAGGTGAAAGGTGCTGAGTCTCCAAGGAGGGAGATTGCTTGTCAAGCGGCTGGAATGGCGAACCCGAGCACAAGGAGATGAGAAATGAGGGGCGTTTTAGAAACCTTTCCCGATCACACGGTGTACCATCTTCTGGGTTTCTCATGCATGTTTTCGATGTAGGAAGATGCCCTTGAACCTGGAGATTTGAGGCCCATGGGATGGGTACCACGCACTATTACTTTTAAGGGTCTGCGTTTGCTCACCCAACCTCACCAAACCTCTCAGACCCAAGAGTGTCCACCCTTATGTCTCCATCAGCTGTGGGTCTAGATATGGTCAATCCAGGTGGCATCACAGCCCCTGAACGAATTTTGTAAGAATTTCTCTCTCTTTCACTGTCTTTGTTTCACGGGTTTTTAAAAGTAATTGATTTTTATAATGAGGTTTAGCTGCTTTTCACTGCTGTGTTTATGCCGCTTTACACCCACTTGACTCACTTAGAGAGAGATATCAATACATAGGTTTTAAGATTCTTACTAGTCAGATATGTTCTTGGGCGGTGAATAGGGGGTATTGAGTCCAGTTAACTGAGCAAGGGGTAGGGTCTTGTCTATTACATATTGGGTTTATGGAACGGTATCTGAGCTAATTTGACACCCGTGTTTTATGCATCACCCCACCTCACCTTTCCCGTTAAACAGCCATAGTGTGTTTTCTAAACGTGTGACTCTGTGCCGTTTTGTAATTCAGCTCAAGTGTAGCGGTTTTTACATTCCCTCTATAAGTGACATCTTATGACAAGTGTCTTTTTCTGTGTGACTTATTTCACTTGGAATCGTCGTACCTAAATCCACTCATCATGCTGCTACTAGCCTTATGACGTTGATTTCATGGCTGAGTGATATTCCTTTGTACATAAGGACCACAACTTCTTTATCCACTTTTTTCTTTCCTGGGATATTTAAGGTGTAACGGAGTGGAGGTTCTTGTCAAGAGAGCAGCCGTAAACTTTGGGGTGCCTGTATCTTGCTGATTTTTAGTTTTCCCAATTTATACGCCCATGAGTGGAAGTGCCCTATGCTCTCTAAGCTGAGTTTTTTAGATGTTTCAGGACACACCGTACACTTCTCCAGAGTGGCTGTTGGCAATTTACATCCCGCCCATCAGCGTAGCAAGGCTCCCGTTTCTCCATGGCCTGTCCTGCATTTCTGGTTTTGACACTTTATTCAGCATGGCCCTTTTGACCGATGGGAAGCGAGTCTTCTTTGTAGCGCTGATTTGCCTTCCCAGGTTGCTTGGTTGGCCAAAAAGGGCGTATGCGTTTTTTCCTGAATATATTCAGGAAAAAACGCATACGCCCTTTTTGGCCAAGGGCATCGTTGTCGAGGTTTGGCCGCTTTTCCTGTGCTTTCAAGGCGATTCGAATCTACCTCCTGAAATCTGTTTCCTGCAATTCTGCCTTGCTTTCAAATCCTCTTCGTTGCCTTCCCTCAATATATTTGTGGACGAGAGTTATCATTTATAACTCTGCAGGTTTGTGAATTGCAGTGCCCCTGAGCTCCATTTTCCAACTCGCTTTCTTGGGAGCTGGCCGCAAACGCGCAGGATTGCTTCAGGCCCTATTCTGGTTCCGGGCGGCAGGCTGAGCCTGTGGTTAATTCTGCTTCCTGATGAGAAGATAGAGTGACCTGTGCCTGTCCCAACACCTAGAGCTAGTCTCTCATTGGTTCCCCCTCTTCCCGTTCATCCTCAGGACAAATTGCAACCTTTACGGAACAGGAGGTGAAAGGTGCTGAGTCTCCAAGGAGGGAGATTGCTAGTCAAGAGGCTGGAATGGCGAACCCGAGCACAAGGAGATGAGAAATGAGGTGCGTTTTAGAAACCTTTCCCGATCACACGGTGTACCATCTTCTGGGTTTCTCATGCATGTTTTCGATGTATGAAGATGCCCTTGAACCTGGAGATTTGAGGCCCATGGGATGGGTAGCACGCAGTATTACTTTTAAGGGTCTGCATTTGCTCACCCAACCTCACCAAACCTCTCAGCCCCAAGAGTGTCCACCCTTATGTCTCCATCAGCTGTGGGTCTAGATATGGTCAATCCAGGTGGCATCACAGCCCCTGAACGAATTTTGTAAGAATTTCTCTCTCTTTCACTGTCTTTGTTTCACGGGTTTTTAAAAGTAATTGATTTTTATAATGGGGTTTAGCTGCTTTTCACTGCTGTGTTTATGCCGCTTTACACCCACTTGACTCACTTACAGAGAGATATCAATACATAGGTTTCAAGATTCTTACTAGTCAGATATGTTCTTGGGCGGTGAATAGGGGGTATCGAGTCCAGTTCACTGAGCAAGGAGTAGGGTCTTGTCTATTACATATTGGGTTTATGGAACGGTATCTGAGCTAATTTGACACCCGTGTTTTATGCATCACCCCACCTCACCTTTCCCGTTAAACAGCCATAGTGTGTTTTCTAAACGTGTGACTCTGTGCCGTTTTGTAATTCAGCTCAAGTGTAGCGGTTTTTACATTCCCTCTATAAGTGACATCTTATGACAAGTGTCTTTTTCTGTGTGACTTATTTCACTTGGAATCGTCGTACCTAAATCCACTCATCATGCTGCTACTAGCCTTATGACGTTGATTTCATGGCTGAGTGATATTCCTTTGTACATAAGGACCACAACTTCTTTATTCATTTTTTTCTTTCCTGGGATATTTAAGGTGTAACGGAGTGGAGGTTCTTGTCAAGATAGCAGCCGTAAACTTTGGGGTGCCTGTATCTTGCTGATTTTTAGTTTTCCCAATTTATACGCCCATGAGTGGAAGTGCCCTATGCTCTCTAAGCTGAGTTTTTTAGATGTTTCAGGACACACCGTACACTTCTCCAGAGTGGCTGTTGGCAATTTACATCCCGCCCATCAGCGTAGCAAGGCTCCCGTTTCTCCATGGCCTGTCCTGCATTTCTGGTTTTGACACTTTATTCAGCATGGCCCTTTTGACCGATGGGAAGCGAGACTTCTTTGTAGCGCTGATTTGCGTTCCCAGGTTGCTTGGTTGGCCAAAAAGGGCGTATGCGTTTTTTCCTGAATATATTCAGGAAAAAACGCATACGCCCTTTTTGGCCAAGGGCATCGTTGTCGAGGTTTGGCCGCTTTTCCTGTGCTTTCAAGGCGATTCGAATCTACCTCTGAAATCTGTTTCCTGCAATTCTGCCTTGCTTTCAAATCCTCTTCGTTGCCTTCCCTCAATATATTTGTGGACGAGAGTTCTCATTTATAACTCTGCAGGTTTGTGAATTGCAGTGCCCCTGAGCTCCATTTTTCAACTCGCTTTCTTGGGAGCTGGCCGCAAACGCGCAGGATTGCTTCAGGCCCTATTCTGGTTCCGGGAGGCAGGGTGAGCCTGTGGTTAATTCTTCTTCCTGATGGGAAAATAGAGTGACCTGTGACTGTCCCAACACCTAGAGCTAGTCTCTCATTGGTTCCCCCTCTTCCCGTTCATCCTCAGGACAAATTGCAACCTGTACGGAACAGGAGGTGAAAGGTGCTGAGTCTCCATGGAGGGAGATTGCTAGTCAAGCGGCTGGAATGGCGAACCCGAGCACAAGGAGATGAGAAATGAGGTGTGTTTTAGAAACCTTTCCCGATCACACGGTGTACCATCTTCTGGATTTCTCATGCATGTTTTCGATGTAGGAAGATGCCCTTGAACCTGGAGATCTGGGGCCCATGGGATGGGTACCACGCAGTATTACTTTAAAGGGTCTGCGTTTGCTCACCCAGCCTCACCAAACCTCTCAGCCCCAAGAGTGTCCACCCTTATGTCTCCATCAGCTGTGGGTCTAGATAGGGTCAATCCAGGTGGCATCACAGCCCCTGAACGAATTTTGTAAGAATTTCTCTCTCTTTCACTGTCTTTGTTTCACGGGTTTTTAAAAGTAATTGATTTTTATAATGGGGTTTAGCTGCTTTTCACTGCTGTGTTTATGCCGCTTTACACCCACTTGACTCACTTACAGAGAGATATCAATACATAGGTTTTAAGATTCTTACTAGTCAGATATGTTCTTGGGCGGTGAATAGGGGGTATCGAGTCCAGTTCACTGAGCAAGGAGTAGGTCTTGTCTATTACATATTGGGTTTATGGAACGGTATCTGAGCTAATTTGACACCCGTGTTTTATGCATCACCCCACCTCACCTTTCCCGTTAAACAGCCATAGTGTGTTTTCTAAACGTGTGACTCTGTGCCGTTTTGTAATTCAGCTCAAGTGTAGCGGTTTTTACATTCCCTCTATAAGTGACATCTTATGACAAGTGTCTTTTTCTGTGTGACTTATTTCACTTGGAATCGTCGTACCTAAATCCACTCATCATGCTGCTACTAGCCTTATGACGTTGATTTCATGGCTGAGTGATATTCCTTTGTACATAAGGACCACAACTTCTTTATCCATTTTTTTCTCTCCTGGGATATTTAAGGTGTAACGGAGTGGAGGTTCTTGTCAAGAGAGCAGCCGTAAACTTTGGGGTGCCTGTATCTTGCTGATTTTTAGTTTTCCCAATTTATACGCCCATGAGTGGAAGTGCCCTATGCTCTCTGAGCTGAGTTTTTTAGATGTTTCAGGACACACCGTACACTTCTCCAGAGTGGCTGTTGGCAATTTACATCCCGCCCATCAGCGTAGCAAGGCTCCCGTTTCTCCATGGCCTGTCCTGCATTTCTGGTTTTGACAATTTATTCAGCATGGCCCTTTTGACCGATGGGAAGCGAGTCTTCTTTGTAGCGCTGATTTGCCTTTCCAGGTTGCTTGGTTGGCCAAAAAGGGCGTATGCGTTTTTTCCTGAATATATTCAGGAAAAAACGCATACGCCCTTTTTGGCCAAGGGCATCGTTGTCGAGGTTTGGCCGCTTTTCCTGTGCTTTCAAGGCGATTCGAATCTACCTCCTGAAATCTGTTTCCTGCAATTCTGCCTTGCTTTCAAATCCTCTTCGTTGCCTTCCCTCAATATATTTGTGGACGCGAGTTATCATTTATAACTCTGCAGGTTTGTGAATTGCAGTGCCCCTGAGCTCCATTTTCCAACTCGCTTTCTTGGGAGCTGGCCGCAAACGCGCAGGATTGCTTCAGGCCCTATTCTGGTTCCGGGCGGCAGGGTGAGCCTGTGGTTAATTCTTCTTCCTGATGGGAAAATAGAGTGACCTGTGCCTGTCCCAACACCTAGAGCTAGTCTCTCATTGGTTCCCCCTCTTCCCGTTCATCCTCAGGACAAATTGCAACCTGTACGGAACAGGAGGTGAAAGGTGCTGAGTCTCCAAGGAGGGAGATTGCTAGTCAAGCGGCTGGAATGGCGAACCCGAGCACAAGGAGATGAGAAATGAGGTGCGTTTTAGAAAACTTTCCCGATCACACGGTGTACCATCTTCTGGGTTTCTCATGCATGTTTTCGATGTAGGAAGATGCCCTTGAACCTGGATATCTGGGTCCCATGGGATGGGTACCACGCAGTATTACTTTAAAGGGTCTGCGTTTGCTCACACAGCCTCACCAAACCTCTCAGCCCCAAGAGTGTCCACCCTTATGTCTCCATCAGCTGTGGGTCTAGATAGGGTCAATCCAGGTGGCATCACAGCCCCTGAACGAATTTTGTAAGAATTTCTCTCTATTTCACTGTCTTTGTTTCACGGGTTTTTAAAAGTAATTGATTTTTATAATGGGGTTTAGCTGCTTTTCACTGCTGTGTTTATGCCGCTTTACACCCACTTGACTCACTTACAGAGAGATATCAATACATAGGTTTTAAGATTCTTACTAGTCAGATATGTTCTTGGGCGGTGAATAGGGGGTATCGAGTCCAGTTCACTGAGCAAGGAGTAGGTCTTGTCTATTACATATTGGGTTTATGGAATGGTATCTGAGCTAATTTGACACCCGTGTTTTATGCATCACCCCACCTCACCTTTCCCGTTAAACAGCCATAGTGTGTTTTCTAAACGTGTGACTCTGTGCCGTTTTGTAATTCAGCTCAAGTGTAGCGGTTTTTACATTCCCTCTATAAGTGACATCTTATGACAAGTGTCTTTTTCTGTGTGACTTATTTCACTTGGAATCGTCGTACCTAAATCCACTCATCATGCTGCTACTAGCCTTATGACGTTGATTTCATGGCTGAGTGATATTCCTTTGTACATAAGGACCACAACTTCTTTATCCATTTTTTTCTCTCCTGGGATATTTAAGGTGTAACGGAGTGGAGGTTCTTGTCAAGAGAGCAGCCGTAAACTTTGGGGTGCCTGTATCTTGCTGATTTTTAGTTTTCCCAATTTATACGCCCATGAGTGGAAGTGCCCTATGCTCTCTAAGCTGAGTTTTTTAGATGTTTCAGGACACACCGTACACTTCTCCAGAGTGGCTGTTGGCAATTTACATCCCGCCCATCAGCGTAGCAAGGCTCCCGTTTCTCCATGGCCTGTCCTGCATTTCTGGTTTTGACAATTTATTCAGCGTGGCCCTTTTGACCGATGGGAAGCAAGTCTTCTTTGTAGCGCTGATTTGCCTTTCCAGGTTGCTTGGTTGGCCAAAAAGGGCGTATGCGTTTTTTCCTGAATATATTCAGGAAAAAACGCATACGCCCTTTTTGGCCAAGGGCATCGTTGTCGAGGTTTGGCCGCTTTTCCTGTGCTTTCAAGGCGATTCGAATCTACCTCCTGAAATCTGTTTCCTACAATTCTGCCTTGCTTTCAAATCCTCTTCGTTGCCTTCCCTCAATATATTTGTGGACGAGAGTTATCATTTATAACTCTGCAGGTTTGTGAATTGCAGTGCCCCTGAGCTCCATTTTTCAACTCGCTTTCTTGGGAGTTGGCCGCAAACGCGCAGGATTGCTTCAGGCCCTATTCTGGTTCCGGGCGGCAGGGTGAGCCTGTGGTTAATTCTTCTTCCTGATGGGAAAATAGAGTGACCTGTGCCTGTCCCAACACCTAGAGCTAGTCTCTCATTGGTTCCCCCTCTTCCCGTTCATCCTCAGGACAAATTGCAACCTGTACGGAACAGGAGGTGAAAGGTGCTGAGTCTCCAAGGAGGGAGATTGCTAGTCAAGCGGCTGGAATGGCGAACCCGAGCACAAGGAGATGAGAAATGAGGTGCGTTTTAGAAACCTTTCCCGATCACACGGTGTACCATCTTCTGGGTTTCTCATGCATGTTTTCGATGTAGGAAGATGCCCTTGAACCTGGAGATCTGGGGCCCATGGGATGGGTACCACGCAGTATTACTTTAAAGGGTCTGCGTTTGCTCACCCAGCCTCACCAAACCTCTCAGCCCCAAGAGTGTCCACCCTTATGTCTCCATCAGCTGTGGGTCTAGATAGGGTCAATCCAGGTGGCATCACAGCCCCTGAACGAATTTTGTAAGAATTTCTCTCTCTTTCACTGTCTTTGTTTCACGGGTTTTTAAAAGTAATTGATTTTTATAATGGGGTTTAGCTGCTTTTCACTGCTGTGTTTATGCCGCTTTACACCCACTTGACTCACTTAGAGAGAGATATCAATACATAGGTTTTAAGATTCTTACTAGTCAGATATGTTCTTGGGCGGTGAATAGGGGGTATCGAGTCCAGTTCACTGAGCAAGGAGTAGGTCTTGTCTATTACATATTGGGTTTATGGAACGGTATCTGAGCTAATTTGTCACCCGTGTTTTATGCATCACCCCACCTCACCTTTCCCGTTAAACAGCCATAGTGTGTTTTCTAAACGTGTGACTCTGTGCCGTTTTGTAATTCAGCTCAAGTGTAGCGGTTTTTACATTCCCTCTATAAGTGACATCTTATGACAAGTGTCTTTTTCTGTGTGACTTATTTCACTTGGAATCGTCGTACCTAAATCCACTCATCATGCTGCTACTAGCCTTATGACGTTGATTTCATGGCTGAGTGATATTCCTTTGTACATAAGGACCACAACTTCTTTATCCACTTTTTTCTTTCCTGGGATATTTAAGGTGTAACGGAGTGGAGGTTCTTGTCAAGAGAGCAGCCGTAAACTTTGGGGTGCCTGTATCTTGCTGATTTTTAGTTTTCCCAATTTATACGCCCATGAGTGGAAGTGCCCTATGCTCTCTAAGCTGAGTTTTTTAGATGTTTCAGGACACACCGTACACTTCTCCAGAGTGGCTGTTGGCAATTTACATCCCGCCCATCAGCGTAGCAAGGCTCCCGTTTCTCCATGGCCTGTCCTGCATTTCTGGTTTTGACAATTTATTCAGCATGGCCCTTTAGACCGATGGGAAGCGAGTCTTCTTTGTAGCGCTGATTTGCCTTTCCAGGTTGCTTGGTTGGCCAAAAAGGGCGTATGCGTTTTTTCCTGAATATATTCAGGAAAAAACGCATACGCCCTTTTTGGCCAAGGGCATCGTTGTCGAGGTTTGGCCGCTTTTCCTGTGCTTTCAAGGCGATTCGAATCTACCTCCTGAAATCTGTTTCCTACAATTCTGCCTTGCTTTCAAATCCTCTTCGTTGCCTTCCCTCAATATATTTGTGGACGCGAGTTATCATTTATAACTCTGCAGGTTTGTGAATTGCAGTGCCCCTGAGCTCCATTTTTCAACTCGCTTTCTTGGGAGCTGGCCGCAAACGCGCAGGATTGCTTCAGGCCCTATTCTGGTTCCGGGCGGCAGGGTGAGCCTGTGGTTAATTCTGCTTCCTGATGGGAAAATAGAGTGACCTGTGCCTGTCCCAACACCTAGAGCTAGTCTCTCATTGGTTCCCCCTCTTCCCGTTCATCCTCAGGACAAATTGCAACCTGTACGGAACAGGAGGTGAAAGGTGCTGAGTCTCCAAGGAGGGAGATTGCTAGTCAAGCGGCTGGAATGGCGAACCCGAGCACAAGGAGATGAGAAATGAGGTGCGTTTTAGAAACCTTTTCCGATCACACGGTGTACCATCTTCTGGGTTTCTCATGCATGTTTTCGATGTAGGAAGATGCCCTTGAACCTGGAGATCTGGGGCCCATGGGATGGGTACTACGCAGTATTACTTTAAAGGGTCTGCGTATGCTCACCCAGCCTCACCAAACCTCTCAGCCCCAAGAGTGTCCACCCTTATGTCTCCATCAGCTGTGGGTCTAGATAGGGTCAATCCAGGTGGCATCACAGCCCCTGAACGAATTTTGTAAGAATTTCTCTCTCTTTCACTGTCTTTGTTTCACGGGTTTTTAAAAGTAATTGATTTTTATAATGGGGTTTAGCTGCTTTTCACTGCTGTGTTTATGCCACTTTACACCCACTTGACTCACTTACAGAGAGATATCAATACATAGGTTTTAAGATTCTTACTAGTCAGATATGTTCTTGGGCGGTGAATAGGGGGTATCGAGTCCAGTTCACTGAGCAAGGAGTAGGTCTTGTCTATTACATATTGGGTTTATGGAACGGTATCTGAGCTAATTTGACACCCGTGTTTTATGCATCACCCCACCTCACCTTTCCCGTTAAACAGCCATAGTGTGTTTTCTAAACGTGTGACTCTGTGCCGTTTTGTAATTCAGCTCAAGTGTATCGGTTTTTACATTCCCTCTATAAGTGACATCTTATGACAAGTGTCTTTTTCTGTGTGACTTATTTCACTTGGAATCGTCGTACCTAAATCCACTCATCATGCTGCTACTAGCCTTATGACGTTGATTTCATGGCTGAGTGATATTCCTTTGTACATAAGGACCACAACTTCTTTATCCATTTTTCTCTTTCCTGGGATATTTAAGGTGTAACGGAGTGGAGGTTCTTGTCAAGAGAGCAGCCGTAAACTTTGGGGTGCCTGTATCTTGCTGATTTTTAGTTTTCCCAATTTATACGCCCATGAGTGGAAGTGCCCTATGCTCTCTAAGCTGAGTTTTTTAGATGTTTCAGGACACACCGTACACTTCTCCAGAGTGGCTGTTGGCAATTTACATCCCGCCCATCAGCGTAGCAAGGCTCCCGTTTCTCCATGGCCTGTCCTGCATTTCTGGTTTTGACAATTTATTCAGCATGGCCCTTTTGACCGATGGGAAGCGAGTCTTCTTTGTAGCGCTGATTTGCCTTCCCAGGTTGCTTGGTTGGCCAAAAAGGGCGTATGCGTTTTTTCCTGAATATATTCAGGAAAAAACGCATACGCCCTTTTTGGCCAAGGGCATCGTTGTCGAGGTTTGGCCGCTTTTCCTGTGCTTTCAAGGCGATTCGAATCTACCTCCTGAAATCTGTTTCCTGCAATTCTGCCTTGCTTTCAAATCCTCTTCGTTGCCTTCCCTCAATATATTTGTGGACGAGAGTTATCATTTATAACTCTGCAGGTTTGTGAATTGCAGTGCCCCTGAGCTCCATTTTTCAACTCGCTTTCTTGGGAGCTGGCCGCAAACGCGCAGGATTGCTTCAGGCCCTATTCTGGTTCCGGGCGGCAGGCTGAGCCTGTGGTTAATTCTGCTTCCTGATGGGAAAATAGAGTGACCTGTGCCTGTCCCAACACCTAGAGCTAGTCTCTCATTGGTTCCCCCTCTTCCCGTTCATCCTCAGGACAAATTGCAACCTGTACGGAACAGGAGGTGAAAGGTGCTGAGTCTCCAAGGAGGGAGATTGCTAGTCAAGCGGCTGGAATGGCGAACCCGAGCACAAGGAGATGAGAAATGAGGTGCGTTTTAGAAACCTTTCCCGATCACACGGTGTACCATCTTCTGGGTTTCTCATGCATGTTTTCGATGTAGGAAGATGCCCTTGAACCTGGAGATCTGGGGCCCATGGAATGGGTACCACGCAGTATTACTTTAAAGGGTCTGCGTTTGCTCACCCAGCCTCACCAAACCTCTCAGCCCCAAGAGTGTCCACCCTTATGTCTCCATCAGCTGTGGGTCTAGATAGGGTCAATCCAGGTGGCATCACAGCCCCTGAACGAATTTTGTAAGAATTTCTCTCTCTTTCACTGTCTTTGTTTCACGGGTTTTTAAAAGTAATTGATTTTTATAATGGGGTTTAGCTGCTTTTCACTGCTGTGTTTATGCCGCTTTACACCCACTTGACTCACTTACAGAGAGATATCAATACATAGCTTTTAAATTCTTACTAGTCAGATATGTTCTTGGGCGGTGAATAGGGGGTATCGAGTCCAGTTCACTGAGCAAGGAGTAGGTCTTGTCTATTACATATTGGGTTTATGGAACGGTATCTGAGCTAATTTGACACCCGTGTTTTATGCATCACCCCACCTCACCTTTCCCGTTAAACAGCCATAGTGTGTTTTCTAAACGTGTGACTCTGTGCCGTTTTGTAATTCAGCTCAAGTGTAGCGGTTTTTACATTCCCTCTATAAGTGACATCTTATGACAAGTGTCTTTTTCTGTGTGACTTATTTCACTTGGAATCGTCGTACCTAAATCCACTCATCGTGCTGCTACTAGCCTTATGACGTTGATTTCATGGCTGAGTGATATTCCTTTGTACATAAGGACCACAACTTCTTTATCCACTTTTTTCTTTCCTGGGATATTTAAGGTGTAACGGAGTGGAGGTTCTTGTCAAGAGAGCAGCCGTAAACTTTGGGGTGCCTGTATCTTGCTGATTTTTAGTTTTCCCAATTTATACGCCCATGAGTGGAAGTGCCCTATGCTCTCTAAGCTGAGTTTTTTAGATGTTTCAGGACACACCGTACACTTCTCCAGAGTGGCTGTTGGCAATTTACATCCCGCCCATCAGCGTAGCAAGGCTCCCGTTTCTCCATGGCCTGTCCTGCATTTCTGGTTTTGACAATTTATTCAGCATGGCCCTTTAGACCGATGGGAAGCGAGTCTTCTTTGTAGCGCTGATTTGCCTTTCCAGGTTGCTTGGTTGGCCAAAAAGGGCGTATGCGTTTTTTCCTGAATATATTCAGGAAAAAACGCATACGCCCTTTTTGGCCAAGGGCATCGTTGTCGAGGTTTGGCCGCTTTTCCTGTGCTTTCAAGGCGATTCGAATCTACCTCCTGAAATCTGTTTCCTACAATTCTGCCTTGCTTTCAAATCCTCTTCGTTGCCTTCCCTCAATATATTTGTGGACGCGAGTTATCATTTATAACTCTGCAGGTTTGTGAATTGCAGTGCCCTTGAGCTCCATTTTTCAACTCGCTTTCTTGGGAGTTGGCCGCAAACGCGCAGGATTGCTTCAGACCCTATTCTGGTTCCGGGCGGCAGGCTGAGCCTGTGGTTAATTCTGCTTCCTGATGGGAAAATAGAGTGACCTGTGCCTGTCCCAACACCTAGAGCTAGTCTCTCATTGGTTCCCCCTCTTCCCGTTCATCCTCAGGACAAATTGCAACCTGTACGGAACAGGAGGTGAAAGGTGCTGAGTCTCCAAGGAGGGAGATTGCTAGTCAAGCGGCTGGAATGGCGAACCCGAGCACAAGGAGATGAGAAATGAGGTGCGTTTTAGAAACCTTTCCCGATCACACGGTGTACCATCTTCTGGGTTTCTCATGCATGTTTTCGATGTAGGAAGATGCCCTTGAACCTGGAGATCTGGGGCCCATGGGATGGGTACCACGCAGTATTACTTTAAAGGGTCTGCGTTTGCTCACCCAGCCTCACCAAACCTCTCAGCCCCAAGAGTGTCCACCCTTATGTCTCCATCAGCTGTGGGTCTAGATAGGGTCAATCCAGGTGGCATCACAGCCCCTGAACGAATTTTGTAAGAATTTCTCTCTCTTTCACTGTCTTTGTTTCACGGGTTTTTAAAAGTAATTGATTTTTATAATGGGGTTTAGCTGCTTTTCACTGCTGTGTTTATGCCGCTTTACACCCACTTGACTCACTTAGAGAGAGATATCAATACATAGGTTTTAAGATTCTTACTAGTCAGATATGTTCTTGGGCGGTGAATAGGGGGTATCGAGTCCAGTTCACTGAGCAAGGAGTAGGTCTTGTCTATTACATATTGGGTTTATGGAATGGTATCTGAGCTAATTTGACACCCGTGTTTTATGCATCACCCCACCTCACCTTTCCCGTTAAACAGCCATAGTGTGTTTTCTAAACGTGTGACTCTGTGCCGTTTTGTAATTCAGCTCAAGTGTAGCGGTTTTTACATTCCCTCTATAAGTGACATCTTATGACAAGTGTCTTTTTCTGTGTGACTTATTTCACTTGGAATCGTCGTACCTAAATCCACTCATCATGCTGCTACTAGCCTTATGACGTTGATTTCATGGCTGAGTGATATTCCTTTGTACATAAGGACCACAACTTCTTTATCCATTTTTTTCTCTCCTGGGATATTTAAGGTGTAACGGAGTGGAGGTTCTTGTCAAGAGAGCAGCCGTAAACTTTGGGGTGCCTGTATCTTGCTGATTTTTAGTTTTCCCAATTTATACGCCCATGAGTGGAAGTGCCCTATGCTCTCTAAGCTGAGTTTTTTAGATGTTTCAGGACACACCGTACACTTCTCCAGAGTGGCTGTTGGCAATTTACATCCCGCCCATCAGCGTAGCAAGGCTCCCGTTTCTCCATGGCCTGTCCTGCATTTCTGGTTTTGACAATTTATTCAGCGTGGCCCTTTTGACCGATGGGAAGCAAGTCTTCTTTGTAGCGCTGATTTGCCTTTCCAGGTTGCTTGGTTGGCCAAAAAGGGCGTATGCGTTTTTTCCTGAATATATTCAGGAAAAAACGCATACGCCCTTTTTGGCCAAGGGCATCGTTGTCGAGGTTTGGCCGCTTTTCCTGTGCTTTCAAGGCGATTCGAATCTACCTCCTGAAATCTGTTTCCTACAATTCTGCCTTGCTTTCAAATCCTCTTCGTTGCCTTCCCTCAATATATTTGTGGACGAGAGTTATCATTTATAACTCTGCAGGTTTGTGAATTGCAGTGCCCCTGAGCTCCATTTTTCAACTCGCTTTCTTGGGAGCTGGCCGCAAACGCGCAGGATTGCTTCAGGCCCTATTCTGGTTCCGGGCGGCAGGGTGAGCCTGTGGTTAATTCTTCTTCCTGATGGGAAAATAGAGTGACCTGTGCCTGTCCCAACACCTAGAGCTAGTCTCTCATTGGTTCCCCCTCTTCCCGTTCATCCTCAGGACAAATTGCAACCTGTACGGAACAGGAGGTGAAAGGTGCTGAGTCTCCAAGGAGGGAGATTGCTAGTCAAGCGGCTGGAATGGCGAACCCGAGCACAAGGAGATGAGAAATGAGGTGCGTTTTAGAAACCTTTCCCGATCACACGGTGTACCATCTTCTGGGTTTCTCATGCATGTTTTCGATGTAGGAAGATGCCCTTGAACCTGGAGATCTGGGGCCCATGGGATGGGTACCACGCAGTATTACTTTAAAGGGTCTGCGTTTGCTCACCCAGCCTCACCAAACCTCTCAGCCCCAAGAGTGTCCACCCTTATGTCTCCATCAGCTGTGGGTCTAGATAGGGTCAATCCAGGTGGCATCACAGCCCCTGAACGAATTTTGTAAGAATTTCTCTCTCTTTCACTGTCTTTGTTTCACGGGTTTTTAAAAGTAATTGATTTTTATAATGGGGTTTAGCTGCTTTTCACTGCTGTGTTTATGCCGCTTTACACCCACTTGACTCACTTAGAGAGAGATATCAATACATAGGTTTTAAGATTCTTACTAGTCAGATATGTTCTTGGGCGGTGAATAGGGGGTATCGAGTCCAGTTCACTGAGCAAGGAGTAGGTCTTGTCTATTACATATTGGGTTTATGGAACGGTATCTGAGCTAATTTGACACCCGTGTTTTATGCATCACCCCACCTCACCTTTCCCGTTAAACAGCCATAGTGTGTTTTCTAAACGTGTGACTCTGTGCCGTTTTGTAATTCAGCTCAAGTGTAGCGGTTTTTACATTCCCTCTATAAGTGACATCTTATGACAAGTGTCTTTTTCTGTGTGACTTATTTCACTTGGAATCGTCGTACCTAAATCCACTCATCATGCTGCTACTAGCCTTATGACGTTGATTTCATGGCTGAGTGATATTCCTTTGTATATAAGGACCACAACTTCTTTATCCATTTTTTTCTTTCCTGGGATATTTAAGGTGTAACGGAGTGGAGGTTCTTGTCAAGAGAGCAGCCGTAAACTTTGGGGTGCCTGTATCTTGCTGATTTTTAGTTTTCCCAATTTATACGCCCATGAGTGGAAGTGCCCTATGCTCTCTAAGCTGAGTTTTTTAGATGTTTCAGGACACACCGTACACTTCTCCAGAGTGGCTGTTGGCAATTTACATCCCGCCCATCAGCGTAGCAAGGCTCCCGTTTCTCCATGGCCTGTCCTGCATTTCTGGTTTTGACACTTTATTCAGCATGGCCCTTTTGACCGATGGGAAGCGAGTCTTCTTTGTAGCGCTGATTTGCCTTCCCAGGTTGCTTGGTTGGCCAAAAAGGGCGCATGCGTTTTTTCCTGAATATATTCAGGAAAAAACGCATGCGCCCTTTTTGGCCAAGGGCATCGTTGTCGAGGTTTGGACGCTTTTCCTGTGCTTTCAAGGCGATTCGAATCTACCTCCTGAAATCTGTTTCCTGCAATTCTGCCTTCCTTTCAAATCCTCTTCGTTGCCTTCCCTCAATATATTTGTGGACGAGAGTTATCATTTATAACTCTGCAGGTTTGTGAATTGCAGTGCCCCTGAGCTCCATTTTCCAACTCGCTTTCTTGGGAGCTGGCCGCAAACGCGCAGGATTGCTTCAGGCCCTATTCTGGTTCCGGGCGGCAGGCTGAGCCTGTGGTTAATTCTGCTTCCTGATGGGAAAATAGAGTGTCCTGTGCCTGTCCCAACACCTAGAGCTAGTCTCTCATTGGTTCCCCCTCTTCCCGTTCATCCTCAGGACAAATTGCAACCTGTACGGAACAGGAGGTGAAAGGTGCTGAGTCTCCAAGGAGGGAGATTGCTATTCAAGCGGGTGGAATGGCGAACCCGAGCACAAGGAGATGAGAAATGAGGTGCGTTTTAGAAACCTTTCCCGATCACACGGTGTACCATCTTCTGGGTTTCTCATGCATGTTTTCGATGTAGGAAGATGCCCTTGAACCTGGAGATCTGGGGCCCATGGGATGTGTACCACGCAGTATTACTTTTAAGGGTCTGCGTTTGCTCACCCAACCTCACCAAACCTCTCAGCCCCAAGAGTGTCCACCCTTATGTCTCCATCAGCTGTGGGTCTAGATAGGGTCAATCCAGGTGGCATCACAGCCCCTGAACGAATTTTGTAAGAATTTCTCTCTCTTTCACTGTCTTTGTTTCACGGGTTTTTAAAAGTAATTGATTTTTATAATGGGGTTTAGCTGCTTTTCACTGCTGTGTTTATGCCGCTTTACACCCACTTGACTCACTTACAGAGAGATATCAATACATAGCTTTTAAATTCTTACTAGTCAGATATGTTCTTGGGCGGTGAATAGGGGGTATCGAGTCCAGTTCACTGAGCAAGGAGTAGGTCTTGTCTATTACATATTGGGTTTATGGAACGGTATCTGAGCTAATTTGACACCCGTGTTTTATGCATCACCCCACCTCACCTTTCCCGTTAAACAGCCATAGTGTGTTTTCTAAACGTGTGACTCTGTGCCGTTTTGTAATTCAGCTCAAGTGTAGCGGTTTTTACATTCCCTCTATAAGTGACATCTTATGACAAGTGTCTTTTTCTGTGTGACTTATTTCACTTGGAATCGTCGTACCTAAATCCACTCATCGTGCTGCTACTAGCCTTATGACGTTGATTTCATGGCTGAGTGATATTCCTTTGTACATAAGGACCACAACTTCTTTATCCACTTTTTTCTTTCCTGGGATATTTAAGGTGTAACGGAGTGGAGGTTCTTGTCAAGAGAGCAGCCGTAAACTTTGGGGTGCCTGTATCTTGCTGATTTTTAGTTTTCCCAATTTATACGCCCATGAGTGGAAGTGCCCTATGCTCTCTAAGCTGAGTTTTTTAGATGTTTCAGGACACACCGTACACTTCTCCAGAGTGGCTGTTGGCAATTTACATCCCGCCCATCAGCGTAGCAAGGCTCCCGTTTCTCCATGGCCTGTCCTGCATTTCTGGTTTTGACAATTTATTCAGCATGGCCCTTTAGACCGATGGGAAGCGAGTCTTCTTTGTAGCGCTGATTTGCCTTTCCAGGTTGCTTGGTTGGCCAAAAAGGGCGTATGCGTTTTTTCCTGAATATATTCAGGAAAAAACGCATACGCCCTTTTTGGCCAAGGGCATCGTTGTCGAGGTTTGGCCGCTTTTCCTGTGCTTTCAAGGCGATTCGAATCTACCTCCTGAAATCTGTTTCCTACAATTCTGCCTTGCTTTCAAATCCTCTTCGTTGCCTTCCCTCAATATATTTGTGGACGCGAGTTATCATTTATAACTCTGCAGGTTTGTGAATTGCAGTGCCCTTGAGCTCCATTTTTCAACTCGCTTTCTTGGGAGTTGGCCGCAAACGCGCAGGATTGCTTCAGACCCTATTCTGGTTCCGGGCGGCAGGCTGAGCCTGTGGTTAATTCTGCTTCCTGATGGGAAAATAGAGTGACCTGTGCCTGTCCCAACACCTAGAGCTAGTCTCTCATTGGTTCCCCCTCTTCCCGTTCATCCTCAGGACAAATTGCAACCTGTACGGAACAGGAGGTGAAAGGTGCTGAGTCTCCAAGGAGGGAGATTGCTAGTCAAGCGGCTGGAATGGCGAACCCGAGCACAAGGAGATGAGAAATGAGGTGCGTTTTAGAAACCTTTCCCGATCACACGGTGTACCATCTTCTGGGTTTCTCATGCATGTTTTCGATGTAGGAAGATGCCCTTGAACCTGGAGATCTGGGGCCCATGGGATGGGTACCACGCAGTATTACTTTAAAGGGTCTGCGTTTGCTCACCCAGCCTCACCAAACCTCTCAGCCCCAAGAGTGTCCACCCTTATGTCTCCATCAGCTGTGGGTCTAGATAGGGTCAATCCAGGTGGCATCACAGCCCCTGAACGAATTTTGTAAGAATTTCTCTCTCTTTCACTGTCTTTGTTTCACGGGTTTTTAAAAGTAATTGATTTTTATAATGGGGTTTAGCTGCTTTTCACTGCTGTGTTTATGCCGCTTTACACCCACTTGACTCACTTAGAGAGAGATATCAATACATAGGTTTTAAGATTCTTACTAGTCAGATATGTTCTTGGGCGGTGAATAGGGGGTATCGAGTCCAGTTCACTGAGCAAGGAGTAGGTCTTGTCTATTACATATTGGGTTTATGGAATGGTATCTGAGCTAATTTGACACCCGTGTTTTATGCATCACCCCACCTCACCTTTCCCGTTAAACAGCCATAGTGTGTTTTCTAAACGTGTGACTCTGTGCCGTTTTGTAATTCAGCTCAAGTGTAGCGGTTTTTACATTCCCTCTATAAGTGACATCTTATGACAAGTGTCTTTTTCTGTGTGACTTATTTCACTTGGAATCGTCGTACCTAAATCCACTCATCATGCTGCTACTAGCCTTATGACGTTGATTTCATGGCTGAGTGATATTCCTTTGTACATAAGGACCACAACTTCTTTATCCATTTTTTTCTCTCCTGGGATATTTAAGGTGTAACGGAGTGGAGGTTCTTGTCAAGAGAGCAGCCGTAAACTTTGGGGTGCCTGTATCTTGCTGATTTTTAGTTTTCCCAATTTATACGCCCATGAGTGGAAGTGCCCTATGCTCTCTAAGCTGAGTTTTTTAGATGTTTCAGGACACACCGTACACTTCTCCAGAGTGGCTGTTGGCAATTTACATCCCGCCCATCAGCGTAGCAAGGCTCCCGTTTCTCCATGGCCTGTCCTGCATTTCTGGTTTTGACAATTTATTCAGCGTGGCCCTTTTGACCGATGGGAAGCAAGTCTTCTTTGTAGCGCTGATTTGCCTTTCCAGGTTGCTTGGTTGGCCAAAAAGGGCGTATGCGTTTTTTCCTGAATATATTCAGGAAAAAACGCATACGCCCTTTTTGGCCAAGGGCATCGTTGTCGAGGTTTGGCCGCTTTTCCTGTGCTTTCAAGGCGATTCGAATCTACCTCCTGAAATCTGTTTCCTACAATTCTGCCTTGCTTTCAAATCCTCTTCGTTGCCTTCCCTCAATATATTTGTGGACGAGAGTTATCATTTATAACTCTGCAGGTTTGTGAATTGCAGTGCCCCTGAGCTCCATTTTTCAACTCGCTTTCTTGGGAGCTGGCCGCAAACGCGCAGGATTGCTTCAGGCCCTATTCTGGTTCCGGGCGGCAGGGTGAGCCTGTGGTTAATTCTTCTTCCTGATGGGAAAATAGAGTGACCTGTGCCTGTCCCAACACCTAGAGCTAGTCTCTCATTGGTTCCCCCTCTTCCCGTTCATCCTCAGGACAAATTGCAACCTGTACGGAACAGGAGGTGAAAGGTGCTGAGTCTCCAAGGAGGGAGATTGCTAGTCAAGCGGCTGGAATGGCGAACCCGAGCACAAGGAGATGAGAAATGAGGTGCGTTTTAGAAACCTTTCCCGATCACACGGTGTACCATCTTCTGGGTTTCTCATGCATGTTTTCGATGTAGGAAGATGCCCTTGAACCTGGAGATCTGGGGCCCATGGGATGGGTACCACGCAGTATTACTTTAAAGGGTCTGCGTTTGCTCACCCAGCCTCACCAAACCTCTCAGCCCCAAGAGTGTCCACCCTTATGTCTCCATCAGCTGTGGGTCTAGATAGGGTCAATCCAGGTGGCATCACAGCCCCTGAACGAATTTTGTAAGAATTTCTCTCTCTTTCACTGTCTTTGTTTCACGGGTTTTTAAAAGTAATTGATTTTTATAATGGGGTTTAGCTGCTTTTCACTGCTGTGTTTATGCCGCTTTACACCCACTTGACTCACTTAGAGAGAGATATCAATACATAGGTTTTAAGATTCTTACTAGTCAGATATGTTCTTGGGCGGTGAATAGGGGGTATCGAGTCCAGTTCACTGAGCAAGGAGTAGGTCTTGTCTATTACATATTGGGTTTATGGAACGGTATCTGAGCTAATTTGACACCCGTGTTTTATGCATCACCCCACCTCACCTTTCCCGTTAAACAGCCATAGTGTGTTTTCTAAACGTGTGACTCTGTGCCGTTTTGTAATTCAGCTCAAGTGTAGCGGTTTTTACATTCCCTCTATAAGTGACATCTTATGACAAGTGTCTTTTTCTGTGTGACTTATTTCACTTGGAATCGTCATACCTAAATCCACTCATCATGCTGCTACTAGCCTTATGACGTTGATTTCATGGCTGAGTGATATTCCTTTGTACATAAGGACCACAACTTCTTTATCCATTTTTTTCTTTCCTGGGATATTTAAGGTGTAACGGAGTGGAGGTTCTTGTCAAGAGAGCAGCCGTAAACTTTGGGGTGCCTGTATCTTGCTGATTTTTAGTTTTCCCAATTTATACGCCCATGAGTGGAAGTGCCCTATGCTCTCTAAGCTGAGTTTTTTAGATGTTTCAGGACACACCGTACACTTCTCCAGAGTGGCTGTTGGCAATTTACATCCCGCCCATCAGCGTAGCAAGGCTCCCGTTTCTCCATGGCCTGTCCTGCATTTCTGGTTTTGACACTTTATTCAGCATGGCCCTTTTGACCGATGGGAAGCGAGTCTTCTTTGTAGCGCTGATTTGCCTTCCCAGGTTGCTTGGTTGGCCAAAAAGGGCGCATGCGTTTTTTCCTGAATATATTCAGGAAAAAACGCATGCGCCCTTTTTGGCCAAGGGCATCGTTGTCGAGGTTTGGACGCTTTTCCTGTGCTTTCAAGGCGATTCGAATCTACCTCCTGAAATCTGTTTCCTGCAATTCTGCCTTCCTTTCAAATCCTCTTCGTTGCCTTCCCTCAATATATTTGTGGACGAGAGTTATCATTTATAACTCTGCAGGTTTGTGAATTGCAGTGCCCCTGAGCTCCATTTTCCAACTCGCTTTCTTGGGAGCTGGCCGCAAACGCGCAGGATTGCTTCAGGCCCTATTCTGGTTCCGGGCGGCAGGCTGAGCCTGTGGTTAATTCTGCTTCCTGATGGGAAAATAGAGTGACCTGTGCCTGTCCCAACACCTAGAGCTAGTCTCTCATTGGTTCCCCCTCTTCCCGTTCATCCTCAGGACAAATTGCAACCTGTACGGAACAGGAGGTGAAAGGTGCTGAGTCTCCAAGGAGGGAGATTGCTATTCAAGCGGGTGGAATGGCGAACCCGAGCACAAGGAGATGAGAAATGAGGTGCGTTTTAGAAACCTTTCCCGATCACACGGTGTACCATCTTCTGGGTTTCTCATGCATGTTTTCGATGTAGGAAGATGCCCTTGAACCTGGAGATCTGGGGCCCATGGGATGTGTACCACGCAGTATTACTTTTAAGGGTCTGCGTTTGCTCACCCAACCTCACCAAACCTCTCAGCCCCAAGAGTGTCCACCCTTATGTCTCCATCAGCTGTGGGTCTAGATATGGTCAATACAGGTGGCATCACAGCCCCTGAACGAATTTTGTAAGAATTTCTCTCTCTTTCACTGTCTTTGTTTCACGGGTTTTTAAAAGTAATTGATTTTTATAATGGGGTTTAGCTGCTTTTCACTGCTGTGTTTATGCCGCTTTACACCCACTTGACTCACTTAGAGAGAGATATCAATACATAGGTTTTAAGATTCTTACTAGTCAGATATGTTCTTGGGCGGTGAATAGGGGGTATCGAGTCCAGTTCACTGAGCAAGGAGTAGGTCTTGTCTATTACATATTGGGTTTATGGAACGGTATCTGAGCTAATTTGACACCCGTGTTTTATGCATCACCCCACCTCACCTTTCCCGTTAAACAGCCATAGTGTGTTTTCTAAACGTGTGACTCTGTGCCGTTTTGTAATTCAGCTCAAGTGTAGCGGTTTTTACATTCCCTCTATAAGTGACATCTTATGACAAGTGTCTTTTTCTGTGTGACTTATTTCACTTGGAATCGTCGTACCTAAATTCACTCATCATGCTGCTACTAGCCTTATGACGTTGATTTCATGGCTGAGTGATATTCCTTTGTACATAAGGACCACAACTTCTTTATCCATTTTTTTCTTTCCTGGGATATTTAAGGTGTAACGGAGTGGAGGTTCTTGTCAAGAGAGCAGCCGTAAACTTTGGGGTGCCTGTATCTTGCTGATTTTTAGTTTTCCCAATTTATACGCCCATGAGTGGAAGTGCCCTATGCTCTCTAAGCTGAGTTTTTTAGATGTTTCAGGACACACCGTACACTTCTCCAGAGTGGCTGTTGGCAATTTACATCCCGCCCATCAGCGTAGCAAGGCTCCCGTTTCTCCATGGCCTGTCCTGCATTTCTGGTTTTGACACTTTATTCAGCATGGCCCTTTTGACCGATGGGAAGCGAGTCTTCTTTGTAGCGCTGATTTGCCTTCCCAGGTTGCTTGGTTGGCCAAAAAGGGCGTATGCGTTTTTTCCTGAATATATTCAGGAAAAAACGCATGCGCCCTTTTTGGCCAAGGGCATCGTTGTCGAGGTTTGGACGCTTTTCCTGTGCTTTCAAGGCGATTCGAATCTACCTCCTGAAATCTGTTTCCTGCAATTCTGCCTTGCTTTCAAATCCTCTTCGTTGCCTTCCCTCAATATATTTGTGGACGAGAGTTATCATTTATAATTCTGCAGGTTTGTGAATTGCAGTGCCCCTGAGCTCCATTTTCCAACTCGCTTTCTTGGGAGCTGGCCGCAAACGTGCAGGATTGCTTCAGGCCCTATTCTGGTTCCGGGCGGCAGGCTGAGCCTGTGGTTAATTCTGCTTCCTGATGGGAAAATAGAGTGACCTGTGCCTGTCCCAACACCTAGAGCTAGTCTCTCATTGGTTCCCCCTCTTCCCGTTCATCCTCAGGACAAATTGCAACCTGTACGGAACAGGAGGTGAAAGGTGCTGAGTCTCCAAGGAGGGAGATTGCTATTCAAGCGGGTGGAATGGCGAACCCGAGCACAAGGAGATGAGAAATGAGGTGCGTTTTAGAAACCTTTCCCGATCACACGGTGTACCATCTTCTGGGTTTCTCATGCATGTTTTCGATGTAGGAAGATGCCCTTGAACCTGGAGATCTGGGGCCCATGGAATGGGTACCACGCAGTATTACTTTAAAGGGTCTGCGTTTGCTCACCCAGCCTCACCAAACCTCTCAGCCCCAAGAGTGTCCACCCTTATGTCTCCATCAGCTGTGGGTCTAGATAGGGTCAATCCAGGTGGCATCACAGCCCCTGAACGAATTTTGTAAGAATTTCTCTCTCTTTCACTGTCTTTGTTTCACGGGTTTTTAAAAGTAATTGATTTTTATAATGGGGTTTAGCTGCTTTTCACTGCTGTGTTTATGCCGCTTTACACCCACTTGACTCACTTACAGAGAGATATCAATACATAGCTTTTAAATTCTTACTAGTCAGATATGTTCTTGGGCGGTGAATAGGGGGTATCGAGTCCAGTTCACTGAGCAAGGAGTAGGTCTTGTCTATTACATATTGGGTTTATGGAACGGTATCTGAGCTAATTTGACACCCGTGTTTTATGCATCACCCCACCTCACCTTTCCCGTTAAACAGCCATAGTGTGTTTTCTAAACGTGTGACTCTGTGCCGTTTTGTAATTCAGCTCAAGTGTAGCGGTTTTTACATTCCCTCTATAAGTGACATCTTATGACAAGTGTCTTTTTCTGTGTGACTTATTTCACTTGGAATCGTCGTACCTAAATCCACTCATCGTGCTGCTACTAGCCTTATGACGTTGATTTCATGGCTGAGTGATATTCCTTTGTACATAAGGACCACAACTTCTTTATCCACTTTTTTCTTTCCTGGGATATTTAAGGTGTAACGGAGTGGAGGTTCTTGTCAAGAGAGCAGCCGTAAACTTTGGGGTGCCTGTATCTTGCTGATTTTTAGTTTTCCCAATTTATACGCCCATGAGTGGAAGTGCCCTATGCTCTCTAAGCTGAGTTTTTTAGATGTTTCAGGACACACCGTACACTTCTCCAGAGTGGCTGTTGGCAATTTACATCCCGCCCATCAGCGTAGCAAGGCTCCCGTTTCTCCATGGCCTGTCCTGCATTTCTGGTTTTGACAATTTATTCAGCATGGCCCTTTAGACCGATGGGAAGCGAGTCTTCTTTGTAGCGCTGATTTGCCTTTCCAGGTTGCTTGGTTGGCCAAAAAGGGCGTATGCGTTTTTTCCTGAATATATTCAGGAAAAAACGCATACGCCCTTTTTGGCCAAGGGCATCGTTGTCGAGGCTTGGCCGCTTTTCCTGTGCTTTCAAGGCGATTCGAATCTACCTCCTGAAATCTGTTTCCTACAATTCTGCCTTGCTTTCAAATCCTCTTCGTTGCCTTCCCTCAATATATTTGTGGACGAGAGTTATCATTTATAACTCTGCAGGTTTGTGAATTGCAGTGCCCCTGAGCTCCATTTTTCAACTCGCTTTCTTGGGAGCTGGCCGCAAACGCGCAGGATTGCTTCAGGCCCTATTCTGGTTCCGGGCGGCAGGGTGAGCCTGTGGTTAATTCTTCTTCCTGATGGGAAAATAGAGTGACCTGTGCCTGTCCCAACACCTAGAGCTAGTCTCTCATTGGTTCCCCCTCTTCCCGTTCATCCTCAGGACAAATTGCAACCTGTACGGAACAGGAGGTGAAAGGTGCTGAGTCTCCAAGGAGGGAGATTGCTAGTCAAGCGGCTGGAATGGCGAACCCGAGCACAAGGAGATGAGAAATGAGGTGCGTTTTAGAAACCTTTCCCGATCACACGGTGTACCATCTTCTGGGTTTCTCATGCATGTTTTCGATGTAGGAAGATGCCCTTGAACCTGGAGATCTGGGGCCCATGGGATGGGTACCACGCAGTATTACTTTAAAGGGTCTGCGTTTGCTCACCCAGCCTCACCAAACCTCTCAGCCCCAAGAGTGTCCACCCTTATGTCTCCATCAGCTGTGGGTCTAGATAGGGTCAATCCAGGTGGCATCACAGCCCCTGAACGAATTTTGTAAGAATTTCTCTCTCTTTCACTGTCTTTGTTTCACGGGTTTTTAAAAGTAATTGATTTTTATAATGGGGTTTAGCTGCTTTTCACTGCTGTGTTTATGCCGCTTTACACCCACTTGACTCACTTAGAGAGAGATATCAATACATAGGTTTTAAGATTCTTACTAGTCAGATATGTTCTTGGGCGGTGAATAGGGGGTATCGAGTCCAGTTCACTGAGCAAGGAGTAGGTCTTGTCTATTACATATTGGGTTTATGGAACGGTATCTGAGCTAATTTGACACCCGTGTTTTATGCATCACCCCACCTCACCTTTCCCGTTAAACAGCCATAGTGTGTTTTCTAAACGTGTGACTCTGTGCCGTTTTGTAATTCAGCTCAAGTGTAGCGGTTTTTACATTCCCTCTATAAGTGACATCTTATGACAAGTGTCTTTTTCTGTGTGACTTATTTCACTTGGAATCGTCGTACCTAAATCCACTCATCATGCTGCTACTAGCCTTATGACGTTGATTTCATGGCTGAGTGATATTCCTTTGTACATAAGGACCACAACTTCTTTATCCATTTTTTTCTTTCCTGGGATATTTAAGGTGTAACGGAGTGGAGGTTCTTGTCAAGAGAGCAGCCGTAAACTTTGGGGTGCCTGTATCTTGCTGATTTTTAGTTTTCCCAATTTATACGCCCATGAGTGGAAGTGCCCTATGCTCTCTAAGCTGAGTTTTTTAGATGTTTCAGGACACACCGTACACTTCTCCAGAGTGGCTGTTGGCAATTTACATCCCGCCCATCAGCGTAGCAAGGCTCCCGTTTCTCCATGGCCTGTCCTGCATTTCTGGTTTTGACACTTTATTCAGCATGGCCCTTTTGACCGATGGGAAGCGAGTCTTCTTTGTAGCGCTGATTTGCCTTCCCAGGTTGCTTGGTTGGCCAAAAAGGGCGCATGCGTTTTTTCCTGAATATATTCAGGAAAAAACGCATGCGCCCTTTTTGGCCAAGGGCATCGTTGTCGAGGTTTGGACGCTTTTCCTGTGCTTTCAAGGCGATTCGAATCTACCTCCTGAAATCTGTTTCCTGCAATTCTGCCTTCCTTTCAAATCCTCTTCGTTGCCTTCCCTCAATATATTTGTGGACGAGAGTTATCATTTATAACTCTGCAGGTTTGTGAATTGCAGTGCCCCTGAGCTCCATTTTCCAACTCGCTTTCTTGGGAGCTGGCCGCAAACGCGCAGGATTGCTTCAGGCCCTATTCTGGTTCCGGGCGGCAGGCTGAGCCTGTGGTTAATTCTGCTTCCTGATGGGAAAATAGAGTGACCTGTGCCTGTCCCAACACCTAGAGCTAGTCTCTCATTGGTTCCCCCTCTTCCCGTTCATCCTCAGGACAAATTGCAACCTGTACGGAACAGGAGGTGAAAGGTGCTGAGTCTCCAAGGAGGGAGATTGCTATTCAAGCGGGTGGAATGGCGAACCCGAGCACAAGGAGATGAGAAATGAGGTGCGTTTTAGAAACCTTTCCCGATCACACGGTGTACCATCTTCTGGGTTTCTCATGCATGTTTTCGATGTAGGAAGATGCCCTTGAACCTGGAGATCTGGGGCCCATGGGATGTGTACCACGCAGTATTACTTTTAAGGGTCTGCGTTTGCTCACCCAACCTCACCAAACCTCTCAGCCCCAAGAGTGTCCACCCTTATGTCTCCATCAGCTGTGGGTCTAGATATGGTCAATACAGGTGGCATCACAGCCCCTGAACGAATTTTGTAAGAATTTCTCTCTCTTTCACTGTCTTTGTTTCACGGGTTTTTAAAAGTAATTGATTTTTATAATGGGGTTTAGCTGCTTTTCACTGCTGTGTTTATGCCGCTTTACACCCACTTGACTCACTTAGAGAGAGATATCAATACATAGGTTTTAAGATTCTTACTAGTCAGATATGTTCTTGGGCGGTGAATAGGGGGTATCGAGTCCAGTTCACTGAGCAAGGAGTAGGTCTTGTCTATTACATATTGGGTTTATGGAACGGTATCTGAGCTAATTTGACACCCGTGTTTTATGCATCACCCCACCTCACCTTTCCCGTTAAACAGCCATAGTGTGTTTTCTAAACGTGTGACTCTGTGCCGTTTTGTAATTCAGCTCAAGTGTAGCGGTTTTTACATTCCCTCTATAAGTGACATCTTATGACAAGTGTCTTTTTCTGTGTGACTTATTTCACTTGGAATCGTCGTACCTAAATTCACTCATCATGCTGCTACTAGCCTTATGACGTTGATTTCATGGCTGAGTGATATTCCTTTGTACATAAGGACCACAACTTCTTTATCCATTTTTTTCTTTCCTGGGATATTTAAGGTGTAACGGAGTGGAGGTTCTTGTCAAGAGAGCAGCCGTAAACTTTGGGGTGCCTGTATCTTGCTGATTTTTAGTTTTCCCAATTTATACGCCCATGAGTGGAAGTGCCCTATGCTCTCTAAGCTGAGTTTTTTAGATGTTTCAGGACACACCGTACACTTCTCCAGAGTGGCTGTTGGCAATTTACATCCCGCCCATCAGCGTAGCAAGGCTCCCGTTTCTCCATGGCCTGTCCTGCATTTCTGGTTTTGACACTTTATTCAGCATGGCCCTTTTGACCGATGGGAAGCGAGACTTCTTTGTAGCGCTGATTTGCCTTCCCAGGTTGCTTGGTTGGCCAAAAAGGGCGTATGCGTTTTTTCCTGAATATATTCAGGAAAAAACGCATACGCCCTTTTTGGCCAAGGGCATCGTTGTCGAGGTTTGGCCGCTTTTCCTGTGTTTTCAAGGCGATTCGAATCTACCTCCTGAAATCTGTTTCCTGCAATTCTGCCTTGCTTTCAAATCCTCTTCGTTGCCTTCCCTCAATATATTTGTGGACGAGAGTTATCATTTATAATTCTGCAGGTTTGTGAATTGCAGTGCCCCTGAGCTCCATTTTCCAACTCGCTTTCTTGGGAGCTGGCCGCAAACGCGCAGGATTGCTTCAGGCCCTATTCTGGTTCCGGGCGGCGGGCTGAGCCTGTGGTTAATTCTGCTTCCTGATGGGAAAATAGAGTGACCTGTGCCTGTCCCAACACCTAGAGCTAGTCTCTCATTGGTTCCCCCTCTTCCCGTTCATCCTCAGGACAAATTGCAACCTGTACGGAACAGGAGGTGAAAGGTGCTGAGTCTCCAAGGAGGGAGATTGCTTGTCAAGCGGCTGGAATGGCGAACCCGAGCACAAGGAGATGAGAAATGAGGGGCGTTTTAGAAACCTTTCCCGATCACACGGTGTACCATCTTCTGGGTTTCTCATGCATGTTTTCGATGTAGGAAGATGCCCTTGAACCTGGAGATTTGAGGCCCATGGGATGGGTACCACGCACTATTACTTTTAAGGGTCTGCGTTTGCTCACCCAACCTCACCAAACCTCTCAGACCCAAGAGTGTCCACCCTTATGTCTCCATCAGCTGTGGGTCTAGATATGGTCAATCCAGGTGGCATCACAGCCCCTGAACGAATTTTGTAAGAATTTCTCTCTCTTTCACTGTCTTTGTTTCACGGGTTTTTAAAAGTAATTGATTTTTATAATGAGGTTTAGCTGCTTTTCACTGCTGTGTTTATGCCGCTTTACACCCACTTGACTCACTTAGAGAGAGATATCAATACATAGGTTTTAAGATTCTTACTAGTCAGATATGTTCTTGGGCGGTGAATAGGGGGTATTGAGTCCAGTTAACTGAGCAAGGGGTAGGGTCTTGTCTATTACATATTGGGTTTATGGAACGGTATCTGAGCTAATTTGACACCCGTGTTTTATGCATCACCCCACCTCACCTTTCCCGTTAAACAGCCATAGTGTGTTTTCTAAACGTGTGACTCTGTGCCGTTTTGTAATTCAGCTCAAGTGTAGCGGTTTTTACATTCCCTCTATAAGTGACATCTTATGACAAGTGTCTTTTTCTGTGTGACTTATTTCACTTGGAATCGTCGTACCTAAATCCACTCATCATGCTGCTACTAGCCTTATGACGTTGATTTCATGGCTGAGTGATATTCCTTTGTACATAAGGACCACAACTTCTTTATCCACTTTTTTCTTTCCTGGGATATTTAAGGTGTAACGGAGTGGAGGTTCTTGTCAAGAGAGCAGCCGTAAACTTTGGGGTGCCTGTATCTTGCTGATTTTTAGTTTTCCCAATTTATACGCCCATGAGTGGAAGTGCCCTATGCTCTCTAAGCTGAGTTTTTTAGATGTTTCAGGACACACCGTACACTTCTCCAGAGTGGCTGTTGGCAATTTACATCCCGCCCATCAGCGTAGCAAGGCTCCCGTTTCTCCATGGCCTGTCCTGCATTTCTGGTTTTGACACTTTATTCAGCATGGCCCTTTTGACCGATGGGAAGCGAGTCTTCTTTGTAGCGCTGATTTGCCTTCCCAGGTTGCTTGGTTGGCCAAAAAGGGCGTATGCGTTTTTTCCTGAATATATTCAGGAAAAAACGCATACGCCCTTTTTGGCCAAGGGCATCGTTGTCGAGGTTTGGCCGCTTTTCCTGTGCTTTCAAGGCGATTCGAATCTACCTCCTGAAATCTGTTTCCTGCAATTCTGCCTTGCTTTCAAATCCTCTTCGTTGCCTTCCCTCAATATATTTGTGGACGAGAGTTATCATTTATAACTCTGCAGGTTTGTGAATTGCAGTGCCCCTGAGCTCCATTTTCCAACTCGCTTTCTTGGGAGCTGGCCGCAAACGCGCAGGATTGCTTCAGGCCCTATTCTGGTTCCGGGCGGCAGGCTGAGCCTGTGGTTAATTCTGCTTCCTGATGAGAAGATAGAGTGACCTGTGCCTGTCCCAACACCTAGAGCTAGTCTCTCATTGGTTCCCCCTCTTCCCGTTCATCCTCAGGACAAATTGCAACCTGTACGGAACAGGAGGTGAAAGGTGCTGAGTCTCCAAGGAGGGAGATTGCTAGTCAAGCGGCTGGAATGGCGAACCCGAGCACAAGGAGATGAGAAATGAGGTGCGTTTTAGAAACCTTTCCCGATCACACGGTGTACCATCTTCTGGGTTTCTCATGCATGTTTTCGATGTATGAAGATGCCCTTGAACCTGGAGATTTGAGGCCCATGGGATGGGTAGCACGCAGTATTACTTTTAAGGGTCTGCATTTGCTCACCCAACCTCACCAAACCTCTCAGCCCCAAGAGTGTCCACCCTTATGTCTCCATCAGCTGTGGGTCTAGATATGGTCAATCCAGGTGGCATCACAGCCCCTGAACGAATTTTGTAAGAATTTCTCTCTCTTTCACTGTCTTTGTTTCACGGGTTTTTAAAAGTAATTGATTTTTATAATGGGGTTTAGCTGCTTTTCACTGCTGTGTTTATGCCGCTTTACACCCACTTGACTCACTTACAGAGAGATATCAATACATAGGTTTCAAGATTCTTACTAGTCAGATATGTTCTTGGGCGGTGAATAGGGGGTATCGAGTCCAGTTCACTGAGCAAGGAGTAGGGTCTTGTCTATTACATATTGGGTTTATGGAACGGTATCTGAGCTAATTTGACACCCGTGTTTTATGCATCACCCCACCTCACCTTTCCCGTTAAACAGCCATAGTGTGTTTTCTAAACGTGTGACTCTGTGCCGTTTTGTAATTCAGCTCAAGTGTAGCGGTTTTTACATTCCCTCTATAAGTGACATCTTATGACAAGTGTCTTTTTCTGTGTGACTTATTTCACTTGGAATCGTCGTACCTAAATCCACTCATCATGCTGCTACTAGCCTTATGACGTTGATTTCATGGCTGAGTGATATTCCTTTGTACATAAGGACCACAACTTCTTTATTCATTTTTTTCTTTCCTGGGATATTTAAGGTGTAACGGAGTGGAGGTTCTTGTCAAGATAGCAGCCGTAAACTTTGGGGTGCCTGTATCTTGCTGATTTTTAGTTTTCCCAATTTATACGCCCATGAGTGGAAGTGCCCTATGCTCTCTAAGCTGAGTTTTTTAGATGTTTCAGGACACACCGTACACTTCTCCAGAGTGGCTGTTGGCAATTTACATCCCGCCCATCAGCGTAGCAAGGCTCCCGTTTCTCCATGGCCTGTCCTGCATTTCTGGTTTTGACACTTTATTCAGCATGGCCCTTTTGACCGATGGGAAGCGAGACTTCTTTGTAGCGCTGATTTGCGTTCCCAGGTTGCTTGGTTGGCCAAAAAGGGCGTATGCGTTTTTTCCTGAATATATTCAGGAAAAAACGCATACGCCCTTTTTGGCCAAGGGCATCGTTGTCGAGGTTTGGCCGCTTTTCCTGTGCTTTCAAGGCGATTCGAATCTACCTCTGAAATCTGTTTCCTGCAATTCTGCCTTGCTTTCAAATCCTCTTCGTTGCCTTCCCTCAATATATTTGTGGACGAGAGTTCTCATTTATAACTCTGCAGGTTTGTGAATTGCAGTGCCCCTGAGCTCCATTTTTCAACTCGCTTTCTTGGGAGCTGGCCGCAAACGCGCAGGATTGCTTCAGGCCCTATTCTGGTTCCGGGAGGCAGGGTGAGCCTGTGGTTAATTCTTCTTCCTGATGGGAAAATAGAGTGACCTGTGCCTGTCCCAACACCTAGAGCTAGTCTCTCATTGGTTCCCCCTCTTCCCGTTCATCCTCAGGACAAATTGCAACCTGTACGGAACAGGAGGTGAAAGGTGCTGAGTCTCCAAGGAGGGAGATTGCTATTCAAGCGGGTGGAATGGCGAACCCGAGCACAAGGAGATGAGAAATGAGGTGCGTTTTAGAAACCTTTCCCGATCACACGGTGTACCATCTTCTGGGTTTCTCATGCATGTTTTCGATGTAGGAAGATGCCCTTGAACCTGGAGATCTGGGGCCCATGGAATGGGTACCACGCAGTATTACTTTAAAGGGTCTGCGTTTGCTCACCCAGCCTCACCAAACCTCTCAGCCCCAAGAGTGTCCACCCTTATGTCTCCATCAGCTGTGGGTCTAGATAGGGTCAATCCAGGTGGCATCACAGCCCCTGAACGAATTTTGTAAGAATTTCTCTCTCTTTCACTGTCTTTGTTTCACGGGTTTTTAAAAGTAATTGATTTTTATAATGGGGTTTAGCTGCTTTTCACTGCTGTGTTTATGCCGCTTTACACCCACTTGACTCACTTACAGAGAGTTATCAATACATAGCTTTTAAATTCTTACTAGTCAGATATGTTCTTGGGCGGTGAATAGGGGGTATCGAGTCCAGTTCACTGAGCAAGGAGTAGGTCTTGTCTATTACATATTGGGTTTATGGAACGGTATCTGAGCTAATTTGACACCCGTGTTTTATGCATCACCCCACCTCACCTTTCCCGTTAAACAGCCATAGTGTGTTTTCTAAACGTGTGACTCTGTGCCGTTTTGTAATTCAGCTCAAGTGTAGCGGTTTTTACATTCCCTCTATAAGTGACATCTTATGACAAGTGTCTTTTTCTGTGTGACTTATTTCACTTGGAATCGTCGTACCTAAATCCACTCATCGTGCTGCTACTAGCCTTATGACGTTGATTTCATGGCTGAGTGATATTCCTTTGTACATAAGGACCACAACTTCTTTATCCACTTTTTTCTTTCCTGGGATATTTAAGGTGTAACGGAGTGGAGGTTCTTGTCAAGAGAGCAGCCGTAAACTTTGGGGTGCCTGTATCTTGCTGATTTTTAGTTTTCCCAATTTATACGCCCATGAGTGGAAGTGCCCTATGCTCTCTAAGCTGAGTTTTTTAGATGTTTCAGGACACACCGTACACTTCTCCAGAGTGGCTGTTGGCAATTTACATCCCGCCCATCAGCGTAGCAAGGCTCCCGTTTCTCCATGGCCTGTCCTGCATTTCTGGTTTTGACAATTTATTCAGCATGGCCCTTTAGACCGATGGGAAGCGAGTCTTCTTTGTAGCGCTGATTTGCCTTTCCAGGTTGCTTGGTTGGCCAAAAAGGGCGTATGCGTTTTTTCCTGAATATATTCAGGAAAAAACGCATACGCCCTTTTTGGCCAAGGGCATCGTTGTCGAGGTTTGGCCGCTTTTCCTGTGCTTTCAAGGCGATTCGAATCTACCTCCTGAAATCTGTTTCCTACAATTCTGCCTTGCTTTCAAATCCTCTTCGTTGCCTTCCCTCAATATATTTGTGGACGCGAGTTATCATTTATAACTCTGCAGGTTTGTGAATTGCAGTGCCCTTGAGCTCCATTTTTCAACTCGCTTTCTTGGGAGTTGGCCGCAAACGCGCAGGATTGCTTCAGACCCTATTCTGGTTCCGGGCGGCAGGCTGAGCCTGTGGTTAATTCTGCTTCCTGATGGGAAAATAGAGTGACCTGTGCCTGTCCCAACACCTAGAGCTAGTCTCTCATTGGTTCCCCCTCTTCCCGTTCATCCTCAGGACAAATTGCAACCTGTACGGAACAGGAGGTGAAAGGTGCTGAGTCTCCAAGGAGGGAGATTGCTAGTCAAGCGGCTGGAATGGCGAACCCGAGCACAAGGAGATGAGAAATGAGGTGCGTTTTAGAAACCTTTCCCGATCACACGGTGTACCATCTTCTGGGTTTCTCATGCATGTTTTCGATGTAGGAAGATGCCCTTGAACCTGGAGATCTGGGGCCCATGGGATGGGTACCACGCAGTATTACTTTAAAGGGTCTGCGTTTGCTCACCCAGCCTCACCAAACCTCTCAGCCCCAAGAGTGTCCACCCTTATGTCTCCATCAGCTGTGGGTCTAGATAGGGTCAATCCAGGTGGCATCACAGCCCCTGAACGAATTTTGTAAGAATTTCTCTCTCTTTCACTGTCTTTGTTTCACGGGTTTTTAAAAGTAATTGATTTTTATAATGGGGTTTAGCTGCTTTTCACTGCTGTGTTTATGCCGCTTTACACCCACTTGACTCACTTAGAGAGAGATATCAATACATAGGTTTTAAGATTCTTACTAGTCAGATATGTTCTTGGGCGGTGAATAGGGGGTATCGAGTCCAGTTCACTGAGCAAGGAGTAGGTCTTGTCTATTACATATTGGGTTTATGGAATGGTATCTGAGCTAATTTGACACCCGTGTTTTATGCATCACCCCACCTCACCTTTCCCGTTAAACAGCCATAGTGTGTTTTCTAAACGTGTGACTCTGTGCCGTTTTGTAATTCAGCTCAAGTGTAGCGGTTTTTACATTCCCTCTATAAGTGACATCTTATGACAAGTGTCTTTTTCTGTGTGACTTATTTCACTTGGAATCGTCGTACCTAAATCCACTCATCATGCTGCTACTAGCCTTATGACGTTGATTTCATGGCTGAGTGATATTCCTTTGTACATAAGGACCACAACTTCTTTATCCATTTTTTTCTCTCCTGGGATATTTAAGGTGTAACGGAGTGGAGGTTCTTGTCAAGAGAGCAGCCGTAAACTTTGGGGTGCCTGTATCTTGCTGATTTTTAGTTTTCCCAATTTATACGCCCATGAGTGGAAGTGCCCTATGCTCTCTAAGCTGAGTTTTTTAGATGTTTCAGGACACACCGTACACTTCTCCAGAGTGGCTGTTGGCAATTTACATCCCGCCCATCAGCGTAGCAAGGCTCCCGTTTCTCCATGGCCTGTCCTGCATTTCTGGTTTTGACAATTTATTCAGCGTGGCCCTTTTGACCGATGGGAAGCGAGACTTCTTTGTAGCGCTGATTTGCCTTTCCAGGTTGCTTGGTTGGCCAAAAAGGGCGTATGCGTTTTTTCCTGAATATATTCAGGAAAAAACGCATACGCCCTTTTTGGCCAAGGGCATCGTTGTCGAGGTTTGGCCGCTTTTCCTGTGCTTTCAAGGCGATTCGAATCTACCTCCTGAAATCTGTTTCCTACAATTCTGCCTTGCTTTCAAATCCTCTTCGTTGCCTTCCCTCAATATATTTGTGGACGAGAGTTATCATTTATAACTCTGCAGGTTTGTGAATTGCAGTGCCCCTGAGCTCCATTTTTCAACTCGCTTTCTTGGGAGCTGGCCGCAAACGCGCAGGATTGCTTCAGGCCCTATTCTGGTTCCGGGCGGCAGGGTGAGCCTGTGGTTAATTCTTCTTCCTGATGGGAAAATAGAGTGACCTGTGCCTGTCCCAACACCTAGAGCTAGTCTCTCATTGGTTCCCCCTCTTCCCGTTCATCCTCAGGACAAATTGCAACCTGTACGGAACAGGAGGTGAAAGGTGCTGAGTCTCCAAGGAGGGAGATTGCTAGTCAAGCGGCTGGAATGGCGAACCCGAGCACAAGGAGATGAGAAATGAGGTGCGTTTTAGAAACCTTTCCCGATCACACGGTGTACCATCTTCTGGGTTTCTCATGCATGTTTTCGATGTAGGAAGATGCCCTTGAACCTGGAGATCTGGGGCCCATGGGATGGGTACCACGCAGTATTACTTTAAAGGGTCTGCGTTTGCTCACCCAGCCTCACCAAACCTCTCAGCCCCAAGAGTGTCCACCCTTATGTCTCCATCAGCTGTGGGTCTAGATATGGTCAATCCAGGTGGCATCACAGCCCCTGAACGAATTTTGTAAGAATTTCTCTCTCTTTCACTGTCTTTGTTTCACGGGTTTTTAAAAGTAATTGATTTTTATAATGGGGTTTAGCTGCTTTTCACTGCTGTGTTTATGCCGCTTTACACCCACTTGACTCACTTAGAGAGAGATATCAATACATAGGTTTTAAGATTCTTACTAGTCAGATATGTTCTTGGGCGGTGAATAGGGGGTATCGAGTCCAGTTCACTGAGCAAGGAGTAGGTCTTGTCTATTACATATTGGGTTTATGGAACGGTATCTGAGCTAATTTGACACCCGTGTTTTATGCATCACCCCACCTCACCTTTCCCGTTAAACAGCCATAGTGTGTTTTCTAAACGTGTGACTCTGTGCCGTTTTGTAATTCAGCTCAAGTGTAGCGGTTTTTACATTCCCTCTATAAGTGACATCTTATGACAAGTGTCTTTTTCTGTGTGACTTATTTCACTTGGAATCGTCGTACCTAAATCCACTCATCATGCTGCTACTAGCCTTATGACGTTGATTTCATGGCTGAGTGATATTCCTTTGTACATAAGGACCACAACTTCTTTATCCATTTTTTTCTTTCCTGGGATATTTAAGGTGTAACGGAGTGGAGGTTCTTGTCAAGAGAGCAGCCGTAAACTTTGGGGTGCCTGTATCTTGCTGATTTTTAGTTTTCCCAATTTATACGCCCATGAGTGGAAGTGCCCTATGCTCTCTAAGCTGAGTTTTTTAGATGTTTCAGGACACACCGTACACTTCTCCAGAGTGGCTGTTGGCAATTTACATCCCGCCCATCAGCGTAGCAAGGCTCCCGTTTCTCCATGGCCTGTCCTGCATTTCTGGTTTTGACACTTTATTCAGCATGGCCCTTTTGACCGATGGGAAGCGAGTCTTCTTTGTAGCGCTGATTTGCCTTCCCAGGTTGCTTGGTTGGCCAAAAAGGGCGCATGCGTTTTTTCCTGAATATATTCAGGAAAAAACGCATGTGCCCTTTTTGGCCAAGGGCATCGTTGTCGAGGTTTGGACGCTTTTCCTGTGCTTTCAAGGCGATTCGAATCTACCTCCTGAAATCTGTTTCCTGCAATTCTGCCTTCCTTTCAAATCCTCTTCGTTGCCTTCCCTCAATATATTTGTGGACGAGAGTTATCATTTATAACTCTGCAGGTTTGTGAATTGCAGTGCCCCTGAGCTCCATTTTCCAACTCGCTTTCTTGGGAGCTGGCCGCAAACGCGCAGGATTGCTTCAGGCCCTATTCTGGTTCCGGGCGGCAGGCTGAGCCTGTGGTTAATTCTGCTTCCTGATGGGAAAATAGAGTGACCTGTGCCTGTCCCAACACCTAGAGCTAGTCTCTCATTGGTTCCCCCTCTTCCCGTTCATCCTCAGGACAAATTGCAACCTGTACGGAACAGGAGGTGAAAGGTGCTGAGTCTCCAAGGAGGGAGATTGCTATTCAAGCGGGTGGAATGGCGAACCCGAGCACAAGGAGATGAGAAATGAGGTGCGTTTTAGAAACCTTTCCCGATCACACGGTGTACCATCTTCTGGGTTTCTCATGCATGTTTTCGATGTAGGAAGATGCCCTTGAACCTGGAGATCTGGGGCCCATGGGATGTGTACCACGCAGTATTACTTTTAAGGGTCTGCGTTTGCTCACCCAACCTCACCAAACCTCTCAGCCCCAAGAGTGTCCACCCTTATGTCTCCATCAGCTGTGGGTCTAGATATGGTCAATACAGGTGGCATCACAGCCCCTGAACGAATTTTGTAAGAATTTCTCTCTCTTTCACTGTCTTTGTTTCACGGGTTTTTAAAAGTAATTGATTTTTATAATGGGGTTTAGCTGCTTTTCACTGCTGTGTTTATGCCGCTTTACACCCACTTGACTCACTTAGAGAGAGATATCAATACATAGGTTTTAAGATTCTTACTAGTCAGATATGTTCTTGGGCGGTGAATAGGGGGTATCGAGTCCAGTTCACTGAGCAAGGAGTAGGTCTTGTCTATTACATATTGGGTTTATGGAACGGTATCTGAGCTAATTTGACACCCGTGTTTTATGCATCACCCCACCTCACCTTTCCCGTTAAACAGCCATAGTGTGTTTTCTAAACGTGTGACTCTGTGCCGTTTTGTAATTCAGCTCAAGTGTAGCGGTTTTTACATTCCCTCTATAAGTGACATCTTATGACAAGTGTCTTTTTCTGTGTGACTTATTTCACTTGGAATCGTCGTACCTAAATTCACTCATCATGCTGCTACTAGCCTTATGACGTTGATTTCATGGCTGAGTGATATTCCTTTGTACATAAGGACCACAACTTCTTTATCCATTTTTTTCTTTCCTGGGATATTTAAGGTGTAACGGAGTGGAGGTTCTTGTCAAGAGAGCAGCCGTAAACTTTGGGGTGCCTGTATCTTGCTGATTTTTAGTTTTCCCAATTTATACGCCCATGAGTGGAAGTGCCCTATGCTCTCTAAGCTGAGTTTTTTAGATGTTTCAGGACACACCGTACACTTCTCCAGAGTGGCTGTTGGCAATTTACATCCCGCCCATCAGCGTAGCAAGGCTCCCGTTTCTCCATGGCCTGTCCTGCATTTCTGGTTTTGACACTTTATTCAGCATGGCCCTTTTGACCGATGGGAAGCGAGACTTCTTTGTAGCGCTGATTTGCCTTCCCAGGTTGCTTGGTTGGCCAAAAAGGGCGTATGCGTTTTTTCCTGAATATATTCAGGAAAAAACGCATACGCCCTTTTTGGCCAAGGGCATCGTTGTCGAGGTTTGGCCGCTTTTCCTGTGTTTTCAAGGCGATTCGAATCTACCTCCTGAAATCTGTTTCCTGCAATTCTGCCTTGCTTTCAAATCCTCTTCGTTGCCTTCCCTCAATATATTTGTGGACGAGAGTTATCATTTATAATTCTGCAGGTTTGTGAATTGCAGTGCCCCTGAGCTCCATTTTCCAACTCGCTTTCTTGGGAGCTGGCCGCAAACGCGCAGGATTGCTTCAGGCCCTATTCTGGTTCCGGGCGGCGGGCTGAGCCTGTGGTTAATTCTGCTTCCTGATGGGAAAATAGAGTGACCTGTGCCTGTCCCAACACCTAGAGCTAGTCTCTCATTGGTTCCCCCTCTTCCCGTTCATCCTCAGGACAAATTGCAACCTGTACGGAACAGGAGGTGAAAGGTGCTGAGTCTCCAAGGAGGGAGATTGCTTGTCAAGCGGCTGGAATGGCGAACCCGAGCACAAGGAGATGAGAAATGAGGGGCGTTTTAGAAACCTTTCCCGATCACACGGTGTACCATCTTCTGGGTTTCTCATGCATGTTTTCGATGTAGGAAGATGCCCTTGAACCTGGAGATTTGAGGCCCATGGGATGGGTACCACGCACTATTACTTTTAAGGGTCTGCGTTTGCTCACCCAACCTCACCAAACCTCTCAGACCCAAGAGTGTCCACCCTTATGTCTCCATCAGCTGTGGGTCTAGATATGGTCAATCCAGGTGGCATCACAGCCCCTGAACGAATTTTGTAAGAATTTCTCTCTCTTTCACTGTCTTTGTTTCACGGGTTTTTAAAAGTAATTGATTTTTATAATGAGGTTTAGCTGCTTTTCACTGCTGTGTTTATGCCGCTTTACACCCACTTGACTCACTTAGAGAGAGATATCAATACATAGGTTTTAAGATTCTTACTAGTCAGATATGTTCTTGGGCGGTGAATAGGGGGTATTGAGTCCAGTTAACTGAGCAAGGGGTAGGGTCTTGTCTATTACATATTGGGTTTATGGAACGGTATCTGAGCTAATTTGACACCCGTGTTTTATGCATCACCCCACCTCACCTTTCCCGTTAAACAGCCATAGTGTGTTTTCTAAACGTGTGACTCTGTGCCGTTTTGTAATTCAGCTCAAGTGTAGCGGTTTTTACATTCCCTCTATAAGTGACATCTTATGACAAGTGTCTTTTTCTGTGTGACTTATTTCACTTGGAATCGTCGTACCTAAATCCACTCATCATGCTGCTACTAGCCTTATGACGTTGATTTCATGGCTGAGTGATATTCCTTTGTACATAAGGACCACAACTTCTTTATCCACTTTTTTCTTTCCTGGGATATTTAAGGTGTAACGGAGTGGAGGTTCTTGTCAAGAGAGCAGCCGTAAACTTTGGGGTGCCTGTATCTTGCTGATTTTTAGTTTTCCCAATTTATACGCCCATGAGTGGAAGTGCCCTATGCTCTCTAAGCTGAGTTTTTTAGATGTTTCAGGACACACCGTACACTTCTCCAGAGTGGCTGTTGGCAATTTACATCCCGCCCATCAGCGTAGCAAGGCTCCCGTTTCTCCATGGCCTGTCCTGCATTTCTGGTTTTGACACTTTATTCAGCATGGCCCTTTTGACCGATGGGAAGCGAGTCTTCTTTGTAGCGCTGATTTGCCTTCCCAGGTTGCTTGGTTGGCCAAAAAGGGCGTATGCGTTTTTTCCTGAATATATTCAGGAAAAAACGCATACGCCCTTTTTGGCCAAGGGCATCGTTGTCGAGGTTTGGCCGCTTTTCCTGTGCTTTCAAGGCGATTCGAATCTACCTCCTGAAATCTGTTTCCTGCAATTCTGCCTTGCTTTCAAATCCTCTTCGTTGCCTTCCCTCAATATATTTGTGGACGAGAGTTATCATTTATAACTCTGCAGGTTTGTGAATTGCAGTGCCCCTGAGCTCCATTTTCCAACTCGCTTTCTTGGGAGCTGGCCGCAAACGCGCAGGATTGCTTCAGGCCCTATTCTGGTTCCGGGCGGCAGGCTGAGCCTGTGGTTAATTCTGCTTCCTGATGAGAAGATAGAGTGACCTGTGCCTGTCCCAACACCTAGAGCTAGTCTCTCATTGGTTCCCCCTCTTCCCGTTCATCCTCAGGACAAATTGCAACCTGTACGGAACAGGAGGTGAAAGGTGCTGAGTCTCCAAGGAGGGAGATTGCTAGTCAAGCGGCTGGAATGGCGAACCCGAGCACAAGGAGATGAGAAATGAGGTGCGTTTTAGAAACCTTTCCCGATCACACGGTGTACCATCTTCTGGGTTTCTCATGCATGTTTTCGATGTATGAAGATGCCCTTGAACCTGGAGATTTGAGGCCCATGGGATGGGTAGCACGCAGTATTACTTTTAAGGGTCTGCATTTGCTCACCCAACCTCACCAAACCTCTCAGCCCCAAGAGTGTCCACCCTTATGTCTCCATCAGCTGTGGGTCTAGATATGGTCAATCCAGGTGGCATCACAGCCCCTGAACGAATTTTGTAAGAATTTCTCTCTCTTTCACTGTCTTTGTTTCACGGGTTTTTAAAAGTAATTGATTTTTATAATGGGGTTTAGCTGCTTTTCACTGCTGTGTTTATGCCGCTTTACACCCACTTGACTCACTTACAGAGAGATATCAATACATAGTTTCAAGATTCTTACTAGTCAGATATGTTCTTGGGCGGTGAATAGGGGGTATCGAGTCCAGTTCACTGAGCAAGGAGTAGGGTCTTGTCTATTACATATTGGGTTTATGGAACGGTATCTGAGCTAATTTGACACCCGTGTTTTATGCATCACCCCACCTCACCTTTCCCGTTAAACAGCCATAGTGTGTTTTCTAAACGTGTGACTCTGTGCCGTTTTGTAATTCAGCTCAAGTGTAGCGGTTTTTACATTCCCTCTATAAGTGACATCTTATGACAAGTGTCTTTTTCTGTGTGACTTATTTCACTTGGAATCGTCGTACCTAAATCCACTCATCATGCTGCTACTAGCCTTATGACGTTGATTTCATGGCTGAGTGATATTCCTTTGTACATAAGGACCACAACTTCTTTATTCATTTTTTTCTTTCCTGGGATATTTAAGGTGTAACGGAGTGGAGGTTCTTGTCAAGATAGCAGCCGTAAACTTTGGGGTGCCTGTATCTTGCTGATTTTTAGTTTTCCCAATTTATACGCCCATGAGTGGAAGTGCCCTATGCTCTCTAAGCTGAGTTTTTTAGATGTTTCAGGACACACCGTACACTTCTCCAGAGTGGCTGTTGGCAATTTACATCCCGCCCATCAGCGTAGCAAGGCTCCCGTTTCTCCATGGCCTGTCCTGCATTTCTGGTTTTGACACTTTATTCAGCATGGCCCTTTTGACCGATGGGAAGCGAGACTTCTTTGTAGCGCTGATTTGCGTTCCCAGGTTGCTTGGTTGGCCAAAAAGGGCGTATGCGTTTTTTCCTGAATATATTCAGGAAAAAACGCATACGCCCTTTTTGGCCAAGGGCATCGTTGTCGAGGTTTGGCCGCTTTTCCTGTGCTTTCAAGGCGATTCGAATCTACCTCTGAAATCTGTTTCCTGCAATTCTGCCTTGCTTTCAAATCCTCTTCGTTGCCTTCCCTCAATATATTTGTGGACGAGAGTTCTCATTTATAACTCTGCAGGTTTGTGAATTGCAGTGCCCCTGAGCTCCATTTTTCAACTCGCTTTCTTGGGAGCTGGCCGCAAACGCGCAGGATTGCTTCAGGCCCTATTCTGGTTCCGGGAGGCAGGGTGAGCCTGTGGTTAATTCTTCTTCCTGATGGGAAAATAGAGTGACCTGTGCCTGTCCCAACACCTAGAGCTAGTCTCTCATTGGTTCCCCCTCTTCCCGTTCATCCTCAGGACAAATTGCAACCTGTACGGAACAGGAGGTGAAAGGTGCTGAGTCTCCAAGGAGGGAGATTGCTATTCAAGCGGGTGGAATGGCGAACCCGAGCACAAGGAGATGAGAAATGAGGTGCGTTTTAGAAACCTTTCCCGATCACACGGTGTACCATCTTCTGGGTTTCTCATGCATGTTTTCGATGTAGGAAGATGCCCTTGAACCTGGAGATCTGGGGCCCATGGAATGGGTACCACGCAGTATTACTTTAAAGGGTCTGCGTTTGCTCACCCAGCCTCACCAAACCTCTCAGCCCCAAGAGTGTCCACCCTTATGTCTCCATCAGCTGTGGGTCTAGATAGGGTCAATCCAGGTGGCATCACAGCCCCTGAACGAATTTTGTAAGAATTTCTCTCTCTTTCACTGTCTTTGTTTCACGGGTTTTTAAAAGTAATTGATTTTTATAATGGGGTTTAGCTGCTTTTCACTGCTGTGTTTATGCCGCTTTACACCCACTTGACTCACTTACAGAGAGTTATCAATACATAGCTTTTAAATTCTTACTAGTCAGATATGTTCTTGGGCGGTGAATAGGGGGTATCGAGTCCAGTTCACTGAGCAAGGAGTAGGTCTTGTCTATTACATATTGGGTTTATGGAACGGTATCTGAGCTAATTTGACACCCGTGTTTTATGCATCACCCCACCTCACCTTTCCCGTTAAACAGCCATAGTGTGTTTTCTAAACGTGTGACTCTGTGCCGTTTTGTAATTCAGCTCAAGTGTAGCGGTTTTTACATTCCCTCTATAAGTGACATCTTATGACAAGTGTCTTTTTCTGTGTGACTTATTTCACTTGGAATCGTCGTACCTAAATCCACTCATCGTGCTGCTACTAGCCTTATGACGTTGATTTCATGGCTGAGTGATATTCCTTTGTACATAAGGACCACAACTTCTTTATCCACTTTTTTCTTTCCTGGGATATTTAAGGTGTAACGGAGTGGAGGTTCTTGTCAAGAGAGCAGCCGTAAACTTTGGGGTGCCTGTATCTTGCTGATTTTTAGTTTTCCCAATTTATACGCCCATGAGTGGAAGTGCCCTATGCTCTCTAAGCTGAGTTTTTTAGATGTTTCAGGACACACCGTACACTTCTCCAGAGTGGCTGTTGGCAATTTACATCCCGCCCATCAGCGTAGCAAGGCTCCCGTTTCTCCATGGCCTGTCCTGCATTTCTGGTTTTGACAATTTATTCAGCATGGCCCTTTAGACCGATGGGAAGCGAGTCTTCTTTGTAGCGCTGATTTGCCTTTCCAGGTTGCTTGGTTGGCCAAAAAGGGCGTATGCGTTTTTTCCTGAATATATTCAGGAAAAAACGCATACGCCCTTTTTGGCCAAGGGCATCGTTGTCGAGGTTTGGCCGCTTTTCCTGTGCTTTCAAGGCGATTCGAATCTACCTCCTGAAATCTGTTTCCTACAATTCTGCCTTGCTTTCAAATCCTCTTCGTTGCCTTCCCTCAATATATTTGTGGACGCGAGTTATCATTTATAACTCTGCAGGTTTGTGAATTGCAGTGCCCTTGAGCTCCATTTTTCAACTCGCTTTCTTGGGAGTTGGCCGCAAACGCGCAGGATTGCTTCAGACCCTATTCTGGTTCCGGGCGGCAGGCTGAGCCTGTGGTTAATTCTGCTTCCTGATGGGAAAATAGAGTGACCTGTGCCTGTCCCAACACCTAGAGCTAGTCTCTCATTGGTTCCCCCTCTTCCCGTTCATCCTCAGGACAAATTGCAACCTGTACGGAACAGGAGGTGAAAGGTGCTGAGTCTCCAAGGAGGGAGATTGCTAGTCAAGCGGCTGGAATGGCGAACCCGAGCACAAGGAGATGAGAAATGAGGTGCGTTTTAGAAACCTTTCCCGATCACACGGTGTACCATCTTCTGGGTTTCTCATGCATGTTTTCGATGTAGGAAGATGCCCTTGAACCTGGAGATCTGGGGCCCATGGGATGGGTACCACGCAGTATTACTTTAAAGGGTCTGCGTTTGCTCACCCAGCCTCACCAAACCTCTCAGCCCCAAGAGTGTCCACCCTTATGTCTCCATCAGCTGTGGGTCTAGATAGGGTCAATCCAGGTGGCATCACAGCCCCTGAACGAATTTTGTAAGAATTTCTCTCTCTTTCACTGTCTTTGTTTCACGGGTTTTTAAAAGTAATTGATTTTTATAATGGGGTTTAGCTGCTTTTCACTGCTGTGTTTATGCCGCTTTACACCCACTTGACTCACTTAGAGAGAGATATCAATACATAGGTTTTAAGATTCTTACTAGTCAGATATGTTCTTGGGCGGTGAATAGGGGGTATCGAGTCCAGTTCACTGAGCAAGGAGTAGGTCTTGTCTATTACATATTGGGTTTATGGAATGGTATCTGAGCTAATTTGACACCCGTGTTTTATGCATCACCCCACCTCACCTTTCCCGTTAAACAGCCATAGTGTGTTTTCTAAACGTGTGACTCTGTGCCGTTTTGTAATTCAGCTCAAGTGTAGCCGTTTTTACATTCCCTCTATAAGTGACATCTTATGACAAGTGTCTTTTTCTGTGTGACTTATTTCACTTGGAATCGTCGTACCTAAATCCACTCATCATGCTGCTACTAGCCTTATGACGTTGATTTCATGGCTGAGTGATATTCCTTTGTACATAAGGACCACAACTTCTTTATCCATTTTTTTCTCTCCTGGGATATTTAAGGTGTAACGGAGTGGAGGTTCTTGTCAAGAGAGCAGCCGTAAACTTTGGGGTGCCTGTATCTTGCTGATTTTTAGTTTTCCCAATTTATACGCCCATGAGTGGAAGTGCCCTATGCTCTCTAAGCTGAGTTTTTTAGATGTTTCAGGACACACCGTACACTTCTCCAGAGTGGCTGTTGGCAATTTACATCCCGCCCATCAGCGTAGCAAGGCTCCCGTTTCTCCATGGCCTGTCCTGCATTTCTGGTTTTGACAATTTATTCAGCGTGGCCCTTTTGACCGATGGGAAGCGAGACTTCTTTGTAGCGCTGATTTGCCTTTCCAGGTTGCTTGGTTGGCCAAAAAGGGCGTATGCGTTTTTTCCTGAATATATTCAGGAAAAAACGCATACGCCCTTTTTGGCCAAGGGCATCGTTGTCGAGGTTTGGCCGCTTTTCCTGTGCTTTCAAGGCGATTCGAATCTACCTCCTGAAATCTGTTTCCTACAATTCTGCCTTGCTTTCAAATCCTCTTCGTTGCCTTCCCTCAATATATTTGTGGACGAGAGTTATCATTTATAACTCTGCAGGTTTGTGAATTGCAGTGCCCCTGAGCTCCATTTTTCAACTCGCTTTCTTGGGAGCTGGCCGCAAACGCGCAGGATTGCTTCAGGCCCTATTCTGGTTCCGGGCGGCAGGGTGAGCCTGTGGTTAATTCTTCTTCCTGATGGGAAAATAGAGTGACCTGTGCCTGTCCCAACACCTAGAGCTAGTCTCTCATTGGTTCCCCCTCTTCCCGTTCATCCTCAGGACAAATTGCAACCTGTACGGAACAGGAGGTGAAAGGTGCTGAGTCTCCAAGGAGGGAGATTGCTAGTCAAGCGGCTGGAATGGCGAACCCGAGCACAAGGAGATGAGAAATGAGGTGCGTTTTAGAAACCTTTCCCGATCACACGGTGTACCATCTTCTGGGTTTCTCATGCATGTTTTCGATGTAGGAAGATGCCCTTGAACCTGGAGATCTGGGGCCCATGGGATGGGTACCACGCAGTATTACTTTAAAGGGTCTGCGTTTGCTCACCCAGCCTCACCAAACCTCTCAGCCCCAAGAGTGTCCACCCTTATGTCTCCATCAGCTGTGGGTCTAGATAGGGTCAATCCAGGTGGCATCACAGCCCCTGAACGAATTTTGTAAGAATTTCTCTCTCTTTCACTGTCTTTGTTTCACGGGTTTTTAAAAGTAATTGATTTTTATAATGGGGTTTAGCTGCTTTTCACTGCTGTGTTTATGCCGCTTTACACCCACTTGACTCACTTAGAGAGAGATATCAATACATATGTTTTAAGATTCTTACTAGTCAGATATGTTCTTGGGCGGTGAATAGGGGGTATCGAGTCCAGTTCACTGAGCAAGGAGTAGGTCTTGTCTATTACATATTGGGTTTATGGAACGGTATCTGAGCTAATTTGACACCCGTGTTTTATGCATCACCCCACCTCACCTTTCCCGTTAAACAGCCATAGTGTGTTTTCTAAACGTGTGACTCTGTGCCGTTTTGTAATTCAGCTCAAGTGTAGCGGTTTTTACATTCCCTCTATAAGTGACATCTTATGACAAGTGTCTTTTTCTGTGTGACTTATTTCACTTGGAATCGTCGTACCTAAATCCACTCATCATGCTGCTACTAGCCTTATGACGTTGATTTCATGGCTGAGTGATATTCCTTTGTACATAAGGACCACAACTTCTTTATCCATTTTTTTCTTTCCTGGGATATTTAAGGTGTAACGGAGTGGAGGTTCTTGTCAAGAGAGCAGCCGTAAACTTTGGGGTGCCTGTATCTTGCTGATTTTTAGTTTTCCCAATTTATACGCCCATGAGTGGAAGTGCCCTATGCTCTCTAAGCTGAGTTTTTTAGATGTTTCAGGACACACCGTACACTTCTCCAGAGTGGCTGTTGGCAATTTACATCCCGCCCATCAGCGTAGCAAGGCTCCCGTTTCTCCATGGCCTGTCCTGCATTTCTGGTTTTGACACTTTATTCAGCATGGCCCTTTTGACCGATGGGAAGCGAGTCTTCTTTGTAGCGCTGATTTGCCTTCCCAGGTTGCTTGGTTGGCCAAAAAGGGCGCATGCGTTTTTTCCTGAATATATTCAGGAAAAAACGCATGCGCCCTTTTTGGCCAAGGGCATCGTTGTCGAGGTTTGGACGCTTTTCCTGTGCTTTCAAGGCGATTCGAATCTACCTCCTGAAATCTGTTTCCTGCAATTCTGCCTTCCTTTCAAATCCTCTTCGTTGCCTTCCCTCAATATATTTGTGGACGAGAGTTATCATTTATAACTCTGCAGGTTTGTGAATTGCAGTGCCCCTGAGCTCCATTTTCCAACTCGCTTTCTTGGGAGCTGGCCGCAAACGCGCAGGATTGCTTCAGGCCCTATTCTGGTTCCGGGCGGCAGGCTGAGCCTGTGGTTAATTCTGCTTCCTGATGGGAAAATAGAGTGACCTGTGCCTGTCCCAACACCTAGAGCTAGTCTCTCATTGGTTCCCCCTCTTCCCGTTCATCCTCAGGACAAATTGCAACCTGTACGGAACAGGAGGTGAAAGGTGCTGAGTCTCCAAGGAGGGAGATTGCTATTCAAGCGGGTGGAATGGCGAACCCGAGCACAAGGAGATGAGAAATGAGGTGCGTTTTAGAAACCTTTCCCGATCACACGGTGTACCATCTTCTGGGTTTCTCATGCATGTTTTCGATGTAGGAAGATGCCCTTGAACCTGGAGATCTGGGGCCCATGGGATGTGTACCACGCAGTATTACTTTTAAGGGTCTGCGTTTGCTCACCCAACCTCACCAAACCTCTCAGCCCCAAGAGTGTCCACCCTTATGTCTCCATCAGCTGTGGGTCTAGATATGGTCAATACAGGTGGCATCACAGCCCCTGAACGAATTTTGTAAGAATTTCTCTCTCTTTCACTGTCTTTGTTTCACGGGTTTTTAAAAGTAATTGATTTTTATAATGGGGTTTAGCTGCTTTTCACTGCTGTGTTTATGCCGCTTTACACCCACTTGACTCACTTAGAGAGAGATATCAATACATAGGTTTTAAGATTCTTACTAGTCAGATATGTTCTTGGGCGGTGAATAGGGGGTATCGAGTCCAGTTCACTGAGCAAGGAGTAGGTCTTGTCTATTACATATTGGGTTTATGGAACGGTATCTGAGCTAATTTGACACCCGTGTTTTATGCATCACCCCACCTCACCTTTCCCGTTAAACAGCCATAGTGTGTTTTCTAAACGTGTGACTCTGTGCCGTTTTGTAATTCAGCTCAAGTGTAGCGGTTTTTACATTCCCTCTATAAGTGACATCTTATGACAAGTGTCTTTTTCTGTGTGACTTATTTCACTTGGAATCGTCGTACCTAAATTCACTCATCATGCTGCTACTAGCCTTATGACGTTGATTTCATGGCTGAGTGATATTCCTTTGTACATAAGGACCACAACTTCTTTATCCATTTTTTTCTTTCCTGGGATATTTAAGGTGTAACGGAGTGGAGGTTCTTGTCAAGAGAGCAGCCGTAAACTTTGGGGTGCCTGTATCTTGCTGATTTTTAGTTTTCCCAATTTATACGCCCATGAGTGGAAGTGCCCTATGCTCTCTAAGCTGAGTTTTTTAGATGTTTCAGGACACACCGTACACTTCTCCAGAGTGGCTGTTGGCAATTTACATCCCGCCCATCAGCGTAGCAAGGCTCCCGTTTCTCCATGGCCTGTCCTGCATTTCTGGTTTTGACACTTTATTCAGCATGGCCCTTTTGACCGATGGGAAGCGAGTCTTCTTTGTAGCGCTGATTTGCCTTCCCAGGTTGCTTGGTTGGCCAAAAAGGGCGTATGCGTTTTTTCCTGAATATATTCAGGAAAAAACGCATGCGCCCTTTTTGGCCAAGGGCATCGTTGTCGAGGTTTGGACGCTTTTCCTGTGCTTTCAAGGCGATTCGAATCTACCTCCTGAAATCTGTTTCCTGCAATTCTGCCTTGCTTTCAAATCCTCTTCGTTGCCTTCCCTCAATATATTTGTGGACGAGAGTTATCATTTATAATTCTGCAGGTTTGTGAATTGCAGTGCCCCTGAGCTCCATTTTCCAACTCGCTTTCTTGGGAGCTGGCCGCAAACGTGCAGGATTGCTTCAGGCCCTATTCTGGTTCCGGGCGGCAGGCTGAGCCTGTGGTTAATTCTGCTTCCTGATGGGAAAATAGAGTGACCTGTGCCTGTCCCAACACCTAGAGCTAGTCTCTCATTGGTTCCCCCTCTTCCCGTTCATCCTCAGGACAAATTGCAACCTGTACGGAACAGGAGGTGAAAGGTGCTGAGTCTCCAAGGAGGGAGATTGCTATTCAAGCGGGTGGAATGGCGAACCCGAGCACAAGGAGATGAGAAATGAGGTGCGTTTTAGAAACCTTTCCCGATCACACGGTGTACCATCTTCTGGGTTTCTCATGCATGTTTTCGATGTAGGAAGATGCCCTTGAACCTGGAGATCTGGGGCCCATGGAATGGGTACCACGCAGTATTACTTTAAAGGGTCTGCGTTTGCTCACCCAGCCTCACCAAACCTCTCAGCCCCAAGAGTGTCCACCCTTATGTCTCCATCAGCTGTGGGTCTAGATAGGGTCAATCCAGGTGGCATCACAGCCCCTGAACGAATTTTGTAAGAATTTCTCTCTCTTTCACTGTCTTTGTTTCACGGGTTTTTAAAAGTAATTGATTTTTATAATGGGGTTTAGCTGCTTTTCACTGCTGTGTTTATGCCGCTTTACACCCACTTGACTCACTTACAGAGAGATATCAATACATAGCTTTTAAATTCTTACTAGTCAGATATGTTCTTGGGCGGTGAATAGGGGGTATCGAGTCCAGTTCACTGAGCAAGGAGTAGGTCTTGTCTATTACATATTGGGTTTATGGAACGGTATCTGAGCTAATTTGACACCCGTGTTTTATGCATCACCCCACCTCACCTTTCCCGTTAAACAGCCATAGTGTGTTTTCTAAACGTGTGACTCTGTGCCGTTTTGTAATTCAGCTCAAGTGTAGCGGTTTTTACATTCCCTCTATAAGTGACATCTTATGACAAGTGTCTTTTTCTGTGTGACTTATTTCACTTGGAATCGTCGTACCTAAATCCACTCATCGTGCTGCTACTAGCCTTATGACGTTGATTTCATGGCTGAGTGATATTCCTTTGTACATAAGGACCACAACTTCTTTATCCACTTTTTTCTTTCCTGGGATATTTAAGGTGTAACGGAGTGGAGGTTCTTGTCAAGAGAGCAGCCGTAAACTTTGGGGTGCCTGTATCTTGCTGATTTTTAGTTTTCCCAATTTATACGCCCATGAGTGGAAGTGCCCTATGCTCTCTAAGCTGAGTTTTTTAGATGTTTCAGGACACACCGTACACTTCTCCAGAGTGGCTGTTGGCAATTTACATCCCGCCCATCAGCGTAGCAAGGCTCCCGTTTCTCCATGGCCTGTCCTGCATTTCTGGTTTTGACAATTTATTCAGCATGGCCCTTTAGACCGATGGGAAGCGAGTCTTCTTTGTAGCGCTGATTTGCCTTTCCAGGTTGCTTGGTTGGCCAAAAAGGGCGTATGCGTTTTTTCCTGAATATATTCAGGAAAAAACGCATACGCCCTTTTTGGCCAAGGGCATCGTTGTCGAGGTTTGGCCGCTTTTCCTGTGCTTTCAAGGCGATTCGAATCTACCTCCTGAAATCTGTTTCCTACAATTCTGCCTTGCTTTCAAATCCTCTTCGTTGCCTTCCCTCAATATATTTGTGGACGCGAGTTATCATTTATAACTCTGCAGGTTTGTGAATTGCAGTGCCCTTGAGCTCCATTTTTCAACTCGCTTTCTTGGGAGTTGGCCGCAAACGCGCAGGATTGCTTCAGACCCTATTCTGGTTCCGGGCGGCAGGCTGAGCCTGTGGTTAATTCTGCTTCCTGATGGGAAAATAGAGTGACCTGTGCCTGTCCCAACACCTAGAGCTAGTCTCTCATTGGTTCCCCCTCTTCCCGTTCATCCTCAGGACAAATTGCAACCTGTACGGAACAGGAGGTGAAAGGTGCTGAGTCTCCAAGGAGGGAGATTGCTAGTCAAGCGGCTGGAATGGCGAACCCGAGCACAAGGAGATGAGAAATGAGGTGCGTTTTAGAAACCTTTCCCGATCACACGGTGTACCATCTTCTGGGTTTCTCATGCATGTTTTCGATGTAGGAAGATGCCCTTGAACCTGGAGATCTGGGGCCCATGGGATGGGTACCACGCAGTATTACTTTAAAGGGTCTGCGTTTGCTCACCCAGCCTCACCAAACCTCTCAGCCCCAAGAGTGTCCACCCTTATGTCTCCATCAGCTGTGGGTCTAGATAGGGTCAATCCAGGTGGCATCACAGCCCCTGAACGAATTTTGTAAGAATTTCTCTCTCTTTCACTGTCTTTGTTTCACGGGTTTTTAAAAGTAATTGATTTTTATAATGGGGTTTAGCTGCTTTTCACTGCTGTGTTTATGCCGCTTTACACCCACTTGACTCACTTAGAGAGAGATATCAATACATAGGTTTTAAGATTCTTACTAGTCAGATATGTTCTTGGGCGGTGAATAGGGGGTATCGAGTCCAGTTCACTGAGCAAGGAGTAGGTCTTGTCTATTACATATTGGGTTTATGGAATGGTATCTGAGCTAATTTGACACCCGTGTTTTATGCATCACCCCACCTCACCTTTCCCGTTAAACAGCCATAGTGTGTTTTCTAAACGTGTGACTCTGTGCCGTTTTGTAATTCAGCTCAAGTGTAGCGGTTTTTACATTCCCTCTATAAGTGACATCTTATGACAAGTGTCTTTTTCTGTGTGACTTATTTCACTTGGAATCGTCGTACCTAAATCCACTCATCATGCTGCTACTAGCCTTATGACGTTGATTTCATGGCTGAGTGATATTCCTTTGTACATAAGGACCACAACTTCTTTATCCATTTTTTTCTCTCCTGGGATATTTAAGGTGTAACGGAGTGGAGGTTCTTGTCAAGAGAGCAGCCGTAAACTTTGGGGTGCCTGTATCTTGCTGATTTTTAGTTTTCCCAATTTATACGCCCATGAGTGGAAGTGCCCTATGCTCTCTAAGCTGAGTTTTTTAGATGTTTCAGGACACACCGTACACTTCTCCAGAGTGGCTGTTGGCAATTTACATCCCGCCCATCAGCGTAGCAAGGCTCCCGTTTCTCCATGGCCTGTCCTGCATTTCTGGTTTTGACAATTTATTCAGCGTGGCCCTTTTGACCGATGGGAAGCAAGTCTTCTTTGTAGCGCTGATTTGCCTTTCCAGGTTGCTTGGTTGGCCAAAAAGGGCGTATGCGTTTTTTCCTGAATATATTCAGGAAAAAACGCATACGCCCTTTTTGGCCAAGGGCATCGTTGTCGAGGTTTGGCCGCTTTTCCTGTGCTTTCAAGGCGATTCGAATCTACCTCCTGAAATCTGTTTCCTACAATTCTGCCTTGCTTTCAAATCCTCTTCGTTGCCTTCCCTCAATATATTTGTGGACGAGAGTTATCATTTATAACTCTGCAGGTTTGTGAATTGCAGTGCCCCTGAGCTCCATTTTTCAACTCGCTTTCTTGGGAGCTGGCCGCAAACGCGCAGGATTGCTTCAGGCCCTATTCTGGTTCCGGGCGGCAGGGTGAGCCTGTGGTTAATTCTTCTTCCTGATGGGAAAATAGAGTGACCTGTGCCTGTCCCAACACCTAGAGCTAGTCTCTCATTGGTTCCCCCTCTTCCCGTTCATCCTCAGGACAAATTGCAACCTGTACGGAACAGGAGGTGAAAGGTGCTGAGTCTCCAAGGAGGGAGATTGCTAGTCAAGCGGCTGGAATGGCGAACCCGAGCACAAGGAGATGAGAAATGAGGTGCGTTTTAGAAACCTTTCCCGATCACACGGTGTACCATCTTCTGGGTTTCTCATGCATGTTTTCGATGTAGGAAGATGCCCTTGAACCTGGAGATCTGGGGCCCATGGGATGGGTACCACGCAGTATTACTTTAAAGGGTCTGCGTTTGCTCACCCAGCCTCACCAAACCTCTCAGCCCCAAGAGTGTCCACCCTTATGTCTCCATCAGCTGTGGGTCTAGATAGGGTCAATCCAGGTGGCATCACAGCCCCTGAACGAATTTTGTAAGAATTTCTCTCTCTTTCACTGTCTTTGTTTCACGGGTTTTTAAAAGTAATTGATTTTTATAATGGGGTTTAGCTGCTTTTCACTGCTGTGTTTATGCCGCTTTACACCCACTTGACTCACTTAGAGAGAGATATCAATACATAGGTTTTAAGATTCTTACTAGTCAGATATGTTCTTGGGCGGTGAATAGGGGGTATCGAGTCCAGTTCACTGAGCAAGGAGTAGGTCTTGTCTATTACATATTGGGTTTATGGAACGGTATCTGAGCTAATTTGACACCCGTGTTTTATGCATCACCCCACCTCACCTTTCCCGTTAAACAGCCATAGTGTGTTTTCTAAACGTGTGACTCTGTGCCGTTTTGTAATTCAGCTCAAGTGTAGCGGTTTTTACATTCCCTCTATAAGTGACATCTTATGACAAGTGTCTTTTTCTGTGTGACTTATTTCACTTGGAATCGTCGTACCTAAATCCACTCATCATGCTGCTACTAGCCTTATGACGTTGATTTCATGGCTGAGTGATATTCCTTTGTACATAAGGACCACAACTTCTTTATCCATTTTTTTCTTTCCTGGGATATTTAAGGTGTAACGGAGTGGAGGTTCTTGTCAAGAGAGCAGCCGTAAACTTTGGGGTGCCTGTATCTTGCTGATTTTTAGTTTTCCCAATTTATACGCCCATGAGTGGAAGTGCCCTATGCTCTCTAAGCTGAGTTTTTTAGATGTTTCAGGACACACCGTACACTTCTCCAGAGTGGCTGTTGGCAATTTACATCCCGCCCATCAGCGTAGCAAGGCTCCCGTTTCTCCATGGCCTGTCCTGCATTTCTGGTTTTGACACTTTATTCAGCATGGCCCTTTTGACCGATGGGAAGCGAGTCTTCTTTGTAGCGCTGATTTGCCTTCCCAGGTTGCTTGGTTGGCCAAAAAGGGCGCATGCGTTTTTTCCTGAATATATTCAGGAAAAAACGCATGCGCCCTTTTTGGCCAAGGGCATCGTTGTCGAGGTTTGGACGCTTTTCCTGTGCTTTCAAGGCGATTCGAATCTACCTCCTGAAATCTGTTTCCTGCAATTCTGCCTTCCTTTCAAATCCTCTTCGTTGCCTTCCCTCAATATATTTGTGGACGAGAGTTATCATTTATAACTCTGCAGGTTTGTGAATTGCAGTGCCCCTGAGCTCCATTTTCCAACTCGCTTTCTTGGGAGCTGGCCGCAAACGCGCAGGATTGCTTCAGGCCCTCTTCTGGTTCCGGGCGGCAGGCTGAGCCTGTGGTTAATTCTGCTTCCTGATGGGAAAATAGAGTGACCTGTGCCTGTCCCAACACCTAGAGCTAGTCTCTCATTGGTTCCCCCTCTTCCCGTTCATCCTCAGGACAAATTGCAACCTGTACGGAACAGGAGGTGAAAGGTGCTGAGTCTCCAAGGAGGGAGATTGCTATTCAAGCGGGTGGAATGGCGAACCCGAGCACAAGGAGATGAGAAATGAGGTGCGTTTTAGAAACCTTTCCCGATCACACGGTGTACCATCTTCTGGGTTTCTCATGCATGTTTTCGATGTAGGAAGATGCCCTTGAACCTGGAGATCTGGGGCCCATGGGATGTGTACCACGCAGTATTACTTTTAAGGGTCTGCGTTTGCTCACCCAACCTCACCAAACCTCTCAGCCCCAAGAGTGTCCACCCTTATGTCTCCATCAGCTGTGGGTCTAGATATGGTCAATACAGGTGGCATCACAGCCCCTGAACGAATTTTGTAAGAATTTCTCTCTCTTTCACTGTCTTTGTTTCACGGGTTTTTAAAAGTAATTGATTTTTATAATGGGGTTTAGCTGCTTTTCACTGCTGTGTTTATGCCGCTTTACACCCACTTGACTCACTTAGAGAGAGATATCAATACATAGGTTTTAAGATTCTTACTAGTCAGATATGTTCTTGGGCGGTGAATAGGGGGTATCGAGTCCAGTTCACTGAGCAAGGAGTAGGTCTTGTCTATTACATATTGGGTTTATGGAACGGTATCTGAGCTAATTTGACACCCGTGTTTTATGCATCACCCCACCTCACCTTTCCCGTTAAACAGCCATAGTGTGTTTTCTAAACGTGTGACTCTGTGCCGTTTTGTAATTCAGCTCAAGTGTAGCGGTTTTTACATTCCCTCTATAAGTGACATCTTATGACAAGTGTCTTTTTCTGTGTGACTTATTTCACTTGGAATCGTCGTACCTAAATTCACTCATCATGCTGCTACTAGCCTTATGACGTTGATTTCATGGCTGAGTGATATTCCTTTGTACATAAGGACCACAACTTCTTTATCCATTTTTTTCTTTCCTGGGATATTTAAGGTGTAACGGAGTGGAGGTTCTTGTCAAGAGAGCAGCCGTAAACTTTGGGGTGCCTGTATCTTGCTGATTTTTAGTTTTCCCAATTTATACGCCCATGAGTGGAAGTGCCCTATGCTCTCTAAGCTGAGTTTTTTAGATGTTTCAGGACACACCGTACACTTCTCCAGAGTGGCTGTTGGCAATTTACATCCCGCCCATCAGCGTAGCAAGGCTCCCGTTTCTCCATGGCCTGTCCTGCATTTCTGGTTTTGACACTTTATTCAGCATGGCCCTTTTGACCGATGGGAAGCGAGTCTTCTTTGTAGCGCTGATTTGCCTTCCCAGGTTGCTTGGTTGGCCAAAAAGGGCGTATGCGTTTTTTCCTGAATATATTCAGGAAAAAACGCATGCGCCCTTTTTGGCCAAGGGCATCGTTGTCGAGGTTTGGACGCTTTTCCTGTGCTTTCAAGGCGATTCGAATCTACCTCCTGAAATCTGTTTCCTGCAATTCTGCCTTGCTTTCAAATCCTCTTCGTTGCCTTCCCTCAATATATTTGTGGACGAGAGTTATCATTTATAATTCTGCAGGTTTGTGAATTGCAGTGCCCCTGAGCTCCATTTTCCAACTCGCTTTCTTGGGAGCTGGCCGCAAACGTGCAGGATTGCTTCAGGCCCTATTCTGGTTCCGGGCGGCAGGCTGAGCCTGTGGTTAATTCTGCTTCCTGATGGGAAAATAGAGTGACCTGTGCCTGTCCCAACACCTAGAGCTAGTCTCTCATTGGTTCCCCCTCTTCCCGTTCATCCTCAGGACAAATTGCAACCTGTACGGAACAGGAGGTGAAAGGTGCTGAGTCTCCAAGGAGGGAGATTGCTATTCAAGCGGGTGGAATGGCGAACCCGAGCACAAGGAGATGAGAAATGAGGTGCGTTTTAGAAACCTTTCCCGATCACACGGTGTACCATCTTCTGGGTTTCTCATGCATGTTTTCGATGTAGGAAGATGCCCTTGAACCTGGAGATCTGGGGCCCATGGGATGTGTACCACGCAGTATTACTTTTAAGGGTCTGCGTTTGCTCACCCAACCTCACCAAACCTCTCAGCCCCAAGAGTGTCCACCCTTATGTCTCCATCAGCTGTGGGTCTAGATATGGTCAATCCAGGTGGCATCACAGCCCCTGAACGAATTTTGTAAGAATTTCTCTCTCTTTCACTGTCTTTGTTTCACGGGTTTTTAAAAGTAATTGATTTTTATAATGGGGTTTAGCTGCTTTTCACTGCTGTGTTTATGCCGCTTTACACCCACTTGACTCACTTAGAGAGAGATATCAATACATAGGTTTTAAGATTCTTACTAGTCAGATATGTTCTTGGGCGGTGAATAGGGGGTATCGAGTCCAGTTCACTGAGCAAGGAGTAGGTCTTGTCTATTACATATTGGGTTTATGGAACGGTATCTGAGCTAATTTGACACCCGTGTTTTATGCATCACCCCACCTCACCTTTCCCGTTAAACAGCCATAGTGTGTTTTCTAAACGTGTGACTCTGTGCCGTTTTGTAATTCAGCTCAAGTGTAGCGGTTTTTACATTCCCTCTATAAGTGACATCTTATGACAAGTGTCTTTTTCTGTGTGACTTATTTCACTTGGAATCGTCGTACCTAAATTCACTCATCATGCTGCTACTAGCCTTATGACGTTGATTTCATGGCTGAGTGATATTCCTTTGTACATAAGGACCACAACTTCTTTATCCATTATTTTCTTTCCTGGGATATTTAAGGTGTAACGGAGTGGAGGTTCTTGTCAAGAGAGCAGCCGTAAACTTTGGGGTGCCTGTATCTTGCTGATTTTTAGTTTTCCCAATTTATACGCCCATGAGTGGAAGTGCCCTATGCTCTCTAAGCTGAGTTTTTTAGATGTTTCAGGACACACCGTACACTTCTCCAGAGTGGCTGTTGGCAATTTACATCCCGCCCATCAGCGTAGCAAGGCTCCCGTTTCTCCATGGCCTGTCCTGCATTTCTGGTTTTGACACTTTATTCAGCATGGCCCTTTTGACCGATGGGAAGCGAGACTTCTTTGTAGCGCTGATTTGCCTTCCCAGGTTGCTTGGTTGGCCAAAAAGGGCGTATGCGTTTTTTCCTGAATATATTCAGGAAAAAACGCATACGCCCTTTTTGGCCAAGGGCATCGTTGTCGAGGTTTGGCCGCTTTTCCTGTGTTTTCAAGGCGATTCGAATCTACCTCCTGAAATCTGTTTCCTGCAATTCTGCCTTGCTTTCAAATCCTCTTCGTTGCCTTCCCTCAATATATTTGTGGACGAGAGTTATCATTTATAATTCTGCAGGTTTGTGAATTGCAGTGCCCCTGAGCTCCATTTTCCAACTCGCTTTCTTGGGAGCTGGCCGCAAACGCGCAGGATTGCTTCAGGCCCTATTCTGGTTCCGGGCGGCGGGCTGAGCCTGTGGTTAATTCTGCTTCCTGATGGGAAAATAGAGTGACCTGTGCCTGTCCCAACACCTAGAGCTAGTCTCTCATTGGTTCCCCCTCTTCCCGTTCATCCTCAGGACAAATTGCAACCTGTACGGAACAGGAGGTGAAAGGTGCTGAGTCTCCAAGGAGGGAGATTGCTTGTCAAGCGGCTGGAATGGCGAACCCGAGCACAAGGAGATGAGAAATGAGGGGCGTTTTAGAAACCTTTCCCGATCACACGGTGTACCATCTTCTGGGTTTCTCATGCATGTTTTCGATGTAGGAAGATGCCCTTGAACCTGGAGATTTGAGGCCCATGGGATGGGTACCACGCACTATTACTTTTAAGGGTCTGCGTTTGCTCACCCAACCTCACCAAACCTCTCAGACCCAAGAGTGTCCACCCTTATGTCTCCATCAGCTGTGGGTCTAGATATGGTCAATCCAGGTGGCATCACAGCCCCTGAACGAATTTTGTAAGAATTTCTCTCTCTTTCACTGTCTTTGTTTCACGGGTTTTTAAAAGTAATTGATTTTTATAATGAGGTTTAGCTGCTTTTCACTGCTGTGTTTATGCCGCTTTACACCCACTTGACTCACTTAGAGAGAGATATCAATACATAGGTTTTAAGATTCTTACTAGTCAGATATGTTCTTGGGCGGTGAATAGGGGGTATTGAGTCCAGTTAACTGAGCAAGGGGTAGGGTCTTGTCTATTACATATTGGGTTTATGGAACGGTATCTGAGCTAATTTGACACCCGTGTTTTATGCATCACCCCACCTCACCTTTCCCGTTAAACAGCCATAGTGTGTTTTCTAAACGTGTGACTCTGTGCCGTTTTGTAATTCAGCTCAAGTGTAGCGGTTTTTACATTCCCTCTATAAGTGACATCTTATGACAAGTGTCTTTTTCTGTGTGACTTATTTCACTTGGAATCGTCGTACCTAAATCCACTCATCATGCTGCTACTAGCCTTATGACGTTGATTTCATGGCTGAGTGATATTCCTTTGTACATAAGGACCACAACTTCTTTATCCACTTTTTTCTTTCCTGGGATATTTAAGGTGTAACGGAGTGGAGGTTCTTGTCAAGAGAGCAGCCGTAAACTTTGGGGTGCCTGTATCTTGCTGATTTTTAGTTTTCCCAATTTATACGCCCATGAGTGGAAGTGCCCTATGCTCTCTAAGCTGAGTTTTTTAGATGTTTCAGGACACACCGTACACTTCTCCAGAGTGGCTGTTGGCAATTTACATCCCGCCCATCAGCGTAGCAAGGCTCCCGTTTCTCCATGGCCTGTCCTGCATTTCTGGTTTTGACACTTTATTCAGCATGGCCCTTTTGACCGATGGGAAGCGAGTCTTCTTTGTAGCGCTGATTTGCCTTCCCAGGTTGCTTGGTTGGCCAAAAAGGGCGTATGCGTTTTTTCCTGAATATATTCAGGAAAAAACGCATACGCCCTTTTTGGCCAAGGGCATCGTTGTCGAGGTTTGGCCGCTTTTCCTGTGCTTTCAAGGCGATTCGAATCTACCTCCTGAAATCTGTTTCCTGCAATTCTGCCTTGCTTTCAAATCCTCTTCGTTGCCTTCCCTCAATATATTTGTGGACGAGAGTTATCATTTATAACTCTGCAGGTTTGTGAATTGCAGTGCCCCTGAGCTCCATTTTCCAACTCGCTTTCTTGGGAGCTGGCCGCAAACGCGCAGGATTGCTTCAGGCCCTATTCTGGTTCCGGGCGGCAGGCTGAGCCTGTGGTTAATTCTGCTTCCTGATGAGAAGATAGAGTGACCTGTGCCTGTCCCAACACCTAGAGCTAGTCTCTCATTGGTTCCCCCTCTTCCCGTTCATCCTCAGGACAAATTGCAACCTGTACGGAACAGGAGGTGAAAGGTGCTGAGTCTCCAAGGAGGGAGATTGCTAGTCAAGCGGCTGGAATGGCGAACCCGAGCACAAGGAGATGAGAAATGAGGTGCGTTTTAGAAACCTTTCCCGATCACACGGTGTACCATCTTCTGGGTTTCTCATGCATGTTTTCGATGTATGAAGATGCCCTTGAACCTGGAGATTTGAGGCCCATGGGATGGGTAGCACGCAGTATTACTTTTAAGGGTCTGCATTTGCTCACCCAACCTCACCAAACCTCTCAGCCCCAAGAGTGTCCACCCTTATGTCTCCATCAGCTGTGGGTCTAGATATGGTCAATCCAGGTGGCATCACAGCCCCTGAACGAATTTTGTAAGAATTTCTCTCTCTTTCACTGTCTTTGTTTCACGGGTTTTTAAAAGTAATTGATTTTTATAATGGGGTTTAGCTGCTTTTCACTGCTGTGTTTATGCCGCTTTACACCCACTTGACTCACTTACAGAGAGATATCAATACATAGGTTTCAAGATTCTTACTAGTCAGATATGTTCTTGGGCGGTGAATAGGGGGTATCGAGTCCAGTTCACTGAGCAAGGAGTAGGGTCTTGTCTATTACATATTGGGTTTATGGAACGGTATCTGAGCTAATTTGACACCCGTGTTTTATGCATCACCCCACCTCACCTTTCCCGTTAAACAGCCATAGTGTGTTTTCTAAACGTGTGACTCTGTGCCGTTTTGTAATTCAGCTCAAGTGTAGCGGTTTTTACATTCCCTCTATAAGTGACATCTTATGACAAGTGTCTTTTTCTGTGTGACTTATTTCACTTGGAATCGTCGTACCTAAATCCACTCATCATGCTGCTACTAGCCTTATGACGTTGATTTCATGGCTGAGTGATATTCCTTTGTACATAAGGACCACAACTTCTTTATTCATTTTTTTCTTTCCTGGGATATTTAAGGTGTAACGGAGTGGAGGTTCTTGTCAAGATAGCAGCCGTAAACTTTGGGGTGCCTGTATCTTGCTGATTTTTAGTTTTCCCAATTTATACGCCCATGAGTGGAAGTGCCCTATGCTCTCTAAGCTGAGTTTTTTAGATGTTTCAGGACACACCGTACACTTCTCCAGAGTGGCTGTTGGCAATTTACATCCCGCCCATCAGCGTAGCAAGGCTCCCGTTTCTCCATGGCCTGTCCTGCATTTCTGGTTTTGACACTTTATTCAGCATGGCCCTTTTGACCGATGGGAAGCGAGACTTCTTTGTAGCGCTGATTTGCGTTCCCAGGTTGCTTGGTAGGCCAAAAAGGGCGTATGCGTTTTTTCCTGAATATATTCAGGAAAAAACGCATACGCCCTTTTTGGCCAAGGGCATCGTTGTCGAGGTTTGGCCGCTTTTCCTGTGCTTTCAAGGCGATTCGAATCTACCTCTGAAATCTGTTTCCTGCAATTCTGCCTTGCTTTCAAATCCTCTTCGTTGCCTTCCCTCAATATATTTGTGGACGAGAGTTCTCATTTATAACTCTGCAGGTTTGTGAATTGCAGTGCCCCTGAGCTCCATTTTTCAACTCGCTTTCTTGGGAGCTGGCCGCAAACGCGCAGGATTGCTTCAGGCCCTATTCTGGTTCCGGGAGGCAGGGTGAGCCTGTGGTTAATTCTTCTTCCTGATGGGAAAATAGAGTGACCTGCGACTGTCCCAACACCTAGAGCTAGTCTCTCATTGGTTCCCCCTCTTCCCGTTCATCCTCAGGACAAATTGCAACCTGTACGGAACAGGAGGTGAAAGGTGCTGAGTCTCCATGGAGGGAGATTGCTAGTCAAGCGGCTGGAATGGCGAACCCGAGCACAAGGAGATGAGAAATGAGGTGTGTTTTAGAAACCTTTCCCGATCACACGGTGTACCATCTTCTGGATTTCTCATGCATGTTTTCGATGTAGGAAGATGCCCTTGAACCTGGAGATCTGGGGCCCATGGGATGGGTACCACGCAGTATTACTTTAAAGGGTCTGCGTTTGCTCACCCAGCCTCACCAAACCTCTCAGCCCCAAGAGTGTCCACCCTTATGTCTCCATCAGCTGTGGGTCTAGATAGGGTCAATCCAGGTGGCATCACAGCCCCTGAACGAATTTTGTAAGAATTTCTCTCTCTTTCACTGTCTTTGTTTCACGGGTTTTTAAAAGTAATTGATTTTTATAATGGGGTTTAGCTGCTTTTCACTGCTGTGTTTATGCCGCTTTACACCCACTTGACTCACTTAGAGAGAGATATCAATACATAGGTTTTAAGATTCTTACTAGTCAGATATGTTCTTGGGCGGTGAATAGGGGGTATCGAGTCCAGTTCACTGAGCAAGGAGTAGGTCTTGTCTATTACATATTGGGTTTATGGAACGGTATCTGAGCTAATTTGACACCCGTGTTTTATGCATCACCCCACCTCACCTTTCCCGTTAAACAGCCATAGTGTGTTTTCTAAACGTGTGACTCTGTGCCGTTTTGTAATTCAGCTCAAGTGTAGCGGTTTTTACATTCCCTCTATAAGTGACATCTTATGACAAGTGTCTTTTTCTGTGTGACTTATTTCACTTGGAATCGTCGTACCTAAATCCACTCATCATGCTGCTACTAGCCTTATGACGTTGATTTCATGGCTGAGTGATATTCCTTTGTACATAAGGACCACAACTTCTTTATCCATTTTTTTCTCTCCTGGGATATTTAAGGTGTAACGGAGTGGAGGTTCTTGTCAAGAGAGCAGCCGTAAACTTTGGGGTGCCTGTATCTTGCTGATTTTTAGTTTTCCCAATTTATACGCCCATGAGTGGAAGTGCCCTATGCTCTCTAAGCTGAGTTTTATAGATGTTTCAGGACACACCGTACACTTCTCCAGAGTGGCTGTTGGCAATTTACATCCCGCCCATCAGCGTAGCAAGGCTCCCGTTTCTCCATGGCCTGTCCTGCATTTCTGGTTTTGACAATTTATTCAGCATGGCCCTTTTGACCGATGGGAAGCGAGTCTTCTTTGTAGCGCTGATTTGCCTTTCCAGGTTGCTTGGTTGGCCAAAAAGGGCGTATGCGTTTTTTCCTGAATATATTCAGGAAAAAACGCATACGCCCTTTTTGGCCAAGGGCATCGTTGTCGAGGTTTGGCCGCTTTTCCTGTGCTTTCAAGGCGATTCGAATCTACCTCCTGAAATCTGTTTCCTGCAATTCTGCCTTGCTTTCAAATCCTCTTCGTTGCCTTCCCTCAATATATTTGTGGACGCGAGTTATCATTTATAACTCTGCAGGTTTGTGAATTGCAGTGCCCCTGAGCTCCATTTTCCAACTCGCTTTCTTGGGAGCTGGCCGCAAACGCGCAGGATTGCTTCAGGCCCTATTCTGGTTCCGGGCGGCAGGGTGAGCCTGTGGTTAATTCTTCTTCCTGATGGGAAAATAGAGTGACCTGTGCCTGTCCCAACACCTAGAGCTAGTCTCTCATTGGTTCCCCCTCTTCCCGTTCATCCTCAGGACAAATTGCAACCTGTACGGAACAGGAGGTGAAAGGTGCTGAGTCTCCAAGGAGGGAGATTGCTAGTCAAGCGGCTGGAATGGCGAACCCGAGCACAAGGAGATGAGAAATGAGGTGCGTTTTAGAAAACTTTCCCGATCACACGGTGTACCATCTTCTGGGTTTCTCATGCATGTTTTCGATGTAGGAAGATGCCCTTGAACCTGGATATCTGGGGCCCATGGGATGGGTACCACGCAGTATTACTTTAAAGGGTCTGCGTTTGCTCACACAGCCTCACCAAACCTCTCAGCCCCAAGAGTGTCCACCCTTATGTCTCCATCAGCTGTGGGTCTAGATAGGGTCAATCCAGGTGGCATCACAGCCCCTGAACGAATTTTGTAAGAATTTCTCTCTCTTTCACTGTCTTTGTTTCACGGGTTTTTAAAAGTAATTGATTTTTATAATGGGGTTTAGCTGCTTTTCACTGCTGTGTTTATGCCGCTTTACACCCACTTGACTCACTTACAGAGAGATATCAATACATAGGTTTTAAGATTCTTACTAGTCAGATATGTTCTTGGGCGGTGAATAGGGGGTATCGAGTCCAGTTCACTGAGCAAGGAGTAGGTCTTGTCTATTACATATTGGGTTTATGGAATGGTATCTGAGCTAATTTGACACCCGTGTTTTATGCATCACCCCACCTCACCTTTCCCGTTAAACAGCCATAGTGTGTTTTCTAAACGTGTGACTCTGTGCCGTTTTGTAATTCAGCTCAAGTGTAGCGGTTTTTACATTCCCTCTATAAGTGACATCTTATGACAAGTGTCTTTTTCTGTGTGACTTATTTCACTTGGAATCGTCGTACCTAAATCCACTCATCATGCTGCTACTAGCCTTATGACGTTGATTTCATGGCTGAGTGATATTCCTTTGTACATAAGGACCACAACTTCTTTATCCATTTTTTTCTCTCCTGGGATATTTAAGGTGTAACGGAGTGGAGGTTCTTGTCAAGAGAGCAGCCGTAAACTTTGGGGTGCCTGTATCTTGCTGATTTTTAGTTTTCCCAATTTATACGCCCATGAGTGGAAGTGCCCTATGCTCTCTAAGCTGAGTTTTTTAGATGTTTCAGGACACACCGTACACTTCTCCAGAGTGGCTGTTGGCAATTTACATCCCGCCCATCAGCGTAGCAAGGCTCCCGTTTCTCCATGGCCTGTCCTGCATTTCTGGTTTTGACAATTTATTCAGCGTGGCCCTTTTGACCGATGGGAAGCAAGTCTTCTTTGTAGCGCTGATTTGCCTTTCCAGGTTGCTTGGTTGGCCAAAAAGGGCGTATGCGTTTTTTCCTGAATATATTCAGGAAAAAACGCATACGCCCTTTTTGGCCAAGGGCATCGTTGTCGAGGTTTGGCCGCTTTTCCTGTGCTTTCAAGGCGATTCGAATCTACCTCCTGAAATCTGTTTCCTACAATTCTGCCTTGCTTTCAAATCCTCTTCGTTGCCTTCCCTCAATATATTTGTGGACGAGAGTTATCATTTATAACTCTGCAGGTTTGTGAATTGCAGTGCCCCTGAGCTCCATTTTTCAACTCGCTTTCTTGGGAGTTGGCCGCAAACGCGCAGGATTGCTTCAGGCCCTATTCTGGTTCCGGGCGGCAGGGTGAGCCTGTGGTTAATTCTTCTTCCTGATGGGAAAATAGAGTGACCTGTGCCTGTCCCAACACCTAGAGCTAGTCTCTCATTGGTTCCCCCTCTTCCCGTTCATCCTCAGGACAAATTGCAACCTGTACGGAACAGGAGGTGAAAGGTGCTGAGTCTCCAAGGAGGGAGATTGCTAGTCAAGCGGCTGGAATGGCGAACCCGAGCACAAGGAGATGAGAAATGAGGTGCGTTTTAGAAACCTTTCCCGATCACACGGTGTACCATCTTCTGGGTTTCTCATGCATGTTTTCGATGTAGGAAGATGCCCTTGAACCTGGAGATCTGGGGCCCATGGGATGGGTACCACGCAGTATTACTTTAAAGGGTCTGCGTTTGCTCACCCAGCCTCACCAAACCTCTCAGCCCCAAGAGTGTCCACCCTTATGTCTCCATCAGCTGTGGGTCTAGATAGGGTCAATCCAGGTGGCATCACAGCCCCTGAACGAATTTTGTAAGAATTTCTCTCTCTTTCACTGTCTTTGTTTCACGGGTTTTTAAAAGTAATTGATTTTTATAATGGGGTTTAGCTGCTTTTCACTGCTGTGTTTATGCCGCTTTACACCCACTTGACTCACTTAGAGAGAGATATCAATACATAGGTTTTAAGATTCTTACTAGTCAGATATGTTCTTGGGCGGTGAATAGGGGGTATCGAGTCCAGTTCACTGAGCAAGGAGTAGGTCTTGTCTATTACATATTGGGTTTATGGAACGGTATCTGAGCTAATTTGTCACCCGTGTTTTATGCATCACCCCACCTCACCTTTCCCGTTAAACAGCCATAGTGTGTTTTCTAAACGTGTGACTCTGTGCCGTTTTGTAATTCAGCTCAAGTGTAGCGGTTTTTACATTCCCTCTATAAGTGACATCTTATGACAAGTGTCTTTTTCTGTGTGACTTATTTCACTTGGAATCGTCGTACCTAAATCCACTCATCATGCTGCTACTAGCCTTATGACGTTGATTTCATGGCTGAGTGATATTCCTTTGTACATAAGGACCACAACTTCTTTATCCACTTTTTTCTTTCCTGGGATATTTAAGGTGTAACGGAGTGGAGGTTCTTGTCAAGAGAGCAGCCGTAAACTTTGGGGTGCCTGTATCTTGCTGATTTTTAGTTTTCCCAATTTATACGCCCATGAGTGGAAGTGCCCTATGCTCTCTAAGCTGAGTTTTTTAGATGTTTCAGGACACACCGTACACTTCTCCAGAGTGGCTGTTGGCAATTTACATCCCGCCCATCAGCGTAGCAAGGCTCCCGTTTCTCCATGGCCTGTCCTGCATTTCTGGTTTTGACAATTTATTCAGCATGGCCCTTTAGACCGATGGGAAGCGAGTCTTCTTTGTAGCGCTGATTTGCCTTTCCAGGTTGCTTGGTTGGCCAAAAAGGGCGTATGCGTTTTTTCCTGAATATATTCAGGAAAAAACGCATACGCCCTTTTTGGCCAAGGGCATCGTTGTCGAGGTTTGGCCGCTTTTCCTGTGCTTTCAAGGCGATTCGAATCTACCTCCTGAAATCTGTTTCCTACAATTCTGCCTTGCTTTCAAATCCTCTTCGTTGCCTTCCCTCAATATATTTGTGGACGCGAGTTATCATTTATAACTCTGCAGGTTTGTGAATTGCAGTGCCCCTGAGCTCCATTTTTCAACTCGCTTTCTTGGGAGCTGGCCGCAAACGCGCAGGATTGCTTCAGGCCCTATTCTGGTTCCGGGCGGCAGGGTGAGCCTGTGGTTAATTCTGCTTCCTGATGGGAAAATAGAGTGACCTGTGCCTGTCCCAACACCTAGAGCTAGTCTCTCATTGGTTCCCCCTCTTCCCGTTCATCCTCAGGACAAATTGCAACCTGTACGGAACAGGAGGTGAAAGGTGCTGAGTCTCCAAGGAGGGAGATTGCTAGTCAAGCGGCTGGAATGGCGAACCCGAGCACAAGGAGATGAGAAATGAGGTGCGTTTTAGAAACCTTTCCCGATCACACGGTGTACCATCTTCTGGGTTTCTCATGCATGTTTTCGATGTAGGAAGATGCCCTTGAACCTGGAGATCTGGGGCCCATGGGATGGGTACTACGCAGTATTACTTTAAAGGGTCTGCGTATGCTCACCCAGCCTCACCAAAACTCTCAGCCCCAAGAGTGTCCACCCTTATGTCTCCATCAGCTGTGGGTCTAGATAGGGTCAATCCAGGTGGCATCACAGCCCCTGAACGAATTTTGTAAGAATTTCTCTCTCTTTCACTGTCTTTGTTTCACGGGTTTTTAAAAGTAATTGATTTTTATAATGGGGTTTAGCTGCTTTTCACTGCTGTGTTTATGCCACTTTACACCCACTTGACTCACTTACAGAGAGATATCAATACATAGGTTTTAAGATTCTTACTAGTCAGATATGTTCTTGGGCGGTGAATAGGGGGTATCGAGTCCAGTTCACTGAGCAAGGAGTAGGTCTTGTCTATTACATATTGGGTTTATGGAACGGTATCTGAGCTAATTTGACACCCGTGTTTTATGCACCACCCCACCTCACCTTTCCCGTTAAACAGCCATAGTGTGTTTTCTAAACGTGTGACTCTGTGCCGTTTTGTAATTCAGCTCAAGTGTATCGGTTTTTACATTCCCTCTATAAGTGACATCTTATGACAAGTGTCTTTTTCTGTGTGACTTATTTCACTTGGAATCGTCGTACCTAAATCCACTCATCATGCTGCTACTAGCCTTATGACGTTGATTTCATGGCTGAGTGATATTCCTTTGTACATAAGGACCACAACTTCTTTATCCATTTTTCTCTTTCCTGGGATATTTAAGGTGTAACGGAGTGGAGGTTCTTGTCAAGAGAGCAGCCGTAAACTTTGGGGTGCCTGTATCTTGCTGATTTTTAGTTTTCCCAATTTATACGCCCATGAGTGGAAGTGCCCTATGCTCTCTAAGCTGAGTTTTTTAGATGTTTCAGGACACACCGTACACTTCTCCAGAGTGGCTGTTGGCAATTTACATCCCGCCCATCAGCGTAGCAAGGCTCCCGTTTCTCCATGGCCTGTCCTGCATTTCTGGTTTTGACAATTTATTCAGCATGGCCCTTTTGACCGATGGGAAGCGAGTCTTCTTTGTAGCGCTGATTTGCCTTCCCAGGTTGCTTGGTTTGCCAAAAAGGGCGTATGCGTTTTTTCCTGAATATATTCAGGAAAAAACGCATACGCCCTTTTTGGCCAAGGGCATCGTTGTCGAGGTTTGGCCGCTTTTCCTGTGCTTTCAAGGCGATTCGAATCTACCTCCTGAAATCTGTTTCCTGCAATTCTGCCTTGCTTTCAAATCCTCTTCGTTGCCTTCCCTCAATATATTTGTGGACGAGAGTTATCATTTATAACTCTGCAGGTTTGTGAATTGCAGTGCCCCTGAGCTCCATTTTTCAACTCGCTTTCTTGGGAGCTGGCCGCAAACGCGCAGGATTGCTTCAGGCCCTATTCTGGTTCCGGGCGGCAGGCTGAGCCTGTGGTTAATTCTGCTTCCTGATGGGAAAATAGAGTGACCTGTGCCTGTCCCAACACCTAGAGCTAGTCTCTCATTGGTTCCCCCTCTTCCCGTTCATCCTCAGGACAAATTGCAACCTGTACGGAACAGGAGGTGAAAGGTGCTGAGTCTCCAAGGAGGGAGATTGCTATTCAAGCGGGTGGAATGGCGAACCCGAGCACAAGGAGATGAGAAATGAGGTGCGTTTTAGAAACCTTTCCCGATCACACGGTGTACCATCTTCTGGGTTTCTCATGCATGTTTTCGATGTAGGAAGATGCCCTTGAACCTGGAGATCTGGGGCCCATGGAATGGGTACCACGCAGTATTACTTTAAAGGGTCTGCGTTTGCTCACCCAGCCTCACCAAACCTCTCAGCCCCAAGAGTGTCCACCCTTATGTCTCCATCAGCTGTGGGTCTAGATAGGGTCAATCCAGGTGGCATCACAGCCCCTGAACGAATTTTGTAAGAATTTCTCTCTCTTTCACTGTCTTTGTTTCACGGGTTTTTAAAAGTAATTGATTTTTATAATGGGGTTTAGCTGCTTTTCACTGCTGTGTTTATGCCGCTTTACACCCACTTGACTCACTTACAGAGAGATATCAATACATAGCTTTTAAATTCTTACTAGTCAGATATGTTCTTGGGCGGTGAATAGGGGGTATCGAGTCCAGTTCACTGAGCAAGGAGTAGGTCTTGTCTATTACATATTGGGTTTATGGAACGGTATCTGAGCTAATTTGACACCCGTGTTTTATGCATCACCCCACCTCACCTTTCCCGTTAAACAGCCATAGTGTGTTTTCTAAACGTGTGACTCTGTGCCGTTTTGTAATTCAGCTCAAGTGTAGCGGTTTTTACATTCCCTCTATAAGTGACATCTTATGACAAGTGTCTTTTTCTGTGTGACTTATTTCACTTGGAATCGTCGTACCTAAATCCACTCATCGTGCTGCTACTAGCCTTATGACGTTGATTTCATGGCTGAGTGATATTCCTTTGTACATAAGGACCACAACTTCTTTATCCACTTTTTTCTTTCCTGGGATATTTAAGGTGTAACGGAGTGGAGGTTCTTGTCAAGAGAGCAGCCGTAAACTTTGGGGTGCCTGTATCTTGCTGATTTTTAGTTTTCCCAATTTATACGCCCATGAGTGGAAGTGCCCTATGCTCTCTAAGCTGAGTTTTTTAGATGTTTCAGGACACACCGTACACTTCTCCAGAGTGGCTGTTGGCAATTTACATCCCGCCCATCAGCGTAGCAAGGCTCCCGTTTCTCCATGGCCTGTCCTGCATTTCTGGTTTTGACAATTTATTCAGCATGGCCCTTTAGACCGATGGGAAGCGAGTCTTCTTTGTAGCGCTGATTTGCCTTTCCAGGTTGCTTGGTTGGCCAAAAAGGGCGTATGCGTTTTTTCCTGAATATATTCAGGAAAAAACGCATACGCCCTTTTTGGCCAAGGGCATCGTTGTCGAGGTTTGGCCGCTTTTCCTGTGCTTTCAAGGCGATTCGAATCTACCTCCTGAAATCTGTTTCCTACAATTCTGCCTTGCTTTCAAATCCTCTTCGTTGCCTTCCCTCAATATATTTGTGGACGCGAGTTATCATTTATAACTCTGCAGGTTTGTGAATTGCAGTGCCCTTGAGCTCCATTTTTCAACTCGCTTTCTTGGGAGTTGGCCGCAAACGCGCAGGATTGCTTCAGACCCTATTCTGGTTCCGGGCGGCAGGCTGAGCCTGTGGTTAATTCTGCTTCCTGATGGGAAAATAGAGTGACCTGTGCCTGTCCCAACACCTAGAGCTAGTCTCTCATTGGTTCCCCCTCTTCCCGTTCATCCTCAGGACAAATTGCAACCTGTACGGAACAGGAGGTGAAAGGTGCTGAGTCTCCAAGGAGGGAGATTGCTAGTCAAGCGGCTGGAATGGCGAACCCGAGCACAAGGAGATGAGAAATGAGGTGCGTTTTAGAAACCTTTCCCGATCACACGGTGTACCATCTTCTGGGTTTCTCATGCATGTTTTCGATGTAGGAAGATGCCCTTGAACCTGGAGATCTGGGGCCCATGGGATGGGTACCACGCAGTATTACTTTAAAGGGTCTGCGTTTGCTCACCCAGCCTCACCAAACCTCTCAGCCCCAAGAGTGTCCACCCTTATGTCTCCATCAGCTGTGGGTCTAGATAGGGTCAATCCAGGTGGCATCACAGCCCCTGAACGAATTTTGTAAGAATTTCTCTCTCTTTCACTGTCTTTGTTTCACGGGTTTTTAAAAGTAATTGATTTTTATAATGGGGTTTAGCTGCTTTTCACTGCTGTGTTTATGCCGCTTTACACCCACTTGACTCACTTAGAGAGAGATATCAATACATAGGTTTTAAGATTCTTACTAGTCAGATATGTTCTTGGGCGGTGAATAGGGGGTATCGAGTCCAGTTCACTGAGCAAGGAGTAGGTCTTGTCTATTACATATTGGGTTTATGGAACGGTATCTGAGCTAATTTGACACCCGTGTTTTATGCATCACCCCACCTCACCTTTCCCGTTAAACAGCCATAGTGTGTTTTCTAAACGTGTGACTCTGTGCCGTTTTGTAATTCAGCTCAAGTGTAGCGGTTTTTACATTCCCTCTATAAGTGACATCTTATGACAAGTGTCTTTTTCTGTGTGACTTATTTCACTTGGAATCGTCGTACCTAAATCCACTCATCATGCTGCTACTAGCCTTATGACGTTGATTTCATGGCTGAGTGATATTACTTTGTACATAAGGACCACAACTTCTTTATCCATTTTTTTCTTTCCTGGGATATTTAAGGTGTAACGGAGTGGAGGTTCTTGTCAAGAGAGCAGCCGTAAACTTTGGGGTGCCTGTATCTTGCTGATTTTTAGTTTTCCCAATTTATACGCCCATGAGTGGAAGTGCCCTATGCTCTCTAAGCTGAGTTTTTTAGATGTTTCAGGACACACCGTACACTTCTCCAGAGTGGCTGTTGGCAATTTACATCCCGCCCATCAGCGTAGCAAGGCTCCCGTTTCTCCATGGCCTGTCCTGCATTTCTGGTTTTGACACTTTATTCAGCATGGCCCTTTTGACCGATGGGAAGCGAGTCTTCTTTGTAGCGCTGATTTGCCTTCCCAGGTTGCTTGGTTGGCCAAAAAGGGCGCATGCGTTTTTTCCTGAATATATTCAGGAAAAAACGCATGCGCCCTTTTTGGCCAAGGGCATCGTTGTCGAGGTTTGGACGCTTTTCCTGTGCTTTCAAGGCGATTCGAATCTACCTCCTGAAATCTGTTTCCTGCAATTCTGCCTTCCTTTCAAATCCTCTTCGTTGCCTTCCCTCAATATATTTGTGGACGAGAGTTATCATTTATAACTCTGCAGGTTTGTGAATTGCAGTGCCCCTGAGCTCCATTTTCCAACTCGCTTTCTTGGGAGCTGGCCGCAAACGCGCAGGATTGCTTCAGGCCCTATTCTGGTTCCGGGCGGCAGGCTGAGCCTGTGGTTAATTCTGCTTCCTGATGGGAAAATAGAGTGACCTGTGCCTGTCCCAACACCTAGAGCTAGTCTCTCATTGGTTCCCCCTCTTCCCGTTCATCCTCAGGACAAATTGCAACCTGTACGGAACAGGAGGTGAAAGGTGCTGAGTCTCCAAGGAGGGAGATTGCTATTCAAGCGGGTGGAATGGCGAACCCGAGCACAAGGAGATGAGAAATGAGGTGCGTTTTAGAAACCTTTCCCGATCACACGGTGTACCATCTTCTGGGTTTCTCATGCATGTTTTCGATGTAGGAAGATGCCCTTGAACCTGGAGATCTGGGGCCCATGGGATGGGTACCACGCAGTATTACTTTAAAGGGTCTGCGTTTGCTCACCCAGCCTCACCAAACCTCTCAGCCCCAAGAGTGTCCACCCTTATGTCTCCATCAGCTGTGGGTCTAGATAGGGTCAATCCAGGTGGCATCACAGCCCCTGAACGAATTTTGTAAGAATTTCTCTCTCTTTCACTGTCTTTGTTTCACGGGTTTTTAAAAGTAATTGATTTTTATAATGGGGTTTAGCTGCTTTTCACTGCTGTGTTTATGCCGCTTTACACCCACTTGACTCACTTAGAGAGAGATATCAATACATAGGTTTTAAGATTCTTACTAGTCAGATATGTTCTTGGGCGGTGAATAGGGGGTATCGAGTCCAGTTCACTGAGCAAGGAGTAGGTCTTGTCTATTACATATTGGGTTTATGGAACGGTATCTGAGCTAATTTGACACCCGTGTTTTATGCATCACCCCACCTCACCTTTCCCGTTAAACAGCCATAGTGTGTTTTCTAAACGTGTGACTCTGTGCCGTTTTGTAATTCAGCTCAAGTGTAGCGGTTTTTACATTCCCTCTATAAGTGACATCTTATGACAAGTGTCTTTTTCTGTGTGACTTATTTCACTTGGAATCGTCGTACCTAAATCCACTCATCATGCTGCTACTAGCCTTATGACGTTGATTTCATGGCTGAGTGATATTACTTTGTACATAAGGACCACAACTTCTTTATCCATTTTTTTCTTTCCTGGGATATTTAAGGTGTAACGGAGTGGAGGTTCTTGTCAAGAGAGCAGCCGTAAACTTTGGGGTGCCTGTATCTTGCTGATTTTTAGTTTTCCCAATTTATACGCCCATGAGTGGAAGTGCCCTATGCTCTCTAAGCTGAGTTTTTTAGATGTTTCAGGACACACCGTACACTTCTCCAGAGTGGCTGTTGGCAATTTACATCCCGCCCATCAGCGTAGCAAGGCTCCCGTTTCTCCATGGCCTGTCCTGCATTTCTGGTTTTGACACTTTATTCAGCATGGCCCTTTTGACCGATGGGAAGCGAGTCTTCTTTGTAGCGCTGATTTGCCTTCCCAGGTTGCTTGGTTGGCCAAAAAGGGCGCATGCGTTTTTTCCTGAATATATTCAGGAAATAACGCATGCGCCCTTTTTGGCCAAGGGCATCGTTGTCGAGGTTTGGACGCTTTTCCTGTGCTTTCAAGGCGATTCGAATCTACCTCCTGAAATCTGTTTCCTGCAATTCTGCCTTCCTTTCAAATCCTCTTCGTTGCCTTCCCTCAATATATTTGTGGACGAGAGTTATCATTTATAACTCTGCAGGTTTGTGAATTGCAGTGCCCCTGAGCTCCATTTTCCAACTCGCTTTCTTGGGAGCTGGCCGCAAACGCGCAGGATTGCTTCAGGCCCTATTCTGGTTCCGGGCGGCAGGCTGAGCCTGTGGTTAATTCTGCTTCCTGATGGGAAAATAGAGTGACCTGTGCCTGTCCCAACACCTAGAGCTAGTCTCTCATTGGTTCCCCCTCTTCCCGTTCATCCTCAGGACAAATTGCAACCTGTACGGAACAGGAGGTGAAAGGTGCTGAGTCTCCAAGGAGGGAGATTGCTATTCAAGCGGGTGGAATGGCGAACCCGAGCACAAGGAGATGAGAAATGAGGTGCGTTTTAGAAACCTTTCCCGATCACACGGTGTACCATCTTCTGGGTTTCTCATGCATGTTTTCGATGTAGGAAGATGCCCTTGAACCTGGAGATCTGGGGCCCATGGGATGTGTACCACGCAGTATTACTTTTAAGGGTCTGCGTTTGCTCACCCAACCTCACCAAACCTCTCAGCCCCAAGAGTGTCCACCCTTATGTCTCCATCAGCTGTGGGTCTAGATATGGTCAATACAGGTGGCATCACAGCCCCTGAACGAATTTTGTAAGAATTTCTCTCTCTTTCACTGTCTTTGTTTCACGGGTTTTTAAAAGTAATTGATTTTTATAATGGGGTTTAGCTGCTTTTCACTGCTGTGTTTATGCCGCTTTACACCCACTTGACTCACTTAGAGAGAGATATCAATACATAGGTTTTAAGATTCTTACTAGTCAGATATGTTCTTGGGCGGTGAATAGGGGGTATCGAGTCCAGTTCACTGAGCAAGGAGTAGGTCTTGTCTATTACATATTGGGTTTATGGAACGGTATCTGAGCTAATTTGACACCCGTGTTTTATGCATCACCCCACCTCACCTTTCCCGTTAAACAGCCATAGTGTGTTTTCTAAACGTGTGACTCTGTGCCGTTTTGTAATTCAGCTCAAGTGTAGCGGTTTTTACATTCCCTCTATAAGTGACATCTTATGACAAGTGTCTTTTTCTGTGTGACTTATTTCACTTGGAATCGTCGTACCTAAATTCACTCATCATGCTGCTACTAGCCTTATGACGTTGATTTCATGGCTGAGTGATATTCCTTTGTACATAAGGACCACAACTTCTTTATCCATTTTTTTCTTTCCTGGGATATTTAAGGTGTAACGGAGTGGAGGTTCTTGTCAAGAGAGCAGCCGTAAACTTTGGGGTGCCTGTATCTTGCTGATTTTTAGTTTTCCCAATTTATACGCCCATGAGTGGAAGTGCCCTATGCTCTCTAAGCTGAGTTTTTTAGATGTTTCAGGACACACCGTACACTTCTCCAGAGTGGCTGTTGGCAATTTACATCCCGCCCATCAGCGTAGCAAGGCTCCCGTTTCTCCATGGCCTGTCCTGCATTTCTGGTTTTGACACTTTATTCAGCATGGCCCTTTTGACCGATGGGAAGCGAGTCTTCTTTGTAGCGCTGATTTGCCTTCCCAGGTTGCTTGGTTGGCCAATAAGGGCGTATGCGTTTTTTCCTGAATATATTCAGGAAAAAACGCATGCGCCCTTTTTGGCCAAGGGCATCGTTGTCGAGGTTTGGACGCTTTTCCTGTGCTTTCAAGGCGATTCGAATCTACCTCCTGAAATCTGTTTCCTGCAATTCTGCCTTGCTTTCAAATCCTCTTCGTTGCCTTCCCTCAATATATTTGTGGACGAGAGTTATCATTTATAATTCTGCAGGTTTGTGAATTGCAGTGCCCCTGAGCTCCATTTTCCAACTCGCTTTCTTGGGAGCTGGCCGCAAACGTGCAGGATTGCTTCAGGCCCTATTCTGGTTCCGGGCGGCAGGCTGAGCCTGTGGTTAATTCTGCTTCCTGATGGGAAAATAGAGTGACCTGTGCCTGTCCCAACACCTAGAGCTAGTCTCTCATTGGTTCCCCCTCTTCCCGTTCATCCTCAGGACAAATTGCAACCTGTACGGAACAGGAGGTGAAAGGTGCTGAGTCTCCAAGGAGGGAGATTGCTATTCAAGCGGGTGGAATGGCGAACCCGAGCACAAGGAGATGAGAAATGAGGTGCGTTTTAGAAACCTTTCCCGATCACACGGTGTACCATCTTCTGGGTTTCTCATGCATGTTTTCGATGTAGGAAGATGCCCTTGAACCTGGAGATCTGGGGCCCATGGGATGTGTACCACGCAGTATTACTTTTAAGGGTCTGCGTTTGCTCACCCAACCTCACCAAACCTCTCAGCCCCAAGAGTGTCCACCCTTATGTCTCCATCAGCTGTGGGTCTAGATATGGTCAATCCAGGTGGCATCACAGCCCCTGAACGAATTTTGTAAGAATTTCTCTCTCTTTCACTGTCTTTGTTTCACGGGTTTTTAAAAGTAATTGATTTTTATAATGGGGTTTAGCTGCTTTTCACTGCTGTGTTTATGCCGCTTTACACCCACTTGACTCACTTAGAGAGAGATATCAATACATAGGTTTTAAGATTCTTACTAGTCAGATATGTTCTTGGGCGGTGAATAGGGGGTATCGAGTCCAGTTCACTGAGCAAGGAGTAGGTCTTGTCTATTACATATTGGGTTTATGGAACGGTATCTGAGCTAATTTGACACCCGTGTTTTATGCATCACCCCACCTCACCTTTCCCGTTAAACAGCCATAGTGTGTTTTCTAAACGTGTGACTCTGTGCCGTTTTGTAATTCAGCTCAAGTGTAGCGGTTTTTACATTCCCTCTATAAGTGACATCTTATGACAAGTGTCTTTTTCTGTGTGACTTATTTCACTTGGAATCGTCGTACCTAAATTCACTCATCATGCTGCTACTAGCCTTATGACGTTGATTTCATGGCTGAGTGATATTCCTTTGTACATAAGGACCACAACTTCTTTATCCATTTTTTTCTTTCCTGGGATATTTAAGGTGTAACGGAGTGGAGGTTCTTGTCAAGAGAGCAGCCGTAAACTTTGGGGTGCCTGTATCTTGCTGATTTTTAGTTTTCCCAATTTATACGCCCATGAGTGGAAGTGCCCTATGCTCTCTAAGCTGAGTTTTTTAGATGTTTCAGGACACACCGTACACTTCTCCAGAGTGGCTGTTGGCAATTTACATCCCGCCCATCAGCGTAGCAAGGCTCCCGTTTCTCCATGGCCTGTCCTGCATTTCTGGTTTTGACACTTTATTCAGCATGGCCCTTTTGACCGATGGGAAGCGAGACTTCTTTGTAGCGCTGATTTGCCTTCCCAGGTTGCTTGGTTGGCCAAAAAGGGCGTATGCGTTTTTTCCTGAATATATTCAGGAAAAAACGCATACGCCCTTTTTGGCCAAGGGCATCGTTGTCGAGGTTTGGCCGCTTTTCCTGTGTTTTCAAGGCGATTCGAATCTACCTCCTGAAATCTGTTTCCTGCAATTCTGCCTTGCTTTCAAATCCTCTTCGTTGCCTTCCCTCAATATATTTGTGGACGAGAGTTATCATTTATAATTCTGCAGGTTTGTGAATTGCAGTGCCCCTGAGCTCCATTTTCCAACTCGCTTTCTTGGGAGCTGGCCGCAAACGCGCAGGATTGCTTCAGGCCCTATTCTGGTTCCGGGCGGCAGGCTGAGCCTGTGGTTAATTCTGCTTCCTGATGGGAAAATAGAGTGACCTGTGCCTGTCCCAACACCTAGAGCTAGTCTCTCATTGGTTCCCCCTCTTCCCGTTCATCCTCAGGACAAATTGCAACCTGTACGGAACAGGAGGTGAAAGGTGCTGAGTCTCCAAGGAGGGAGATTGCTTGTCAAGCGGCTGGAATGGCGAACCCGAGCACAAGGAGATGAGAAATGAGGGGCGTTTTAGAAACCTTTCCCGATCACACGGTGTACCATCTTCTGGGTTTCTCATGCATGTTTTCGATGTAGGAAGATGCCCTTGAACCTGGAGATTTGAGGCCCATGGGATGGGTACCACGCACTATTACTTTTAAGGGTCTGCGTTTGCTCACCCAACCTCACCAAACCTCTCAGACCCAAGAGTGTCCACCCTTATGTCTCCATCAGCTGTGGGTCTAGATATGGTCAATCCAGGTGGCATCACAGCCCCTGAACGAATTTTGTAAGAATTTCTCTCTCTTTCACTGTCTTTGTTTCACGGGTTTTTAAAAGTAATTGATTTTTATAATGAGGTTTAGCTGCTTTTCACTGCTGTGTTTATGCCGCTTTACACCCACTTGACTCACTTAGAGAGAGATATCAATACATAGGTTTTAAGATTCTTACTAGTCAGATATGTTCTTGGGCGGTGAATAGGGGGTATTGAGTCCAGTTAACTGAGCAAGGGGTAGGGTCTTGTCTATTACATATTGGGTTTATGGAACGGTATCTGAGCTAATTTGACACCCGTGTTTTATGCATCACCCCACCTCACCTTTCCCGTTAAACAGCCATAGTGTGTTTTCTAAACGTGTGACTCTGTGCCGTTTTGTAATTCAGCTCAAGTGTAGCGGTTTTTACATTCCCTCTATAAGTGACATCTTATGACAAGTGTCTTTTTCTGTGTGACTTATTTCACTTGGAATCGTCGTACCTAAATCCACTCATCATGCTGCTACTAGCCTTATGACGTTGATTTCATGGCTGAGTGATATTCCTTTGTACATAAGGACCACAACTTCTTTATCCACTTTTTTCTTTCCTGGGATATTTAAGGTGTAACGGAGTGGAGGTTCTTGTCAAGAGAGCAGCCGTAAACTTTGGGGTGCCTGTATCTTGCTGATTTTTAGTTTTCCCAATTTATACGCCCATGAGTGGAAGTGCCCTATGCTCTCTAAGCTGAGTTTTTTAGATGTTTCAGGACACACCGTACACTTCTCCAGAGTGGCTGTTGGCAATTTACATCCCGCCCATCAGCGTAGCAAGGCTCCCGTTTCTCCATGGCCTGTCCTGCATTTCTGGTTTTGACACTTTATTCAGCATGGCCCTTTTGACCGATGGGAAGCGAGTCTTCTTTGTAGCGCTGATTTGCCTTCCCAGGTTGCTTGGTTGGCCAAAAAGGGCGTATGCGTTTTTTCCTGAATATATTCAGGAAAAAACGCATACGCCCTTTTTGGCCAAGGGCATCGTTGTCGAGGTTTGGCCGCTTTTCCTGTGCTTTCAAGGCGATTCGAATCTACCTCCTGAAATCTGTTTCCTGCAATTCTGCCTTGCTTTCAAATCCTCTTCGTTGCCTTCCCTCAATATATTTGTGGACGAGAGTTATCATTTATAACTCTGCAGGTTTGTGAATTGCAGTGCCCCTGAGCTCCATTTTCCAACTCGCTTTCTTGGGAGCTGGCCGCAAACGCGCAGGATTGCTTCAGGCCCTATTCTGGTTCCGGGCGGCAGGCTGAGCCTGTGGTTAATTCTGCTTCCTGATGAGAAGATAGAGTGACCTGTGCCTGTCCCAACACCTAGAGCTAGTCTCTCATTGGTTCCCCCTCTTCCCGTTCATCCTCAGGACAAATTGCAACCTGTACGGAACAGGAGGTGAAAGGTGCTGAGTCTCCAAGGAGGGAGATTGCTAGTCAAGCGGCTGGAATGGCGAACCCGAGCACAAGGAGATGAGAAATGAGGTGCGTTTTAGAAACCTTTCCCGATCACACGGTGTACCATCTTCTGGGTTTCTCATGCATGTTTTCGATGTATGAAGATGCCCTTGAACCTGGAGATTTGAGGCCCATGGGATGGGTAGCACGCAGTATTACTTTTAAGGGTCTGCATTTGCTCACCCAACCTCACCAAACCTCTCAGCCCCAAGAGTGTCCACCCTTATGTCTCCATCAGCTGTGGGTCTAGATATGGTCAATCCAGGTGGCATCACAGCCCCTGAACGAATTTTGTAAGAATTTCTCTCTCTTTCACTGTCTTTGTTTCACGGGTTTTTAAAAGTAATTGATTTTTATAATGGGGTTTAGCTGCTTTTCACTGCTGTGTTTATGCCGCTTTACACCCACTTGACTCACTTACAGAGAGATATCAATACATAGGTTTCAAGATTCTTACTAGTCAGATATGTTCTTGGGCGGTGAATAGGGGGTATCGAGTCCAGTTCACTGAGCAAGGAGTAGGGTCTTGTCTATTACATATTGGGTTTATGGAACGGTATCTGAGCTAATTTGACACCCGTGTTTTATGCATCACCCCACCTCACCTTTCCCGTTAAACAGCCATAGTGTGTTTTCTAAACGTGTGACTCTGTGCCGTTTTGTAATTCAGCTCAAGTGTAGCGGTTTTTACATTCCCTCTATAAGTGACATCTTATGACAAGTGTCTTTTTCTGTGTGACTTATTTCACTTGGAATCGTCGTACCTAAATCCACTCATCATGCTGCTACTAGCCTTATGACGTTGATTTCATGGCTGAGTGATATTCCTTTGTACATAAGGACCACAACTTCTTTATTCATTTTTTTCTTTCCTGGGATATTTAAGGTGTAACGGAGTGGAGGTTCTTGTCAAGATAGCAGCCGTAAACTTTGGGGTGCCTGTATCTTGCTGATTTTTAGTTTTCCCAATTTATACGCCCATGAGTGGAAGTGCCCTATGCTCTCTAAGCTGAGTTTTTTAGATGTTTCAGGACACACCGTACACTTCTCCAGAGTGGCTGTTGGCAATTTACATCCCGCCCATCAGCGTAGCAAGGCTCCCGTTTCTCCATGGCCTGTCCTGCATTTCTGGTTTTGACACTTTATTCAGCATGGCCCTTTTGACCGATGGGAAGCGAGACTTCTTTGTAGCGCTGATTTGCGTTCCCAGGTTGCTTGGTTGGCCAAAAAGGGCGTATGCGTTTTTTCCTGAATATATTCAGGAAAAAACGCATACGCCCTTTTTGGCCAAGGGCATCGTTGTCGAGGTTTGGCCGCTTTTCCTGTGCTTTCAAGGCGATTCGAATCTACCTCTGAAATCTGTTTCCTGCAATTCTGCCTTGCTTTCAAATCCTCTTCGTTGCCTTCCCTCAATATATTTGTGGACGCGAGTTATCATTTATAACTCTGCAGGTTTGTGAATTGCAGTGCCCCTGAGCTCCATTTTTCAACTCGCTTTCTTGGGAGCTGGCCGCAAACGCGCAGGATTGCTTCAGGCCCTATTCTGGTTCCGGGCGGCAGGGTGAGCCTGTGGTTAATTCTGCTTCCTGATGGGAAAATAGAGTGACCTGTGCCTGTCCCAACACCTAGAGCTAGTCTCTCATTGGTTCCCCCTCTTCCCGTTCATCCTCAGGACAAATTGCAACCTGTACGGAACAGGAGGTGAAAGGTGCTGAGTCTCCAAGGAGGGAGATTGCTAGTCAAGCGGCTGGAATGGCGAACCCGAGCACAAGGAGATGAGAAATGAGGTGCGTTTTAGAAACCTTTCCCGATCACACGGTGTACCATCTTCTGGGTTTCTCATGCATGTTTTCGATGTAGGAAGATGCCCTTGAACCTGGAGATCTGGGGCCCATGGGATGGGTACTACGCAGTATTACTTTAAAGGGTCTGCGTATGCTCACCCAGCCTCACCAAACCTCTCAGCCCCAAGAGTGTCCACCCTTATGTCTCCATCAGCTGTGGGTCTAGATAGGGTCAATCCAGGTGGCATCACAGCCCCTGAACGAATTTTGTAAGAATTTCTCTCTCTTTCACTGTCTTTGTTTCACGGGTTTTTAAAAGTAATTGATTTTTATAATGGGGTTTAGCTGCTTTTCACTGCTGTGTTTATGCCACTTTACACCCACTTGACTCACTTACAGAGAGATATCAATACATAGGTTTTAAGATTCTTACTAGTCAGATATGTTCTTGGGCGGTGAATAGGGGGTATCGAGTCCAGTTCACTGAGCAAGGAGTAGGTCTTGTCTATTACATATTGGGTTTATGGAACGGTATCTGAGCTAATTTGACACCCGTGTTTTATGCACCACCCCACCTCACCTTTCCCGTTAAACAGCCATAGTGTGTTTTCTAAACGTGTGACTCTGTGCCGTTTTGTAATTCAGCTCAAGTGTATCGGTTTTTACATTCCCTCTATAAGTGACATCTTATGACAAGTGTCTTTTTCTGTGTGACTTATTTCACTTGGAATCGTCGTACCTAAATCCACTCATCATGCTGCTACTAGCCTTATGACGTTGATTTCATGGCTGAGTGATATTCCTTTGTACATAAGGACCACAACTTCTTTATCCATTTTTCTCTTTCCTGGGATATTTAAGGTGTAACGGAGTGGAGGTTCTTGTCAAGAGAGCAGCCGTAAACTTTGGGGTGCCTGTATCTTGCTGATTTTTAGTTTTCCCAATTTATACGCCCATGAGTGGAAGTGCCCTATGCTCTCTAAGCTGAGTTTTTTAGATGTTTCAGGACACACCGTACACTTCTCCAGAGTGGCTGTTGGCAATTTACATCCCGCCCATCAGCGTAGCAAGGCTCCCGTTTCTCCATGGCCTGTCCTGCATTTCTGGTTTTGACACTTTATTCAGCATGGCCCTTTTGACCGATGGGAAGCGAGTCTTCTTTGTAGCGCTGATTTGCCTTCCCAGGTTGCTTGGTTGGCCAAAAAGGGCGTATGCGTTTTTTCCTGAATATATTCAGGAAAAAACGCATACGCCCTTTTTGGCCAAGGGCATCGTTGTCGAGGTTTGGCCGCTTTTCCTGTGCTTTCAAGGCGATTCGAATCTACCTCCTGAAATCTGTTTCCTGCAATTCTGCCTTGCTTTCAAATCCTCTTCGTTGCCTTCCCTCAATATATTTGTGGACGAGAGTTATCATTTATAACTCTGCAGGTTTGTGAATTGCAGTGCCCCTGAGCTCCATTTTTCAACTCGCTTTCTTGGGAGCTGGCCGCAAACGCGCAGGATTGCTTCAGGCCCTATTCTGGTTCCGGGCGGCAGGCTGAGCCTGTGGTTAATTCTGCTTCCTGATGGGAAAATAGAGTGACCTGTGCCTGTCCCAACACCTAGGGCTAGTCTCTCATTGGTTCCCCCTCTTCCCTTTCATCCTCAGGACAAATTGCAACCTGTACGGAACAGGAGGTGAAAGGTGCTGAGTCTCCAAGGAGGGAGATTGCTATTCAAGCGGGTGGAATGGCGAACCCGAGCACAAGGAGATGAGAAATGAGGTGCGTTTTAGAAACCTTTCCCGATCACACGGTGTACCATCTTCTGGGTTTCTCATGCATGTTTTCGATGTAGGAAGATGCCCTTGAACCTGGAGATCTGGGGCCCATGGAATGGGTACCACGCAGTATTACTTTAAAGGGTCTGCGTTTGCTCACCCAGCCTCACCAAACCTCTCAGCCCCAAGAGTGTCCACCCTTATGTCTCCATCAGCTGTGGGTCTAGATAGGGTCAATCCAGGTGGCATCACAGCCCCTGAACGAATTTTGTAAGAATTTCTCTCTCTTTCACTGTCTTTGTTTCACGGGTTTTTAAAAGTAATTGATTTTTATAATGGGGTTTAGCTGCTTTTCACTGCTGTGTTTATGCCGCTTTACACCCACTTGACTCACTTACAGAGAGATATCAATACATAGCTTTTAAATTCTTACTAGTCAGATATGTTCTTGGGCGGTGAATAGGGGGTATCGAGTCCAGTTCACTGAGCAAGGAGTAGGTCTTGTCTATTACATATTGGGTTTATGGAACGGTATCTGAGCTAATTTGACACCCGTGTTTTATGCATCACCCCACCTCACCTTTCCCGTTAAACAGCCATAGTGTGTTTTCTAAACGTGTGACTCTGTGCCGTTTTGTAATTCAGCTCAAGTGTAGCGGTTTTTACATTCCCTCTATAAGTGACATCTTATGACAAGTGTCTTTTTCTGTGTGACTTATTTCACTTGGAATCGTCGTACCTAAATCCACTCATCGTGCTGCTACTAGCCTTATGACGTTGATTTCATGGCTGAGTGATATTCCTTTGTACATAAGGACCACAACTTCTTTATCCACTTTTTTCTTTCCTGGGATATTTAAGGTGTAACGGAGTGGAGGTTCTTGTCAAGAGAGCAGCCGTAAACTTTGGGGTGCCTGTATCTTGCTGATTTTTAGTTTTCCCAATTTATACGCCCATGAGTGGAAGTGCCCTATGCTCTCTAAGCTGAGTTTTTTAGATGTTTCAGGACACACCGTACACTTCTCCAGAGTGGCTGTTGGCAATTTACATCCCGCCCATCAGCGTAGCAAGGCTCCCGTTTCTCCATGGCCTGTCCTGCATTTCTGGTTTTGACAATTTATTCAGCATGGCCCTTTAGACCGATGGGAAGCGAGTCTTCTTTGTAGCGCTGATTTGCCTTCCCAGGTTGCTTGGTTGGCCAAAAAGGGCGTATGCGTTTTTTCCTGAATATATTCAGGAAAAAACGCATACGCCCTTTTTGGCCAAGGGCATCGTTGTCGAGGTTTGGCCGCTTTTCCTGTGCTTTCAAGGCGATTCGAATCTACCTCCTGAAATCTGTTTCCTGCAATTCTGCCTTGCTTTCAAATCCTCTTCGTTGCCTTCCCTCAATATATTTGTGGACGAGAGTTATCATTTATAACTCTGCAGGTTTGTGAATTGCAGTGCCCCTGAGCTCCATTTTTCAACTCGCTTTCTTGGGAGCTGGCCGCAAACGCGCAGGATTGCTTCAGGCCCTATTCTGGTTCCGGGCGGCAGGCTGAGCCTGTGGTTAATTCTGCTTCCTGATGGGAAAATAGAGTGACCTGTGCCTGTCCCAACACCTAGGGCTAGTCTCTCATTGGTTCCCCCTCTTCCCTTTCATCCTCAGGACAAATTGCAACCTGTACGGAACAGGAGGTGAAAGGTGCTGAGTCTCCAAGGAGGGAGATTGCTATTCAAGCGGGTGGAATGGCGAACCCGAGCACAAGGAGATGAGAAATGAGGTGCGTTTTAGAAACCTTTCCCGATCACACGGTGTACCATCTTCTGGGTTTCTCATGCATGTTTTCGATGTAGGAAGATGCCCTTGAACCTGGAGATCTGGGGCCCATGGAATGGGTACCACGCAGTATTACTTTAAAGGGTCTGCGTTTGCTCACCCAGCCTCACCAAACCTCTCAGCCCCAAGAGTGTCCACCCTTATGTCTCCATCAGCTGTGGGTCTAGATAGGGTCAATCCAGGTGGCATCACAGCCCCTGAACGAATTTTGTAAGAATTTCTCTCTCTTTCACTGTCTTTGTTTCACGGGTTTTTAAAAGTAATTGATTTTTATAATGGGGTTTAGCTGCTTTTCACTGCTGTGTTTATGCCGCTTTACACCCACTTGACTCACTTACAGAGAGATATCAATACATAGCTTTTAAATTCTTACTAGTCAGATATGTTCTTGGGCGGTGAATAGGGGGTATCGAGTCCAGTTCACTGAGCAAGGAGTAGGTCTTGTCTATTACATATTGGGTTTATGGAACGGTATCTGAGCTAATTTGACACCCGTGTTTTATGCATCACCCCACCTCACCTTTCCCGTTAAACAGCCATAGTGTGTTTTCTAAACGTGTGACTCTGTGCCGTTTTGTAATTCAGCTCAAGTGTAGCGGTTTTTACATTCCCTCTATAAGTGACATCTTATGACAAGTGTCTTTTTCTGTGTGACTTATTTCACTTGGAATCGTCGTACCTAAATCCACTCATCGTGCTGCTACTAGCCTTATGACGTTGATTTCATGGCTGAGTGATATTCCTTTGTACATAAGGACCACAACTTCTTTATCCACTTTTTTCTTTCCTGGGATATTTAAGGTGTAACGGAGTGGAGGTTCTTGTCAAGAGAGCAGCCGTAAACTTTGGGGTGCCTGTATCTTGCTGATTTTTAGTTTTCCCAATTTATACGCCCATGAGTGGAAGTGCCCTATGCTCTCTAAGCTGAGTTTTTTAGATGTTTCAGGACACACCGTACACTTCTCCAGAGTGGCTGTTGGCAATTTACATCCCGCCCATCAGCGTAGCAAGGCTCCCGTTTCTCCATGGCCTGTCCTGCATTTCTGGTTTTGACAATTTATTCAGCATGGCCCTTTAGACCGATGGGAAGCGAGTCTTCTTTGTAGCGCTGATTTGCCTTCCCAGGTTGCTTGGTTGGCCAAAAAGGGCGTATGCGTTTTTTCCTGAATATATTCAGGAAAAAACGCATACGCCCTTTTTGGCCAAGGGCATCGTTGTCGAGGTTTGGCCGCTTTTCCTGTGCTTTCAAGGCGATTCGAATCTACCTCCTGAAATCTGTTTCCTGCAATTCTGCCTTGCTTTCAAATCCTCTTCGTTGCCTTCCCTCAATATATTTGTGGACGAGAGTTATCATTTATAACTCTGCAGGTTTGTGAATTGCAGTGCCCCTGAGCTCCATTTTTCAACTCGCTTTCTTGGGAGCTGGCCGCAAACGCGCAGGATTGCTTCAGGCCCTATTCTGGTTCCGGGCGGCAGGCTGAGCCTGTGGTTAATTCTGCTTCCTGATGGGAAAATAGAGTGACCTGTGCCTGTCCCAACACCTAGGGCTAGTCTCTCATTGGTTCCCCCTCTTCCCTTTCATCCTCAGGACAAATTGCAACCTGTACGGAACAGGAGGTGAAAGGTGCTGAGTCTCCAAGGAGGGAGATTGCTATTCAAGCGGGTGGAATGGCGAACCCGAGCACAAGGAGATGAGAAATGAGGTGCGTTTTAGAAACCTTTCCCGATCACACGGTGTACCATCTTCTGGGTTTCTCATGCATGTTTTCGATGTAGGAAGATGCCCTTGAACCTGGAGATCTGGGGCCCATGGAATGGGTACCACGCAGTATTACTTTAAAGGGTCTGCGTTTGCTCACCCAGCCTCACCAAACCTCTCAGCCCCAAGAGTGTCCACCCTTATGTCTCCATCAGCTGTGGGTCTAGATAGGGTCAATCCAGGTGGCATCACAGCCCCTGAACGAATTTTGTAAGAATTTCTCTCTCTTTCACTGTCTTTGTTTCACGGGTTTTTAAAAGTAATTGATTTTTATAATGGGGTTTAGCTGCTTTTCACTGCTGTGTTTATGCCGCTTTACACCCACTTGACTCACTTACAGAGAGATATCAATACATAGCTTTTAAATTCTTACTAGTCAGATATGTTCTTGGGCGGTGAATAGGGGGTATCGAGTCCAGTTCACTGAGCAAGGAGTAGGTCTTGTCTATTACATATTGGGTTTATGGAACGGTATCTGAGCTAATTTGACACCCGTGTTTTATGCATCACCCCACCTCACCTTTCCCGTTAAACAGCCATAGTGTGTTTTCTAAACGTGTGACTCTGTGCCGTTTTGTAATTCAGCTCAAGTGTAGCGGTTTTTACATTCCCTCTATAAGTGACATCTTATGACAAGTGTCTTTTTCTGTGTGACTTATTTCACTTGGAATCGTCGTACCTAAATCCACTCATCGTGCTGCTACTAGCCTTATGACGTTGATTTCATGGCTGAGTGATATTCCTTTGTACATAAGGACCACAACTTCTTTATCCACTTTTTTCTTTCCTGGGATATTTAAGGTGTAACGGAGTGGAGGTTCTTGTCAAGAGAGCAGCCGTAAACTTTGGGGTGCCTGTATCTTGCTGATTTTTAGTTTTCCCAATTTATACGCCCATGAGTGGAAGTGCCCTATGCTCTCTAAGCTGAGTTTTTTAGATGTTTCAGGACACACCGTACACTTCTCCAGAGTGGCTGTTGGCAATTTACATCCCGCCCATCAGCGTAGCAAGGCTCCCGTTTCTCCATGGCCTGTCCTGCATTTCTGGTTTTGACAATTTATTCAGCATGGCCCTTTAGACCGATGGGAAGCGAGTCTTCTTTGTAGCGCTGATTTGCCTTCCCAGGTTGCTTGGTTGGCCAAAAAGGGCGTATGCGTTTTTTCCTGAATATATTCAGGAAAAAACGCATACGCCCTTTTTGGCCAAGGGCATCGTTGTCGAGGTTTGGCCGCTTTTCCTGTGCTTTCAAGGCGATTCGAATCTACCTCCTGAAATCTGTTTCCTGCAATTCTGCCTTGCTTTCAAATCCTCTTCGTTGCCTTCCCTCAATATATTTGTGGACGAGAGTTATCATTTATAACTCTGCAGGTTTGTGAATTGCAGTGCCCCTGAGCTCCATTTTTCAACTCGCTTTCTTGGGAGCTGGCCGCAAACGCGCAGGATTGCTTCAGGCCCTATTCTGGTTCCGGGCGGCAGGCTGAGCCTGTGGTTAATTCTGCTTCCTGATGGGAAAATAGAGTGACCTGTGCCTGTCCCAACACCTAGGGCTAGTCTCTCATTGGTTCCCCCTCTTCCCTTTCATCCTCAGGACAAATTGCAACCTGTACGGAACAGGAGGTGAAAGGTGCTGAGTCTCCAAGGAGGGAGATTGCTATTCAAGCGGGTGGAATGGCGAACCCGAGCACAAGGAGATGAGAAATGAGGTGCGTTTTAGAAACCTTTCCCGATCACACGGTGTACCATCTTCTGGGTTTCTCATGCATGTTTTCGATGTAGGAAGATGCCCTTGAACCTGGAGATCTGGGGCCCATGGAATGGGTACCACGCAGTATTACTTTAAAGGGTCTGCGTTTGCTCACCCAGCCTCACCAAACCTCTCAGCCCCAAGAGTGTCCACCCTTATGTCTCCATCAGCTGTGGGTCTAGATAGGGTCAATCCAGGTGGCATCACAGCCCCTGAACGAATTTTGTAAGAATTTCTCTCTCTTTCACTGTCTTTGTTTCACGGGTTTTTAAAAGTAATTGATTTTTATAATGGGGTTTAGCTGCTTTTCACTGCTGTGTTTATGCCGCTTTACACCCACTTGACTCACTTACAGAGAGATATCAATACATAGCTTTTAAATTCTTACTAGTCAGATATGTTCTTGGGCGGTGAATAGGGGGTATCGAGTCCAGTTCACTGAGCAAGGAGTAGGTCTTGTCTATTACATATTGGGTTTATGGAACGGTATCTGAGCTAATTTGACACCCGTGTTTTATGCATCACCCCACCTCACCTTTCCCGTTAAACAGCCATAGTGTGTTTTCTAAACGTGTGACTCTGTGCCGTTTTGTAATTCAGCTCAAGTGTAGCGGTTTTTACATTCCCTCTATAAGTGACATCTTATGACAAGTGTCTTTTTCTGTGTGACTTATTTCACTTGGAATCGTCGTACCTAAATCCACTCATCGTGCTGCTACTAGCCTTATGACGTTGATTTCATGGCTGAGTGATATTCCTTTGTACATAAGGACCACAACTTCTTTATCCACTTTTTTCTTTCCTGGGATATTTAAGGTGTAACGGAGTGGAGGTTCTTGTCAAGAGAGCAGCCGTAAACTTTGGGGTGCCTGTATCTTGCTGATTTTTAGTTTTCCCAATTTATACGCCCATGAGTGGAAGTGCCCTATGCTCTCTAAGCTGAGTTTTTTAGATGTTTCAGGACACACCGTACACTTCTCCAGAGTGGCTGTTGGCAATTTACATCCCGCCCATCAGCGTAGCAAGGCTCCCGTTTCTCCATGGCCTGTCCTGCATTTCTGGTTTTGACAATTTATTCAGCATGGCCCTTTAGACCGATGGGAAGCGAGTCTTCTTTGTAGCGCTGATTTGCCTTTCCAGGTTGCTTGGTTGGCCAAAAAGGGCGTATGCGTTTTTTCCTGAATATATTCAGGAAAAAACGCATACGCCCTTTTTGGCCAAGGGCATCGTTGTCGAGGTTTGGCCGCTTTTCCTGTGCTTTCAAGGCGATTCGAATCTACCTCCTGAAATCTGTTTCCTACAATTCTGCCTTGCTTTCAAATCCTCTTCGTTGCCTTCCCTCAATATATTTGTGGACGCGAGTTATCATTTATAACTCTGCAGGTTTGTGAATTGCAGTGCCCTTGAGCTCCATTTTTCAACTCGCTTTCTTGGGAGTTGGCCGCAAACGCGCAGGATTGCTTCAGACCCTATTCTGGTTCCGGGCGGCAGGCTGAGCCTGTGGTTAATTCTGCTTCCTGATGGGAAAATAGAGTGACCTGTGCCTGTCCCAACACCTAGAGCTAGTCTCTCATTGGTTCCCCCTCTTCCCGTTCATCCTCAGGACAAATTGCAACCTGTACGGAACAGGAGGTGAAAGGTGCTGAGTCTCCAAGGAGGGAGATTGCTAGTCAAGCGGCTGGAATGGCGAACCCGAGCACAAGGAGATGAGAAATGAGGTGCGTTTTAGAAACCTTTCCCGATCACACGGTGTACCATCTTCTGGGTTTCTCATGCATGTTTTCGATGTAGGAAGATGCCCTTGAACCTGGGATCTGGGGCCCATGGGATGGGTACCACGCAGTATTACTTTAAAGGGTCTGCGTTTGCTCACCCAGCCTCACCAAACCTCTCAGCCCCAAGAGTGTCCACCCTTATGTCTCCATCAGCTGTGGGTCTAGATAGGGTCAATCCAGGTGGCATCACAGCCCCTGAACGAATTTTGTAAGAATTTCTCTCTCTTTCACTGTCTTTGTTTCACGGGTTTTTAAAAGTAATTGATTTTTATAATGGGGTTTAGCTGCTTTTCACTGCTGTGTTTATGCCGCTTTACACCCACTTGACTCACTTAGAGAGAGATATCAATACATAGGTTTTAAGATTCTTACTAGTCAGATATGTTCTTGGGCGGTGAATAGGGGGTATCGAGTCCAGTTCACTGAGCAAGGAGTAGGTCTTGTCTATTACATATTGGGTTTATGGAATGGTATCTGAGCTAATTTGACACCCGTGTTTTATGCATCACCCCACCTCACCTTTCCCGTTAAACAGCCATAGTGTGTTTTCTAAACGTGTGACTCTGTGCCGTTTTGTAATTCAGCTCAAGTGTAGCGGTTTTTACATTCCCTCTATAAGTGACATCTTATGACAAGTGTCTTTTTCTGTGTGACTTATTTCACTTGGAATCGTCGTACCTAAATCCACTCATCATGCTGCTACTAGCCTTATGACGTTGATTTCATGGCTGAGTGATATTCCTTTGTACATAAGGACCACAACTTCTTTATCCATTTTTTTCTCTCCTGGGATATTTAAGGTGTAACGGAGTGGAGGTTCTTGTCAAGAGAGCAGCCGTAAACTTTGGGGTGCCTGTATCTTGCTGATTTTTAGTTTTCCCAATTTATACGCCCATGAGTGGAAGTGCCCTATGCTCTCTAAGCTGAGTTTTTTAGATGTTTCAGGACACACCGTACACTTCTCCAGAGTGGCTGTTGGCAATTTACATCCCGCCCATCAGCGTAGCAAGGCTCCCGTTTCTCCATGGCCTGTCCTGCATTTCTGGTTTTGACAATTTATTCAGCGTGGCCCTTTTGACCGATGGGAAGCAAGTCTTCTTTGTAGCGCTGATTTGCCTTTCCAGGTTGCTTGGTTGGCCAAAAAGGGCGTATGCGTTTTTTCCTGAATATATTCAGGAAAAAACGCATACGCCCTTTTTGGCCAAGGGCATCGTTGTCGAGGTTTGGCCGCTTTTCCTGTGCTTTCAAGGCGATTCGAATCTACCTCCTGAAATCTGTTTCCTACAATTCTGCCTTGCTTTCAAATCCTCTTCGTTGCCTTCCCTCAATATATTTGTGGACGAGAGTTATCATTTATAACTCTGCAGGTTTGTGAATTGCAGTGCCCCTGAGCTCCATTTTTCAACTCGCTTTCTTGGGAGCTGGCCGCAAACGCGCAGGATTGCTTCAGGCCCTATTCTGGTTCCGGGCGGCAGGGTGAGCCTGTGGTTAATTCTTCTTCCTGATGGGAAAATAGAGTGACCTGTGCCTGTCACAACACCTAGAGCTAGTCTCTCATTGGTTCCCCCTCTTCCCGTTCATCCTCAGGACAAATTGCAACCTGTACGGAACAGGAGGTGAAAGGTGCTGAGTCTCCAAGGAGGGAGATTGCTAGTCAAGCGGCTGGAATGGCGAACCCGAGCACAAGGAGATGAGAAATGAGGTGCGTTTTAGAAACCTTTCCCGATCACACGGTGTACCATCTTCTGGGTTTCTCATGCATGTTTTCGATGTAGGAAGATGCCCTTGAACCTGGAGATCTGGGGCCCATGGGATGGGTACCACGCAGTATTACTTTAAAGGGTCTGCGTTTGCTCACCCAGCCTCACCAAACCTCTCAGCCCCAAGAGTGTCCACCCTTATGTCTCCATCAGCTGTGGGTCTAGATAGGGTCAATCCAGGTGGCATCACAGCCCCTGAACGAATTTTGTAAGAATTTCTCTCTCTTTCACTGTCTTTGTTTCACGGGTTTTTAAAAGTAATTGATTTTTATAATGGGGTTTAGCTGCTTTTCACTGCTGTGTTTATGCCGCTTTACACCCACTTGACTCACTTAGAGAGAGATATCAATACATAGGTTTTAAGATTCTTACTAGTCAGATATGTTCTTGGGCGGTGAATAGGGGGTATCGAGTCCAGTTCACTGAGCAAGGAGTAGGTCTTGTCTATTACATATTGGGTTTATGGAACGGTATCTGAGCTAATTTGACACCCGTGTTTTATGCACCACCCCACCTCACCTTTCCCGTTAAACAGCCATAGTGTGTTTTCTAAACGTGTGACTCTGTGCCGTTTTGTAATTCAGCTCACGTGTATCGGTTTTTACATTCCCTCTATAAGTGACATCTTATGACAAGTGTCTTTTTCTGTGTGACTTATTTCACTTGGAATCGTCGTACCTAAATCCACTCATCATGCTGCTACTAGCCTTATGACGTTGATTTCATGGCTGAGTGATATTCCTTTGTACATAAGGACCACAACTTCTTTATCCATTTTTCTCTTTCCTGGGATATTTAAGGTGTAACGGAGTGGAGGTTCTTGTCAAGAGAGCAGCCGTAAACTTTGGGGTGCCTGTATCTTGCTGATTTTTAGTTTTCCCAATTTATACGCCCATGAGTGGAAGTGCCCTATGCTCTCTAAGCTGAGTTTTTTAGATGTTTCAGGACACACCGTACACTTCTCCAGAGTGGCTGTTGGCAATTTACATCCCGCCCATCAGCGTAGCAAGGCTCCCGTTTCTCCATGGCCTGTCCTGCATTTCTGGTTTTGACAATTTATTCAGCATGGCCCTTTTGACCGATGGGAAGCGAGTCTTCTTTGTAGCGCTGATTTGCCTTCCCAGGTTGCTTGGTTGGCCAAAAAGGGCGTATGCGTTTTTTCCTGAATATATTCAGGAAAAAACGCATACGCCCTTTTTGGCCAAGGGCATCGTTGTCGAGGTTTGGCCGCTTTTCCTGTGCTTTCAAGGCGATTCGAATCTACCTCCTGAAATCTGTTTCCTGCAATTCTGCCTTGCTTTCAAATCCTCTTCGTTGCCTTCCCTCAATATATTTGTGGACGAGAGTTATCATTTATAACTCTGCAGGTTTGTGAATTGCAGTGCCCCTGAGCTCCATTTTTCAACTCGCTTTCTTGGGAGCTGGCCGCAAACGCGCAGGATTGCTTCAGGCCCTATTCTGGTTCCGGGCGGCAGGCTGAGCCTGTGGTTAATTCTGCTTCCTGATGGGAAAATAGAGTGACCTGTGCCTGTCCCAACACCTAGAGCTAGTCTCTCATTGGTTCCCCCTCTTCCCGTTCATCCTCAGGACAAATTGCAACCTGTACGGAACAGGAGGTGAAAGGTGCTGAGTCTCCAAGGAGGGAGATTGCTATTCAAGCGGGTGGAATGGCGAACCCGAGCACAAGGAGATGAGAAATGAGGTGCGTTTTAGAAACCTTTCCCGATCACACGGTGTACCATCTTCTGGGTTTCTCATGCATGTTTTCGATGTAGGAAGATGCCCTTGAACCTGGAGATCTGGGGCCCATGGGATGGGTACCACGCAGTATTACTTTAAAGGGTCTGCGTTTGCTCACCCAGCCTCACCAAACCTCTCAGCCCCAAGAGTGTCCACCCTTATGTCTCCATCAGCTGTGGGTCTAGATAGGGTCAATCCAGGTGGCATCACAGCCCCTGAACGAATTTTGTAAGAATTTCTCTCTCTTTCACTGTCTTTGTTTCACGGGTTTTTAAAAGTAATTGATATTTATAATGGGGTTTAGCTGCTTTTCACTGCTGTGTTTATGCCGCTTTACACCCACTTGACTCACTTACAGAGAGATATCAATACATAGCTTTTAAATTCTTACTAGTCAGATATGTTCTTGGGCGGTGAATAGGGGGTATCGAGTCCAGTTCACTGAGCAAGGAGTAGGTCTTGTCTATTACATATTGGGTTTATGGAATGGTATCTGAGCTAATTTGACACCCGTGTTTTATGCATCACCCCACCTCACCTTTCCCGTTAAACAGCCATAGTGTGTTTTCTAAACGTGTGACTCTGTGCCGTTTTGTAATTCAGCTCAAGTGTAGCGGTTTTTACATTCCCTCTATAAGTGACATCTTATGACAAGTGTCTTTTTCTGTGTGACTTATTTCACTTGGAATCGTCGTACCTAAATCCACTCATCATGCTGCTACTAGCCTTATGACGTTGATTTCATGGCTGAGTGATATTCCTTTGTACATAAGGACCACAACTTCTTTATCCATTTTTTTCTCTCCTGGGATATTTAAGGTGTAACGGAGTGGAGGTTCTTGTCAAGAGAGCAGCCGTAAACTTTGGGGTGCCTGTATCTTGCTGATTTTTAGTTTTCCCAATTTATACGCCCATGAGTGGTAGTGCCCTATGCTCTCTAAGCTGAGTTTTCTAGATGTTTCAGGACACACTGTACACTTCTCCAGAGTGGCTGTTGGCAATTTACATCCCGCCCATCAGCGTAGCAAGGCTCCCGTTTCTCCATGGCCTGTCCTGCATTTCTGGTTTTGACAATTTATTCAGCGTGGCCCTTTTGACCGATGGGAAGCAAGTCTTCTTTGTAGCGCTGATTTGCCTTTCCAGGTTGCTTGGTTGGCCAAAAAGGGCGTATGCGTTTTTTCCTGAATATATTCAGGAAAAAACGCATACGCCCTTTTTGGCCAAGGGCATCGTTGTCGAGGTTTGGCCGCTTTTCCTGTGCTTTCAAGGCGATTCGAATCTACCTCCTGAAATCTGTTTCCTACAATTCTGCCTTGCTTTCAAATCCTCTTCGTTGCCTTCCCTCAATATATTTGTGGACGCGAGTTATCATTTATAACTCTGCAGGTTTGTGAATTGCAGTGCCCTTGAGCTCCATTTTTCAACTCGCTTTCTTGGGAGTTGGCCGCAAACGCGCAGGATTGCTTCAGGCCCTATTCTGGTTCCGGGCGGCAGGCTGAGCCTGTGGTTAATTCTGCTTCCTGATGGGAAAATAGAGTGACCTGTGCCTGTCCCAACACCTAGAGCTAGTCTCTCATTGGTTCCCCCTCTTCCCGTTCATCCTCAGGACAAATTGCAACCTGTACGGAACAGGAGGTGAAAGGTGCTGAGTCTCCAAGGAGGGAGATTGCTAGTCAAGCGGCTGGAATGGCGAACCCGAGCACAAGGAGATGAGAAATGAGGTGCGTTTTAGAAACCTTTCCCGATCACACGGTGTACCATCTTCTGGGTTTCTCATGCATGTTTTCGATGTAGGAAGATGCCCTTGAACCTGGAGATCTGGGGCCCATGGGATGGGTACCACGCAGTATTACTTTAAAGGGTCTGCGTTTGCTCACCCAGCCTCACCAAACCTCTCAGCCCCAAGAGTGTCCACCCTTATGTCTCCATCAGCTGTGGGTCTAGATAGGGTCAATCCAGGTGGCATCACAGCCCCTGAACGAATTTTGTAAGAATTTATCTCTCTTTCACTGTCTTTGTTTCACGGGTTTTTAAAAGTAATTGATTTTTATAATGGGGTTTAGCTGCTTTTCACTGCTGTGTTTATGCCGCTTTACACCCACTTGACTCACTTAGAGAGAGATATCAATACATAGGTTTTAAGATTCTTACTAGTCAGATATGTTCTTGGGCGGTGAATAGGGGGTATCGAGTCCAGTTCACTGAGCAAGGAGTAGGTCTTGTCTATTACATATTGGGTTTATGGAACGGTATCTGAGCTAATTTGTCACCCGTGTTTTATGCATCACCCCACCTCACCTTTCCCGTTAAACAGCCATAGTGTGTTTTCTAAACGTGTGACTCTGTGCCGTTTTGTAATTCAGCTCAAGTGTAGCGGTTTTTACATTCCCTCTATAAGTGACATCTTATGACAAGTGTCTTTTTCTGTGTGACTTATTTCACTTGGAATCGTCGTACCTAAATCCACTCATCATGCTGCTACTAGCCTTATGACGTTGATTTCATGGCTGAGTGATATTCCTTTGTACATAAGGACCACAACTTCTTTATCCACTTTTTTCTTTCCTGGGATATTTAAGGTGTAACGGAGTGGAGGTTCTTGTCAAGAGAGCAGCCGTAAACTTTGGGGTGCCTGTATCTTGCTGATTTTTAGTTTTCCCAATTTATACGCCCATGAGTGGAAGTGCCCTATGCTCTCTAAGCTGAGTTTTTTAGATGTTTCAGGACACACCGTACACTTCTCCAGAGTGGCTGTTGGCAATTTACATCCCGCCCATCAGCGTAGCAAGGCTCCCGTTTCTCCATGGCCTGTCCTGCATTTCTGGTTTTGACAATTTATTCAGCATGGCCCTTTAGACCGATGGGAAGCGAGTCTTCTTTGTAGCGCTGATTTGCCTTTCCAGGTTGCTTGGTTGGCCAAAAAGGGCGTATGCGTTTTTTCCTGAATATATTCAGGAAAAAACGCATACGCCCTTTTTGGCCAAGGGCATCGTTGTCGAGGTTTGGCCGCTTTTCCTGTGCTTTCAAGGCGATTCGAATCTACCTCCTGAAATCTGTTTCCTACAATTCTGCCTTGCTTTCAAATCCTCTTCGTTGCCTTCCCTCAATATATTTGTGGACGCGAGTTATCATTTATAACTCTGCAGGTTTGTGAATTGCAGTGCCCCTGAGCTCCATTTTTCAACTCGCTTTCTTGGGAGCTGGCCGCAAACGCGCAGGATTGCTTCAGGCCCTATTCTGGTTCCGGGCGGCAGGGTGAGCCTGTGGTTATTTCTGCTTCCTGATGGGAAAATAGAGTGACCTGTGCCTGTCCCAACACCTAGAGCTAGTCTCTCATTGGTTCCCCCTCTTCCCGTTCATCCTCAGGACAAATTGCAACCTGTACGGAACAGGAGGTGAAAGGTGCTGAGTCTCCAAGGAGGGAGATTGCTAGTCAAGCGGCTGGAATGGCGAACCCGAGCACAAGGAGATGAGAAATGAGGTGCGTTTTAGAAACCTTTCCCGATCACACGGTGTACCATCTTCTGGGTTTCTCATGCATGTTTTCGATGTAGGAAGATGCCCTTGAACCTGGAGATCTGGGGCCCATGGGATGGGTACTACGCAGTATTACTTTAAAGGGTCTGCGTATGCTCACCCAGCCTCACCAAACCTCTCAGCCCCAAGAGTGTCCACCCTTATGTCTCCATCAGCTGTGGGTCTAGATAGGGTCAATCCAGGTGGCATCACAGCCCCTGAACGAATTTTGTAAGAATTTCTCTCTCTTTCACTGTCTTTGTTTCACGGGTTTTTAAAAGTAATTGATTTTTATAATGGGGTTTAGCTGCTTTTCACTGCTGTGTTTATGCCACTTTACACCCACTTGACTCACTTACAGAGAGATATCAATACATAGGTTTTAAGATTCTTACTAGTCAGATATGTTCTTGGGCGGTGAATAGGGGGTATCGAGTCCAGTTCACTGAGCAAGGAGTAGGTCTTGTCTATTACATATTGGGTTTATGGAACGGTATCTGAGCTAATTTGACACCCGTGTTTTATGCACCACCCCACCTCACCTTTCCCGTTAAACAGCCATAGTGTGTTTTCTAAACGTGTGACTCTGTGCCGTTTTGTAATTCAGCTCACGTGTATCGGTTTTTACATTCCCTCTATAAGTGACATCTTATGACAAGTGTCTTTTTCTGTGTGACTTATTTCACTTGGAATCGTCGTACCTAAATCCACTCATCATGCTGCTACTAGCCTTATGACGTTGATTTCATGGCTGAGTGATATTCCTTTGTACATAAGGACCACAACTTCTTTATCCATTTTTCTCTTTCCTGGGATATTTAAGGTGTAACGGAGTGGAGGTTCTTGTCAAGAGAGCAGCCGTAAACTTTGGGGTGCCTGTATCTTGCTGATTTTTAGTTTTCCCAATTTATACGCCCATGAGTGGAAGTGCCCTATGCTCTCTAAGCTGAGTTTTTTAGATGTTTCAGGACACACCGTACACTTCTCCAGAGTGGCTGTTGGCAATTTACATCCCGCCCATCAGCGTAGCAAGGCTCCCGTTTCTCCATGGCCTGTCCTGCATTTCTGGTTTTGACAATTTATTCAGCATGGCCCTTTTGACCGATGGGAAGCGAGTCTTCTTTGTAGCGCTGATTTGCCTTTCCAGGTTGCTTGGTTGGCCAAAAAGGGCGTATGCGTTTTTTCCTGAATATATTCAGGAAAAAACGCATACGCCCTTTTTGGCCAAGGGCATCGTTGTCGAGGTTTGGCCGCTTTTCCTGTGCTTTCAAGGCGATTCGAATCTACCTCCTGAAATCTGTTTCCTGCAATTCTGCCTTGCTTTCAAATCCTCTTCGTTGCCTTCCCTCAATATATTTGTGGACGAGAGTTATCATTTATAACTCTGCAGGTTTGTGAATTGCAGTGCCCCTGAGCTCCATTTTTCAACTCGCTTTCTTGGGAGCTGGCCGCAAACGCGCAGGATTGCTTCAGGCCCTATTCTGGTTCCGGGCGGCAGGCTGAGCCTGTGGTTAATTCTGCTTCCTGATGGGAAAATAGAGTGACCTGTGCCTGTCCCAACACCTAGAGCTAGTCTCTCATTGGTTCCCCCTCTTCCCGTTCATCCTCAGGACAAATTGCAACCTGTACGGAACAGGAGGTGAAAGGTGCTGAGTCTCCAAGGAGGGAGATTGCTATTCAAGCGGGTGGAATGGCGAACCCGAGCACAAGGAGATGAGAAATGAGGTGCGTTTTAGAAACCTTTCCCGATCACACGGTGTACCATCTTCTGGGTTTCTCATGCATGTTTTCGATGTAGGAAGATGCCCTTGAACCTGGAGATCTGGGGCCCATGGAATGGGTACCACGCAGTATTACTTTAAAGGGTCTGCGTTTGCTCACCCAGCCTCACCAAACCTCTCAGCCCCAAGAGTGTCCACCCTTATGTCTCCATCAGCTGTGGGTCTAGATAGGGTCAATCCAGGTGGCATCACAGCCCCTGAACGAATTTTGTAAGAATTTCTCTCTCTTTCACTGTCTTTGTTTCACGGGTTTTTAAAAGTAATTGATTTTTATAATGGGGTTTAGCTGCTTTTCACTGCTGTGTTTATGCCGCTTTACACCCACTTGACTCACTTACAGAGAGATATCAATACATAGCTTTTAAATTCTTACTAGTCAGATATGTTCTTGGGCGGTGAATAGGGGGTATCGAGTCCAGTTCACTGAGCAAGGAGTAGGTCTTGTCTATTACATATTGGGTTTATGGAACGGTATCTGAGCTAATTTGACACCCGTGTTTTATGCATCACCCCACCTCACCTTTCCCGTTAAACAGCCATAGTGTGTTTTCTAAACGTGTGACTCTGTGCCGTTTTGTAATTCAGCTCAAGTGTAGCGGTTTTTACATTCCCTCTATAAGTGACATCTTATGACAAGTGTCTTTTTCTGTGTGACTTATTTCACTTGGAATCGTCGTACCTAAATCCACTCATCGTGCTGCTACTAGCCTTATGACGTTGATTTCATGGCTGAGTGATATTCCTTTGTACATAAGGACCACAACTTCTTTATCCACTTTTTTCTTTCCTGGGATATTTAAGGTGTAACGGAGTGGAGGTTCTTGTCAAGAGAGCAGCCGTAAACTTTGGGGTGCCTGTATCTTGCTGATTTTTAGTTTTCCCAATTTATACGCCCATGAGTGGAAGTGCCCTATGCTCTCTAAGCTGAGTTTTTTAGATGTTTCAGGACACACCGTACACTTCTCCAGAGTGGCTGTTGGCAATTTACATCCCGCCCATCAGCGTAGCAAGGCTCCCGTTTCTCCATGGCCTGTCCTGCATTTCTGGTTTTGACAATTTATTCAGCATGGCCCTTTAGACCGATGGGAAGCGAGTCTTCTTTGTAGCGCTGATTTGCCTTTCCAGGTTGCTTGGTTAGCCAAAAAGGGCGTATGCGTTTTTTCCTGAATATATTCAGGAAAAAACGCATACGCCCTTTTTGGCCAAGGGCATCGTTGTCGAGGTTTGGCCGCTTTTCCTGTGCTTTCAAGGCGATTCGAATCTACCTCCTGAAATCTGTTTCCTACAATTCTGCCTTGCTTTCAAATCCTCTTCGTTGCCTTTCCTCAATATATTTGTGGACGCGAGTTATCATTTATAACTCTGCAGGTTTGTGAATTGCAGTGCCCTTGAGCTCCATTTTTCAACTCGCTTTCTTGGGAGTTGGCCGCAAACGCGCAGGATTGCTTCAGGCCCTATTCTGGTTCCGGGCGGCAGGCTGAGCCTGTGGTTAATTCTGCTTCCTGATGGGAAAATAGAGTGACCTGTGCCTGTCCCAACACCTAGAGCTAGTCTCTCATTGGTTCCCCCTCTTCCCGTTCATCCTCAGGACAAATTGCAACCTGTAAGGAACAGGAGGTGAAAGGTGCTGAGTCTCCAAGGAGGGAGATTGCTAGTCAAGCGGCTGGAATGGCGAACCCGAGCACAAGGAGATGAGAAATGAGGTGCGTTTTAGAAACCTTTCCCGATCACACGGTGTACCATCTTCTGGGTTTCTCATGCATGTTTTCGATGTAGGAAGATGCCCTTGAACCTGGAGATCTGGGGCCCATGGGATGGGTACCACGCAGTATTACTTTAAAGGGTCTGCGTTTGCTCACCCAGCCTCACCAAACCTCTCAGCCCCAAGAGTGTCCACCCTTATGTCTCCATCAGCTGTGGGTCTAGATAGGGTCAATCCAGGTGGCATCACAGCCCCTGAACGAATTTTGTAAGAATTTCTCTCTCTTTCACTGTCTTTGTTTCACGGGTTTTTAAAAGTAATTGATTTTTATAATGGGGTTTAGCTGCTTTTCACTGCTGTGTTTATGCCGCTTTACACCCACTTGACTCACTTAGAGAGAGATATCAATACATAGGTTTTAAGATTCTTACTAGTCAGATATGTTCTTGGGCGGTGAATAGGGGGTATCGAGTCCAGTTCACTGAGCAAGGAGTAGGTCTTGTCTATTACATATTGGGTTTATGGAACGGTATCTGAGCTAATTTGACACCCGTGTTTTATGCATCACCCCACCTCACCTTTCCCGTTAAACAGCCATAGTGTGTTTTCTAAACGTGTGACTCTGTGCCGTTTTGTAATTCAGCTCAAGTGTAGCGGTTTTTACATTCCCTCTATAAGTGACATCTTATGACAAGTGTCTTTTTCTGTGTGACTTATTTCACTTGGAATCGTCGTACCTAAATCCACTCATCGTGCTGCTACTAGCCTTATGACGTTGATTTCATGGCTGAGTGATATTCCTTTGTACATAAGGACCACAACTTCTTTATCCACTTTTTTCTTTCCTGGGATATTTAAGGTGTAACGGAGTGGAGGTTCTTGTCAAGAGAGCAGCCGTAAACTTTGGGGTGCCTGTATCTTGCTGATTTTTAGTTTTCCCAATTTATACGCCCATGAGTGGAAGTGCCCTATGCTCTCTAAGCTGAGTTTTTTAGATGTTTCAGGACACACCGTACACTTCTCCAGAGTGGCTGTTGGCAATTTACATCCCGCCCATCAGCGTAGCAAGGCTCCCGTTTCTCCATGGCCTGTCCTGCATTTCTGGTTTTGACAATTTATTCAGCATGGCCCTTTAGACCGATGGGAAGCGAGTCTTCTTTGTAGCGCTGATTTGCCTTTCCAGGTTGCTTGGTTAGCCAAAAAGGGCGTATGCGTTTTTTCCTGAATATATTCAGGAAAAAACGCATACGCCCTTTTTGGCCAAGGGCATCGTTGTCGAGGTTTGGCCGCTTTTCCTGTGCTTTCAAGGCGATTCGAATCTACCTCCTGAAATCTGTTTCCTACAATTCTGCCTTGCTTTCAAATCCTCTTCGTTGCCTTTCCTCAATATATTTGTGGACGCGAGTTATCATTTATAACTCTGCAGGTTTGTGAATTGCAGTGCCCTTGAGCTCCATTTTTCAACTCGCTTTCTTGGGAGTTGGCCGCAAACGCGCAGGATTGCTTCAGGCCCTATTCTGGTTCCGGGCGGCAGGCTGAGCCTGTGGTTAATTCTGCTTCCTGATGGGAAAATAGAGTGACCTGTGCCTGTCCCAACACCTAGAGCTAGTCTCTCATTGGTTCCCCCTCTTCCCGTTCATCCTCAGGACAAATTGCAACCTGTAAGGAACAGGAGGTGAAAGGTGCTGAGTCTCCAAGGAGGGAGATTGCTAGTCAAGCGGCTGGAATGGCGAACCCGAGCACAAGGAGATGAGAAATGAGGTGCGTTTTAGAAACCTTTCCCGATCACACGGTGTACCATCTTCTGGGTTTCTCATGCATGTTTTCGATGTAGGAAGATGCCCTTGAACCTGGAGATCTGGGGCCCATGGGATGGGTACCACGCAGTATTACTTTAAAGGGTCTGCGTTTGCTCACCCAGCCTCACCAAACCTCTCAGCCCCAAGAGTGTCCACCCTTATGTCTCCATCAGCTGTGGGTCTAGATAGGGTCAATCCAGGTGGCATCACAGCCCCTGAACGAATTTTGTAAGAATTTCTCTCTCTTTCACTGTCTTTGTTTCACGGGTTTTTAAAAGTAATTGATTTTTATAATGGGGTTTAGCTGCTTTTCACTGCTGTGTTTATGCCGCTTTACACCCACTTGACTCACTTAGAGAGAGATATCAATACATAGGTTTTAAGATTCTTACTAGTCAGATATGTTCTTGGGCGGTGAATAGGGGGTATCGAGTCCAGTTCACTGAGCAAGGAGTAGGTCTTGTCTATTACATATTGGGTTTATGGAACGGTATCTGAGCTAATTTGTCACCCGTGTTTTATGCATCACCCCACCTCACCTTTCCCGTTAAACAGCCATAGTGTGTTTTCTAAACGTGTGACTCTGTGCCGTTTTGTAATTCAGCTCAAGTGTAGCGGTTTTTACATTCCCTCTATAAGTGACATCTTATGACAAGTGTCTTTTTCTGTGTGACTTATTTCACTTGGAATCGTCGTACCTAAATCCACTCATCATGCTGCTACTAGCCTTATGACGTTGATTTCATGGCTGAGTGATATTCCTTTGTACATAAGGACCACAACTTCTTTATCCACTTTTTTCTTTCCTGGGATATTTAAGGTGTAACGGAGTGGAGGTTCTTGTCAAGAGAGCAGCCGTAAACTTTGGGGTGCCTGTATCTTGCTGATTTTTAGTTTTCCCAATTTATACGCCCATGAGTGGAAGTGCCCTATGCTCTCTAAGCTGAGTTTTTTAGATGTTTCAGGACACACCGTACACTTCTCCAGAGTGGCTGTTGGCAATTTACATCCCGCCCATCAGCGTAGCAAGGCTCCCGTTTCTCCATGGCCTGTCCTGCATTTCTGGTTTTGACAATTTATTCAGCATGGCCCTTTAGACCGATGGGAAGCGAGTCTTCTTTGTAGCGCTGATTTGCCTTTCCAGGTTGCTTGGTTGGCCAAAAAGGGCGTATGCGTTTTTTCCTGAATATATTCAGGAAAAAACGCATACGCCCTTTTTGGCCAAGGGCATCGTTGTCGAGGTTTGGCCGCTTTTCCTGTGCTTTCAAGGCGATTCGAATCTACCTCCTGAAATCTGTTTCCTACAATTCTGCCTTGCTTTCAAATCCTCTTCGTTGCCTTCCCTCAATATATTTGTGGACGCGAGTTATCATTTATAACTCTGCAGGTTTGTGAATTGCAGTGCCCCTGAGCTCCATTTTTCAACTCGCTTTCTTGGGAGCTGGCCGCAAACGCGCAGGATTGCTTCAGGCCCTATTCTGGTTCCGGGCGGCAGGGTGAGCCTGTGGTTAATTCTGCTTCCTGATGGGAAAATAGAGTGACCTGTGCCTGTCCCAACACCTAGAGCTAGTCTCTCATTGGTTCCCCCTCTTCCCGTTCATCCTCAGGACAAATTGCAACCTGTACGGAACAGGAGGTGAAAGGTGCTGAGTCTCCAAGGAGGGAGATTGCTAGTCAAGCGGCTGGAATGGCGAACCCGAGCACAAGGAGATGAGAAATGAGGTGCGTTTTAGAAACCTTTCCCGATCACACGGTGTACCATCTTCTGGGTTTCTCATGCATGTTTTCGATGTAGGAAGATGCCCTTGAACCTGGAGATCTGGGGCCCATGGAATGGGTACCACGCAGTATTACTTTAAAGGGTCTGCGTTTGCTCACCCAGCCTCACCAAAACTCTCAGCCCCAAGAGTGTCCACCCTTATGTCTCCATCAGCTGTGGGTCTAGATAGGGTCAATCCAGGTGGCATCACAGCCCCTGAACGAATTTTGTAAGAATTTCTCTCTCTTTCACTGTCTTTGTTTCACGGGTTTTTAAAAGTAATTGATTTTTATAATGGGGTTTAGCTGCTTTTCACTGCTGTGTTTATGCCGCTTTACACCCACTTGACTCACTTACAGAGAGATATCAATACATAGGTTTTAAGATTCTTACTAGTCAGATATGTTCTTGGGCGGTGAATAGGGGGTATCGAGTCCAGTTCACTGAGCAAGGAGTAGGTCTTGTCTATTACATATTGGGTTTATGGAATGGTATCTGAGCTAATTTGACACCCGTGTTTTATGCATCACCCCACCTCACCTTTCCCGTTAAACAGCCATAGTGTGTTTTCTAAACGTGTGACTCTGTGCCGTTTTGTAATTCAGCTCAAGTGTAGCGGTTTTTACATTCCCTCTATAAGTGACATCTTATGACAAGTGTCTTTTTCTGTGCGACTTATTTCACTTGGAATCGTCGTACCTAAATCCACTCATCATGCTGCTACTAGCCTTATGACGTTGATTTCATGGCTGAGTGATATTCCTTTGTACATAAGGACCACAACTTCTTTATCCATTTTTTTCTCTCCTGGGATATTTAAGGTGTAACGGAGTGGAGGTTCTTGTCAAGAGAGCAGCCGTAAACTTTGGGGTGCCTGTATCTTGCTGATTTTTAGTTTTCCCAATTTATACGCCCATGAGTGGAAGTGCCCTATGCTCTCTAAGCTGAGTTTTTTAGATGTTTCAGGAAACACCATACCCGAGTGACCATTGGCAGTTTTCACCCCGTCCATCAGCCTAAGAATGCTCCCTTTTCTCCCTGGCCTTTCCTTCCTGCATGTCTGGTTTTTACACTTTTTTAGGATGGACCTTTTGACCTATGGGAAGTGAGACTTCTTTGTAGTGCTGATTTTCCTTTCCGGGTTGCTTGGTTGGCCAAAAAGGGCGTATGCGTTTTTTCCTAAATATATTCAGGAAAAAACGCATACGCCCTTTTTGGTCAAATGCATCATTGTCGACGTTTTCCCCCTATTCATGTGCTTTAAAGACGATTCGTATCTTCCTCCTGAAATCTGTTTCCTGCAATTCTGCCTTACTTTCAAATACTGTTCGTTGCCTCCCCTTAGTATATTTTTGGTTGAGAGTTATCATTTATAACCCTGCAAGTTTGTGAATTACAGTGTCGCTGAGCTACATTTTTCAAATGGCTTTTTTGGGAGCTGGCTGCAAAACCGCAGGATTGCTTCAGGCACTCTTCTGGTTCCATGGGGCAGGCTGAGCCTGTGGTTATTTCCTCTTCCTGATGGGAAATTAGAGTGACGTGTGCCTGTCCCAATACCTAGAGCTAGTCTTTCATGGGTTCCCCCTCATCCCGTTCATCCTCAGGACAAATTGCAACCTGTATGAAACAATAGGTTAAAGCTGCTGATTCTCCAAGTGGGGAGATTGTTAGTAAAGCTGCTGGATGGGGGGAACCCGAGCACCAGGAGATGTGAAATGAGGTGCATTTTAGAAACCTTTCCAGGTCACACGGTGTATCATCATCTGGGTTTCCCTTGCATGTTTTCGCTGTAGGATTATTCCCTCGAACCTGGAGATTTGGGAAAAATGGAATGGTTACCACGCAGTATTACTTTAAAGTGACTTCGTTTGCTCACCCAATCTCACCAATCCTCTCAGCCCCAACAGTTTCCAGTCTTATGTCTAATCCAGCTGTGGGTCTAGATATGGTCAATCCAGGTTGCTTCAAAGCCCCTGAACGATCTCTGTAAGAATTTCTGTCTCTTTCAATGTCTTTGATGGTTTATTTTTTTTGAAATTTATTTTTATAATGAGGTTTAGCTGATTTTCACTGCTGTGTTTATACCGTTTTACACCCACTTGATTCACTTTCAGAGAGATATCAATACATAGGTTTTAAGATTCTTACTAGTCAGATATATTTTTTGTGCGTTGAATAGGGGGTTTGGAGTCCAGTTCACTGAGCAATTAATAGGGCTTCTCTGTTACATATGTGGTTTATGGAACGCTATCTGTGCTAATTTCAAACCCTTGTTTTATGCCTCACCCCACCTCACCTTTCCGTTAAGCAGCCATGGTGTTTTCTCTAAATGTGTGTCTCTATTTTGTTTTGTAGTACAGGTTCTGTGTAGCGATTTTTACATTCCCTCTATAAGTGATATCTTATGATAAGTGTCTTTTTCTGTGTGACTTTTTTCACTTCTAAACATCGTACGTAAATCCAGTCAGCATGCTGCTACTAGCCTTATAACATTTATTACATGGCTGAGTGATATTCCATTGTACATAAGTACCGGAACATCTTTATCCATTTTTCTCTTTCCTGGGATATTTAAGTTGTACCGAATTGGAGTTTCTTGTAAACAGAGCAGCCCTAAACTTTGGGGTGCCCGTGTCTTGTTGATTTTTAGATTTCCCAATTTATACGGCCATGAGTGGAAGTGCCCTATGCTCTCTAGCTGTGTTTTTTAGATGTTTTAGGAAACACCATACACTTCTACAGATTGGCCGTTGGCAGTTTACATCCCCCCCATCAGCCTAGCAAGGCTCCCTTTTCTCCTTGTCCTGTCCTGCATTTCTGGTTTTTACACTTTTTTCAGCATGGTCCCCTTTGACCGATGGGAAGTGAGACTTCTTTGTATTGCTGATTTGCATTTCCGGCTTGCTTGGAGAGTCATAATTTATAATTCTGCAGATTTGTGAATTGAAGTTTCCTGAGCTTCATTTGTCAACTCGCTTTTTTGGGAGCTGGCGGCAAAACCGGTGGTGTGCTTCTGCCCCTACTGTGGTTTCGGGTGGCAGGCTAAGCCTTTGCTTAATTCTTCTTCCTGATTGGAAATTAGAGTGACATTTGCCTGTCCGAACATCTAGGGCTTGTCTCTCATTGTTTCTCCTCCTTCCCCTTCATCCTGTGGACAAATTCCCAACTCTGTGCAACAGGACATTGAAGGTGCTGACATCCTCAAGTGGAGAGATTGTTAGGAAAGAGGCTGGTGGGGTGAACTCGACCACCATGAGATTTAGAGATGAGGTGCCTTTTCCAAAATCTTCCTGATCCAACCGTGTACCATCTTCTGCGTGTCACAGGCATGTTTTAGCTGTAGGAAAGTTCCCATGTATGTAAGGAGAGCACCAGGGATTTTTCCAAATCAGTGTCTCCCCGAACCCCAATCTGGCGAATTTTTAAGCCACTGGTACATGTATGTTCATTAAGGGACTTGGGCTGTAAACAGAGTCCGAAATTTAGGTGAGTGAAGTCTTCAGGGTCAGAAACGCTTGCCATCGGCCTCCTTTAGGTTCCTTTGTATCTGTAGTTGATACATGATATCGATATAGATATCTATTGTTTTTCAGATTATTTCCCCTTAGGGGTTATTACAAAATATTGAGTATAGTTCCCTGTGCTATACAGTAGTTCCTTGTTGATGATATATTTTATACATAGAAGTGTGTATATGTTAATCCGAAACTGTTAATTTATCCCTCCTCCCACCTTTACCCTTTGGTAATAAAATATATAAGATTTTATACTTCGCAGAAATCCAGGAGCTGAAAGAGAGGTATCATTTTCAATGGAAAATCATTCAAAACAAGATTGAACCTTCAGCCGAGATTAGTAGATCCACATCCTTGGAAAGAAATCACTGCATTTCTCTAATGTTGACCTGACAAATACGACAAACCCCTCCACTGAACTTGCTTATAATAAAGTGATGGCAATATCAAATGGAAGTGTTAGAAACATCTTATTTTACACGAGCCTTATACACTGCTCTATGTTAATAACAGTTTGTCTCACGCATCTATTCTTTGAAGTTACAATGTTCTCAAATTCTGTTATTGATCCTGCAGAGTGGGCCCCAACAAGGGTCCCCCTGCCCAGTGTCATTGGAGCCAACAGATCGAGACTGAGTTTGGTTCAGAAGCAAAGGAAAACTTTATATTTTGATAAGAGAATGGAGAGGTGAGAGCGTGCGCTCCCCCGCGGGCTGTGGGCCGGGCTGCTGTGTAGGGATGCCGTCAGCGTCAGCGGGAGGGACGGGGCGGAGCTCTCGAGGGCCGGGTTGGCTGGAGCTCAGGCTCTATGTGGCGGAGTCTGCACGGGGCCCGGAGAGCTGAGGTGTCGGCCCAGCCATCTTGCACTAGGAAATCGGGTCTGAAGTGCCGGGTGTGGGACCTCTGCCTGTGGAAACCTAGGAACAAGTGAAATTAGAAAAAGCACAAAGGAAAAAAGGTTAGACTTTATTTTATTGCCCGGATTCTATTTTTATCTCCCAGGAATTTTTAATGGGCTTTGCCAGTGACAAACGCCTCCTCTGCCTCTTGTCCCATTCCACATTCTTGGGGCACTGAGGGTGCAGACACCTCTTCTGTAAATGCTTCGTGCTGAGTTGGGTGTCCTTATACCCGGGGGGAGGGGCAGGACTTCTCCCCAGCAGCCTCCAGGTGAGGTTGATTGTCCCCAGGCCTCCTCCCTCACTGCTCGTCTGCCTGAGCACCAGCATTGGAAGTTTTATAGATTCTAATGACCTTTAAGGGTCCAGGAAAGAGATGCGCAGGGACGCTGGGGGGGCCGGTTTTAACCTGCTCCACATTGGTTCGGCCCCCTTAGGCTGACAGTTTCTGCCAGCCTAGATGTCCTGACCAGTAGTCTGCACTTTCTTCAGTTAGGCCACTGAATTAACGTACAAACAGCACCAGGTGTCAGAGCCCTGCCTGCTCAACTCCCAGACAGTCCAGGGCCGGTGGTGATCCAGGACCATGACGGCCACTCAGTCAACGGCCTTTTGAAGTAGCCAGGAGTCCAGCTGGTCTCATTGGCCGCCGTCACCGTGGTGTCTGTAGGCTTTTCTATGGTGGCAGCGTTATTTACGGTTCCCCTGCCAAGTTTATTAGCTCCGCTCTGGGTGCAGTAAGTCCTGCAAGCAATAGTCTGTTCTTTTGGGGCACACTCTTGTGGTTTTCTGAGAGAAGCTCCAGGTCAAGTGATGGTCACACGAGTCGTCATGGCGGCCCATTGCCCCAGGTTGTCTCTCTGGAGGTTGGAGTTGGAGGGCCTCCTCACTCGAGGTCATTGTGCCCACGGAGCGATCCCTGCAACTTCAGGGCATGGTGGGTGGTTAGGAACACCAAGTGGCGTCCTTTTCCCTTAGGAGGGAGCTGGCATTGCGGGCTGCTCATTTCCAGGTTTTTAGATACCCCCGGTATCCTGGTCGGATGGGGTGTCTGGCCAATGCCTGGAGGGCAATCTTGTGTTGTTCCATTTCAAGTGGTCCCAGTTTTTGCACTAATACTCCAAGGGCGATTCGCCTTCGACCAGAAATGTAAAGGTCAAAGGGTTTAGCTAAATTAGGGAGGTCCAGGGCAAGGGTCTGAATTGACTGCTCTTTCCATTCTTGAAAGGCCGCTTCTGGATTCTATTCAAAAGGATCATCATCTCTTCGTTTCAGTGTTTCATATAGAGGCCCAGTTATTAGACTGTAGTTAGGGATCCAGATGCAGCAAACCCCGGTCTCCCCAGGAACCCCTAAGCTGTCTTCTAGTTTTAGGAAGGGTGAGGCTGCAAATGGCTTCTTCCCTTTCCTGGGATGGGCTTCTCCGATCTTCTGTGAGAATGAAGCCCAGGCAGGTCACCTTAGTCTGTGATATTTCAGCCATTTTCTTGGACACCTTCTATCTTTTATTGGCTAGGTAGTCCAGAGGCCTCCTTAGTAGGGCTGGCGATCAGAATGTCATCTGCATATTGAAGGAGGGTTCCCTTCTCCCGAGGTAGATCTTTTAGGGCTTTAGCTAACGTTTCCCCAAAGATGGTGTGGGAATTCTTGAACCCCTGGGGCAGGACGGCCCAGCAGTATTGTTTTTGTTGTACGTTGAGTCCTGCCACTCATAGCCAAAATTTCTTGTGACTCTGGGACTAATGGAATACAGAAGAAGGCATCATTGAAGTCTAATACAGAATACCATGTCCTGGTGGATGGTAGAATGACCAGCAGGGTATAGGAATTAGGAACTACTGGATGTATATCCTCTGTGGCTTCACTGACTGTCCTGGCATCCTTTACCAGGTCCCCAGCAGCCCACGGGGCTCTCATGTTCAGGCCCCTCCCAGGATATGGAACTCACCTGGGCAGGTAGGCAGCAGCCCACGGGGCTCTCATGGTCAGGCCCCTCCCAAGATATGGTGCTCACCTGTGCAGGTACCCAGCAGCCCACGGGGCTCTCATTGTCAGGCCCCTCCCAGGATATGGAGCTCACCTGGGCAGGTACCCAGCAGCCCACGGGGCTCTCGTGGGCAGGCCCCTACCAGGATATGGAGCTCACCTGGGCAGGTACCCAGCAGCTCACGGGGCTCTCGTGGGCAGGCCACTCCCTGGATATGGAGCTCCCCTGGACAGGTACCCCGGCAGGGCTGGGCACACAGGAACCGTGCACATAGCCCTCATTGCAGCGCACCCCCAGCACACCTGTCGCTCAGAGCTGACACAGAGCACCTCAGAGCAGGGCTTGAACTAACAAACATCAGCTCCGACAGGTCTGTGACCCTAGGCTTCTCTCTGTGCGGCCTCCCTCCGCCTGGTCTTCCAGGGGCTTCCACTGCAGCCGGGGCACCAGGCCTCTGTCTCCATCCACCACCCCTCCTCTCCCTGACCCCTGGGTTCCTCTCATTAGGAGAGGGTCTTCTTGAAGTTGTCTCCCACTCATGGACCAGATAAAATGATTAGAAAACAAGCCAGGGCTGCCGCCCCTTGTCTATCCTGACTCTCGGGACCCTACATCTGTTCCTTGGACCTGGCCGGTGCAGCAAAACCCATTTTCTGCAACTCTGAGCCCCTGAGGTTCGAGGATTGGCTGACCTGGGCAGCCTGACCCTGCCGGCCAGCCCTTCCCAGGTGTGCCTGGGTTGAGGTCAATATAAACACCCCCCCAGGCAGCAAAAGCCTCTGCAGCTGTGCCTGACTCCATATTCTCTGCCCCGTCAGCAGTCTCGGGGTTGTGCTGGTGGGAGGGAGTAGCGCTCACGGCTCTATGAGTGGCCCCGTGTGAGTGGGGCTTTGCTGGACTTTCTGCAGGAGTTGCCGGGCTGCCACCTGCTAAAGAAGAGGATGTGTCACCCACACCTGCTGCTGGAATTTCTACCCGGACAGAGGTGAGGAAAGAAAAAAGCAGTGGGGGCCGGGACAGGAGGGGTACCTCAGGCAGGGAAATGGAAAGCTTCCAGAAGAGCGCCTGGGGCCAGGACCATCCTGGCTGACCTGCAGGCACCAAGTTGTCCTGCGTGCTGTCGCTGTTGTGACTCCAAGCCCCTTCCTCTAGGCTTTAAAGTCTTTGCACACATTCAGGTGTTTTACCTGGGAAGGGTGGGAAAAGTTCAGCAGCAGCTGGCCTGGGGCTCAGCTCATATTTACTTAGAGACGCCTCCTCACGGTCCCCCAGCTTTGCAATGAGGACGCTCCTTGCGGGGGGGCTGCTGGCTGCATGGGAGACAATTCCCCACCTCTGACCAACTTCAGAATTGTTTACCACTGGAGCAAGTGCCCTGATAGGGTTTTCCTCTGTATGACCAGTGGGTTTTTTTTTTTTTTTCTTTTTTGGTCCAAGGTAGGTTTTATTCCTCTTTTTGTATTTATAGATATAAGCATGGAAATAATTCATTCATATAAATACGTCTATGGGAAGGAAAGAACTTTTTTTCTGTTTTATTTTTTTTAAATATTATTTATGTTTTAATTTTTTAATTTTATTTTATTCATTTTTTTATACAGCAGGTTCTTATTGGTTATCTATTTTATACATATAAGTGTATATATGTCAATCCCAGGCTCGCAATTCATCCCACCACCACCACCCTGCCACTTTCCCCCCTTGGTGTCCATACATTTGTTCTCTACATCTGTGTCTCTATTTCTGCCTTGCAAACTGGTTCATCTGTACCATTTTTCTAGGTTCCACATGTATGCGCTTAAATATGATATTTGTTTTTCACTTTCTGACTTACTTCACTCTGTATGACAGTCTCTAGATCTATCCACGTCTCTACAAATGACCCAATTTCGTTCCTTTTTATGGCTGAGTAATATTCCATTTTATATATGTACCACATCTTTTCCATTCGTCTGTCTATGGGCATTTAGGTTGCTTCCATGACCTGGCTATTGTAAATAGTGCTGCAATGAACATTGTGTGAATATCTTTTTGAATTATGGTTTTCTCTGGGTATATGCCCAGTAGTGGGATTGCTGGGTCATATGGTAATTCTATTTTTAGTTTTTTAAGGAACCTCCATACTGTTCTCCATAGTGACTGTATCAATTTACATCCCCACAAATAGTGTAAGAGGGTTCCCTTTTCTCCACACCCTCTCCAGCATTTGTTGTTTGTAGATTTTCTGATGATGCCCATTCTAACTTGTGTGAGGTGATACCTCATTGTAGTCTTGGTTTATATTTCTATAATAATTAGTGATGTTGAGCAGCTTTTCATGTGCTTCTTGGCCATCTGTATGTCTTCTTGGGACAAATGTCTATTTACGTCATCTGCCCATTTTTGCATTGGGTTGTTTGTTTTTTTACTGTTGAGCTGCATGTGCTGTTTATATATATTGGAGATTAATCCTTTGTCCATTGATTCGTTTGCAAATATTTTCTCCCATTCTGAGGTTGTCTTTTCGTCTTGTTTGTAGTTTCCTATGCTTTGCAAAAGCTTTTAGGTTTCATTTGCTCCCATTTGTTTACTTTTGGTTTTTATTCCATTACTCTAGTAGGTGGATCAAAAAAGATCTTGTTGTGATTTTTGTCAAAGAGTATTCTTCCTATGTTTTCCTCTAAGAGTTTTATAGTGTCCGGTCTTACATTTCGGTCTCTAATCCACTTTGAGTTTATTTTTTGTGTATGGTGTTAGGGAGTGTTCTAATTTCATTCTTTTACATGTAGCTGTCCATTTTTCCCAGCACCACTTATTGAAGAGACTGTCTTTTCTCCATTGTATATCCTTGCCTCCTTTGTCATAGATTAGTGGACCATAGGTGTGTAGGTTTATCTCTGGGCTTTCTTTTTTTTTTCCTTTTACATCTTTATTGGAGTATAATTGCTTTACAATTGTGTGTTAGTTTCTGCTGTATAAAAAAGTGAATCAGCTATATGTATACATATAACACCATATCCCCTCCCTCTTGCACCTCCCTCTCACTCCCTTATCCCAACCCTTTAGGTGGTAACAAAGCACCGAGCTGATCTCCCTGTGCTATGTGGCTGCTTCCCAGTAGCTATCAATTTTACATTTGGTAGTGTATATATGTCCATACCACTCTCTCACTTTGTCCCAACTTACCCTTCCCCCTCCCCGTGTCCTCAAGTCTTTTCTCTACGTCTGTGTCCTTAATCCTTTCCTGCCCCTAGGTTCTTCATAAACTTTTTTTTCTTTTAGATTCCATATATATGGGTTAGCATACGGTATTTGTTTTTCTCTTTCTGACTTACTTCACTCTCTAGGACAGACTCTAGATCCATCCACCTCACTACAAATAACTCAATTTCGTTTCTTTTTATGGCTGAATAATGTTCCATTGTATATATGTGCCACATCTTCTTTATCCAGTTATCTGTTGATGGACACTTAGGTTGCTTCCACGTCCTGGCTATTGTAAATAGAGCTACAATGAACATTGTGGTACATGACTCTTTTTGAATTATGGTTTTCTCAGGGTAAATATCCAGTAGTGGGATTGCTGGGTTGTACGGTTGTTCTATTTTTAGTTTTTAAGGAACCCCCATACCGTTCTCCCTAGTGGCTATATCAATTTACATTCCCACCAACAGTGCAAGAGGGTTCCCTTTTCTCCAATAAATGCCTCTCCAGCATTTATTTTTGGTAGATTTTTTGATGACGGCCATTCTGACTGGTGTGAGGTGATACCTCATTGTAGTTTTGATTTGCATTTCTCTAATAATTAGTGATGTTCAACATCCTTTCATGTGTTTGTTGGCAACCTGTATATCTTCTTTTGAGAAATGTCTATTTAGGTCTTCTGCCCATTTTTGGATTGGGTTGTTTGGTTTTGTGATATTGAGCTACAGGAGCTGCTTTTTGGAGGTTACTCCTTTGCCATTTGCTTCATTTGAAAATATTTTCTCCCATTCTGATGGTTGTCTTTTCATCTTGCTTATGTTTTCCTTTGCTGTGCAAAAGATTTTAAGTTTCATTAAGTCCCATTTTTTTATTTTTGTTTTTATTTCCATTTCTCTAGGAGGTGGGTCAAAAAGGATCTTGCTGTGATTTATGTCATAGACTGTTCTGCTTATGTTTTCCTCTAAGAGTTTTATAGTGGCTGGTCTTACATTTAGGTCTCTAATCCATTTTGAGTTTATCTTTGTGTATGGTGTTAGGGAGTGTTCTAATTTCATTCTTTTACATGTAGTTGTCCAGTTTTCCCAGCACCACTTACTGAAGACACTGTCTTTTCTCCATTGTATACCCTTGCCTCCTTTGTCATAGATTAGTGGACCATAGGTACGTGGGTTTATCTCTGTGCTTTCTATCCTGTTCTATTGATCTATATTTCTGTTTTTGTGCCAGTACCATATCATGTTGATTACTGTAGCTTTGTAATATAGTCTGAAGTCTAGAAGTCTGATTCCTTCAGCTCTTTTTTTTTCCCCTCAAGACTGCTGTGGCTATCCGGGGTCTTTTGTGTCTCCCTACAAATTTTAAGATGTTTTTTCTAGTTCTGTAGAAAATGCCAAAGGTATTTTGATAGGGATTGCATTGAATCTGTAGATTGCTTTGGGTAGTATAGTCATTTTCACAATATTGATCCTTCTAATCCAAGAACATGGTATATGTCTCCATCTGTTTATATTATCTTTGATTTCTTTCATCAGTGTCTTATAGTTTTCTGAGTACAGGTCTTTTACTTCCTTAGGTAGGTTTATTCCTAGGTATTTTATTTTTGTTGCAGTGGTAATGGGATTGTTTCCTTAATTTCTCTTTCTGTTCTTTCATTGTTAGTGTATAGGAATGCAAGCAATTTCTGTGCATTAATTTTGTATCCTGCAACTTTACTAAATTCATTGATTAACTCCAGTGGTTTTCTGGTGTCATCTTTAGGATTCTCTATCTATGATATGATGTCATATGCAAACAGTGACAATTTTACTTCTTCTTTTCCTTTTTGTATTCCTTTTATTTCTTTTTCTTCTCTGATTGCCATGGCTAGGACTTCCAAAACTATGGTGAATAGTAGTGGTGAGAGTGGACATCCTCGTCTTGTTCCTGATCTTAGAGGAAACGTTTTCAGTTTTTCACCATTGAGAATGCTGTTTGATGTGGGTTTGTCATATATGGCCTTTATTATGTTGAGGTAGTTTCCCTCTATGCCCACACTCTGCAGAGTTTTTATCATAAATGGGTGTTGAATTTTTTCAAAATCTTTTCCTGCATCTATTGAGATGATCATATGGTTTTATCCTACAGTTTGTTAATATGGTGTATCACATTGATTTGTGTATATTGAAGAATCCTTGCATCCCTGGGATAAACCCTGCTTGATCATGGTGTATGATCCTTTTAATGTGTTGTTCGATTCTGTTTGCTAGTATTTTGTTGAGGATTTTTACATCTATATTCATCAGTGATATTTATAATTTTCTATAATTTTCTTTCCTTGTAGTATCTTTGTCTGGTTTTGGTATCAGGGTGACGGTGGTCTCATAGAATGAGTTTGGGGTATATTCCTTCCCCTGCAATTGTTTTGAAGAATTTGAGAAGGTTGGGTGTTAGCTCTTCTCTAAATGTTTGACAGAATTCACCTGTGATGCCATCTGGTTCTGGACTTTCGTTTGTTGGAAGATTTTTAATCACAGTTTCAATTTCATTGCTTGTGTTAGGTTTGTTCATATTTTCTATTTCTTCCTGGTTCAATCTTGGAAGGTTATCCCTTTCTAAGAATTTGTCCATTTCTTCCAGGTTGTCCATTTTATTGGCATAGAGTTGCTTGTAGTAGTCTCTTAGGATGCTTTGTATCCCTGTGGTGTTTGTTGTAACTTCTCCTTTTTCACTTCTAATTTTGTTGATTTGATTCCTCTCCCTCTTTTTCTTGAGTCTGGCTAAAGGTTTATCATTTTTGTTTATCTTCTCAAAGAACCGGCTTTTAGTTTTATTGATCTTTGCTTTCGTTTTCTTTGCTTCTATTTCATTTATTTCTGCTTTGATCTTTATGATTTCTTTCATTCTACTAACTTTGGGTTTTGTTCTTCTTTCTCTAGTTCCTCTAGGTGTAAGGTTAGATTGTTTATTTGAGATTTTTCTTGTTTCTTGAGGTAGGCTTGTATTGCTATAAACTTAGCTCTTAGAACTGCTTTTGCTGCATCCCATAGGTTTTGGATCATCGTGTTTTTGTTGTCATTTGTCTCTAGGTAGTTTTTGATTTCCTCTTTTATTTCTTCAGTGATCTCTTGGTTATTTAGCAAAGTATTGTTTAGCCTCCATGTGTTTGTGTTTTTTACGGTTTTGTCCCTGTTATTGATTTCTAATCTCATAGCATTGTGGTCAGAACAGCTGCTTGATATGATTTCTGTTTTCTTAAATTTACTGAGCCTTTATTTGTGACCCAAGATGTGATCTATCCTGGAGAATGTTCCGTGTGCAGTTGAGAAGAACGTGTAATCTGCTGTTTTTGGATGGAATGTCCTATAAATATCAATTAACTATATCTGGTCTATTGTGTCATTTAAAGCTTGTGTTTCCTTATTAATTTTCTGTCTGGATGATCTCCACTGGTGTAAGTGAGCTGTTAAAGTCCCCTGCTATTATTGTGTTACTGTTAATTTCCTCTTTTATAGCTGTTAGCAGTTGTCTTATGTATTGAGATGCTCCTATGTTGGGCACATATATATTTATAATTGTTACATCTTCTTCTTGGATTGATCCCTTGACCATTATGTAGTGTCTTTCCTTGTCTCTTGTAACATTCTTTATTTTAAAGTCTATTTTATCTGATATGAGTATTGCTACTCCAGCTTTCTTTTGATTTTCATTTGCATAGAATATATTTTTCCATCGCCTCACTTTCAGTCTGTATGTGTCCCTAGGTCTGAAATGGGTCTCTTGTAGACAGCATATATATGGGTCTTGTTTTTGTATCCATTCAGAGAGGCTGTGTCTTTTGGTTGGAACATTTAGTCCATTCACGTTTAAGGTAATTATTGATATGTATGTTCCTATTACTATTTTCTTAATTGTTATGGGTTTGTCTTGGTGGGTCATTTTCTTCTCTTGTGTTTCCCACTTAGAGAAGTTCCTTTAGCATTTGGTGTAGAGCTGGTTTCATGGTGCTGAATTCTCTTAGCTTTTGCTTGTCTGTAGGGCTTATGATTTCTCTGTCAAATCTGAATGAGATCCTTGCTGGGTGGAGTACTCTTGGTTGTAGGTTCTTCCCTTTCATCACTTTAAATTTATGCCACTCCCTTCTGGCTTGTAGATTTTCTGCTGAGAAATCAGCTGTTATCCTTATGGGAGTTCCCTTGTATGTTATTTGTCATTTTTCCCTTGTTGCTTTCAATAATTTTTCTTTGTCTTCAATTTTTGTCAATTTGGTTCCTCTGTGTCTTGGCATTTTTCTCCTTTGAATTATCCTGCCTGGGACTCTCTGCACTTCCTGGGCTTGGGTGGCTATTTCTTTTCCCATGCTAGGGAAGTTTTCGACTATAATCTCTTCAAATGTATTCTCGGGTCCTTTCTCTCTCTCTTCTCCTTCTGGGACCCCTATGATGTGAATGTTGTTGCGTTTAATGTTGTCCCAGAGGACTCTTAGGGTGTCTTCATTTATTTTCATTCTTTTTCTTTATTCTGTTCCATGGCAGTGATTTCCACCTTTCTGTCTTCCAGGTCACTTATCCGTTCTTCTGCCACAGTTATTCTGCTCCTGATTCCTTCTAGTGTATTTTTCATTTCAGTTATTATATTGTTCACCTCTGTTTGTTTGTTCTTTAATTCTTCTAGGTGTTTGCTCCTTAATTCTTCTAGGTCTTTGTTAAGCATTTCTTGCATCTTTTCGATCTTTGCCTCCATTCTTTTGCCAAGGTCTTGGATCATGTTCACTATCATTATTCTGAATTCTTTTTCTGGAAGGTTCCCTATCTCCACCTCATTTCGTTTTTTTTCCTAAGGTTTTATCTTGTTCCTTAATCTGGTATAAAGTCCTCTGCCTTTTCATTTTGTCTATCTTTCTGTGAATGTGGTTTTCCTTCCACAGGCTGCAGAATTGTAGTTCTTCTTGCTTCTGCTGTCTGCTCTCCAGTGGATGAGTCTATCTTAGAGGCTTGTGCAAGCTTCCTGATGGAAGGGACTGATGGTGGGTAGAGCTGGGTGTTGCTTTGGTGGGCAAAGCTTTAATCTGCTTGTCTGCAGATTAAATAAAACTTTAATAAAAAGTTTAATCCACTTATCTGCTGATGCATGGGGCTGGGTTCCCTCCCTGTTGGTAGTTTCGCCTGAGGTGATCCAGCACTGGAGCCTACCTTGCTCTTGGTGGGGCTAATGGCGGACTCTGGGAGGGCTCACACCAAGGAGTATTTTCCAGAACTTCTGCTGCCAGTGTCATTGTCCTCACGGTGAGCCACAGCCACAGCTACCACCTGCCTCTGCAGGAGACCCTCTAAAACTATCACGTAGTTCTGGTCATTCTCCTACGGGGTCACTGCTCCTTCCCCTGGGTTCTGATGTGCTCACTACTTTGTGTGTGCCCTCCAAGAGTGGAGTATCTGAGTGGAGTTGAGACTCTGAGACTCTGCGTGGAGTCGCACAGACTCTGGGTCCTGTGAAGCTTCGATGCTTTGTGGTTCTAGAAATCCTATAGGAGATGGTCCACAGCAGGTGAAGCTAATGCTGTCAGTAGAGGTGGTGAAGCCAAAGATCTGCAGTTCCGACTAGAGGTGCCGATGTACATACAGGACAAAATCATCTCGTGTGAATGTAGTTCAGGCATGTTTAAGATGAATGGAGCCATGTTAATGCCTACCATATTCTATCTTGAGCCTCTCCTCAGGGACCCCCTCCTCAGTTCCTGAGGCTCCTGTAAGTCATGTACAGGGGACTGGAGAGTGGGCTCTGTCCAATCTGAGCCCTGAGTTACCCTGTGTGTATCTTAGGATACTTTGTATTTCTGTGGGGTCTGTTGTAACATCAACTCTTTCATTTCAGATTTATTTGGGCCCTCTCTTTTTAAAAAAACATACTACTGTTGTCTTTTATTCTTTACAGAAGTTTAATAAGTGTTTGATCTACCTTGACTTACTCTATGTATACTTTTTGCAGTGAGATTTTTACTTTTCTTTGTTTTCTTGTTACTATCAATAATTAGTGAGACTTCTTTTAAGCTACCTTCAACATTGATTATAAAGCTGCTTTATTAGTGATGACAGAGCCTTAATGGAAGTCATGTTCTGGTTGTAAATTAGAATGCAATGTGCCAACAAAAAGCCCCTTAAGTTTATTTCTCATTACTTCTTGTTCTTTTTTTAATTTAATTTTTATTTTTTATCAGAGCAAATTTGATTAAAATGTTTTGTTTCTTCTAGGTGTGCAAGATGTGGTTCTTTTAAACATATACATATATCTATTCTTCTTTGGATCATTTTCCCATGTAGGTTATGATACAATGTTGAGTAATCTTCTTTTGGTATTACGTAGGTCTTTGGTGATTACACATTTCACATTTGTTTCTATATCTATGTTAACCCCAAAATCCTAATGTATCCAATCCTCAAACCTTTCCATTTGGTGAACCATAAGTTTCTTTAATGAATCTGTGATTGCATTTCTCTGTGGAAATATCTTCATTGGTATCAATTTTTAGCTAAGACCTATAAGTGATATTATAGGATATGTGTCTTTTGCTTTCTGACTTAGTACAATTTGCCTGATTACCTCAAGAATCATACATGGTGCTGCAAATGGCATTGTTTTGTTTTTTTCCCCTGGCTAATATTCCATCTGTACGTGTACCAGTTCTTCTTTGGCCACGCACCTCTTGATGGACTTTTTGGTTGTCTCCATGTCTTGGCTATTGTAATACTGCTGCAATACACATTTGCTTGCCTGTGTCTTGCCAGTTCTATCTTCTTATGTTATAGTCCAAGGAGTGGGCTTGCTGTATCATATGGTAACTCAGTGTGTACGTTTTAAAGGCACCACCATTCAGTTCTCATTAGTGGCTCTATCCAGGTTATGTCCAACTTAAAGTTGAGGGTATGAATTTGTCCACAACACCTTCAGTATTTATTGTTTGTAGTTTTCTTGCTGAGGGTTATTCTGACAGGTGTGAGCTGATACCCCTTTGTGGTTGAATTTGCATGTGTCCTATAATCTGTTGAAATTGAGCTTTAAAGCATGTCCTTTTTATTTATCAAACAGTGATTACAGCTTAGTTCTTCAAGGTGTTTTCTTAAAGTATGTGTCACATTTTGAAAATTTTTGGCCGTTACCTCCCTCGAGACATTTTGAGGGCAGTTTTCATTTACAACCCTGCATTACTTGTTCATATGAAGTGACCATTAGCACAGGCTTTAAAGCTTCTTTGGCAGGTAACTGCCAGAGGGCGGCAGCCTTTCTACGTTCCCCACTCTGGTAACTAGGGAAACAGACCTTCCGGCCTGTGGTGTTCCTCGGTTATAAATTAGAGTGCAATGTGCCCGGATAAACCCACAAATGCTGATGTCTCCTTACTTTTGTTTGTTTTTTATAATTTAATTTATATTTAGTATTGGAGTAATATTCCATTGTGTACATGGACCACTTCTTCTTGGTGCATTCCTCGGTTGATGGACATTTTCATTGCTCCCAAGTGTTGGCTATGGTAAATATTGCTGGAGTGAAGGATTGCCAGCCTGTGACTTTTTGATTCTCATTTTCTCAGGTGATAGGTCCAGCAGTGGTTTTGATTGATTGACTGGTAGCTCAATGTTTCCCTTTTCAAAGCACCTACATTGTGTTTTCATTAGTGGCTCTTAACATGCCCCCCCTTACAACCGAGGGTACGCATTTCTCCACAATCCCTTCAGCATTTATTTTTTGCAGCATTTTTGCTAATGGCCATTCTGACTGCTGTGAGCTGATAGGTATTTGTAATATGGGTATGCATGTCGTTAAATATTCTAAAATTCATCATTTTTCCACGCCTTTTTCTTTTCTGTTAAAAGAAAAAAGAAAAAAAAGTGTGAGTACAATATCCGTCTTGAAAGTGTCTTCCTGGAACGTTGCCCTCTTTTGAATTTTTTGGTCAATTTTCAACCCCAGGATTGTTTTGATATGTAGGTGTCATTTACAGGCCTGCAATGAGTGTGAATATTTAGGGACCATTAGCACTAGGTTTAAGCTGCTGTTGTTCGAAACGGCCACAAGGCAGCAGCATTTCTCCATTACCAAATCTGGTTACTAGGGCAGCAGAGCCGTTCTGGAAGTCGTTTTCCTAGGTTGTAAATTTGAATGGAATGGGCAGGAAAATGCCCCATAAGTTTATGTCTGATTAATTATTTTTCGTTGTTTTAAGTTTTTAAATCAGGGTAATGGTTAGAATGTTGTTTGTCCAAGGTGTACACACTCTGGTTCATTTACACATTACTTATATCTATTTATGTAGAGATCCTCTTCCCATGTAAATTATTACAGAGTGTTCTGTAGACCTCCCTTGTTATATGGTCGGTCTTTTTGTAATATGTATATAAAATGTATTTGGATCATATCCATATCATATAGTAACACTAATCTTCATTTATCCATTCCCCCCACCTTTCCCTTTAGATGAGCAAAGTTGGTTTTCTAAGTCTGTGAGTGTATTTCTCTGTGAATTGTGTTCATTTGTGTCAGTTATTAGTTAACGCCTATAAGTGATATCATAGGATATAAGTCTTTTGCGTTCCTACTTACCTCATGATTTGTGATTATCTACAGGCTCAGTTGTGGTGCCTCAAAGAGAAAGGTTTCATTGTTTTCCATGGCTAATATTCCATTGTGTACCTGGACCACTTATTCTATATCCATTCACTTGTTGATGGAAATTTTTATCGCTTCACTGTCTTGGCTATTGTGAATAATGCTGCACTGCAGCTTTTGCAACCTGTGTCTTCACGATTCTTGTCTTCTCAGGTGAGAGGTCCAATGGTGCGCCTGCTGGATTGAATGGTACCTAAATTTTTACTTTTAAACGCAGCTCCTTTCTGTTCTCATTACTGGCTGTTAACCACTTTGCATCTCACGAGCAGCTAGAGGATACACAATTCTCTACAACCGCATCAGCATTTATGGTTTGTAGACTTTTTGCTGATGGTCAGTCGACTGGTGTGATTGGAAACCTTTTAGTTGATTAGATTGCATGAGTCTAATAATTCCTGAGGTTGAGCCTTAATCCATTCTCCTTTTTTTTAAAGACAGTGAGTAATACTTAACTCTTCATAGTATTTTATTGAAAAATTTGCCTGTATTAAATTGTTTTTTCCATTCCCTACCTCAGCACAATTTTTGACGGCAGGTGTCCTTTACAGCCCTGAGTCCTTGTGAATTTTAAGTGACCATTAGCTGTGGGTTTAAAGCCACTCTTGCGGGAAACGGTCACAAGGCGGCAGCATTTCTCCTTTACCAAATCTGGTTACTATGGCAAAAGAGCCTTACTGGAAGTGGTGGTCTAGGTTGCAAATTAGAATGGAATGTGCCAGGAAAAAGCCCTTTAAGTTTATGTCTCATTACTTCTTGTTGGTATTTTTAAGTTAATTTTTATTTTTTTATCACAGCAAACTTGATTACAATGTTTTGTTTGTTCTAGGTGTGCAAGATGTGGTTCTTTCACACATATACATATATCTATTCTTCTTCGGATCCTTTTCCCATGTAGGTTATGACACAGTGTAGAGTAGTCTTCTCTAGGTATTCTGTAGGTCTTTGGTGATTATATATTTCACATGTGTGTGTATGTCTCTGTTAACCTCAATATGGTAATGTATCCAATCCTCACACCTTTCCATCTGGTGAACCATAAGTTTCTTTAATGAATCTTTAATTGCCTTTCTCTGTGGAAATATCTTCGTTTGTATCAATTTTTAGGTAACACCTATATCTGATATGATAGGATATGTGTCTTTCACTTTCTCACTTACTACAAGTTGTGTGATTACTTCTTGACTCATCTATGGTGCTGCAAATGACAATGTTTCATTTTTTCACTAGCTCATATTCCATCTGTACATGTAGCAGTTCTTCTTTGTCCACCCATTTATCAGTGGACTTTTTGGTTACTTCCATATATTGGCTATTGTAATAGTATGCATTGCAGATTTGCCTGCCTGTGTCCTTCCAATTCTGTCTTCGTCGGTTATAGGTCCAGGAATAGGTCTGCTAGGTCATATGGTAGCTCAGTGTTTACCTTTTAAAGGTACCTCCATTCTGTTATCATTAGTGGCTTTTTCCAGGTTACGTCCCACTTAAACTGAGGGTATGCATTTCTCCACAGCACCTTCAGCATTTATTCTTTGTAGTTTTTGCTGATGGTTATTCTGACGGGTGTGAGCTGACACCTCTTTACGGTTGAATTTTCATGTGTCTCATATTCCGTTGCAATTGAGCTTTAAGGCAAGTCATTTTTATTTTTCAAGCTGTAATTACAGCTTAGTTCTTCAAAGTGGTTTCTTACAGTATGTGTCAAATTTTGAAATGTTTTGGCCATTACCTCCCTCAAGACATTTTGAGGGCAGGTTTCATTTTCAGCCCTACAGTACTTGTTCATATGAAGTGACCATTAGCGCAGGCTTTAAACTGCTTTTGCAGGTAAAGGCCAGAGGGCTGCTACCTTTCTACATTCCCCACGCTGATACTAGGGAAACAGACTTTCCGGCCAGTGGTGTTCCTCGGTTGTAAATTAGAGTAGAATGTGGCCAGATAAACACACAAAAGCTGATGTCTCCTTACTTTTGTTGGATTTTTAAATTTTATTTTTATTTTTTATTGGAGTAATTTTCCACTGTGTACGTGGACCACTTCTACTTTGTGCATTCCTCGGTTGATGGACATTTTCATTGCTTCCAAGTGTTGGCTATGGTAAATATTGTTGGAGTGCAGGATTGCCAGCCTGTGACTTTTGGATTCTCATTTTCTCAGGTGATAGGCCCAGCAGTGGGTGTGATTGATGGACTGGTCACTCAGTGTTTACTTTTTCAAAGCACCTCCAATGTGTTTTTATTAGTGGCTTTTACAACGTCCCCCTTAGAATCGAGGGTACGCATTTCTCCACAATCGCTTCAGCATTTATTGTTTGCACCATTTTTGCTGATGGCCATTCTGACCTGCTGTGATCTGATAGGTATTTGTAATTTGGGTTTGCATATCTTTCAAAATTCCTAAAATTCATCATTTTTCCACATCTTATTCTTTTATCAAAAGAAAAATCTGTGAGCACAATATACCTCTTGAAATTGTCTTCTTCGAAGGTTGCCCTCTTTTGAATTTTTTTTTCGATTTTTGACCCCAGAATTTTTTTGGAGGGCCGGTGTCATTTACAGAACTGCAAGTTGGTGAATATTTAGTGACAGTTTGCAGTGGGTTTAAAGCTGCTGTTGTGGGAAACGGCCAAAAGGAGACAGCATTTCGCCATTCCCCAATCTAGGTACTAGGGCAGCAGAGCCTTTCTGGAAGTCGTTGTCTTAGGTTGTAAATTAGAATGGAGTTTGCCAGGAGAAATCCCCATAAGTTTATGTCTCATTAGTTCTTATTCGTTTTTTTTTTCCAAACACACACACTGTATTTTATTTTTACAAGAGATAAATAGACTGATATCAAGCATTGTACATGGATGATCACAACAAAAGCAACAATGATTGCAATTACCAAACATGAAACACACTCACACAATGTCATAATATTGACAGTCAGTCCAGTAATCCTTCACTGTAGCAGCTGCTTTAGTTTGCAGTGAAAATTGATTTGTATATTCTTTGCCTCTGAGTCCTTGTGGGATTTTTTTTTTTTAATTCAAACAGAAAGTAACAAAAATTATACTTATCGTCATCAGTTCACTCAGTCCCATGTAATTAATTTTTTTTCATCTTAATCTTTTGTTAGCACTTTTATGAGTTCATTAGTTTTATCATTAGATTTCTGAAAATGCTTATTCATTCAGTTCAGCAGTACAGTAGAGTTACCAGAAACATGTACTTGTCAGAGTCTTTTCCATGAATTTCATGAAGATGAAACCCTTTTATAGGAACATATTTGCAAAAGCATCAGAGTACACACAGAACTGTCTGTAAATGACAAAAGACTTAAAAATGACCACGGTTAAAGATTTGATGAAAGTTTATAATAATGCAGTTGACAAGAAAATTAGTTATTTCTGAGATATACATTTTAAAGTAATAACTAGGATTATGAATTATAACATTATACCAGAACATATAAGATTTTTAGAAATTTCATGTAATGTCTGAAACATTTATATTAACATATTTCCATACAAATAACTGAATGAATGTTTAGTATTAGTTGTTTTGTTTGTTTTTTTATACTGCAGGTTCTTATCAGTCATCAATTTTATACCCATCAGTGTATACATGTCAATCCCAATTGCCCAATTCAGCACAACACCATCCCCACCCCACCTCATTTTCCCCCCCTTGGTGTCCATATGTCTGTGCTCTACATCTGTGTCTCAACTTCTGCCCTGCAAACTGACTCATCTGTACCAATTTTCTAGGTTCCACATACCTGCATTAATATACGATATTTGTTTTTCTCTTTCTGACTTACTTCACTCTGTATGACAGTCTCTAGATCCATCCACGTCTCAACAAATGACTCAGTTTGGTTCCTTTTTGTGGCTGAGCGATATTCCATTCTATATGTGTACCACAACTTCTTTATCCATTCGTCTGTTGATGGGCATTTAGGTTGCTTCCATGACCTGGCTACTGTAAATAGTGCTGTAATAAACATTCGGGTGCATGTGTATTTTTGAATTATGGTTTTCTCTGGGTGTATACCCAGTAGTGGGATTGCTGGGTCATATGGTAGTTCAACGTTTACAGTTTTAAGGCACCTCCATTCTGTTCTCATTCGTGACTCTATCCAAGTTACGTCCCACTTGAAGTTGAGGGAATGCATTTCTCCACAACACCTTCAACATTTATTGTTTGTAGTTTTCTTGCTGATGGTTATTCTGACAAGTGTAAGCTGATACCTCTTTATGGTTGAATTCACATGTGCCTCATAATCGGATGAAATTGAGATTTAAGGCATGTCCTTTTTATTTTTCAAGCTTTGATTACCCCTTAGTTCTTCAAAGTGTTCTCTTAAAGTATGTATCACATTTTGAAATGTAACACTAATCTTAATTTATCCATTCCCCCCACCTTTCCTTTTAGATGAGCATAGTTTGTTTTCTAAGTCTGTGAGTGTCTTTCTCTGTGGAAATATGTTCATTTGTGTCAGTTATTAGATAACGCCTATACGTGATATCATAGAATATAGGTCTTTTGCTTTCCGACTTACCTCATGTTTCGTGATTATCTCCAGACTCATTTGTGGTGCCTCAGAGAGCAATGGTTCATTGTTTTCCATGGCTAATATTCCGCTGTGTACATGGACCACTTCTTCTTTATCCATTCACCTCTTGTTGGATATTTTGATTGCTTCACTGTCTTGGCTATTGTGAATAAGACTGCACTGCATCTTTTGCGGCCTGTGTCTTCTCGATTCTTGTCTTCTCAGGTGAGAGGTCCAATGGTGCGCCTGCTGGATTGAATGCTACCTCCATTTTTACGTTTAAACACAGCTCCTTTCTTTTCTCACTATTGGCTGTTACCCCTTTACGTCTCACCAGCAGGTAGAGGGTACACAGTTCTCTAAAACCCCTTCAGCATTTATTGTTCGTAGACTTTTTGCTGATGGTCAGTCGACTGGTGTAAGTTGAAACTTTTTGTAGATTAGATTGCATGGGTCTAACACTCCCCGAGGTTGAGCTGTTATCCATTTTCCTTTTTTTTTTAAAGAGTGTGTGTAAAACTTAACTCTTCATACTCTCTTCTTGAAACATTTGCCTGTTTTAAATTTTTTGTCCATTCCCTACTTCAGCACAATTTTTTAGGGCAGGTGTCCTTTACAGCCCTGAGCCCTTGTGAATGTTAAGTGAACATTAGCTGTGACTTTAAAGCTGCTCTTGCAGGAAACGGCCACAAGGTGGCAGCATTTCTCCTTTACCAAATTTGGTTACTAGGGAAACACAGCCTTAAGGGAAGTGGTGTTCTAGGTTGTAAATTAGAATGGAATGTGCCAGGAAAAAACCCTTTAAGGTTATGTCTCATTACTTCTTGTTCATAGTTGTAATTTACTTTTGATTTTTTATCCCAGCAAATATGACTACAATGGTTTGTTTGTTCTAGGTGTGCAAGATGTGGTTCTTTCACACATATACATGTATCTATTCTTCCTCACATCCTTTTCCCACGTACGTCATGACACAATATTGAGTAGTCTTCTCCTGGTCTTCCGTACGTCTTTGGTGGTTATATATTTCACATGTTTTGTATATCTCTGTTAACCCCAATATGGTAATGTATCCAATCCTCATCCCTTTCTATGGGGTGAACCATAAGTTTTTTAATGAATCTGCGATTGCCTTTCTCTGTGGAAATATCTTCATTGGTATCAATTTTTAAGTAACTCCTAAAAGTGATGTGATAGGATATGTGTCTTTTGCTTTCTCACTTACTACAGGAGGAGTGATTACGTCTAGACTCATCTATGGTGCTTGCAAATGGCATTGTTTTATTTTTTCCCCAACGAATATTCCATCTGTACATGGAGGAGTTCTTCTTTGTCCCCCCATCTGTTGGTGGACTTTTTGATTACTTCCATATCTTGGCTATTGTAATACTGTGCAATGCAGATTTGCCTGCCTGTGTCTTTCCAATTCTCTCTTCTTAAATTATAGGTCGAGGAGTGGGCCTGCTGGATCATATGGTAGATCGATGCTTACCTTTGTAAGGCACCTCCATTCTGTTCTCATTCGTGGCCCTTTCCAACTTACGTCCCACTTGAAGTTGAGGGTATGCATTTCTCCACAACACCTTCATCATTCATTGTTTGTAGTTTTCTTGCTGATGGTTATTCTGACAAGTGTGAGCTGATACCTCTCTGTGCTTGAATTCGAATGTGCCACATGATCCGTTGAAGTTGAGCTTTAAGGCATGTCCGTTTTATTTTTCAAGCTGTGATTACCCCTTAGTTCTTCAAAGTGTTCTCTTTAAGTATGTGTCACATTTTGAAATGTTTTGGCCATTACCTCCCTCAAGATATTTTGAGGGCAGGTTTCATTTACAGTTCTGCAGTACTTGTTCCTATGAAATGACCATTAGCACACGCTTTAAAGCCGCTTTGGCAGGTAACTGCCAGAGGGCGGCAGCCTTTCTATGTCCCCCACCCTGGTAACTAGGGAAAAGCCCTTGCGGCCTGTGGTGTTTCTCGGTTATAAATTAGAGTGGAGTCTGCCCGGACAAACCCACACAAGCTGAGGTCTCCTTACTTTTGTTGGATTTTGAAATTTAATTTTTATTTTTTATTGGAGTAATTTTCCACTGTGTACGTGGACCACTTCTACTTTGTGCATTCCTCGGTTGATGGACATTTTCATTGCTTCCAAGTGTTGGCTATGGTAAATATTGTTGGAGTGCACGATTGCCAGCCTGTGACTTTTGGATTCTCATTTTCTCAGGTGATAGGCCCAGCAGTGGGTGTGATTGATTGACTGGTAGCACCGTGTTTCCCTTTTCAAAGCACCTTCTTTGTGTTTTCATTAGTGGCTCTTACCACGTCCCCCTTAGAATCGAGGGTACGCATTTCTCCACAATCGCTTCAGCATTTATTGTGTGCAGCATTTATGCTAATGGCCCTTCTGGCTGCTGTGAGCTGATAGGTTTTTGTAATCTGGGTTTGCATGTCTTTGAAAATTCGTAAAACTCATCATTTCTCTCTACCGTTTTCTTTTCTGTTAAAAATAAAGAAAACAATTGGGAGTACAATACAACTCTTGAAATTGTCTTCTTGGAAGGTGGCCCTCTTTTGAATTTTTTGGTCGATTTTCCACCCCAGAATTGTTTTAGAGAGCAGGTGTCATTTACCGAAATGCAGTTTGGCGAATATTTTGTGACCTTTAGCAATGGGTTTAAAGCTGCTGTTGTGGGAAGTGGCCTCAAGGAGGCAGCATTTCTCCATTCCCAAAGCTGGGTACTAGGGCAGCAGAGCCTTTCTGGAAGTCATGTTCCTAGGTTGTAAATTACATTGGAATGTGCATGGAGAAACCCCCATAAGTTTATGTCTCATTATTTCTTCTTGGTTTTAATTGTTTTTTTATTTGGGATAAAGCTTAGAATATTGTTTGTCCTAGGTGTACACAATCTGGTCCATTTGTACATTATATATGTGTATTCAAGTACAGATCCTCTTCCCATGTAAAATGTTACAGAGGGTTCCGCAGACCTCCCTTGCTATATGGTCGGTCTTTTCGAGATATGTATATAATATGCGTTTGTATACATATAGTAACACTAATCTTAATTTATCCATTCCCCCCACCTTTCCTTTTAGATGAGCATAGTTTGTTTTCTAAGTCTGTGAGTGTCTTTCTCTGTGGAAATATGTTCATTTGTGTCAGTTATTAGATAACGCCTATACGTGATATCATAGAATATAGGTCTTTTGCTTTCCGACTTACCTCATGTTTCGTGATTATCTCCAGACTCATTTGTGGTGCCTCAGAGAGCAATGGTTCATTGTTTTCCATGGCTAATATTCCATTGTGTACATGGACCACTTCTTCTTTATCCATTCACCTCTTGTTGGATATTTTGATTGCTTCACTGTCTTGGCTATTGTGAATAAGACTGCACTGCAGCTTTTGCGGCCTGTGTCTTCTCGATTCTTGTCTTCTCAGGTGAGAGGTCCAATGGTGCGCCTGCTGGATTGAATGCTACCTCCATTTTTACGTTTAAACACAGCTCCTTTCTTTTCTCACTATTGGCTGTTACCCCTTTACGTCTCACCAGCAGGTAGAGGGTACACAGTTCTCTAAAACCCTTCAGCATTTATTGTTCGTAGACTTTTTGCTGATGGTCAGTCGACTGGTGTAAGTTGAAACTTTTTGTAGATTAGATTGCATGGGTCTAACACTCCCCGAGGTTGAGATTTTATCCATTTCCCTTTTTTTTTTAAAGAGTGTGTGTAAAACTTAACTCTTCATACTCTCTTCTTGAAACATTTGCCTGTTTTGAGTTTTTTCGTCCTTTCCCTACTTCAGCACAATTTTTTAGGGCAGGTGTCCTTTAAAGCCCTGAGTCCTTGTGAATGTTAAGTGACCATTAGCTGTGAGTTTAAAGCTGTTCTTGCAGGAAACGGCCACAAGTTGGCAGCCTTTCCCCGTTACCAAATTTGGTTACTAGGGAAACAGAGCCTTAATGGAAGTGGTGTTCTAGGTTGTAAATTAGAATGGAATGTGCCAGGAGAAAGCCCTTTAAGTTTATGTCCTATTACTTCTTGTTCATAGTTGTAATTTACTTTTTATTTTTTATCCCAGCAAATATGACTACAATGGTTTGTTTGTTCTAGGTGTGCAAGATGTGGTTCTTTCACACATATACATGTATCTATTCTTCCTCGCATCCTTTTCCCACGTAGGTCATGACACAATGTTGAGTAGTCTTCCACTGGTCTTCCGTACGTCTTTGGTGGTTATATATTTCACCTGGTTTGTATATCTCTGTTAACCCCAATATGGTAATGTATCCAATCCTCATCCCTTTCTATGGGGTGAACCATAAGTTTTTTAATAAATCTGCGATTGCCTTTCTCTGTGGAAATATCTTCATTGGTATCAATTTTTAAGTAACTCCTAAAAGTGATGTGATAGGATATGTGTGTTTTACTTTCTCACTTACTATAGGAGGCGTGATTACGTCTGGACTCATCTATGGTGCTTGCAAATGGCATTGTTTCATTTTTTTCACTAGCGAATATTCCATCTGAACATGGAGGATTTCTTCTTTGTCCCCCCATCTGTTGGTGGACTTTTTAGTTACTTCCATATCTTGGCTATTGGAATACTGTGCAATGCAGATTTGCCTGCCTGGGTCTTTCCAATTATCTCTTCTTAGATTATAGGTCGAGGAGTGGGCCTGCTGGATCATATGGTAGATCCATGTTTACCTTTGTAAGGCACCTCCATTCTGTTCTCATTCGTGGCCCTTTCCAACTTACGTCCCACTTGAAGTTGAGGTTATGCATTTCTCCACAACACCTTCATCATTCATTGTTTGTAGTTTTCTTGCTGATGGTTATTCTGACAAGTGTGAGCTGATACCTCTCTGTGCTTGAATTCGAATGTGCCACATGATCCGTTGAAGTTGAGCTTTAAGGCATGTCCGTTTTATTTTTCAAGCTGTGATTACCCCTTAGTTCTTCAAAGTGTTCTCTTTAAGTATGTGTCACATTTTGAAATGTTTTGGCCATTACCTCCCTCAAGATATTTTGAGGGCAGGTTTCATTTACAGTTCTGCAGTACTTGTTCCTATGAAATGACCATTAGCACAGGCTTTAAAGCCGCTTTGGCAGGTAACTGCATGAGGGCGGCAGCCTTTCTATGTCCCCCACCCTGGTAACTAGGGAAAAGCCCTTGCGGCCTGTGGTGTTTCTCGGTTATAAGTTAGAGTGGAGTCTGCCCGGACAAACCCACACAAGCTGATGTCTCCTTACTTTTGTTGGATTTTGAAATTTAATTTTTATTTTTTATTGGAGTAATTTTCCACTGTGTACGTGGACCACTTCTACTTTGTGCATTCCTCGGTTGATGGACATTTTCATTGCTTCCAAGTGTTGGCTATGGTAAATATTGTTGGAGTGCACGATTGCCAGCCTGTGACTTTTGGATTCTCATTTTCTCAGGTGATAGGCCCAGCAGTGGGTGTGATTGATTGACTGGTAGCACCTTGTTTCCCTTTTCAAAGCACCTTCTTTGTGTTTTCATTAGTGGCTCTTACCACGTCCCCCTTAGAATCGAGGGTACGCATTTCTCCACAATCGCTTCAGCATTTATTGTGTGCAGCATTTATGCTAATGGCCCTTCTGGCTGCTGTGAGCTGATAGGTTTTTGTAATCTGGGTTTGCATGTCTTTGAAAATTCGTAAAACTCATCATTTCTCTCCACCGTTATCTTTTCCGTTAAAAATAAAGAAAACAATTGGGAGTACAATACAACTCTTGAAATTGTCTTCTTGGAAGGTGGCCCTCTTTTGAATTTTTTGGTCGATTTTCCACCCCAGAATTGTTTTAGAGAGCAGGTGTCATTTACCGAAATGCAGTTTGGCGAATATTTTGTGACCTTTAGCAATGGGTTTAAAGCTGCTGTTGTGGGAAGTGGCCTCAAGGAGGCAGCATTTCTCCATTCCCAAAGCTGGGTACTAGGGCAGCAGAGCCTTTCTGGAAGTCATGTTCCTAGGTTGTAAATTACATTGGAATGTGCATGGAGAAACCCCCATAAGTTTATGTCTCATTATTTCTTCTTGGTTTTAATTGTTTTTTTATTTGGGATAAAGCTTAGAATATTGTTTGTCCTAGGTGTACACAATCTGGTCCATTTGTACATTATATATGTGTATTCAAGTACAGATCCTCTTCCCATGTAAAATGTTACAGAGGGTTCCGCAGACCTCCCTTGCTATATGGTCGGTCTTTTCGAGATATGTATATAATATGCGTTTGTATACATATAGTAACACTAATCTTAATTTATCCATTCCCCCCACCTTTCCTTTTAGATGAGCATAGTTTGTTTTCTAAGTCTGTGAGTGTCTTTCTCTGTGGAAATATGTTCATTTGTGTCAGTTATTAGATAACGCCTATACGTGATATCATAGAATATAGGTCTTTTGCTTTCCGACTTACCTCATGTTTCGTGATTATCTCCAGACTCATTTGTGGTGCCTCAGAGAGCAATGGTTCATTGTTTTCCATGGCTAATATTCCATTGTGTACATGGACCACTTCTTCTTTATCCATTCACCTCTTGTTGGATATTTTGATTGCTTCACTGTCTTGGCTATTGTGAATAAGACTGCACTGCAGCTTTTGCGGCCTGTGTCTTCTCGATTCTTGTCTTCTCAGGTGAGAGGTCCAATGGTGCGCCTGCTGGATTGAATGCTACCTCCATTTTTACGTTTAAACACAGCTCCTTTCTTTTCTCACTATTGGCTGTTACCCCTTTACGTCTCACCAGCAGGTAGAGGGTACACAGTTCTCTAAAACCCCTTCAGCATTTATTGTTCGTAGACTTTTTGCTGATGGTCAGTCGACTGGTGTAAGTTGAAACTTTTTGTAGATTAGATTGCATGGGTCTAAAACTCCCCGAGGTTGAGCTGTTATCCATTTTCCTTTTTTTTTAAAGAGTGTGTGTAAAACTTAACTCTTCATACTCTCTTCTTGAAACATTTGCCTGTTTTAAATTTCTTGTCCATTCCCTACTTCAGCACATTTTTTTAGGGCAGGTGTCCTTTACAGCCCTGAGCCCTTGTGAATGTTAAGTGAACATTAGCTGTGACTTTAAAGCTGCTCTTGCAGGAAACGGCCACAAGGTGGCAGCATTTCTCCTTTACCAAATTTGGTTACTAGGGAAACACAGCCTTAAGGGAAGTGGTGTTCTAGGTTGTAAATTAGAATGGAATGTGCCAGGAAAAACCCTTTAAGGTTATGTCTCATTACTTCTTGTTCATAGTTGTAATTTACTTTTGATTTTTTATCCCAGCAAATATGACTACAATGGTTTGTTTGTTCTAGGTGTGCAAGATGTGGTTCTTTCACACATATACATGTATCTATTCTTCCTCGCATCCTTTTCCCACGTACGTCATGACACAATATTGAGTAGTCTTCTCCTGGTCTTCCGTACGTCTTTGGTGGTTATATATATTCACATGGTTTGTATATCTCTGTTAACCCCAATATGGTAATGTATCCAATCCTCATCCCTTTCTATGGGGTGAACCATAAGTTTTTTAATGAATCTGCGATTGCCTTTCTCTGTGGAAATATCTTCATTGGTATCAATTTTTAAGTAACTCCTAAAAGTGATGTGATAGGATATGTGTCTTTTGCTTTCTCACTTACTACAGGAGGAGTGATTACGTCTAGACTCATCTATGGTGCTTGCAAATGGCATTGTTTCATTTTTTCCCCAACGAATATTCCATCTGTACATGGAGGAGTTCTTCTTTGTCCCCCCATCTGTTGGTGGACTTTTTGATTACTTCCATATCTTGGCTATTGTAATACTGTGCAATGCAGATTTGCCTGCCTGTGTCTTTCCAATTCTCTCTTCTTAAATTATAGGTCGAGGAGTGGGCCTGCTGGATCATATGGTAGATCGATGCTTACCTTTGTAAGGCACCTCCATTCTGTTCTCATTCGTGGCCCTTTCCAACTTACGTCCCACTTGAAGTTGAGGTTATGCATTTCTCCACAACACCTTCATCATTCATTGTTTGTAGTTTTCTTGCTGATGGTTATTCTGACAAGTGTGAGCTGATACCTCTCTGTGCTTGAATTCGAATGTGCCACATGATCCGTTGAAGTTGAGCTTTAAGGCATGTCCGTTTTATTTTTCAAGCTGTGATTACCCCTTAGTTCTTCAAAGTGTTCTCTTTAAGTATGTGTCACATTTTGAAATGTTTTGGCCATTACCTCCCTCAAGATATTTTGAGGGCAGGTTTCATTTACAGTTCTGCAGTACTTGTTCCTATGAAATGACCATTAGCACAGGCTTTAAAGCCGCTTTGGCAGGTAACTGCCAGAGGGCGGCAGCCTTTCTATGTCCCCCACCCTGGTAACTAGGGAAAAGCCCTTGCGGCCTGTGGTGTTTCTCGGTTATAAGTTAGAGTGGAGTCTGCCCGGACAAACCCACACAAGCTGATGTCTCCTTACTTTTGTTGGATTTTGAAATTTAATTTTTATTTTTTATTGGAGTAATTTTCCACTGTGTAGTGGACCACTTCTACTTTGTGCATTCCTCGGTTGATGGACATTTTCATTGCTTCCAAGTGTTGGCTATGGTAAATATTGTTGGAGTGCACGATTGCCAGCCTGTGACTTTTGGATTCTCATTTTCTCAGTTGATAGGCCCAGCAGTGGGTGTGATTGATTGACTGGTAGCACCGTGTTTCCCTTTTCAAAGCACCTTCTTTGTGTTTTCATTAGTGGCTCTTACCACGTCCCCCTTAGAATCGAGGGTACGCATTTCTCCACAATCGCTTCAGCATTTATTGTGTGCAGCATTTATGCTAATGGCCCTTCTGGCTGCTGTGAGCTGATAGGTTTTTGTAATCTGGGTTTGCATGTCTTTGAAAATTCGTAAAACTCATCATTTCTCTCTACCGTTATCTTTTCTGTTAAAAATAAAGAAAACAATTGGGAGTACAATACCACTCTTGAAATTGTCGTCTTGGAAGGTGGCCCTCTTTTGAATTTTTTGGTCGATTTTCCACCCCAGAATTGTTTTAGAGAGCAGGTGTCATTTACCGAAATGCAGTTTGGCGAATATTTTGTGACCTTTAGCAATGGGTTTAAAGCTGCTGTTGTGGGAAGTGGCCTCAAGGAGGCAGCATTTCTCCATTCCCAAAGCTGGGTACTAGGGCAGCAGAGCCTTTCTGGAAGTCATGTTCCTAGGTTGTAAATTACATTGGAATGTGCATGGAGAAACCCCCATAAGTTTATGTCTCCTTATTTCTTCTTGGTTTTAATTTTTTTTTTTTTATTTGGGGTAAAGCTTAGAATATTGTTTGTCCTAGGTGTACACAATCTGGTCCATTTGTACATTATATATGTGTATTCAAGTACAGATCCTCTTCCCATGTAAAATGTTACAGAGGGTTCCGCAGACCTCCCTTGCTATATGGTCGGTCTTTTCGAGATATGTATATAATATGCGTTTGTATACATATAGTAACACTAATCTTAATTTATCCATTCCCCCCACCTTTCCTTTTAGATGAGCATAGTTTGTTTTCTAAGTCTGTGAGTGTCTTTCTCTGTGGAAATATGTTCATTTGTGTCAGTTATTAGATAACGCCTATACGTGATATCATAGAATATAGGTCTTTTGCTTTCCGACTTACCTCATGTTTCGTGATTATCTCCAGACTCATTTGTGGTGCCTCAGAGAGCAATGGTTCATTGTTTTCCATGGCTAATATTCCATTGTGTACATGGACCACTTCTTCTTTATCCATTCACCTCTTGTTGGATATTTTGATTGCTTCACTGTCTTGGCTATTGTGAATAAGACTGCACTGCAGCTTTTGCGGCCTGTGTCTTCTCGATTCTTGTCTTCTCAGGTGAGAGGTCCAATGGTGCGCCTGCTGGATTGAATGCTACCTCCATTTTTACGTTTAAACACAGCTCCTTTCTTTTCTCACTATTGGCTGTTACCCCTTTACGTCTCACCAGCAGGTAGAGGGTACACAGTTCTCTAAAACCCCTTCAGCATTTATTGTTCGTAGACTTTTTGCTGATGGTCAGTCGACTGGTGTAAGTTGAAACTTTTTGTAGATTAGATTGCATGGGTCTAACACTCCCCGAGGTTGAGCTGTTATCCATTTTCCTTTTTTTTTAAAAGAGTGTGTGTAAAACTTAACTCTTCATACTCTCTTCTTGAAACATTTGCCTGTTTTAAATTTTTTGTCCATTCCCTACTTCAGCACAATTTTTTAGGGCAGGTGTCCTTTACAGCCCTGAGCCCTTGTGAATGTTAAGTGAACATTAGCTGTGACTTTAAAGCTGCTCTTGCAGGAAACGGCCACAAGTTGGCAGCATTTCTCCTTTACCAAATTTGGTTACTAGGGAAACACAGCCTTAAGGGAAGTGGTGTTCTAGGTTGTAAATTAGAATGGAATGTGCCAGGAAAAAACCCTTTAAGGTTATGTGTCATTACTTCTTGTTCATAGTTGTAATTTACTTTTGATTTTTTATCCCAGCAAATATGACTACAATGGTTTGTTTGTTCTAGGTGTGCAAGATGTGGTTCTTTCACACATATACATGTATCTATTCTTCCTCACATCCTTTTCCCACGTACGTCATGACACAATATTGAGTAGTCTTCTCCTGGTCTTCCGTACGTCTTTGGTGGTTATATATTTCACATGGTTTGTATATCTCTGTTAACCCCAATATGGTAATGTATCCAATCCTCATCCCTTTCTATGGGGTGAACCATAAGTTTTTTAATGAATCTGCGATTGCCTTTCTCTGTGGAAATATCTTCATTGGTATCAATTTTTAAGTAACTCCTAAAAGTGATGTGATAGGATATGTGTCTTTTGCTTTCTCACTTACTACAGGAGGAGTGATTACGTCTAGACTCATCTATGGTGCTTGCAAATGGCATTGTTTCATTTTTTCCCCAACGAATATTCCATCTGTACATGGAGGAGTTCTTCTTTGTCCCCCCATCTGTTGGTGGACTTTTTGATTACTTCCATATCTTGGCTATTGTAATACTGTGCAATGCAGATTTGCCTGCCTGTGTCTTTCCAATTCTCTCTTCTTAAATTATAGGTCGAGGAGTGGGCCTGCTGGATCATATGGTAGATCGATGCTTACCTTTGTAAGGCACCTCCATTCTCTTCTCATTCGTGGCCCTTTCCAACTTACGTCCCACTTGAATTTGAGTTTATGCATTTCTCCACAACACCTTCATCATTCATTGTTTGTAGTTTTCTTGCTGATGGTTATTCTGACAAGTGTGAGCTGATACCTCTCTGTGCTTGAATTCGAATGTGCCACATGATCCGTTGAAGTTGAGCTTTAAGGCATGTCCGTTTTATTTTTCAAGCTGTGATTACCCCTTAGTTCTTCAAAGTGTTCTCTTTAAGTATGTGTCACATTTTGAAATGTTTTGGCCATTACCTCCCTCAAGATATTTTGAGGGCAGGTTTCATTTACAGTTCTGCAGTACTTGTTCCTATGAAATGACCATTAGCACAGGCTTTAAAGCCGCTTTGGCAGGTAACTGCCAGAGGGCGGCAGCCTTTCTATGTCCCCCACCCTGGTAACTAGGGAAAAGCCCTTGCAGCCTGTGGTGTTTCTCGGTTATAAGTTAGAGTGGAGTCTGCCCGGACAAACCCACACAAGCTGATGTCTCCTTACTTTTGTTGGATTTTGAAATTTAATTTTTATTTTTTATTGGAGTAATTTTCCACTGTGTACGTGGACCACTTCTACTTTGTGCATTCCTCGGTTGATGGACATTTTCATTGCTTCCAAGTGTTGGCTATGGTAAATATTGTTGGAGTGCACGATTGCCAGCCTGTGACTTTTGGATTCTCATTTTCTCAGGTGATAGGCCCAGCAGTGGGTGTGATTGATTGACTGGTAGCACCTTGTTTCCCTTTTCAAAGCACCTTCTTTGTGTTTTCATTAGTGGCTCTTACCACGTCCCCCTTAGAATGGAGGGTACGCATTTCTCCACAATCGCTTCAGCATTTATTGTGTGCAGCATTTATGCTAATGGCCCTTCTGGCTGCTGTGAGCTGATAGGTTTTTGTAATCTGGGTTTGCATGTCTTTGAATATTCGTAAAACTCATCATTTCTCTCCACCGTTATCTTTTCCGTTAAAAATAAAGAAAACAATTGGGAGTACAATACAACTCTTGAAATTGTCTTCTTGGAAGGTGGCCCTCTTTTGAATTTTTTGGTCGATTTTCCACCCCAGAATTGTTTTAGAGAGCAGGTGTCATTTACCGAAATGCAGTTTGGCGAATATTTTGTGACCTTTAGCAATGGGTTTAAAGCTGCTGTTGTGGGAAGTGGCCTCAAGGAGGCAGCATTTCTCCATTCCCAAAGCTGGGTACTAGGGCAGCAGAGCCTTTCTGGAAGTCATGTTCCTAGGTTGTAAATTACATTGGAATGTGCATGGAGAAACCCCCATAAGTTTATGTCTCATTATTTCTTCTTGGTTTTAATTGTTTTTTTATTTGGGATAAAGCTTAGAATATTGTTTGTCCTAGGTGTACACAATCTGGTCCATTTGTACATTATATATGTGTATTCAAGTACAGATCCTCTTCCCATGTAAAATGTTACAGAGGGTTCCGCAGACCTCCCTTGCTATATGGTCGGTCTTTTCGAGATATGTATATAATATGCGTTTGTATACATATAGTAACACTAATCTTAATTTATCCATTCCCCCCACCTTTCCTTTTAGATGAGCATAGTTTGTTTTCTAAGTCTGTGAGTGTCTTTCTCTGTGGAAATATGTTCATTTGTGTCAGTTATTAGATAACGCCTATACGTGATATCATAGAATATAGGTCTTTTGCTTTCCGACTTACCTCATGTTTCGTGATTATCTCCAGACTCATTTGTGGTGCCTCAGAGAGCAATGGTTCATTGTTTTCCATGGCTAATATTCCATTGTGTACATGGACCACTTCTTCTTTATCCATTCACCTCTTGTTGGATATTTTGATTGCTTCACTGTCTTGGCTATTGTGAATAAGACTGCACTGCAGCTTTTGCGGCCTGTGTCTTCTCGATTCTTGTCTTCTCAGGTGAGAGGTCCAATGGTGCGCCTGCTGGATTGAATGCTACCTCCATTTTTACGTTTAAACACAGCTCCTTTCTTTTCTCACTATTGGCTGTTACCCCTTTACGTCTCACCAGCAGGTAGAGGGTACACAGTTCTCTAAAACCCCTTCAGCATTTATTGTTCGTAGACTTTTTGCTGATGGTCAGTCGACTGGTGTAAGTTGAAACTTTTTGTAGATTAGATTGCATGGGTCTAACACTCCCCGAGGTTGAGCTGTTATCCATTTTCCTTTTTTTTTTAAAGAGTGTGTGTAAAACTTAACTCTTCATACTCTCTTCTTGAAACATTTGCCTGTTTTAAATTTCTTGTCCATTCCCTACTTCAGCACATTTTTTTAGGGCAGGTGTCCTTTACAGCCCTGAGCCCTTGTGAATGTTAAGTGAACATTAGCTGTGACTTTAAAGCTGCTCTTGCAGGAAACGGCCACAAGGTGGCAGCATTTCTCCTTTACCAAATTTGGTTACTAGGGAAACACAGCCTTAAGGGAAGTGGTGTTCTAGGTTGTAAATTAGAATGGAATGTGCCAGGAAAAACCCTTTAAGGTTATGTCTCATTACTTCTTGTTCATAGTTGTAATTTACTTTTGATTTTTTATCCCAGCAAATATGACTACAATGGTTTGTTTGTTCTAGGTGTGCAAGATGTGGTTCTTTCACACATATACATGTATCTATTCTTCCTCACATCCTTTTCCCACGTACGTCATGACACAATATTGAGTAATCTTCTCCTGGTCTTCCGTACGTCTTTGGTGGTTATATATTTCACATGGTTTGTATATCTCTGTTAACCCCAATATGGTAATGTATCCAATCCTCATCCCTTTCTATGGGGTGAACCATAAGTTTTTTAATGAATCTGCGATTGCCTTTCTCTGTGGAAATATCTTCATTGGTATCAATTTTTAAGTAACTCCTAAAAGTGATGTGATAGGATATGTGTCTTTTGCTTTCTCACTTACTACAGGAGGAGTGATTACGTCTAGACTCATCTATGGTGCTTGCAAATGGCATTGTTTCATTTTTTCCCCAACGAATATTCCATCTGTACATGGAGGAGTTCTTCTTTGTCCCCCCATCTGTTGGTGGACTTTTTGATTACTTCCATATCTTGGCTATTGTAATACTGTGCAATGCAGATTTGCCTGCCTGTGTCTTTCCAATTCTCTCTTCTTAAATTATAGGTCGAGGAGTGGGCCTGCTGGATCATATGGTAGATCGATGCTTACCTTTGTAAGGCACCTCCATTCTGTTCTCATTCGTGGCCCTTTCCAACTTACGTCCCACTTGAAGTTGAGGTTATGCATTTCTCCACAACACCTTCATCATTCATTGTTTGTAGTTTTCTTGCTGATGGTTATTCTGACAAGTGTGAGCTGATACCTCTCTGTGCTTGAATTCGAATGTGCCACATGATCCGTTGAAGTTGAGCTTTAAGGCATGTCCGTTTTATTTTTCAAGCTGTGATTACCCCTTAGTTCTTCAAAGTGTTCTCTTTAAGTATGTGTCACATTTTGAAATGTTTTGGCCATTACCTCCCTCAAGATATTTTGAGGGCAGGTTTCATTTACAGTTCTGCAGTACTTGTTCCTATGAAATGACCATTAGCACAGGCTTTAAAGCCGCTTTGGCAGGTAACTGCCAGAGGGCGGCAGCCTTTCTATGTCCCCCACCCTGGTAACTAGGGAAAAGCCCTTGCGGCCTGTGGTGTTTCTCGGTTATAAGTTAGAGTGGAGTCTGCCCGGACAAACCCACACAAGCTGATGTCTCCTTACTTTTGTTGGATTTTGAAATTTAATTTTTATTTTTTATTGGAGTAATTTTCCACTGTGTAGTGGACCACTTCTACTTTGTGCATTCCTCGGTTGATGGACATTTTCATTGCTTCCAAGTGTTGGCTATGGTAAATATTGTTGGAGTGCACGATTGCCAGCCTGTGACTTTTGGATTCTCATTTTCTCAGTTGATAGGCCCAGCAGTGGGTGTGATTGATTGACTGGTAGCACCGTGTTTCCCTTTTCAAAGCACCTTCTTTGTGTTTTCATTAGTGGCTCTTACCACGTCCCCCTTAGAATGGAGGGTACGCATTTCTCCACAATCGCTTCAGCATTTATTGTGTGCAGCATTTATGCTAATGGCCCTTCTGGCTGCTGTGAGCTGATAGGTTTTTGTAATCTGGGTTTGCATGTCTTTGAAAATTCGTAAAACTCATCATTTCTCTCTACCGTTATCTTTTCTGTTAAAAATAAAGAAAACAATTGGGAGTACAATACCACTCTTGAAATTGTCGTCTTGGAAGGTGGCCCTCTTTTGAATTTTTTGGTCGATTTTCCACCCCAGAATTGTTTTAGAGAGCAGGTGTCATTTACCGAAATGCAGTTTGGCGAATATTTTGTGACCTTTAGCAATGGGTTTAAAGCTGCTGTTGTGGGAAGTGGCCTCAAGGAGGCAGCATTTCTCCATTCCCAAAGCTGGGTACTAGGGCAGCAGAGCCTTTCTGGAAGTCATGTTCCTAGGTTGTAAATTACATTGGAATGTGCATGGAGAAACCCCCATAAGTTTATGTCTCCTTATTTCTTCTTGGTTTTAATTTTTTTTTTTTATTTGGGGTATAGCTTAGAATATTGTTTGTCCTAGGTGTACACAATCTGGTCCATTTGTACATTATATATGTGTATTCAAGTACAGATCCTCTTCCCATGTAAAATGTTACAGAGGGTTCCGCAGACCTCCCTTGCTATATGGTCGGTCTTTTCGAGATATGTATATAATATGCGTTTGTATACATATAGTAACACTAATCTTAATTTATCCATTCCCCCCACCTTTCCTTTTAGATGAGCATAGTTTGTTTTCTAAGTCTGTGAGTGTCTTTCTCTGTGGAAATATGTTCATTTGTGTCAGTTATTAGATAACGCCTATACGTGATATCATAGAATATAGGTCTTTTGCTTTCCGACTTACCTCATGTTTCGTGATTATCTCCAGACTCATTTGTGGTGCCTCAGAGAGCAATGGTTCATTGTTTTCCATGGCTAATATTCCATTGTGTACATGGACCACTTCTTCTTTATCCATTCACCTCTTGTTGGATATTTTGATTGCTTCACTGTCTTGGCTATTGTGAATAAGACTGCACTGCAGCTTTTGCGGCCTGTGTCTTCTCGATTCTTGTCTTCTCAGGTGAGAGGTCCAATGGTGCGCCTGCTGGATTGAATGCTACCTCCATTTTTACGTTTAAACACAGCTCCTTTCTTTTCTCACTATTGGCTGTCACCCCTTTACGTCTCACCAGCAGGTAGAGGGTACACAGTTCTCTAAAACCCCTTCAGCATTTATTGTTCGTAGACTTTTTGCTGATGGTCAGTCGACTGGTGTAAGTTGAAACTTTTTGTAGATTAGATTGCATGGGTCTAACACTCCCCGAGGTTGAGCTGTTATCCATTTTCCTTTTTTTTTTAAAGAGTGTGTGTAAAACTTAACTCTTCATACTCTCTTCTTGAAACATTTGCCTGTTTTAAATTTTTTGTCCATTCCCTACTTCAGCACAATTTTTTAGGGCAGGTGTCCTTTACAGCCCTGAGCCCTTGTGAATGTTAAGTGAACATTAGCTGTGACTTTAAAGCTGCTCTTGCAGGAAACGGCCACAAGTTGGCAGCATTTCTCCTTTACCAAATTTGGTTACTAGGGAAACACAGCCTTAAGGGAAGTGGTGTTCTAGGTTGTAAATTAGAATGGAATGTGCCAGGAAAAAACCCTTTAAGGTTATGTCTCATTACTTCTTGTTCATAGTTGTAATTTACTTTTGATTTTTTAGCCCAGCAAATATGACTACAATGGTTTGTTTGTTCTAGGTGTGCAAGATGTGGTTCTTTCACACATATACATGTATCTATTCTTCCTCACATCCTTTTCCCACGTACGTCATGACACAATATTGAGTAGTCTTCTCCTGGTCTTCCGTACGTCTTTGGTGGTTATATATTTCACATGGTTTGTATATCTCTGTTAACCCCAATATGGTAATGTATCCAATCCTCATCCCTTTCTATGGGGTGAACCATAAGTTTTTTAATGAATCTGCGATTGCCTTTCTCTGTGGAAATATCTTCATTGGTATCAATTTTTAAGTAACTCCTAAAAGTGATGTGATAGGATATGTGTCTTTTGCTTTCTCACTTACTACAGGAGGAGTGATTACGTCTAGACTCATCTATGGTGCTTGCAAATGGCATTGTTTTATTTTTTCCCCAACGAATATTCCATCTGTACATGGAGGAGTTCTTCTTTGTCCCCCCATCTGTTGGTGGACTTTTTGATTACTTCCATATCTTGGCTATTGTAATACTGTGCAATGCAGATTTGCCTGCCTGTGTCTTTCCAATTCTCTCTTCTTAAATTATAGGTCGAGGAGTGGGCCTGCTGGATCATATGGTAGATCGATGCTTACCTTTGTAAGGCACCTCCATTCTGTTCTCATTCGTGGCCCTTTCCAACTTACGTCCCACTTGAAGTTGAGGGTATGCATTTCTCCACAACAACTTCATCATTCATTGTTTGTAGTTTTCTTGCTGATGGTTATTCTGACAAATGTGAGCTGATACCTCTCTGTGCTTGAATTCGAATGTGCCACATGATCCGTTGAAGTTGAGCTTTAAGGCATGTCCGTTTTATTTTTCAAGCTGTGATTACCCCTTAGTTCTTCAAAGTGTTCTCTTTAAGTATGTGTCACATTTTGAAATGTTTTGGCCATTACCTCCCTCAAGATATTTTGAGGGCAGGTTTCATTTACAGTTCTGCAGTACTTGTTCCTATGAAATGACCATTAGCACAGGCTTTAAAGCCGCTTTGGCAGGTAACTGCCAGAGGGCGGCAGCCTTTCTATGTCCCCCACCCTGGTAACTAGGGAAAAGCCCTTGCGGCCTGTGGTGTTTCTCGGTTATAAGTTAGAGTGGAGTCTGCCCGGACAAACCCACACAAGCTGATGTCTCCTTACTTTTGTTGGATTTTGAAATTTAATTTTTATTTTTTATTGGAGTAATTTTCCACTGTGTACGTGGACCACTTCTACTTTGTGCATTCCTCGGTTGATGGACATTTTCATTGCTTCCAAGTGTTGGCTATGGTAAATATTGTTGGAGTGCAGGATTGCCAGCCTGTGACTTTTGGATTCTCATTTTCTCAGGTGATAGGCCCAGCAGTGGGTGTGATTGATTGACTGCTAGCACCGTGTTTCCCTTTTCAAAGCACCTTCTTTGTGTTTTCATTAGTGGCTCTTACCACGTCCCCCTTAGAATGGAGGGTACGCATTTCTCCACAATCGCTTCAGCATTTATTGTGTGCAGCATTTATGCTAATGGCCCTTCTGGCTGCTGTGAGCTGATAGGTTTTTGTAATCTGGGTTTGCATGTCTTTGAAAATTCGTAAAACTCATCATTTCTCTCTACCGTTTTCTTTTCCGTTAAAAATAAAGAAAACAATTGGGAGTACAATACAACTCTTGAAATTGTCTTCTTGGAAGGTGGCCCTCTTTTGAATTTTTTGGTCGATTTTCCACCCCAGAATTGTTTTAGAGAGCAGGTGTCATTTACCGAAATGCAGTTTGGCGAATATTTTGTGACCTTTAGCAATGGGTTTAAAGCTGCTGTTGTGGGAAGTGGCCTCAAGGAGGCAGCATTTCTCCATTCCCAAAGCGGGGTACTAGGGCAGCAGAGCCTTTCTGGAAGTCATGTTCCTAGGTTGTAAATTACATTGGAATGTGCATGGAGAAACCCCCATAAGTTTATGTCTCATTATTTCTTCTTGGTTTTAATTTTTTTTTTATTTGGGATAAAGCTTAGAATATTGTTTGTCCTAGGTGTACACAATCTGGTCCATTTGTACATTATATATGTGTATTCAAGTACAGATCCTCTTCCCATGTAAAATGTTACAGAGGGTTCCGCAGACCTCCCTTGCTATATGGTCGGTCTTTTCGAGATATGTATATAATATGCGTTTGTATACATATAGTAACACTAATCTTAATTTATCCATTCCCCCCACCTTTCCTTTTAGATGAGCATAGTTTGTTTTCTAAGTCTGTGAGTGTCTTTCTCTGTGGAAATATGTTCATTTGTGTCAGTTATTAGATAACGCCTATACGTGATATCATAGAATATAGGTCTTTTGCTTTCCGACTTACCTCATGTTTCGTGATTATCTCCAGACTCATTTGTGGTGCCTCAGAGAGCAATGGTTCATTGTTTTCCATGGCTAATATTCCATTGTGTACATGGACCACTTCTTCTTTATCCATTCACCTCTTGTTGGATATTTTGATTGCTTCACTGTCTTGGCTATTGTGAATAAGACTGCACTGCAGCTTTTGCGGCCTGTGTCTTCTCGATTCTTGTCTTCTCAGGTGAGAGGTCCAATGGTGCGCCTGCTGGATTGAATGCTACCTCCATTTTTACGTTTAAACACAGCTCCTTTCTTTTCTCACTATTGGCTGTTACCCCTTTACGTCTCACCAGCAGGTAGAGGGTACACAGTTCTCTAAAACCCCTTCAGCATTTATTGTTCGTAGACTTTTTGCTGATGGTCAGTCGACTGGTGTAAGTTGAAACTTTTTGTAGATTAGATTGCATGGGTCTAAAACTCCCCGAGGTTGAGCTGTTATCCATTTTCCTTTTTTTTTAAAGAGTGTGTGTAAAACTTAACTCTTCATACTCTCTTCTTGAAACATTTGCCTGTTTTAAATTTCTTGTCCATTCCCTACTTCAGCACATTTTTTTAGGGCAGGTGTCCTTTACAGCCCTGAGCCCTTGTGAATGTTAAGTGAACATTAGCTGTGACTTTAAAGCTGCTCTTGCAGGAAACGGCCACAAGGTGGCAGCATTTCTCCTTTACCAAATTTGGTTACTAGGGAAACACAGCCTTAAGGGAAGTGGTGTTCTAGGTTGTAAATTAGAATGGAATGTGCCAGGAAAAACCCTTTAAGGTTATGTCTCATTACTTCTTGTTCATAGTTGTAATTTACTTTTGATTTTTTATCCCAGCAAATATGACTACAATGGTTTGTTTGTTCTAGGTGTGCAAGATGTGGTTCTTTCACACATATACATGTATCTATTCTTCCTCGCATCCTTTTCCCACGTACGTCATGACACAATATTGAGTAGTCTTCTCCTGGTCTTCCGTACGTCTTTGGTGGTTATATATTTCACATGGTTTGTATATCTCTGTTAACCCCAATATGGTAATGTATCCAATCCTCATCCCTTTCTATGGGGTGAACCATAAGTTTTTTAATGAATCTGCGATTGCCTTTCTCTGTGGAAATATCTTCATTGGTATCAATTTTTAAGTAACTCCTAAAAGTGATGTGATAGGATATGTGTCTTTTGCTTTCTCACTTACTACAGGAGGAGTGATTACGTCTAGACTCATCTATGGTGCTTGCAAATGGCATTGTTTCATTTTTTCCCCAACGAATATTCCATCTGTACATGGAGGAGTTCTTCTTTGTCCCCCCATCTGTTGGTGGACTTTTTGATTACTTCCATATCTTGGCTATTGTAATACTGTGCAATGCAGATTTGCCTGCCTGTGTCTTTCCAATTCTCTCTTCTTAAATTATAGGTCGAGGAGTGGGCCTGCTGGATCATATGGTAGATCGATGCTTACCTTTGTAAGGCACCTCCATTCTGTTCTCATTCGTGGCCCTTTCCAACTTACGTCCCACTTGAAGTTGAGGTTATGCATTTCTCCACAACACCTTCATCATTCATTGTTTGTAGTTTTCTTGCTGATGGTTATTCTGACAAGTGTGAGCTGATACCTCTCTGTGCTTGAATTCGAATGTGCCACATGATCCGTTGAAGTTGAGCTTTAAGGCATGTCCGTTTTATTTTTCAAGCTGTGATTACCCCTTAGTTCTTCAAAGTGTTCTCTTTAAGTATGTGTCACATTTTGAAATGTTTTGGCCATTACCTCCCTCAAGATATTTTGAGGGCAGGTTTCATTTACAGTTCTGCAGTACTTGTTCCTATGAAATGACCATTAGCACAGGCTTTAAAGCCGCTTTGGCAGGTAACTGCCAGAGGGCGGCAGCCTTTCTATGTCCCCCACCCTGGTAACTAGGGAAAAGCCCTTGCGGCCTGTGGTGTTTCTCGGTTATAAGTTAGAGTGGAGTCTGCCCGGACAAACCCACACAAGCTGATGTCTCCTTACTTTTGTTGGATTTTGAAATTTAATTTTTATTTTTTATTGGAGTAATTTTCCACTGTGTAGTGGACCACTTCTACTTTGTGCATTCCTCGGTTGATGGACATTTTCATTGCTTCCAAGTGTTGGCTATGGTAAATATTGTTGGAGTGCACGATTGCCAGCCTGTGACTTTTGGATTCTCATTTTCTCAGTTGATAGGCCCAGCAGTGGGTGTGATTGATTGACTGGTAGCACCGTGTTTCCCTTTTCAAAGCACCTTCTTTGTGTTTTCATTAGTGGCTCTTACCACGTCCCCCTTAGAATCGAGGGTACGCATTTCTCCACAATCGCTTCAGCATTTATTGTGTGCAGCATTTATGCTAATGGCCCTTCTGGCTGCTGTGAGCTGATAGGTTTTTGTAATCTGGGTTTGCATGTCTTTGAAAATTCGTAAAACTCATCATTTCTCTCTACCGTTATCTTTTCTGTTAAAAATAAAGAAAACAATTGGGAGTACAATACCACTCTTGAAATTGTCGTCTTGGAAGGTGGCCCTCTTTTGAATTTTTTGGTCGATTTTCCACCCCAGAATTGTTTTAGAGAGCAGGTGTCATTTACCGAAATGCAGTTTGGCGAATATTTTGTGACCTTTAGCAATGGGTTTAAAGCTGCTGTTGTGGGAAGTGGCCTCAAGGAGGCAGCATTTCTCCATTCCCAAAGCTGGGTACTAGGGCAGCAGAGCCTTTCTGGAAGTCATGTTCCTAGGTTGTAAATTACATTGGAATGTGCATGGAGAAACCCCCATAAGTTTATGTCTCCTTATTTCTTCTTGGTTTTAATTTTTTTTTTTTTATTTGGGGTAAAGCTTAGAATATTGTTTGTCCTAGGTGTACACAATCTGGTCCATTTGTACATTATATATGTGTATTCAAGTACAGATCCTCTTCCCATGTAAAATGTTACAGAGGGTTCCGCAGACCTCCCTTGCTATATGGTCGGTCTTTTCGAGATATGTATATAATATGCGTTTGTATACATATAGTAACACTAATCTTAATTTATCCATTCCCCCCACCTTTCCTTTTAGATGAGCATAGTTTGTTTTCTAAGTCTGTGAGTGTCTTTCTCTGTGGAAATATGTTCATTTGTGTCAGTTATTAGATAACGCCTATACGTGATATCATAGAATATAGGTCTTTTGCTTTCCGACTTACCTCATGTTTCGTGATTATCTCCAGACTCATTTGTGGTGCCTCAGAGAGCAATGGTTCATTGTTTTCCATGGCTAATATTCCATTGTGTACATGGACCACTTCTTCTTTATCCATTCACCTCTTGTTGGATATTTTGATTGCTTCACTGTCTTGGCTATTGTGAATAAGACTGCACTGCAGCTTTTGCGGCCTGTGTCTTCTCGATTCTTGTCTTCTCAGGTGAGAGGTCCAATGGTGCGCCTGCTGGATTGAATGCTACCTCCATTTTTACGTTTAAACACAGCTCCTTTCTTTTCTCACTATTGGCTGTTACCCCTTTACGTCTCACCAGCAGGTAGAGGGTACACAGTTCTCTAAAACCCCTTCAGCATTTATTGTTCGTAGACTTTTTGCTGATGGTCAGTCGACTGGTGTAAGTTGAAACTTTTTGTAGATTAGATTGCATGGGTCTAACACTCCCCGAGGTTGAGCTGTTATCCATTTTCCTTTTTTTTTAAAAGAGTGTGTGTAAAACTTAACTCTTCATACTCTCTTCTTGAAACATTTGCCTGTTTTAAATTTTTTGTCCATTCCCTACTTCAGCACAATTTTTTAGGGCAGGTGTCCTTTACAGCCCTGAGCCCTTGTGAATGTTAAGTGAACATTAGCTGTGACTTTAAAGCTGCTCTTGCAGGAAACGGCCACAAGTTGGCAGCATTTCTCCTTTACCAAATTTGGTTACTAGGGAAACACAGCCTTAAGGGAAGTGGTGTTCTAGGTTGTAAATTAGAATGGAATGTGCCAGGAAAAAACCCTTTAAGGTTATGTGTCATTACTTCTTGTTCATAGTTGTAATTTACTTTTGATTTTTTATCCCAGCAAATATGACTACAATGGTTTGTTTGTTCTAGGTGTGCAAGATGTGGTTCTTTCACACATATACATGTATCTATTCTTCCTCACATCCTTTTCCCACGTACGTCATGACACAATATTGAGTAGTCTTCTCCTGGTCTTCCGTACGTCTTTGGTGGTTATATATTTCACATGGTTTGTATATCTCTGTTAACCCCAATATGGTAATGTATCCAATCCTCATCCCTTTCTATGGGGTGAACCATAAGTTTTTTAATGAATCTGCGATTGCCTTTCTCTGTGGAAATATCTTCATTGGTATCAATTTTTAAGTAACTCCTAAAAGTGATGTGATAGGATATGTGTCTTTTGCTTTCTCACTTACTACAGGAGGAGTGATTACGTCTAGACTCATCTATGGTGCTTGCAAATGGCATTGTTTCATTTTTTCCCCAACGAATATTCCATCTGTACATGGAGGAGTTCTTCTTTGTCCCCCCATCTGTTGGTGGACTTTTTGATTACTTCCATATCTTGGCTATTGTAATACTGTGCAATGCAGATTTGCCTGCCTGTGTCTTTCCAATTCTCTCTTCTTAAATTATAGGTCGAGGAGTGGGCCTGCTGGATCATATGGTAGATCGATGCTTACCTTTGTAAGGCACCTCCATTCTCTTCTCATTCGTGGCCCTTTCCAACTTACGTCCCACTTGAATTTGAGGTTATGCATTTCTCCACAACACCTTCATCATTCATTGTTTGTAGTTTTCTTGCTGATGGTTATTCTGACAAGTGTGAGCTGATACCTCTCTGTGCTTGAATTCGAATGTGCCACATGATCCGTTGAAGTTGAGCTTTAAGGCATGTCCGTTTTATTTTTCAAGCTGTGATTACCCCTTAGTTCTTCAAAGTGTTCTCTTTAAGTATGTGTCACATTTTGAAATGTTTTGGCCATTACCTCCCTCAAGATATTTTGAGGGCAGGTTTCATTTACAGTTCTGCAGTACTTGTTCCTATGAAATGACCATTAGCACAGGCTTTAAAGCCGCTTTGGCAGGTAACTGCCAGAGGGCGGCAGCCTTTCTATGTCCCCCACCCTGGTAACTAGGGAAAAGCCCTTGCAGCCTGTGGTGTTTCTCGGTTATAAGTTAGAGTGGAGTCTGCCCGGACAAACCCACACAAGCTGATGTCTCCTTACTTTTGTTGGATTTTGAAATTTAATTTTTATTTTTTATTGGAGTAATTTTCCACTGTGTACGTGGACCACTTCTACTTTGTGCATTCCTCGGTTGATGGACATTTTCATTGCTTCCAAGTGTTGGCTATGGTAAATATTGTTGGAGTGCACGATTGCCAGCCTGTGACTTTTGGATTCTCATTTTCTCAGGTGATAGGCCCAGCAGTGGGTGTGATTGATTGACTGGTAGCACCTTGTTTCCCTTTTCAAAGCACCTTCTTTGTGTTTTCATTAGTGGCTCTTACCACGTCCCCCTTAGAATCGAGGGTACGCATTTCTCCACAATCGCTTCAGCATTTATTGTGTGCAGCATTTATGCTAATGGCCCTTCTGGCTGCTGTGAGCTGATAGGTTTTTGTAATCTGGGTTTGCATGTCTTTGAATATTCGTAAAACTCATCATTTCTCTCCACCGTTATCTTTTCCGTTAAAAATAAAGAAAACAATTGGGAGTACAATACAACTCTTGAAATTGTCTTCTTGGAAGGTGGCCCTCTTTTGAATTTTTTGGTCGATTTTCCACCCCAGAATTGTTTTAGAGAGCAGGTGTCATTTACCGAAATGCAGTTTGGCGAATATTTTGTGACCTTTAGCAATGGGTTTAAAGCTGCTGTTGTGGGAAGTGGCCTCAAGGAGGCAGCATTTCTCCATTCCCAAAGCTGGGTACTAGGGCAGCAGAGCCTTTCTGGAAGTCATGTTCCTAGGTTGTAAATTACATTGGAATGTGCATGGAGAAACCCCCATAAGTTTATGTCTCATTATTTCTTCTTGGTTTTAATTGTTTTTTTATTTGGGATAAAGCTTAGAATATTGTTTGTCCTAGGTGTACACAATCTGGTCCATTTGTACATTATATATGTGTATTCAAGTACAGATCCTCTTCCCATGTAAAATGTTACAGAGGGTTCCGCAGACCTCCCTTGCTATATGGTCGGTCTTTTCGAGATATGTATATAATATGCGTTTGTATACATATAGTAACACTAATCTTAATTTATCCATTCCCCCCACCTTTTCTTTTAGATGAGCATAGTTTGTTTTCTAAGTCTGTGAGTGTCTTTCTCTGTGGAAATATGTTCATTTGTGTCAGTTATTAGATAACGCCTATACGTGATATCATAGAATATAGGTCTTTTGCTTTCCGACTTACCTCATGTTTCGTGATTATCTCCAGACTCATTTGTGGTGCCTCAGAGAGCAATGGTTCATTGTTTTCCATGGCTAATATTCCATTGTGTACATGGACCACTTCTTCTTTATCCATTCACCTCTTGTTGGATATTTTGATTGCTTCACTGTCTTGGCTATTGTGAATAAGACTGCACTGCAGCTTTTGCGGCCTGTGTCTTCTCGATTCTTGTCTTCTCAGGTGAGAGGTCCAATGGTGCGCCTGCTGGATTGAATGCTACCTCCATTTTTACGTTTAAACACAGCTCCTTTCTTTTCTCACTATTGGCTGTTACCCCTTTACGTCTCACCAGCAGGTAGAGGGTACACAGTTCTCTAAAACCCCTTCAGCATTTATTGTTCGTAGACTTTTTGCTGATGGTCAGTCGACTGGTGTAAGTTGAAACTTTTTGTAGATTAGATTGCATGGGTCTAACACTCCCCGAGGTTGAGCTGTTATCCATTTTCCTTTTTTTTTTAAAGAGTGTGTGTAAAACTTAACTCTTCATACTCTCTTCTTGAAACATTTGCCTGTTTTAAATTTCTTGTCCATTCCCTACTTCAGCACATTTTTTTAGGGCAGGTGTCCTTTACAGCCCTGAGCCCTTGTGAATGTTAAGTGAACATTAGCTGTGACTTTAAAGCTGCTCTTGCAGGAAACGGCCACAAGGTGGCAGCATTTCTCCTTTACCAAATTTGGTTACTAGGGAAACACAGCCTTAAGGGAAGTGGTGTTCTAGGTTGTAAATTAGAATGGAATGTGCCAGGAAAAACCCTTTAAGGTTATGTCTCATTACTTCTTGTTCATAGTTGTAATTTACTTTTGATTTTTTATCCCAGCAAATATGACTACAATGGTTTGTTTGTTCTAGGTGTGCAAGATGTGGTTCTTTCACACATATACATGTATCTATTCTTCCTCACATCCTTTTCCCACGTACGTCATGACACAATATTGAGTAATCTTCTCCTGGTCTTCCGTACGTCTTTGGTGGTTATATATTTCACATGGTTTGTATATCTCTGTTAACCCCAATATGGTAATGTATCCAATCCTCATCCCTTTCTATGGGGTGAACCATAAGTTTTTTAATGAATCTGCGATTGCCTTTCTCTGTGGAAATATCTTCATTGGTATCAATTTTTAAGTAACTCCTAAAAGTGATGTGATAGGATATGTGTCTTTTGCTTTCTCACTTACTACAGGAGGAGTGATTACGTCTAGACTCATCTATGGTGCTTGCAAATGGCATTGTTTCATTTTTTCCCCAACGAATATTCCATCTGTACATGGAGGAGTTCTTCTTTGTCCCCCCATCTGTTGGTGGACTTTTTGATTACTTCCATATCTTGGCTATTGTAATACTGTGCAATGCAGATTTGCCTGCCTGTGTCTTTCCAATTCTCTCTTCTTAAATTATAGGTCGAGGAGTGGGCCTGCTGGATCATATGGTAGATCGATGCTTACCTTTGTAAGGCACCTCCATTCTGTTCTCATTCGTGGCCCTTTCCAACTTACGTCCCACTTGAAGTTGAGGTTATGCATTTCTCCACAACACCTTCATCATTCATTGTTTGTAGTTTTCTTGCTGATGGTTATTCTGACAAGTGTGAGCTGATACCTCTCTGTGCTTGAATTCGAATGTGCCACATGATCCGTTGAAGTTGAGCTTTAAGGCATGTCCGTTTTATTTTTCAAGCTGTGATTACCCCTTAGTTCTTCAAAGTGTTCTCTTTAAGTATGTGTCACATTTTGAAATGTTTTGGCCATTACCTCCCTCAAGATATTTTGAGGGCAGGTTTCATTTACAGTTCTGCAGTACTTGTTCCTATGAAATGACCATTAGCACAGGCTTTAAAGCCGCTTTGGCAGGTAACTGCCAGAGGGCGGCAGCCTTTCTATGTCCCCCACCCTGGTAACTAGGGAAAAGCCCTTGCGGCCTGTGGTGTTTCTCGGTTATAAGTTAGAGTGGAGTCTGCCCGGACAAACCCACACAAGCTGATGTCTCCTTACTTTTGTTGGATTTTGAAATTTAATTTTTATTTTTTATTGGAGTAATTTTCCACTGTGTAGTGGACCACTTCTACTTTGTGCATTCCTCGGTTGATGGACATTTTCATTGCTTCCAAGTGTTGGCTATGGTAAATATTGTTGGAGTGCACGATTGCCAGCCTGTGACTTTTGGATTCTCATTTTCTCAGTTGATAGGCCCAGCAGTGGGTGTGATTGATTGACTGGTAGCACCGTGTTTCCCTTTTCAAAGCACCTTCTTTGTGTTTTCATTAGTGGCTCTTACCACGTCCCCCTTAGAATGGAGGGTACGCATTTCTCCACAATCGCTTCAGCATTTATTGTGTGCAGCATTTATGCTAATGGCCCTTCTGGCTGCTGTGAGCTGATAGGTTTTTGTAATCTGGGTTTGCATGTCTTTGAAAATTCGTAAAACTCATCATTTCTCTCTACCGTTATCTTTTCTGTTAAAAATAAAGAAAACAATTGGGAGTACAATACCACTCTTGAAATTGTCGTCTTGGAAGGTGGCCCTCTTTTGAATTTTTTGGTCGATTTTCCACCCCAGAATTGTTTTAGAGAGCAGGTGTCATTTACCGAAATGCAGTTTGGCGAATATTTTGTGACCTTTAGCAATGGGTTTAAAGCTGCTGTTGTGGGAAGTGGCCTCAAGGAGGCAGCATTTCTCCATTCCCAAAGCTGGGTACTAGGGCAGCAGAGCCTTTCTGGAAGTCATGTTCCTAGGTTGTAAATTACATTGGAATGTGCATGGAGAAACCCCCATAAGTTTATGTCTCCTTATTTCTTCTTGGTTTTAATTTTTTTTTTTTTATTTGGGGTATAGCTTAGAATATTGTTTGTCCTAGGTGTACACAATCTGGTCCATTTGTACATTATATATGTGTATTCAAGTACAGATCCTCTTCCCATGTAAAATGTTACAGAGGGTTCCGCAGACCTCCCTTGCTATATGGTCGGTCTTTTCGAGATATGTATATAATATGCGTTTGTATACATATAGTAACACTAATCTTAATTTATCCATTCCCCCCACCTTTCCTTTTAGATGAGCATAGTTTGTTTTCTAAGTCTGTGAGTGTCTTTCTCTGTGGAAATATGTTCATTTGTGTCAGTTATTAGATAACGCCTATACGTGATATCATAGAATATAGGTCTTTTGCTTTCCGACTTACCTCATGTTTCGTGATTATCTCCAGACTCATTTGTGGTGCCTCAGAGAGCAATGGTTCATTGTTTTCCATGGCTAATATTCCATTGTGTACATGGACCACTTCTTCTTTATCCATTCACCTCTTGTTGGATATTTTGATTGCTTCACTGTCTTGGCTATTGTGAATAAGACTGCACTGCAGCTTTTGCGGCCTGTGTCTTCTCGATTCTTGTCTTCTCAGGTGAGAGGTCCAATGGTGCGCCTGCTGGATTGAATGCTACCTCCATTTTTACGTTTAAACACAGCTCCTTTCTTTTCTCACTATTGGCTGTTACCCCTTTACGTCTCACCAGCAGGTAGAGGGTACACAGTTCTCTAAAACCCTTCAGCATTTATTGTTCGTAGACTTTTTGCTGATGGTCAGTCGACTGGTGTAAGTTGAAACTTTTTGTAGATTAGATTGCATGGGTCTAACACTCCCCGAGGTTGAGATTTTATCCATTTCCCTTTTTTTTTTAAAGAGTGTGTGTAAAACTTAACTCTTCATACTCTCTTCTTGAAACATTTGCCTGTTTTGAGTTTTTTCGTCCTTTCCCTACTTCAGCACAATTTTTTAGGGCAGGTGTCCTTTAAAGCCCTGAGTCCTTGTGAATGTTAAGTGACCATTAGCTGTGAGTTTAAAGCTGTTCTTGCAGGAAACGGCCACAAGTTGGCAGCCTTTCCCCGTTACCAAATTTGGTTACTAGGGAAACAGAGCCTTAATGGAAGTGGTGTTCTAGGTTGTAAATTAGAATGGAATGTGCCAGGAGAAAGCCCTTTAAGTTTATGTCCTATTACTTCTTGTTCATAGTTGTAATTTACTTTTTATTTTTTATCCCAGCAAATATGACTACAATGGTTTGTTTGTTCTAGGTGTGCAAGATGTGGTTCTTTCACACATATACATGTATCTATTCTTCCTCGCATCCTTTTCCCACGTAGGTCATGACACAATGTTGAGTAGTCTTCCACTGGTCTTCCGTACGTCTTTGGTGGTTATATATTTCACCTGGTTTGTATATCTCTGTTAACCCCAATATGGTAATGTATCCAATCCTCATCCCTTTCTATGGGGTGAACCATAAGTTTTTTAATAAATCTGCGATTGCCTTTCTCTGTGGAAATATCTTCATTGGTATCAATTTTTAAGTAACTCCTAAAAGTGATGTGATAGGATATGTGTGTTTTACTTTCTCACTTACTATAGGAGGCGTGATTACGTCTGGACTCATCTATGGTGCTTGCAAATGGCATTGTTTCATTTTTTTCACTAGCGAATATTCCATCTGAACATGGAGGATTTCTTCTTTGTCCCCCCATCTGTTGGTGGACTTTTTAGTTACTTCCATATCTTGGCTATTGGAATACTGTGCAATGCAGATTTGCCTGCCTGGGTCTTTCCAATTATCTCTTCTTAGATTATAGGTCGAGGAGTGGGCCTGCTGGATCATATGGTAGATCCATGTTTACCTTTGTAAGGCACCTCCATTCTGTTCTCATTCGTGGCCCTTTCCAACTTACGTCCCACTTGAAGTTGAGGTTATGCATTTCTCCACAACACCTTCATCATTCATTGTTTGTAGTTTTCTTGCTGATGGTTATTCTGACAAGTGTGAGCTGATACCTCTCTGTGCTTGAATTCGAATGTGCCACATGATCCGTTGAAGTTGAGCTTTAAGGCATGTCCGTTTTATTTTTCAAGCTGTGATTACCCCTTAGTTCTTCAAAGTGTTCTCTTTAAGTATGTGTCACATTTTGAAATGTTTTGGCCATTACCTCCCTCAAGATATTTTGAGGGCAGGTTTCATTTACAGTTCTGCAGTACTTGTTCCTATGAAATGACCATTAGCACAGGCTTTAAAGCCGCTTTGGCAGGTAACTGCATGAGGGCGGCAGCCTTTCTATGTCCCCCACCCTGGTAACTAGGGAAAAGCCCTTGCGGCCTGTGGTGTTTCTCGGTTATAAGTTAGAGTGGAGTCTGCCCGGACAAACCCACACAAGCTGATGTCTCCTTACTTTTGTTGGATTTTGAAATTTAATTTTTATTTTTTATTGGAGTAATTTTCCACTGTGTACGTGGACCACTTCTACTTTGTGCATTCCTCGGTTGATGGACATTTTCATTGCTTCCAAGTGTTGGCTATGGTAAATATTGTTGGAGTGCACGATTGCCAGCCTGTGACTTTTGGATTCTCATTTTCTCAGGTGATAGGCCCAGCAGTGGGTGTGATTGATTGACTGGTAGCACCTTGTTTCCCTTTTCAAAGCACCTTCTTTGTGTTTTCATTAGTGGCTCTTACCACGTCCCCCTTAGAATCGAGGGTACGCATTTCTCCACAATCGCTTCAGCATTTATTGTGTGCAGCATTTATGCTAATGGCCCTTCTGGCTGCTGTGAGCTGATAGGTTTTTGTAATCTGGGTTTGCATGTCTTTGAAAATTCGTAAAACTCATCATTTCTCTCCACCGTTATCTTTTCCGTTAAAAATAAAGAAAACAATTGGGAGTACAATACAACTCTTGAAATTGTCTTCTTGGAAGGTGGCCCTCTTTTGAATTTTTTGGTCGATTTTCCACCCCAGAATTGTTTTAGAGAGCAGGTGTCATTTACCGAAATGCAGTTTGGCGAATATTTTGTGACCTTTAGCAATGGGTTTAAAGCTGCTGTTGTGGGAAGTGGCCTCAAGGAGGCAGCATTTCTCCATTCCCAAAGCTGGGTACTAGGGCAGCAGAGCCTTTCTGGAAGTCATGTTCCTAGGTTGTAAATTACATTGGAATGTGCATGGAGAAACCCCCATAAGTTTATGTCTCATTATTTCTTCTTGGTTTTAATTGTTTTTTTATTTGGGATAAAGCTTAGAATATTGTTTGTCCTAGGTGTACACAATCTGGTCCATTTGTACATTATATATGTGTATTCAAGTACAGATCCTCTTCCCATGTAAAATGTTACAGAGGGTTCCGCAGACCTCCCTTGCTATATGGTCGGTCTTTTCGAGATATGTATATAATATGCGTTTGTATACATATAGTAACACTAATCTTAATTTATCCATTCCCCCCACCTTTCCTTTTAGATGAGCATAGTTTGTTTTCTAAGTCTGTGAGTGTCTTTCTCTGTGGAAATATGTTCATTTGTGTCAGTTATTAGATAACGCCTATACGTGATATCATAGAATATAGGTCTTTTGCTTTCCGACTTACCTCATGTTTCGTGATTATCTCCAGACTCATTTGTGGTGCCTCAGAGAGCAATGGTTCATTGTTTTCCATGGCTAATATTCCATTGTGTACATGGACCACTTCTTCTTTATCCATTCACCTCTTGTTGGATATTTTGATTGCTTCACTGTCTTGGCTATTGTGAATAAGACTGCACTGCAGCTTTTGCGGCCTGTGTCTTCTCGATTCTTGTCTTCTCAGGTGAGAGGTCCAATGGTGCGCCTGCTGGATTGAATGCTACCTCCATTTTTACGTTTAAACACAGCTCCTTTCTTTTCTCACTATTGGCTGTTACCCCTTTACGTCTCACCAGCAGGTAGAGGGTACACAGTTCTCTAAAACCCCTTCAGCATTTATTGTTCGTAGACTTTTTGCTGATGGTCAGTCGACTGGTGTAAGTTGAAACTTTTTGTAGATTAGATTGCATGGGTCTAAAACTCCCCGAGGTTGAGCTGTTATCCATTTTCCTTTTTTTTTAAAGAGTGTGTGTAAAACTTAACTCTTCATACTCTCTTCTTGAAACATTTGCCTGTTTTAAATTTCTTGTCCATTCCCTACTTCAGCACATTTTTTTAGGGCAGGTGTCCTTTACAGCCCTGAGCCCTTGTGAATGTTAAGTGAACATTAGCTGTGACTTTAAAGCTGCTCTTGCAGGAAACGGCCACAAGGTGGCAGCATTTCTCCTTTACCAAATTTGGTTACTAGGGAAACACAGCCTTAAGGGAAGTGGTGTTCTAGGTTGTAAATTAGAATGGAATGTGCCAGGAAAAACCCTTTAAGGTTATGTCTCATTACTTCTTGTTCATAGTTGTAATTTACTTTTGATTTTTTATCCCAGCAAATATGACTACAATGGTTTGTTTGTTCTAGGTGTGCAAGATGTGGTTCTTTCACACATATACATGTATCTATTCTTCCTCGCATCCTTTTCCCACGTACGTCATGACACAATATTGAGTAGTCTTCTCCTGGTCTTCCGTACGTCTTTGGTGGTTATATATTTCACATGGTTTGTATATCTCTGTTAACCCCAATATGGTAATGTATCCAATCCTCATCCCTTTCTATGGGGTGAACCATAAGTTTTTTAATGAATCTGCGATTGCCTTTCTCTGTGGAAATATCTTCATTGGTATCAATTTTTAAGTAACTCCTAAAAGTGATGTGATAGGATATGTGTCTTTTGCTTTCTCACTTACTACAGGAGGAGTGATTACGTCTAGACTCATCTATGGTGCTTGCAAATGGCATTGTTTCATTTTTTCCCCAACGAATATTCCATCTGTACATGGAGGAGTTCTTCTTTGTCCCCCCATCTGTTGGTGGACTTTTTGATTACTTCCATATCTTGGCTATTGTAATACTGTGCAATGCAGATTTGCCTGCCTGTGTCTTTCCAATTCTCTCTTCTTAAATTATAGGTCGAGGAGTGGGCCTGCTGGATCATATGGTAGATCGATGCTTACCTTTGTAAGGCACCTCCATTCTGTTCTCATTCGTGGCCCTTTCCAACTTACGTCCCACTTGAAGTTGAGGTTATGCATTTCTCCACAACACCTTCATCATTCATTGTTTGTAGTTTTCTTGCTGATGGTTATTCTGACAAGTGTGAGCTGATACCTCTCTGTGCTTGAATTCGAATGTGCCACATGATCCGTTGAAGTTGAGCTTTAAGGCATGTCCGTTTTATTTTTCAAGCTGTGATTACCCCTTAGTTCTTCAAAGTGTTCTCTTTAAGTATGTGTCACATTTTGAAATGTTTTGGCCATTACCTCCCTCAAGATATTTTGAGGGCAGGTTTCATTTACAGTTCTGCAGTACTTGTTCCTATGAAATGACCATTAGCACAGGCTTTAAAGCCGCTTTGGCAGGTAACTGCCAGAGGGCGGCAGCCTTTCTATGTCCCCCACCCTGGTAACTAGGGAAAAGCCCTTGCGGCCTGTGGTGTTTCTCGGTTATAAGTTAGAGTGGAGTCTGCCCGGACAAACCCACACAAGCTGATGTCTCCTTACTTTTGTTGGATTTTGAAATTTAATTTTTATTTTTTATTGGAGTAATTTTCCACTGTGTAGTGGACCACTTCTACTTTGTGCATTCCTCGGTTGATGGACATTTTCATTGCTTCCAAGTGTTGGCTATGGTAAATATTGTTGGAGTGCACGATTGCCAGCCTGTGACTTTTGGATTCTCATTTTCTCAGTTGATAGGCCCAGCAGTGGGTGTGATTGATTGACTGGTAGCACCGTGTTTCCCTTTTCAAAGCACCTTCTTTGTGTTTTCATTAGTGGCTCTTACCACGTCCCCCTTAGAATCGAGGGTACGCATTTCTCCACAATCGCTTCAGCATTTATTGTGTGCAGCATTTATGCTAATGGCCCTTCTGGCTGCTGTGAGCTGATAGGTTTTTGTAATCTGGGTTTGCATGTCTTTGAAAATTCGTAAAACTCATCATTTCTCTCTACCGTTATCTTTTCTGTTAAAAATAAAGAAAACAATTGGGAGTACAATACCACTCTTGAAATTGTCGTCTTGGAAGGTGGCCCTCTTTTGAATTTTTTGGTCGATTTTCCACCCCAGAATTGTTTTAGAGAGCAGGTGTCATTTACCGAAATGCAGTTTGGCGAATATTTTGTGACCTTTAGCAATGGGTTTAAAGCTGCTGTTGTGGGAAGTGGCCTCAAGGAGGCAGCATTTCTCCATTCCCAAAGCTGGGTACTAGGGCAGCAGAGCCTTTCTGGAAGTCATGTTCCTAGGTTGTAAATTACATTGGAATGTGCATGGAGAAACCCCCATAAGTTTATGTCTCCTTATTTCTTCTTGGTTTTAATTTTTTTTTTTTTATTTGGGGTAAAGCTTAGAATATTGTTTGTCCTAGGTGTACACAATCTGGTCCATTTGTACATTATATATGTGTATTCAAGTACAGATCCTCTTCCCATGTAAAATGTTACAGAGGGTTCCGCAGACCTCCCTTGCTATATGGTCGGTCTTTTCGAGATATGTATATAATATGCGTTTGTATACATATAGTAACACTAATCTTAATTTATCCATTCCCCCCACCTTTCCTTTTAGATGAGCATAGTTTGTTTTCTAAGTCTGTGAGTGTCTTTCTCTGTGGAAATATGTTCATTTGTGTCAGTTATTAGATAACGCCTATACGTGATATCATAGAATATAGGTCTTTTGCTTTCCGACTTACCTCATGTTTCGTGATTATCTCCAGACTCATTTGTGGTGCCTCAGAGAGCAATGGTTCATTGTTTTCCATGGCTAATATTCCATTGTGTACATGGACCACTTCTTCTTTATCCATTCACCTCTTGTTGGATATTTTGATTGCTTCACTGTCTTGGCTATTGTGAATAAGACTGCACTGCAGCTTTTGCGGCCTGTGTCTTCTCGATTCTTGTCTTCTCAGGTGAGAGGTCCAATGGTGCGCCTGCTGGATTGAATGCTACCTCCATTTTTACGTTTAAACACAGCTCCTTTCTTTTCTCACTATTGGCTGTCACCCCTTTACGTCTCACCAGCAGGTAGAGGGTACACAGTTCTCTAAAACCCCTTCAGCATTTATTGTTCGTAGACTTTTTGCTGATGGTCAGTCGACTGGTGTAAGTTGAAACTTTTTGTAGATTAGATTGCATGGGTCTAACACTCCCCGAGGTTGAGCTGTTATCCATTTTCCTTTTTTTTTTAAAGAGTGTGTGTAAAACTTAACTCTTCATACTCTCTTCTTGAAACATTTGCCTGTTTTAAATTTCTTGTCCATTCCCTACTTCAGCACAATTTTTTAGGGCAGGTGTCCTTTACAGCCCTGAGCCCATGTGAATGTTAAGTGAACATTAGCTGTGACTTTAAAGCTGCTCTTGCAGGAAACGGCCACAAGGTGGCAGCATTTCTCCTTTACCAAATTTGGTTACTAGGGAAACACAGCCTTAAGGGAAGTGGTGTTCTAGGTTGTAAATTAGAATGGAATGTGCCAGGAAAAAACCCTTTAAGGTTATGTCTCATTACTTCTTGTTCATAGTTGTAATTTACTTTTGATTTTTTATCCCAGCAAATATGACTACAATGGTTTGTTTGTTCTAGGTGTGCAAGATGTGGTTCTTTCACACATATACATGTATCTATTCTTCCTCACATCCTTTTCCCACGTACGTCATGACACAATATTGAGTAGTCTTCTCCTGGTCTTCCGTACGTCTTTGGTGGTTATATATTTCACATGGTTTGTATATCTCTGTTAACCCCAATATGGTAATGTATCCAATCCTCATCCCTTTCTATGGGGTGAACCATAAGTTTTTTAATGAATCTGCGATTGCCTTTCTCTGTGGAAATATCTTCATTGGTATCAATTTTTAAGTAACTCCTAAAAGTGATGTGATAGGATATGTGTCTTTTGCTTTCTCACTTACTACAGGAGGAGTGATTACGTCTAGACTCATCTATGGTGCTTGCAAATGGCATTGTTTCATTTTTTCCCCAACGAATATTCCATCTGTACATGGAGGAGTTCTTCTTTGTCCCCCCATCCGTTGGTGGACTTTTTGATTACTTCCATATCTTGGCTATTGTAATACCGTGCAATGCAGATTTGCCTGCCTGTGTCTTTCCAATTCTCTCTTCTTAAATTATAGGTCGAGGAGTGGGCCTGCTGGATCATATGGTAGATCGATGCTTACCTTTGTAAGGCACCTCCATTCTGTTCTCATTCGTGGCCCTTTCCAACTTACGTCCCACTTGAAGTTGAGGGTATGCATTTCTCCACAACACCTTCATCATTCATTGTTTGTAGTTTTCTTGCTGATGGTTATTCTGACAAGTGTGAGCTGATACCTCTCTGTGCTTGAATTCGAATGTGCCACATGATCCGTTGAAGTTGAGCTTTAAGGCATGTCCGTTTTATTTTTCAAGCTGTGATTACCCCTTAGTTCTTCAAAGTGTTCTCTTTAAGTATGTGTCACATTTTGAAATGTTTTGGCCATTACCTCCCTCAAGATATTTTGAGGGCAGGTTTCATTTACAGTTCTGCAGTACTTGTTCCTATGAAATGACCATTAGCACACGCTTTAAAGCCGCTTTGGCAGGTAACTGCCAGAGGGCGGCAGCCTTTCTATGTCCCCCACCCTGGTAACTAGGGAAAAGCCCTTGCGGCCTGTGGTGTTTCTCGGTTATAAATTAGAGTGGAGTCTGCCCGGACAAACCCACACAAGCTGATGTCTCCTTACTTTTGTTGGATTTTGAAATTTAATTTTTATTTTTTATTGGAGTAATTTTCCACTGTGTACGTGGACCACTTCTACTTTGTGCATTCCTCGGTTGATGGACATTTTCATTGCTTCCAAGTGTTGGCTATGGTAAATATTGTTGGAGTGCACGATTGCCAGCCTGTGACTTTTGGATTCTCATTTTCTCAGGTGATAGGCCCAGCAGTGGGTGTGATTGATTGACTGGTAGCACCGTGTTTCCCTTTTCAAAGCACCTTCTTTGTGTTTTCATTAGTGGCTCTTACCACGTCCCCCTTAGAATCGAGGGTACGCATTTCTCCACAATCGCTTCAGCATTTATTGTGTGCAGCATTTATGCTAATGGCCCTTCTGGCTGCTGTGAGCTGATAGGTTTTTGTAATCTGGGTTTGCATGTCTTTGAAAATTCGTAAAACTCATCATTTCTCTCTACCGTTTTCTTTTCTGTTAAAAATAAAGAAAACAATTGGGAGTACAATACAACTCTTGAAATTGTCTTCTTGGAAGGTGGCCCTCTTTTGAATTTTTTGGTCGATTTTCCACCCCAGAATTGTTTTAGAGAGCAGGTGTCATTTACCGAAATGCAGTTTGGCGAATATTTTGTGACCTTTAGCAATGGGTTTAAAGCTGCTGTTGTGGGAAGTGGCCTCAAGGAGGCAGCATTTCTCCATTCCCAAAGCTGGGTACTAGGGCAGCAGAGCCTTTCTGGAAGTCATGTTCCTAGGTTGTAAATTACATTGGAATGTGCATGGAGAAACCCCCATAAGTTTATGTCTCCTTATTTCTTCTTGGTTTTAATTTTTTTTTTTTTATTTGGGGTAAAGCTTAGAATATTGTTTGTCCTAGGTGTACACAATCTGGTCCATTTGTACATTATATATGTGTATTCAAGTACAGATCCTCTTCCCATGTAAAATGTTACAGAGGGTTCCGCAGACCTCCCTTGCTATATGGTCGGTCTTTTCGAGATATGTATATAATATGCGTTTGTATACATATAGTAACACTAATCTTAATTTATCCATTCCCCCCACCTTTCCTTTTAGATGAGCATAGTTTGTTTTCTAAGTCTGTGAGTGTCTTTCTCTGTGGAAATATGTTCATTTGTGTCAGTTATTAGATAACGCCTATACGTGATATCATAGAATATAGGTCTTTTGCTTTCCGACTTACCTCATGTTTCGTGATTATCTCCAGACTCATTTGTCGTGCCTCAGAGAGCAATGGTTCATTGTTTTCCATGGCTAATATTCCACTGTGTACATGGACCACTTCTTCTTTATCCATTCACCTCTTGTTGGATATTTTGATTGCTTCACTGTCTTGGCTATTGTGAATAAGACTGCACTGCAGCTTTTGCGGCCTGTGTCTTCTCGATTCTTGTCTTCTCAGGTGAGAGGTCCAATGGTGCGCCTGCTGGATTGAATGCTACCTCCATTTTTACGTTTAAACACAGCTCCTTTCTTTTCTCACTATTGGCTGTCACCCCTTTACGTCTCACCAGCAGGTAGAGGGTACACAGTTCTCTAAAACCCCTTCAGCATTTATTGTTCGTAGACTTTTTGCTGATGGTCAGTCGACTGGTGTAAGTTGAAACTTTTTGTAGATTAGATTGCATGGGTCTAACACTCCCCGAGGTTGAGCTGTTATCCATTTTCCTTTTTTTTTTAAAGAGTGTGTGTAAAACTTAACTCTTCATACTCTCTTCTTGAAACATTTGCCTGTTTTAAATTTTTTGTCCATTCCCTACTTCAGCACAATTTTTTAGGGCAGGTGTCCTTTACAGCCCTGAGCCCATGTGAATGTTAAGTGAACATTAGCTGTGACTTTAAAGCTGCTCTTGCAGGAAACGGCCACAAGGTGGCAGCATCTCTCCTTTACCAAATTTGGTTACTAGGGAAACACAGCCTTAAGGGAAGTGGTGTTCTAGGTTGTAAATTAGAATGGAATGTGCCAGGAAAAAACCCTTTAAGGTTATGTCTCATTACTTCTTGTTCATAGTTGTAATTTACTTTTGATTTTTTATCCCAGCAAATATGACTACAATGGTTTGTTTGTTCTAGGTGTGCAAGATGTGGTTCTTTCACACATATACATGTATCTATTCTTCCTCACATCCTTTTCCCACGTACGTCATGACACAATATTGAGTAGTCTTCTCCTGGTCTTCCGTACGTCTTTGGTGGTTATATATTTCACATGGTTTGTATATCTCTGTTAACCCCAATATGGTAATGTATCCAATCCTCATCCCTTTCTATGGGGTGAACCATAAGTTTTTTAATGAATCTGCGATTGCCTTTCTCTGTGGAAATATCTTCATTGGTATCAATTTTTAAGTAACTCCTAAAAGTGATGTGATAGGATATGTGTCTTTTGCTTTCTCACTTACTACAGGAGGAGTGATTACGTCTAGACTCATCTATGGTGCTTGCAAATGGCATTGTTTCATTTTTTCCCCAACGAATATTCCATCTGTACATGGAGGAGTTCTTCTTTGTCCCCCCATCTGTTGGTGGACTTTTTGATTACTTCCATATCTTGGCTATTGTAATACCGTGCAATGCAGATTTGCCTGCCTGTGTCTTTCCAATTCTCTCTTCTTAAATTATAGGTCGAGGAGTGGGCCTGCTGGATCATATGGTAGATCGATGCTTACCTTTGTAAGGCACCTCCATTCTGTTCTCATTCGTGGCCCTTTCCAACTTACGTCCCACTTGAAGTTGAGGGTATGCATTTCTCCACAACACCTTCATCATTTATTGTTTGTAGTTTTCTTGCTGATGGTTATTCTGACAAGTGTGAGCTGATACCTCTCTGTGCTTGAATTCGAATGTGCCACATGATCCGTTGAAGTTGAGCTTTAAGGCATGTCCGTTTTATTTTTCAAGCTGTGATTACCCCTTAGTTCTTCAAAGTGTTCTCTTTAAGTATGTGTCACATTTTGAAATGTTTTGGCCATTACCTCCCTCAAGATATTTTGAGGGCAGGTTTCATTTACAGTTCTGCAGTACTTGTTCCTATGAAATGACCATTAGCACAGGCTTTAAAGCCGCTTTGGCAGGTAACTGCCAGAGGGCGGCAGCCTTTCTATGTCCCCCACCCTGGTAACTAGGGAAAAGCCCTTGCGGCCTGTGGTGTTTCTCGGTTATAAGTTAGAGTGGAGTCTGCCCGGACAAACCCACACAAGCTGATGTCTCCTTACTTTTGTTGGATTTTGAAATTTAATTTTTATTTTTTATTGGAGTAATTTTCCACTGTGTAGTGGACCACTTCTACTTTGTGCATTCCTCGGTTGATGGACATTTTCATTGCTTCCAAGTGTTGGCTATGGTAAATATTGTTGGAGTGCACGATTGCCAGCCTGTGACTTTTGGATTCTCATTTTCTCAGGTGATAGGCCCAGCAGTGGGTGTGATTGATTGACTGGTAGCACCGTGTTTCCCTTTTCAAAGCACCTTCTTTGTGTTTTCATTAGTGGCTCTTACCACGTCCCCCTTAGAATCGAGGGTACGCATTTCTCCACAATCGCTTCAGCATTTATTGTGTGCAGCATTTATGCTAATGGCCCTTCTGGCTGCTGTGAGCTGATAGGTTTTTGTAATCTGGGTTTGCATGTCTTTGAAAATTCGTAAAACTCATCATTTCTCTCTACCGTTATCTTTTCTGTTAAAAATAAAGAAAACAATTGGGAGTACAATACCACTCTTGAAATTGTCGTCTTGGAAGGTGGCCCTCTTTTGAATTTTTTGGTCGATTTTCCACCCCAGAATTGTTTTAGAGAGCAGGTGTCATTTACCGAAATGCAGTTTGGCGAATATTTTGTGACCTTTAGCAATGGGTTTAAAGCTGCTGTTGTGGGAAGTGGCCTCAAGGAGGCAGCATTTCTCCATTCCCAAAGCTGGGTACTAGGGCAGCAGAGCCTTTCTGGAAGTCATGTTCCTAGGTTGTAAATTACATTGGAATGTGCATGGAGAAACCCCCATAAGTTTATGTCTCCTTATTTCTTCTTGGTTTTAATTTTTTTTTTTTTATTTGGGGTAAAGCTTAGAATATTGTTTGTCCTAGGTGTACACAATCTGGTCCATTTGTACATTATATATGTGTATTCAAGTACAGATCCTCTTCCCATGTAAAATGTTACAGAGGGTTCCGCAGACCTCCCTTGCTATATGGTCGGTCTTTTCGAGATATGTATATAATATGCGTTTGTATACATATAGTAACACTAATCTTAATTTATCCATTCCCCCCACCTTTCCTTTTAGATGAGCATAGTTTGTTTTCTAAGTCTGTGAGTGTCTTTCTCTGTGGAAATATGTTCATTTGTGTCAGTTATTAGATAACGCCTATACGTGATATCATAGAATATAGGTCTTTTGCTTTCCGACTTACCTCATGTTTCGTGATTATCTCCAGACTCATTTGTCGTGCCTCAGAGAGCAATGGTTCATTGTTTTCCATGGCTAATATTCCACTGTGTACATGGACCACTTCTTCTTTATCCATTCACCTCTTGTTGGATATTTTGATTGCTTCACTGTCTTGGCTATTGTGAATAAGACTGCACTGCATCTTTTGCGGCCTGTGTCTTCTCGATTCTTGTCTTCTCAGGTGAGAGGTCCAATGGTGCGCCTGCTGGATTGAATGCTACCTCCATTTTTACGTTTAAACACAGCTCCTTTCTTTTCTCACTATTGGCTGTCACCCCTTTACGTCTCACCAGCAGGTAGAGGGTACACAGTTCTCTAAAACCCCTTCAGCATTTATTGTTCGTAGACTTTTTGCTGATGGTCAGTCGACTGGTGTAAGTTGAAACTTTTTGTAGATTAGATTGCATGGGTCTAACACTCCCCGAGGTTGAGCTGTTATCCATTTTCCTTTTTTTTTTAAAGAGTGTGTGTAAAACTTAACTCTTCATACTCTCTTCTTGAAACATTTGCCTGTTTTAAATTTTTTGTCCATTCCCTACTTCAGCACAATTTTTTAGGGCAGGTGTCCTTTACAGCCCTGAGCCCTTGTGAATGTTAAGTGAACATTAGCTGTGACTTTAAAGCTGCTCTTGCAGGAAACGGCCACAAGTTGGCAGCATTTCTCCTTTACCAAATTTGGTTACTAGGGAAACACAGCCTTAAGGGAAGTGGTGTTCTAGGTTGTAAATTAGAATGGAATGTGCCAGGAAAAAACCCTTTAAGGTTATGTCTCATTACTTCTTGTTCATAGTTGTAATTTACTTTTGATTTTTTATCCCAGCAAATATGACTACAATGGTTTGTTTGTTCTAGGTGTGCAAGATGTGGTTCTTTCACACATATACATGTATCTATTCTTCCTCACATCCTTTTCCCACGTACGTCATGACACAATATTGAGTAGTCTTCTCCTGGTCTTCCGTACGTCTTTGGTGGTTATATATTTCACATGGTTTGTATATCTCTGTTAACCCCAATATGGTAATGTATCCAATCCTCATCCCTTTCTATGGGGTGAACCATAAGTTTTTTAATGAATCTGCGATTGCCTTTCTCTGTGGAAATATCTTCATTGGTATCAATTTTTAAGTAACTCCTAAAAGTGATGTGATAGGATATGTGTCTTTTGCTTTCTCACTTACTACAGGAGGAGTGATTACGTCTAGACTCATCTATGGTGCTTGCAAATGGCATTGTTTCATTTTTTCCCCAACGAATATTCCATCTGTACATGGAGGAGTTCTTCTTTGTCCCCCCATCCGTTGGTGGACTTTTTGATTACTTCCATATCTTGGCTATTGTAATACCGTGCAATGCAGATTTGCCTGCCTGTGTCTTTCCAATTCTCTCTTCTTAAATTATAGGTCGAGGAGTGGGCCTGCTGGATCATATGGTAGATCGATGCTTACCTTTGTAAGGCACCTCCATTCTGTTCTCATTCGTGGCCCTTTCCAACTTACGTCCCACTTGAAGTTGAGGGTATGCATTTCTCCACAACACCTTCATCATTTATTGTTTGTAGTTTTCTTGCTGATGGTTATTCTGACAAGTGTGAGCTGATACCTCTCTGTGCTTGAATTCGAATGTGCCACATGATCCGTTGAAGTTGAGCTTTAAGGCATGTCCGTTTTATTTTTCAAGCTGTGATTACCCCTTAGTTCTTCAAAGTGTTCTCTTTAAGTATGTGTCACATTTTGAAATGTTTTGGCCATTACCTCCCTCAAGATATTTTGAGGGCAGGTTTCATTTACAGTTCTGCAGTACTTGTTCCTATGAAATGACCATTAGCACAGGCTTTAAAGCCGCTTTGGCAGGTAACTGCCAGAGGGCGGCAGCCTTTCTATGTCCCCCACCCTGGTAACTAGGGAAAAGCCCTTGCGGCCTGTGGTGTTTCTCGGTTATAAGTTAGAGTGGAGTCTGCCCGGACAAACCCACACAAGCTGATGTCTCCTTACTTTTGTTGGATTTTGAAATTTAATTTTTATTTTTTATTGGAGTAATTTTCCACTGTGTACGTGGACCACTTCTACTTTGTGCATTCCTCGGTTGATGGACATTTTCATTGCTTCCAAGTGTTGGCTATGGTAAATATTGTTGGAGTGCACGATTGCCAGCCTGTGACTTTTGGATTCTCATTTTCTCAGGTGATAGGCCCAGCAGTGGGTGTGATTGATTGACTGGTAGCACCGTGTTTCCCTTTTCAAAGCACCTTCTTTGTGTTTTCATTAGTGGCTCTTACCACGTCCCCCTTAGAATCGAGGGTACGCATTTCTCCACAATCGCTTCAGCATTTATTGTGTGCAGCATTTATGCTAATGGCCCTTCTGGCTGCTGTGAGCTGATAGGTTTTTGTAATCTGGGTTTGCATGTCTTTGAAAATTCGTAAAACTCATCATTTCTCTCTACCGTTTTCTTTTCTGTTAAAAATAAAGAAAACAATTGGGAGTACAATACAACTCTTGAAATTGTCTTCTTGGAAGGTGGCCCTCTTTTGAATTTTTTGGTCGATTTTCCACCCCAGAATTGTTTTAGAGAGCAGGTGTCATTTACCGAAATGCAGTTTGGCGAATATTTTGTGACCTTTAGCAATGGGTTTAAAGCTGCTGTTGTGGGAAGTGGCCTCAAGGAGGCAGCATTTCTCCATTCCCAAAGCTGGGTACTAGGGCAGCAGAGCCTTTCTGGAAGTCATGTTCCTAGGTTGTAAATTACATTGGAATGTGCATGGAGAAACCCCCATAAGTTTATGTCTCATTATTTCTTCTTGGTTTTAATTGTTTTTTTATTTGGGATAAAGCTTAGAATATTGTTTGTCCTAGGTGTACACAATCTGGTCCATTTGTACATTATATATGTGTATTCAAGTACAGATCCTCTTCCCATGTAAAATGTTACAGAGGGTTCCGCAGACCTCCCTTGCTATATGGTCGGTCTTTTCGAGATATGTATATAATATGCGTTTGTATACATATAGTAACACTAATCTTAATTTATCCATTCCCCCCACCTTTCCTTTTAGATGAGCATAGTTTGTTTTCTAAGTCTGTGAGTGTCTTTCTCTGTGGAAATATGTTCATTTGTGTCAGTTATTAGATAACGCCTATACGTGATATCATAGAATATAGGTCTTTTGCTTTCCGACTTACCTCATGTTTCGTGATTATCTCCAGACTCATTTGTGGTGCCTCAGAGAGCAATGGTTCATTGTTTTCCATGGCTAATATTCCATTGTGTACATGGACCACTTCTTCTTTATCCATTCACCTCTTGTTGGATATTTTGATTGCTTCACTGTCTTGGCTATTGTGAATAAGACTGCACTGCAGCTTTTGCGGCCTGTGTCTTCTCGATTCTTGTCTTCTCAGGTGAGAGGTCCAATGGTGCGCCTGCTGGATTGAATGCTACCTCCATTTTTACGTTTAAACACAGCTCCTTTCTTTTCTCACTATTGGCTGTCACCCCTTTACGTCTCACCAGCAGGTAGAGGGTACACAGTTCTCTAAAACCCCTTCAGCATTTATTGTTCGTAGACTTTTTGCTGATGGTCAGTCGACTGGTGTAAGTTGAAACTTTTTGTAGATTAGATTGCATGGGTCTAACACTCCCCGAGGTTGAGCTGTTATCCATTTTCCTTTTTTTTTTAAAGAGTGTGTGTAAAACTTAACTCTTCATACTCTCTTCTTGAAACATTTGCCTGTTTTAAATTTTTTGTCCATTCCCTACTTCAGCACAATTTTTTAGGGCAGGTGTCCTTTACAGCCCTGAGCCCTTGTGAATGTTAAGTGAACATTAGCTGTGACTTTAAAGCTGCTCTTGCAGGAAACGGCCACAAGTTGGCAGCATTTCTCCTTTACCAAATTTGGTTACTAGGGAAACACAGCCTTAAGGGAAGTGGTGTTCTAGGTTGTAAATTAGAATGGAATGTGCCAGGAAAAAACCCTTTAAGGTTATGTCTCATTACTTCTTGTTCATAGTTGTAATTTACTTTTGATTTTTTATCCCAGCAAATATGACTACAATGGTTTGTTTGTTCTAGGTGTGCAAGATGTGGTTCTTTCACACATATACATGTATCTATTCTTCCTCACATCCTTTTCCCACGTACGTCATGACACAATATTGAGTAGTCTTCTCCTGGTCTTCCGTACGTCTTTGGTGGTTATATATTTCACATGGTTTGTATATCTCTGTTAACCCCAATATGGTAATGTATCCAATCCTCATCCCTTTCTATGGGGTGAACCATAAGTTTTTTAATGAATCTGCGATTGCCTTTCTCTGTGGAAATATCTTCATTGGTATCAATTTTTAAGTAACTCCTAAAAGTGATGTGATAGGATATGTGTCTTTTGCTTTCTCACTTACTACAGGAGGAGTGATTACGTCTAGACTCATCTATGGTGCTTGCAAATGGCATTGTTTTATTTTTTCCCCAACGAATATTCCATCTGTATATGGAGGAGTTCTTCTTTGTCCCCCCATCTGTTGGTGGACTTTTTGATTACTTCCATATCTTGGCTATTGTAATACTGTGCAATGCAGATTTGCCTGCCTGTGTCTTTCCAATTCTCTCTTCTTAAATTATAGGTCGAGGAGTGGGCCTGCTGGATCATATGGTAGATCGATGCTTACCTTTGTAAGGCACCTCCATTCTGTTCTCATTCGTGGCCCTTTCCAACTTACGTCCCACTTGAAGTTGAGGGTATGCATTTCTCCACAACAACTTCATCATTCATTGTTTGTAGTTTTCTTGCTGATGGTTATTCTGACAAGTGTGAGCTGATACCTCTCTGTGCTTGAATTCGAATGTGCCACATGATCCGTTGAAGTTGAGCTTTAAGGCATGTCCGTTTTATTTTTCAAGCTGTGATTACCCCTTAGTTCTTCAAAGTGTTCTCTTTAAGTATGTGTCACATTTTGAAATGTTTTGGCCATTACCTCCCTCAAGATATTTTGAGGGCAGGTTTCATTTACAGTTCTGCAGTACTTGTTCCTATGAAATGACCATTAGCACACGCTTTAAAGCCGCTTTGGCAGGTAACTGCCAGAGGGCGGCAGCCTTTCTATGTCCCCCACCCTGGTAACTAGGGAAAAGCCCTTGCGGCCTGTGGTGTTTCTCGGTTATAAATTAGAGTGGAGTCTGCCCGGACAAACCCACACAAGCTGATGTCTCCTTACTTTTGTTGGATTTTGAAATTTAATTTTTATTTTTTATTGGAGTAATTTTCCACTGTGTACGTGGACCACTTCTACTTTGTGCATTCCTCGGTTGATGGACATTTTCATTGCTTCCAAGTGTTGGCTATGGTAAATATTGTTGGAGTGCACGATTGCCAGCCTGTGACTTTTGGATTCTCATTTTCTCAGGTGATAGGCCCAGCAGTGGGTGTGATTGATTGACTGGTAGCACCGTGTTTCCCTTTTCAAAGCACCTTCTTTGTGTTTTCATTAGTGGCTCTTACCACGTCCCCCTTAGAATCGAGGGTACGCATTTCTCCACAATCGCTTCAGCATTTATTGTGTGCAGCATTTATGCTAATGGCCCTTCTGGCTGCTGTGAGCTGATAGGTTTTTGTAATCTGGGTTTGCATGTCTTTGAAAATTCGTAAAACTCATCATTTCTCTCTACCGTTTTCTTTTCTGTTAAAAATAAAGAAAACAATTGGGAGTACAATACAACTCTTGAAATTGTCTTCTTGGAAGGTGGCCCTCTTTTGAATTTTTTGGTCGATTTTCCACCCCAGAATTGTTTTAGAGAGCAGGTGTCATTTACCGAAATGCAGTTTGGCGAATATTTTGTGACCTTTAGCAATGGGTTTAAAGCTGCTGTTGTGGGAAGTGGCCTCAAGGAGGCAGCATTTCTCCATTCCCAAAGCTGGGTACTAGGGCAGCAGAGCCTTTCTGGAAGTCATGTTCCTAGGTTGTAAATTACATTGGAATGTGCATGGAGAAACCCCCATAAGTTTATGTCTCATTATTTCTTCTTGGTTTTAATTGTTTTTTTATTTGGGATAAAGCTTAGAATATTGTTTGTCCTAGGTGTACACAATCTGGTCCATTTGTACATTATATATGTGTATTCAAGTACAGATCCTCTTCCCATGTAAAATGTTACAGAGGGTTCCGCAGACCTCCCTTGCTATATGGTCGGTCTTTTCGAGATATGTATATAATATGCGTTTGTATACATATAGTAACACTAATCTTAATTTATCCATTCCCCCCACCTTTCCTTTTAGATGAGCATAGTTTGTTTTCTAAGTCTGTGAGTGTCTTTCTCTGTGGAAATATGTTCATTTGTGTCAGTTATTAGATAACGCCTATACGTGATATCATAGAATATAGGTCTTTTGCTTTCCGACTTACCTCATGTTTCGTGATTATCTCCAGACTCATTTGTGGTGCCTCAGAGAGCAATGGTTCATTGTTTTCCATGGCTAATATTCCACTGTGTACATGGACCACTTCTTCTTTATCCATTCACCTCTTGTTGGATATTTTGATTGCTTCACTGTCTTGGCTATTGTGAATAAGACTGCACTGCAGCTTTTGCGGCCTGTGTCTTCTCGATTCTTGTCTTCTCAGGTGAGAGGTCCAATGGTGCGCCTGCTGGATTGAATGCTACCTCCATTTTTACGTTTAAACACAGCTCCTTTCTTTTCTCACTATTGGCTGTCACCCCTTTACGTCTCACCAGCAGGTAGAGGGTACACAGTTCTCTAAAACCCCTTCAGCATTTATTGTTCGTAGACTTTTTGCTGATGGTCAGTCGACTGGTGTAAGTTGAAACTTTTTGTAGATTAGATTGCATGGGTCTAACACTCCCCGAGGTTGAGCTGTTATCCATTTTCCTTTTTTTTTTAAAGAGTGTGTGTAAAACTTAACTCTTCATACTCTCTTCTTGAAACATTTGCCTGTTTTAAATTTTTTGTCCATTCCCTACTTCAGCACAATTTTTTAGGGCAGGTGTCCTTTACAGCCCTGAGCCCTTGTGAATGTTAAGTGAACATTAGCTGTGACTTTAAAGCTGCTCTTGCAGGAAACGGCCACAAGTTGGCAGCATTTCTCCTTTACCAAATTTGGTTACTAGGGAAACACAGCCTTAAGGGAAGTGGTGTTCTAGGTTGTAAATTAGAATGGAATGTGCCAGGAAAAAACCCTTTAAGGTTATGTCTCATTACTTCTTGTTCATAGTTGTAATTTACTTTTGATTTTTTATCCCAGCAAATATGACTACAATGGTTTGTTTGTTCTAGGTGTGCAAGATGTGGTTCTTTCACACATATACATGTATCTATTCTTCCTCACATCCTTTTCCCACGTACGTCATGACACAATATTGAGTAGTCTTCTCCTGGTCTTCCGTACGTCTTTGGTGGTTATATATTTCACATGGTTTGTATATCTCTGTTAACCCCAATATGGTAATGTATCCAATCCTCATCCCTTTCTATGGGGTGAACCATAAGTTTTTTAATGAATCTGCGATTGCCTTTCTCTGTGGAAATATCTTCATTGGTATCAATTTTTAAGTAACTCCTAAAAGTGATGTGATAGGATATGTGTCTTTTGCTTTCTCACTTACTACAGGAGGAGTGATTACGTCTAGACTCATCTATGGTGCTTGCAAATGGCATTGTTTCATTTTTTCCCCAACGAATATTCCATCTGTACATGGAGGAGTTCTTCTTTGTCCCCCCATCCGTTGGTGGACTTTTTGATTACTTCCATATCTTGGCTATTGTAATACCGTGCAATGCAGATTTGCCTGCCTGTGTCTTTCCAATTCTCTCTTCTTAAATTATAGGTCGAGGAGTGGGCCTGCTGGATCATATGGTAGATCGATGCTTACCTTTGTAAGGCACCTCCATTCTGTTCTCATTCGTGGCCCTTTCCAACTTACGTCCCACTTGAAGTTGAGGGTATGCATTTCTCCACAACACCTTCATCATTTATTGTTTGTAGTTTTCTTGCTGATGGTTATTCTGACAAGTGTGAGCTGATACCTCTCTGTGCTTGAATTCGAATGTGCCACATGATCCGTTGAAGTTGAGCTTTAAGGCATGTCCGTTTTATTTTTCAAGCTGTGATTACCCCTTAGTTCTTCAAAGTGTTCTCTTTAAGTATGTGTCACATTTTGAAATGTTTTGGCCATTACCTCCCTCAAGATATTTTGAGGGCAGGTTTCATTTACAGTTCTGCAGTACTTGTTCCTATGAAATGACCATTAGCACAGGCTTTAAAGCCGCTTTGGCAGGTAACTGCCAGAGGGCGGCAGCCTTTCTATGTCCCCCACCCTGGTAACTAGGGAAAAGCCCTTGCGGCCTGTGGTGTTTCTCGGTTATAAGTTAGAGTGGAGTCTGCCCGGACAAACCCACACAAGCTGATGTCTCCTTACTTTTGTTGGATTTTGAAATTTAATTTTTATTTTTTATTGGAGTAATTTTCCACTGTGTACGTGGACCACTTCTACTTTGTGCATTCCTCGGTTGATGGACATTTTCATTGCTTCCAAGTGTTGGCTATGGTAAATATTGTTGGAGTGCACGATTGCCAGCCTGTGACTTTTGGATTCTCATTTTCTCAGGTGATAGGCCCAGCAGTGGGTGTGATTGATTGACTGGTAGCACCGTGTTTCCCTTTTCAAAGCACCTTCTTTGTGTTTTCATTAGTGGCTCTTACCACGTCCCCCTTAGAATGGAGGGTACGCATTTCTCCACAATCGCTTCAGCATTTATTGTGTGCAGCATTTATGCTAATGGCCCTTCTGGCTGCTGTGAGCTGATAGGTTTTTGTAATCTGGGTTTGCATGTCTTTGAAATTCGTAAAACTCATCATTTCTCTCCACCGTTTTCTTTTCCGTTAAAAAAAAGGAAACTATTGGGAGTACAATACAACTCTTGAAATTGTCGTCTTGGAAGGTGGCCCTCTTTTGAATTTTTTGGTCGATTTTCCACCCCAGAATTGTTTTAGAGAGCAGGTGTCATTTACCGAAATGCAGTTTGGCGAATATTTTGTGACCTTTAGCAATGGGTTTAAAGCTGCTGTTGTGGGAAGTGGCCTCAAGGAGGCAGAATTTCTCCATTCCCAAAGCTGGGTACTAGGGCAGCAGAGCCTTTCTGGAAGTCATGTTCCTAGGTTGTAAATTACATTGGAATGTGCATGGAGAAACCCCCATAAGTTTATGTCTCCTTATTTCTTCTTGGTTTTAATTTTTTTTTTTTTATTTGGGGTAAAGCTTAGAATATTGTTTGTCCTAGGTGTACACAATCTGGTCCATTTGTACATTATATATGTGTATTCAAGTACAGATCCTCTTCCCATGTAAAATGTTACAGAGGGTTCCGCAGACCTCCCTTGCTATATGGTCGGTCTTTTCGAGATATGTATATAATATGCGTTTGTATACATATAGTAACACTAATCTTAATTTATCCATTCCCCCCACCTTTCCTTTTAGATGAGCATAGTTTGTTTTCTAAGTCTGTGAGTGTCTTTCTCTGTGGAAATATGTTCATTTGTGTCAGTTATTAGATAACGCCTATACGTGATATCATAGAATATAGGTCTTTTGCTTTCCGACTTACCTCATGTTTCGTGATTATCTCCAGACTCATTTGTGGTGCCTCAGAGAGCAATGGTTCATTGTTTTCCATGGCTAATATTCCACTGTGTACATGGACCACTTCTTCTTTATCCATTCACCTCTTGTTGGATATTTTGATTGCTTCACTGTCTTGGCTATTGTGAATAAGACTGCACTGCATCTTTTGCGGCCTGTGTCTTCTCGATTCTTGTCTTCTCAGGTGAGAGGTCCAATGGTGCGCCTGCTGGATTGAATGCTACCTCCATTTTTACGTTTAAACACAGCTCCTTTCTTTTCTCACTATTGGCTGTTACCCCTTTACGTCTCACCAGCAGGTAGAGGGTACACAGTTCTCTAAAACCCCTTCAGCATTTATTGTTCGTAGACTTTTTGCTGATGGTCAGTCGACTGGTGTAAGTTGAAACTTTTTGTAGATTAGATTGCATGGGTCTAACACTCCCCGAGGTTGAGCTGTTATCCATTTTCCTTTTTTTTTTAAAGAGTGTGTGTAAAACTTAACTCTTCATACTCTCTTCTTGAAACATTTGCCTGTTTTAAATTTTTTGTCCATTCCCTACTTCAGCACAATTTTTTAGGGCAGGTGTCCTTTACAGCCCTGAGCCCTTGTGAATGTTAAGTGAACATTAGCTGTGACTTTAAAGCTGCTCTTGCAGGAAACGGCCACAAGGTGGCAGCATTTCTCCTTTACCAAATTTGGTTACTAGGGAAACACAGCCTTAAGGGAAGTGGTGTTCTAGGTTGTAAATTAGAATGGAATGTGCCAGGAAAAAACCCTTTAAGGTTATGTCTCATTACTTCTTGTTCATAGTTGTAATTTACTTTTGATTTTTTATCCCAGCAAATATGACTACAATGGTTTGTTTGTTCTAGGTGTGCAAGATGTGGTTCTTTCACACATATACATGTATCTATTCTTCCTCACATCCTTTTCCCACGTACGTCATGACACAATATTGAGTAGTCTTCTCCTGGTCTTCCGTACGTCTTTGGTGGTTATATATTTCACATGGTTTGTATATCTCTGTTAACCCCAATATGGTAATGTATCCAATCCTCATCCCTTTCTATGGGGTGAACCATAAGTTTTTTAATGAATCTGCGATTGCCTTTCTCTGTGGAAATATCTTCATTGGTATCAATTTTTAAGTAACTCCTAAAAGTGATGTGATAGGATATGTGTCTTTTGCTTTCTCACTTACTACAGGAGGAGTGATTACGTCTAGACTCATCTATGGTGCTTGCAAATGGCATTGTTTTATTTTTTCCCCAACGAATATTCCATCTGTATATGGAGGAGTTCTTCTTTGTCCCCCCATCTGTTGGTGGACTTTTTGATTACTTCCATATCTTGGCTATTGTAATACTGTGCAATGCAGATTTGCCTGCCTGTGTCTTTCCAATTCTCTCTTCTTAAATTATAGGTCGAGGAGTGGGCCTGCTGGATCATATGGTAGATCGATGCTTACCTTTGTAAGGCACCTCCATTCTGTTCTCATTCGTGGCCCTTTCCAACTTACGTCCCACTTGAAGTTGAGGGTATGCATTTCTCCACAACAACTTCATCATTCATTGTTTGTAGTTTTCTTGCTGATGGTTATTCTGACAAGTGTGAGCTGATACCTCTCTGTGCTTGAATTCGAATGTGCCACATGATCCGTTGAAGTTGAGCTTTAAGGCATGTCCGTTTTATTTTTCAAGCTGTGATTACCCCTTAGTTCTTCAAAGTGTTCTCTTTAAGTATGTGTCACATTTTGAAATGTTTTGGCCATTACCTCCCTCAAGATATTTTGAGGGCAGGTTTCATTTACAGTTCTGCAGTACTTGTTCCTATGAAATGACCATTAGCACAGGCTTTAAAGCCGCTTTGGCAGGTAACTGCCAGAGGGCGGCAGCCTTTCTATGTCCCCCACCCTGGTAACTAGGGAAAAGCCCTTGCGGCCTGTGGTGTTTCTCGGTTATAAGTTAGAGTGGAGTCTGCCCGGACAAACCCACACAAGCTGATGTCTCCTTACTTTTGTTGGATTTTGAAATTTAATTTTTATTTTTTATTGGAGTAATTTTCCACTGTGTACGTGGACCACTTCTACTTTGTGCATTCCTCGGTTGATGGACATTTTCATTGCTTCCAAGTGTTGGCTATGGTAAATATTGTTGGAGTGCACGATTGCCAGCCTGTGACTTTTGGATTCTCATTTTCTCAGGTGATAGGCCCAGCAGTGGGTGTGATTGATTGACTGGTAGCACCGTGTTTCCCTTTTCAAAGCACCTTCTTTGTGTTTTCATTAGTGGCTCTTACCACGTCCCCCTTAGAATGGAGGGTACGCATTTCTCCACAATCGCTTCAGCATTTATTGTGTGCAGCATTTATGCTAATGGCCCTTCTGGCTGCTGTGAGCTGATAGGTTTTTGTAATCTGGGTTTGCATGTCTTTGAAATTCGTAAAACTCATCATTTCTCTCCACCGTTTTCTTTTCCGTTAAAAAAAAGGAAACTATTGGGAGTACAATACAACTCTTGAAATTGTCGTCTTGGAAGGTGGCCCTCTTTTGAATTTTTTGGTCGATTTTCCACCCCAGAATTGTTTTAGAGAGCAGGTGTCATTTACCGAAATGCAGTTTGGCGAATATTTTGTGACCTTTAGCAATGGGTTTAAAGCTGCTGTTGTGGGAAGTGGCCTCAAGGAGGCAGAATTTCTCCATTCCCAAAGCTGGGTACTAGGGCAGCAGAGCCTTTCTGGAAGTCATGTTCCTAGGTTGTAAATTACATTGGAATGTGCATGGAGAAACCCCCATAAGTTTATGTCTCCTTATTTCTTCTTGGTTTTAATTTTTTTTTTTTTATTTGGGGTAAAGCTTAGAATATTGTTTGTCCTAGGTGTACACAATCTGGTCCATTTGTACATTATATATGTGTATTCAAGTACAGATCCTCTTCCCATGTAAAATGTTACAGAGGGTTCCGCAGACCTCCCTTGCTATATGGTCGGTCTTTTCGAGATATGTATATAATATGCGTTTGTATACATATAGTAACACTAATCTTAATTTATCCATTCCCCCCACCTTTCCTTTTAGATGAGCATAGTTTGTTTTCTAAGTCTGTGAGTGTCTTTCTCTGTGGAAATATGTTCATTTGTGTCAGTTATTAGATAACGCCTATACGTGATATCATAGAATATAGGTCTTTTGCTTTCCGACTTACCTCATGTTTCGTGATTATCTCCAGACTCATTTGTGGTGCCTCAGAGAGCAATGGTTCATTGTTTTCCATGGCTAATATTCCACTGTGTACATGGACCACTTCTTCTTTATCCATTCACCTCTTGTTGGATATTTTGATTGCTTCACTGTCTTGGCTATTGTGAATAAGACTGCACTGCATCTTTTGCGGCCTGTGTCTTCTCGATTCTTGTCTTCTCAGGTGAGAGGTCCAATGGTGCGCCTGCTGGATTGAATGCTACCTCCATTTTTACGTTTAAACACAGCTCCTTTCTTTTCTCACTATTGGCTGTTACCCCTTTACGTCTCACCAGCAGGTAGAGGGTACACAGTTCTCTAAAACCCCTTCAGCATTTATTGTTCGTAGACTTTTTGCTGATGGTCAGTCGACTGGTGTAAGTTGAAACTTTTTGTAGATTAGATTGCATGGGTCTAACACTCCCCGAGGTTGAGCTGTTATCCATTTTCCTTTTTTTTTTAAAGAGTGTGTGTAAAACTTAACTCTTCATACTCTCTTCTTGAAACATTTGCCTGTTTTAAATTTTTTGTCCATTCCCTACTTCAGCACAATTTTTTAGGGCAGGTGTCCTTTACAGCCCTGAGCCCTTGTGAATGTTAAGTGAACATTAGCTGTGACTTTAAAGCTGCTCTTGCAGGAAACGGCCACAAGGTGGCAGCATTTCTCCTTTACCAAATTTGGTTACTAGGGAAACACAGCCTTAAGGGAAGTGGTGTTCTAGGTTGTAAATTAGAATGGAATGTGCCAGGAAAAAACCCTTTAAGGTTATGTCTCATTACTTCTTGTTCATAGTTGTAATTTACTTTTGATTTTTTATCCCAGCAAATATGACTACAATGGTTTGTTTGTTCTAGGTGTGCAAGATGTGGTTCTTTCACACATATACATGTATCTATTCTTCCTCACATCCTTTTCCCACGTACGTCATGACACAATATTGAGTAGTCTTCTCCTGGTCTTCCGTACGTCTTTGGTGGTTATATATTTCACATGGTTTGTATATCTCTGTTAACCCCAATATGGTAATGTATCCAATCCTCATCCCTTTCTATGGGGTGAACCATAAGTTTTTTAATGAATCTGCGATTGCCTTTCTCTGTGGAAATATCTTCATTGGTATCAATTTTTAAGTAACTCCTAAAAGTGATGTGATAGGATATGTGTCTTTTGCTTTCTCACTTACTACAGGAGGAGTGATTACGTCTAGACTCATCTATGGTGCTTGCAAATGGCATTGTTTTATTTTTTCCCCAACGAATATTCCATCTGTATATGGAGGAGTTCTTCTTTGTCCCCCCATCTGTTGGTGGACTTTTTGATTACTTCCATATCTTGGCTATTGTAATACTGTGCAATGCAGATTTGCCTGCCTGTGTCTTTCCAATTCTCTCTTCTTAAATTATAGGTCGAGGAGTGGGCCTGCTGGATCATATGGTAGATCGATGCTTACCTTTGTAAGGCACCTCCATTCTGTTCTCATTCGTGGCCCTTTCCAACTTACGTCCCACTTGAAGTTGAGGGTATGCATTTCTCCACAACAACTTCATCATTCATTGTTTGTAGTTTTCTTGCTGATGGTTATTCTGACAAGTGTGAGCTGATACCTCTCTGTGCTTGAATTCGAATGTGCCACATGATCCGTTGAAGTTGAGCTTTAAGGCATGTCCGTTTTATTTTTCAAGCTGTGATTACCCCTTAGTTCTTCAAAGTGTTCTCTTTAAGTATGTGTCACATTTTGAAATGTTTTGGCCATTACCTCCCTCAAGATATTTTGAGGGCAGGTTTCATTTACAGTTCTGCAGTACTTGTTCCTATGAAATGACCATTAGCACAGGCTTTAAAGCCGCTTTGGCAGGTAACTGCCAGAGGGCGGCAGCCTTTCTATGTCCCCCACCCTGGTAACTAGGGAAAAGCCCTTGCGGCCTGTGGTGTTTCTCGGTTATAAATTAGAGTGGAGTCTGCCCGGACAAACCCACACAAGCTGATGTCTCCTTACTTTTGTTGGATTTTGAAATTTAATTTTTATTTTTTATTGGAGTAATTTTCCACTGTGTACGTGGACCACTTCTACTTTGTGCATTCCTCGGTTGATGGACATTTTCATTGCTTCCAAGTGTTGGCTATGGTAAATATTGTTGGAGTGCACGATTGCCAGCCTGTGACTTTTGGATTCTCATTTTCTCAGGTGATAGGCCCAGCAGTGGGTGTGATTGATTGACTGGTAGCACCGTGTTTCCCTTTTCAAAGCACCTTCTTTGTGTTTTCATTAGTGGCTCTTACCACGTCCCCCTTAGAATCGAGGGTACGCATTTCTCCACAATCGCTTCAGCATTTATTGTGTGCAGCATTTATGCTAATGGCCCTTCTGGCTGCTGTGAGCTGATAGGTTTTTGTAATCTGGGTTTGCATGTCTTTGAAAATTCGTAAAACTCATCATTTCTCTCTACCGTTTTCTTTTCTGTTAAAAATAAAGAAAACAATTGGGAGTACAATACAACTCTTGAAATTGTCTTCTTGGAAGGTGGCCCTCTTTTGAATTTTTTGGTCGATTTTCCACCCCAGAATTGTTTTAGAGAGCAGGTGTCATTTAACGAAATGCAGTTTGGCGAATATTTTGTGACCTTTAGCAATGGGTTTAAAGCTGCTGTTGTGGGAAGTGGCCTCAAGGAGGCAGCATTTCTCCATTCCCAAAGCTGGGTACTAGGGCAGCAGAGCCTTTCTGGAAGTCATGTTCCTAGGTTGTAAATTACATTGGAATGTGCATGGAGAAACCCCCATAAGTTTATGTCTCATTATTTCTTCTTGGTTTTAATTTTTTTTTTATTTGGGATAAAGCTTAGAATATTGTTTGTCCTAGGTGTACACAATCTGGTCCATTTGTACATTATATATGTGTATTCAAGTACAGATCCTCTTCCCATGTAAAATGTTACAGAGGGTTCCGCAGACCTCCCTTGCTATATGGTCGGTCTTTTCGAGATATGTATATAATATGCGTTTGTATACATATAGTAACACTAATCTTAATTTATCCATTCCCCCCACCTTTCCTTTTAGATGAGCATAGTTTGTTTTCTAAGTCTGTGAGTGTCTTTCTCTGTGGAAATATGTTCATTTGTGTCAGTTATTAGATAACGCCTATACGTGATATCATAGAATATAGGTCTTTTGCTTTCCGACTTACCTCATGTTTCGTGATTATCTCCAGACTCATTTGTGGTGCCTCAGAGAGCAATGGTTCATTGTTTTCCATGGCTAATATTCCACTGTGTACATGGACCACTTCTTCTTTATCCATTCACCTCTTGTTGGATATTTTGATTGCTTCACTGTCTTGGCTATTGTGAATAAGACTGCACTGCAGCTTTTGCGGCCTGTGTCTTCTCGATTCTTGTCTTCTCAGGTGAGAGGTCCAATGGTGCGCCTGCTGGATTGAATGCTACCTCCATTTTTACGTTTAAACACAGCTCCTTTCTTTTCTCACTATTGGCTGTCACCACTTTACGTCTCACCAGCAGGTAGAGGGTACACAGTTCTCTAAAACCCCTTCAGCATTTATTGTTCGTAGACTTTTTGCTGATGGTCAGTCGACTGGTGTAAGTTGAAACTTTTTGTAGATTAGATTGCATGGGTCTAACACTCCCCGAGGTTGAGCTGTTATCCATTTTCCTTTTTTTTTTAAAGAGTGTGTGTAAAACTTAACTCTTCATACTCTCTTCTTGAAACATTTGCCTGTTTTAAATTTTTTGTCCATTCCCTACTTCAGCACAATTTTTTAGGGCAGGTGTCCTTTACAGCCCTGAGCCCATGTGAATGTTAAGTGAACATTAGCTGTGACTTTAAAGCTGCTCTTGCAGGAAACGGCCACAAGGTGGCAGCATTTCTCCTTTACCAAATTTGGTTACTAGGGAAACACAGCCTTAAGGGAAGTGGTGTTCTAGGTTGTAAATTAGAATGGAATGTGCCAGGAAAAAACCCTTTAAGGTTATGTCTCATTACTTCTTGTTCATAGTTGTAATTTACTTTTGATTTTTTATCCCAGCAAATATGACTACAATGGTTTGTTTGTTCTAGGTGTGCAAGATGTGGTTCTTTCACACATATACATGTATCTATTCTTCCTCACATCCTTTTCCCACGTACGTCATGACACAATATTGAGTAGTCTTCTCCTGGTCTTCCGTACGTCTTTGGTGGTTATATATTTCACATGGTTTGTATATCTCTGTTAACCCCAATATGGTAATGTATCCAATCCTCATCCCTTTCTATGGGGTGAACCATAAGTTTTTTAATGAATCTGCGATTGCCTTTCTCTGTGGAAATATCTTCATTGGTATCAATTTTTAAGTAACTCCTAAAAGTGATGTGATAGGATATGTGTCTTTTGCTTTCTCACTTACTACAGGAGGAGTGATTACGTCTAGACTCATCTATGGTGCTTGCAAATGGCATTGTTTCATTTTTTCCCCAACGAATATTCCATCTGTACATGGAGGAGTTCTTCTTTGTCCCCCCATCCGTTGGTGGACTTTTTGATTACTTCCATATCTTGGCTATTGTAATACTGTGCAATGCAGATTTGCCTGCCTGTGTCTTTCCAATTCTCTCTTCTTAAATTATAGGTCGAGGAGTTGGCCTGCTGGATCATATGGTAGATCGATGCTTACCTTTGTAAGGCACCTCCATTCTGTTCTCATTCGTGGCCCTTTCCAACTTACGTCCCACTTGAAGTTGAGGGTATGCATTTCTCCACAACACCTTCATCATTCATTGTTTGTAGTTTTCTTGCTGATGGTTATTCTGACAAGTGTGAGCTGATACCTCTCTGTGCTTGAATTCGAATGTGCCACATGATCCGTTGAAGTTGAGCTTTAAGGCATGTCCGTTTTATTTTTCAAGCTGTGATTACCCCTTAGTTCTTCAAAGTGTTCTCTTTAAGTATGTGTCACATTTTGAAATGTTTTGGCCATTACCTCCCTCAAGATATTTTGAGGGCAGGTTTCATTTACAGTTCTGCAGTACTTGTTCCTATGAAATGACCATTAGCACAGGCTTTAAAGCCGCTTTGGCAGGTAACTGCCAGAGGGCGGCAGCCTTTCTATGTCCCCCACCCTGGTAACTAGGGAAAAGCCCTTGCGGCCTGTGGTGTTTCTCGGTTATAAGTTAGAGTGGAGTCTGCCCGGACAAACCCACACAAGCTGATGTCTCCTTACTTTTGTTGGATTTTGAAATTTAATTTTTATTTTTTATTGGAGTAATTTTCCACTGTGTAGTGGACCACTTCTACTTTGTGCATTCCTCGGTTGATGGACATTTTCATTGCTTCCAAGTGTTGGCTATGGTAAATATTGTTGGAGTGCACGATTGCCAGCCTGTGACTTTTGCATTCTCATTTTCTCAGTTGATAGGCCCAGCAGTGGGTGTGATTGATTGACTGGTAGCACCGTGTTTCCCTTTTCAAAGCACCTTCTTTGTGTTTTCATTAGTGGCTCTTACCACGTCCCCCTTAGAATCGAGGGTACGCATTTCTCCACAATCGCTTCAGCATTTATTGTGTGCAGCATTTATGCTAATGGCCCTTCTGGCTGCTGTGAGCTGATAGGTTTTTGTAATCTGGGTTTGCATGTCTTTGAAAATTCGTAAAACTCATCATTTCTCTCTACCGTTATCTTTTCTGTTAAAAATAAAGAAAACAATTGGGAGTACAATACCACTCTTGAAATTGTCGTCTTGGAAGGTGGCCCTCTTTTGAATTTTTTGGTCGATTTTCCACCCCAGAATTGTTTTAGAGAGCAGGTGTCATTTACCGAAATGCAGTTTGGCGAATATTTTGTGACCTTTAGCAATGGGTTTAAAGCTGCTGTTGTGGGAAGTGGCCTCAAGGAGGCAGCATTTCTCCATTCCCAAAGCTGGGTACTAGGGCAGCAGAGCCTTTCTGGAAGTCATGTTCCTAGGTTGTAAATTACATTGGAATGTGCATGGAGAAACCCCCATAAGTTTATGTCTCCTTATTTCTTCTTGGTTTTAATTTTTTTTTTTTTATTTGGGGTAAAGCTTAGAATATTGTTTGTCCTAGGTGTACACAATCTGGTCCATTTGTACATTATATATGTGTATTCAAGTACAGATCCTCTTCCCATGTAAAATGTTACAGAGGGTTCCGCAGACCTCCCTTGCTATATGGTCGGTCTTTTCGAGATATGTATATAATATGCGTTTGTATACATATAGTAACACTAATCTTAATTTATCCATTCCCCCCACCTTTCCTTTTAGATGAGCATAGTTTGTTTTCTAAGTCTGTGAGTGTCTTTCTCTGTGGAAATATGTTCATTTGTGTCAGTTATTAGATAACGCCTATACGTGATATCATAGAATATAGGTCTTTTGCTTTCCGACTTACCTCATGTTTCGTGATTATCTCCAGACTCATTTGTGGTGCCTCAGAGAGCAATGGTTCATTGTTTTCCATGGCTAATATTCCATTGTGTACATGGACCACTTCTTCTTTATCCATTCACCTCTTGTTGGATATTTTGATTGCTTCACTGTCTTGGCTATTGTGAATAAGACTGCACTGCAGCTTTTGCGGCCTGTGTCTTCTCGATTCTTGTCTTCTCAGGTGAGAGGTCCAATGGTGCGCCTGCTGGATTGAATGCTACCTCCATTTTTACGTTTAAACACAGCTCCTTTCTTTTCTCACTATTGGCTGTCACCCCTTTACGTCTCACCAGCAGGTAGAGGGTACACAGTTCTCTAAAACCCCTTCAGCATTTATTGTTCGTAGACTTTTTGCTGATGGTCAGTCGACTGGTGTAAGTTGAAACTTTTTGTAGATTAGATTGCATGGGTCTAACACTCCCCGAGGTTGAGCTGTTATCCATTTTCCTTTTTTTTTTTAAAGAGTGTGTGTAAAACTTAACTCTTCATACTCTCTTCTTGAAACATTTGCCTGTTTTAAATTTTTTGTCCATTCCCTACTTCAGCACAATTTTTTAGGGCAGGTGTCCTTTACAGCCCTGAGCCCTTGTGAATGTTAAGTGAACATTAGCTGTGACTTTAAAGCTGCTCTTGCAGGAAACGGCCACAAGTTGGCAGCATTTCTCCTTTACCAAATTTGGTTACTAGGGAAACACAGCCTTAAGGGAAGTGGTGTTCTAGGTTGTAAATTAGAATGGAATGTGCCAGGAAAAAACCCTTTAAGGTTATGTCTCATTACTTCTTGTTCATAGTTGTAATTTACTTTTGATTTTTTATCCCAGCAAATATGACTACAATGGTTTGTTTGTTCTAGGTGTGCAAGATGTGGTTCTTTCACACATATACATGTATCTATTCTTCCTCACATCCTTTTCCCACGTACGTCATGACACAATATTGAGTAGTCTTCTCCTGGTCTTCCGTACGTCTTTGGTGGTTATATATTTCACATGGTTTGTATATCTCTGTTAACCCCAATATGGTAATGTATCCAATCCTCATCCCTTTCTATGGGGTGAACCATAAGTTTTTTAATGAATCTGCGATTGCCTTTCTCTGTGGAAATATCTTCATTGGTATCAATTTTTAAGTAACTCCTAAAAGTGATGTGATAGGATATGTGTCTTTTGCTTTCTCACTTACTACAGGAGGAGTGATTACGTCTAGACTCATCTATGGTGCTTGCAAATGGCATTGTTTCATTTTTTCCCCAACGAATATTCCATCTGTACATGGAGGAGTTCTTCTTTGTCCCCCCATCCGTTGGTGGACTTTTTGATTACTTCCATATCTTGGCTATTGTAATACTGTGCAATGCAGATTTGCCTGCCTGTGTCTTTCCAATTCTCTCTTCTTAAATTATAGGTCGAGGAGTGGGCCTGCTGGATCATATGGTAGATCGATGCTTACCTTTGTAAGGCACCTCCATTCTGTTCTCATTCGTGGCCCTTTCCAACTTACGTCCCACTTGAAGTTGAGGGTATGCATTTCTCCACAACACCTTCATCATTCATTGTTTGTAGTTTTCTTGCTGATGGTTATTCTGACAAGTGTGAGCTGATACCTCTCTGTGCTTGAATTCGAATGTGCCACATGATCCGTTGAAGTTGAGCTTTAAGGCATGTCCGTTTTATTTTTCAAGCTGTGATTACCCCTTAGTTCTTCAAAGTGTTCTCTTTAAGTATGTGTCACATTTTGAAATGTTTTGGCCATTACCTCCCTCAAGATATTTTGAGGGCAGGTTTCATTTACAGTTCTGCAGTACTTGTTCCTATGAAATGACCATTAGCACAGGCTTTAAAGCCGCTTTGGCAGGTAACTGCATGAGGGCGGCAGCCTTTCTATGTCCCCCACCCTGGTAACTAGGGAAAAGCCCTTGCGGCCTGTGGTGTTTCTCGGTTATAAGTTAGAGTGGAGTCTGCCCGGACAAACCCACACAAGCTGATGTCTCCTTACTTTTGTTGGATTTTGAAATTTAATTTTTATTTTTTATTGGAGTAATTTTCCACTGTGTACGTGGACCACTTCTACTTTGTGCATTCCTCGGTTGATGGACATTTTCATTGCTTCCAAGTGTTGGCTATGGTAAATATTGTTGGAGTGCACGATTGCCAGCCTGTGACTTTTGGATTCTCATTTTCTCAGGTGATAGGCCCAGCAGTGGGTGTGATTGATTGACTGGTAGCACCGTGTTTCCCTTTTCAAAGCACCTTCTTTGTGTTTTCATTAGTGGCTCTTACCACGTCCCCCTTAGAATGGAGGGTACGCATTTCTCCACAATCGCTTCAGCATTTATTGTGTGCAGCATTTATGCTAATGGCCCTTCTGGCTGCTGTGAGCTGATAGGTTTTTGTAATCTGGGTTTGCATGTCTTTGAAATTCGTAAAACTCATCATTTCTCTCCACCGTTTTCTTTTCCGTTAAAAAAAAGGAAACTATTGGGAGTACAATACAACTCTTGAAATTGTCGTCTTGGAAGGTGGCCCTCTTTTGAATTTTTTGGTCGATTTTCCACCCCAGAATTGTTTTAGAGAGCAGGTGTCATTTACCGAAATGCAGTTTGGCGAATATTTTGTGACCTTTAGCAATGGGTTTAAAGCTGCTGTTGTGGGAAGTGGCCTCAAGGAGGCAGCATTTCTCCATTCCCAAAGCTGGGTACTAGGGCAGCAGAGCCTTTCTGGAAGTCATGTTCCTAGGTTGTAAATTACATTGGAATGTGCATGGAGAAACCCCCATAAGTTTATGTCTCCTTATTTCTTCTTGGTTTTAATTTTTTTTTTTTTATTTGGGGTAAAGCTTAGAATATTGTTTGTCCTAGGTGTACACAATCTGGTCCATTTGTACATTATATATGTGTATTCAAGTACAGATCCTCTTCCCATGTAAAATGTTACAGAGGGTTCCGCAGACCTCCCTTGCTATATGGTCGGTCTTTTCGAGATATGTATATAATATGCGTTTGTATACATATAGTAACACTAATCTTAATTTATCCATTCCCCCCACCTTTCCTTTTAGATGAGCATAGTTTGTTTTCTAAGTCTGTGAGTGTCTTTCTCTGTGGAAATATGTTCATTTGTGTCAGTTATTAGATAACGCCTATACGTGATATCATAGAATATAGGTCTTTTGCTTTCCGACTTACCTCATGTTTCGTGATTATCTCCAGACTCATTTGTGGTGCCTCAGAGAGCAATGGTTCATTGTTTTCCATGGCTAATATTCCATTGTGTACATGGACCACTTCTTCTTTATCCATTCACCTCTTGTTGGATATTTTGATTGCTTCACTGTCTTGGCTATTGTGAATAAGACTGCACTGCAGCTTTTGCGGCCTGTGTCTTCTCGATTCTTGTCTTCTCAGGTGAGAGGTCCAATGGTGCGCCTGCTGGATTGAATGCTACCTCCATTTTTACGTTTAAACACAGCTCCTTTCTTTTCTCACTATTGGCTGTCACCCCTTTACGTCTCACCAGCAGGTAGAGGGTACACAGTTCTCTAAAACCCCTTCAGCATTTATTGTTCGTAGACTTTTTGCTGATGGTCAGTCGACTGGTGTAAGTTGAAACTTTTTGTAGATTAGATTGCATGGGTCTAACACTCCCCGAGGTTGAGCTGTTATCCATTTTCCTTTTTTTTTTTAAAGAGTGTGTGTAAAACTTAACTCTTCATACTCTCTTTTTGAAACATTTGCCTGTTTTAAATTTTTTGTCCATTCCCTACTTCAGCACAATTTTTTAGGGCAGGTGTCCTTTACAGCCCTGAGCCCATGTGAATGTTAAGTGAACATTAGCTGTGACTTTAAAGCTGCTCTTGCAGGAAACGGCCACAAGGTGGCAGCATTTCTCCTTTACCAAATTTGGTTACTAGGGAAACACAGCCTTAAGGGAAGTGGTGTTCTAGGTTGTAAATTAGAATGGAATGTGCCAGGAAAAAACCCTTTAAGGTTATGTCTCATTACTTCTTGTTCATAGTTGTAATTTACTTTTGATTTTTTATCCCAGCAAATATGACTACAATGGTTTGTTTGTTCTAGGTGTGCAAGATGTGGTTCTTTCACACATATACATGTATCTATTCTTCCTCACATCCTTTTCCCACGTACGTCATGACACAATATTGAGTAGTCTTCTCCTGGTCTTCCGTACGTCTTTGGTGGTTATATATTTCACATGGTTTGTATATCTCTGTTAACCCCAATATGGTAATGTATCCAATCCTCATCCCTTTCTATGGGGTGAACCATAAGTTTTTTAATGAATCTGCGATTGCCTTTCTCTGTGGAAATATCTTCATTGGTATCAATTTTTAAGTAACTCCTAAAAGTGATGTGATAGGATATGTGTCTTTTGCTTTCTCACTTACTACAGGAGGAGTGATTACATCTAGACTCATCTATGGTGCTTGCAAATGGCATTTTTTCATTTTTTCCCCAACGAATATTCCATCTGTACATGGAGGAGTTCTTCTTTGTCCCCCCATCCGTTGGTGGACTTTTTGATTACTTCCATATCTTGGCTATTGTAATACTGTGCAATGCAGATTTGCCTGCCTGTGTCTTTCCAATTCTCTCTTCTTAAATTATAGGTCGAGGAGTGGGCCTGCTGGATCATATGGTAGATCGATGCTTACCTTTGTAAGGCACCTCCATTCTGTTCTCATTCGTGGCCCTTTCCAACTTACGTCCCACTTGAAGTTGAGGGTATGCATTTCTCCACAACACCTTCATCATTCATTGTTTGTAGTTTTCTTGCTGATGGTTATTCTGACAAGTGTGAGCTGATACCTCTCTGTGCTTGAATTCGAATGTGCCACATGATCCGTTGAAGTTGAGCTTTAAGGCATGTCCGTTTTATTTTTCAAGCTGTGATTACCCCTTAGTTCTTCAAAGTGTTCTCTTTAAGTATGTGTCACATTTTGAAATGTTTTGGCCATTACCTCCCTCAAGATATTTTGAGGGCAGGTTTCATTTACAGTTCTGCAGTACTTGTTCCTATGAAATGACCATTAGCACAGGCTTTAAAGCCGCTTTGGCAGGTAACTGCATGAGGGCGGCAGCCTTTCTATGTCCCCCACCCTGGTAACTAGGGAAAAGCCCTTGCGGCCTGTGGTGTTTCTCGGTTATAAGTTAGAGTGGAGTCTGCCCGGACAAACCCACACAAGCTGATGTCTCCTTACTTTTGTTGGATTTTGAAATTTAATTTTTATTTTTTATTGGAGTAATTTTCCACTGTGTACGTGGACCACTTCTACTTTGTGCATTCCTCGGTTGATGGACATTTTCATTGCTTCCAAGTGTTGGCTATGGTAAATATTGTTGGAGTGCACGATTGCCAGCCTGTGACTTTTGGATTCTCATTTTCTCAGGTGATAGGCCCAGCAGTGGGTGTGATTGATTGACTGGTAGCACCTTGTTTCCCTTTTCAAAGCACCTTCTTTGTGTTTTCATTAGTGGCTCTTACCACGTCCCCCTTAGAATGGAGGGTACGCATTTCTCCACAATCGCTTCAGCATTTATTGTGTGCAGCATTTATGCTAATGGCCCTTCTGGCTGCTGTGAGCTGATAGGTTTTTGTAATCTGGGTTTGCATGTCTTTGAAATTCGTAAAACTCATCATTTCTCTCCACCGTTTTCTTTTCCGTTAAAAAAAAGGAAACTATTGGGAGTACAATACAACTCTTGAAATTGTCGTCTTGGAAGGTGGCCCTCTTTTGAATTTTTTGGTCGATTTTCCACCCCAGAATTGTTTTAGAGAGCAGGTGTCATTTACCGAAATGCAGTTTGGCGAATATTTTGTGACCTTTAGCAATGGGTTTAAAGCTGCTGTTGTGGGAAGTGGCCTCAAGGAGGCAGCATTTCTCCATTCCCAAAGCTGGGTACTAGGGCAGCAGAGCCTTTCTGGAAGTCATGTTCCTAGGTTGTAAATTACATTGGAATGTGCATGGAGAAACCCCCATAAGTTTATGTCTCCTTATTTCTTCTTGGTTTTAATTTTTTTTTTTTTATTTGGGGTAAAGCTTAGAATATTGTTTGTCCTAGGTGTACACAATCTGGTCCATTTGTACATTATATATGTGTATTCAAGTACAGATCCTCTTCCCATGTAAAATGTTACAGAGGGTTCCGCAGACCTCCCTTGCTATATGGTCGGTCTTTTCGAGATATGTATATAATATGCGTTTGTATACATATAGTAACACTAATCTTAATTTATCCATTCCCCCCACCTTTCCTTTTAGATGAGCATAGTTTGTTTTCTAAGTCTGTGAATGTCTTTCTCTGTGGAAATATGTTCATTTGTGTCAGTTATTAGATAACGCCTATACGTGATATCATAGAATATAGGTCTTTTGCTTTCCGACTTACCTCATGTTTCGTGATTATCTCCAGACTCATTTGTGGTGCCTCAGAGAGCAATGGTTCATTGTTTTCCATGGCTAATATTCCGCTGTGTACATGGACCACTTCTTCTTTATCCATTCACCTCTTGTTGGATATTTTGATTGCTTCACTGTCTTGGCTATTGTGAATAAGACTGCACTGCATCTTTTGCGGCCTGTGTCTTCTCGATTCTTGTCTTCTCAGGTGAGAGGTCCAATGGTGCGCCTGCTGGATTGAATGCTACCTCCATTTTTACGTTTAAACACAGCTCCTTTCTTTTCTCACTATTGGCTGTTACCCCTTTACGTCTCACCAGCAGGTAGAGGGTACACAGTTCTCTAAAACCCCTTCAGCATTTATTGTTCGTAGACTTTTTGCTGATGGTCAGTCGACTGGTGTAAGTTGAAACTTTTTGTAGATTAGATTGCATGGGTCTAACACTCCCCGAGGTTGAGCTGTTATCCATTTTCCTTTTTTTTTTAAAGAGTGTGTGTAAAACTTAACTCTTCATACTCTCTTCTTGAAACATTTGCCTGTTTTAAATTTTTTGTCCATTCCCTACTTCAGCACAATTTTTTAGGGCAGGTGTCCTTTACAGCCCTGAGCCCTTGTGAATGTTAAGTGAACATTAGCTGTGACTTTAAAGCTGCTCTTGCAGGAAACGGCCACAAGGTGGCAGCATTTCTCCTTTACCAAATTTGGTTACTAGGGAAACACAGCCTTAAGGGAAGTGGTGTTCTAGGTTGTAAATTAGAATGGAATGTGCCAGGAAAAAACCCTTTAAGGTTATGTCTCATTACTTCTTGTTCATAGTTGTAATTTACTTTTGATTTTTTATCCCAGCAAATATGACTACAATGGTTTGTTTGTTCTAGGTGTGCAAGATGTGGTTCTTTCACACATATACATGTATCTATTCTTCCTCACATCCTTTTCCCACGTACGTCATGACACAATATTGAGTAGTCTTCTCCTGGTCTTCCGTACGTCTTTGGTGGTTATATATTTCACATGGTTTGTATATCTCTGTTAACCCCAATATGGTAATGTATCCAATCCTCATCCCTTTCTATGGGGTGAACCATAAGTTTTTTAATGAATCTGCGATTGCCTTTCTCTGTGGAAATATCTTCATTGGTATCAATTTTTAAGTAACTCCTAAAAGTGATGTGATAGGATATGTGTCTTTTGCTTTCTCACTTACTACAGGAGGAGTGATTACGTCTAGACTCATCTATGGTGCTTGCAAATGGCATTGTTTTATTTTTTCCCCAACGAATATTCCATCTGTACATGGAGGAGTTCTTCTTTGTCCCCCCATCCGTTGGTGGACTTTTTGATTACTTCCATATCTTGGCTATTGTAATACTGTGCAATGCAGATTTGCCTGCCTGTGTCTTTCCAATTCTCTCTTCTTAAATTATAGGTCGAGGAGTGGGCCTGCTGGATCATATGGTAGATCGATGCTTACCTTTGTAAGGCACCTCCATTCTGTTCTCATTCGTGGCCCTTTCCAACTTACGTCCCACTTGAAGTTGAGGGTATGCATTTCTCCACAACAACTTCATCATTCATTGTTTGTAGTTTTCTTGCTGATGGTTATTCTGACAAGTGTGAGCTGATACCTCTCTGTGCTTGAATTCGAATGTGCCACATGATCCGTTGAAGTTGAGCTTTAAGGCATGTCCGTTTTATTTTTCAAGCTGTGATTACCCCTTAGTTCTTCAAAGTGTTCTCTTTAAGTATGTGTCACATTTTGAAATGTTTTGGCCATTACCTCCCTCAAGATATTTTGAGGGCAGGTTTCATTTACAGTTCTGCAGTACTTGTTCCTATGAAATGACCATTAGCACAGGCTTTAAAGCCGCTTTGGCAGGTAACTGCCAGAGGGCGGCAGCCTTTCTATGTCCCCCACCCTGGTAACTACGGAAAAGCCCTTGCGGCCTGTGGTGTTTCTCGGTTATAAATTAGAGTGGAGTCTGCCCGGACAAACCCACACAAGCTGATGTCTCCTTACTTTTGTTGGATTTTGAAATTTAATTTTTATTTTTTATTGGAGTAATTTTCCACTGTGTACGTGGACCACTTCTACTTTGTGCATTCCTCGGTTGATGGACATTTTCATTGCTTCCAAGTGTTGGCTATGGTAAATATTGTTGGAGTGCACGATTGCCAGCCTGTGACTTTTGGATTCTCATTTTCTCAGGTGATAGGCCCAGCAGTGGGTGTGATTGATTGACTGGTAGCACCGTGTTTCCCTTTTCAAAGCACCTTCTTTGTGTTTTCATTAGTGGCTCTTACCACGTCCCCCTTAGAATGGAGGGTACGCATTTCTCCACAATCGCTTCAGCATTTATTGTGTGCAGCATTTATGCTAATGGCCCTTCTGGCTGCTGTGAGCTGATAGGTTTTTGTAATCTGGGTTTGCATGTCTTTGAAATTCGTAAAACTCATCATTTCTCTCCACCGTTTTCTTTTCCGTTAAAAAAAAGGAAACTATTGGGAGTACAATACAACTCTTGAAATTGTCGTCTTGGAAGGTGGCCCTCTTTTGAATTTTTTGGTCGATTTTCCACCCCAGAATTGTTTTAGAGAGCAGGTGTCATTTACCGAAATGCAGTTTGGCGAATATTTTGTGACCTTTAGCAATGGGTTTAAAGCTGCTGTTGTGGGAAGTGGCCTCAAGGAGGCAGCATTTCTCCATTCCCAAAGCTGGGTACTAGGGCAGCAGAGCCTTTCTGGAAGTCATGTTCCTAGGTTGTAAATTACATTGGAATGTGCATGGAGAAACCCCCATAAGTTTATGTCTCCTTATTTCTTCTTGGTTTTAATTTTTTTTTTTTTATTTGGGGTAAAGCTTAGAATATTGTTTGTCCTAGGTGTACACAATCTGGTCCATTTGTACATTATATATGTGTATTCAAGTACAGATCCTCTTCCCATGTAAAATGTTACAGAGGGTTCCGCAGACCTCCCTTGCTATATGGTCGGTCTTTTCGAGATATGTATATAATATGCGTTTGTATACATATAGCAACACTAATCTTAATTTATCCATTCCCCCCACCTTTCCTTTTAGATGAGCATAGTTTGTTTTCTAAGTCTGTGAGTGTCTTTCTCTGTGGAAATATGTTCATTTGTGTCAGTTATTAGATAACGCCTATACGTGATATCATAGAATATAGGTCTTTTGCTTTCCGACTTACCTCATGTTTCGTGATTATCTCCAGACTCATTTGTGGTGCCTCAGAGAGCAATGGTTCATTGTTTTCCATGGCTAATATTCCACTGTGTACATGGACCACTTCTTCTTTATCCATTCACCTCTTGTTGGATATTTTGATTGCTTCACTGTCTTGGCTATTGTGAATAAGACTGCACTGCATCTTTTGCGGCCTGTGTCTTCTCGATTCTTGTCTTCTCAGGTGAGAGGTCCAATGGTGCGCCTGCTGGATTGAATGCTACCTCCATTTTTACGTTTAAACACAGCTCCTTTCTTTTCTCACTATTGGCTGTTACCCCTTTACGTCTCACCAGCAGGTAGAGGGTACACAGTTCTCTAAAACCCCTTCAGCATTTATTGTTCGTAGACTTTTTGCTGATGGTCAGTCGACTGGTGTAAGTTGAAACTTTTTGTAGATTAGATTGCATGGGTCTAACACTCCCCGAGGTTGAGCTGTTATCCATTTTCCTTTTTTTTTTTAAAGAGTGTGTGTAAAACTTAACTCTTCATACTCTCTTCTTGAAACATTTGCCTGTTTTAAATTTTTTGTCCATTCCCTACTTCAGCACAATTTTTTAGGGCAGGTGTCCTTTACAGCCCTGAGCCCTTGTGAATGTTAAGTGAACATTAGCTGTGACTTTAAAGCTGCTCTTGCAGGAAACGGCCACAAGGTGCCAGCATTTCTCCTTTACCAAATTTGGTTACTAGGGAAACACAGCCTTAAGGGAAGTGGTGTTCTAGGTTGTAAATTAGAATGGAATGTGCCAGGAAAAAACCCTTTAAGGTTATGTCTCATTACTTCTTGTTCATAGTTGTAATTTACTTTTGATTTTTTATCCCAGCAAATATGACTACAATGGTTTGTTTGTTCTAGGTGTGCAAGATGTGGTTCTTTCACACATATACATGTATCTATTCTTCCTCACATCCTTTTCCCACGTACGTCATGACACAATATTGAGTAGTCTTCTCCTGGTCTTCCGTACGTCTTTGGTGGTTATATATTTCACATGGTTTGTATATCTCTGTTAACCCCAATATGGTAATGTATCCAATCCTCATCCCTTTCTATGGGGTGAACCATAAGTTTTTTAATGAATCTGCGATTGCCTTTCTCTGTGGAAATATCTTCATTGGTATCAATTTTTAAGTAACTCCTAAAAGTGATGTGATAGGATATGTGTCTTTTGCTTTCTCACTTACTACAGGAGGAGTGATTACGTCTAGACTCATCTATGGTGCTTGCAAATGGCATTGTTTCATTTTTTCCGCAACGAATATTCCATCTGTACATGGAGGAGTTCTTCTTTGTCCCCCCATCCGTTGGTGGACTTTTTGATTACTTCCATATCTTGGCTATTGTAATACTGTGCAATGCAGATTTGCCTGCCTGTGTCTTTCCAATTCTCTCTTCTTAAATTATAGGTCGAGGAGTGGGCCTGCTGGATCATATGGTAGATCGATGCTTACCTTTGTAAGGCACCTCCATTCTGTTCTCATTCGTGGCCCTTTCCAACTTACGTCCCACTTGAAGTTGAGGGTATGCATTTCTCCACAACACCTTCATCATTCATTGTTTGTAGTTTTCTTGCTGATGGTTATTCTGACAAGTGTGAGCTGATACCTCTCTGTGCTTGAATTCGAATGTGCCACATGATCCGTTGAAGTTGAGCTTTAAGGCATGTCCGTTTTATTTTTCAAGCTGTGATTACCCCTTAGTTCTTCAAAGTGTTCTCTTTAAGTATGTGTCACATTTTGAAATGTTTTGGCCATTACCTCCCTCAAGATATTTTGAGGGCAGGTTTCATTTACAGTTCTGCAGTACTTGTTCCTATGAAATGACCATTAGCACAGGCTTTAAAGCCGCTTTGGCAGGTAACTGCATGAGGGCGGCAGCCTTTCTATGTCCCCCACCCTGGTAACTAGGGAAAAGCCCTTGCGGCCTGTGGTGTTTCTCGGTTATAAGTTAGAGTGGAGTCTGCCCGGACAAACCCACACAAGCTGATGTCTCCTTACTTTTGTTGGATTTTGAAATTTAATTTTTATTTTTTATTGGAGTAATTTTCCACTGTGTACGTGGACCACTTCTACTTTGTGCATTCCTCGGTTGATGGACATTTTCATTGCTTCCAAGTGTTGGCTATGGTAAATATTGTTGGAGTGCACGATTGCCAGCCTGTGACTTTTGGATTCTCATTTTCTCAGGTGATAGGCCCAGCAGTGGGTGTGATTGATTGACTGGTAGCACCTTGTTTCCCTTTTCAAAGCACCTTCTTTGTGTTTTCATTAGTGGCTCTTACCACGTCCCCATTAGAATGGAGGGTACGCATTTCTCCACAATCGCTTCAGCATTTATTGTGTGCAGCATTTATGCTAATGGCCCTTCTGGCTGCTGTGAGCTGATAGGTTTTTGTAATCTGGGTTTGCATGTCTTTGAAATTCGTAAAACTCATCATTTCTCTCCACCGTTTTCTTTTCCGTTAAAAAAAAGGAAACTATTGGGAGTACAATACAACTCTTGAAATTGTCGTCTTGGAAGGTGGCCCTCTTTTGAATTTTTTGGTCGATTTTCCACCCCAGAATTGTTTTAGAGAGCAGGTGTCATTTACCGAAATGCAGTTTGGCGAATATTTTGTGACATTTAGCAATGGGTTTAAAGCTGCTGTTGTGGGAAGTGGCCTCAAGGAGGCAGCATTTCTCCATTCCCAAAGCTGGGTACTAGGGCAGCAGAGCCTTTCTGGAAGTCATGTTCCTAGGTTGTAAATTACATTGGAATGTGCATGGAGAAACCCCCATAAGTTTATGTCTCCTTATTTCTTCTTGGTTTTAATTTTTTTTTTTTTATTTGGGGTAAAGCTTAGAATATTGTTTGTCCTAGGTGTACACAATCTGGTCCATTTGTACATTATATATGTGTATTCAAGTACAGATCCTCTTCCCATGTAAAATGTTACAGAGGGTTCCGCAGACCTCCCTTGCTATATGGTCGGTCTTTTCGAGATATATATATAATATGCGTTTGTATACATATAGTAACACTAATCTTAATTTATCCATTCCCCCCACCTTTCCTTTTAGATGAGCATAGTTTGTTTTCTAAGTCTGTGAGTGTCTTTCTCTGTGGAAATATGTTCATTTGTGTCAGTTATTAGATAACGCCTATACGTGATATCATAGAATATAGGTCTTTTGCTTTCCGACTTACCTCATGTTTCGTGATTATCTCCAGACTCATTTGTGGTGCCTCAGAGAGCAATGGTTCATTGTTTTCCATGGCTAATATTCCGCTGTGTACATGGACCACTTCTTCTTTATCCATTCACCTCTTGTTGGATATTTTGATTGCTTCACTGTCTTGGCTATTGTGAATAAGACTGCACTGCATCTTTTGCGGCCTGTGTCTTCTCGATTCTTGTCTTCTCAGGTGAGAGGTCCAATGGTGCGCCTGCTGGATTGAATGCTACCTCCATTTTTACGTTTAAACACAGCTCCTTTCTTTTCTCACTATTGGCTGTTACCCCTTTACGTCTCACCAGCAGGTAGAGGGTACACAGTTCTCTAAAACCCCTTCAGCATTTATTGTTCGTAGACTTTTTGCTGATGGTCAGTCGACTGGTGTAAGTTGAAACTTTTTGTAGATTAGATTGCATGGGTCTAACACTCCCCGAGGTTGAGCTGTTATCCATTTTCCTTTTTTTTTTAAAGAGTGTGTGTAAAACTTAACTCTTCATACTCTCTTCTTGAAACATTTGCCTGTTTTAAATTTTTTGTCCATTCCCTACTTCAGCACAATTTTTTAGGGCAGGTGTCCTTTACAGCCCTGAGCCCTTGTGAATGTTAAGTGAACATTAGCTGTGACTTTAAAGCTGCTCTTGCAGGAAACGGCCACAAGGTGGCAGCATTTCTCCTTTACCAAATTTGGTTACTAGGGAAACACAGCCTTAAGGGAAGTGGTGTTCTAGGTTGTAAATTAGAATGGAATGTGCCAGGAAAAAACCCTTTAAGGTTATGTCTCATTACTTCTTGTTCATAGTTGTAATTTACTTTTGATTTTTTATCCCAGCAAATATGACTACAATGGTTTGTTTGTTCTAGGTGTGCAAGATGTGGTTCTTTCACACATATACATGTATCTATTCTTCCTCACATCCTTTTCCCACGTACGTCATGACACAATATTGAGTAGTCTTCTCCTGGTCTTCCGTACGTCTTTGGTGGTTATATATTTCACATGGTTTGTATATCTCTGTTAACCGCAATATGGTAATGTATCCAATCCTCATCCCTTTCTATGGGGTGAACCATAAGTTTTTTAATGAATCTGCGATTGCCTTTCTCTGTGGAAATATCTTCATTGGTATCAATTTTTAAGTAACTCCTAAAAGTGATGTGATAGGATATGTGTCTTTTGCTTTCTCACTTACTACAGGAGGAGTGATTACGTCTAGACTCATCTATGGTGCTTGCAAATGGCATTGTTTTATTTTTTCCCCAACGAATATTCCATCTGTACATGGAGGAGTTCTTCTTTGTCCCCCCATCTGTTGGTGGACTTTTTGATTACTTCCATATCTTGGCTATTGTAATACTGTGCAATGCAGATTTGCCTGCCTGTGTCTTTCCAATTCTCTCTTCTTAAATTATAGGTCGAGGAGTGGGCCTGCTGGATCATATGGTAGATCGATGCTTACCTTTGTAAGGCACCTCCATTCTGTTCTCATTCGTGGCCCTTTCCAACTTACGTCCCACTTGAAGTTGAGGGTATGCATTTCTCCACAACAACTTCATCATTCATTGTTTGTAGTTTTCTTGCTGATGGTTATTCTGACAAGTGTGAGCTGATACCTCTCTGTGCTTGAATTCGAATGTGCCACATGATCCGTTGAAGTTGAGCTTTAAGGCATGTCCGTTTTATTTTTCAAGCTGTGATTACCCCTTAGTTCTTCAAAGTGTTCTCTTTAAGTATGTGTCACATTTTGAAATGTTTTGGCCATTACCTCCCTCAAGATATTTTGAGGGCAGGTTTCATTTACAGTTCTGCAGTACTTGTTCCTATGAAATGACCATTAGCACAGGCTTTAAAGCCGCTTTGGCAGGTAACTGCCAGAGGGCGGCAGCCTTTCTATGTCCCCCACCCTGGTAACTAGGGAAAAGCCCTTGCGGCCTGTGGTGTTTCTCGGTTATAAATTAGAGTGGAGTCTGCCCGGACAAACCCACACAAGCTGATGTCTCCTTACTTTTGTTGGATTTTGAAATTTAATTTTTATTTTTTATTGGAGTAATTTTCCACTGTGTACGTGGACCACTTCTACTTTGTGCATTCCTCGGTTGATGGACATTTTCATTGCTTCCAAGTGTTGGCTATGGTAAATATTGTTGGAGTGCACGATTGCCAGCCTGTGACTTTTGGATTCTCATTTTCTCAGTTGATAGGCCCAGCAGTGGGTGTGATTGATTGACTGGTAGCACCGTGTTTCCCTTTTCAAAGCACCTTCTTTGTGTTTTCATTAGTGGCTCTTACCACGTCCCCCTTAGAATGGAGGGTACGCATTTCTCCACAATCGCTTCAGCATTTATTGTGTGCAGCATTTATGCTAATGGCCCTTCTGGCTGCTGTGAGCTGATAGGTTTTTGTAATCTGGGTTTGCATGTCTTTGAAATTCGTAAAACTCATCATTTCTCTCCACCGTTTTCTTTTCCGTTAAAAAAAAGGAAACTATTGGGAGTACAATACAACTCTTGAAATTGTCGTCTTGGAAGGTGGCCCTCTTTTGAATTTTTTGGTCGATTTTCCACCCCAGAATTGTTTTAGAGAGCAGGTGTCATTTACCGAAATGCAGTTTGGCGAATATTTTGTGACCTTTAGCAATGGGTTTAAAGCTGCTGTTGTGGGAAGTGGCCTCAAGGAGGCAGCATTTCTCCATTCCCAAAGCTGGGTACTAGGGCAGCAGAGCCTTTCTGGAAGTCATGTTCCTAGGTTGTAAATTACATTGGAATGTGCATGGAGAAACCCCCATAAGTTTATGTCTCCTTATTTCTTCTTGGTTTTAATTTTTTTTTTTATTTGGGGTAAAGCTTAGAATATTGTTTGTCCTAGGTGTACACAATCTGGTCCATTTGTACATTATATATGTGTATTCAAGTACAGATCCTCTTCCCATGTAAAATGTTACAGAGGGTTCCGCAGACCTCCCTTGCTATATGGTCGGTCTTTTCGAGATATGTATATAATATGCGTTTGTATACATATAGCAACACTAATTTTAATTTATCCATTCCCCCCACCTTTCCTTTTAGATGAGCATAGTTTGTTTTCTAAGTCTGTGAGTGTCTTTCTCTGTGGAAATATGTTCATTTGTGTCAGTTATTAGATAACGCCTATACGTGATATCATAGAATATAGGTCTTTTGCTTTCCGACTTACCTCATGTTTCGTGATTATCTCCAGACTCATTTGTGGTGCCTCAGAGAGCAATGGTTCATTGTTTTCCATGGCTAATATTCCACTGTGTACATGGACCACTTCTTCTTTATCCATTCACCTCTTGTTGGATATTTTGATTGCTTCACTGTCTTGGCTATTGTGAATAAGACTGCACTGCAGCTTTTGCGGCCTGTGTCTTCTCGATTCTTGTCTTCTCAGGTGAGAGGTCCAATGGTGCGCCTGCTGGATTGAATGCTACCTCCATTTTTACGTTTAAACACAGCTCCTTTCTTTTCTCACTATTGGCTGTTACCCCTTTACGTCTCACCAGCAGGTAGAGGGTACACAGTTCTCTAAAACCCCTTCAGCATTTATTGTTCGTAGACTTTTTGCTGATGGTCAGTCGACTGGTGTAAGTTGAAACTTTTTGTAGATTAGATTGCATGGGTCTAACACTCCCCGAGGTTGAGCTGTTATCCATTTTCCTTTTTTTTTTAAAGAGTGTGTGTAAAACTTAACTCTTCATACTCTCTTCTTGAAACATTTGCCTGTTTTAAATTTTTTGTCCATTCCCTACTTCAGCACAATTTTTTAGGGCAGGTGTCCTTTACAGCCCTGAGCCCTTGTGAATGTTAAGTGAACATTAGCTGTGACTTTAAAGCTGCTCTTGCAGGAAACGGCCACAAGGTGGCAGCATTTCTCCTTTACCAAATTTGGTTACTAGGGAAACACAGCCTTAAGGGAAGTGGTGTTCTAGGTTGTAAATTAGAATGGAATGTGCCAGGAAAAAACCCTTTAAGGTTATGTCTCATTACTTCTTGTTCATAGTTGTAATTTACTTTTGATTTTTTATCCCAGCAAATATGACTACAATGGTTTGTTTGTTCTAGGTGTGCAAGATGTGGTTCTTTCACACATATACATGTATCTATTCTTCCTCACATCCTTTTCCCACGTACGTCATGACACAATATTGAGTAGTCTTCTCCTGGTCTTCCGTACGTCTTTGGTGGTTATATATTTCACATGGTTTGTATATCTCTGTTAACCCCAATATGGTAATGTATCCAATCCTCATCCCTTTCTATGGGGTGAACCATAAGTTTTTTAATGAATCTGCGATTGCCTTTCTCTGTGGAAATATCTTCATTGGTATCAATTTTTAAGTAACTCCTAAAAGTGATGTGATAGGATATGTGTCTTTTGCTTTCTCACTTACTACAGGAGGAGTGATTACGTCTAGACTCATCTATGGTGCTTGCAAATGGCATTGTTTTATTTTTTCCCCAACGAATATTCCATCTGTACATGGAGGAGTTCTTCTTTGTCCCCCCATCTGTTGGTGGACTTTTTGATTACTTCCATATCTTGGCTATTGTAATACTGTGCAATGCAGATTTGCCTGCCTGTGTCTTTCCAATTCTCTCTTCTTAAATTATAGGTCGAGGAGTGGGCCTGCTGGATCATATGGTAGATCGATGCTTACCTTTGTAAGGCACCTCCATTCTGTTCTCATTCGTGGCCCTTTCCAACTTACGTCCCACTTGAAGTTGAGGGTATGCATTTCTCCACAACAACTTCATCATTCATTGTTTGTAGTTTTCTTGCTGATGGTTATTCTGACAAGTGTGAGCTGATACCTCTCTGTGCTTGAATTCGAATGTGCCACATGATCCGTTGAAGTTGAGCTTTAAGGCATGTCCGTTTTATTTTTCAAGCTGTGATTACCCCTTAGTTCTTCAAAGTGTTCTCTTTAAGTATGTGTCACATTTTGAAATGTTTTGGCCATTACCTCCCTCAAGATATTTTGAGGGCAGGTTTCATTTACAGTTCTGCAGTACTTGTTCCTATGAAATGACCATTAGCACACGCTTTAAAGCCGCTTTGGCAGGTAACTGCCAGAGGGCGGCAGCCTTTCTATGTCCCCCACCCTGGTAACTAGGGAAAAGCCCTTGCGGCCTGTGGTGTTTCTCGGTTATAAATTAGAGTGGAGTCTGCCCGGACAAACCCACACAAGCTGATGTCTCCTTACTTTTGTTGGATTTTGAAATTTAATTTTTATTTTTTATTGGAGTAATTTTCCACTGTGTACGTGGACCACTTCTACTTTGTGCATTCCTCGGTTGATGGACATTTTCATTGCTTCCAAGTGTTGGCTATGGTAAATATTGTTGGAGTGCACGATTGCCAGCCTGTGACTTTTGGATTCTCATTTTCTCAGGTGATAGGCCCAGCAGTGGGTGTGATTGATTGACTGGTAGCACCGTGTTTCCCTTTTCAAAGCACCTTCTTTGTGTTTTCATTAGTGGCTCTTACCACGTCCCCCTTAGAATCGAGGGTACGCATTTCTCCACAATCGCTTCAGCATTTATTGTGTGCAGCATTTATGCTAATGGCCCTTCTGGCTGCTGTGAGCTGATAGGTTTTTGTAATCTGGGTTTGCATGTCTTTGAAATTCGTAAAACTCATCATTTCTCTCCACCGTTTTCTTTTCCGTTAAAAAAAAGGAAACTATTGGGAGTACAATACAACTCTTGAAATTGTCTTCTTGGAAGGTGGCCCTCTTTTGAATTTTTTGGTCGATTTTCCACCCCAGAATTGTTTTAGAGAGCAGGTGTCATTTACCGAAATGCAGTTTGGCGAATATTTTGTGACCTTTAGCAATGGGTTTAAAGCTGCTGTTGTGGGAAGTGGCCTCAAGGAGGCAGCATTTCTCCATTCCCAAAGCTGGGTACTAGGGCAGCAGAGCCTTTCTGGAAGTCATGTTCCTACGTTGTAAATTACATTGGAATGTGCATGGAGAAACCCCCATAAGTTTATGTCTCCTTATTTCTTCTTGGTTTTAATTTTTTTTTTTATTTGGGGTAAAGCTTAGAATATTGTTTATCCTAGGTGTACACAATCTGGTCCATTTGTACATTATATATGTGTATTCAAGTACAGATCCTCTTCCCATGTAAAATGTTACAGAGGGTTCCGCAGACCTCCCTTGCTATATGGTCGGTCTTTTCGAGATATGTATATAATATGCGTTTGTATACATATAGCAACACTAATCTTAATTTATCCATTCCCCCCACCTTTCCTTTTAGATGAGCATAGTTTGTTTTCTAAGTCTGTGAGTGTCTTTCTCTGTGGAAATATGTTCATTTGTGTCAGTTATTAGATAACGCCTATACGTGATATCATAGAATATAGGTCTTTTGCTTTCCGACTTACCTCATGTTTCGTGATTATCTCCAGACTCATTTGTGGTGCCTCAGAGAGCAATGGTTCATTGTTTTCCATGGCTAATATTCCACTGTGTACATGGACCACTTCTTCTTTATCCATTCACCTCTTGTTGGATATTTTGATTGCTTCACTGTCTTGGCTATTGTGAAGAAGACTGCACTGCAGCTTTTGCGGCCTGTGTCTTCTCGATTCTTGTCTTCTCAGGTGAGAGGTCCAATGGTGCGCCTGCTGGATTGAATGCTACCTCCATTTTTACGTTTAAACACAGCTCCTTTCTTTTCTCACTATTGGCTGTTACCCCTTTACGTCTCACCAGCAGGTAGAGGGTACACAGTTCTCTAAAACCCCTTCAGCATTTATTGTTCGTAGACTTTTTGCTGATGGTCAGTCGACTGGTGTAAGTTGAAACTTTTTGTAGATTAGATTGCATGGGTCTAACACTCCCCGAGGTTGAGATTTTATCCATTTCCCTTTTTTTTTTAAAGAGTGTGTGTAAAACTTAACTCTTCATACTCTCTTCTTGAAACATTTGCCTGTTTTGAGTTTTTTCGTCCTTTCCCTACTTCAGCACAATTTTTTAGGGCAGGTGTCCTTTAAAGCCCTGAGTCCTTGTGAATGTTAAGTGACCATTAGCTGTGAGTTTAAAGCTGTTCTTGCAGGAAACGGCCACAAGGTGGCAGCCTTTCCCCGTTACCAAATTTGGTTACTAGGGAAACAGAGCCTTAATGGAAGTGGTGTTCTACGTTGTAAATTAGAATGGAATGTGCCAGGAGAAAGCCCTTTAAGTTTATGTCCTATTACTTCTTGTTCATAGTTGTAATTTACTTTTGATTTTTTATCCCAGCAAATATGACTACAATGGTTTGTTTGTTCTAGGTGTGCAAGATGTGGTTCTTTCACACATATACATGTATCTATTCTTCCTCGCATCCTTTTCCCACGTAGGTCATGACACAATGTTGAGTAGTCTTCCACTGGTCTTCCGTACGTCTTTGGTGGTTATATATTTCACCTGGTTTGTATATCTCTGTTAACCCCAATATGGTAATGTATCCAATCCTCATCCCTTTCTATGGGGTGAACCATAAGTTTTTTAATAAATCTGCGATTGCCTTTCTCTGTGGAAATATCTTCATTGGTATCAATTTTTAAGTAACTCCTAAAAGTGATGTGATAGGATATGTGTGTTTTACTTTCTCACTTACTATAGGAGGCGTGATTACGTCTGGACTCATCTATGGTGCTTGCAAATGGCATTGTTTCATTTTTTTCACTAGCGAATATTCCATCTGTACATGGAGGATTTCTTCTTTGTCCCCCCATCTGTTGGTGGACTTTTTGGTTACTTCCATATCTTGGCTATTGGAATACTGTGCAATGCAGATTTGCCTGCCTGGGTCTTTCCAATTATCTCTTCTTAGATTATAGGTCGAGGAGTGGGCCTGCTGGATCATATGGTAGATCCATGTTTACCTTTGTAAGGCACCTCCATTCTGTTCTCATTCTTGGCCCTTTCCAACTTACGTCCCACTTGAACTTGAGGGTATGCATTTCTCCAAAACGCCTTCACCATTTATTGTTTGTAGTTTTCTTGCTGATGGTTATTCTGACAAGTGTGAGCTGATACCTCTCTGTGCTTGAATTCGAATGTGCCACATGATCCCTTGAAGTTGAGCTTTAAGGCGTGTCATTTTTATTTTTCAAGCTGTGATTACCCCTTAGTTCTTCAAAGTGTTCTCTTTAAGTATGTGTCACATTTTGAAATGTTTTGGCCATTACCTCCCTCAAGACATTTTGAGGGCAGGTTTCATTTACAGTTCTGCAGTACTTGTTCCTATGAAATGACCATTAGCACAGGCTTTAAAGCCGCTTTGGCAGGTAACTGCCAGAGGGCGGCAGCCTTTCTATGTCCCCCACCCTGGTAACTAGGGAAAAGACCTTGCGGCCAGTGGTGTTTCTCGGTTATAAATTAGAGTGGAGTGTGCCCGGACAAACCCACACAAGCTGATGTCTCATTACTTTTGTTGGATTTTAAAATTTAATTTTTATTTTTTATTGGAGTAATTTTCCACTGTGTACGTGGACCACTTCTACTTTGTGCATTCCTCGGTTGATGGACATTCTCATTGCTTCCAAGTGTTGGCTATGGTAAATATTGTTGGAGTGCAGGTTGCCAGCCTGTGACTTTTGGATTCTCATTTTCTCAGGTGATAGGCCCAGCAGTGGGTGTGGTTGATTGACTGGTAGCACCGTGTTTCCCTTTTCAAAGCACCTTCTTTGTGTTTTCATTAGTGGCTCTTACCACATCCCCCTTAGAATGGAGGGTACGCATTTCTCCACAATCGCTTCAGCATTTATTGTGTGCAGCATTTATGCTAATGGCCCTTCTGGCTGCTGTGAGCTGATAGGTTTTTGTAATCTGGGTTTGCATGTCTTTGAAAATTCGTAAAACTCATCATTTCTCTCCACCGTTTTCTTTTCCGTTAAAAAAAAGGAAACTATTGGGAGTACAATACAACTCTTGAAATTGTCGTCTTGGAAGGTGGCCCTCTTTTGAATTTTTTGGTCGATTTTCCACCCCAGAATTGTTTTAGACAGCAGGTGTCATTTACCGAAATGCAGTTTGGCGAATATTTTGTGACCTTTAGGAATGGGTTTAAAGCTGCTGTTGTGGGAAGTGGCCTCAAGGAGGCAGCATTTCTCCATTCCCAAAGCTGGGTACTAGGGCAGCAGAGCCTTTCTGGAAGTCATGTTCCTAGGTTGTAAATTACATTGGAATGTGCATGGAGAAACCCCCATAAGTTTATGTCTCATTATTTCTTCTTGGTTTAAAATTTTTTTTTTTTTTATTTGGGGTAAAGCTTAGAATATTGTTTGTCCTAGGTGTACACAATCTGGTCCATTTGTACATTATATATGTGTACTCAAGTACAGATCCTCTTCCCATGTAAAATGTTACAGAGGGTTCCGCAGACCTCCCTTGCTATATGGTCGGTCTTTTCGAGATATGTATATAATATGCGTTTGTATACATATAGTAACGCTAATCTTAATTTATCCATTCCCCCCACCTTTCCTTTTAGATGAGCATAGTTTGTTTTCTAAGTCTGTGAATGTCTTTCTCTGTGGAAATATGTTCATTTGTGTCAGTTATTAGATAACGCCTATAAGTGATATCATAGAATATAGGTCTTTTGCTTTCCGACTTACCTCATGTTTCATGATTATCTCCAGACTCATTTGTGGTGCCTCAGAGAGCAATGGTTCATTGTTTTCCATGGCTAATATTCCATTGTGTACATGGACCACTTCTTCTTTATCCATTCACCTCTTGTTGGATATTTTGATTGCTTCACTGTCTTACCTATTGTGAATAAGGCTGCACTGCAGCTTTTTCGCTCTGTGTCTTCTCGATTCTTGTCTTCTCAGGTGAGAGGTCCAATGGTGCTCCTGCTGGATTGAATGCTACCTCCATTTTTACGTTTAAACACAGCTCCTTTCTTTTCTCACTATTGGCTGTTACCCCTTTACGTCTCACCAGCAGGTAGAGGGTACACAGTTCTCTAAAACCCCTTCAGCATTTATTGTTCGTAGACTTTTTGCTGATGGTCAGTCGACTGGTGTAAGTTGAAACTTTTTGTATATTAGATTGCATGGGTCTAACACTCCCTGAGGTTGAGCTGTTATCCATTTTCCTTTTTTTTTAAAAGAGTGTGTGTAAAACTTAATTCTTCACACTCTCTTCTTGAAACATTTGCCTGTTTTAAATTTTTTGTCCATTCCCTACTTCAGCACAATTTTTTAGGGCAGGTGTCCTTTACAGCCCTGAGCCCTTGTGAATGTTAAGTGAACATTAGCTGTGACTTTAAAGCTGCTCTTGCAGGAAACGGCCACAAGGTGGCAGCATTTCTCCTTTACCAAATTTGGTTACTAGGGAAACACAGCCTTAAGGGAAGTGGTGTTCTAGGTTGTAAATTAGAATGGAATGTGCCAGGAAAAAACCCTTTAAGGTTATGTCTCATTACTTCTTGTTCATAGTTGTAATTTACTTTTGATTTTTTATCCCAGCAAATATGACTACAATGGTTTGTTTGTTCTAGGTGTGCAAGATGTGGTTCTTTCACACATATACATGTATCTATTCTTCCTCACATCCTTTTCCCACGTACGTCATGACACAATATTGAGTAGTCTTCTCCTGGTCTTCCGTACGTCTTTGGTGGTTATATATTTCACATGGTTTGTATATCTCTGTTAACCCCAATATGGTAATGTATCCAATCCTCATCCCTTTCTATGGGGTGAACCATAAGTTTTTTAATGAATCTGCGATTGCCTTTCTCTGTGGAAATATCTTCATTGGTATCAATTTTTAAGTAACTCCTAAAAGTGATGTGATAGGATATGTGTCTTTTGCTTTCTCACTTACTACAGGAGGAGTGATTACGTCTAGACTCATCTATGGTGCTTGCAAATGGCATTGTTTCATTTTTTCCCCAACGAATATTCCATCTGTACATGGAGGAGTTCTTCTTTGTCCCCCCATCTGTTGGTGGACTTTTTGATTACTTCCATATCTTGGCTATTGTAATACTGTGCAATGCAGATTTGCCTGCCTGTGTCTTTCCAATTCTCTCTTCTTAAATTATAGGTCGAGGAGTGGGCCTGCTGGATCATATGGTAGATCGATGCTTACCTTTGTAAGGCACCTCCATTCCGTTCTCATTCGTGGCCCTTTCCAACTTACGTCCCACTTGAAGTTGAGGTTATGCATTTCTCCACAACACCTTCATCATTCATTGTTTGTAGTTTTCTTGCTGATGGTTATTCTGACAAGTGTGAGCTGATACCTCTCTGTGCTTGAATTCGAATGTGCCACATGATCCGTTGAAGTTGAGCTTTAAGGCATGTCCGTTTTATTTTTCAAGCTGTGATTACCCCTTAGTTCTTCAAAGTGTTCTCTTTAAGTATGTGTCACATTTTGAAATGTTTTGGCCATTACCTCCCTCAAGATATTTTGAGGGCAGGTTTCATTTACAGTTCTGCAGTACTTGTTCCTATGAAATGACCATTAGCACAGGCTTTAAAGCCGCTTTGGCAGGTAACTGCCAGAGGGTGGCAGCCTTTCTATGTCCCCCACCCTGGTAACTAGGGAAAAGCCCTTGCGGCCTGTGGTGTTTCTCGGTTATAAGTTAGAGTGGAGTCTGCCCGGACAAACCCACACAAGCTGATGTCTCCTTACTTTTGTTGGATTTTGAAATTTAATTTTTATTTTTTATTGGAGTAATTTTCCACTGTGTACGTGGACCACTTCTACTTTGTGCATTCCTCGGTTGATGGACATTTTCATTGCTTCCAAGTGTTGGCTATGGTAAATATTGTTGGAGTGCAGGATTGCCAGCCTGTGACTTTTGGATTCTCATTTTCTCAGGTGATAGGCCCAGCAGTGGGTGTGATTGATTGACTGGTAGCACCGTGTTTCCCTTTTCAAAGCACCTTCTTTGTGTTTTCATTAGTGGCTCTTACCACGTCCCCCTTAGAATCGAGGGTACGCATTTGTCCACAATCGCTTCAGCATTTATTGTGTGCAGCATTTATGCTAATGGCCCTTCTGGCTGCTGTGAGCTGATAGGTTTTTGTAATCTGGGTTTGCATGTCTTTGAAAATTCGTAAAACTCATCATTTCTCTCTACCGTTTTCTTTTCTGTTAAAAATAAAGAAAACAATGGGGAGTACAATACAACTCTTGAAATTGTCTTCTTGGAAGGTGGCCCTCTTTTGAATTTTTTGGTCGATTTTCCACCCCAGAATTGTTTTAGAGAGCAGGTGTCATTTACCGAAATGCAGTTTGGCGAATATTTTGTGACCTTTAGCAATGGGTTTAAAGCTGCTGTTGTGGGAAGTGGCCTCAAGGAGGCAGCATTTCTCCATTCCCAAAGCTGGGTACTAGGGCAGCAGAGCCTTTCTGGAAGTCATGTTCCTAGGTTGTAAATTACATTGGAATGTGCATGGAGAAACCCCCATAAGTTTATGTCTCATTATTTCTTCTTGGTTTTAATTGTTTTTTTATTTGGGATAAAGCTTAGAATATTGTTTGTCCTAGGTGTACACAATCTGGTCCATTTGTACATTATATATGTGTATTCAAGTACAGATCCTCTTCCCATGTAAAATGTTACAGAGGGTTCCGCAGACCTCCCTTGCTATATGGTCGGTCTTTTCGAGATATGTATATAATATGCGTTTGTATACATATAGTAACACTAATCTTAATTTATCCATTCCCCCCACCTTTCCTTTTAGATGAGCATAGTTTGTTTTCTAAGTCTGTGAGTGTCTTTCTCTGTGGAAATATGTTCATTTGTGTCAGTTATTAGATAACGCCTATACGTGATATCATAGAATATAGGTCTTTTGCTTTCCGACTTACCTCATGTTTCGTGATTATCTCCAGACTCATTTGTGGTGCCTCAGAGAGCAATGGTTCATTGTTTTCCATGGCTAATATTCCACTGTGTACATGGACCACTTCTTCTTTATCCATTCACCTCTTGTTGGATATTTTGATTGCTTCACTGTCTTGGCTATTGTGAATAAGACTGCACTGCAGCTTTTGCGGCCTGTGTCTTCTCGATTCTTGTCTTCTCAGGTGAGAGGTCCAATGGTGCGCCTGCTGGATTGAATGCTACATCCATTTTTACGTTTAAACACAGCTCCTTTCTTTTCTCACTATTGGCTGTTACCCCTTTACGTCTCACCAGCAGGTAGAGGGTACACAGTTCTCTAAAACCCCTTCAGCATTTATTGTTCGTAGACTTTTTGCTGATGGTCAGTCGACTGGTGTAAGTTGAAACTTTTTGTAGATTAGATTGCATGGGTCTAACACTCCCCGAGGTTGAGCTGTTATCCATTTTCCTTTTTTTTTTAAAGAGTGTGTGTAAAACTTAACTCTTCATACTCTCTTCTTGAAACATTTGCCTGTTTTAAATTTTTTGTCCATTCCCTACTTCAGCACAATTTTTTAGGGCAGGTGTCCTTTACAGCCCTGAGCCCTTGTGAATGTTAAGTGAACATTAGCTGTGACTTTAAAGCTGCTCTTGCAGGAAACGGCCACAAGTTGGCAGCATTTCTCCTTTACCAAATTTGGTTACTAGGGAAACACAGCCTTAAGGGAAGTGGTGTTCTAGGTTGTAAATTAGAATGGAATGTGCCAGGAAAAAACCCTTTAAGGTTATGTCTCATTACTTCTTGTTCATAGTTGTAATTTACTTTTGATTTTTTATCCCAGCAAATATGACTACAATGGTTTGTTTGTTCTAGGTGTGCAAGATGTGGTTCTTTCACACATATACATGTATCTATTCTTCCTCACATCCTTTTCCCACGTACGTCATGACACAATATTGAGTAGTCTTCTCCTGGTCTTCCGTACGTCTTTGGTGGTTATATATTTCACATGGTTTGTATATCTCTGTTAACCCCAATATGGTAATGTATCCAATCCTCATCCCTTTCTATGGGGTGAACCATAAGTTTTTTAATGAATCTGCGATTGCCTTTCTCTGTGGAAATATCTTCATTGGTATCAATTTTTAAGTAACTCCTAAAAGTGATGTGATAGGATATGTGTCTTTTGCTTTCTCACTTACTACAGGAGGAGTGATTACGTCTAGACTCATCTATGGTGCTTGCAAATGGCATTGTTTCATTTTTTCCCCAACGAATATTCCATCTGTACATGGAGGAGTTCTTCTTTGTCCCCCCATCTGTTGGTGGACTTTTTGATTACTTCCATATCTTGGCTATTGTAATACTGTGCAATGCAGATTTGCCTGCCTGTGTCTTTCCAATTCTCTCTTCTTAAATTATAGGTCGAGGAGTGGGCCTGCTGGATCATATGGTAGATCGATGTTTACCTTTGTAAGGCACCTCCATTCCGTTCTCATTCGTGGCCCTTTCCAACTTACGTCCCACTTGAACTTGAGGGTATGCATTTCTCCACAACGCCTTCAGCATTTATTGTTTGTAGTTTTCTTGCTGATGGTTATTCTGACAAGTGTGAGCTGATACCTCTCTGTGCTTGAATTCGAATGTGCCACAAGATCCGTTGAAGTTGAGCTTTAAGGCATGTCCGTTTTATTTTTCAAGCTGTGATTACCCCTTACTTCTTCAAAGTGTTCTCTTTAAGTATGTGTCACATTTTGAAATGTTTTGGCCATTACCTCCCTCAAAATATTTTGAGGGCAGGTTTCATTTACAGTTCTGCAGTACTTGTTCCTATGAAATGACCATTAGCACAGGCTTTAAAGCCGCTTTGGCAGGTAACTGCCGGAGGGCGGCAGCCTTTCTATGTCCCCCACCCTGGTAACTAGGGAAAAGCCCTTGCGGCCTGTGGTGTTTCTCGGTTTTAAATTAGAGTGGAGTGTGCCCGGACAAACCCACACAAGCTGATGTCTCCTTACTTTTGTTGGATTTTGAAATTTAATTTTTATTTTTTATTGGAGTAATTTTCCACTGTGTACGTGGACCACTTCTACTTTGTGCATTCCTCGGTTGATGGACATTTTCATTGCTTCCAAGTGTTGGCTATGGTAAATATTGTTGGAGTGCAGGATTGCCAGCCTGTGACTTTTGGATTCTCATTTTCTAAGGTGATAGGCCCAGCAGTGGGTGTGATTGATTGACTGCTAGCACCGTGTTTCCCTTTTCAAAGCACCTTCTTTGTGTTTTCATTAGTGGCTCTTACCACGTCCCCCTTAGAATCGAGGGTACGCATTTGTCCACAATCGCTTCAGCATTTATTGTGTGCAGCATTTATGCTAATGGCCCTTCTGGCTGCTGTGAGCTGATAGGTTTTTGTAATCTGGGTTTGCATGTCTTTGAAAATTCGTAAAACTCATCATTTCTCTCTACCGTTTTCTTTTCCGTTAAAAATAAAGAAAACAATTGGGAGTACAATACAACTCTTGAAATTGTCTTCTTGGAAGGTGGCCCTCTTTTGAATTTTTTGGTCGATTTTCCACCCCAGAATTGTTTTAGAGAGCAGGTGTCATTTACCGAAATGCAGTTTGGCGAATATTTTGTGACCTTTAGCAATGGGTTTAAAGCTGCTGTTGTGGGAAGTGGCCTCAAGGAGGCAGCATTTCTCCATTCCCAAAGCGGGGTACTAGGGCAGCAGAGCCTTTCTGGAAGTCATGTTCCTAGGTTGTAAATTACATTGGAATGTGCATGGAGAAATCCCCATAAGTTTATGTCTCATTATTTCTTCTTGGTTTTAATTTTTTTTTTATTTGGGATAAAGCTTAGAATATTGTTTCTCCTAGGTGTACACAATCTGGTCCATTTGTACATTATATATGTGTATTCAAGTACAGATCCTCTTCCCATGTAAAATGTTACAGAGGGTTCCGCAGACCTCCCTTGCTATATGGTCGGTCTTTTCGAGATATGTATATAATATGCGTTTGTATACATATAGTAACACTAATCTTAATTTATCCATTCCCCCCACCTTTCCTTTTAGATGAGCATAGTTTGTTTTCTAAGTCTGTGAGTGTCTTTCTCTGTGGAAATATGTTCATTTGTGTCAGTTATTAGATAACGCCTATAAGTGATATCATAGAATATAGGTCTTTTGCTTTCTGACTTACCTCATGTTTCATGATTATCTCCAGACTCATTTGTGGTGCCTCAGAGAGCAATGGTTCATTGTTTTCCATGGCTAATATTCCATTGTGTACATGGACCACTTCTTCTTTATCCATTCACCTCTTGTTGGACATTTTGATTGCTTCACTGTCTTGGCTATTGTGAATAAGGCTGCACTGCAGCTTTTGCGGCCTGTGTCTTCTCGATTCTTGTCTTCTCAGGGGAGAGGTCCAATGGTGCGCCTGCTGGATTGAATGGTACCTCCATTTTTACTTTTAAACACAGCTCCTTTCTGTTCTCATTATTGCCTGTTACCCCTTTTCGTCTCACCAGCAGGTAGAGGGTACAAAGTTCTCTAAAACCCCTTCAGCATTTATCGTTTGTAGACTTTTTGCTGATGGTCAGTCGACTGGGGTAAGTTGAAACTTTTTGTAGATTAGATTGCATGGGTCTAACACTCCCTGAGGTTGAGATTTTATCCATTTCCCTTTTTTTTAAAAAAGAGCGTGAGTAAAACTTAACTCTTCATACTCTCTTCTTGAAACATTTGCCTGTTTTGATTTTTTTCGTCCTTTCCCTACTTCAGCACAATTTTTTAGGGCAGGTGTCCTTTAAAGCCCTGAGTCCTTGTGAATGTTAAGTGACCATTAGCTGTGAGTTTAAAGCTGTTCTTGCAGGAAACGGCCACAAGGTGGCAGCCTTTCCCCGTTACCAAATTTGGTTACTAGGGAAACAGAGCCTTAAAGGAAGTGGTGTTCTAGGTTGTAAATTAAAATGGAATGTGCCAGGAGAAAGCCCTTTAAGTTTATGTCCTATTACTTCTTGTTCATAGTTGTAAATTACTTTTTATTTTTTATCCCAGCAAATATGACTACAATGGTTTGTTTGTTCTAGGTGTGCAAGATGTGGTTCTTTCACACATATACATGTATCTATTCTTCCTCGCATCCTTTTCCCACGTAGGTCATGACACAATGTTGAGTAGTCTTCCCCTGGTCTTCCGTACGTCTTTGGTGGTTATATATTTCACCTGGTTTGTATATCTCTGTTAACCCCAATATGGTAATGTATCCAATCCTCATCCCTTTCTATGGGGTGAACCATAAGTTTTTTAATGAATCTGCGATTGCCTTTCTCTGTGGAAATATCTTCATTGGTATCAATTTTTAAGTAACTCCTAAAAGTGATGTGATAGGATATGTGTCTTTTGCTTTCTCACTTACTACAGGAGGAGTGATTACGTCTAGACTCATCTATGGTGCTTGCAAATGGCATTGTTTCATTTTTTCCCCAACGAATATTCCATCTGTACATGGAGGAGTTCTTCTTTGTCCCCCCATCTGTTGGTGGACTTTTTGGTTACTTCCATATCTTGGCTATTGTAATACTGTGCAATGCAGATTTCCCTGCCTGTGTCTTTCCAATTCTCTCTTCTTAAATTATAGGTCGAGGAGTGGGCCTGCTGGATCATATGGTAGATCGATGCTTACCTTTGTAAGGCACCTCCATTCTGTTCTCATTCGTGGCCCTTTCCAACTTACGTCCCACTTGAAGTTGAGGGTATGCATTTCTCCACAACACCTTCATCATTCATTGTTTGTAGTTTTCTTGCTGATGGTTATTCTGACAAGTGTGAGCTGATACCTCTCTGTGCTTGAATTCGAATGTGCCACATGATCCGTTGAAGTTGAGCTTTAAGGCATGTCCGTTTTATTTTTCAAGCTGTGATTACCCCTTAGTTCTTCAAAGTGTTCTCTTTAAGTATGTGTCACATTTTGAAATGTTTTGGCCATTACCTCCCTCAAGATATTTTGAGGGCAGGTTTCATTTACAGTTCTGCAGTACTTGTTCCTATGAAATGACCATTAGCACAGGCTTTAAAGCCGCTTTGGCAGGTAACTGCCAGAGGGCGGCAGCCTTTCTATGTCCCCCACCCTGGTAACTAGGGAAAAGCCCTTGCGGCCTGTGGTGTTTCTCGGTTATAAGTTAGAGTGGAGTCTGCCCGGACAAACCCACACAAGCTGATGTCTCCTTACTTTTGTTGGATTTTGAAATTTAATTTTTATTTTTTATTGGAGTAATTTTCCACTGTGTACGTGGACCACTTCTACTTTGTGCATTCCTCGGTTGATGGACATTTTCATTGCTTCCAAGTGTTGGCTATGGTAAATATTGTTGGAGTGCAGGATTGCCAGCCTGTGACTTTTGGATTCTCATTTTCTCAGGTGATAGGCCCAGCAGTGGGTGTGATTGATTGACTGCTAGCACCGTGTTTCCCTTTTCAAAGCACCTTCTTTGTGTTTTCATTAGTGGCTCTTACCACGTCCCCCTTAGAATCGAGGGTACGCATTTGTCCACAATCGCTTCAGCATTTATTGTGTGCAGCATTTATGCTAATGGCCCTTCTGGCTGCTGTGAGCTGATAGGTTTTTGTAATCTGGGTTTGCATGTCTTTGAAAATTCGTAAAACTCATCATTTCTCTCTACCGTTTTCTTTTCCGTTAAAAATAAAGAAAACAATTGGGAGTACAATACAACTCTTGAAATTGTCTTCTTGGAAGGTGGCCCTCTTTTGAATTTTTTGGTCGATTTTCCACCCCAGAATTGTTTTAGAGAGCAGGTGTCATTTACCGAAATGCAGTTTGGCGAATATTTTGTGACCTTTAGCAATGGGTTTAAAGCTGCTGTTGTGGGAAGTGGCCTCAAGGAGGCAGCATTTCTCCATTCCCAAAGCGGGGTACTAGGGCAGCAGAGCCTTTCTGGAAGTCATGTTCCTAGGTTGTAAATTACATTGGAATGTGCATGGAGAAACCCCCATAAGTTTATGTCTCATTATTTCTTCTTGGTTTTAATTTTTTTTTTATTTGGGATAAAGCTTAGAATATTGTTTGTCCTAGGTGTACACAATCTGGTCCATTTGTACATTATATATGTGTATTCAAGTACAGATCCTCTTCCCATGTAAAATGTTACAGAGGGTTCCGCAGACCTCCCTTGCTATATGGTCGGTCTTTTCGAGATATGTATATAATATGCGTTTGTATACATATAGTAACACTAATCTTAATTTATCCATTCCCCCCACCTTTCCTTTTAGATGAGCATAGTTTGTTTTCTAAGTCTGTGAGTGTCTTTCTCTGTGGAAATATGTTCATTTGTGTCAGTTATTAGATAACGCCTATAAGTGATATCATAGAATATAGGTCTTTTGCTTTCTGACTTACCTCATGTTTCATGATTATCTCCAGACTCATTTGTGGTGCCTCAGAGAGCAATGGTTCATTGTTTTCCATGGCTAATATTCCATTGTGTACATGGACCACTTCTTCTTTATCCATTCACCTCTTGTTGGACATTTTGATTGCTTCACTGTCTTGGCTATTGTGAATAAGGCTGCACTGCAGCTTTTGCGGCCTGAGTCTTCTCGATTCTTGTCTTCTCAGGTGAGAGGTCCAATGGTGCGCCTGCTGGATTGAATGGTACCTCCATTTTTACTTTTAAACACAGCTCCTTTCTGTTCTCATTATTGCCTGTTACCCCTTTACGTCTCACCAGCAGGTAGAGGGTACAAAGTTCTCTAAAACCCCTTCAGCATTTATCGTTTGTAGACTTTTTGCTGATGGTCAGTCGACTGGGGTAAGTTGAAACTTTTTGTAGATTAGATTGCATGGGTCTAACACTCCCTGAGGTTGAGATTTTATCCATTTCCCTTTTTTTTTAAAAAGAGCGTGAGTAAAACTTAACTCTTCATACTCTTTCTTGAAACATTTGCCTGTTTTGAGTTTTTTCGTCCTTTCCCTACTTCAGCACAATTTTTTAGGGCAGGTGTCCTTTAAAGCCCTGAGTCCTTGTGAATGTTAAGTGACCATTAGCTGTGAGTTTAAAGCTGTTCTTGCAGGAAACGGCCACAAGGTGGCAGCCTTTCCCCGTTACCAAATTTGGTTACTAGGGAAACAGAGCCTTAAAGGAAGTGGTGTTCTAGGTTGTAAATTAAAATGGAATGTGCCAGGAGAAAGCCCTTTAAGTTTATGTCCTATTACTTCTTGTTCATAGTTGTAAATTACTTTTTATTTTTTATCCCAGCAAATATGACTACAATGGTTTGTTTGTTCTAGGTGTGCAAGATGTGGTTCTTTCACACATATACATGTATCTATTCTTCCTCGCATCCTTTTCCCACGTAGGTCATGACACAATGTTGAGTAGTCTTCCCCTGGTCTTCCGTACGTCTTTGGTTGTTATATATTACACCTGGTTTGTATATCTCTGTTAACCCCAATATGGTAATGTATCCAATCCTCATCCCTTTCTATGGGGTGAACCATAAGTTTTTTAATGAATCTGCGATTGCCTTTCTCTGTGGAAATATCTTCATTGGTATCAATTTTTAAGTAACTCCTAAAAGTGATGTGATAGGATATGTGTCTTTTGCTTTCTCACTTACTATACGAGGCGTCATTACGTCTGGACTCATGTATGGTGCTTGCAAATGGCATTGTTTCATTTTTTTCACTAGCGAATATTCCATCTGTACATGGAGGAGTTCTTCTTTGTCCCCCCATCTGTTGGTGGACATTTTGGTTACTTCCATATCTTTGCCATTGTAATACTGTGCAATGCAGATTTGCCTGCCTGTGTCTTTCCAATTATCTCTTCTTAGATTATAGGTCGAGGAGTGGGCCTGCTGGATCATATGGTAGATCTTTGTTTACCTTTGTAAGGCACCTCCATTCCGTTCTCATTCGTGGCCCTTTCCAACTTACGTCCCACTTGAACTTGAGGGTATGCATTTCTCCACAACGCCTTCAGCATTTATTGTTTGTAGTTTTCTTGCTGATGGTTATTCTGACAAGTGTGAGCTGATACCTCTCTGTGCTTGAATTCGAATGTGCCACATGATCCGTTGAAGTTGAGCTTTAAGGCATGTCCTTTTTATTTTTCAAGCTGTGATTACCCCTTAGTTCTTCAAAGTGTTCTCTTTAAGTATGTGTCACATTTTGAAATGTTTTGGCCATTACCTCCCTCAAGACATTTTGAGGGCAGGTTTCATTTACAGTTCTGCAGTACTTGTTCCTATGAAATGACCATTAGCACAGGCTTTAAAGCCGCTTTGGCAGGTAACTGCCAGAGGACGGCAGCCTTTCTATGTCCCCCACCCTGGTAACTAGGGAAAAGCCCTTGCGGCCTGTGGTGTTTCTCGGTTATAAATTAGAGTGGAGTGTGCCCGGACAAACCCACACAAGCTGATGTCTCCTTACTTTTGTTGGATTTTGAAATTTAATTTTTATTTTTTATTGGAGTAATTTTCCACTGTGTACGTGGACCACTTCTACTTTGTGCATTCCTCGGTTGATGGACATTCTCATTGCTTCCAAGTGTTGGCTATGGTAAATATTGTTGGAGTGCAGGATTGCCAGCCTGTGACTTTTGGATTCTCATTTTCTCAGTTGATAGGCCCAGCAGTGGGTGTGATTGATTGACTGCTAGCACCGTGTTTCCCTTTTCAAAGCACCTTCTTTGTGTTTTCATTAGTGGCTCTTACCACGTCCCCCTTAGATTGGAGGGTACGCATTTCTCCACAATCGCTTCAGCATTTATTGTGTGCAGCATTTATGCTAATGGCCCTTCTGGCTGCTGTGAGCTGATAGGTTTTTGTAATCTGGGTTTGCATGTCTTTGAAAATTCGTAAAACTCATCATTTCTCTCCACCGTTTTCTTTTCCGTTAAAAAAAAGGAAACAATTAGGAGTACAATACAACTCTTGAAATTGTCGTCTTGGAAGGTGGCCCTCTTTTGAAATTTTTGGTCGATTTTCCACCCCTGAATTGTTTTAGAGAGCAGGTGTCATTTACCGAAATGCAGTTTGGCGAATATTTTGTGACCTTTAGCAATGGGTTTAAAGCTGCTGTTGTGGGAAGTGGCCTCAAGGAGGCAGCATTTCTCCATTCCCAAAGCTGGGTACTAGGGCAGCAGAGCCTTTCTGGAAGTCATGTTCCTAGGTTGTAAATTACATTGGAATGTGCATGGAGAAACCCCCATAAGTTTATGTCTCATTATTTCTTCTTGGTTTTAATTTTTTTTTTTTATTTGGGGTAAAGCTTAGAATATTGTTTGTCCTAGGTGTACACAATCTGGTCCATTTGTACATTATATATGTGTATTCAAGTACAGATCCTCTTCCCATGTAAAATGTTACAGAGGGTTCCGCAGACCTCCCTTGCTATATGGTCGGTCTTTTCGAGATATGTATATAATATGCGTTTGTATACATATAGTAACACTAATCTTAATTTATCCATTCCCCCCACCTTTCCTTTTAGATGAGCATAGTTTGTTTTCTAAGTCTGTGAGTGTCTTTCTCTGTGGAAATATGTTCATTTGTGTCAGTTATTAGATAACGCCTATAAGTGATATCATAGAATATAGGTCTTTTGCTTTCTGACTTACCTCATGTTTCATGATTATCTCCAGACTCATTTGTGGTGCCTCAGAGAGCAATGGTTCATTGTTTTCAATGGCTAATATTCCATTGTGTACATGGACCACTTCTTCTTTATCCATTCACCTCTTGTTGGACATTTTGATTGCTTCACTGTCTTGGCTATTGTGAATAAGGCTGCACTGCAGCTTTTGCGGCCTGTGTCTTCTCGATTCTTGTCTTCTCAGGTGAGAGGTCCAATGGTGCGCCTGCTGGATTGAATGGTACCTCCATTTTTACTTTTAAACACAGCTCCTTTCTGTTCTCTTTATTGCCTGTTACCCCTTTACGTCTCACCAGCAGGTAGAGGGTACAAAGTTCTCTAAAACCCCTTCAGCATTTATCGTTTGTAGACTTTTTCCTGATGGTCAGTCGACTGGGGTAAGTTGAAACTTTTTGTAGATTAGATTGCATGGGTCTAACACTCCCTGAGGTTGAGATTTTATCCATTTCCCTTTTTTCTTAAAAAGAGCGTGAGTAAAACTTAACTCTTCATACTCTCTTCTTGAAACATTTGCCTGTTTTGAGTTTTTTCTTCCTTTCCCTACTTCAGCACAATTTTTTAGGGCAGGTGTCCTTTAAAGCCCTGAGTCCTTGTGAATGTTAAGTGACCATTAGCTGTGAGTTTAAAGCTGTTCTTGCAGGAAACGGCCACAAGGTGGCAGCCTTTCCCCGTTACCAAATTTGGTTACTAGGGAAACAGAGCCTTAAAGGAAGTGGTGTTCTAGGTTGTAAATTAAAATGGAATGTGCCAGGAGAAAGCCCTTTAAGTTTATGTCCTATTACTTCTTGTTCATAGTTGTAATTTACTTTTTATTTTTTAGCCCAGCAAATATGACTACAATGGTTTGTTTGTTCTAGGTGTGCAAGATGTGGTTCTTTCACACATATACATGTATCTATTCTTCCTCGCATCCTTTTCCCACGTAGGTCATGACACAATGTTGAGTAGTCTTCCCCTGGTCTTCCGTACGTCTTTGGTGGTTATATATTTCACCTGGTTTGTATATCTCTGTTAACCCCAATATGGTAATGTATCCAATCCTCATCCCTTTCTATGGGGTGAACCATAAGTTTTTTAATGAATCTGCGATTGCCTTTCTCTGTGGAAATATCTTCATTGGTATCAATTTTTAAGTAACTCCTAAAAGTGATGTGATAGGATATGTGTCTTTTGCTTTCTCACTTACTACAGGAGGCGTGATTACGTCTAGACTCATCTATGGTGCTTGCAAATGGCATTGTTTCATTTTTTCCCCAACGAATATTCCATCTGTACATGGAGGAGTTCTTCTTTGTCCCCCCATCTGTTGGTGGACTTTTTGGTTACTTCCATATCTTGGCTATTGTAATACTGTGCAATGCAGATTTCCCTGCCTGTGTCTTTCCAATTCTCTCTTCTTAAATTATAGGTCGAGGAGTGGGCCTGCTGGATCATATGGTAGATCGATGCTTACCTTTGTAAGGCACCTCCATTCTGTTCTCATTCGTGGCCCTTTCCAACTTACGTCCCACTTGAAGTTGAGGGTATGCATTTCTCCACAACACCTTCATCATTCATTGTTTGTAGTTTTCTTGCTGATGGTTATTCTGACAAGTGTGAGCTGATACCTCTCTGTGCTTGAATTCGAATGTGCCACATGATCCGTTGAAGTTGAGCTTTAAGGCATGTCCGTTTTATTTTTCAAGCTGTGATTACCCCTTAGTTCTTCAAAGTGTTCTCTTTAAGTATGTGTCACATTTTGAAATGTTTTGGCCATTACCTCCCTCAAGATATTTTGAGGGCAGGTTTCATTTACAGTTCTGCAGTACTTGTTCCTATGAAATGACCATTAGCACAGGCTTTAAAGCCGCTTTGGCAGGTAACTGCCAGAGGGCGGCAGCCTTTCTATGTCCCCCACCCTGGTAACTAGGGAAAAGCCCTTGCGGCCTGTGGTGTTTCTCGGTTATAAGTTAGAGTGGAGTCTGCCCGGACAAACCCACACAAGCTGATGTCTCCTTACTTTTGTTGGATTTTGAAATTTAATTTTTATTTTTTATTGGAGTAATTTTCCACTGTGTACGTGGACCACTTCTACTTTGTGCATTCCTCGGTTGATGGACATTTTCATTGCTTCCAAGTGTTGGCTATGGTAAATATTGTTGGAGTGCACGATTGCCAGCCTGTGACTTTTGGATTCTCATTTTCTCAGGTGATAGGCCCAGCAGTGGGTGTGATTGATTGACTGGTAGCACCGTGTTTCCCTTTTCAAAGCACCTTCTTTGTGTTTTCATTAGTGGCTCTTACCACGTCCCCCTTAGAATCGAGGGTACGCATTTCTCCACAATCGCTTCAGCATTTATTGTGTGCAGCATTTATACTAATGGCCCTTCCCGGCTGCTGTGAGCTGATAGGTTTTTGTAATCTGGGTTTGCATGTCTTTGAAAATTCGTAAAACTCATCATTTCTCTCCACCGTTTTCTTTTCCTTTAAAAAGAAGTAAACAATTGGGAGTACAATACCACTCTTGAAATTGTCGTCTTGGAAGGTGGCCCTCTTTTGAATTTTTTGGTCGATTTTCCACCCCTGAATTGTTTTAGAGAGCAGGTGTCATTTACCGAAATGCAGTTTGGCGAATATTTTGTGACCTTTAGGAATGGGTTTAAAGCTGCTGTTGTGGGAAGTGGCCTCAAGGAGGCAGCATTTCTCCATTCCCAAAGCTGGGTACTAGGGCAGCAGAGCCTTTCTGGAAGTCATGTTCCTAGGTTGTAAATTACATTGGAATGTGCATGGAGAAACCCCCATAAGTTTATGTCTCATTATTTCTTCTTGGTTTTAATTTTTTTTTTTATTTGGGATAAAGCTTAGAATATTGTTTGTCCTAGGTGTACACAATCTGGTCCATTTGTACATTATATATGTGTATTCAAGTACAGATCCTCTTCCCATGTAAAATGTTACAGAGGGTTCCGCAGACCTCCCTTGCTATATGGTCCGTCGTTTCGAGATATGTATATAATATGCGTTTGTATACATATAGTAACAATAATCTTAATTTATCCATTCCCCCCACCTTTCCTTTTAGATGAGCATAGTTTGTTTTCTAAGTCTGTGAGTGTCTTTCTCTGTGGAAATATGTTCATTTGTGTCAGTTATTAGATAACGCCTATACGTGATATCATAGAATATAGTTCTTTTGCTTTCCGACTTACCTCATGTTTCGTGATTATCTCCAGACTTATTTGTCGTGCCTCAGAGAGCAATGTTTCATTGTTTTCCATGGCTAATATTCCATTGTGTACATGGACCACTTCTTCTTTATCCATTCACCTCTTGTTGGACATTTTGATTGCTTCAATGTCTTGGCTATTGTGAAAAAGGCTGCACTGCAGCTCTTTCGGTCTGTGTCTTCTCGATTCTTGTCTTCTCAGGTGAGAGGTCCAATGGTGCGCCTGCTGGATTGAATGGTACCTCCATTTTTACTTTTAAACACAGCTCCTTTCTGTTCTCATTATTGCCTGTTACCCCTTTACGTCTCACCAGCAGGTAGAGGGTACAAAGTTCTCTAAAACCCCTTCAGCATTTATCGTTTGTAGACTTTTTGCTGATGGTCAGGCGACTGGGGTAGGTTGAAACTTTTTGTAGATTAGATTGCATGGGTCTAACACTCCCTGAGGTTGAGATTTTATCCATTTCCCTTTTTTTTTTAAAAGAGCGTGAGTAAAACTTAACTCTTCATACTCTCTTCTTGAAACATTTGCCTGTTTTGAGTTTTTTCGTCCTTTCCCTACTTCAGCACAATTTTTTAGGGCAGGTGTCCTTTAAAGCCCTGAGTCCTTGTGAATGTTAAGTGACCATTAGCTGTGAGTTTAAAGCTGTTCTTGCAGGAAACGGCCACAAGGTGGCAGCCTTTCCCCGTTACCAAATTTGGTTACTAGGGAAACAGAGCCTTAATGGAAGTGGTGTTCTAGGTTGTAAATTAGAATGGAATGTGCCAGGAGAAAGCCCTTTAAGTTTATGTCCTATTACTTCTTGTTCATAGTTGTAATTTACTTTTGATTTTTTATCCCAGCAAATATGACTACAATGGTTTGTTTGTTCTAGGTGTGCAAGATGTGGTTCTTTCACACATATACATGTATCTATTCTTCCTCGCATCCTTTTCCCACGTAGGTCATGACACAATGTTGAGTAGTCTTCCCCTGGTCTTCCGTACGTCTTTGGTGGTTATATATTTCACCTGGTTTGTATATCTCTGTTAACCCCAATATGGTAATGTATCCAATCCTCATCCCTTTCTATGGGGTGAACCATAAGTTTTTTAATGAATCTGCGATTGCCTTTCTCTGTGGAAATATCTTCATTGGTATCAATTTTAAGTAACTCCTAAAAGTGATGTGATAGGATATGTGTCTTTTGCTTTCTCACTTACTATAGGAGGCGTGATTACGTCTGGACTCATCTATGGTGCTTGCAAATGGCATTGTTTCATTTTTTTCACTAGCGAATATTCCATCTGTACATGGAGGAGTTCTTCTTTGTCCCCCCATCTGTTGGTGGACTTTTTGGTTACTTCCATATCTTGGCTATTGGAATACTGTGCAATGCAGATTTGCCTGCCTGTGTCTTTCCAATTATCTCTTCTTAGATTATAGGTCGAGGAGTGGGCCTGCTGGATCATATGGTAGATCGATGTTTACCTTTGTAAGGCACCTCCATTCTGTTCTCATTCTTGGCCCTTTCCAACTTACGTCCCACTTGAACTTGAGGGTATGCATTTCTCCACAACGCCTTCAGCATTTATTGTTTGTAGTTTTCTTGCTGATGGTTATTCTGACAAGTGTGAGCTGATACCTCTCTGTGCATGAATTCGAATGTGCCACATGATCCGTTGAAGTTGAGCTTTAAGGCGTGTCCTTTTTATTTTTCAAGCTGTGATTACCCCTTAGTTCTTCAAAGTGTTCTCTTTAAGTATGTGTCACATTTTGAAATGTTTTGGCCATTACCTCCCTCAAGACATTTTGAGGGCAGGTTTCATTTACAGTTCTGCAGTACTTGTTCCTATGAAATGACCATTAGCACAGGCTTTAAAGCCGCTTTGGCAGGTAACTGCCAGAGGACAGCAGCCTTTCTATGTCCCCCACCCTGGTAACTAGGGAAAAGCCCTTGCGGCCTGTGGTGTTTCTCGGTTATAAATTAGAGTGGAGTGTGCCCGGACAAACCCACACAAGCTGATGTCTCCTTACTTTTGTTGGATTTTGAAATTTAATTTTTAGTTTTTATTGGAGTAATTTTCCACTGTGTACGTGGACCACTTCTACTTTGTGCATTCCTCGGTTGATGGACATTCTCATTGCTTCCAAGTGTTGGCTATGGTAAATATTGTTGGAGTGCAGGATTGCCAGCCTGTGACTTTTGGATTCTCATTTTCTCAGGTGATAGGCCCAGCAGTGGGTGTGATTGATTGACTGCTAGCACCGTGTTTCCCTTTTCAAAGCACCTTCTTTGTGTTTTCATTAGTGGCTCTTACCACATCCCCCTTAGAATGGAGGGTACGCATTTCTCCACAATCGCTTCAGCATTTATTGTGTGCAGCATTTATGCTAATGGCCCTTCTGGCTGCTGTGAGCTGATAGGTTTTTGTAATCTGGGTTTGCATGTCTTTGAAAATTCGTAAAACTCATCATTTCTCTCTACCGTTTTCTTTTCTGTTAAAAAAAAGGAAACTATTGGGAGTACAATACAACTCTTGAAATTGTCGTCTTGGAAGGTGGCCCTCTTTTGAATTTTTTGGTCGATTTTCCACCCCTGAATTGTTTTAGAGAGCAGGTGTCATTTACCGAAATGCAGTTTGGCGAATATTTTGTGAACTTTAGCAATGGGTTTAAAGCTGCTGTTGTGGGAAGTGGCCTCAAGGAGGCAGCATTTCTCCATTCCCAAAGCGGGGTACTAGGGCAGCAGAGCCTTTCTGGAAGTCATGTTCCTAGGTTGTAAATTACATTGGAATGTGCATGGAGAAACCCCCATAAGTTTATGTCTCATTATTTCTTCTTGGTTTTAATTTTTTTTTTTTTTTATTTGGGATAAAGCTTAGAATATTGTTTGTCCTAGGTGTACACAATCTGGTCCATTTGTACATTATATATGTGTATTCAAGTACAGATCCTCTTCCCATGTAAAATGTTACAGAGGGTTCCGCAGACCTCCCTTGCTATATGGTCGGTCTTTTCGAGATATGTATATAATATGCGTTTGTATACATATAGTAACACTAATCTTAATTTATCCATTCCCCCCACCTTTCCTTTTAGATGAGCATAGTTTGTTTTCTAAGTCTGTGAGTGTCTTTCTCTGTGGAAATATGTTCATTTGTGTCAGTTATTAGATAACGCCTATAAGTGATATCATAGAATATAGGTCTTTTGCTTTCTGACTTACCTCATGTTTCATGATTATCTCCAGACTCATTTGTGGTGCCTCAGAGAGCAATGGTTCATTGTTTTCCATGGCTAATATTCCATTGTGTACATGGACCACTTCTTCTTTATCCATTCACCTCTTGTTGGACATTTTGATTGCTTCACTGTCTTGGCAATTGTGAATAAGGCTGCACTGCAGCTTTTGCGGCCTGTGTCTTCTCGATTCTTGTCTTCTCAGGGGAGAGGTCCAATGGTGCGCCTGCTGGATTGAATGGTACCTCCATTTTTACTTTTAAACACAGCTCCTTTCTGTTCTCATTATTGCCTGTTACCCCTTTACGTCTCACCAGCAGGTAGAGGGTACAAAGTTCTCTAAAACCCCTTCAGCATTTATCGTTTGTAGACATTTTGCTGATGGTCAGTCGACTGGGGTAAGTTGAAACTTTTTGTAGATTAGATTGCATGGGTCTAACACTCCCTGAGGTTGAGATTTTATCCATTTCCCTTTTTTTTTAAAAAGAGCGTGAGTAAAACTTAACTCTTCATACTCTCTTCTTGAAACATTTGCCTGTTTTGAGTTTTTTCGTCCTTTCCCTACTTCAGCACAATTTTTTAGGGCAGGTGTCCTTTAAAGCCCTGAGTCCTTGTGAATGTTAAGTGACCATTAGCTGTGAGTTTAAAGCTGTTCTTGCAGGAAACGGCCACAAGGTGGCAGCCTTTCCCCGTTACCAAATTTGGTTACTAGGGAAACAGAGCCTTAATGGAAGTGGTGTTCTAGGTTGTAAATTAGAATGGAATGTGCCAGGAGAAAGCCCTTTAAGTTTATGTCCTATTACTTCTTGTTCATAGTTGTAATTTACTTTTGATTTTTTATCCCAGCAAATATGACTACAATGGTTTGTTTGTTCTAGGTGTGCAAGATGTGGTTCTTTCACACATATACATGTATCTATTCTTCCTCGCATCCTTTTCCCACGTAGGTCATGACACAATGTTGAGTAGTCTTCCCCTGGTCTTCCGTACGTCTTTGGTGGTTATATATTTCACCTGGTTTGTATATCTCTGTTAACCCCAATATGGTAATGTATCCAATCCTCATCCCTTTCTATGGGGTGAACCATAAGTTTTTTAATGAATCTGCGATTGCCTTTCTCTGTGGAAATATCTTCATTGGTATCAATTTTTAAGTAACTCCTAAAAGTGATGTGATAGGATATGTGTCTTTTGCTTTCTCACTTACTATAGGAGGCGTGATTACGTCTGGACTCATCTATGGTGCTTGCAAATGGCATTGTTTCATTTTTTTCACTAGCGAATATTCCATCTGTACATGGAGGAGTTCTTCTTTGTCCCCCCGTCTGTTGGTGGACTTTTTGGTTACTTCCATATCTTGGCTATTGGAATACTGTGCAATGCAGATTTGCCTGCCTGTGTCTTTCCAATTATCTCTTCTTAGATTATAGGTCGAGGAGTGGGCCTGCTGGATCATATGGTAGATCGATGTTTACCTTTGTAAGGCACCTCCATTCTGTTCTCATTCTTGGCCCTTTCCAACTTACGTCCCACTTGAACTTGAGGGTATGCATTTCTCCACAACGCCTTCAGCATTTATTGTTTGTAGTTTTCTTGCTGATGGTTATTCTGACAAGTGTGAGCTGATACCTCTCTGTGCTTGAATTCGAATGTGCCACATGATCCGTTGAAGTTGAGCTTTAAGGCGTGTCCTTTTTATTTTTCAAGCTGTGATTACCCCTTAGTTCTTCAAAGTGTTCTCTTTAAGTATGTGTCACATTTTGAAATGTTTTGGCCATTACCTCCCTCAAGACATTTTGAGGGCAGGTTTCATTTACAGTTCTGCAGTACTTGTTCCTATGAAATGACCATTAGCACAGGCTTTAAAGCCGCTTTGGCAGGTAACTGCCAGAGGACAGCAGCCTTTCTATGTCCCCCACCCTGGTAACTAGGGAAAAGCCCTTGCGGCCTGTGGTGTTTCTCGGTTATAAATTAGAGTGGAGTGTGCCCGGACAAACCCACACAAGCTGATGTCTCCTTACTTTTGTTGGATTTTGAAATTTAATTTTTAGTTTTTATTGGAGTAATTTTCCACTGTGTACGTGGACCACTTCTACTTTGTGCATTCCTCGGTTGATGGACATTCTCATTGCTTCCAAGTGTTGGCTATGGTAAATATTGTTGGAGTGCAGGATTGCCAGCCTGTGACTTTTGGATTCTCATTTTCTCAGGTGATAGGCCCAGCAGTGGGTGTGATTGATTGACTGCTAGCACCGTGTTTCCCTTTTCAAAGCACCTTCTTTGTGTTTTCATTAGTGGCTCTTACCACATCCCCCTTAGAATGGAGGGTACGCATTTCTCCACAATCGCTTCAGCATTTATTGTGTGCAGCATTTATGCTAATGGCCCTTCTGGCTGCTGTGAGCTGATAGGTTTTTGTAATCTGGGTTTGCATGTCTTTGAAAATTCGTAAAACTCATCATTTCTCTCTACCGTTTTCTTTTCTGTTAAAAAAAAGGAAACTATTGGGAGTACAATACAACTCTTGAAATTGTCGTCTTGGAAGGTGGCCCTCTTTTGAATTTTTTGGTCGATTTTCCACCCCTGAATTGTTTTAGAGAGCAGGTGTCATTTACCGAAATGCAGTTTGGCGAATATTTTGTGAACTTTAGCAATGGGTTTAAAGCTGCTGTTGTGGGAAGTGGCCTCAAGGAGGCAGCATTTCTCCATTCCCAAAGCGGGGTACTAGGGCAGCAGAGCCTTTCTGGAAGTCATGTTCCTAGGTTGTAAATTACATTGGAATGTGCATGGAGAAACCCCCATAAGTTTATGTCTCATTATTTCTTCTTGGTTTTAATTTTTTTTTTTTTTTATTTGGGATAAAGCTTAGAATATTGTTTGTCCTAGGTGTACACAATCTGGTCCATTTGTACATTATATATGTGTATTCAAGTACAGATCCTCTTCCCATGTAAAATGTTACAGAGGGTTCCGCAGACCTCCCTTGCTATATGGTCGGTCTTTTCGAGATATGTATATAATATGCGTTTGTATACATATAGTAACACTAATCTTAATTTATCCATTCCCCCCACCTTTCCTTTTAGATGAGCATAGTTTGTTTTCTAAGTCTGTGAGTGTCTTTCTCTGTGGAAATATGTTCATTTGTGTCAGTTATTAGATAACGCCTATAAGTGATATCATAGAATATAGGTCTTTTGCTTTCTGACTTACCTCATGTTTCATGATTATCTCCAGACTCATTTGTGGTGCCTCAGAGAGCAATGGTTCATTGTTTTCCATGGCTAATATTCCATTGTGTACATGGACCACTTCTTCTTTATCCATTCACCTCTTGTTGGACATTTTGATTGCTTCACTGTCTTGGCAATTGTGAATAAGGCTGCACTGCAGCTTTTGCGGCCTGTGTCTTCTCGATTCTTGTCTTCTCAGGGGAGAGGTCCAATGGTGCGCCTGCTGGATTGAATGGTACCTCCATTTTTACTTTTAAACACAGCTCCTTTCTGTTCTCATTATTGCCTGTTACCCCTTTACGTCTCACCAGCAGGTAGAGGGTACAAAGTTCTCTAAAACCCCTTCAGCATTTATCGTTTGTAGACATTTTGCTGATGGTCAGTCGACTGGGGTAAGTTGAAACTTTTTGTAGATTAGATTGCATGGGTCTAACACTCCCTGAGGTTGAGATTTTATCCATTTCCCTTTTTTTTTAAAAAGAGCGTGAGTAAAACTTAACTCTTCATACTCTCTTCTTGAAACATTTGCCTGTTTTGAGTTTTTTCGTCCTTTCCCTACTTCAGCACAATTTTTTAGGGCAGGTGTCCTTTAAAGCCCTGAGTCCTTGTGAATGTTAAGTGACCATTAGCTGTGAGTTTAAAGCTGTTCTTGCAGGAAACGGCCACAAGGTGGCAGCCTTTCCCCGTTACCAAATTTGGTTACTAGGGAAACAGAGCCTTAATGGAAGTGGTGTTCTAGGTTGTAAATTAGAATGGAATGTGCCAGGAGAAAGCCCTTTAAGTTTATGTCCTATTACTTCTTGTTCATAGTTGTAATTTACTTTTGATTTTTTATCCCAGCAAATATGACTACAATGGTTTGTTTGTTCTAGGTGTGCAAGATGTGGTTCTTTCACACATATACATGTATCTATTCTTCCTCGCATCCTTTTCCCACGTAGGTCATGACACAATGTTGAGTAGTCTTCCCCTGGTCTTCCGTACGTCTTTGGTGGTTATATATTTCACCTGGTTTGTATATCTCTGTTAACCCCAATATGGTAATGTATCCAATCCTCATCCCTTTCTATGGGGTGAACCATAAGTTTTTTAATGAATCTGCGATTGCCTTTCTCTGTGGAAATATCTTCATTGGTATCAATTTTTAAGTAACTCCTAAAAGTGATGTGATAGGATATGTGTCTTTTGCTTTCTCACTTACTATAGGAGGCGTGATTACGTCTGGACTCATCTATGGTGCTTGCAAATGGCATTGTTTCATTTTTTTCACTAGCGAATATTCCATCTGTACATGGAGGAGTTCTTCTTTGTCCCCCCGTCTGTTGGTGGACTTTTTGGTTACTTCCATATCTTGGCTATTGGAATACTGTGCAATGCAGATTTGCCTGCCTGTGTCTTTCCAATTATCTCTTCTTAGATTATAGGTCGAGGAGTGGGCCTGCTGGATCATATGGTAGATCGATGTTTACCTTTGTAAGGCACCTCCATTCTGTTCTCATTCTTGGCCCTTTCCAACTTACGTCCCACTTGAACTTGAGGGTATGCATTTCTCCACAACGCCTTCAGCATTTATTGTTTGTAGTTTTCTTGCTGATGGTTATTCTGACAAGTGTGAGCTGATACCTCTCTGTGCTTGAATTCGAATGTGCCACATGATCCGTTGAAGTTGAGCTTTAAGGCGTGTCCTTTTTATTTTTCAAGCTGTGATTACCCCTTAGTTCTTCAAAGTGTTCTCTTTAAGTATGTGTCACATTTTGAAATGTTTTGGCCATTACCTCCCTCAAGACATTTTGAGGGCAGGTTTCATTTACAGTTCTGCAGTACTTGTTCCTATGAAATGACCATTAGCACAGGCTTTAAAGCCGCTTTGGCAGGTAACTGCCAGAGGACAGCAGCCTTTCTATGTCCCCCACCCTGGTAACTAGGGAAAAGCCCTTGCGGCCTGTGGTGTTTCTCGGTTATAAATTAGAGTGGAGTGTGCCCGGACAAACCCACACAAGCTGATGTCTCCTTACTTTTGTTGGATTTTGAAATTTAATTTTTATTTTTTATTGGAGTAATTTTCCACTGTGTATGTGGACCACTTCTACTTTGTGCATTCCTCGGTTGATGGACATTCTCATTGCTTCCAAGTGTTGGCTATGGTAAATATTGTTGGAGTGCAGGATTGCCAGCCTGTGACTTTTGGATTCTCATTTTCTCAGGTGATAGGCCCAGCAGTGGGTGTGATTGATTGACTGCTAGCACCGTGTTTCCCTTTTCAAAGCACCTTCTTTGTGTTTTCATTAGTGGCTCTTACCACATCCCCCTTAGAATGGAGGGTACGCATTTCTCCACAATCGCTTCAGCATTTATTGTGTGCAGCATTTATGCTAATGGCCCTTCTGGCTGCTGTGAGCTGATAGGTTTTTGTAATCTGGGTTTGCATGTCTTTGAAAATTCGTAAAACTCATCATTTCTCTCTACCGTTTTCTTTTCTGTTAAAAAAAAAGGAAACTATTGGGAGTACAATACAACTCTTGAAATTGTCGTCTTGGAAGGTGGCCCTCTTTTGAATTTTTTGGTCGATTTTCCACCCCTGAATTGTTTTAGAGAGCAGGTGTCATTTACCGAAATGCAGTTTGGCGAATATTTTGTGACCTTTAGCAATGGGTTTAAAGCTGCTGTTGTGGGAAGTGGCCTCAAGGAGGCAGCATTTCTCCATTCCCAAAGCGGGGTACTAGGGCAGCAGAGCCTTTCTGGAAGTCATGTTCCTAGGTTGTAAATTACATTGGAATGTGCATGGAGAAACCCCCATAAGTTTATGTCTCATTATTTCTTCTTGGTTTTAATTTTTTTTTTTTTTATTTGGGATAAAGCTTAGAATATTGTTTGTCCTAGGTGTACACAATCTGGTCCATTTGTACATTATATATGTGTATTCAAGTACAGATCCTCTTCCCATGTAAAATGTTACAGAGGGTTCCGCAGACCTCCCTTGCTATATGGTCGGTCTTTTCGAGATATGTATATAATATGCGTTTGTATACATATAGTAACACTAATCTTAATTTATCCATTCCCCCCACCTTTCCTTTTAGATGAGCATAGTTTGTTTTCTAAGTCTGTGAGTGTCTTTCTCTGTGGAAATATGTTCATTTGTGTCAGTTATTAGATAACGCCTATAAGTGATATCATAGAATATAGGTCTTTTGCTTTCTGACTTACCTCATGTTTCATGATTATCTCCAGACTCATTTGTGGTGCCTCAGAGAGCAATGGTTCATTGTTTTCCATGGCTAATATTCCATTGTGTACATGGACCACTTCTTCTTTATCCATTCACCTCTTGTTGGACATTTTGATTGCTTCACTGTCTTGGCAATTGTGAATAAGGCTGCACTGCAGCTTTTGCGGCCTGTGTCTTCTCGATTCTTGTCTTCTCAGGTGAGAGGTCCAATGGTGTGCCTGCTGGATTGAATGGTACCTCCATTTTTACTTTTAAACACAGCTCCTTTCTGTTCTCATTATTGCCTGTTACCCCTTTACGTCTCACCAGCAGGTAGAGGGTACAAAGTTCTCTAAAACCCCTTCAGCATTTATCGTTTGTAGACTTTTTGCTGATGGTCAGTCGACTGGGGTAAGTTGAAACTTTTTGTAGATTAGATTGCATGGGTCTAACACTCCCTGAGGTTGAGATTTTATCCATTTCCCTTTTTTTTTAAAAAGAGCGTGAGTAAAACTTAACTCTTCATACTCTCTTCTTGAAACATTTGCCTGTTTTGATTTTTTTCGTCCTTTCCCTACTTCAGCACAATTTTTTAGGGCAGGTGTCCTTTAAAGCCCTGAGTCCTTGTGAATGTTAAGTGACCATTAGCTGTGAGTTTAAAGCTGTTCTTGCAGGAAACGGCCACAAGGTGGCAGCCTTTCCCCGTTACCAAATTTGGTTACTAGGGAAACAGAGCCTTAATGGAAGTGGTGTTCTAGGTTGTAAATTAGAATGGAATGTGCCAGGAGAAAGCCCTTTAAGTTTATATCCTATTACTTCTTGTTCATAGTTGTAATTTACTTTTGATTTTTTATCCCAGCAAATATGACTACAATGGTTTGTTTGTTCTAGGTGTGCAAGATGTGGTTCTTTCACACATATACATGTATCTATTCTTCCTCGCATCCTTTTCCCACGTAGGTCATGACACAATGTTGAGTAGTCTTCCCCTGGTCTTCCGTACGTCTTTGGTGGTTATATATTTCACCTGGTTTGTATATCTCTGTTAACCCCAATATGGTAATGTATCCAATCCTCATCCCTTTCTATGGGGTGAACCATAAGTTTTTTAATGAATCTGCGATTGCCTTTCTCTGTGGAAATATCTTCATTGGTATCAATTTTTAAGTAACTCCTAAAAGTGATGTGATAGGATATGTGTCTTTTGCTTTCTCACTTACTATAGGAGGCGTGATTACGTCTGGACTCATCTATGGTGCTTGCAAATGGCATTGTTTCATTTTTTTCACTAGCGAATATTCCATCCGTACATGGAGGAGTTCTTCTTTGTCCCCCCGTCTGTTGGTGGACTTTTTGGTTACTTCCATATCTTGGCTATTGGAATACTGTGCAATGCAGATTTGCCTGCCTGTGTCTTTCCAATTATCTCTTCTTAGATTATAGGTCGAGGAGTGGGCCTGCTGGATCATATGGTAGATCGATGTTTACCTTTGTAAGGCACCTCCATTCTGTTCTCATTCTTGGCCCTTTCCAACTTACGTCCCACTTGAACTTGAGGGTATGCATTTCTCCACAACGCCTTCAGCATTTATTGTTTGTAGTTTTCTTGCTGATGGTTATTCTGACAAGTGTGAGCTGATACCTCTCTGTGCTTGAATTCGAATGTGCCACATGATCCGTTGAAGTTGAGCTTTAAGGCGTGTCCTTTTTATTTTTCAAGCTGTGATTACCCCTTAGTTCTTCAAAGTGTTCTCTTTAAGTATGTGTCACATTTTGAAATGTTTTGGCCATTACCTCCCTCAAGACATTTTGAGGGCAGGTTTCATTTACAGTTCTGCAGTACTTGTTCCTATGAAATGACCATTAGCACAGGCTTTAAAGCCGCTTTGGCAGGTAACTGCCAGAGGACAGCAGCCTTTCTATGTCCCCCACCCTGGTAACTAGGGAAAAGCCCTTGCGGCCTGTGGTGTTTCTCGGTTATAAATTAGAGTGGAGTGTGCCCGGACAAACCCACACAAGCTGATGTCTCCTTACTTTTGTTGGATTTTGAAATTTAATTTTTATTTTTTATTGGAGTAATTTTCCACTGTGTACGTGGACCACTTCTACTTTGTGCATTCCTCGGTTGATGGACATTCTCATTGCTTCCAAGTGTTGGCTATGGTAAATATTGTTGGAGTGCAGGATTGCCAGCCTGTGACTTTTGGATTCTCATTTTCTCAGGTGATAGGCCCAGCAGTGGGTGTGATTGATTGACTGGTAGCACCGTGTTTCCCTTTTCAAAGCACCTTCTTTGTGTTTTCATTAGTGGCTCTTACCACATCCCCCTTAGAATGGAGGGTACGCATTTCTCCACAATCGCTTCAGCATTTATTGTGTGCAGCATTTATGCTAATGGCCCTTCTGGCTGCTGTGAGCTGATAGGTTTTTGTAATCTGGGTTTGCATGTCTTTGAAAATTCGTAAAACTCATCATTTCTCTCCACCGTTTTCTTTTCCGTTAAAAAAAAGGAAACTATTGGGAGTACAATACCACTCTTGAAATTGTCGTCTTGGAAGGTGGCCCTCTTTTGAATTTTTTGGTCGATTTTCCACCCCAGAATTGTTTTAGAGAGCAGGTGTCATTTACCGAAATGCAGTTTGGCGAATATTTTGTGACCTTTAGGAATGGGTTTAAAGCTGCTGTTGTGGGAAGTGGCCTCAATGAGGCAGCATTTCTCCATTCCCAAAGCTGGGTACTAGGGCAGCAGAGCCTTTCTGGAAGTCATGTTCCTAGGTTGTAAATTACATTGGAATGTGCATGGAGAATCCCCCATAAGATTATGTCTCATTATTTCTTCTTGGTTTTAATTTTTTTTTTTTTTTATTTGGGATAAAGCTTAGAATATTGTTTGTCCTAGGTGTACACAATCTGGTCCATTTGTACATTATATATGTGTATTCAAGTACAGATCCTCTTCCCATGTAAAATGTTACAGAGGGTTCCGCAGACCTCCCTTGCTATATGGTCGGTCTTTTCGAGATATGTATATAATATGCGTTTGTATACATATAGTAACACTAATCTTAATTTATCCATTCCCCCCACCTTTACTTTTAGATGAGCATAGTTTGTTTTCTAAGTCTGTGAGTGTCTTTCTCTGTGGAAATATGTTCATTTGTGTCAGTTATTAGATAACGCCTATAAGTGATATCATAGAATATAGGTCTTTTGCTTTCTGACTTACCTCATGTTTCATGATTATCTCCAGACTCATTTGTGGTGCCTCAGAGAGCAATGGTTCATTGTTTTCCATGGCTAATATTCCATTGTGTACATGGACCACTTCTTCTTTATCCATTCACCTCTTGTTGGACATTTTGATTGCTTCACTGTCTTGGCAATTGTGAATAAGGCTGCACTGCAGCTTTTGCGGCCTGTGTCTTCTCGATTCTTGTCTTCTCAGGGGAGAGGTCCAATGGTGCGCCTGCTGGATTGAATGGTACCTCCATTTTTACTTTTAAACACAGCTCCTTTCTGTTCTCATTATTGCCTGTTACCCCTTTACGTCTCACCAGCAGGTAGAGGGTACAAAGTTCTCTAAAACCCCTTCAGCATTTATCGTTTGTAGACTTTTTGCTGATGGTCAGTCGACTGGGGTAAGTTGAAACTTTTTGTAGATTAGATTGCATGGGTCTAACACTCCCTGAGGTTGAGATTTTATCCATTTCCCTTTTTTTTTAAAAAGAGCGTGAGTAAAACTTAACTCTTCATACTCTCTTCTTGAAACATTTGCCTGTTTTGAGTTTTTTCGTCCTTTCCCTACTTCAGCACAATTTTTTAGGGCAGGTGTCCTTTAAAGCCCTGAGTCCTTGTGAATGTTAAGTGACCATTAGCTGTGAGTTTAAAGCTGTTCTTGCAGGAAACGGCCACAAGGTGGCAGCCTTTCCCCGTTACCAAATTTGGTTACTAGGGAAACAGAGCCTTAAAGGAAGTGGTGTTCTAGGTTGTAAATTAAAATGGAATGTGCCAGGAGAAAGCCCTTTAAGTTTATGTCCTATTACTTCTTGTTCATAGTTGTAATTTACTTTTGATTTTTTATCCCAGCAAATATGACTACAATGGTTTGTTTGTTCTAGGTGTGCAAGATGTGGTTCTTTCACACATATACATGTATCTATTCTTCCTCGCATCCTTTTCCCACGTAGGTCATGACACAATGTTGAGTAGTCTTCCCCTGGTCTTCCGTACGTCTTTGGTGGTTATATATTTCACCTGGTTTGTATATCTCTGTTAACCCCAATATGGTAATGTATCCAATCCTCATCCCTTTCTATGGGGTGAACCATAAGTTTTTTAATGAATCTGCGATTGCCTTTCTCTGTGGAAATATCTTCATTGGTATCAATTTTTAAGTAACTCCTAAAAGTGATGTGATAGGATATGTGTCTTTTGCTTTCTCACTTACTATAGGAGGCGTGATTACGTCTGGACTCATCTATGGTGCTTGCAAATGGCATTGTTTCATTTTTTTCACTAGCGAATATTCCATCCGTACATGGAGGAGTTCTTCTTTGTCCCCCCGTCTGTTGGTGGACTTTTTGGTTACTTCCATATCTTGGCTATTGGAATACTGTGCAATGCAGATTTGCCTGCCTGTGTCTTTCCAATTATCTCTTCTTAGATTATAGGTCGAGGAGTGGGCCTGCTGGATCATATGGTAGATCGATGTTTACCTTTGTAAGGCACCTCCATTCTGTTCTCATTCTTGGCCCTTTCCAACTTACGTCCCACTTGAACTTGAGGGTATGCATTTCTCCACAACGCCTTCAGCATTTATTGTTTGTAGTTTTCTTGCTGATGGTTATTCTGACAAGTGTGAGCTGATACCTCTCTGTGCTTGAATTCGAATGTGCCACATGATCCGTTGAAGTTGAGCTTTAAGGCGTGTCCTTTTTATTTTTCAAGCTGTGATTACCCCTTAGTTCTTCAAAGTGTTCTCTTTAAGTATGTGTCACATTTTGAAATGTTTTGGCCATTACCTCCCTCAAGACATTTTGAGGGCAGGTTTCATTTACAGTTCTGCAGTACTTGTTCCTATGAAATGACCATTAGCACAGGCTTTAAAGCCGCTTTGGCAGGTAACTGCCAGAGGACAGCAGCCTTTCTATGTCCCCCACCCTGGTAACTAGGGAAAAGCCCTTGCGGCCTGTGGTGTTTCTCGGTTATAAATTAGAGTGGAGTGTGCCCGGACAAACCCACACAAGCTGATGTCTCCTTACTTTTGTTGGATTTTGAAATTTAATTTTTATTTTTTATTGGAGTAATTTTCCACTGTGTATGTGGACCACTTCTACTTTGTGCATTCCTCGGTTGATGGACATTCTCATTGCTTCCAAGTGTTGGCTATGGTAAATATTGTTGGAGTGCAGGATTGCCAGCCTGTGACTTTTGGATTCTCATTTTCTCAGGTGATAGGCCCAGCAGTGGGTGTGATTGATTGACTGCTAGCACCGTGTTTCCCTTTTCAAAGCACCTTCTTTGTGTTTTCATTAGTGGCTCTTACCACATCCCCCTTAGAATGGAGGGTACGCATTTCTCCACAATCGCTTCAGCATTTATTGTGTGCAGCATTTATGCTAATGGCCCTTCTGGCTGCTGTGAGCTGATAGGTTTTTGTAATCTGGGTTTGCATGTCTTTGAAAATTCGTAAAACTCATCATTTCTCTCTACCGTTTTCTTTTCTGTTAAAAAAAAAGGAAACTATTGGGAGTACAATACAACTCTTGAAATTGTCGTCTTGGAAGGTGGCCCTCTTTTGAATTTTTTGGTCGATTTTCCACCCCTGAATTGTTTTAGAGAGCAGGTGTCATTTACCGAAATGCAGTTTGGCGAATATTTTGTGACCTTTAGCAATGGGTTTAAAGCTGCTGTTGTGGGAAGTGGCCTCAAGGAGGCAGCATTTCTCCATTCCCAAAGCGGGGTACTAGGGCAGCAGAGCCTTTCTGGAAGTCATGTTCCTAGGTTGTAAATTACATTGGAATGTGCATGGAGAAACCCCCATAAGTTTATGTCTCATTATTTCTTCTTGGTTTTAATTTTTTTTTTTTTTTATTTGGGATAAAGCTTAGAATATTGTTTGTCCTAGGTGTACACAATCTGGTCCATTTGTACATTATATATGTGTATTCAAGTACAGATCCTCTTCCCATGTAAAATGTTACAGAGGGTTCGGCAGACCTCCCTTGCTATATGGTCGGTCTTTTCGAGATATGTATATAATATGCGTTTGTATACATATAGTAACACTAATCTTAATTTATCCATTCCCCCCACCTTTCCTTTTAGATGAGCATAGTTTGTTTTCTAAGTCTGTGAGTGTCTTTCTCTGTGGAAATATGTTCATTTGTGTCAGTTATTAGATAACGCCTATAAGTGATATCATAGAATATAGGTCTTTTGCTTTCTGACTTACCTCATGTTTCATGATTATCTCCAGACTCATTTGTGGTGCCTCAGAGAGCAATGGTTCATTGTTTTCCATGGCTAATATTCCATTGTGTACATGGACCACTTCTTCTTTATCCATTCACCTCTTGTTGGACATTTTGATTGCTTCACTGTCTTGGCAATTGTGAATAAGGCTGCACTGCAGCTTTTGCGGCCTGTGTCTTCTCGATTCTTGTCTTCTCAGGTGAGAGGTCCAATGGTGTGCCTGCTGGATTGAATGGTACCTCCATTTTTACTTTTAAACACAGCTCCTTTCTGTTCTCATTATTGCCTGTTACCCCTTTACGTCTCACCAGCAGGTAGAGGGTACAAAGTTCTCTAAAACCCCTTCAGCATTTATCGTTTGTAGACTTTTTGCTGATGGTCAGTCGACTGGGGTAAGTTGAAACTTTTTGTAGATTAGATTGCATGGGTCTAACACTCCCTGAGGTTGAGATTTTATCCATTTCCCTTTTTTTTTAAAAAGAGCGTGAGTAAAACTTAACTCTTCATACTCTCTTCTTGAAACATTTGCCTGTTTTGATTTTTTTCGTCCTTTCCCTACTTCAGCACAATTTTTTAGGGCAGGTGTCCTTTAAAGCCCTGAGTCCTTGTGAATGTTAAGTGACCATTAGCTGTGAGTTTAAAGCTGTTCTTGCAGGAAACGGCCACAAGGTGGCAGCCTTTCCCCGTTACCAAATTTGGTTACTAGGGAAACAGAGCCTTAATGGAAGTGGTGTTCTAGGTTGTAAATTAGAATGGAATGTGCCAGGAGAAAGCCCTTTAAGTTTATATCCTATTACTTCTTGTTCATAGTTGTAATTTACTTTTGATTTTTTATCCCAGCAAATATGACTACAATGGTTTGTTTGTTCTAGGTGTGCAAGATGTGGTTCTTTCACACATATACATGTATCTATTCTTCCTCGCATCCTTTTCCCACGTAGGTCATGACACAATGTTGAGTAGTCTTCCCCTGGTCTTCCGTACGTCTTTGGTGGTTATATATTTCACCTGGTTTGTATATCTCTGTTAACCCCAATATGGTAATGTATCCAATCCTCATCCCTTTCTATGGGGTGAACCATAAGTTTTTTAATGAATCTGCGATTGCCTTTCTCTGTGGAAATATCTTCATTGGTATCAATTTTTAAGTAACTCCTAAAAGTGATGTGATAGGATATGTGTCTTTTGCTTTCTCACTTACTATAGGAGGCGTGATTACGTCTGGACTCATCTATGGTGCTTGCAAATGGCATTGTTTCATTTTTTTCACTAGCGAATATTCCATCCGTACATGGAGGAGTTCTTCTTTGTCCCCCCGTCTGTTGGTGGACTTTTTGGTTACTTCCATATCTTGGCTATTGGAATACTGTGCAATGCAGATTTGCCTGCCTGTGTCTTTCCAATTATCTCTTCTTAGATTATAGGTCGAGGAGTGGGCCTGCTGGATCATATGGTAGATCGATGTTTACCTTTGTAAGGCACCTCCATTCTGTTCTCATTCTTGGCCCTTTCCAACTTACGTCCCACTTGAACTTGAGGGTATGCATTTCTCCACAACGCCTTCAGCATTTATTGTTTGTAGTTTTCTTGCTGATGGTTATTCTGACAAGTGTGAGCTGATACCTCTCTGTGCTTGAATTCGAATGTGCCACATGATCCGTTGAAGTTGAGCTTTAAGGCGTGTCCTTTTTATTTTTCAAGCTGTGATTACCCCTTAGTTCTTCAAAGTGTTCTCTTTAAGTATGTGTCACATTTTGAAATGTTTTGGCCATTACCTCCCTCAAGACATTTTGAGGGCAGGTTTCATTTACAGTTCTGCAGTACTTGTTCCTATGAAATGACCATTAGCACAGGCTTTAAAGCCGCTTTGGCAGGTAACTGCCAGAGGACAGCAGCCTTTCTATGTCCCCCACCCTGGTAACTAGGGAAAAGCCCTTGCGGCCTGTGGTGTTTCTCGGTTATAAATTAGAGTGGAGTGTGCCCGGACAAACCCACACAAGCTGATGTCTCCTTACTTTTGTTGGATTTTGAAATTTAATTTTTATTTTTTATTGGAGTAATTTTCCACTGTGTACGTGGACCACTTCTACTTTGTGCATTCCTCGGTTGATGGACATTCTCATTGCTTCCAAGTGTTGGCTATGGTAAATATTGTTGGAGTGCAGGATTGCCAGCCTGTGACTTTTGGATTCTCATTTTCTCAGGTGATAGGCCCAGCAGTGGGTGTGATTGATTGACTGGTAGCACCGTGTTTCCCTTTTCAAAGCACCTTCTTTGTGTTTTCATTAGTGGCTCTTACCACATCCCCCTTAGAATGGAGGGTACGCATTTCTCCACAATCGCTTCAGCATTTATTGTGTGCAGCATTTATGCTAATGGCCCTTCTGGCTGCTGTGAGCTGATAGGTTTTTGTAATCTGGGTTTGCATGTCTTTGAAAATTCGTAAAACTCATCATTTCTCTCCACCGTTTTCTTTTCCGTTAAAAAAAAGGAAACTATTGGGAGTACAATACCACTCTTGAAATTGTCGTCTTGGAAGGTGGCCCTCTTTTGAATTTTTTGGTCGATTTTCCACCCCAGAATTGTTTTAGAGAGCAGGTGTCATTTACCGAAATGCAGTTTGGCGAATATTTTGTGACCTTTAGGAATGGGTTTAAAGCTGCTGTTGTGGGAAGTGGCCTCAATGAGGCAGCATTTCTCCATTCCCAAAGCTGGGTACTAGGGCAGCAGAGCCTTTCTGGAAGTCATGTTCCTAGGTTGTAAATTACATTGGAATGTGCATGGAGAAACCCCCATAAGATTATGTCTCATTATTTCTTCTTGGTTTTAATTTTTTTTTTTTTTATTTGGGATAAAGCTTAGAATATTGTTTGTCCTAGGTGTACACAATCTGGTCCATTTGTACATTATATATGTGTATTCAAGTACAGATCCTCTTCCCATGTAAAATGTTACAGAGGGTTCCGCAGACCTCCCTTGCTATATGGTCGGTCTTTTCGAGATATGTATATAATATGCGTTTGTATACATATAGTAACACTAATCTTAATTTATCCATTCCCCCCACCTTTCCTTTTAGATGAGCATAGTTTGTTTTCTAAGTCTGTGAGTGTCTTTCTCTGTGGAAATATGTTCATTTGTGTCAGTTATTAGATAACGCCTATAAGTGATATCATAGAATATAGGTCTTTTGCTTTCTGACTTACCTCATGTTTCATGATTATCTCCAGACTCATTTGTGGTGCCTCAGAGAGCAATGGTTCATTGTTTTCCATGGCTAATATTCCATTGTGTACATGGACCACTTCTTCTTTATCCATTCACCTCTTGTTGGACATTTTGATTGCTTCACTGTCTTGGCAATTGTGAATAAGGCTGCACTGCAGCTTTTGCGGCCTGTGTCTTCTCGATTCTTGTCTTCTCAGGGGAGAGGTCCAATGGTGCGCCTGCTGGATTGAATGGTACCTCCATTTTTACTTTTAAACACAGCTCCTTTCTGTTCTCATTATTGCCTGTTACCCCTTTACGTCTCACCAGCAGGTAGAGGGTACAAAGTTCTCTAAAACCCCTTCAGCATTTATCGTTTGTAGACTTTTTGCTGATGGTCAGTCGACTGGGGTAAGTTGAAACTTTTTGTAGATTAGATTGCATGGGTCTAACACTCCCTGAGGTTGAGATTTTATCCATTTCCCTTTTTTTTTAAAAAGAGCGTGAGTAAAACTTAACTCTTCATACTCTCTTCTTGAAACATTTGCCTGTTTTGAGTTTTTTCGTCCTTTCCCTACTTCAGCACAATTTTTTAGGGCAGGTGTCCTTTAAAGCCCTGAGTCCTTGTGAATGTTAAGTGACCATTAGCTGTGAGTTTAAAGCTGTTCTTGCAGGAAACGGCCACAAGGTGGCAGCCTTTCCCCGTTACCAAATTTGGTTACTAGGGAAACAGAGCCTTAAAGGAAGTGGTGTTCTAGGTTGTAAATTAAAATGGAATGTGCCAGGAGAAAGCCCTTTAAGTTTATGTCCTATTACTTCTTGTTCATAGTTGTAATTTACTTTTGATTTTTTATCCCAGCAAATATGACTACAATGGTTTGTTTGTTCTAGGTGTGCAAGATGTGGTTCTTTCACACATATACATGTATCTATTCTTCCTCGCATCCTTTTCCCACGTAGGTCATGACACAATGTTGAGTAGTCTTCCCCTGGTCTTCCGTACGTCTTTGGTGGTTATATATTTCACCTGGTTTGTATATCTCTGTTAACCCCAATATGGTAATGTATCCAATCCTCATCCCTTTCTATGGGGTGAACCATAAGTTTTTTAATGAATCTGCGATTGCCTTTCTCTGTGGAAATATCTTCATTGGTATCAATTTTTAAGTAACTCCTAAAAGTGATGTGATAGGATATGTGTCTTTTGCTTTCTCACTTACTATAGGAGGCGTGATTACGTCTGGACTCATCTATGGTGCTTGCAAATGGCATTGTTTCATTTTTTTCACTAGCGAATATTCCATCCGTACATGGAGGAGTTCTTCTTTGTCCCCCCGTCTGTTGGTGGACTTTTTGGTTACTTCCATATCTTGGCTATTGGAATACTGTGCAATGCAGATTTGCCTGCCTGTGTCTTTCCAATTATCTCTTCTTAGATTATAGGTCGAGGAGTGGGCCTGCTGGATCATATGGTAGATCGATGTTTACCTTTGTAAGGCACCTCCATTCTGTTCTCATTCTTGGCCCTTTCCAACTTACGTCCCACTTGAACTTGAGGGTATGCATTTCTCCACAACGCCTTCAGCATTTATTGTTTGTAGTTTTCTTGCTGATGGTTATTCTGACAAGTGTGAGCTGATACCTCTCTGTGCTTGAATTCGAATGTGCCACATGATCCGTTGAAGTTGAGCTTTAAGGCGTGTCCTTTTTATTTTTCAAGCTGTGATTACCCCTTAGTTCTTCAAAGTGTTCTCTTTAAGTATGTGTCACATTTTGAAATGTTTTGGCCATTACCTCCCTCAAGACATTTTGAGGGCAGGTTTCATTTACAGTTCTGCAGTACTTGTTCCTATGAAATGACCATTAGCACAGGCTTTAAAGCCGCTTTGGCAGGTAACTGCCAGAGGACAGCAGCCTTTCTATGTCCCCCACCCTGGTAACTAGGGAAAAGCCCTTGCGGCCTGTGGTGTTTCTCGGTTATAAATTAGAGTGGAGTGTGCCCGGACAAACCCACACAAGCTGATGTCTCCTTACTTTTGTTGGATTTTGAAATTTAATTTTTATTTTTTATTGGAGTAATTTTCCACTGTGTACGTGGACCACTTCTACTTTGTGCATTCCTCGGTTGATGGACATTCTCATTGCTTCCAAGTGTTGGCTATGGTAAATATTGTTGGAGTGCAGGATTGCCAGCCTGTGACTTTTGGATTCTCATTTTCTCAGGTGATAGGCCCAGCAGTGGGTGTGATTGATTGACTGGTAGCACCGTGTTTCCCTTTTCAAAGCACCTTCTTTGTGTTTTCATTAGTGGCTCTTACCACATCCCCCTTAGAATGGAGGGTACGCATTTCTCCACAATCGCTTCAGCATTTATTGTGTGCAGCATTTATGCTAATGGCCCTTCTGGCTGCTGTGAGCTGATAGGTTTTTGTAATCTGGGTTTGCATGTCTTTGAAAATTCGTAAAACTCATCATTTCTCTCCACCGTTTTCTTTTCCGTTAAAAAAAAGGAAACTATTGGGAGTACAATACCACTCTTGAAATTGTCGTCTTGGAAGGTGGCCCTCTTTTGAATTTTTTGGTCGATTTTCCACCCCAGAATTGTTTTAGAGAGCAGGTGTCATTTACCGAAATGCAGTTTGGCGAATATTTTGTGACCTTTAGGAATGGGTTTAAAGCTGCTGTTGTGGGAAGTGGCCTCAATGAGGCAGCATTTCTCCATTCCCAAAGCTGGGTACTAGGGCAGCAGAGCCTTTCTGGAAGTCATGTTCCTAGGTTGTAAATTACATTGGAATGTGCATGGAGAAACCCCCATAAGATTATGTCTCATTATTTCTTCTTGGTTTTAATTTTTTTTTTTTTTATTTGGGATAAAGCTTAGAATATTGTTTGTCCTAGGTGTACACAATCTGGTCCATTTGTACATTATATATGTGTATTCAAGTACAGATCCTCTTCCCATGTAAAATGTTACAGAGGGTTCCGCAGACCTCCCTTGCTATATGGTCGGTCTTTTCGAGATATGTATATAATATGCGTTTGTATACATATAGTAACACTAATCTTAATTTATCCATTCCCCCCACCTTTACTTTTAGATGAGCATAGTTTGTTTTCTAAGTCTGTGAGTGTCTTTCTCTGTGGAAATATGTTCATTTGTGTCAGTTATTAGATAACGCCTATAAGTGATATCATAGAATATAGGTCTTTTGCTTTCTGACTTACCTCATGTTTCATGATTATCTCCAGACTCATTTGTGGTGCCTCAGAGAGCAATGGTTCATTGTTTTCCATGGCTAATATTCCATTGTGTACATGGACCACTTCTTCTTTATCCATTCACCTCTTGTTGGACATTTTGATTGCTTCACTGTCTTGGCAATTGTGAATAAGGCTGCACTGCAGCTTTTGCGGCCTGTGTCTTCTCGATTCTTGTCTTCTCAGGGGAGAGGTCCAATGGTGCGCCTGCTGGATTGAATGGTACCTCCATTTTTACTTTTAAACACAGCTCCTTTCTGTTCTCATTATTGCCTGTTACCCCTTTACGTCTCACCAGCAGGTAGAGGGTACAAAGTTCTCTAAAACCCCTTCAGCATTTATCGTTTGTAGACTTTTTGCTGATGGTCAGTCGACTGGGGTAAGTTGAAACTTTTTGTAGATTAGATTGCATGGGTCTAACACTCCCTGAGGTTGAGATTTTATCCATTTCCCTTTTTTTTTAAAAAGAGCGTGAGTAAAACTTAACTCTTCATACTCTCTTCTTGAAACATTTGCCTGTTTTGAGTTTTTTCGTCCTTTCCCTACTTCAGCACAATTTTTTAGGGCAGGTGTCCTTTAAAGCCCTGAGTCCTTGTGAATGTTAAGTGACCATTAGCTGTGAGTTTAAAGCTGTTCTTGCAGGAAACGGCCACAAGGTGGCAGCCTTTCCCCGTTACCAAATTTGGTTACTAGGGAAACAGAGCCTTAAAGGAAGTGGTGTTCTAGGTTGTAAATTAAAATGGAATGTGCCAGGAGAAAGCCCTTTAAGTTTATGTCCTATTACTTCTTGTTCATAGTTGTAATTTACTTTTGATTTTTTATCCCAGCAAATATGACTACAATGGTTTGTTTGTTCTAGGTGTGCAAGATGTGGTTCTTTCACACATATACATGTATCTATTCTTCCTCGCATCCTTTTCCCACGTGGGTCATGACACAATGTTGAGTAGTCTTCCCCTGGTCTTCCGTACGTCTTTGGTGGTTATATATTTCACCTGGTTTGTATATCTCTGTTAACCCCAATATGGTAATGTATCCAATCCTCATCCCTTTCTATGGGGTGAACCATAAGTTTTTTAATGAATCTGCGATTGCCTTTCTCTGTGGAAATATCTTCATTGGTATCAATTTTTAAGTAACTCCTAAAAGTGATGTGATAGGATATGTGTCTTTTGCTTTCTCACTTACTATAGGAGGCGTGATTACGTCTGGACTCATCTATGGTGCTTGCAATTGGCATTGTTTCATTTTTTTCACTAGCGAATATTCCATCCGTACATGGAGGAGTTCTTCTTTGTCCCCCCGTCTGTTGGTGGACTTTTTGGTTACTTCCATATCTTGGCTATTGGAATACTGTGCAATGCAGATTTGCCTGCCTGTGTCTTTCCAATTATCTCTTCTTAGATTATAGGTCGAGGAGTGGGCCTGCTGGATCATATGGTAGATCGATGTTTACCTTTGTAAGGCACCTCCATTCTGTTCTCATTCTTGGCCCTTTCCAACTTACGTCCCACTTGAACTTGAGGGTATGCATTTCTCCACAACGCCTTCAGCATTTATTGTTTGTAGTTTTCTTGCTGATGGTTATTCTGACAAGTGTGAGCTGATACCTCTCTGTGCTTGAATTCGAATGTGCCACATGATCCGTTGAAGTTGAGCTTTAAGGCGTGTCCTTTTTATTTTTCAAGCTGTGATTACCCCTTAGTTCTTCAAAGTGTTCTCTTTAAGTATGTGTCACATTTTGAAATGTTTTGGCCATTACCTCCCTCAAGACATTTTGAGGGCAGGTTTCATTTACAGTTCTGCAGTACTTGTTCCTATGAAATGACCATTAGCACAGGCTTTAAAGCCGCTTTGGCAGGTAACTGCCAGAGGACAGCAGCCTTTCTATGTCCCCCACCCTGGTAACTAGGGAAAAGCCCTTGCGGCCTGTGGTGTTTCTCGGTTATAAATTAGAGTGGAGTGTGCCCGGACAAACCCACACAAGCTGATGTCTCCTTACTTTTGTTGGATTTTGAAATTTAATTTTTAGTTTTTATTGGAGTAATTTTCCACTGTGTATGTGGACCACTTCTACTTTGTGCATTCCTCGGTTGATGGACATTCTCATTGCTTCCAAGTGTTGGCTATGGTAAATATTGTTGGAGTGCAGGATTGCCAGCCTGTGACTTTTGGATTCTCATTTTCTCAGGTGATAGGCCCAGCAGTGGGTGTGATTGATTGACTGCTAGCACCGTGTTTCCCTTTTCAAAGCACCTTCTTTGTGTTTTCATTAGTGGCTCTTACCACATCCCCCTTAGAATGGAGGGTACGCATTTCTCCACAATCGCTTCAGCATTTATTGTGTGCAGCATTTATGCTAATGGCCCTTCTGGCTGCTGTGAGCTGATAGGTTTTTGTAATCTGGGTTTGCATGTCTTTGAAAATTCGTAAAACTCATCATTTCTCTCTACCGTTTTCTTTTCTGTTAAAAAAAAAGGAAACTATTGGGAGTACAATACAACTCTTGAAATTGTCGTCTTGGAAGGTGGCCCTCTTTTGAATTTTTTGGTCGATTTTCCACCCCTGAATTGTTTTAGAGAGCAGGTGTCATTTACCGAAATGCAGTTTGGCGAATATTTTGTGACCTTTAGCAATGGGTTTAAAGCTGCTGTTGTGGGAAGTGGCCTCAAGGAGGCAGCATTTCTCCATTCCCAAAGCGGGGTACTAGGGCAGCAGAGCCTTTCTGGAAGTCATGTTCCTAGGTTGTAAATTACATTGGAATGTGCATGGAGAAACCCCCATAAGTTTATGTCTCATTATTTCTTCTTGGTTTTAATTTTTTTTTTTTTTATTTGGGATAAAGCTTAGAATATTGTTTGTCCTAGGTGTACACAATCTGGTCCATTTGTACATTATATATGTGTATTCAAGTACAGATCCTCTTCCCATGTAAAATGTTACAGAGGGTTCCGCAGACCTCCCTTGCTATATGGTCGGTCTTTTCGAGATATGTATATAATATGCGTTTGTATACATATAGTAACACTAATCTTAATTTATCCATTCCCCCCACCTTTCCTTTTAGATGAGCATAGTTTGTTTTCTAAGTCTGTGAGTGTCTTTCTCTGTGGAAATATGTTCATTTGTGTCAGTTATTAGATAACGCCTATAAGTGATATCATAGAATATAGGTCTTTTGCTTTCTGACTTACCTCATGTTTCATGATTATCTCCAGACTCATTTGTGGTGCCTCAGAGAGCAATGGTTCATTGTTTTCCATGGCTAATATTCCATTGTGTACATGGACCACTTCTTCTTTATCCATTCACCTCTTGTTGGACATTTTGATTGCTTCACTGTCTTGGCAATTGTGAATAAGGCTGCACTGCAGCTTTTGCGGCCTGTGTCTTCTCGATTCTTGTCTTCTCAGGGGAGAGGTCCAATGGTGCGCCTGCTGGATTGAATGGTACCTCCATTTTTACTTTTAAACACAGCTCCTTTCTGTTCTCATTATTGCCTGTTACCCCTTTACGTCTCACCAGCAGGTAGAGGGTACAAAGTTCTCTAAAACCCCTTCAGCATTTATCGTTTGTAGACTTTTTGCTGATGGTCAGTCGACTGGGGTAAGTTGAAACTTTTTGTAGATTAGATTGCATGGGTCTAACACTCCCTGAGGTTGAGATTTTATCCATTTCCCTTTTTTTTTAAAAAGAGCGTGAGTAAAACTTAACTCTTCATACTCTCTTCTTGAAACATTTGCCTGTTTTGATTTTTTTCGTCCTTTCCCTACTTCAGCACAATTTTTTAGGGCAGGTGTCCTTTAAAGCCCTGAGTCCTTGTGAATGTTAAGTGACCATTAGCTGTGAGTTTAAAGCTGTTCTTGCAGGAAACGGCCACAAGGTGGCAGCCTTTCCCCGTTACCAAATTTGGTTACTAGGGAAACAGAGCCTTAAAGGAAGTGGTGTTCTAGGTTGTAAATTAAAATGGAATGTGCCAGGAGAAAGCCCTTTAAGTTTATGTCCTATTACTTCTTGTTCATAGTTGTAATTTACTTTTGATTTTTTATCCCAGCAAATATGACTACAATGGTTTGTTTGTTCTAGGTGTGCAAGATGTGGTTCTTTCACACATATACATGTATCTATTCTTCCTCGCATCCTTTTCCCACGTAGGTCATGACACAATGTTGAGTAGTCTTCCCCTGGTCTTCCGTACGTCTTTGGTGGTTATATATTTCACCTGGTTTGTATATCTCTGTTAACCCCAATATGGTAATGTATCCAATCCTCATCCCTTTCTATGGGGTGAACCATAAGTTTTTTAATGAATCTGCGATTGCCTTTCTCTGTGGAAATATCTTCATTGGTATCAATTTTTAAGTAACTCCTAAAAGTGATGTGATAGGATATGTGTCTTTTGCTTTCTCACTTACTATAGGAGGCGTGATTACGTCTGGACTCATCTATGGTGCTTGCAAATGGCATTGTTTCATTTTTTTCACTAGCGAATATTCCATCTGTACATGGAGGAGTTCTTCTTTGTCCCCCCATCTGTTGGTGGACTTTTTGGTTACTTCCATATCTTGGCTATTGGAATACTGTGCAATGCAGATTTGCCTGCCTGTGTCTTTCCAATTATCTCTTCTTAGATTATAGGTCGAGGAGTGGGCCTGCTGGATCATATGGTAGATCGATGTTTACCTTTGTAAGGCACCTCCATTCTGTTCTCATTCTTGGCCCTTTCCAACTTACGTCCCACTTGAACTTGAGGGTATGCATTTCTCCACAACGCCTTCAGCATTTATTGTTTGTAGTTTTCTTGCTGATGGTTATTCTGACAAGTGTGAGCTGATACCTCTCTGTGCTTGAATTCGAATGTGCCACATGATCCGTTGAAGTTGAGCTTTAAGGCGTGTCATTTTTATTTTTCAAGCTGTGATTACCCCTTAGTTCTTCAAAGTGTTCTCTTTAAGTATGTGTCACATTTTGAAATGTTTTGGCCATTACCTCCCTCAAGACATTTTGAGGGCAGGTTTCATATACAGTTCTGCAGTACTTGTTCCTATGAAATGACCATTAGCACAGGCTTTAAAGCCGCTTTGGCAGGTAACTGCCAGAGGACGGCAGCCTTTCTATGTCCCCCACCCTGGTAACTAAGGAAAATCCCTTGCGGCCTGTGGTGTTTCTCGGTTATAAATTAGAGTGGAGTGTGCCCGGACAAACCCACACAAGCTGATGTCTCCTTACTTTTGTTGGATTTTGAAATTTAATTTTTATTTTTTATTGGAGTAATTTTCCACTGTGTACGTGGACCACTTCTACTTTGTGCATTCCTCGGTTGATGGACATTCTCATTGCTTCCAAGTGTTGGCTATGGTAAATATTGTTGGAGTGCAGGATTGCCAGCCTGTGACTTTTGGATTCTCATTTTCTCAGGTGATAGGCCCAGCAGTGGGTGTGATTGATTGACTGGTAGCACCGTGTTTCCCTTTTCAAAGCACCTTCTTTGTGTTTTCATTAGTGGCTCTTACCACATCCCCCTTAGAATGGAGGGTACGCATTTCTCCACAATCGCTTCAGCATTTATTGTGTGCAGCATTTATGCTAATGGCCCTTCTGGCTGCTGTGAGCTGATAGGTTTTTGTAATCTGGGTTTGCATGTCTTTGAAAATTCGTAAAACTCATCATTTCTCTCCACCGTTTTCTTTTCCGTTAAAAAAAAGGAAACTATTGGGAGTACAATACCACTCTTGAAATTGTCGTCTTGGAAGGTGGCCCTCTTTTGAATTTTTTGGTCGATTTTCCACCCCAGAATTGTTTTAGAGAGCAGGTGTCATTTACCGAAATGCAGTTTGGCGAATATTTTGTGACCTTTAGGAATGGGTTTAAAGCTGCTGTTGTGGGAAGTGGCCTCAATGAGGCAGCATTTCTCCATTCCCAAAGCTGGGTACTAGGGCAGCAGAGCCTTTCTGGAAGTCATGTTCCTAGGTTGTAAATTACATTGGAATGTGCATGGAGAAACCCCCATAAGATTATGTCTCATTATTTCTTCTTGGTTTTAATTTTTTTTTTTTATTTGGGGTAAAGCTTAGAATATTGTTTGTCCTAGGTGTACACAATCTGGTCCATTTGTACATTATATATGTGTATTCAAGTACAGATCCTCTTCCCATGTAAAATGTTACAGAGGGTTCCGCAGACCTCCCTTGCTATATGGTCGGTCTTTTCGAGATATGTATATAATATGCGTTTGTATACATATAGTAACGCTAATCTTAATTTATCCATTCCCCCCACCTTTCCTTTTAGATGAGCATAGTTTGTTTTCTAAGTCTGTGAATGTCTTTCTCTGTGGAAATATGTTCATTTGTGTCAGTTATTAGATAACGCCTATAAGTGATATCATAGAATATAGGTCTTTTGCTTTCCGACTTACCTCATGTTTCATGATTATCTCCAGACTCATTTGTGGTGCCTCAGAGAGCAATGGTTCATTGTTTTCCATGGCTAATATTCCATTGTGTACATGGACCACTTCTTCTTTATCCATTCACCTCTTGTTGGATATTTTGATTGCTTCACTGTCTTACCTATTGTGAATAAGACTGCACTGCAGCTTTTTCGGTCTGTGTCTTCTCGATTCTTGTCTTCTCAGGTGAGAGGTCCAATGGTGCGCCTGCTGGATTGAATGCTACCTCCATTTTTACGTTTAAACACAGCTCCTTTCTTTTCTCACTATTGGCTGTTACCCCTTTACGTCTCACCAGCAGGTAGAGGGTACACAGTTCTCTAAAACCCCTTCAGCATTTATTGTTCGTAGACTTTTTGCTGATGGTCAGTCGACTGGTGTAAGTTGAAACTTTTTGTAGATTAGATTGCATGGGTCTAACACTCCCTGAGGTTGAGCTGTTATCCATTTTCCTTTTTTTTTAAAAGAGTGTGTGTAAAACTTAACTCTTCATACTCTCTTCTTGAAACATTTGCCTGTTTTAAATTTTTTGTCCATTCCCTACTTCAGCACAATTTTTTAGGGCAGGTGTCCTTTACAGCCCTGAGCCCTTGTGAATGTTAAGTGAACATTAGCTGTGACTTTAAAGCTGCTCTTGCAGGAAACGGCCACAAGGTGGCAGCATTTCTCCTTTACCAAATTTGGTTACTAGGGAAACACAGCCTTAAGGGAAGTGGTGTTCTAGGTTGTAAATTAGAATGGAATGTGCCAGGAAAACACCCTTTAAGGTTATGTCTCATTACTTCTTGTTCATAGTTGTAATTTACTTTTGATTTTTTATCCCAGCAAATATGACTACAATGGTTTGTTTGTTCTAGGTGTGCAAGATGTGGTTCTTTCACACATATACATGTATCTATTCTTCCTCACATCCTTTTCCCACATACGTCATGACACAATATTGAGTAGTCTTCTCCTGGTCTTCCGTACGTCTTTGGTGGTTATATATTTCACATGGTTTGTATATCTCTGTTAACCCCAATATGGTAATGTATCCAATCCTCATCCCTTTCTATGGGGTGAACCATAAGTTTTTTAATGAATCTGCGATTGCCTTTCTCTGTGGAAATATCTTCATTGGTATCAATTTTTAAGTAACTCCTAAAAGTGATGTGATAGGATATGTGTCTTTTACTTTCTCACTTACTACAGGAGGAGTGATTACGTCTAGACTCATCTATGGTGCTTGCAAATGGCGTTGTTTCATTTTTTCCCCAACGAATATTCCATCTGTACATGGAGGAGTTCTTCTTTGTCCCCCCATCTGTTGGTGGACTTTTTGATTACTTCCATATCTTGGCTATTGTAATACTGTGCAATGCAGATTTGCCTGCCTGTGTCTTTCCAATTCTCTCTTCTTAAATTATAGGTCGAGGAGTGGGCCTGCTGGATCATATGGTAGATCGATGCTTATCTTTGTAAGGCACCTCCATTCTGTTCTCATTCGTGGCCCTTTCCAACTTACGTCCCACTTGAAGTTGAGGGTATGCATTTCTCCACAACACCTTCATCATTCATTGTTTGTAGTTTTCTTGCTGATGGTTATTCTGACAAGTGTGAGCTGATACCTCTCTGTGATTGAATTCGAATGTGCCACATGATCCGTTGAAGTTGAGCTTTAAGGCATGTCCGTTTTATTTTTCAAGCTGTGATTACCCCTTAGTTCTTCAAAGTGTTCTCTTTAAGTATGTGTCACATTTTGAAATGTTTTGGCCATTACCTCCCTCAAGATATTTTGAGGGCAGGTTTCATTTACAGTTCTGCAGTACTTGTTCCTATGAAATGACCATTAGCACAGGCTTTAAAGCCGCTTTGGCAGGTAACTGCCAGAGGGCGGCAGCCTTTCTATGTCCCCCACCCTGGTAACTAGGGAAAAGCCCTTGCGGCCTGTGGTGTTTCTCGGTTATAAGTTAGAGTGGAGTCTGCCCAGACAAACCCACACAAGCTGATGTCTCCTTACTTTTGTTGGATTTTGAAATTTAATTTTTATTTTTTATTGGAGTAATTTTCCACTGTGTACGTGGACCACTTCTACTTTGTGCATTCCTCGGTTGATGGACATTTTCATTGCTTCCAAGTGTTGGCTATGGTAAATATTGTTGGAGTGCACGATTGCCAGCCTGTGACTTTTGGATTCTCATTTTCTCAGGTGATAGGCCCAGCAGTGGGTGTGATTGATTGACTGGTAGCACCGTGTTTCCCTTTTCAAAGCACCTTCTTTGTGTTTTCATTAGTGGCTCTTACCACGTCCCCCTTAGAATGGAGGGTACACATTTCTCCACAATCGCTTCAGCATTTATTGTGTGCAGCATTTATGCTAATGGCCCTTCTGGCTGCTGTGAGCTGATAGGTTTTTGTAATCTGGGTTTGCATGTCTTTGAAAATTCGTAAAACTCATCATTTCTCTCCATCGTTTTCTTTTCCGTTAAAAAAAAGGAAACTATTGGGAGTACAATACCACTCTTGAAATTGTCGTCTTGGAAGGTGGCCCTCTTTTGAATTTTTTGGTCGATTTTCCACCCCAGAATTGTTTTAGAGAGCAGGTGTCATTTACCGAAATGCAGTTTGGCGAATATTTTGTGACCTTTAGGAATGGGTTTAAAGCTGCTGTTGTGGGAAGTGGCCTCAAGGAGGCAGCATTTCTCCATTCCCAAAGCTGGGTACTAGGGCAGCAGAGCCTTTCTGGAAGTCATGTTCCTAGGTTGTAAATTACATTGGAATGTGCATGGAGAAACCCCCATAAGTTTATGTCTCATTATTTCTTCTTGGTTTTAAATTTTTTTTTTTATTTGGGATAAAGCTTAGAATATTGTTTGTCCTAGGTGTACACAATCTGGTCCATTTGTACATTATATATGTGTATTCAAGTACAGATCCTCTTCCCATGTAAAATGTTACAGAGGGTCCCGCAGACCTCCCTTGCTATATGGTCTGTCTTTTCGAGATATGTATATAATATGCGTTTGTATACATATAGTAACGCTAATCTTAATTTATCCATTCCCCCCACCTTTCCTTTTAGATGAGCATAGTTTGTTTTCTAAGTCTGTGAATGTCTTTCTCTGTGGAAATATGTTCATTTGTGTCAGTTATTAGATAACGCCTATACGTGATATCATAGAATATAGGTCTTTTGCTTTCCGACTTACCTCATGTTTCGTGATTATCTCAAGACTCATTTGTGGTGCCTCAGAGAGCAATGGTTAATTGTTTTCCATGGCTAATATTCCATTGTGTACATGGACCACTTCTTCTTTATCCATTCACCTCTTGTTGGATATTTTGATTGCTTCACTGTCTTGGCTATTGTGAATAAGACTGCACTGCAGCTTTTGCGGCCTGTGTCTTCTCGATTCTTGTCTTCTCAGGTGAGAGGTCCAATGGTGCGCCTGCTGGATTGAATGCTACCTCCATTTTTACGTTTAAACACAGCTCCTTTCTTTTCTCACTATTGGCTGTTACCCCTTTACGTCTCACCAGCAGGTAGAGGGTACACAGTTCTCTAAAACCCCTTCAGCATTTATTGTTCGTAGACTTTTTGCTGATGGTCAGTCGACTGGTGTAAGGTGAAACTTTTTTAGATTAGATTGCATGGGTCTAACACTCCCCGAGGTTGAGCTGTTATCCATTTTCCTTTTTTTTTTAAAGAGTGTGTGTAAAACTTAACTCTTCATACTCTCTTCTTGAAACATTTGCCTGTTTTAAATTTTTTGTCCATTCCCTACTTCAGCACAATTTTTTAGGGCAGGTGTCCTTTACAGCCCTGAGCCCTTGTGAATGTTAAGTGAACATTAGCTGTGACTTTAAAGCTGCTCTTGCAGGAAACGGCCACAAGGTGGCAGCATTTCTCCTTTACCAAATTTGGTTACTAGGGAAACACAGCCTTAAGGGAAGTGGTGTTCTAGGTTGTAAATTAGAATGGAATGTGCCAGGAAAAAGCCCTTTAAGGTTATGTCTCATTACTTCTTGTTCATAGTTGTAATTTACTTTTGATTTTTTATCCCAGCAAATATGACTACAATGGTTTGTTTGTTCTAGGTTTGCAAGATGTGGTTCTTTCACACATATACATGTATCTATTCTTCCTCACATCCTTTTCCCACGTACGTCATGACACAATATTGAGTAGTCTTCTCCTGGTCTTCCGTACGTCTTTGGTGGTTATATATTTCACATGGTTTGTATATCTCTGTTAACCCCAATATGGTAATGTATCCAATCCTCATCCCTTTCTATGGGGTGAACCATAAGTTTTTTAATGAATCTGCGATTGCCTTTCTCTGTGGAAATATCTTCATTGGTATCAATTTTTAAGTAACTCCTAAAAGTGATGTGATAGGATATGTGTCTTTTGCTTTCTCACTTACTACAGGAGGAGTGATTACGTCTAGACTCATCTATGGTGCTTGCAAATGGCATTGTTTCATTTTTTCCCCAACGAATATTCCATCTGTACATGGAGGAGTTCTTCTTTGTCCCCCCATCTGTTGGTGGACTTTTTGATTACTTCCATATCTTGGCTATTGTAATACTGTGCAATGCAGATTTGCCTGCCTGTGTCTTTCCAATTCTCTCTTCTTAAATTATAGGTCGAGGAGTGGGCCTGCTGGATCATATGGTAGATCGATGCTTACCTTTGTAAGGCACCTCCATTCTGTTCTCATTCGTGGCCCTTTCCAACTTACGTCCCACTTGAAGTTGAGGGTATGCATTTCTCCACAACACCTTCATCATTCATTGTTTGTAGTTTTCTTGCTGATGGTTATTCTGACAAGTGTGAGCTGATACCTCTCTGTGCTTGAATTCGAATGTGCCACATGATCCGTTGAAGTTGAGCTTTAAGGCATGTCCGTTTTATTTTTCAAGCTGTGATTACCCCTTAGTTCTTCAAAGTGTTCTCTTTAAGTATGTGTCACATTTTGAAATGTTTTGGCCATTACCTCCCTCAAGATATTTTGAGGGCAGGTTTCATTTACAGTTCTGCAGTACTTGTTCCTATGAAATGACCATTAGCACAGGCTTTAAAGCCGCTTTGGCAGGTAACTGCCAGAGGGCGGCAGCCTTTCTATGTTCCCCACCCTGGTAACTAGGGAAAAGCCCTTGCGGCCTGTGGTGTTTCTCGGTTATAAGTTAGAGTGGAGTCTGCCCGGACAAACCCACACAAGCTGATGTCTCCTTACTTTTGTTGGATTTTGAAATTTAATTTTTATTTTTTATTGGAGTAATTTTCCACTGTGTACGTGGACCACTTCTACTTTGTGCATTCCTCGGTTGATGGACATTTTCATTGCTTCCAAGTGTTGGCTATGGTAAATATTGTTGGAGTGCACGATTGCCAGCCTGTGACTTTTGGATTCTCATTTTCTCAGGTGATAGGCCCAGCAGTGGGTGTGATTGATTGACTGGTAGCACCGTGTTTCCCTTTTCAAAGCACCTTCTTTGTGTTTTCATTAGTGGCTCTTACCACGTCCCCCTTAGAATCGAGGGTACGCATTTCTCCACAATCGCTTCAGCATTTATTGTGTGCAGCATTTATACTAATGGCCCTTCCCGGCTGCTGTGAGCTGATAGGTTTTTGTAATCTGGGTTTGCATGTCTTTGAAAATTCGTAAAACTCATCATTTCTCTCCACCGTTTTCTTTTCCTTTAAAAAGAAGTAAACAATTGGGAGTACAATACCACTCTTGAAATTGTCGTCTTGGAAGGTGGCCCTCTTTTGAATTTTTTGGTCGATTTTCCACCCCTGAATTGTTTTAGAGAGCAGGTGTCATTTACCGAAATGCAGTTTGGCGAATATTTTGTGACTTTTAGGAATGGGTTTAAAGCTGCTGTTGTGGGAAGTGGCCTCAAGGAGGCAGCATTTCTCCATTCCCAAAGCTGGGTACTAGGGCAGCAGAGCATTTCTGGAAGTCATGTTCCTAGGTTGTAAATTACATTGGAATGTGCATGGAGAAACCCCCATAAGTTTATGTCTCATTATTTCTTCTTGGTTTTAATTTTTTTTTTTATTTGGGATAAAGCTTAGAATATTGTTTGTCCTAGGTGTACACAATCTGGTCCATTTGTACATTTTATATGTGTATTCAAGTACAGATCCTCTTCCCATGTAAAATGTTACAGAGGGTTCCGCAGACCTCCCTTGCTATATGGTCGGTCTTTTCGAGATATGTATATAATATGCGTTTGTATACATATAGTAACACTAATCTTAATTTATCCATTCCCCCCACCTTTCCTTTTAGATGAGCCTAGTTTGTTTTCTAAGTCTGTGAGTGTCTTTCTCTGTGGACATATGTTCATTTGTGTCAGTTATTAGATAACGCCTATACGTGATATCATAGAATATAGGTCTTTTGCTTTCCGACTTACCTCATGTTTCGTGATTATCTCCAGACTTATTTGTGGTGCCTCAGAGAGCAATGGTTCATTGTTTTCCATGGCTAATATTCCATTGTGTACATGGACCACTTCTTCTTTATCCATTCACCTCTTGTTGGACATTTTGATTGCTTCAATGTCTTGGCTATTGTGAATAAGGCTGCACTGCAGCTTTTTCGGTCTGTGTCTTCTCGATTCTTGTCTTCTCAGGTGAGAGGTCCAATGGTGCGCCTGCTGGATTGAATGGTACCTCCATTTTTACTTTTAAACACAGCTCCTTTCTGTTCTCATTATTGCCTGTTACCCCTTTACGTCTCACCAGCAGGTAGAGGGTACAAAGTTCTCTAAAACCCCTTCAGCATTTATCGTTTGTAGACTTTTTGCTGATGGTCAGGCGACTGGGGTAGGTTGAAACTTTTTGTAGATTAGATTGCATGGGTCTAACACTCCCTGAGGTTGAGATTTTATCCATTTCCCTTTTTTTTTAAAAAGAGCGTGAGTAAAACTTAACTCTTCATACTCTCTTCTTGAAACATTTGCCTGTTTTGAGTTTTTTCGTCCTTTCCCTACTTCAGCACAATTTTTTAGGGCAGGTGTCCTTTAAAGCCCTGAGTCCTTGTGAATGTTAAGTGACCATTAGCTGTGAGTTTAAAGCTGTTCTTGCAGGAAACGGCCACAAGGTGGCAGCCTTTCCCCGTTACCAAATTTGGTTACTAGGGAAACAGAGCCTTAAAGGAAGTGGTGTTCTAGGTTGTAAATTAAAATGGAATGTGCCAGGAGAAAGCCCTTTAAGTTTATGTCCTATTACTTCTTGTTCATAGTTGTAATTTACTTTTGATTTTTTATCCCAGCAAATATGACTACAATGGTTTGTTTGTTCTAGGTGTGCAAGATGTGGTTCTTTCACACATATACATGTATCTATTCTTCCTCGCATCCTTTTCCCACGTAGGTCATGACACAATGTTGAGTAGTCTTCCCCTGGTCTTCCGTACGTCTTTGGTGGTTATATATTTCACCTGGTTTGTATATCTCTGTTAACCCCAATATGGTAATGTATCCAATCCTCATCCCTTTCTATGGGGTGAACCATAAGTTTTTTAATGAATCTGCGATTGCCTTTCTCTGTGGAAATATCTTCATTGGTATCAATTTTTAAGTAACTCCTAAAAGTGATGTGATAGGATATGTGTCTTTTGCTTTCTCACTTACTATAGGAGGCGTGATTACGTCTGGACTCATCTATGGTGCTTGCAAATGGCATTGTTTCATTTTTTTCACTAGCGAATATTCCATCCGTACATGGAGGAGTTCTTCTTTGTCCCCCCGTCTGTTGGTGGACTTTTTGGTTACTTCCATATCTTGGCTATTGGAATACTGTGCAATGCAGATTTGCCTGCCTGTGTCTTTCCAATTATCTCTTCTTAGATTATAGGTCGAGGAGTGGGCCTGCTGGATCATATGGTAGATCGATGTTTACCTTTGTAAGGCACCTCCATTCTGTTCTCATTCTTGGCCCTTTCCAACTTACGTCCCACTTGAACTTGAGGGTATGCATTTCTCCACAACGCCTTCAGCATTTATTGTTTGTAGTTTTCTTGCTGATGGTTATTCTGACAAGTGTGAGCTGATACCTCTCTGTGCTTGAATTCGAATGTGCCACATGATCCGTTGAAGTTGAGCTTTAAGGCGTGTCCTTTTTATTTTTCAAGCTGTGATTACCCCTTAGTTCTTCAAAGTGTTCTCTTTAAGTATGTGTCACATTTTGAAATGTTTTGGCCATTACCTCCCTCAAGACATTTTGAGGGCAGGTTTCATTTACAGTTCTGCAGTACTTGTTCCTATGAAATGACCATTAGCACAGGCTTTAAAGCCGCTTTGGCAGGTAACTGCCAGAGGACAGCAGCCTTTCTATGTCCCCCACCCTGGTAACTAGGGAAAAGCCCTTGCGGCCTGTGGTGTTTCTCGGTTATAAATTAGAGTGGAGTGTGCCCGGACAAACCCACACAAGCTGATGTCTCCTTACTTTTGTTGGATTTTGAAATTTAATTTTTATTTTTTATTGGAGTAATTTTCCACTGTGTACGTGGACCACTTCTACTTTGTGCATTCCTCGGTTGATGGACATTCTCATTGCTTCCAAGTGTTGGCTATGGTAAATATTGTTGGAGTGCAGGATTGCCAGCCTGTGACTTTTGGATTCTCATTTTCTCAGGTGATAGGCCCAGCAGTGGGTGTGATTGATTGACTGGTAGCACCGTGTTTCCCTTTTCAAAGCACCTTCTTTGTGTTTTCATTAGTGGCTCTTACCACATCCCCCTTAGAATGGAGGGTACGCATTTCTCCACAATCGCTTCAGCATTTATTGTGTGCAGCATTTATGCTAATGGCCCTTCTGGCTGCTGTGAGCTGATAGGTTTTTGTAATCTGGGTTTGCATGTCTTTGAAAATTCGTAAAACTCATCATTTCTCTCCACCGTTTTCTTTTCCGTTAAAAAAAAGGAAACTATTGGGAGTACAATACCACTCTTGAAATTGTCGTCTTGGAAGGTGGCCCTCTTTTGAATTTTTTGGTCGATTTTCCACCCCAGAATTGTTTTAGAGAGCAGGTGTCATTTACCGAAATGCAGTTTGGCGAATATTTTGTGACCTTTAGGAATGGGTTTAAAGCTGCTGTTGTGGGAAGTGGCCTCAATGAGGCAGCATTTCTCCATTCCCAAAGCTGGGTACTAGGGCAGCAGAGCCTTTCTGGAAGTCATGTTCCTAGGTTGTAAATTACATTGGAATGTGCATGGAGAAACCCCCATAAGATTATGTCTCATTATTTCTTCTTGGTTTTAATTTTTTTTTTTTTTATTTGGGATAAAGCTTAGAATATTGTTTGTCCTAGGTGTACACAATCTGGTCCATTTGTACATTATATATGTGTATTCAAGTACAGATCCTCTTCCCATGTAAAATGTTACAGAGGGTTCCGCAGACCTCCCTTGCTATATGGTCGGTCTTTTCGAGATATGTATATAATATGCGTTTGTATACATATAGTAACACTAATCTTAATTTATCCATTCCCCCCACCTTTACTTTTAGATGAGCATAGTTTGTTTTCTAAGTCTGTGAGTGTCTTTCTCTGTGGAAATATGTTCATTTGTGTCAGTTATTAGATAACGCCTATAAGTGATATCATAGAATATAGGTCTTTTGCTTTCTGACTTACCTCATGTTTCATGATTATCTCCAGACTCATTTGTGGTGCCTCAGAGAGCAATGGTTCATTGTTTTCCATGGCTAATATTCCATTGTGTACATGGACCACTTCTTCTTTATCCATTCACCTCTTGTTGGACATTTTGATTGCTTCACTGTCTTGGCAATTGTGAATAAGGCTGCACTGCAGCTTTTGCGGCCTGTGTCTTCTCGATTCTTGTCTTCTCAGGGGAGAGGTCCAATGGTGCGCCTGCTGGATTGAATGGTACCTCCATTTTTACTTTTAAACACAGCTCCTTTCTGTTCTCATTATTGCCTGTTACCCCTTTACGTCTCACCAGCAGGTAGAGGGTACAAAGTTCTCTAAAACCCCTTCAGCATTTATCGTTTGTAGACTTTTTGCTGATGGTCAGTCGACTGGGGTAAGTTGAAACTTTTTGTAGATTAGATTGCATGGGTCTAACACTCCCTGAGGTTGAGATTTTATCCATTTCCCTTTTTTTTTAAAAAGAGCGTGAGTAAAACTTAACTCTTCATACTCTCTTCTTGAAACATTTGCCTGTTTTGAGTTTTTTCGTCCTTTCCCTACTTCAGCACAATTTTTTAGGGCAGGTGTCCTTTAAAGCCCTGAGTCCTTGTGAATGTTAAGTGACCATTAGCTGTGAGTTTAAAGCTGTTCTTGCAGGAAACGGCCACAAGGTGGCAGCCTTTCCCCGTTACCAAATTTGGTTACTAGGGAAACAGAGCCTTAAAGGAAGTGGTGTTCTAGGTTGTAAATTAAAATGGAATGTGCCAGGAGAAAGCCCTTTAAGTTTATGTCCTATTACTTCTTGTTCATAGTTGTAATTTACTTTTGATTTTTTATCCCAGCAAATATGACTACAATGGTTTGTTTGTTCTAGGTGTGCAAGATGTGGTTCTTTCACACATATACATGTATCTATTCTTCCTCGCATCCTTTTCCCACGTGGGTCATGACACAATGTTGAGTAGTCTTCCCCTGGTCTTCCGTACGTCTTTGGTGGTTATATATTTCACCTGGTTTGTATATCTCTGTTAACCCCAATATGGTAATGTATCCAATCCTCATCCCTTTCTATGGGGTGAACCATAAGTTTTTTAATGAATCTGCGATTGCCTTTCTCTGTGGAAATATCTTCATTGGTATCAATTTTTAAGTAACTCCTAAAAGTGATGTGATAGGATATGTGTCTTTTGCTTTCTCACTTACTATAGGAGGCGTGATTACGTCTGGACTCATCTATGGTGCTTGCAATTGGCATTGTTTCATTTTTTTCACTAGCGAATATTCCATCCGTACATGGAGGAGTTCTTCTTTGTCCCCCCGTCTGTTGGTGGACTTTTTGGTTACTTCCATATCTTGGCTATTGGAATACTGTGCAATGCAGATTTGCCTGCCTGTGTCTTTCCAATTATCTCTTCTTAGATTATAGGTCGAGGAGTGGGCCTGCTGGATCATATGGTAGATCGATGTTTACCTTTGTAAGGCACCTCCATTCTGTTCTCATTCTTGGCCCTTTCCAACTTACGTCCCACTTGAACTTGAGGGTATGCATTTCTCCACAACGCCTTCAGCATTTATTGTTTGTAGTTTTCTTGCTGATGGTTATTCTGACAAGTGTGAGCTGATACCTCTCTGTGCTTGAATTCGAATGTGCCACATGATCCGTTGAAGTTGAGCTTTAAGGCGTGTCCTTTTTATTTTTCAAGCTGTGATTACCCCTTAGTTCTTCAAAGTGTTCTCTTTAAGTATGTGTCACATTTTGAAATGTTTTGGCCATTACCTCCCTCAAGACATTTTGAGGGCAGGTTTCATTTACAGTTCTGCAGTACTTGTTCCTATGAAATGACCATTAGCACAGGCTTTAAAGCCGCTTTGGCAGGTAACTGCCAGAGGACAGCAGCCTTTCTATGTCCCCCACCCTGGTAACTAGGGAAAAGCCCTTGCGGCCTGTGGTGTTTCTCGGTTATAAATTAGAGTGGAGTGTGCCCGGACAAACCCACACAAGCTGATGTCTCCTTACTTTTGTTGGATTTTGAAATTTAATTTTTAGTTTTTATTGGAGTAATTTTCCACTGTGTATGTGGACCACTTCTACTTTGTGCATTCCTCGGTTGATGGACATTCTCATTGCTTCCAAGTGTTGGCTATGGTAAATATTGTTGGAGTGCAGGATTGCCAGCCTGTGACTTTTGGATTCTCATTTTCTCAGGTGATAGGCCCAGCAGTGGGTGTGATTGATTGACTGCTAGCACCGTGTTTCCCTTTTCAAAGCACCTTCTTTGTGTTTTCATTAGTGGCTCTTACCACATCCCCCTTAGAATGGAGGGTACGCATTTCTCCACAATCGCTTCAGCATTTATTGTGTGCAGCATTTATGCTAATGGCCCTTCTGGCTGCTGTGAGCTGATAGGTTTTTGTAATCTGGGTTTGCATGTCTTTGAAAATTCGTAAAACTCATCATTTCTCTCTACCGTTTTCTTTTCTGTTAAAAAAAAAGGAAACTATTGGGAGTACAATACAACTCTTGAAATTGTCGTCTTGGAAGGTGGCCCTCTTTTGAATTTTTTGGTCGATTTTCCACCCCTGAATTGTTTTAGAGAGCAGGTGTCATTTACCGAAATGCAGTTTGGCGAATATTTTGTGACCTTTAGCAATGGGTTTAAAGCTGCTGTTGTGGGAAGTGGCCTCAAGGAGGCAGCATTTCTCCATTCCCAAAGCGGGGTACTAGGGCAGCAGAGCCTTTCTGGAAGTCATGTTCCTAGGTTGTAAATTACATTGGAATGTGCATGGAGAAACCCCCATAAGTTTATGTCTCATTATTTCTTCTTGGTTTTAATTTTTTTTTTTTTTATTTGGGATAAAGCTTAGAATATTGTTTGTCCTAGGTGTACACAATCTGGTCCATTTGTACATTATATATGTGTATTCAAGTACAGATCCTCTTCCCATGTAAAATGTTACAGAGGGTTCCGCAGACCTCCCTTGCTATATGGTCGGTCTTTTCGAGATATGTATATAATATGCGTTTGTATACATATAGTAACACTAATCTTAATTTATCCATTCCCCCCACCTTTCCTTTTAGATGAGCATAGTTTGTTTTCTAAGTCTGTGAGTGTCTTTCTCTGTGGAAATATGTTCATTTGTGTCAGTTATTAGATAACGCCTATAAGTGATATCATAGAATATAGGTCTTTTGCTTTCTGACTTACCTCATGTTTCATGATTATCTCCAGACTCATTTGTGGTGCCTCAGAGAGCAATGGTTCATTGTTTTCCATGGCTAATATTCCATTGTGTACATGGACCACTTCTTCTTTATCCATTCACCTCTTGTTGGACATTTTGATTGCTTCACTGTCTTGGCAATTGTGAATAAGGCTGCACTGCAGCTTTTGCGGCCTGTGTCTTCTCGATTCTTGTCTTCTCAGGGGAGAGGTCCAATGGTGCGCCTGCTGGATTGAATGGTACCTCCATTTTTACTTTTAAACACAGCTCCTTTCTGTTCTCATTATTGCCTGTTACCCCTTTACGTCTCACCAGCAGGTAGAGGGTACAAAGTTCTCTAAAACCCCTTCAGCATTTATCGTTTGTAGACTTTTTGCTGATGGTCAGTCGACTGGGGTAAGTTGAAACTTTTTGTAGATTAGATTGCATGGGTCTAACACTCCCTGAGGTTGAGATTTTATCCATTTCCCTTTTTTTTTAAAAAGAGCGTGAGTAAAACTTAACTCTTCATACTCTCTTCTTGAAACATTTGCCTGTTTTGATTTTTTTCGTCCTTTCCCTACTTCAGCACAATTTTTTAGGGCAGGTGTCCTTTAAAGCCCTGAGTCCTTGTGAATGTTAAGTGACCATTAGCTGTGAGTTTAAAGCTGTTCTTGCAGGAAACGGCCACAAGGTGGCAGCCTTTCCCCGTTACCAAATTTGGTTACTAGGGAAACAGAGCCTTAAAGGAAGTGGTGTTCTAGGTTGTAAATTAAAATGGAATGTGCCAGGAGAAAGCCCTTTAAGTTTATGTCCTATTACTTCTTGTTCATAGTTGTAATTTACTTTTGATTTTTTATCCCAGCAAATATGACTACAATGGTTTGTTTGTTCTAGGTGTGCAAGATGTGGTTCTTTCACACATATACATGTATCTATTCTTCCTCGCATCCTTTTCCCACGTAGGTCATGACACAATGTTGAGTAGTCTTCCCCTGGTCTTCCGTACGTCTTTGGTGGTTATATATTTCACCTGGTTTGTATATCTCTGTTAACCCCAATATGGTAATGTATCCAATCCTCATCCCTTTCTATGGGGTGAACCATAAGTTTTTTAATGAATCTGCGATTGCCTTTCTCTGTGGAAATATCTTCATTGGTATCAATTTTTAAGTAACTCCTAAAAGTGATGTGATAGGATATGTGTCTTTTGCTTTCTCACTTACTATAGGAGGCGTGATTACGTCTGGACTCATCTATGGTGCTTGCAAATGGCATTGTTTCATTTTTTTCACTAGCGAATATTCCATCTGTACATGGAGGAGTTCTTCTTTGTCCCCCCATCTGTTGGTGGACTTTTTGGTTACTTCCATATCTTGGCTATTGGAATACTGTGCAATGCAGATTTGCCTGCCTGTGTCTTTCCAATTATCTCTTCTTAGATTATAGGTCGAGGAGTGGGCCTGCTGGATCATATGGTAGATCGATGTTTACCTTTGTAAGGCACCTCCATTCTGTTCTCATTCTTGGCCCTTTCCAACTTACGTCCCACTTGAACTTGAGGGTATGCATTTCTCCACAACGCCTTCAGCATTTATTGTTTGTAGTTTTCTTGCTGATGGTTATTCTGACAAGTGTGAGCTGATACCTCTCTGTGCTTGAATTCGAATGTGCCACATGATCCGTTGAAGTTGAGCTTTAAGGCGTGTCATTTTTATTTTTCAAGCTGTGATTACCCCTTAGTTCTTCAAAGTGTTCTCTTTAAGTATGTGTCACATTTTGAAATGTTTTGGCCATTACCTCCCTCAAGACATTTTGAGGGCAGGTTTCATATACAGTTCTGCAGTACTTGTTCCTATGAAATGACCATTAGCACAGGCTTTAAAGCCGCTTTGGCAGGTAACTGCCAGAGGACGGCAGCCTTTCTATGTCCCCCACCCTGGTAACTAAGGAAAATCCCTTGCGGCCTGTGGTGTTTCTCGGTTATAAATTAGAGTGGAGTGTGCCCGGACAAACCCACACAAGCTGATGTCTCCTTACTTTTGTTGGATTTTGAAATTTAATTTTTATTTTTTATTGGAGTAATTTTCCACTGTGTACGTGGACCACTTCTACTTTGTGCATTCCTCGGTTGATGGACATTCTCATTGCTTCCAAGTGTTGGCTATGGTAAATATTGTTGGAGTGCAGGATTGCCAGCCTGTGACTTTTGGATTCTCATTTTCTCAGGTGATAGGCCCAGCAGTGGGTGTGATTGATTGACTGGTAGCACCGTGTTTCCCTTTTCAAAGCACCTTCTTTGTGTTTTCATTAGTGGCTCTTACCACATCCCCCTTAGAATGGAGGGTACGCATTTCTCCACAATCGCTTCAGCATTTATTGTGTGCAGCATTTATGCTAATGGCCCTTCTGGCTGCTGTGAGCTGATAGGTTTTTGTAATCTGGGTTTGCATGTCTTTGAAAATTCGTAAAACTCATCATTTCTCTCCACCGTTTTCTTTTCCGTTAAAAAAAAGGAAACTATTGGGAGTACAATACCACTCTTGAAATTGTCGTCTTGGAAGGTGGCCCTCTTTTGAATTTTTTGGTCGATTTTCCACCCCAGAATTGTTTTAGAGAGCAGGTGTCATTTACCGAAATGCAGTTTGGCGAATATTTTGTGACCTTTAGGAATGGGTTTAAAGCTGCTGTTGTGGGAAGTGGCCTCAATGAGGCAGCATTTCTCCATTCCCAAAGCTGGGTACTAGGGCAGCAGAGCCTTTCTGGAAGTCATGTTCCTAGGTTGTAAATTACATTGGAATGTGCATGGAGAAACCCCCATAAGATTATGTCTCATTATTTCTTCTTGGTTTTAATTTTTTTTTTTTATTTGGGGTAAAGCTTAGAATATTGTTTGTCCTAGGTGTACACAATCTGGTCCATTTGTACATTATATATGTGTATTCAAGTACAGATCCTCTTCCCATGTAAAATGTTACAGAGGGTTCCGCAGACCTCCCTTGCTATATGGTCGGTCTTTTCGAGATATGTATATAATATGCGTTTGTATACATATAGTAACGCTAATCTTAATTTATCCATTCCCCCCACCTTTCCTTTTAGATGAGCATAGTTTGTTTTCTAAGTCTGTGAATGTCTTTCTCTGTGGAAATATGTTCATTTGTGTCAGTTATTAGATAACGCCTATAAGTGATATCATAGAATATAGGTCTTTTGCTTTCCGACTTACCTCATGTTTCATGATTATCTCCAGACTCATTTGTGGTGCCTCAGAGAGCAATGGTTCATTGTTTTCCATGGCTAATATTCCATTGTGTACATGGACCACTTCTTCTTTATCCATTCACCTCTTGTTGGATATTTTGATTGCTTCACTGTCTTACCTATTGTGAATAAGACTGCACTGCAGCTTTTTCGGTCTGTGTCTTCTCGATTCTTGTCTTCTCAGGTGAGAGGTCCAATGGTGCGCCTGCTGGATTGAATGCTACCTCCATTTTTACGTTTAAACACAGCTCCTTTCTTTTCTCACTATTGGCTGTTACCCCTTTACGTCTCACCAGCAGGTAGAGGGTACACAGTTCTCTAAAACCCCTTCAGCATTTATTGTTCGTAGACTTTTTGCTGATGGTCAGTCGACTGGTGTAAGTTGAAACTTTTTGTAGATTAGATTGCATGGGTCTAACACTCCCTGAGGTTGAGCTGTTATCCATTTTCCTTTTTTTTTAAAAGAGTGTGTGTAAAACTTAACTCTTCATACTCTCTTCTTGAAACATTTGCCTGTTTTAAATTTTTTGTCCATTCCCTACTTCAGCACAATTTTTTAGGGCAGGTGTCCTTTACAGCCCTGAGCCCTTGTGAATGTTAAGTGAACATTAGCTGTGACTTTAAAGCTGCTCTTGCAGGAAACGGCCACAAGGTGGCAGCATTTCTCCTTTACCAAATTTGGTTACTAGGGAAACACAGCCTTAAGGGAAGTGGTGTTCTAGGTTGTAAATTAGAATGGAATGTGCCAGGAAAACACCCTTTAAGGTTATGTCTCATTACTTCTTGTTCATAGTTGTAATTTACTTTTGATTTTTTATCCCAGCAAATATGACTACAATGGTTTGTTTGTTCTAGGTGTGCAAGATGTGGTTCTTTCACACATATACATGTATCTATTCTTCCTCACATCCTTTTCCCACATACGTCATGACACAATATTGAGTAGTCTTCTCCTGGTCTTCCGTACGTCTTTGGTGGTTATATATTTCACATGGTTTGTATATCTCTGTTAACCCCAATATGGTAATGTATCCAATCCTCATCCCTTTCTATGGGGTGAACCATAAGTTTTTTAATGAATCTGCGATTGCCTTTCTCTGTGGAAATATCTTCATTGGTATCAATTTTTAAGTAACTCCTAAAAGTGATGTGATAGGATATGTGTCTTTTACTTTCTCACTTACTACAGGAGGAGTGATTACGTCTAGACTCATCTATGGTGCTTGCAAATGGCGTTGTTTCATTTTTTCCCCAACGAATATTCCATCTGTACATGGAGGAGTTCTTCTTTGTCCCCCCATCTGTTGGTGGACTTTTTGATTACTTCCATATCTTGGCTATTGTAATACTGTGCAATGCAGATTTGCCTGCCTGTGTCTTTCCAATTCTCTCTTCTTAAATTATAGGTCGAGGAGTGGGCCTGCTGGATCATATGGTAGATCGATGCTTATCTTTGTAAGGCACCTCCATTCTGTTCTCATTCGTGGCCCTTTCCAACTTACGTCCCACTTGAAGTTGAGGGTATGCATTTCTCCACAACACCTTCATCATTCATTGTTTGTAGTTTTCTTGCTGATGGTTATTCTGACAAGTGTGAGCTGATACCTCTCTGTGATTGAATTCGAATGTGCCACATGATCCGTTGAAGTTGAGCTTTAAGGCATGTCCGTTTTATTTTTCAAGCTGTGATTACCCCTTAGTTCTTCAAAGTGTTCTCTTTAAGTATGTGTCACATTTTGAAATGTTTTGGCCATTACCTCCCTCAAGATATTTTGAGGGCAGGTTTCATTTACAGTTCTGCAGTACTTGTTCCTATGAAATGACCATTAGCACAGGCTTTAAAGCCGCTTTGGCAGGTAACTGCCAGAGGGCGGCAGCCTTTCTATGTCCCCCACCCTGGTAACTAGGGAAAAGCCCTTGCGGCCTGTGGTGTTTCTCGGTTATAAGTTAGAGTGGAGTCTGCCCAGACAAACCCACACAAGCTGATGTCTCCTTACTTTTGTTGGATTTTGAAATTTAATTTTTATTTTTTATTGGAGTAATTTTCCACTGTGTACGTGGACCACTTCTACTTTGTGCATTCCTCGGTTGATGGACATTTTCATTGCTTCCAAGTGTTGGCTATGGTAAATATTGTTGGAGTGCACGATTGCCAGCCTGTGACTTTTGGATTCTCATTTTCTCAGGTGATAGGCCCAGCAGTGGGTGTGATTGATTGACTGGTAGCACCGTGTTTCCCTTTTCAAAGCACCTTCTTTGTGTTTTCATTAGTGGCTCTTACCACGTCCCCCTTAGAATGGAGGGTACACATTTCTCCACAATCGCTTCAGCATTTATTGTGTGCAGCATTTATGCTAATGGCCCTTCTGGCTGCTGTGAGCTGATAGGTTTTTGTAATCTGGGTTTGCATGTCTTTGAAAATTCGTAAAACTCATCATTTCTCTCCATCGTTTTCTTTTCCGTTAAAAAAAAGGAAACTATTGGGAGTACAATACCACTCTTGAAATTGTCGTCTTGGAAGGTGGCCCTCTTTTGAATTTTTTGGTCGATTTTCCACCCCAGAATTGTTTTAGAGAGCAGGTGTCATTTACCGAAATGCAGTTTGGCGAATATTTTGTGACCTTTAGGAATGGGTTTAAAGCTGCTGTTGTGGGAAGTGGCCTCAAGGAGGCAGCATTTCTCCATTCCCAAAGCTGGGTACTAGGGCAGCAGAGCCTTTCTGGAAGTCATGTTCCTAGGTTGTAAATTACATTGGAATGTGCATGGAGAAACCCCCATAAGTTTATGTCTCATTATTTCTTCTTGGTTTTAAATTTTTTTTTTTTATTTGGGATAAAGCTTAGAATATTGTTTGTCCTAGGTGTACACAATCTGGTCCATTTGTACATTATATATGTGTATTCAAGTACAGATCCTCTTCCCATGTAAAATGTTACAGAGGGTCCCGCAGACCTCCCTTGCTATATGGTCTGTCTTTTCGAGATATGTATATAATATGCGTTTGTATACATATAGTAACGCTAATCTTAATTTATCCATTCCCCCCACCTTTCCTTTTAGATGAGCATAGTTTGTTTTCTAAGTCTGTGAATGTCTTTCTCTGTGGAAATATGTTCATTTGTGTCAGTTATTAGATAACGCCTATACGTGATATCATAGAATATAGGTCTTTTGCTTTCCGACTTACCTCATGTTTCGTGATTATCTCAAGACTCATTTGTGGTGCCTCAGAGAGCAATGGTTAATTGTTTTCCATGGCTAATATTCCATTGTGTACATGGACCACTTCTTCTTTATCCATTCACCTCTTGTTGGATATTTTGATTGCTTCACTGTCTTGGCTATTGTGAATAAGACTGCACTGCAGCTTTTGCGGCCTGTGTCTTCTCGATTCTTGTCTTCTCAGGTGAGAGGTCCAATGGTGCGCCTGCTGGATTGAATGCTACCTCCATTTTTACGTTTAAACACAGCTCCTTTCTTTTCTCACTATTGGCTGTTACCCCTTTACGTCTCACCAGCAGGTAGAGGGTACACAGTTCTCTAAAACCCCTTCAGCATTTATTGTTCGTAGACTTTTTGCTGATGGTCAGTCGACTGGTGTAAGGTGAAACTTTTTTAGATTAGATTGCATGGGTCTAACACTCCCCGAGGTTGAGCTGTTATCCATTTTCCTTTTTTTTTTAAAGAGTGTGTGTAAAACTTAACTCTTCATACTCTCTTCTTGAAACATTTGCCTGTTTTAAATTTTTTGTCCATTCCCTACTTCAGCACAATTTTTTAGGGCAGGTGTCCTTTACAGCCCTGAGCCCTTGTGAATGTTAAGTGAACATTAGCTGTGACTTTAAAGCTGCTCTTGCAGGAAACGGCCACAAGGTGGCAGCATTTCTCCTTTACCAAATTTGGTTACTAGGGAAACACAGCCTTAAGGGAAGTGGTGTTCTAGGTTGTAAATTAGAATGGAATGTGCCAGGAAAAAGCCCTTTAAGGTTATGTCTCATTACTTCTTGTTCATAGTTGTAATTTACTTTTGATTTTTTATCCCAGCAAATATGACTACAATGGTTTGTTTGTTCTAGGTTTGCAAGATGTGGTTCTTTCACACATATACATGTATCTATTCTTCCTCACATCCTTTTCCCACGTACGTCATGACACAATATTGAGTAGTCTTCTCCTGGTCTTCCGTACGTCTTTGGTGGTTATATATTTCACATGGTTTGTATATCTCTGTTAACCCCAATATGGTAATGTATCCAATCCTCATCCCTTTCTATGGGGTGAACCATAAGTTTTTTAATGAATCTGCGATTGCCTTTCTCTGTGGAAATATCTTCATTGGTATCAATTTTTAAGTAACTCCTAAAAGTGATGTGATAGGATATGTGTCTTTTGCTTTCTCACTTACTACAGGAGGAGTGATTACGTCTAGACTCATCTATGGTGCTTGCAAATGGCATTGTTTCATTTTTTCCCCAACGAATATTCCATCTGTACATGGAGGAGTTCTTCTTTGTCCCCCCATCTGTTGGTGGACTTTTTGATTACTTCCATATCTTGGCTATTGTAATACTGTGCAATGCAGATTTGCCTGCCTGTGTCTTTCCAATTCTCTCTTCTTAAATTATAGGTCGAGGAGTGGGCCTGCTGGATCATATGGTAGATCGATGCTTACCTTTGTAAGGCACCTCCATTCTGTTCTCATTCGTGGCCCTTTCCAACTTACGTCCCACTTGAAGTTGAGGGTATGCATTTCTCCACAACACCTTCATCATTCATTGTTTGTAGTTTTCTTGCTGATGGTTATTCTGACAAGTGTGAGCTGATACCTCTCTGTGCTTGAATTCGAATGTGCCACATGATCCGTTGAAGTTGAGCTTTAAGGCATGTCCGTTTTATTTTTCAAGCTGTGATTACCCCTTAGTTCTTCAAAGTGTTCTCTTTAAGTATGTGTCACATTTTGAAATGTTTTGGCCATTACCTCCCTCAAGATATTTTGAGGGCAGGTTTCATTTACAGTTCTGCAGTACTTGTTCCTATGAAATGACCATTAGCACAGGCTTTAAAGCCGCTTTGGCAGGTAACTGCCAGAGGGCGGCAGCCTTTCTATGTTCCCCACCCTGGTAACTAGGGAAAAGCCCTTGCGGCCTGTGGTGTTTCTCGGTTATAAGTTAGAGTGGAGTCTGCCCGGACAAACCCACACAAGCTGATGTCTCCTTACTTTTGTTGGATTTTGAAATTTAATTTTTATTTTTTATTGGAGTAATTTTCCACTGTGTACGTGGACCACTTCTACTTTGTGCATTCCTCGGTTGATGGACATTTTCATTGCTTCCAAGTGTTGGCTATGGTAAATATTGTTGGAGTGCACGATTGCCAGCCTGTGACTTTTGGATTCTCATTTTCTCAGGTGATAGGCCCAGCAGTGGGTGTGATTGATTGACTGGTAGCACCGTGTTTCCCTTTTCAAAGCACCTTCTTTGTGTTTTCATTAGTGGCTCTTACCACGTCCCCCTTAGAATCGAGGGTACGCATTTCTCCACAATCGCTTCAGCATTTATTGTGTGCAGCATTTATACTAATGGCCCTTCCCGGCTGCTGTGAGCTGATAGGTTTTTGTAATCTGGGTTTGCATGTCTTTGAAAATTCGTAAAACTCATCATTTCTCTCCACCGTTTTCTTTTCCTTTAAAAAGAAGTAAACAATTGGGAGTACAATACCACTCTTGAAATTGTCGTCTTGGAAGGTGGCCCTCTTTTGAATTTTTTGGTCGATTTTCCACCCCTGAATTGTTTTAGAGAGCAGGTGTCATTTACCGAAATGCAGTTTGGCGAATATTTTGTGACTTTTAGGAATGGGTTTAAAGCTGCTGTTGTGGGAAGTGGCCTCAAGGAGGCAGCATTTCTCCATTCCCAAAGCTGGGTACTAGGGCAGCAGAGCATTTCTGGAAGTCATGTTCCTAGGTTGTAAATTACATTGGAATGTGCATGGAGAAACCCCCATAAGTTTATGTCTCATTATTTCTTCTTGGTTTTAATTTTTTTTTTTATTTGGGATAAAGCTTAGAATATTGTTTGTCCTAGGTGTACACAATCTGGTCCATTTGTACATTATATATGTGTATTCAAGTACAGATCCTCTTCCCATGTAAAATGTTACAGAGGGTTCCGCAGACCTCCCTTGCTATATGGTCGGTCTTTTCGAGATATGTATATAATATGCGTTTGTATACATATAGTAACACTAATCTTAATTTATCCATTCCCCCCACCTTTCCTTTTAGATGAGCCTAGTTTGTTTTCTAAGTCTGTGAGTGTCTTTCTCTGTGGACATATGTTCATTTGTGTCAGTTATTAGATAACGCCTATACGTGATATCATAGAATATAGGTCTTTTGCTTTCCGACTTACCTCATGTTTCGTGATTATCTCCAGACTTATTTGTGGTGCCTCAGAGAGCAATGGTTCATTGTTTTCCATGGCTAATATTCCATTGTGTACATGGACCACTTCTTCTTTATCCATTCACCTCTTGTTGGACATTTTGATTGCTTCAATGTCTTGGCTATTGTGAATAAGGCTGCACTGCAGCTTTTTCGGTCTGTGTCTTCTCGATTCTTGTCTTCTCAGGTGAGAGGTCCAATGGTGCGCCTGCTGGATTGAATGGTACCTCCATTTTTACTTTTAAACACAGCTCCTTTCTGTTCTCATTATTGCCTGTTACCCCTTTACGTCTCACCAGCAGGTAGAGGGTACAAAGTTCTCTAAAACCCCTTCAGCATTTATCGTTTGTAGACTTTTTGCTGATGGTCAGGCGACTGGGGTAGGTTGAAACTTTTTGTAGATTAGATTGCATGGGTCTAACACTCCCTGAGGTTGAGATTTTATCCATTTCCCTTTTTTTTTAAAAAGAGCGTGAGTAAAACTTAACTCTTCATACTCTCTTCTTGAAACATTTGCCTGTTTTGAGTTTTTTCGTCCTTTCCCTACTTCAGCACAATTTTTTAGGGCAGGTGTCCTTTAAAGCCCTGAGTCCTTGTGAATGTTAAGTGACCATTAGCTGTGAGTTTAAAGCTGTTCTTGCAGGAAACGGCCACAAGGTGGCAGCCTTTCCCCGTTACCAAATTTGGTTACTAGGGAAACAGAGCCTTAATGGAAGTGGTGTTCTAGGTTGTAAATTAGAATGGAATGTGCCAGGAGAAAGCCCTTTAAGTTTATGTCCTATTACTTCTTGTTCATAGTTGTAATTTACTTTTTATTTTTTATCCCAGCAAATATGACTACAATGGTTTGTTTGTTCTAGGTGTGCAAGATGTGGTTCTTTCACACATTTACATGTATCTATTCTTCCTCGCATCCTTTTCCCACGTAGGTCATGACACAATGTTGAGTAGTCTTCCCCTGGTCTTCCGTACGTCTTTGGTGGTTATATATTTCACCTGGTTTGTATATCTCTGTTAACCCCAATATGGTAATGTATCCAATCCTCATCCCTTTCTATGGGGTGAACCATAAGTTTTTTAATGAATCTGCGATTGCCTTTCTCTGTGGAAATATCTTCATTGGTATCAATTTTTAAGTAACTCCTAAAAGTGATGTGATAGGATATGTGTCTTTTGCTTTCTCACTTACTATAGGAGGCGTGATTACGTCTGGACTCATCTATGGTGCTTGCAAATGGCATTGTTTCATTTTTTTCACTAGCGAATATTCCATCTGTACATGGAGGAGTTCTTCTTTGTCCCCCCGTCTGTTGGTGTACTTTTTGGTTACTTCCATATCTTGGCTATTGGAATACTGTGCAATGCAGATTTGCCTGCCTGTGTCTTTCCAATTATCTCTTCTTAGATTATAGGTCGAGGAGTGGGCCTGCTGGATCATATGGTAGATCGATGTTTACCTTTGTAAGGCACCTCCATTCTGTTCTCATTCGTGGCCCTTTCCAACTTACGTCCCACTTGAACTTGAGGGTATGCATTTCTCCACAACGCCTTCAGCATTTATTGTTTGTAGTTTTCTTGCTGATGGTTATTCTGACAAGTGTGAGCTGATACCTCTCTGTGCTTGAATTCGAATGTGCCACATGATCCGTTGAAGTTGAGCTTTAAGGCGTGTCCTTTTTATTTTTCAAGCTGTGATTACCCCTTAGTTCTTCAAAGTGTTCTCTTTAAGTATGTGTCACATTTTGAAATGTTTTGGCCATTACCTCCCTCAAGACATTTTGAGGGCAGGTTTCATTTACAGTTCTGCAGTACTTGTTCCTATGAAATGACCATTAGCACAGGCTTTAAAGCCGCTTTGGCAGGTAACTGCCAGAGGACGGCAGCCTTTCTATGTCCCCCACCCTGGTAACTAGGGAAAAGCCCTTGCGGCCTGTGGTGTTTCTCGGTTATAAGTTAGAGTGGAGTGTGCCCGGACAAACCCACACAAGCTGATGTCTCCTTACTTTTGTTGGATTTTGAAATTTAATTTTTATTTTTTATTGGAGTAATTTTCCACTGTGTACGTGGACCACTTCTACTTTGTGCATTCCTCGGTTGATGGACATTTTCATTGCTTCCAAGTGTTGGCTATGGTAAATATTGTTGGAGTGCAGGATTGCCAGCCTGTGACTTTTGGATTCTCATTTTCTCAGGTGATAGGCCCAGCAGTGGGTGTGATTGATTGACTGGTAGCACCGTGTTTCCCTTTTCAAAGCACCTTCTTTGTGTTTTCATTAGTGGCTCTTACCACGTCCCCCTTAGAATGGAGGGTACGCATTTCTCCACAATCGCTTCAGCATTTATTGTGTGCAGCATTTATGCTAATGGCCCTTCTGGCTGCTGTGAGCTGATAGGCTTTTGTAATCTGGGTTTGCATGTCTTTGAAAATTCGTAAAACTCATCATTTCTCTCCACCGTTTCCTTTTCCGTTAAAAAAAAGGAAACAATTGGGAGTACAATACAACCTTTGAAATTGTCTTCTGGGAAAGTGGCCCTCTTTTGAATTTTTTGGTCGATTTTCCACCCCAGAATTGTTTTAGAGAGCAGGTGTCATGTACCGAAATGCAGTTTGGCGAATATTTTGTGACCTTTAGCAATGGGTTTAAAGCTGCTGTTGTGGGAAGTGGCCTCAAGGAGGCAGCATTTCTCCATTCCCAAAGCGGGGTACTAGGGCAGCAGAGCCTTTCTGGAAGTCATGTTCCTAGGTTGTAAATTACATTGGAATGTGCATGGAGAAACCCCCATAAGTTTATGTCTCATTATTTCTTCTTGGTTTTAATTTTTTTTTTATTTGGGATAAAGCTTAGAATATTGTTTGTCCTAGGTGTACACAATCTGGTCCATTTGTACATTATATATGTGTATTCAAGTACAGATCCTCTTCCCATGTAAAATGTTACAGAGGGTTCCGCAGACCTCCCTTGCTATATGGTCGGTCTTTTCGAGATATGTATATAATATGCGTTTGTATACATATAGTAACACTAATCTTAATTTATCCATTCCCCCCACCTTTCCTTTTAGATGAGCCTAGTTTGTTTTCTAAGTCTGTGAGTGTCTTTCTCTGTGGACATATGTTCATTTGTGTCAGTTATTAGATAACGCCTATACGTGATATCATAGAATATAGGTCTTTTGCTTTCCGACTTACCTCATGTTTCGTGATTATCTCCAGACTTATTTGTGGTGCCTCAGAGAGCAATGGTTCATTGTTTTCCATGGCTAATATTCCATTGTGTACATGGACCACTTCTTCTTTATCCATTCACCTCTTGTTGGACATTTTGATTGCTTCAATGTCTTGGCTATTGTGAATAAGGCTGCACTGCAGCTTTTTCGGTCTGTGTCTTCTCGATTCTTGTCTTCTCAGGTGAGAGGTCCAATGGTGCGCCTGCTGGATTGAATGGTACCTCCATTTTTACTTTTAAACACAGCTCCTTTCTGTTCTCATTATTGCCTGTTACCCCTTTACGTCTCACCAGCAGGTAGAGGGTACAAAGTTCTCTAAAACCCCTTCAGCATTTATCGTTTGTAGACTTTTTGCTGATGGTCAGGCGACTGGGGTAGGTTGAAACTTTTTGTAGATTAGATTGCATGGGTCTAACACTCCCTGAGGTTGAGATTTTATCCATTTCCCTTTTTTTTTAAAAAGAGCGTGAGTAAAACTTAACTCTTCATACTCTCTTCTTGAAACATTTGCCTGTTTTGAGTTTTTTCGTCCTTTCCCTACTTCAGCACAATTTTTTAGGGCAGGTGTCCTTTAAAGCCCTGAGTCCTTGTGAATGTTAAGTGACCATTAGCTGTGAGTTTAAAGCTGTTCTTGCAGGAAACGGCCACAAGGTGGCAGCCTTTCCCCGTTACCAAATTTGGTTACTAGGGAAACAGAGCCTTAATGGAAGTGGTGTTCTAGGTTGTAAATTAGAATGGAATGTGCCAGGAGAAAGCCCTTTAAGTTTATGTCCTATTACTTCTTGTTCATAGTTGTAATTTACTTTTTATTTTTTATCCCAGCAAATATGACTACAATGGTTTGTTTGTTCTAGGTGTGCAAGATGTGGTTCTTTCACACATTTACATGTATCTATTCTTCCTCGCATCCTTTTCCCACGTAGGTCATGACACAATGTTGAGTAGTCTTCCCCTGGTCTTCCGTACGTCTTTGGTGGTTATATATTTCACCTGGTTTGTATATCTCTGTTAACCCCAATATGGTAATGTATCCAATCCTCATCCCTTTCTATGGGGTGAACCATAAGTTTTTTAATGAATCTGCGATTGCCTTTCTCTGTGGAAATATCTTCATTGGTATCAATTTTTAAGTAACTCCTAAAAGTGATGTGATAGGGTATGTGTCTTTTGCTTTCTCACTTACTATAGGAGGCGTGATTACGTCTGGACTCATCTATGGTGCTTGCAAATGGCATTGTTTCATTTTTTTCACTAGCGAATATTCCATCTGTACATGGAGGAGTTCTTCTTTGTCCCCCCGTCTGTTGGTGTACTTTTTGGTTACTTCCATATCTTGGCTATTGGAATACTGTGCAATGCAGATTTGCCTGCCTGTGTCTTTCCAATTATCTCTTCTTAGATTATAGGTCGAGGAGTGGGCCTGCTGGATCATATGGTAGATCGATGTTTACCTTTGTAAGGCACCTCCATTCTGTTCTCATTCGTGGCCCTTTCCAACTTACGTCCCACTTGAACTTGAGGGTATGCATTTCTCCACAACGCCTTCAGCATTTATTGTTTGTAGTTTTCTTGCTGATGGTTATTCTGACAAGTGTGAGCTGATACCTCTCTGTGCTTGAATTCGAATGTGCCACATGATCCGTTGAAGTTGAGCTTTAAGGCGTGTCCTTTTTATTTTTCAAGCTGTGATTACCCCTTAGTTCTTCAAAGTGTTCTCTTTAAGTATGTGTCACATTTTGAAATGTTTTGGCCATTACCTCCCTCAAGACATTTTGAGGGCAGGTTTCATTTACAGTTCTGCAGTACTTGTTCCTATGAAATGACCATTAGCACAGGCTTTAAAGCCGCTTTGGCAGGTAACTGCCAGAGGACGGCAGCCTTTCTATGTCCCCCACCCTGGTAACTAGGGAAAAGCCCTTGCGGCCTGTGGTGTTTCTCGGTTATAAGTTAGAGTGGAGTGTGCCCGGACAAACCCACACAAGCTGATGTCTCCTTACTTTTGTTGGATTTTGAAATTTAATTTTTATTTTTTATTGGAGTAATTTTCCACTGTGTACGTGGACCACTTCTACTTTGTGCATTCCTCGGTTGATGGACATTTTCATTGCTTCCAAGTGTTGGCTATGGTAAATATTGTTGGAGTGCAGGATTGCCAGCCTGTGACTTTTGGATTCTCATTTTCTCAGGTGATAGGCCCAGCAGTGGGTGTGATTGATTGACTGGTAGCACCGTGTTTCCCTTTTCAAAGCACCTTCTTTGTGTTTTCATTAGTGGCTCTTACCACGTCCCCCTTAGAATGGAGGGTACGCATTTCTCCACAATCGCTTCAGCATTTATTGTGTGCAGCATTTATGCTAATGGCCCTTCTGGCTGCTGTGAGCTGATAGGTTTTTGTAATCTGGGTTTGCATGTCTTTGAAAATTCGTAAAACTCATCATTTCTCTCCACCGTTTTCTTTTCCGTTAAAAAAAAGGAAACAATTGGGAGTACAATACAACCTTTGAAATTGTCTTCTGGGAAAGTGGCCCTCTTTTGAATTTTTTGGTCGATTTTCCACCCCAGAATTGTTTTAGAGAGCAGGTGTCATGTACCGAAATGCAGTTTGGCGAATATTTTGTGACCTTTAGCAATGGGTTTAAACCTGCTGTTGTGGGAAGTGGCCTCAAGGAGGCAGCATTTCTCCATTCCCAAAGCGGGGTACTAGGGCAGCAGAGCCTTTCTGGAAGTCATGTTCCTAGGTTGTAAATTACATTGGAATGTGCATGGAGAAACCCCCATAAGTTTATGTCTCATTATTTCTTCTTGGTTTTAATTTTTTTTTTATTTGGGATAAAGCTTAGAATATTGTTTGTCCTAGGTGTACACAATCTGGTCCATTTGTACATTATATATGTGTATTCAAGTACAGATCCTCTTCCCATGTAAAATGTTACAGAGGGTTCCGCAGACCTCCCTTGCTATATGGTCGGTCTTTTCGAGATATGTATATAATATGCGTTTGTATACATATAGTAACACTAATCTTAATTTATCCATTCCCCCCACCTTTCCTTTTAGATGAGCCTAGTTTGTTTTCTAAGTCTGTGAGTGTCTTTCTCTGTGGAAATATGTTCATTTGTGTCAGTTATTAGATAACGCCTATACGTGATATCATAGAATATAGGTCTTTTGCTTTCCGACTTACCTCATGTTTCGTGATTATCTCCAGACTTATTTGTGGTGCCTCAGAGAGCAATGGTTCATTGTTTTCCATGGCTAATATTCCATTGTGTACATGGACCACTTCTTCTTTATCCATTCACCTCTTGTTGGACATTTTGATTGCTTCAATGTCTTGGCTATTGTGAATAAGGCTGCACTGCAGCTTTTTCGGTCTGTGTCTTCTCGATTCTTGTCTTCTCAGGTGAGAGGTCCAATGGTGCGCCTGCTGGATTGAATGGTACCTCCATTTTTACTTTTAAACACAGCTCCTTTCTGTTCTCATTATTGCCTGTTACCCCTTTACGTCTCACCAGCAGGTAGAGGGTACAAAGTTCTCTAAAACCCCTTCAGCATTTATCGTTTGTAGACTTTTTGCTGATGGTCAGGCGACTGGGGTAGGTTGAAACTTTTTGTAGATTAGATTGCATGGGTCTAACACTCCCTGAGGTTGAGATTTTATCCATTTCCCTTTTTTTTTAAAAAGAGCGTGAGTAAAACTTAACTCTTCATACTCTCTTCTTGAAACATTTGCCTGTTTTGAGTTTTTTCGTCCTTTCCCTACTTCAGCACAATTTTTTAGGGCAGGTGTCCTTTAAAGCCCTGAGTCCTTGTGAATGTTAAGTGACCATTAGCTGTGAGTTTAAAGCTGTTCTTGCAGGAAACGGCCACAAGGTGGCAGCCTTTCCCCGTTACCAAATTTGGTTACTAGGGAAACAGAGCCTTAAAGGAAGTGGTGTTCTAGGTTGTAAATTAGAATGGAATGTGCCAGGAGAAAGCCCTTTAAGTTTATGTCCTATTACTTCTTGTTCATAGTTGTAATTTACTTTTTATTTTTTATCCCAGCAAATATGACTACAATGGTTTGTTTGTTCTAGGTGTGCAAGATGTGGTTCTTTCACACATTTACATGTATCTATTCTTCCTCGCATCCTTTTCCCACGTAGGTCATGACACAATGTTGAGTAGTCTTCCCCTGGTCTTCCGTACGTCTTTGGTGGTTATATATTTCACCTGGTTTGTATATCTCTGTTAACCCCAATATGGTAATGTATCCAATCCTCATCCCTTTCTATGGGGTGAACCATAAGTTTTTTAATGAATCTGCGATTGCCTTTCTCTGTGGAAATATCTTCATTGGTATCAATTTTTAAGTAACTCCTAAAAGTGATGTGATAGGATATGTGTCTTTTGCTTTCTCACTTACTATAGGAGGCGTGATTACGTCTGGACTCATCTATGGTGCTTGCAAATGGCATTGTTTCATTTTTTTCACTAGCGAATATTCCATCTGTACATGGAGGAGTTCTTCTTTGTCCCCCCGTCTGTTGGTGTACTTTTTGGTTACTTCCATATCTTGGCTATTGGAATACTGTGCAATGCAGATTTGCCTGCCTGTGTCTTTCCAATTATCTCTTCTTAGATTATAGGTCGAGGAGTGGGCCTGCTGGATCATATGGTAGATCGATGTTTACCTTTGTAAGGCACCTCCATTCTGTTCTCATTCGTGGCCCTTTCCAACTTACGTCCCACTTGAACTTGAGGGTATGCATTTCTCCACAACGCCTTCAGCATTTATTGTTTGTAGTTTTCTTGCTGATGGTTATTCTGACAAGTGTGAGCTGATACCTCTCTGTGCTTGAATTCGAATGTGCCACATGATCCGTTGAAGTTGAGCTTTAAGGCATGTCCTTTTTATTTTTCAAGCTGTGATTACCCCTTAGTTCTTCAAAGTGTTCTCTTTAAGTATGTGTCACATTTTGAAATGTTTTGGCCATTACCTCCCTCAAGACATTTTGAGGGCAGGTTTCATTTACAGTTCTGCAGTACTTGTTCCTATGAAATGACCATTAGCACAGGCTTTAAAGCCGCTTTGGCAGGTAACTGCCAGAGGACGGCAGCCTTTCTATGTCCCCCACCCTGGTAACTAGGGAAAAGCCCTTGCGGCCTGTGGTGTTTCTCGGTTATAAGTTAGAGTGGAGTGTGCCCGGACAAACCCACACAAGCTGATGTCTCCTTACTTTTGTTGGATTTTGAAATTTAATTTTTATTTTTTATTGGAGTAATTTTCCACTGTGTACGTGGACCACTTCTACTTTGTGCATTCCTCGGTTGATGGACATTTTCATTGCTTCCAAGTGTTGGCTATGGTAAATATTGTTGGAGTGCAGGATTGCCAGCCTGTGACTTTTGGATTCTCATTTTCTCAGGTGATAGGCCCAGCAGTGGGTGTGATTGATTGACTGGTAGCACCGTGTTTCCCTTTTCAAAGCACCTTCTTTGTGTTTTCATTAGTGGCTCTTACCACGTCCCCCTTAGAATGGAGGGTACGCATTTCTCCACAATCGCTTCAGCATTTATTGTGTGCAGCATTTATGCTAATGGCCCTTCTGGCTGCTGTGAGCTGATAGGTTTTTGTAATCTGGGTTTGCATGTCTTTGAAAATTCGTAAGACTCATCATTTCTCTCCACCGTTTTCTTTTCCGTTAAAAAAAAGGAAACAATTGGGAGTACAATACAACCTTTGAAATTGTCTTCTGGGAAAGTGGCCCTCTTTTGAATTTTTTGGTCGATTTTCCACCCCAGAATTGTTTTAGAGAGCAGGTGTCATGTACCGAAATGCAGTTTGGCGAATATTTTGTGACCTTTAGCAATGGGTTTAAAGCTGCTGTTGTGGGAAGTGGCCTCAAGGAGGCAGCATTTCTCCATTCCCAAAGCGGGGTACTAGGGCAGCAGAGCCTTTCTGGAAGTCATGTTCCTAGGTTGTAAATTACATTGGAATGTGCATGGAGAAACCCCCATAAGTTTATGTCTCATTATTTCTTCTTGGTTTTAATTTTTTTTTTATTTGGGATAAAGCTTAGAATATTGTTTGTCCTAGGTGTACACAATCTGGTCCATTTGTACATTATATATGTGTATTCAAGTACAGATCCTCTTCCCATGTAAAATGTTACAGAGGGTTCCGCAGACCTCCCTTGCTATATGGTCGGTCTTTTCGAGATATGTATATAATATGCGTTTGTATACATATAGTAACACTAATCTTAATTTATCCATTCCCCCCACCTTTCCTTTTAGATGAGCATAGTTTGTTTTCTAAGTCTGTGAGTGTCTTTCTCTGTGGAAATATGTTCATTTGTGTCAGTTATTAGATAACGCCTATAAGTGATATCATAGAATATAGGTCTTTTGCTTTCTGAATTACCTCATGTTTCATGATTATCTCCAGACTCATTTCTGGTGCCTCAGAGAGCAATGGTTCATTGTTTTCCATGGCTAATATTCCATTGTGTACATGGACCACTTCTTCTTTATCCATTCACCTCTTGTTGGACATTTTGATTGCTTCACTGTCTTGGCTATTGTGAATAAGGCTGCACTGCAGCTTTTGCGGCCTGTGTCTTCTCGATTCTTGTCTTCTCAGGTGAGAGGTCCAATGGTGCGCCTGCTGGATTGAATGGTACCTCCATTTTTACTTTTAAACACAGCTCCTTTCTGTTCTCATTATTGCCTGTTACCCCTTTACGTCTCACCAGCAGGTAGAGGGTACAAAGTTCTCTAAAACCCCTTCAGCATTTATCGTTTGTAGACTTTTTGCTGATGGTCAGTCGACTGGGGTAAGTTGAAACTTTTTGTAGATTAGATTGCATGGGTCTAACACTCCCTGAGGTTGAGATTTTATCCATTTCCCTTTTTTTTTAAAAAGAGCGTGAGTAAAACTTAACTCTTCATACTCTTTCTTGAAACATTTGCCTGTTTTGAGTTTTTTCGTCCTTTCCCTACTTCAGCACAATTTTTTAGGGCAGGTGTCCTTTAAAGCCCTGAGTCCTTGTGAATGTTAAGTGACCATTAGCTGTGAGTTTAAAGCTGTTCTTGCAGGAAACGGCCACAAGGTGGCAGCCTTTCCCCGTTACCAAATTTGGTTACTAGGGAAACAGAGCCTTAAAGGAAGTGGTGTTCTAGGTTGTAAATTAAAATGGAATGTGCCAGGAGAAAGCCCTTTAAGTTTATGTCCTATTACTTCTTGTTCATAGTTGTAAATTACTTTTTATTTTTTATCCCAGCAAATATGACTACAATGGTTTGTTTGTTCTAGGTGTGCAAGATGTGGTTCTTTCACACATATACATGTATCTATTCTTCCTCGCATCCTTTTCCCACGTAGGTCATGACACAATGTTGAGTAGTCTTCCCCTGGTCTTCCGTACGTCTTTGGTGGTTATATATTTCACCTGGTTTGTATATCTCTGTTAACCCCAATATGGTAATGTATCCAATCCTCATCCCTTTCTATGGGGTGAACCATAAGTTTTTTAATGAATCTGCGATTGCCTTTCTCTGTGGAAATATCTTCATTGGTATCAATTTTTAAGTAACTCCTAAAAGTGATGTGATAGGATATGTGTCTTTTGCTTTCTCACTTACTATAGGAGGCGTGATTACGTCTGGACTCATGTATGGTGCTTGCAAATGGCATTGTTTCATTTTTTTCACTAGCGAATATTCCATCTGTACATGGAGGAGTTCTTCTTTGTCCCCCCATCAGTTGGTGGACTTTTTGGTTACTTCCATATCTTGGCTATTGGAATACTGTGCAATGCAGATTTGCCTGCCTGTGTCTTTCCAATTATCTCTTCTTAGATTATAGGTCGAGGAGTGGGCCTGCTGGATCATATGGTAGATCGATGTTTACCTTTGTAAGGCACCTCCATTCTGTTCTCATTCTTGGCCCTTTCCAACTTACGTCCCACTTGAACTTGAGGGTATGCATTTCTCCACAACGCCTTCAGCATTTATTGTTTGTAGTTTTCTTGCTGATGGTTATTCTGACAAGTGTGAGCTGATACCTCTCTGTGCTTGAATTCGAATGTGCCACATGATCCGTTGAAGTTGAGCTTTAAGGCGTGTCCTTTTTATTTTTCAAGCTGTGATTACCCCTTAGTTCTTCAAAGTGTTCTCTTTAAGTATGTGTCACATTTTGAAATGTTTTGGCCATTACCTCCCTCAAGACATTTTGAGGGCAGGTTTCATTTACAGTTCTGCAGTACTTGTTCCTATGAAATGACCATTAGCACAGGCTTTAAAGCCGCTTTGGCAGGTAACTGCCAGAGGACAGCAGCCTTTCTATGTCTCCCACCCTGGTAACTAGGGAAAAGCCCTTGCGGCCTGTGGTGTTTCTCGGTTATAAATTAGAGTGGAGTGTGCCCGGACAAACCCACACAAGCTGATGTCTCCTTACTTTTGTTGGATTTTGAAATTTAATTTTTATTTTTTATTGGAGTAATTTTCCACTGTGTACGTGGACCACTTCTACTTTGTGCATTCCTCGGTTGATGGACATTCTCATTGCTTCCAAGTGTTGGCTATGGTAAATATTGTTGGAGTGCAGGATTGCCAGCCTGTGACTTTTGGATTCTCATTTTCTCAGGTGATAGGCCCAGCAGTGGGTGTGATTGATTGACTGCTAGCACCGTGTTTCCCTTTTCAAAGCACCTTCTTTGTGTTTTCATTAGTGGCTCTTACCACATCCCCCTTAGAATGGAGGGTACGCATTTCTCCACAATCGCTTCAGCATTTATTGTGTGCAGCATTTATGCTAATGGCCCTTCTGGCTGCTGTGAGCTGATAGGTTTTTGTAATCTGGGTTTGCATGTCTTTGAAAATTCGTAAAACTCATCATTTCTCTCTACCGTTTTCTTTTCTGTTAAAAAAAAGGAAACTATTGGGAGTACAATACAACTCTTGAAATTGTCGTCTTGGAAGGTGGCCCTCTTTTGAATTTTTTGGTCGATTTTCCACCCATGAATTGTATTAGAGAGCAGGTGTCATTTACCGAAATGCAGTTTGGCGAATATTTTGTGACCTTTAGCAATGGGTTTAAAGCTGCTGTTGTGGGAAGTGGCCTCAATGAGGCAGCATTTCTCCATTCCCAAAGCGGGGTACTAGGGCAGCAGAGCCTTTCTGGAAGTCATGTTCCTAGGTTGTAAATTACATTGGAATGTGCATGGAGAAACCCCCATAAGTTTATGTCTCATTATTTCTTCTTGGTTTTAATTTTTTTTTTATTTGGGATAAAGCTTAGAATATTGTTTGTCCTAGGTGTACACAATCTGGTCCATTTGTACATTATATATGTGTATTCAAGTACAGATCCTCTTCCCATGTAAAATGTTACAGAGTGTTCCGCAGACCTCCCTTGCTATATGGTCGGTCTTTTCGAGATATGTATATAATATGCGTTTGTATACATATAGTAACACTAATCTTAATTTATCCATTCCCCCCACCTTTCCTTTTAGATGAGCATAGTTTGTTTTCTAAGTCTGTGAGTGTCTTTCTCTGTGGAAATATGTTCATTTGTGTCAGTTATTAGATAACGCCTATAAGTGATATCATAGAATATAGGTCTTTTGCTTTCTGACTTACCTCATGTTTCATGATTATCTCCAGACTCATTTGTGGTGCCTCAGAGAGCAATGGTTCATTGTTTTCCATGGCTAATATTCCATTGTGTACATGGACCACTTCTTCTTTATCCATTCACCTCTTGTTGGACATTTTGATTGCTTCACTGTCTTGGCTATTGTGAATAAGGCTGCACTGCAGCTTTTGCGGCCTGTGTCTTCTCGATTCTTGTCTTCTCAGGGGAGAGGTCCAATGGTGCGCCTGCTGGATTGAATGGTACCTCCATTTTTACTTTTAAACACAGCTCCTTTCTGTTCTCATTATTGCCTGTTACCCCTTTTCGTCTCACCAGCAGGTAGAGGGTACAAAGTTCTCTAAAACCCCTTCAGCATTTATCGTTTGTAGACTTTTTGCTGATGGTCAGTCGACTGGGGTAAGTTGAAACTTTTTGTAGATTAGATTGCATGGGTCTAACACTCCCTGAGGTTGAGATTTTATCCAGTTCCCTTTTTTTTAAAAAAGAGCGTGAGTAAAACTTAACTCTTCATACTCTCTTCTTGAAACATTTGCCTGTTTTGAGTTTTTTCGTCCTTTCCCTACTTCAGCACAATTTTTTAGGGCAGGTGTCCTTTAAAGCCCTGAGTCCTTGTGAATGTTAAGTGACCATTAGCTGTGAGTTTAAAGCTGTTCTTGCAGGAAACGGCCACAAGGTGGCAGCCTTTCCCCGTTACCAAATTTGGTTACTAGGGAAACAGAGCCTTAAAGGAAGTGGTGTTCTAGGTTGTAAATTAAAATGGAATGTGCCAGGAGAAAGCCCTTTAAGTTTATGTCCTATTACTTCTTGTTCATAGTTGTAATTTACTTTTTATTTTTTATCCCAGCAAATATGACTACAATGGTTTGTTTGTTCTAGGTGTGCAAGATGTGGTTCTTTCACACATATACATGTATCTATTCTTCCTCGCATCCTTTTCCCACGTAGGTCATGACACAATGTTGAGTAGTCTTCCCCTGGTCTTCCGTACGTCTTTGGTGGTTATATATTTCACCTGGTTTGTATATCTCGGTTAACCCCAATATGGTAATGTATCCAATCCTCATCCCTTTCTATGGGGTGAACCATAAGTTTTTTAATGAATCTGCGATTGCCTTTCTCTGTGGAAATATCTTCATTGGTATCAATTTTTAAGTAACTCCTAAAAGTGATGTGATAGGATATGTGTCTTTTGCTTTCTCACTTACAACAGGAGGCGTGATTACGTCTGGACTCATGTATGGTGCTTGCAAATGGCATTGTTTCATTTTTTTCACTAGCGAATATTCCATCTGTACATGGAGGAGTTCTTCTTTGTCCCCCCATCAGTTGGTGGACATTTTGGTTACTTCCATATCTTTTCCATTGTAATACTGTGCAATGCAGATTTGCCTGCCTGTGTCTTTCCAATTATCTCTTCTTAGATTATAGGTCGAGGAGTGGGCCTGCTGGATCATATGGTAGATCTTTGTTTACCTTTGTAAGGCACCTCCATTCCGTTCTCATTCGTGGCCCTTTCCAACTTACGTCCCACTTGAACTTGAGGGTATGCATTTCTCCACAACGCCTTCAGCATTTATTGTTTGTAGTTTTCTTTCTGATGGTTATTCTGACAAGTGTGAGCTGATACCTCTCTGTGCTTGAATTCGAATGTGCCACATGATCCGTTGAAGTTGAGCTTTAAGGCATGTCCTTTTTATTTTTCAAGCTGTGATTACCTCTTAGTTCTTCAAAGTGTTCTCTTTAAGTATGTGTCACATTTTGAAATGTTTTGGCCATTACCTCCCTCAAGACATTTTGAGGGCAGGTTTCATTTACAGTTCTGCAGTACTTGTTCCTATGAAATGACCATTAGCACAGGCTTTAAAGCCGCTTTGGCAGGTAACTGCCAGAGGACGGCAGCCTTTCTATGTCCCCCACCCTGGTAACTAGGGAAAAGCCCTTGCGGCCTGTGGTGTTTCTCGGTTATAAATTAGAGTGGAGTGTGCCCGGACAAACCCACACAAGCTGATGTCTCCTTACTTTTGTTGGATTTTGAAATTTAATTTTTATTTTTTATTGGAGTAATTTTCCACTGTGTACGTGGACCACTTCTACTTTGTGCATTCCTCGGTTGATGGACATTTTCATTGCTTCCAAGTGTTGGCTATGGTAAATATTGTTGGAGTGCAGGATTGCCAGCCTGTGACTTTTGGATTCTCATTTTCTCAGGTGATAGGCCCAGCAGTGGGTGTGATTGATTGACTGCTAGCACCGTGTTTCCCTTTTCAAAGCACCTTCTTTGTGTTTTCATTAGTGGCTCTTACCACATCCCCCTTAGAATGGAGGGTACGCATTTCTCCACAATCGCTTCAGCATTTATTGTGTGCAGCATTTATGCTAATGGCCCTTCTGGCTGCTGTGAGCTGATAGGTTTTTGTAATCTGGGTTTGCATGTCTTTGAAAATTCGTAAAACTCATCATTTCTCTCCACCGTTTTCTTTTCCGTTAAAAAAAAGGAAACAATTGGGAGTACAATACAACTCTTGAAATTGTCGTCTTGGAAGGTGGCCCTCTTTTGAATTTTTTGGTCGATTTTCCACCCCTGAATTGTTTTAGAGAGCAGGTGTCATTTACCGAAATGCAGTTTGGCGAATATTTTGTGACCTTTAGCAATGGGTTTAAAGCTGCTGTTGTGGGAAGTGGCCTCAAGGAGGCAGCATTTCTCCATTCCCAAAGCTGGGTACTAGGGCAGCAGAGCCTTTCTGGAAGTCATGTTCCTAGGTTGTAAATTACATTGGAATGTGCATGGAGAAACCCCCATAAGTTTATGTCTCATTATTTCTTCTTGGTTTTAATTTTTTTTTTTTTATTTGGGGTAAAGCTTAGAATATTGTTTGTCCTAGGTGTACACAATCTGGTCCATTTGTACATTATATATGTGTATTCAAGTACAGATCCTCTTCCCATGTAAAATGTTACAGAGGGTTCCGCAGACCTCCCTTGCTATATGGTCGGTCTTTTCGAGATATGTATATAATATGCGTTTGTATACATATAGTAACACTAATCTTAATTTATCCATTCCCCCCACCTTTCCTTTTAGATGAGCATAGTTTGTTTTCTAAGTCTGTGAGTGTCTTTCTCTGTGGAAATATGTTCATTTGTGTCAGTTATTAGATAACGCCTATAAGTGATATCACAGAATATAGGTCTTTTGCTTTCTGAATTACCTCATGTTTCATGATTATCTCCAGACTCATTTGTGGTGCCTCAGAGAGCAATGGTTCATTGTTTTCCATGGCTAATATTCCATTGTGTACATGGACCACTTCTTCTTTATCCATTCACCTCTTGTTGGACATTTTGATTGCTCCACTGTCTTGGCTATTGTGAATAAGGCTGCAGTGCAGATTTTGCGGCCTGTTTCTTCTCGATTCTTGTCTTCTCAGGTGAGAGGTCCAATGGTGCGCCTGGTGGATTGAATGGTACCTCCATTTTTACTTTTAAACACAGCTCCTTTCTGTTCTCATTATTGCCTGTTACCCCTTTACGTCTCACCAGCAGGTAGAGGGTACAAAGTTCTCTAAAACCCCTTCAGCATTTATCGTTTGTAGACTTTTTGCTGATGGTCAGTCGACTGGGGTAAGTTGAAACGTTTTGTAGATTAGATTGCATGGGTCTAACACTCCCTGAGGTTGAGATTTTATCCAGTTCCCTTTTTTTTAAAAAAGAGCGTGAGTAAAACTTAACTCTTCATACTCTCTTCTTGAAACATTTGCCTGTTTTGAGTTTTTTCGTCCTTTCCCTACTTCAGCACAATTTTTTAGGGCAGGTGTCCTTTAAAGCCCTGAGTCCTTGTGAATGTTAAGTGACCATTAGCTGTGAGTTTAAAGCTGTTCTTGCAGGAAACGGCCACAAGGTGGCAGCCTTTCCCCGTTACCAAATTTGGTTACTAGGGAAACAGAGCCTTAAAGGAAGTGGTGTTCTAGGTTGTAAATTAAAATGGAATGTGCCAGGAGAAAGCCCTTTAAGTTTATGTCCTATTACTTCTTGTTCATAGTTGTAATTTACTTTTTATTTTTTATCCCAGCAAATATGACTACAATGGTTTGTTTGTTCTAGGTGTGCAAGATGTGGTTCTTTCACACATATACATGTATCTATTCTTCCTCGCATCCTTTTCCCACGTAGGTCATGACACAATGTTGAGTAGTCTTCCCCTGGTCTTCCGTACGTCTTTGGTGGTTATATATTTCACCTGGTTTGTATATCTCTGTTAACCCCAATATGGTAATGTATCCAATCCTCATCCCTTTCTATGGGGTGAACCATAAGTTTTTTAATGAATCTGCGATTGCCTTTCTCTGTGGAAATATCTTCATTGGTATCAATTTTTAAGTAACTCCTAAAAGTGATGTGATAGGATATGTGTCTTTTGCTTTCTCACTTACTATAGGAGGCGTGATTACGTCTGGACTCATCTATGGTGCTTGCAAAGGGCATTGTTTCATTTTTTTCACTAGCGAATATTCCATCTGTACATGGAGGAGTTCTTCTTTGTCCCCCCGTCTGTTGGTGGACTTTTTGGTTACTTCCATATCTTGGCTATTGGAATACTGTGCAATGCAGATTTGCCTGCCTGTGTCTTTCCAATTATCTCTTCTTAGATTATAGGTCGAGGAGTGGGCCTGCTGGATCATATGGTAGATCGATGTTTACCTTTGTAAGGCACCTCCATTCTGTTCTCATTCTTGGCCCTTTCCAACTTATGTCCCACTTGAACTTGAGGGTATGCATTTCTCCACAACGCCTTCAGCATTTATTGTTTGTAGTTTTCTTGCTGATGGTTATTCTGACAAGTGTGAGCTGATACCTCTCTGTGCTTGAATTCGAATGTGCCACATGATCCGTTGAAGTTGAGCTTTAAGGCGTGTCCTTTTTATTTTTCAAGCTGTGATTACCCCTTAGTTCTTCAAAGTGTTCTCTTTAAGTATGTGTCACATTTTGAAATGTTTTGGCCATTACCTCCCTCAAGACATTTTGAGGGCAGGTTTCATTTACAGTTCTGCAGTACTTGTTCCTATGAAATGACCATTAGCACAGGCTTTAAAGCCGCTTTGGCAGGTAACTGCCAGAGGACAGCAGCCTTTCTATGTCCCCCACCCTGGTAACTAGGGAAAAGCCCTTGCGGCCTGTGGTGTTTCTCGGTTATAAATTAGAGTGGAGTGTGCCCGGACAAACCCACACAAGCTGATGTCTCCTTATTTCTGTTGGATTTTGAAATTTAATTTTTAGTTTTTATTGGAGTAATTTTCCACTGTGTATGTGGACCACTTCTACTTTGTGCATTCCTCGGTTGATGGACATTCTCATTGCTTCCAAGTGTTGGCTATGGTAAATATTGTTGGAGTGCAGGATTGCCAGCCTGTGACTTTTGGATTCTCATTTTCTCAGGTGATAGGCCCAGCAGTGGGTGTGATTGATTGACTGCTAGCACCGTGTTTCCCTTTTCAAAGCACCTTCTTTGTGTTTTCATTAGTGGCTCTAACCACATCCCCCTTAGAATGGAGGGTACGCATTTCTCCACAATCGCTTCAGCATTTATTGTGTGCAGCATTTATGCTAATGGTCCTTCTGGCTGCTGTGAGCTGATAGGTTTTTGTAATCTGGGTTTGCATGTCTTTGAAAATTCGTAAAACTCATCATTTCTCTCTACCGTTTTCTTTTCTCTTAAAAAAAAAGGAAACTATTGGGAGTACAATACAACTCTTGAAATTGTCGTCTTGGAAGGTGGCCCTCTTTTGAATTTTTTGGTCGATTTTCCACCCCTGAATTGTTTTAGAGAGCAGGTGTCATTTACCGAAATGCAGTTTGGCGAATATTTTGTGACCTTTAGCAATGGGTTTAAAGCTGCTGTTGTGGGAAGTGGCCTCAAGGAGGCAGCATTTCTCCATTCCCAAAGCGGGGTACTAGGGCAGCAGAGCCTTTCTGGAAGTCATGTTCCTAGGTTGTAAATTACATTGGAATGTGCATGGAGAAACCCCCATAAGTTTATGTCTCATTATTTCTTCTTGGTTTTAATTTTTTTTTTTTTTATTTGGGATAAAGCTTAGAATATTGTTTGTCCTAGGTGTACACAATCTGGTCCATTTGTACATTATATATGTGTATTCAAGTACAGATCCTCTTCCCATGTAAAATGTTACAGAGGGTTCCGCAGACCTCCCTTGCTATATGGTCGGTCTTTTCGAGATATGTATATAATATGCGTTTGTATACATATAGTAACACTAATCTTAATTTATCCATTCCCCCCACCTTTCCTTTTAGATGAGCATAGTTTGTTTTCTAAGTCTGTGAGTGTCTTTCTCTGTGGAAATATGTTCATTTGTGTCAGTTATTAGATAACGCCTATAAGTGATATCATAGAATATAGGTCTTTTGCTTTCTGACTTACCTCATGTTTCATGATTATCTCCAGACTCATTTGTGGTGCCTCAGAGAGCAATGGTTCATTGTTTTCCATGGCTAATATTCCATTGTGTACATGGACCACTTCTTCTTTATCCATTCACCTCTTGTTGGACATTTTGATTGCTTCACTGTCTTGGCAATTGTGAATAAGGCTGCACTGCAGCTTTTGCGGCCTGTGTCTTCTCGATTCTTGTCTTCTCAGGGGAGAGGTCCAATGGTGCGCCTGCTGGATTGAATGGTACCTCCATTTTTACTTTTAAACACAGCTCCTTTCTGTTCTCATTATTGCCTGTTACCCCTTTACGTCTCACCAGCAGGTAGAGGGTACAAAGTTCTCTAAAACCCCTTCAGCATTTATCGTTTGTAGACTTTTTGCTGATGGTCAGTCGACTGGGGTAAGTTGAAACTTTTTGTAGATTAGATTGCATGGGTCTAACACTCCCTGAGGTTGAGATTTTATCCATTTCCTTTTTTTTTTAAAAAGAGCGTGAGTAAAACTTAACTCTTCATACTCTCTTCTTGAAACATTTGCCTGTTTTGATTTTTTTCGTCCTTTCCCTACTTCAGCACATTTTTTTAGGGCAGGTGTCCTTTAAAGCCCTGAGTCCTTGTGAATGTTAAGTGACCATTAGCTGTGAGTTTAAAGCTGTTCTTGCAGGAAACGGCCACAAGGTGGCAGCCTTTCCCCGTTACCAAATTTGGTTACTAGGGAAACAGAGCCTTAATGGAAGTGGTGTTCTAGGTTGTAAATTAGAATGGAATGTGCCAGGAGAAAGCCCTTTAAGTTTATGTCCTATTACTTCTTGTTCATAGTTGTAATTTACTTTTGATTTTTTATCCCAGCAAATATGACTACAATGGTTTGTTTGTTCTAGGTGTGCAAGATGTGGTTCTTTCACACATATACATGTATCTATTCTTCCTCGCATCCTTTTCCCACGTAGGTCATGACACAATGTTGAGTAGTCTTCCCCTGGTCTTCCGTACGTCTTTGGTGGTTATATATTTCACCTGGTTTGTATATCTCTGTTAACCCCAATATGGTAATGTATCCAATCCTCATCCCTTTCTATGGGGTGAACCATAAGTTTTTTAATGAATCTGCGATTGCCTTTCTCTGTGGAAATATCTTCATTGGTATCAATTTTTAAGTAACTCCTAAAAGTGATGTGATAGGATATGTGTCTTTTGCTTTCTCACTTACTATAGGAGGCGTGATTACGTCTGGACTCATCTATGGTGCTTGCAAATGGCATTGTTTCATTTTTTTCACTAGCGAATATTCCATCTGTACATGGAGGAGTTCTTCTTTGTCCCCCCATCTGTTGGTGGACTTTTTGGTTACTTCCATATCTTGGCTATTGGAATACTGTGCAATGCAGATTTGCCTGCCTGTGTCTTTCCAATTATCTCTTCTTAGATTATAGGTCGAGGAGTGGGCCTGCTGGATCATATGGTAGATCGATGTTTACCTTTGTAAGGCACCTCCATTCTGTTCTCATTCTTGGCCCTTTCCAACTTACGTCCCACTTGAACTTGAGGGTATGCATTTCTCCACAACGCCTTCAGCATTTATTGTTTGTAGTTTTCTTGCTGATGGTTATTCTGACAAGTGTGAGCTGATACCTCTCTGTGCTTGAATTCGAATGTGCCACATGATCCGTTGAAGTTGAGCTTTAAGGCGTGTCCTTTTTATTTTTCAAGCTGTGATTACCCCTTAGTTCTTCAAAGTGTTCTCTTTAAGTATGTGTCACATTTTGAAATGTTTTGGCCATTACCTCCCTCAAGACATTTTGAGGGCAGGTTTCATTTACAGTTCTGCAGTACTTGTTCCTATGAAATGACCATTAGCACAGGCTTTAAAGCCGCTCTGGCAGGTAACTGCCAGAGGACAGCAGCCTTTCTATGTCTCCCACCCTGGTAACTAGGGAAAAGCCCTTGCGGCCTGTGGTGTTTCTCGGTTATAAATTAGAGTGGAGTGTGCCCGGACAAACCCACACAAGCTGATGTCTCCTTACTTTTGTTGGATTTTGAAATTTAATTTTTATTTTTTATTGGAGTAATTTTCCACTGTGTACGTGGACCACTTCTACTTTGTGCATTCCTCGGTTGATGGACATTCTCATTGCTTCCAAGTGTTGGCTATGGTAAATATTGTTGGAGTGCAGGATTGCCAGCCTGTGACTTTTGGATTCTCATTTTCTCAGGTGATAGGCCCAGCAGTGGGTGTGATTGATTGACTGCTAGCACCGTGTTTCCCTTTTCAAAGCACCTTCTTTGTGTTTTCATTAGTGGCTCTTACCACATCCCCCTTAGAATGGAGGCTACGCATTTCTCCACAATCGCTTCAGCATTTATTGTGTGCAGCATTTATGCTAATGGCCCTTCTGGCTGCTGTGAGCTGATAGGTTTTTGTAATCTGGGTTTGCATGTCTTTGGAAATTCGTAAAACTCATCATTTCTCTCTACCGTTTTCTTTTCTGTTAAAAAAAAGGAAACTATTGGGAGTACAATACAACTCTTGAAATTGTCGTCTTGGAAGGTGGCCCTCTTTTGAATTTTTTGGTCGATTTTCCACCCATGAATTGTATTAGAGAGCAGGTGTCATTTACCGAAATGCAGTTTGGCGAATATTTTGTGACCTTTAGCAATGGGTTTAAAGCTGCTGTTGTGGGAAGTGGCCTCAATGAGGCAGCATTTCTCCATTCCCAAAGCGGGGTACTAGGGCAGCAGAGCCTTTCTGGAAGTCATGTTCCTAGGTTGTAAATTACATTGGAATGTGCATGGAGAAACCCCCATAAGTTTATGTCTCATTATTTCTTCTTGGTTTTAATTTTTTTTTTATTTGGGATAAAGCTTAGAATATTGTTTGTCCTAGGTGTACACAATCTGGTCCATTTGTACATTATATATGTGTATTCAAGTACAGATCCTCTTCCCATGTAAAATGTTACAGAGTGTTCCGCAGACCTCCCTTGCTATATGGTCGGTCTTTTCGAGATATGTATATAATATGCGTTTGTATACATATAGTAACACTAATCTTAATTTATCCATTCCCCCCACCTTTCCTTTTAGATGAGCATAGTTTGTTTTCTAAGTCTGTGAGTGTCTTTCTCTGTGGAAATATGTTCATTTGTGTCAGTTATTAGATAACGCCTATAAGTGATATCATAGAATATAGGTCTTTTGCTTTCTGACTTACCTCATGTTTCATGATTATCTCCAGACTCATTTGTGGTGCCTCAGAGAGCAATGGTTCATTGTTTTCCATGGCTAATATTCCATTGTGTACATGGACCACTTCTTCTTTATCCATTCACCTCTTGTTGGACATTTTGATTGCTTCACTGTCTTGGCTATTGTGAATAAGGCTGCACTGCAGCTTTTGCGGCCTGTGTCTTCTCGATTCTTGTCTTCTCAGGGGAGAGGTCCAATGGTGCGCCTGCTGGATTGAATGGTACCTCCATTTTTACTTTTAAACACAGCTCCTTTCTGTTCTCATTATTGCCTGTTACCCCTTTTCGTCTCACCAGCAGGTAGAGGGTACAAAGTTCTCTAAAACCCCTTCAGCATTTATCGTTTGTAGACTTTTTGCTGATGGTCAGTCGACTGGGGTAAGTTGAAACTTTTTGTAGATTAGATTGCATGGGTCTAACACTCCCTGAGGTTGAGATTTTATCCAGTTCCCTTTTTTTTAAAAAAGAGCGTGAGTAAAACTTAACTCTTCATACTCTCTTCTTGAAACATTTGCCTGTTTTGAGTTTTTTCGTCCTTTCCCTACTTCAGCACAATTTTTTAGGGCAGGTGTCCTTTAAAGCCCTGAGTCCTTGTGAATGTTAAGTGACCATTAGCTGTGAGTTTAAAGCTGTTCTTGCAGGAAACGGCCACAAGGTGGCAGCCTTTCCCCGTTACCAAATTTGGTTACTAGGGAAACAGAGCCTTAAAGGAAGTGGTGTTCTAGGTTGTAAATTAAAATGGAATGTGCCAGGAGAAAGCCCTTTAAGTTTATGTCCTATTACTTCTTGTTCATAGTTGTAATTTACTTTTTATTTTTTATCCCAGCAAATATGACTACAATGGTTTGTTTGTTCTAGGTGTGCAAGATGTGGTTCTTTCACACATATACATGTATCTATTCTTCCTCGCATCCTTTTCCCACGTAGGTCATGACACAATGTTGAGTAGTCTTCCCCTGGTCTTCCGTACGTCTTTGGTGGTTATATATTTCACCTGGTTTGTATATCTCTGTTAACCCCAATATGGTAATGTATCCAATCCTCATCCCTTTCTATGGGGTGAACCATAAGTTTTTTAATGAATCTGCGATTGCCTTTCTCTGTGGAAATATCTTCATTGGTATCAATTTTTAAGTAACTCCTAAAAGTGATGTGATAGGATATGTGTCTTTTGCTTTCTCACTTACTACAGGAGGCGTGATTACGTCTGGACTCATGTATGGTGCTTGCAAATGGCATTGTTTCATTTTTTTCACTAGCGAATATTCCATCTGTACATGGAGGAGTTCTTCTTTGTCCCCCCATCTGTTGGTGGACATTTTGGTTACTTCCATATCTTTGCTATTGTAATACTGTGCAATGCAGATTTGCCTGCCTGTGTCTTTCCAATTATCTCTTCTTAGATTATAGGTCGAGGAGTGGGCCTGCTGGATCATATGGTAGATCTTTGTTTACCTTTGTAAGGCACCTCCATTCTGTTCTCATTCGTGGCCCTTTCCAACTTACGTCCCACTTGAACTTGAGGGTATGCATTTCTCCACAACGCCTTCAGCATTTATTGTTTGTAGTTTTCTTGCTGATGGTTATTCTGACAAGTGTGAGCTGATAGCTCTCTGTGCTTGAATTCTAATGTGCCACATGATCCGTTGAAGTTGAGCTTTAAGGCATGTCCTTTTTATTTTTCAAGCTGTGATTACCCCTTAGTTCTTCAAAGTGTTCTCTTTAAGTATGTGTCACATTTTGAAATGTTTTGGCCATTACCTCCCTCAAGACATTTTGAGGGCAGGTTTCATTTACAGTTCTGCAGTACTTGTTCCTATGAAATGACCATTAGCACAGGCTTTAAAGCCGCTTTGGCAGGTAACTGCCAGAGGACGGCAGCCTTTCTATGTCCCCCACCCTGGTAACTAGGGAAAAGCCCTTGCGGCCTGTGGTGTTTCTCGGTTATAAGTTAGAGTGGAGTGTGCCCGGACAAACCCACACAAGCTGATGTCTCCTTACTTTTGTTGGATTTTGAAATTTAATTTTTATTTTTTATTGGAGTAATTTTCCACTGTGTACGTGGACCACTTCTACTTTGTGCATTCCTCGGTTGATGGACATTTTCATTGCTTCCAAGTGTTGGCTATGGTAAATATTGTTGGAGTGCAGGATTGCCAGCCTGTGACTTTTGGATTCTCATTTTCTCAGGTGATAGGCCCAGCAGTGGGTGTGATTGATTGACTGGTAGCACCGTGTTTCCCTTTTCAAAGCACCTTCTTTGTGTTTTCATTAGTGGCTCTTACCACGTCCCCCTTAGAATGGAGGGTACGCATTTCTCCACAATCGCTTCAGCATTTATTGTGTGCAGCATTTATGCTAATGGCCCTTCTGGCTGCTGTGAGCTGATAGGTTTTTGTAATCTGGGATTGCATGTCTTTGAAAATTCGTAAAACTCATCATTTCTCTCCACCGTTTTCTTTTCCGTTAAAAAAAAGGAAACAATTGGGAGTACAATACAACCTTTGAAATTGTCTTCTGGGAAAGTGGCCCTCTTTTGAATTTTTTGGTCGATTTTCCACCCCAGAATTGTTTTAGAGAGCAGGTGTCATGTACCGAAATGCAGTTTGGCGAATATTTTGTGACCTTTAGCAATGGGTTTAAAGCTGCTGTTGTGGGAAGTGGCCTCAAGGAGGCAGCATTTCTCCATTCCCAAAGCGGGGTACTAGGGCAGCAGAGCCTTTCTGGAAGTCATGTTCCTAGGTTGTAAATTACATTGGAATGTGCATGGAGAAACCCCCATAAGTTTATGTCTCATTATTTCTTCTTGGTTTTAATTTTTTTTTTATTTGGGATAAAGCTTAGAATATTGTTTGTCCTAGGTGTACACAATCTGGTCCATTTGTACATTATATATGTGTATTCAAGTACAGATCCTCTTCCCATGTAAAATGTTACAGAGGGTTCCGCAGACCTCCCTTGCTATATGGTCGGTCTTTTCGAGATATGTATATAATATGCGTTTGTATACATATAGTAACACTAATCTTAATTTATCCATTACCCCCACCTTTCCTTTTAGATGAGCATAGTTTGTTTTCTAAGTCTGTGAGTGTCTTTCTCTGTGGAAATATGTTCATTTGTGTCAGTTATTAGATAACGCCTATAAGTGATATCATAGAATATAGGTCTTTTGCTTTCTGAATTACCTCATGTTTCATGATTATCTCCAGACTCATTTCTGGTGCCTCAGAGAGCAATGGTTCATTGTTTTCCATGGCTAATATTCCATTGTGTACATGGACCACTTCTTCTTTATCCATTCACCTCTTGTTGGACATTTTGATTGCTTCACTGTCTTGGCTATTGTGAATAAGGCTGCACTGCAGCTTTTGCGGCCTGTGTCTTCTCGATTCTTGTCTTCTCAGGTGAGAGGTCCAATGGTGCGCCTGCTGGATTGAATGGTACCTCCATTTTTACTTTTAAACACAGCTCCTTTCTGTTCTCATTATTGCCTGTTACCCCTTTACGTCTCACCAGCAGGTAGAGGGTACAAAGTTCTCTAAAACCCCTTCAGCATTTATCGTTTGTAGACTTTTTGCTGATGGTCAGTCGACTGGGGTTAGTTGAAACTTTTTGTAGATTAGATTGCATGGGTCTAACACTCCCTGAGGTTGAGATTTTATCCATTTCCCTTTTTTTTTAAAAAGAGCGTGAGTAAAACTTAACTCTTCATACTCTTTCTTGAAACATTTGCCTGTTTTGAGTTTTTTCGTCCTTTCCCTACTTCAGCACAATTTTTTAGGGCAGGTGTCCTTTAAAGCCCTGAGTCCTTGTGAATGTTAAGTGACCATTAGCTGTGAGTTTAAAGCTGTTCTTGCAGGAAACGGCCAAAAGGTGGCAGCCTTTCCCCGTTACCAAATTTGGTTACTAGGGAAACAGAGCCTTAAAGGAAGTGGTGTTCTAGGTTGTAAATTAAAATGGAATGTGCCAGGAGAAAGCCCTTTAAGTTTATGTCCTATTACTTCTTGTTCATAGTTGTAATTTACTTTTTATTTTTTATCCCAGCAAATATGACTACAATGGTTTGTTTGTTCTAGGTGTGCAAGATGTGGTTCTTTCACACATATACATGTATCTATTCTTCCTCGCATCCTTTTCCCACGTAGGTCATGACACAATGTTGAGTAGTCTTCCCCTGGTCTTCCGTACGTCTTTGGTGGTTATATATTTCACCTGGTTTGTATATCTCTGTTAACCCCAATATGGTAATGTATCCAATCCTCATCCCTTTCTATGGGGTGAACCATAAGTTTTTTAATGAATCTGCGATTGCCTTTCTCTGTGGAAATATCTTCATTGGTATCAATTTTTAAGTAACTCCTAAAAGTGATGTGATAGGATATGTGTCTTTTGCTTTCTCACTTACTATAGGAGGCGTGATTACGTCTGGACTCATGTATGGTGCTTGCAAATGGCATTGTTTCATTTTTTTCACTAGCGAATATTCCATCTGTACATGGAGGAGTTCTTCTTTGTCCCCCCATCAGTTGGTGGACATTTTGGTTACTTCCATATCTTTTCCATTGTAATACTGTGCAATGCAGATTTGCCTGCCTGTGTCTTTCCAATTATCTCTTCTTAGATTATAGGTCGAGGAGTGGGCCTGCTGGATCATATGGTAGATCTTTGTTTACCTTTGTAAGGCACCTCCATTCCGTTCTCATTCGTGGCCCTTTCCAACTTACGTCCCACTTGAACTTGAGGGTATGCATTTCTCCACAACGCCTTCAGCATTTATTGTTTGTAGTTTTCTTTCTGATGGTTATTCTGACAAGTGTGAGCTGATACCTCTCTGTGCTTGAATTCGAATGTGCCACATGATCCGTTGAAGTTGAGCTTTAAGGCATGTCCTTTTTATTTTTCAAGCTGTGATTACCTCTTAGTTCTTCAAAGTGTTCTCTTTAAGTATGTGTCACATTTTGAAATGTTTTGGCCATTACCTCCCTCAAGACATTTTGAGGGCAGGTTTCATTTACAGTTCTGCAGTACTTGTTCCTATGAAATGACCATTAGCACAGGCTTTAAAGCCGCTTTGGCAGGTAACTGCCAGAGGACGGCAGCCTTTCTATGTCCCCCACCCTGGTAACTAGGGAAAAGCCCTTGCGGCCTGTGGTGTTTCTCGGTTATAAATTAGAGTGGAGTGTGCCCGGACAAACCCACACAAGCTGATGTCTCCTTACTTTTGTTGGATTTTGAAATTTAATTTTTATTTTTTATTGGAGTAATTTTCCACTGTGTACGTGGACCACTTCTACTTTGTGCATTCCTCGGTTGATGGACATTTTCATTGCTTCCAAGTGTTGGCTATGGTAAATATTGTTGGAGTGCAGGATTGCCAGCCTGTGACTTTTGGATTCTCATTTTCTCAGGTGATAGGCCCAGCAGTGGGTGTGATTGATTGACTGGTAGCACCGTGTTTCCCTTTTCAAAGCACCTTCTTTGTGTTTTCATTAGTGGCTCTTACCACATCCCCCTTAGAATGGAGGGTACGCATTTCTCCACAATCGCTTCAGCATTTATTGTGTGCAGCATTTATGCTAATGGCCCTTCTGGCTGCTGTGAGCTGATAGGTTTTTGTAATCTGGGTTTGCATGTCTTTGAAAATTCGTAAAACTCATCATTTCTCTCCACCGTTTTCTTTTCCGTTAAAAAAAAGGAAACAATTGGGAGTACAATACAACTCTTGAAATTGTCGTCTTGGAAGGTGGCCCTCTTTTGAATTTTTTGGTCGATTTTCCACCCCTGAATTGTTTTAGAGAGCAGGTGTCATTTACCGAAATGCAGTTTGGCGAATATTTTGTGACCTTTAGCAATGGGTTTGAAGCTGCTGTTGTGGGAAGTGGCCTCAAGGAGGCAGCATTTCTCCATTCCCAAAGCTGGGTACTAGGGCAGCAGAGCCTTTCTGGAAGTCATGTTCCTAGGTTGTAAATTACATTGGAATGTGCATGGAGAAACCCCCATAAGTTTATGTCTCATTATTTCTTCTTGGTTTTAATTTTTTTTTTTTATTTGGGGTAAAGCTTAGAATATTGTTTGTCCTAGGTGTACACAATCTGGTCCATTTGTACATTATATATGTGTATTCAAGTACAGATCCTCTTCCCATGTAAAATGTTACAGAGGGTTCCGCAGACCTCCCTTGCTATATGGTCGGTCTTTTCGAGATATGTATATAATATGCGTTTGTATACATATAGTAACACTAATCTTAATTTATCCATTCCCCCCACCTTTCCTTTTAGATGAGCATAGTTTGTTTTCTAAGTCTGTGAGTGTCTTTCTCTGTGGAAATATGTTCATTTGTGTCAGTTATTAGATAACGCCTATAAGTGATATCACAGAATATAGGTCTTTTGCTTTCTGACTTACCTCATGTTTCATGATTATCTCCAGACTCATTTGTGGTGCCTCAGAGAGCAATGGTTCATTGTTTTCCATGGCTAATATTCCATTGTGTACATGGACCACTTCTTCTTTATCCATTCACCTCTTGTTGGACATTTTGATTGCTCCACTGTCTTGGCTATTGTGAATAAGGCTGCAGTGCAGATTTTGCGGCCTGTTTCTTCTCGATTCTTGTCTTCTCAGGTGAGAGGTCCAATGGTGCGCCTGGTGGATTGAATGGTACCTCCATTTTTACTTTTAAACACAGCTCCTTTCTGTTCTCATTATTGCCTGTTACCCCTTTACGTCTCACCAGCAGGTAGAGGGTACAAAGTTCTCTAAAACCCCTTCAGCATTTATCGTTTGTAGACTTTTTGCTGATGGTCAGTCGACTGGGGTAAGTTGAAACGTTTTGTAGATTAGATTGCATGGGTCTAACACTCCCTGAGGTTGAGATTTTATCCATTTCCCTTTTTTTTTAAAAAGAGCGTGAGTAAAACTTAACTCTTCATACTCTCTTCTTGAAACATTTGCCTGTTTTGAGTTTTTTCGTCCTTTCCCTACTTCAGCACAATTTTTTAGGGCAGGTGTCCTTTAAAGCCCTGAGTCCTTGTGAATGTTAAGTGACCATTAGCTGTGAGTTTAAAGCTGTTCTTGCAGGAAACGGCCACAAGGTGGCAGCCTTTCCCCGTTACCAAATTTGGTTACTAGGGAAACAGAGCCTTAAAGGAAGTGGTGTTCTAGGTTGTAAATTAAAATGGAATGTGCCAGGAGAAAGCCCTTTAAGTTTATGTCCTATTACTTCTTGTTCATAGTTGTAATTTACTTTTTATTTTTTATCCCAGCAAATATGACTACAATGGTTTGTTTGTTCTAGGTGTGCAAGATGTGGTTCTTTCACACATATACATGTATCTATTCTTCCTCGCATCCTTTTCCCACGTAGGTCATGACACAATGTTGAGTAGTCTTCCCCTGGTCTTCCGTACGTCTTTGGTGGTTATATATTTCACCTGGTTTGTATATCTCTGTTAACCCCAATATGGTAATGTATCCAATCCTCATCCCTTTCTATGGGGTGAACCATAAGTTTTTTAATGAATCTGCGATTGCCTTTCTCTGTGGAAATATCTTCATTGGTATCAATTTTTAAGTAACTCCTAAAAGTGATGTGATAGGATATGTGTCTTTTGCTTTCTCACTTACTATAGGAGGCGTGATTACGTCTGGACTCATCTATGGTGCTTGCAAATGGCATTGTTTCATTTTTTTCACTAGCGAATATTCCATCTGTACATGGAGGAGTTCTTCTTTGTCCCCCCGTCTGTTGGTGGACTTTTTGGTTACTTCCATATCTTGGCTATTGGAATACTGTGCAATGCAGATTTGCCTGCCTGTGTCTTTCCAATTATCTCTTCTTAGATTATAGGTCGAGGAGTGGGCCTGCTGGATCATATGGTAGATCGATGTTTACCTTTGTAAGGCACCTCCATTCTGTTCTCATTCTTGGCCCTTTCCAACTTATGTCCCACTTGAACTTGAGGGTATGCATTTCTCCACAACGCCTTCAGCATTTATTGTTTGTAGTTTTCTTGCTGATGGTTATTCTGACAAGTGTGAGCTGATACCTCTCTGTGCTTGAATTCGAATGTGCCACATGATCCGTTGAAGTTGAGCTTTAAGGCGTGTCCTTTTTATTTTTCAAGCTGTGATTACCCCTTAGTTCTTCAAAGTGTCCTCTTTAAGTATGTGTCACATTTTGAAATGTTTTGGCCATTACCTCCCTCAAGACATTTTGAGGGCAGGTTTCATTTACAGTTCTGCAGTACTTGTTCCTATGAAATGACCATTAGCACAGGCTTTAAAGCCGCTTTGGCAGGTAACTGCCAGAGGACAGCAGCCTTTCTATGTCCCCCACCCTGGTAACTAGGGAAAAGCCCTTGCGGCCTGTGGTGTTTCTCGGTTATAAATTAGAGTGGAGTGTGCCCGGACAAACCCACACAAGCTGATGTCTCCTTACTTCTGTTGGATTTTGAAATTTAATTTTTAGTTTTTATTGGAGTAATTTTCCACTGTGTATGTGGACCACTTCTACTTTGTGCATTCCTCGGTTGATGGACATTCTCATTGCTTCCAAGTGTTGGCTATGGTAAATATTGTTGGAGTGCAGGATTGCCAGCCTGTGACTTTTGGATTCTCATTTTCTCAGGTGATAGGCCCAGCAGTGGGTGTGATTGATTGACTGCTAGCACCGTGTTTCCCTTTTCAAAGCACCTTCTTTGTGTTTTCATTAGTGGCTCTTACCACATCCCCCTTAGAATGGAGGGTACGCATTTCTCCACAATCGCTTCAGCATTTATTGTGTGCAGCATTTATGCTAATGGCCCTTCTGGCTGCTGTGAGCTGATAGGTTTTTGTAATCTGGGTTTGCATGTCTTTGAAAATTCGTAAAACTCATCATTTCTCTCTACCGTTTTCTTTTCTGTTAAAAAAAAAGGAAACTATTGGGAGTACAATACAACTCTTGAAATTGTCGTCTTGGAAGGTGGCCCTCTTTTGAATTTTTTGGTCGATTTTCCACCCCTGAATTGTTTTAGAGAGCAGGTGTCATTTACCGAAATGCAGTTTGGCGAATATTTTGTGACCTTTAGCAATGGGTTTAAAGCTGCTGTTGTGGGAAGTGGCCTCAAGGAGGCAGCATTTCTCCATTCCCAAAGCTGGGTACTAGGGCAGCAGAGCCTTTCTGGAAGTCATGTTCCTAGGTTGTAAATTACATTGGAATGTGCATGGAGAAACCCCCATAAGTTTATGTCTCATTATATCTTCTTGGTTTTAATTTTTTTTTTTTTTTATTTGGGATAAAGCTTAGAATATTGTTTGTCCTAGGTGTACACAATCTGGTCCATTTGTACATTATATATGTGTATTCAAGTACAGATCCTCTTCCCATGTAAAATGTTACAGAGGGTTCCGCAGACCTCCCTTGCTATATGGTCGGTCTTTTCGAGATATGTATATAATATGCGTTTGTATACATATAGTAACACTAATCTTAATTTATCCATTCCCCCCACCTTTCCTTTTAGATGAGCATAGTTTGTTTTCTAAGTCTGTGAGTGTCTTTCTCTGTGGAAATATGTTCATTTGTGTCAGTTATTAGATAACGCCTATAAGTGATATCATAGAATATAGGTCTTTTGCTTTCTGACTTACCTCATGTTTCATGATTATCTCCAGACTCATTTGTGGTGCCTCAGAGAGCAATGGTTCATTGTTTTCCATGGCTAATATTCCATTGTGTACATGGACCACTTCTTCTTTATCCATTCACCTCTTGTTGGACATTTTGATTGCTTCACTGTCTTGGCAATTGTGAATAAGGCTGCACTGCAGCTTTTGCGGCCTGTGTCTTCTCGATTCTTGTCTTCTCAGGGGAGAGGTCCAATGGTGCGCCTGCTGGATTGAATGGTACCTCCATTTTTACTTTTAAACACAGCTCCTTTCTGTTCTCATTATTGCCTGTTACCCCTTTACGTCTCACCAGCAGGTAGAGGGTACAAAGTTCTCTAAAACCCCTTCAGCATTTATCGTTTGTAGACTTTTTGCTGATGGTCAGTCGACTGGGGTAAGTTGAAACTTTTTGTAGATTAGATTGCATGGGTCTAACACTCCCTGAGGTTGAGATTTTATCCATTTCCCTTTTTTTTTAAAAAGAGCGTGAGTAAAACTTAACTCTTCATACTCTCTTCTTGAAACATTTGCCTGTTTTGATTTTTTTCGTCCTTTCCCTACTTCAGCACAATTTTTTAGGGCAGGTGTCCTTTAAAGCCCTGAGTCCTTGTGAATGTTAAGTGACCATTAGCTGTGAGTTTAAAGCTGTTCTTGCAGGAAACGGCCACAAGGTGGCAACCTTTCCCCGTTACCAAATTTGGTTACTAGGGAAACAGAGCCTTAATGGAAGTGGTGTTCTAGGTTGTAAATTAGAATGGAATGTGCCAGGAGAAAGCCCTTTAAGTTTATGTCCTATTACTTCTTGTTCATAGTTGTAATTTACTTTTGATTTTTTATCCCAGCAAATATGACTACAATGGTTTGTTTGTTCTAGGTGTGCAAGATGTGGTTCTTTCACACATATACATGTATCTATTCTTCCTCGCATCCTTTTCCCACGTAGGTCATGACACAATGTTGAGTAGTCTTCCCCTGGTCTTCCGTACGTCTTTGGTGGTTATATATTTCACCTGGTTTGTATATCTCTGTTAACCCCAATATGGTAATGTATCCAATCCTCATCCCTTTCTATGGGGTGAACCATAAGTTTTTTAATGAATCTGCGATTGCCTTTCTCTGTGGAAATATCTTCATTGGTATCAATTTTTAAGTAACTCCTAAAAGTGATGTGATAGGATATGTGTCTTTTGCTTTCTCACTTACTATAGGAGGCGTGATTACGTCTGGACTCATCTATGGTGCTTGCAAATGGCATTGTTTCATTTTTTTCACTAGCGAATATTCCATCCGTACATGGAGGAGTTCTTCTTTGTCCCCCCGTCTGTTGGTGGACTTTTTGGTTACTTCCATATCTTGGCTATTGGAATACTGTGCAATGCAGATTTGCCTGCCTGTGTCTTTCCAATTATCTCTTCTTAGATTATAGGTCGAGGAGTGGGCCTGCTGGATCATATGGTAGATCGATGTTTACCTTTGTAAGGCACCTCCATTCTGTTCTCATTCTTGGCCCTTTCCAACTTACGTCCCACTTGAACTTGAGGGTATGCATTTCTCCACAACGCCTTCAGCATTTATTGTTTGTAGATTTCTTGCTGATGGTTATTCTGACAAGTGTGAGCTGATACCTCTCTGTGCTTGAATTCGAATGTGCCACATGATCCGTTGAAGTTGAGCTTTAAGGCGTGTCCTTTTTATTTTTCAAGCTGTGATTACCCCTTAGTTCTTCAAAGTGTTCTCTTTAAGTATGTGTCACATTTTGAAATGTTTTGGCCATTACCTCCCTCAAGACATTTTGAGGGCAGGTTTCATTTACAGTTCTGCAGTACTTGTTCCTATGAAATGACCATTAGCACAGGCTTTAAAGCCGCTTTGGCAGGTAACTGCCAGAGGACAGCAGCCTTTCTATGTCCCCCACCCTGGTAACTAGGGAAAAGCCCTTGCGGCCTGTGGTGTTTCTCGGTTATAAATTAGAGTGGAGTGTGCCCGGACAAACCCACACAAGCTGATGTCTCCTTACTTTTGTTGGATTTTGAAATTTAATTTTTAGTTTTTATTGGAGTAATTTTCCACTGTGTATGTGGACCACTTCTACTTTGTGCATTCCTCGGTTGATGGACATTCTCATTGCTTCCAAGTGTTGGCTATGGTAAATATTGTTGGAGTGCAGGATTGCCAGCCTGTGACTTTTGGATTCTCATTTTCTCAGGTGATAGGCCCAGCAGTGGGTGTGATTGATTGACTGCTAGCAACGTGTTTCCCTTTTCAAAGCACCTTCTTTGTGTTTTCATTAGTGGCTCTTACCACATCCCCCTTAGAATGGAGGGTACGCATTTCTCCACAATCGCTTCAGCATTTATTGTGTGCAGCATTTATGCTAATGGCCCTTCTGGCTGCTGTGAGCTGATAGGTTTTTGTAATCTGGGTTTGCATGTCTTTGAAAATTCGTAAAACTCATCATTTCTCTCTACCGTTTTCTTTTCTGTTAAAAAAAAAGGAAACTATTGGGAGTACAATACAACTCTTGAAATTGTCGTCTTGGAAGGTGGCCCTCTTTTGAATTTTTTGGTCGATTTTCCACCCCTGAATTGTTTTAGAGAGCAGGTGTCATTTACCGAAATGCAGTTTGGCGAATATTTTGTGACCTTTAGCAATGGGTTTAAAGCTGCTGTTGTGGGAAGTGGCCTCAAGGAGGCAGCATTTCTCCATTCCCAAAGCGGGGTACTAGGGCAGCAGAGCCTTTCTGGAAGTCATGTTCCTAGGTTGTAAATTACATTGGAATGTGCATGGAGAAACCCCCATAAGTTTATGTCTCATTATTTCTTCTTGGTTTTAATTTTTTTTTTTTTATTTGGGATAAAGCTTAGAATATTGTTTGTCCTAGGTGTACACAATCTGGTCCATTTGTACATTATATATGTGTATTCAAGTACAGATCCTCTTCCCATGTAAAATGTTACAGAGGGTTCCGCAGACCTCCCTTGCTATATGGTCGGTCTTTTCGAGATATGTATATAATATGCGTTTGTATACATATAGTAACACTAATCTTAATTTATCCTTTCCCCCCACCTTTCCTTTTAGATGAGCATAGTTTGTTTTCTAAGTCTGTGAGTGTCTTTCTCTGTGGAAATATGTTCATTTGTGTCAGTTATTAGATAACGCCTATAAGTGATATCACAGAATATAGGTCTTTTGCTTTCTGACTTACCTCATGTTTCATGATTATCTCCAGACTCATTTGTGGTGCCTCAGAGAGCAATGGTTCATTGTTTTCCATGGCTAATATTCCATTGTGTACATGGACCACTTCTTCTTTATCCATTCACCTCTTGTTGGACATTTTGATTGCTCCACTGTCTTGGCTATTGTGAATAAGGCTGCAGTGCAGATTTTGCGGCCTGTTTCTTCTCGATTCTTGTCTTCTCAGGTGAGAGGTCCAATGGTGCGCCTGGTGGATTGAATGGTACCTCCATTTTTACTTTTAAACACAGCTCCTTTCTGTTCTCATTATTGCCTGTTACCCCTTTACGTCTCACCAGCAGGTAGAGGGTACAAAGTTCTCTAAAACCCCTTCAGCATTTATCGTTTGTAGACTTTTTGCTGATGGTCAGTCGACTGGGGTAAGTTGAAACGTTTTGTAGATTAGATTGCATGGGTCTAACACTCCCTGAGGTTGAGATTTTATCCATTTCCCTTTTTTTTTAAAAAGAGCGTGAGTAAAACTTAACTCTTCATACTCTCTTCTTGAAACATTTGCCTGTTTTGAGTTTTTTCGTCCTTTCCCTACTTCAGCACAATTTTTTAGGGCAGGTGTCCTTTAAAGCCCTGAGTCCTTGTGAATGTTAAGTGACCATTAGCTGTGAGTTTAAAGCTGTTCTTGCAGGAAACGGCCACAAGGTGGCAGCCTTTCCCCGTTACCAAATTTGGTTACTAGGGAAACAGAGCCTTAAAGGAAGTGGTGTTCTAGGTTGTAAATTAAAATGGAATGTGCCAGGAGAAAGCCCTTTAAGTTTATGTCCTATTACTTCTTGTTCATAGTTGTAATTTACTTTTTATTTTTTATCCCAGCAAATATGACTACAATGGTTTGTTTGTTCTAGGTGTGCAAGATGTGGTTCTTTCACACATATACATGTATCTATTCTTCCTCGCATCCTTTTCCCACGTAGGTCATGACACAATGTTGAGTAGTCTTCCCCTGGTCTTCCGTACGTCTTTGGTGGTTATATATTTCACCTGGTTTGTATATCTCTGTTAACCCCAATATGGTAATGTATCCAATCCTCATCCCTTTCTATGGGGTGAACCATAAGTTTTTTAATGAATCTGCGATTGCCTTTCTCTGTGGAAATATCTTCATTGGTATCAATTTTTAAGTAACTCCTAAAAGTGATGTGATAGGATATGTGTCTTTTGCTTTCTCACTTACTATAGGAGGCGTGATTACGTCTGGACTCATCTATGGTGCTTGCAAATGGCATTGTTTCATTTTTTTCACTAGCGAATATTCCATCTGTACATGGAGGAGTTCTTCTTTGTCCCCCCGTCTGTTGGTGGACTTTTTGGTTACTTCCATATCTTGGCTATTGGAATACTGTGCAATGCAGATTTGCCTGCCTGTGTCTTTCCAATTATCTCTTCTTAGATTATAGGTCGAGGAGTGGGCCTGCTGGATCATATGGTAGATCGATGTTTACCTTTGTAAGGCACCTCCATTCTGTTCTCATTCTTGGCCCTTTCCAACTTATGTCCCACTTGAACTTGAGGGTATGCATTTCTCCACAACGCCTTCAGCATTTATTGTTTGTAGTTTTCTTGCTGATGGTTATTCTGACAAGTGTGAGCTGATACCTCTCTGTGCTTGAATTCGAATGTGCTACATGATCCGTTGAAGTTGAGCTTTAAGGCGTGTCCTTTTTATTTTTCAAGCTGTGATTACCCCTTAGTTCTTCAAAGTGTTCTCTTTAAGTATGTGTCACATTTTGAAATGTTTTGGCCATTACCTCCCTCAAGACATTTTGAGGGCAGGTTTCATTTACAGTTCTGCAGTACTTGTTCCTATGAAATGACCATTAGCACAGGCTTTAAAGCCGCTTTGGCAGGTAACTGCCAGAGGACAGCAGCCTTTCTATGTCCCCCACCCTGGTAACTAGGGAAAAGCCCTTGCGGCCTGTGGTGTTTCTCGGTTATAAATTAGAGTGGAGTGTGCCCGGACAAACCCACACAAGCTGATGTCTCCTTACTTCTGTTGGATTTTGAAATTTAATTTTTAGTTTTTATTGGAGTAATTTTCCACTGTGTATGTGGACCACTTCTACTTTGTGCATTCCTCGGTTGATGGACATTCTCATTGCTTCCAAGTGTTGGCTATGGTAAATATTGTTGGAGTGCAGGATTGCCAGCCTGTGACTTTTGGATTCTCATTTTCTCAGGTGATAGGCCCAGCAGTGGGTGTGATTGATTGACTGCTAGCACCGTGTTTCCCTTTTCAAAGCACCTTCTTTGTGTTTTCATTAGTGGCTCTTACCACATCCCCCTTAGAATGGAGGGTACGCATTTCTCCACAATCGCTTCAGCATTTATTGTGTGCAGCATTTATGCTAATGGCCCTTCTGGCTGCTGTGAGCTGATAGGTTTTTGTAATCTGGGTTTGCATGTCTTTGAAAATTCGTAAAACTCATCATTTCTCTCTACCGTTTTCTTTTCTGTTAAAAAAAAAGGAAACTATTGGGAGTACAATACAACTCTTGAAATTGTCGTCTTGGAAGGTGGCCCTCTTTTGAATTTTTTGGTCGATTTTCCACCCCTGAATTGTTTTAGAGAGCAGGTGTCATTTACCGAAATGCAGTTTGGCGAATATTTTGTGACCTTTAGCAATGGGTTTAAAGCTGCTGTTGTGGGAAGTGGCCTCAAGGAGGCAGCATTTCTCCATTCCCAAAGCGGGGTACTAGGGCAGCAGAGCCTTTCTGGAAGTCATGTTCCTAGGTTGTAAATTACATTGGAATGTGCATGGAGAAACCCCCATAAGTTTATGTCTCATTATTTCTTCTTGGTTTTAATTTTTTTTTTTTTTTATTTGGGATAAAGCTTAGAATATTGTTTGTCCTAGGTGTACACAATCTGGTCCATTTGTACATTATATATGTGTATTCAAGTACAGATCCTCTTCCCATGTAAAATGTTACAGAGGGTTCCGCAGACCTCCCTTGCTATATGGTCGGTCTTTTCGAGATATGTATATAATATGCGTTTGTATACATATAGTAACACTAATCTTAATTTATCCATTCCCCCCACCTTTCCTTTTAGATGAGCATAGTTTGTTTTCTAAGTCTGTGAGTGTCTTTCTCTGTGGAAATATGTTCATTTGTGTCAGTTATTAGATAACGCCTATAAGTGATATCATAGAATATAGGTCTTTTGCTTTCTGACTTACCTCATGTTTCATGATTATCTCCAGACTCATTTGTGGTGCCTCAGAGAGCAATGGTTCATTGTTTTCCATGGCTAATATTCCATTGTGTACATGGACCACTTCTTCTTTATCCATTCACCTCTTGTTGGACATTTTGATTGCTTCACTGTCTTGGCAATTGTGAATAAGGCTGCACTGCAGCTTTTGCGGCCTGTGTCTTCTCGATTCTTGTCTTCTCAGGGGAGAGGTCCAATGGTGCGCCTGCTGGATTGAATGGTACCTCCATTTTTACTTTTAAACACAGCTCCTTTCTGTTCTCATTATTGCCTGTTACCCCTTTACGTCTCACCAGCAGGTAGAGGGTACAAAGTTCTCTAAAACCCCTTCAGCATTTATCGTTTGTAGACTTTTTGCTGATGGTCAGTCGACTGGGGTAAGTTGAAACTTTTTGTAGATTAGATTGCATGGGTCTAACACTCCCTGAGGTTGAGATTTTATCCATTTCCCTTTTTTTTTAAAAAGAGCGTGAGTAAAACTTAACTCTTCATACTCTCTTCTTGAAACATTTGCCTGTTTTGATTTTTTTCGTCCTTTCCCTACTTCAGCACAATTTTTTAGGGCAGGTGTCCTTTAAAGCCCTGAGTCCTTGTGAATGTTAAGTGACCATTAGCTGTGAGTTTAAAGCTGTTCTTGCAGGAAACGGCCACAAGGTGGCAGCCTTTCCCCGTTACCAAATTTGGTTACTAGGGAAACAGAGCCTTAATGGAAGTGGTGTTCTAGGTTGTAAATTAGAATGGAATGTGCCAGGAGAAAGCCCTTTAAGTTTATGTCCTATTACTTCTTGTTCATAGTTGTAATTTACTTTTGATTTTTTATCCCAGCAAATATGACTACAATGGTTTGTTTGTTCTAGGTGTGCAAGATGTGGTTCTTTCACACATATACATGTATCTATTCTTCCTCGCATCCTTTTCCCACGTAGGTCATGACACAATGTTGAGTAGTCTTCCCCTGGTCTTCCGTACGTCTTTGGTGGTTATATATTTCACCTGGTTTGTATATCTCTGTTAACCCCAATATGGTAATGTATCCAATCCTCATCCCTTTCTATGGGGTGAACCATAAGTTTTTTAATGAATCTGCGATTGCCTTTCTCTGTGGAAATATCTTCATTGGTATCAATTTTTAAGTAACTCCTAAAAGTGATGTGATAGGATATGTGTCTTTTGCTTTCTCACTTACTATAGGAGGCGTGATTACGTCTGGACTCATCTATGGTGCTTGCAAATGGCATTGTTTCATTTTTTTCACTAGCGAATATTCCATCCGTACATGGAGGAGTTCTTCTTTGTCCCCCCGTCTGTTGGTGGACTTTTTGGTTACTTCCATATCTTGGCTATTGGAATACTGTGCAATGCAGATTTGCCTGCCTGTGTCTTTCCAATTATCTCTTCTTAGATTATAGGTCGAGGAGTGGGCCTGCTGGATCATATGGTAGATCGATGTTTACCTTTGTAAGGCACCTCCATTCTGTTCTCATTCTTGGCCCTTTCCAACTTACGTCCCACTTGAACTTGAGGGTATGCATTTCTCCACAACGCCTTCAGCATTTATTGTTTGTAGATTTCTTGCTGATGGTTATTCTGACAAGTGTGAGCTGATACCTCTCTGTGCTTGAATTCGAATGTGCCACATGATCCGTTGAAGTTGAGCTTTAAGGCGTGTCCTTTTTATTTTTCAAGCTGTGATTACCCCTTAGTTCTTCAAAGTGTTCTCTTTAAGTATGTGTCACATTTTGAAATGTTTTGGCCATTACCTCCCTCAAGACATTTTGAGGGCAGGTTTCATTTACAGTTCTGCAGTACTTGTTCCTATGAAATGACCATTAGCACAGGCTTTAAAGCCGCTTTGGCAGGTAACTGCCAGAGGACAGCAGCCTTTCTATGTCCCCCACCCTGGTAACTAGGGAAAAGCCCTTGCGGCCTGTGGTGTTTCTCGGTTATAAATTAGAGTGGAGTGTGCCCGGACAAACCCACACAAGCTGATGTCTCCTTACTTTTGTTGGATTTTGAAATTTAATTTTTAGTTTTTATTGGAGTAATTTTCCACTGTGTATGTGGACCACTTCTACTTTGTGCATTCCTCGGTTGATGGACATTCTCATTGCTTCCAAGTGTTGGCTATGGTAAATATTGTTGGAGTGCAGGATTGCCAGCCTGTGACTTTTGGATTCTCATTTTCTCAGGTGATAGGCCCAGCAGTGGGTGTGATTGATTGACTGGTAGCACCGTGTTTCCGTTTTCAAAGCACCTTCTTTGTGTTTTCATTAGTGGCTCTTACCACATCCCCCTTAGAATGGAGGGTACGCATTTCTCCACAATCGCTTCAGCATTTATTGTGTGCAGCATTTATGCTAATGGCCCTTCTGGCTGCTGTGAGCTGATAGGTTTTTGTAATCTGGGTTTGCATGTCTTTGAAAATTCGTAAAACTCATCATTTCTCTCCACCGTTTTCTTTTCCGTTAAAAAAAAGGAAACTATTGGGAGTACAATACCACTCTTGAAATTGTCGTCTTGGAAGGTGGCCCTCTTTTTAATTTTTTGGTCGATTTTCCACCCCAGAATTGTTTTAGAGAGCAGGTGTCATTTACCGAAATGCAGTTTGGCGAATATTTTGTGACCTTTAGGAATGGGTTTAAAGCTGCTGTTGTGGGAAGTGGCCTCAATGAGGCAGCATTTCTCCATTCCCAAAGCTGGGTACTAGGGCAGCAGAGCCTTTCTGGAAGTCATGTTCCTAGGTTGTAAATTACATTGGAATGTGCATGGAGAAACCCCCATAAGATTATGTCTCATTATTTCTTCTTGGTTTTAATTTTTTTTTTTATTTGGGGTAAAGCTTAGAATATTGTTTGTCCTAGGTGTACACAATCTGGTCCATTTGTACATTATATATGTGAATTCAAGTACAGATCCTCTTCCCATGTAAAATGTTACAGAGGGTTCCGCAGACCTCCCTTGCTATATGGTCGGTCTTTTCGAGATATGTATATAATATGCGTTTGTATACATATAGTAACGCTAATCTTAATTTATCCATTCCCCCCACCTTTCCTTTTAGATGAGCATAGTTTGTTTTCTAAGTCTGTGAATGTCTTTCTCTGTGGAAATATGTTCATTTGTGTCAGTTATTAGATAACGCCTATAAGTGATATCATAGAATATAGGTCTTTTGCTTTCCGACTTACCTCATGTTTCATGATTATCTCCAGACTCATTTGTGGTGCCTCAGAGAGCAATGGTTCATTGTTTTCCATGGCTAATATTCCATTGTGTACATGGACCACTTCTTCTTTATCCATTCACCTCTTGTTGGATATTTTGATTGCTTCACTGTCTTACCTATTGTGAATAAGACTGCACTGCTGCTTTTTCGGTCTGTGTCTTCTCGATTCTTGTCTTCTCAGGTGAGAGGTCCAATGGTGCGCCTGCTGGATTGAATGCTACCTCCATTTTTACGTTTAAACACAGCTCCTTTCTTTTCTCACTATTGGCTGTTACCCCTTTACGTCTCACCAGCAGGTAGAGGGTACACAGTTCTCTAAAACCCCTTCAGCATTTATTGTTCGTAGACTTTTTGCTGATGGTCAGTCGACTGGTGTAAGTTGAAACTTTTTGTAGATTAGATTGCATGGGTCTAACACTCCCTGAGGTTGAGCTGTTATCCATTTTCCTTTTTTTTTAAAAGAGTGTGTGTAAAACTTAACTCTTCATACTCTCTTCTTGAAACATTTGCCTGTTTTAAATTTTTTGTCCATTCCCTACTTCAGCACAATTTTTTAGGGCAGGTGTCCTTTACAGCCCTGAGCCCTTGTGAATGTTAAGTGAACATTAGCTGTGACTTTAAAGCTGCTCTTGCAGGAAACGGCCACAAGTTGGCAGCATTTCTCCTTTACCAAATTTGGTTACTAGGGAAACACAGCCTTAAGGGAAGTGGTGTTCTAGGTTGTAAATTAGAATGGAATGTGCCAGGAAAACACCCTTTAAGGTTATGTCTCATTACTTCTTGTTCATAGTTGTAATTTACTTTTGATTTTTTATCCCAGCAAATATGACTACAATGGTTTGTTTGTTCTAGGTGTGCAAGATGTGGTTCTTTCACACATATACATGTATCTATTCTTCCTCACATCCTTTTCCCACATACGTCATGACACAATATTGAGTAGTCTTCTCCTGGTCTTCCGTACGTCTTTGGTGGTTATATATTTCACATGGTTTGTATATCTCTGTTAACCCCAATATGGTAATGTATCCAATCCTCATCCCTTTCTATGGGGTGAACCATAAGTTTTTTAATGAATCTGCGATTGCCTTTCTCTGTGGAAATATCTTCATTGGTATCAATTTTTAAGTAACTCCTAAAAGTGATGTGATAGGATATGTGTCTTTTACTTTCTCACTTACTACAGGAGGAGTGATTACGTCTAGACTCATCTATGGTGCTTGCAAATGGCGTTGTTTCATTTTTTCCCCAACGAATATTCCATCTGTACATGGAGGAGTTCTTCTTTGTCCCCCCATCTGTTGGTGGACTTTTTGATTACTTCCATATCTTGGCTATTGTAATACTGTGCAATGCAGATTTGCCTGCCTGTGTCTTTCCAATTCTCTCTTCTTAAATTATAGGTCGAGGAGTGGGCCTGCTGGATCATATGGTAGATCGATGCTTATCTTTGTAAGGCACCTCCATTCTGTTCTCATTCGTGGCCCTTTCCAACTTACGTCCCACTTGAAGTTGAGGGTATGCATTTCTCCACAACACCTTCATCATTCATTGTTTGTAGTTTTCTTGCTGATGGTTATTCTGACAAGTGTGAGCTGATACCTCTCTGTGATTGAATTCGAATGTGCCACATGATCCGTTGAAGTTGAGCTTTAAGGCATGTCCGTTTTATTTTTCAAGCTGTGATTACCCCTTAGTTCTTCAAAGTGTTCTCTTTAAGTATGTGTCACATTTTGAAATGTTTTGGCCATTACCTCCCTCAAGATATTTTGAGGGCAGGTTTCATTTACAGTTCTGCAGTACTTGTTCCTATGAAATGACCATTAGCACAGGCTTTAAAGCCGCTTTGGCAGGTAACTGCCAGAGGGCGGCAGCCTTTCTATGTCCCCCACCCTGGTAACTAGGGAAAAGCCCTTGCGGCCTGTGGTGTTTCTCGGTTATAAGTTAGAGTGGAGTCTGCCCAGACAAACCCACACAAGCTGATGTCTCCTTACTTTTGTTGGATTTTGAAATTTAATTTTTATTTTTTATTGGAGTAATTTTCCACTGTGTACGTGGACCACTTCTACTTTGTGCATTCCTCGGTTGATGGACATTTTCATTGCTTCCAAGTGTTGGCTATGGTAAATATTGTTGGAGTGCACGATTGCCAGCCTGTGACTTTTGGATTCTCATTTTCTCAGGTGATAGGCCCAGCAGTGGGTGTGATTGATTGACTGGTAGCACCGTGTTTCCCTTTTCAAAGCACCTTCTTTGTGTTTTCATTAGTGGCTCTTACCACGTCCCTCTTAGAATCGAGGGTACACATTTCTCCACAATCGCTTCAGCATTTATTGTGTGCAGCATTTATGCTAATGGCCCTTCTGGCTGCTGTGAGCTGATAGGTTTTTGTAATCTGGGTTTGCATGTCTTTGAAAATTCGTAAAACTCATCATTTCTCTCTACCGTTTTCTTTTCTGTTAAAAAAAAGGAAACTATTGGGAGTACAATACAACTCTTGAAATTGTCGTCTTGGAAGGTGGCCCTCTTTTGAATTTTTTGGTCGATTTTCCACCCATGAATTGTTTTAGAGAGCAGGTGTCATTTACCGAAATGCAGTTTGGCGAATATTTTGTGACCTTTAGGAATGGGTTTAAAGCTGCTGTTGTGGGAAGTGGCCTCAAGGAGGCAGCATTTCTCCATTCCCAAAGCTGGGTACTAGGGCAGCAGAGCCTTTCTGGAAGTCATGTTCCTAGGTTGTAAATTACATTGGAATGTGCATGGAGAAACACCCATAAGTTTATGTCTCATTATTTCTTCTTGGTTTTAAATTTTTTTTTTTTTATTTGGGGTAAAGCTTAGAATATTGTTTGTCCTAGGTGTACACAATCTGGTCCATTTGTACATTATATATGTGTATTCAAGTACAGATCCTCTTCCCATGTAAAATGTTACAGAGGGTCCCGCAGACCTCCCTTGCTATATGGTCTGTCTTTTCGAGATATGTATATAATATGCGTTTGTATACATATAGTAACGCTAATCTTAATTTATCCATTCCCCCCACCTTTCCTTTTAGATGAGCATAGTTTGTTTTCTAAGTCTGTGAATGTCTTTCTCTGTGGAAATATGTTCATTTGTGTCAGTTATTAGATAACGCCTATACGTGATATCATAGAATATAGGTCTTTTGCTTTCCGACTTACCTCATGTTTCGTGATTATCTCAAAACTCATTTGTGGTGCCTCAGAGAGCAATGGTTAATTGTTTTCCATGGCTAATATTCCATTGTGTACATGGACCACTTCTTCTTTATCCATTCACCTCTTGTTGGATATTTTGATTGCTTCACTGTCTTGGCTATTGTGAATAAGACTGCACTGCAGCTTTTGCGGCCTGTGTTTTCTCGATTCTTGTCTTCTCAGGTGAGAGGTCCAATGGTGCGCCTGCTGGATTGAATGCTACCTCCATTTTTACGTTTAAACACAGCTCCTTTCTTTTCTCACTATTGGCTGTTACCCCTTTACGTCTCACCAGCAGGTAGAGGGTACACAGTTCTCTAAAACCCCTTCAGCATTTATTGTTCGTAGACTTTTTGCTGATGGTCAGTCGACTGGTGTAAGGTGAAACTTTTTTAGATTAGATTGCATGGGTCTAACACTCCCCGAGGTTGAGCTGTTATCCATTTTCCTTTTTTTTTTAAAGAGTGTGTGTAAAACTTAACTCTTCATACTCTCTTCTTGAAACATTTGCCTGTTTTAAATTTTTTGTCCATTCCCTACTTCAGCACAATTTTTTAGGGCAGGTGTCCTTTACAGCCCTGAGCCCTTGTGAATGTTAAGTGAACATTAGCTGTGACTTTAAAGCTGCTCTTGCAGGAAACGGCCACAAGGTGGCAGCCTTTCTCCTTTACCAAATTTGGTTACTAGGGAAACACAGCCTTAAGGGAAGTGGTGTTCTAGGTTGTAAATTAGAATGGAATGTGCCAGGAAAAAACCCTTTAAGGTTATGTTTCATTACTTCTTGTTCATAGTTGTAATTTACTTTTGATTTTTTATCCCAGCAAATATGACTACAATGGTTTGTTTGTTCTAGGTTTGCAAGATGTGGTTCTTTCACACATATACATGTATCTATTCTTCCTCACATCCTTTTCCCACGTACGTCATGACACAATATTGAGTAGTCTTCTCCTGGTCTTCCGTACGTCTTTGGTGGTTATATATTTCACATGGTTTGTATATCTCTGTTAACCCCAATATGGTAATGTATCCAATCCTCATCCCTTTCTATGGGGTGAACCATAAGTTTTTTAATGAATCTGCGATTGCCTTTCTCTGTGGAAATATCTTCATTGGTATCAATTTTTAAGTAACTCCTAAAAGTGATGTGATAGGATATGTGTCTTTTGCTTTCTCACTTACTACAGGAGGAGTGATTACGTCTAGACTCATCTATGGTGCTTGCAAATGGCATTGTTTCATTTTTTCCCCAACGAATATTCCATCTGTACATGGAGGAGTTCTTCTTTGTCCCCCCATCTGTTGGTGGACTTTTTGATTACTTCCATATCTTGGCTATTGTAATACTGTGCAATGCAGATTTGCCTGCCTGTGTCTTTCCAATTCTCTCTTCTTAAATTATAGGTCGAGTAGTGGGCCTGCTGGATCATATGGTAGATCGATGCTTACCTTTGTAAGGCACCTCCATTCTGTTCTCATTCGTGGCCCTTTCCAACTTACGTCCCACTTGAAGTTGAGGGTATGCATTTCTCCACAACACCTTCATCATTCATTGTTTGTAGTTTTCTTGCTGATGGTTATTCTGACAAGTGTGAGCTGATACCTCTCTGTGCTTGAATTCGAATGTGCCACATGATCCGTTGAAGTTGAGCTTTAAGGCATGTCCGTTTTATTTTTCAAGCTGTGATTACCCCTTAGTTCTTCAAAGTGTTCTCTTTAAGTATGTGTCACATTTTGAAATGTTTTGGCCATTACCTCCCTCAAGATATTTTGAGGGCAGGTTTCATTTACAGTTCTGCAGTACTTGTTCCTATGAAATGACCATTAGCACAGGCTTTAAAGCCGCTTTGGCAGGTAACTGCCAGAGGGCGGCAGCCTTTCTATGTTCCCCACCCTGGTAACTAGGGAAAAGCCCTTGCGGCCTGTGGTGTTTCTCGGTTATAAGTTAGAGTGGAGTCTGCCCGGACAAACCCACACAAGCTGATGTCTCCTTACTTTTGTTGGATTTTGAAATTTAATTTTTATTTTTTATTGGAGTAATTTTCCACTGTGTACGTGGACCACTTCTACTTTGTGCATTCCTCGGTTGATGGACATTTTCATTGCTTCCAAGTGTTGGCTATGGTAAATATTGTTGGAGTGCACGATTGCCAGCCTGTGACTTTTGGATTCTCATTTTCTCAGGTGATAGGCCCAGCAGTGGGTGTGATTGATTGACTGGTAGCACCGTGTTTCCCTTTTCAAAGCACCTTCTTTGTGTTTTCATTAGTGGCTCTTACCACGTCCCCCTTAGAATCGAGGGTACGCATTTCTCCACAATCGCTTCAGCATTTATTGTGTGCAGCATTTATACTAATGGCCCTTCCCGGCTGCTGTGAGCTGATAGGTTTTTGTAATCTGGGTTTGCATGTCTTTGAAAATTCGTAAAACTCATCATTTCTCTCCACCGTTTTCTTTTCCTTTAAAAAGAAGTAAACAATTGGGAGTACAATACCACTCTTGAAATTGTCGTCTTGGAAGGTGGCCCTCTTTTGAATTTTTTGGTCGATTTTCCACCCCTGAATTGTTTTAGAGAGCAGGTGTCATTTACCGAAATGCAGTTTGGCGAATATTTTGTGACCTTTAGCAATGGGTTTAAAGCTGCTGTTGTGGGAAGTGGCCTCAAGGAGGCAGCATTTCTCCATTCCCAAAGCGGGGTACTAGGGCAGCAGAGCCTTTCTGGAAGTCATGTTCCTAGGTTGTAAATTACATTGGAATGTGCATGGAGAAACCCCCATAAGTTTATGTCCCATTATGTCTTCTTGGTTTTAATTTTTTTTTTATTTGGGATAAAGCTTAGAATATTGTTTGTCCTAGGTGTACACAATCTGGTCCATTTGTACATTATATATGTGTATTCAAGTACAGATCCTCTTCCCATGTAAAATGTTACAGAGGGTTCCGCAGACCTCCCTTGCTATATGGTCGGTCTTTTCGAGATATGTATATAATATGCGTTTGTATACATATAGTAACACTAATCTTAATTTATCCATTCCCACCACCTTTCCTTTTAAATGAGCATAGTTTGTTTTCTAAGTCTGTGAATGTCTTTCTCTGTGGAAATATGTTCATTTGTGTCAGTTATTAGATAACGCCTATAAGTGATATCATAGAATATAGGTCTTTTGCTTTCTGACTTACCTCATGTTTCATGATTATCTCCAGACTCATTTGTGGTGCCTCAGAGAGCAATGGTTCATTGTTTTCCATGGCTAATATTCCATTGTGTACATGGACCACTTCTTCTTTATCCATTCACCTCTTGTTGGACATTTTGATTGCTTCACTGTCTTGGCTATTGTGAATAAGGCTGCACTGCAGCTTTTGCGGCCTGTGTCTTCTCGATTCTTGTCTTCTCAGGTGAGAGGTCCAATGCTGCGCCTGCTGGATTGAATGGTACCTCCATTTTTACTTTTAAACACAGCTCCTTTCTGTTCTCATTATTGCCTGTTACCCCTTTACGTCTCACCAGCAGGTAGAGGGTACAAAGTTCTCCAAAACCCCTTCAGCATTTATCGTTTGTAGACTTTTTGCTGATGGTCAGTCGACTGGGGTAAGTTGAAACTTTTTGTAGATTAGATTGCATGGGTCTAACACTCCCTGAGGTTGAGATTTTATCCATTTCCCTTTTTTTTAAAAAAGAGCGTGAGTAAAACTTAACTCTTCAGACTCTCTTCTTGAAACATTTGCCTCTTTTGAGTTTTTTCGTCCTTTCCCTACTTCAGCACAATTTTTTAGGGCAGGTGTCCTTTAAAGCCCTGAGTCCTTGTGAATGTTAAGTGACCATTAGCTGTGAGTTTAAAGCTGTTCTTGCAGGAAACGGCCACAAGGTGGCAGCCTTTCCCCGTTACCAAATTTGGTTACTAGGGAAACAGAGCCTTAATGGAAGTGGTGTTCTAGGTTGTAAATTAGAATGGAATGTGCCAGGAGAAAGCCCTTTAAGTTTATGTCCTATTACTTCTTGTTCATAGTTGTAATTTACTTTTTATTTTTTATCCCAGCAAATATGACTACAATGGTTTGTTTGTTCTAGGTGTGCAAGATGTGGTTCTTTCACACATATACATGTATCTATTCTTCCTCGCATCCTTTTCCCACGTAGGTCATGACACAATGTTGAGTAGTCTTCCCCTGGTCTTCCGTACGTCTTTGGTGGTTATATATTTCACCTGGTTTGTATATCTCTGTTAACCCCAATATGGTAATGTATCCAATCCTCATCCCTTTCTATGGGGTGAACCATAAGTTTTTTAATGAATCTGCGATTGCCTTTCTCTGTGGAAATATCTTCATTGGTATCAATTTTTAAGTAACTCCTAAAAGTGATGTGATAGGATATGTGTCTTTTGCTTTCTCACTTACTATAGGAGGCGTGATTACGTCTGGACTCATCTATGGTGCTTGCAAATGGCATTGTTTCATTTTTTTCACTAGCGAATATTCCATCTGTACATGGAGGAGTTCTTCTTTGTCCCCCCATCTGTTGGTGGACTTTTTGGTTACTTCCATATCTTGGCTATTGGAATACTGTGCAATGCAGATTTGCCTGCCTGTGTCTTTCCAATTATCTCTTCTTAGATTATAGGTCGAGGAGTGGGCCTGCTGGATCATATGGTAGATCGATGTTTACCTTTGTAAGGCACCTCCATTCTGTTCTCATTCTTGGCCCTTTCCAACTTACGTCCCACTTGAACTTGAGGGTATGCATTTCTCCACAACGCCTGCAGCATTTATTGTTTGTAGTTTTCTTGCTGATGGTTATTCTGACAAGTGTGAGCTGATACCTCTCTGTGCTTGAATTCGAATGTGCCACATGATCCGTTGAAGTTGAGCTTTAAGGCATGTCCTGTTTATTTTTCAAGCTGTGATTACCCCTTAGTTCTTCAAAGTGTTCTCTTTAAGTATGTGTGACATTTTGAAATGTTTTGGCCATTACCTCCCTCAAGACATTTTGAGGGCAGGTTTCATTTACAGTTCTGCAGTACTTGTTCCTATGAAATGACCATTAGCACAGGCTTTAAAGCCGCTTTGGCAGGTAACTGCCAGAGGACGGCAGCCTTTCTATGTCCCCCACCCTGGTAAATAGGGAAAAGCCCTTGCGGCCTGTGGTGTTTCTCGGTTATAAATTAGAGTGGAGTGTGCCCGGACAAACCCACACAAGCTGATGTCTCCTTACTTTTGTTGGATTTTGAAATTTAATTTTTATTTTTTATTGGAGTAATTTTCCACTGTGTACGTGGACCACTTCTACTTTGTGCATTCCTCGGTTGATGGACATTCTCATTGCTTCCAAGTGTTGGCTATGGTAAATATTGTTGGAGTGCAGGATTGCTAGCCTGTGACTTTTGGATTCTCATTTTCTCAGGTGATAGGCCCAGCAGTGGGTGTGATTGATTGACTGCTAGCACCGTGTTTCCCTTTTCAAAGCACCTTCTTTGTGTTTTCATTAGTGGCTCTTACCACGTCCCCCTTAGAATCGAGGGTACGCATTTCTCCACAATCGCTTCAGCATTTATTGTGTGCAGCATTTATACTAATGGCCCTTCCCGGCTGCTGTGAGCTGATAGGTTTTTGTAATCTGGGTTTGCATGTCTTTGAAAATTCGTAAAACTCATCATTTCTCTCCACCGTTTTCTTTTCCTTTAAAAAGAAGTAAACAATTGGGAGTACAATACCACTCTTGAAATTGTCGTCTTGGAAGGTGGCCCTCTTTTGAATTTTTTGGTCGATTTTCCACCCCAGAATTGTTTTAGAGAGCAGGTGTCGTTTACCGAAATGCAGTTTGGCGAATATTTTGTGACCTTTAGCAATGGGTTTAAAGCTGCTGTTGTGGGAAGTGGCCTCAAGGAGGCAGCATTTCTCCATTCCCAAAGCGGGGTACTAGGGCAGCAGAGCCTTTCTGGAAGTCATGTTCCTAGGTTGTAAATTACATTGGAATGTGCATGGAGAAACCCCCATAAGTTTATGTCCCATTATGTCTTCTTGGTTTTAATTTTTTTTTTATTTGGGATAAAGCTTAGAATATTGTTTGTCCTAGGTGTACACAATCTGGTCCATTTGTACATTATATATGTGTATTCAAGTACAGATCCTCTTCCCATGTAAAATGTTACAGAGGGTTCCGCAGACCTCCCTTGCTATATGGTCGGTCTTTTCGAGATATGTATATAATATGCGTTTGTATACATATAGTAACACTAATCTTAATTTATCCATTCCCACCACCTTTCCTTTTAAATGAGCATAGTTTGTTTTCTAAGTCTGTGAATGTCTTTCTCTGTGGAAATATGTTCATTTGTGTCAGTTATTAGATAACGCCTATAAGTGATATCATAGAATATAGGTCTTTTGCTTTCTGACTTACCTCATGTTTCATGATTATCTCCAGACTCATTTGTGGTGCCTCAGAGAGCAATGGTTCATTGTTTTCCATGGCTAATATTCCATTGTGTACATGGACCACTTCTTCTTTATCCATTCACCTCTTGTTGGACATTTTGATTGCTTCACTGTCTTGGCTATTGTAAATAAGGCTGCACTGCAGCTTTTGCGGCCTGTGTCTTCTCGATTCTTGTCTTCTCAGGTGAGAGGTCCAATGCTGCGCCTGCTGGATTGAATGGTACCTCCATTTTTACTTTTAAACACAGCTCCTTTCTGTTCTCATTATTGCCTGTTACCCCTTTACGTCTCACCAGCAGGTAGAGGGTACAAAGTTCTCCAAAACCCCTTCAGCATTTATCGTTTGTAGACTTTTTGCTGATGGTCAGTCGACTGGGGTAAGTTGAAACTTTTTGTAGATTAGATTGCATGGGTCTAACACTCCCTGAGGTTGAGATTTTATCCATTTCCCTTTTTTTTAAAAAAGAGCGTGAGTAAAACTTAACTCTTCAGACTCTCTTCTTGAAACATTTGCCTCTTTTGAGTTTTTTCGTCCTTTCCCTACTTCAGCACAATTTTTTAGGGCAGGTGTCCTTTAAAGCCCTGAGTCCTTGTGAATGTTAAGTGACCATTAGCTGTGAGTTTAAAGCTGTTCTTGCAGGAAACGGCCACAAGGTGGCAGCCTTTCCCCGTTACCAAATTTGGTTACTAGGGAAACAGAGCCTTAATGGAAGTGGTGTTCTAGGTTGTAAATTAGAATGGAATGTGCCAGGAGAAAGCCCTTTAAGTTTATGTCCTATTACTTCTTGTTCATAGTTGTAATTTACTTTTTATTTTTTATCCCAGCAAATATGACTACAATGGTTTGTTTGTTCTAGGTGTGCAAGATGTGGTTCTTTCACACATATACATGTATCTATTCTTCCTCGCATCCTTTTCCCACGTAGGTCATGACACAATGTTGAGTAGTCTTCCCCTGGTCTTCCGTACGTCTTTGGTGGTTATATATTTCACCTGGTTTGTATATCTCTGTTAACCCCAATATGGTAATGTATCCAATCCTCATCCCTTTCTATGGGGTGAACCATAAGTTTTTTAATGAATCTGCGATTGCCTTTCTCTGTGGAAATATCTTCATTGGTATCAATTTTTAAGTAACTCCTAAAAGTGATGTGATAGGATATGTGTCTTTTGCTTTCTCACTTACTATAGGAGGCGTGATTACGTCTGGACTCATCTATGGTGCTTGCAAATGGCATTGTTTCATTTTTTTCACTAGCGAATATTCCATCTGTACATGGAGGAGTTCTTCTTTGTCCCCCCATCTGTTGGTGGACTTTTTGGTTACTTCCATATCTTGGCTATTGGAATACTGTGCAATGCAGATTTGCCTGCCTGTGTCTTTCCAATTATCTCTTCTTAGATTATAGGTCGAGGAGTGGGCCTGCTGGATCATATGGTAGATCGATGTTTACCTTTGTAAGGCACCTCCATTCTGTTCTCATTCTTGGCCCTTTCCAACTTACGTCCCACTTGAACTTGAGGGTATGCATTTCTCCACAACGCCTGCAGCATTTATTGTTTGTAGTTTTCTTGCTGATGGTTATTCTGACAAGTGTGAGCTGATACCTCTCTGTGCTTGAATTCGAATGTGCCACATGATCCGTTGAAGTTGAGCTTTAAGGCATGTCCTGTTTATTTTTCAAGCTGTGATTACCCCTTAGTTCTTCAAAGTGTTCTCTTTAAGTATGTGTGACATTTTGAAATGTTTTGGCCATTACCTCCCTCAAGACATTTTGAGGGCAGGTTTCATTTACAGTTCTGCAGTACTTGTTCCTATGAAATGACCATTAGCACAGGCTTTAAAGCCGCTTTGGCAGGTAACTGCCAGAGGACGGCAGCCTTTCTATGTCCCCCACCCTGGTAAATAGGGAAAAGCCCTTGCGGCCTGTGGTGTTTCTCGGTTATAAATTAGAGTGGAGTGTGCCCGGACAAACCCACACAAGCTGATGTCTCCTTACTTTTGTTGGATTTTGAAATTTAATTTTTATTTTTTATTGGAGTAATTTTCCACTGTGTACGTGGACCACTTCTACTTTGTGCATTCCTCGGTTGATGGACATTCTCATTGCTTCCAAGTGTTGGCTATGGTAAATATTGTTGGAGTGCAGGATTGCTAGCCTGTGACTTTTGGATTCTCATTTTCTCAGGTGATAGGCCCAGCAGTGGGTGTGATTGATTGACTGCTAGCACCGTGTTTCCCTTTTCAAAGCACCTTCTTTGTGTTTTCATTAGTGGCTCTTACCACGTCCCCCTTAGAATCGAGGGTACGCATTTCTCCACAATCGCTTCAGCATTTATTGTGTGCAGCATTTATACTAATGGCCCTTCCCGGCTGCTGTGAGCTGATAGGTTTTTGTAATCTGGGTTTGCATGTCTTTGAAAATTCGTAAAACTCATCATTTCTCTCCACCGTTTTCTTTTCCTTTAAAAAGAAGTAAACAATTGGGAGTACAATACCACTCTTGAAATTGTCGTCTTGGAAGGTGGCCCTCTTTTGAATTTTTTGGTCGATTTTCCACCCCAGAATTGTTTTAGAGAGCAGGTGTCGTTTACCGAAATGCAGTTTGGCGAATATTTTGTGACCTTTAGCAATGGGTTTAAAGCTGCTGTTGTGGGAAGTGGCCTCAAGGAGGCAGCATTTCTCCATTCCCAAAGCGGGGTACTAGGGCAGCAGAGCCTTTCTGGAAGTCATGTTCCTAGGTTGTAAATTACATTGGAATGTGCATGGAGAAACCCCCATAAGTTTATGTCCCATTATGTCTTCTTGGTTTTAATTTTTTTTTTATTTGGGATAAAGCTTAGAATATTGTTTGTCCTAGGTGTACACAATCTGGTCCATTTGTACATTATATATGTGTATTCAAGTACAGATCCTCTTCCCATGTAAAATGTTACAGAGGGTTCCGCAGACCTCCCTTGCTATATGGTCGGTCTTTTCGAGATATGTATATAATATGCGTTTGTATACATATAGTAACACTAATCTTAATTTATCCATTCCCACCACCTTTCCTTTTAAATGAGCATAGTTTGTTTTCTAAGTCTGTGAATGTCTTTCTCTGTGGAAATATGTTCATTTGTGTCAGTTATTAGATAACGCCTATAAGTGATATCATAGAATATAGGTCTTTTGCTTTCTGACTTACCTCATGTTTCATGATTATCTCCAGACTCATTTGTGGTGCCTCAGAGAGCAATGGTTCATTGTTTTCCATGGCTAATATTCCATTGTGTACATGGACCACTTCTTCTTTATCCATTCACCTCTTGTTGGACATTTTGATTGCTTCACTGTCTTGGCTATTGTAAATAAGGCTGCACTGCAGCTTTTGCGGCCTGTGTCTTCTCGATTCTTGTCTTCTCAGGTGAGAGGTCCAATGCTGCGCCTGCTGGATTGAATGGTACCTCCATTTTTACTTTTAAACACAGCTCCTTTCTGTTCTCATTATTGCCTGTTACCCCTTTACGTCTCACCAGCAGGTAGAGGGTACAAAGTTCTCCAAAACCCCTTCAGCATTTATCGTTTGTAGACTTTTTGCTGATGGTCAGTCGACTGGGGTAAGTTGAAACTTTTTGTAGATTAGATTGCATGGGTCTAACACTCCCTGAGGTTGAGATTTTATCCATTTCCCTTTTTTTTAAAAAAGAGCGTGAGTAAAACTTAACTCTTCAGACTCTCTTCTTGAAACATTTGCCTCTTTTGAGTTTTTTCGTCCTTTCCCTACTTCAGCACAATTTTTTAGGGCAGGTGTCCTTTAAAGCCCTGAGTCCTTGTGAATGTTAAGTGACCATTAGCTGTGAGTTTAAAGCTGTTCTTGCAGGAAACGGCCACAAGGTGGCAGCCTTTCCCCGTTACCAAATTTGGTTACTAGGGAAACAGAGCCTTAATGGAAGTGGTGTTCTAGGTTGTAAATTAGAATGGAATGTGCCAGGAGAAAGCCCTTTAAGTTTATGTCCTATTACTTCTTGTTCATAGTTGTAATTTACTTTTTATTTTTTATCCCAGCAAATATGACTACAATGGTTTGTTTGTTCTAGGTGTGCAAGATGTGGTTCTTTCACACATATACATGTATCTATTCTTCCTCGCATCCTTTTCCCACGTAGGTCATGACACAATGTTGAGTAGTCTTCCCCTGGTCTTCCGTACGTCTTTGGTGGTTATATATTTCACCTGGTTTGTATATCTCTGTTAACCCCAATATGGTAATGTATCCAATCCTCATCCCTTTCTATGGGGTGAACCATAAGTTTTTTAATGAATCTGCGATTGCCTTTCTCTGTGGAAATATCTTCATTGGTATCAATTTTTAAGTAACTCCTAAAAGTGATGTGATAGGATATGTGTCTTTTGCTTTCTCACTTACTATAGGAGGCGTGATTACGTCTGGACTCATCTATGGTGCTTGCAAATGGCATTGTTTCATTTTTTTCACTAGCGAATATTCCATCTGTACATGGAGGAGTTCTTCTTTGTCCCCCCATCTGTTGGTGGACTTTTTGGTTACTTCCATATCTTGGCTATTGGAATACTGTGCAATGCAGATTTGCCTGCCTGTGTCTTTCCAATTATCTCTTCTTAGATTATAGGTCGAGGAGTGGGCCTGCTGGATCATATGGTAGATCGATGTTTACCTTTGTAAGGCACCTCCATTCTGTTCTCATTCTTGGCCCTTTCCAACTTACGTCCCACTTGAACTTGAGGGTATGCATTTCTCCACAACGCCTGCAGCATTTATTGTTTGTAGTTTTCTTGCTGATGGTTATTCTGACAAGTGTGAGCTGATACCTCTCTGTGCTTGAATTCGAATGTGCCACATGATCCGTTGAAGTTGAGCTTTAAGGCATGTCCTGTTTATTTTTCAAGCTGTGATTACCCCTTAGTTCTTCAAAGTGTTCTCTTTAAGTATGTGTGACATTTTGAAATGTTTTGGCCATTACCTCCCTCAAGACATTTTGAGGGCAGGTTTCATTTACAGTTCTGCAGTACTTGTTCCTATGAAATGACCATTAGCACAGGCTTTAAAGCCGCTTTGGCAGGTAACTGCCAGAGGACGGCAGCCTTTCTATGTCCCCCACCCTGGTAAATAGGGAAAAGCCCTTGCGGCCTGTGGTGTTTCTCGGTTATAAATTAGAGTGGAGTGTGCCCGGACAAACCCACACAAGCTGATGTCTCCTTACTTTTGTTGGATTTTGAAATTTAATTTTTATTTTTTATTGGAGTAATTTTCCACTGTGTACGTGGACCACTTCTACTTTGTGCATTCCTCGGTTGATGGACATTCTCATTGCTTCCAAGTGTTGGCTATGGTAAATATTGTTGGAGTGCAGGATTGCTAGCCTGTGACTTTTGGATTCTCATTTTCTCAGGTGATAGGCCCAGCAGTGGGTGTGATTGATTGACTGCTAGCACCGTGTTTCCCTTTTCAAAGCACCTTCTTTGTGTTTTCATTAGTGGCTCTTACCACGTCCCCCTTAGAATCGAGGGTACGCATTTCTCCACAATCGCTTCAGCATTTATTGTGTGCAGCATTTATACTAATGGCCCTTCCCGGCTGCTGTGAGCTGATAGGTTTTTGTAATCTGGGTTTGCATGTCTTTGAAAATTCGTAAAACTCATCATTTCTCTCCACCGTTTTCTTTTCCTTTAAAAAGAAGTAAACAATTGGGAGTACAATACCACTCTTGAAATTGTCGTCTTGGAAGGTGGCCCTCTTTTGAATTTTTTGGTCGATTTTCCACCCCAGAATTGTTTTAGAGAGCAGGTGTCGTTTACCGAAATGCAGTTTGGCGAATATTTTGTGACCTTTAGCAATGGGTTTAAAGCTGCTGTTGTGGGAAGTGGCCTCAAGGAGGCAGCATTTCTCCATTCCCAAAGCGGGGTACTAGGGCAGCAGAGCCTTTCTGGAAGTCATGTTCCTAGGTTGTAAATTACATTGGAATGTGCATGGAGAAACCCCCATAAGTTTATGTCCCATTATGTCTTCTTGGTTTTAATTTTTTTTTTATTTGGGATAAAGCTTAGAATATTGTTTGTCCTAGGTGTACACAATCTGGTCCATTTGTACATTATATATGTGTATTCAAGTACAGATCCTCTTCCCATGTAAAATGTTACAGAGGGTTCCGCAGACCTCCCTTGCTATATGGTCGGTCTTTTCGAGATATGTATATAATATGCGTTTGTATACATATAGTAACACTAATCTTAATTTATCCATTCCCACCACCTTTCCTTTTAAATGAGCATAGTTTGTTTTCTAAGTCTGTGAATGTCTTTCTCTGTGGAAATATGTTCATTTGTGTCAGTTATTAGATAACGCCTATAAGTGATATCATAGAATATAGGTCTTTTGCTTTCTGACTTACCTCATGTTTCATGATTATCTCCAGACTCATTTGTGGTGCCTCAGAGAGCAATGGTTCATTGTTTTCCATGGCTAATATTCCATTGTGTACATGGACCACTTCTTCTTTATCCATTCACCTCTTGTTGGACATTTTGATTGCTTCACTGTCTTGGCTATTGTAAATAAGGCTGCACTGCAGCTTTTGCGGCCTGTGTCTTCTCGATTCTTGTCTTCTCAGGTGAGAGGTCCAATGCTGCGCCTGCTGGATTGAATGGTACCTCCATTTTTACTTTTAAACACAGCTCCTTTCTGTTCTCATTATTGCCTGTTACCCCTTTACGTCTCACCAGCAGGTAGAGGGTACAAAGTTCTCCAAAACCCCTTCAGCATTTATCGTTTGTAGACTTTTTGCTGATGGTCAGTCGACTGGGGTAAGTTGAAACTTTTTGTAGATTAGATTGCATGGGTCTAACACTCCCTGAGGTTGAGATTTTATCCATTTCCCTTTTTTTTAAAAAAGAGCGTGAGTAAAACTTAACTCTTCAGACTCTCTTCTTGAAACATTTGCCTCTTTTGAGTTTTTTCGTCCTTTCCCTACTTCAGCACAATTTTTTAGGGCAGGTGTCCTTTAAAGCCCTGAGTCCTTGTGAATGTTAAGTGACCATTAGCTGTGAGTTTAAAGCTGTTCTTGCAGGAAACGGCCACAAGGTGGCAGCCTTTCCCCGTTACCAAATTTGGTTACTAGGGAAACAGAGCCTTAATGGAAGTGGTGTTCTAGGTTGTAAATTAGAATGGAATGTGCCAGGAGAAAGCCCTTTAAGTTTATGTCCTATTACTTCTTGTTCATAGTTGTAATTTACTTTTTATTTTTTATCCCAGCAAATATGACTACAATGGTTTGTTTGTTCTAGGTGTGCAAGATGTGGTTCTTTCACACATATACATGTATCTATTCTTCCTCGCATCCTTTTCCCACGTAGGTCATGACACAATGTTGAGTAGTCTTCCCCTGGTCTTCCGTACGTCTTTGGTGGTTATATATTTCACCTGGTTTGTATATCTCTGTTAACCCCAATATGGTAATGTATCCAATCCTCATCCCTTTCTATGGGGTGAACCATAAGTTTTTTAATGAATCTGCGATTGCCTTTCTCTGTGGAAATATCTTCATTGGTATCAATTTTTAAGTAACTCCTAAAAGTGATGTGATAGGATATGTGTCTTTTGCTTTCTCACTTACTATAGGAGGCGTGATTACGTCTGGACTCATCTATGGTGCTTGCAAATGGCATTGTTTCATTTTTTTCACTAGCGAATATTCCATCTGTACATGGAGGAGTTCTTCTTTGTCCCCCCATCTGTTGGTGGACTTTTTGGTTACTTCCATATCTTGGCTATTGGAATACTGTGCAATGCAGATTTGCCTGCCTGTGTCTTTCCAATTATCTCTTCTTAGATTATAGGTCGAGGAGTGGGCCTGCTGGATCATATGGTAGATCGATGTTTACCTTTGTAAGGCACCTCCATTCTGTTCTCATTCTTGGCCCTTTCCAACTTACGTCCCACTTGAACTTGAGGGTATGCATTTCTCCACAACGCCTGCAGCATTTATTGTTTGTAGTTTTCTTGCTGATGGTTATTCTGACAAGTGTGAGCTGATACCTCTCTGTGCTTGAATTCGAATGTGCCACATGATCCGTTGAAGTTGAGCTTTAAGGCATGTCCTGTTTATTTTTCAAGCTGTGATTACCCCTTAGTTCTTCAAAGTGTTCTCTTTAAGTATGTGTGACATTTTGAAATGTTTTGGCCATTACCTCCCTCAAGACATTTTGAGGGCAGGTTTCATTTACAGTTCTGCAGTACTTGTTCCTATGAAATGACCATTAGCACAGGCTTTAAAGCCGCTTTGGCAGGTAACTGCCAGAGGACGGCAGCCTTTCTATGTCCCCCACCCTGGTAAATAGGGAAAAGCCCTTGCGGCCTGTGGTGTTTCTCGGTTATAAATTAGAGTGGAGTGTGCCCGGACAAACCCACACAAGCTGATGTCTCCTTACTTTTGTTGGATTTTGAAATTTAATTTTTATTTTTTATTGGAGTAATTTTCCACTGTGTACGTGGACCACTTCTACTTTGTGCATTCCTCGGTTGATGGACATTCTCATTGCTTCCAAGTGTTGGCTATGGTAAATATTGTTGGAGTGCAGGATTGCTAGCCTGTGACTTTTGGATTCTCATTTTCTCAGGTGATAGGCCCAGCAGTGGGTGTGATTGATTGACTGCTAGCACCGTGTTTCCCTTTTCAAAGCACCTTCTTTGTGTTTTCATTAGTGGCTCTTACCACGTCCCCCTTAGAATGGAGGGTGCGCATTTGTCCACAATCGCTTCAGCATTTATTGTGTGCAGCATTTATGCTAATGGCCCTTCTGGCTGCTGTGAGCTGATAGGTTTTTGTAATCTGGGTTTGCATGTCTTTGAAAATTCGTAAAACTCATCATTTCTCTCTACCGTTTTCTTTTCTGTTAAAAATAAAGAAAACAATTGGGAGTACAATACAACTCTTGAAATTGTCTTCTTGGAAGGTGGCCCTCTTTTGAATTTTTTGGTCGATTTTCCACCCCAGAATTGTTTTAGAGAGCAGGTGTCATTTACCGAAATGCAGTTTGGCGAATATTTTGTGACCTTTAGCAATGGGTTTAAAGCTGCTGTTGTGGGAAGTGGCCTCAAGGAGGCAGCATTTCTCCATTCCCAAAGCGGGGTACTAGGGCAGCAGAGCCTTTCTGGAAGTCATGTTCCTAGGTTGTAAATTACATTGGAATGTGCATGGAGAAACCCCCATAAGTTTATGTCCCATTATGTCTTCTTGGTTTTAATTTTTTTTTTATTTGGGATAAAGCTTAGAATATTGTTTGTCCTAGGTGTACACAATCTGGTCCATTTGTACATTATATATGTGTATTCAAGTACAGATCCTCTTCCCATGTAAAATGTTACAGAGGGTTCCGCAGACCTCCCTTGCTATATGGTCGGTCTTTTCGAGATATGTATATAATATGCGTTTGTATACATATAGTAACACTAATCTTAATTTATCCATTCCCCCCACCTTTCCTTTTAAATGAGCATAGTTTGTTTTCTAAGTCTGTGAATGTCTTTCTCTGTGGAAATATGTTCATTTGTGTCAGTTATTAGATAACGCCTATAAGTGATATCATAGAATATAGGTCTTTTGCTTTCTGACTTACCTCATGTTTCATGATTATCTCCAGACTCATTTGTGGTGCCTCAGAGAGCAATGGTTCATTGTTTTCCATGGCTAATATTCCATTGTGTACATGGACCACTTCTTCTTTATCCATTCACCTCTTGTTGGACATTTTGATTGCTTCACTGTCTTGGCTATTGTGAATAAGGCTGCACTGCAGCTTTTGCGGCCTGTGTCTTCTCGATTCTTGTCTTCTCAGGTGAGAGGTCCAATGGTGCGCCTGCTGGATTGAATGGTACCTCCATTTTTACTTTTAAACACAGCTCCTTTCTGTTCTCATTATTGCCTGTTACCCCTTTACGTCTCACCAGCAGGTAGAGGGTACAAAGTTCTCCAAAACCCCTTCAGCATTTATCGTTTGTAGACTTTTTGCTGATGGTCAGTCGACTGGGGTAAGTTGAAACTTTTTGTAGATTAGATTGCATGGGTCTAACACTCCCTGAGGTTGAGATTTTATCCATTTCCCTTTTTTTTTAAAAAGAGCGTGAGTAAAACTTAACTCTTCATACTCTCTTCTTGAAACATTTGCCTGTTTTGAGTTTTTTCGTCCTTTCCCTACTTCAGCACAATTTTTTAGGGCAGGTGTCCTTTAAAGCCCTGAGTCCTTGTGAATGTTAAGTGACCATTAGCTGTGAGTTTAAAGCTGTTCTTGCAGGAAACGGCCACAAGGTGGCAGCCTTTCCCCGTTACCAAATTTGGTTACTAGGGAAACAGAGCCTTAATGGAAGTGGTGTTCTAGGTTGTAAATTAGAATGGAATGTGCCAGGAGAAAGCCCTTTAAGTTTATGTCCTATTACTTCTTGTTCATAGTTGTAATTTACTTTTTATTTTTTATCCCAGCAAATATGACTACAATGGTTTGTTTGTTCTAGGTGTGCAAGATGTGGTTCTTTCACACATATACATGTATCTATTCTTCCTCGCATCCTTTTCCCACGTAGGTCATGACACAATGTTGAGTAGTCTTCCCCTGGTCTTCCGTACGTCTTTGGTGGTTATATATTTCACCTGGTTTGTATATCTCTGTTAACCCCAATATGGTAATGTATCCAATCCTCATCCCTTTCTATGGGGTGAACCATAAGTTTTTTAATGAATCTGCGATTGCCTTTCTCTGTGGAAATATCTTCATTGGTATCAATTTTTAAGTAACTCCTAAAAGTGATGTGATAGGATATGTGTCTTTTGCTTTCTCACTTACTATAGGAGGCGTGATTACGTCTGGACTCATCTATGGTGCTTGCAAATGGCATTGTTTCATTTTTTTCACTAGCGAATATTCCATCTGTACATGGAGGAGTTCTTCTTTGTCCCCCCATCTGTTGGTGGACTTTTTGGTTACTTCCATATCTTGGCTATTGGAATACTGTGCAATGCAGATTTGCCTGCCTGTGTCTTTCCAATTATCTCTTCTTAGATTATAGGTCGAGGAGTGGGCCTGCTGGATCATATGGTAGATCGATGTTTACCTTTGTAAGGCACCTCCATTCTGTTCTCATTCTTGGTCCTTTCCAATTTACGTCCCACTTGAACTTGAGGGTATGCATTTCTCCACAACGCCTTCAGCATTTATTGTTTGTAGTTTTCTTGCTGATGGTTATTCTGACAAGTGTGAGCTGATACCTCTCTGTGCTTGAATTCGAATGTGCCACATGATCCGTTGAAGTTGAGCTTTAAGGCATGTCCTGTTTATTTTTCAAGCTGTGATTACCCCTTAGTTCTTCAAAGTGTTCTCTTTAAGTATGTGTGACATTTTGAAATGTTTTGGCCATTACCTCCCTCAAGACATTTTGAGGGCAGGTTTCATTTACAGTTCTGCAGTACTTGTTCCTATGAAATGACCATTAGCACAGGCTTTAAAGCCGCTTTGGCAGGTAACTGCCAGAGGACGGCAGCCTTTCTATGTCCCCCACCCTGGTAAATAGGGAAAAGCCCTTGCGGCCTGTGGTGTTTCTCGGTTATAAATTAGAGTGGAGTGTGCCCGGACAAACCCACACAAGCTGATGTCTCCTTACTTTTGTTGGATTTTGAAATTTAATTTTTATTTTTTATTGGAGTAATTTTCCACTGTGTACGTGGACCACTTCTACTTTGTGCATTCCTCGGTTGATGGACATTCTCATTGCTTCCAAGTGTTGGCTATGGTAAATATTGTTGGAGTGCAGGATTGCTAGCCTGTGACTTTTGGATTCTCATTTTCTCAGGTGATAGGCCCAGCAGTGGGTGTGATTGATTGACTGCTAGCACCGTGTTTCCCTTTTCAAAGCACCTTCTTTGTGTTTTCATTAGTGGCTCTTACCACGTCCCCCTTAGAATGGAGGGTGCGCATTTGTCCACAATCGCTTCAGCATTTATTGTGTGCAGCATTTATGCTAATGGCCCTTCTGGCTGCTGTGAGCTGATAGGTTTTTGTAATCTGGGTTTGCATGTCTTTGAAAATTCGTAAAACTCATCATTTCTCTCTACCGTTTTCTTTTCTGTTAAAAATAAAGAAAACAATGGGGAGTACAATACAACTCTTGAAATTGTCTTCTTGGAAGGTGGCCCTCTTTTGAATTTTTTGGTCGATTTTCCACCCCAGAATTGTTTTAGAGAGCAGGTGTCATTTACCGAAATGCAGTTTGGAGAATATTTTGTGACCTTTAGCAATGGGTTTAAAGCTGCTGTTGTGGGAAGTGGCCTCAAGGAGGCAGCATTTCTCCATTCCCAAAGCGGGGTACTAGGGCAGCAGTGCCTTTCTGGAAGTCATGTTCCTAGGTTGTAAATTACATTGGAATGTGCATGGAGAAACCCCCATAAGTTTATGTCTCATTATTTCTTCTTGGTTTTAATTTTTTTTTTATTTGGGATAAAGCTTAGAATATTGTTTGTCCTAGGTGTACACAATCTGGTCCATTTGTACATTATATATGTGTATTCAAGTACAGATCCTCTTCCCATGTAAAATGTTACAGAGGGTTCCGCAGACCTCCCTTGCTATATGGTCGGTCTTTTCGAGATATGTATATAATATGCGTTTGTATACATATAGTAACACTAATCTTAATTTATCCATTCCCCCCACCTTTCCTTTTAGATGAGCCTAGTTTGTTTTCTAAGTCTGTGAGTGTCTTTCTCTGTGGAAATATGTTCATTTGTGTCAGTTATTAGATAACGCCTATACGTGATATCATAGAATATAGGTCTTTTGCTTTCCGACTTACCTCATGTTTCGTGATTATCTCCAGACTTATTTGTGGTGCCTCAGAGAGCAATGGTTCATTGTTTTCCATGGCTAATATTCCATTGTGTACATGGACCACTTCTTCTTTATCCATTCACCTCTTGTTGGACATTTTGATTGCTTCAATGTCTTGGCTATTGTGAATAAGGCTGCACTGCAGCTTTTTCGGTCTGTGTCTTCTCGATTCTTGTCTTCTCAGGTGAGAGGTCCAATGGTGCGCCTGCTGGATTGAATGGTACCTCCATTTTTACTTTTAAACACAGCTCCTTTCTGTTCTCATTATTGCCTGTTACCCCTTTACGTCTCACCAGCAGGTAGAGGGTACAAAGTTCTCTAAAACCCCTTCAGCATTTATCGTTTGTAGACTTTTTGCTGATGGTCAGGCGACTGGGGTAGGTTGAAACTTTTTGTAGATTAGATTGCATGGGTCTAACACTCCCTGAGGTTGAGATTTTATCCATTTCCCTTTTTTTTTAAAAAGAGCGTGAGTAAAACTTAACTCTTCATACTCTCTTCTTGAAACATTTGCCTGTTTTGAGTTTTTTCGTCCTTTCCCTACTTCAGCACAATTTTTTAGGGCAGGTGTCCTTTAAAGCCCTGAGTCCTTGTGAATGTTAAGTGACCATTAGCTGTGAGTTTAAAGCTGTTCTTGCAGGAAACGGCCACAAGGTGGCAGCCTTTCCCCGTTACCAAATTTGGTTACTAGGGAAACAGAGCCTTAATGGAAGTGGTGTTCTAGGTTGTAAATTAGAATGGAATGTGCCAGGAGAAAGCCCTTTAAGTTTATGTCCTATTACTTCTTGTTCATAGTTGTAATTTACTTTTTATTTTTTATCCCAGCAAATATGACTACAATGGTTTGTTTGTTCTAGGTGTGCAAGATGTGGTTCTTTCACACATATACATGTATCTATTCTTCCTCGCATCCTTTTCCCACGTAGGTCATGACACAATGTTGAGTAGTCTTCCCCTGGTCTTCCGTACGTCTTTGGTGGTTATATATTTCACCTGGTTTGTATATCTCTGTTAACCCCAATATGGTAATGTATCCAATCCTCATCCCTTTCTATGGGGTGAACCATAAGTTTTTTAATGAATCTGCGATTGCCTTTCTCTGTGGAAATATCTTCATTGGTATCAATTTTTAAGTAACTCCTAAAAGTGATGTGATAGGATATGTGTCTTTTGCTTTCTCACTTACTATAGGAGGCGTGATTACGTCTGGACTCATCTATGGTGCTTGCAAATGGCATTGTTTCATTTTTTTCACTAGCGAATATTCCATCTGTACATGGAGGAGTTCTTCTTTGTCCCCCCATCTGTTGGTGGACTTTTTGGTTACTTCCATATCTTGGCTATTGGAATACTGTGCAATGCAGATTTGCCTGCCTGTGTCTTTCCAATTATCTCTTCTTAGATTATAGGTCGAGGAGTGGGCCTGCTGGATCATATGGTAGATCGATGTTTACCTTTGTAAGGCACCTCCATTCTGTTCTCATTCTTGGCCCTTTCCAACTTACGTCCCACTTGAACTTGAGGGTATGCATTTCTCCACAACGCCTTCAGCATTTATTGTTTGTAGTTTTCTTGCTGATGGTTATTCTGACAAGTGTGAGCTGATACCTCTCTGTGCTTGAATTCGAATGTGCCACATGATCCGTTGAAGTTGAGCTTTAAGGCGTGTCCTTTTTATTTTTCAAGCTGTGATTACCCCTTAGTTCTTCAAAGTGTTCTCTTTAAGTATGTGTCACATTTTGAAATGTTTTGGCCATTACCTCCCTCAAGACATTTTGAGGGCAGGTTTCATTTACAGTTCTGCAGTACTTGTTCCTATGAAATGACCATTAGCACAGGCTTTAAAGCCGCTTTGGCAGGTAACTGCCAGAGGACAGCAGCCTTTCTATGTCTCCCACCCTGGTAACTAGGGAAAAGCCCTTGCGGCCTGTGGTGTTTCTCGGTTATAAATTAGAGTGGAGTGTGCCCGGACAAACCCACACAAGCTGATGTCTCCTTACTTTTGTTGGATTTTGAAATTTAATTTTTATTTTTTATTGGAGTAATTTTCCACTGTGTACGTGGACCACTTCTACTTTGTGCATTCCTCGGTTGATGGACATTCTCATTGCTTCCAAGTGTTGGCTATGGTAAATATTGTTGGAGTGCAGGATTGCCAGCCTGTGACTTTTGGATTCTCATTTTCTCAGGTGATAGGCCCAGCAGTGGGTGTGATTGATTGACTGCTAGCACCGTGTTTCCCTTTTCAAAGCACCTTCTTTGTGTTTTCATTAGTGGCTCTTACCACATCCCCCTTAGAATGGAGGGTACGCATTTCTCCACAATCGCTTCAGCATTTATTGTGTGCAGCATTTATGCTAATGGCCCTTCTGGCTGCTGTGAGCTGATAGGTTTTTGTAATCTGGGTTTGCATGTCTTTGAAAATTCGTAAAACTCATCATTTCTCTCTACCGTTTTCTTTTCTGTTAAAAAAAAGGAAACTATTGGGAGTACAATACAACTCTTGAAATTGTCGTCTTGGAAGGTGGCCCTCTTTTGAATTTTTTGGTCGATTTTCCACCCATGAATTGTTTTAGAGAGCAGGTGTCATTTACCGAAATGCAGTTTGGCAAATATTTTGTGACCTTTAGCAATGGGTTTAAAGCTGCTGTTGTGGGAAGTGGCCTCAATGAGGCAGCATTTCTCCATTCCCAAAGTGGGGTACTAGGGCAGCAGAGCCTTTCTGGAAGTCATGTTCCTAGGTTGTAAATTACATTGGAATGTGCATGGAGAAACCCCCATAAGTTTATGTCTCATTATTTCTTCTTGGTTTTAATTTTTTTTTTTTATTTGGGATAAAGCTTAGAATATTGTTTGTCCTAGGTGTACACAATCTGGTCCATTTGTACATTATATATGTGTATTCAAGTACAGATCCTCTTCCCATGTAAAATGTTACAGAGTGTTCCGCAGACCTCCCTTGCTATATGGTCGGTCTTTTCGAGATATGTATATAATATGCGTTTGTATACATATAGTAACACTAATCTTAATTTATCCATTCCCCCCACCTTTCCTTTTAGATGAGCATAGTTTGTTTTCTAAGTCTGTGAGTGTCTTTCTCTGTGGAAATATGTTCATTTGTGTCAGTTATTAGATAACGCCTATAAGTGATATCATAGAATATAGGTCTTTTGCTTTCTGACTTACCTCATGTTTCATGATTATCTCCAGACTCATTTGTGGTGCCTCAGAGAGCAATGGTTCATTGTTTTCCATGGCTAATATTCCATTGTGTACATGGACCACTTCTTCTTTATCCATTCACCTCTTGTTGGACATTTTGATTGCTTCACTGTCTTGGCTATTGTGAATAAGGCTGCACTGCAGCTTTTGCGGCCTGTGTCTTCTCGATTCTTGTCTTCTCAGGGGAGAGGTCCAATGGTGCGCCTGCTGGATTGAATGGTACCTCCATTTTTACTTTTAAACACAGCTCCTTTCTGTTCTCATTATTGCCTGTTACCCCTTTTCGTCTCACCAGCAGGTAGAGGGTACAAAGTTCTCTAAAACCCCTTCAGCATTTATCGTTTGTAGACTTTTTGCTGATGGTCAGTCGACTGGGGTAAGTTGAAACTTTTTGTAGATTAGATTGCATGGGTCTAACACTCCCTGAGGTTGAGATTTTATCCAGTTCCCTTTTTTTTAAAAAAGAGCGTGAGTAAAACTTAACTCTTCATACTCTCTTCTTGAAACATTTGCCTGTTTTGAGTTTTTTCGTCCTTTCCCTACTTCAGCACAATTTTTTTAGGGCAGGTGTCCTTTAAAGCCCTGAGTCCTTGTGAATGTTAAGTGACCATTAGCTGTGAGTTTAAAGCTGTTCTTGCAGGAAACGGCCACAAGGTGGCAGCCTTTCCCCGTTACCAAATTTGGTTACTAGGGAAACAGAGCCTTAATGGAAGTGGTGTTCTAGGTTGTAAATTAGAATGGAATGTGCCAGGAGAAAGCCCTTTAAGTTTATGTCCTATTACTTCTTGTTCATAGTTGTAATTTACTTTTTATTTTTTATCCCAGCAAATATGACTACAATGGTTTGTTTGTTCTAGGTGTGCAAGATGTGGTTCTTTCACACATTTACATGTATCTATTCTTCCTCGCATCCTTTTCCCACGTAGGTCATGACACAATGTTGAGTAGTCTTCCCCTGGTCTTCCGTACGTCTTTGGTGGTTATATATTTCACCTGGTTTGTATATCTCTGTTAACCCCAATATGGTAATGTATCCAATCCTCATCCCTTTCTATGGGGTGAACTATAAGTTTTTTAATGAATCTGCGATTGCCTTTCTCTGTGGAAATATCTTCATTGGTATCAATTTTTAAGTAACTCCTAAAAGTGATGTGATAGGATATGTGTCTTTTGCTTTCTCACTTACTACAGGAGGCGTGATTACGTCTGGACTCATGTATGGTGCTTGCAAATGGCATTGTTTCATTTTTTTCACTAGCGAATATTCCATCTGTACATGGAGGAGTTCTTCTTTGTCCCCCCATCTGTTGGTGGACATTTTGGTTACTTCCATATCTTTGCTATTGTAATACTGTGCAATGCAGATTTGCCTGCCTGTGTCTTTCCAATTATCTCTTCTTAGATTATAGGTCGAGGAGTGGGCCTGCTGGATCATATGGTAGATCTTTGTTTACCTTTGTAAGGCACCTCCATTCTGTTCTCATTCGTGGCCCTTTCCAACTTACGTCCCACTTGAACTTGAGGGTATGCATTTCTCCACAACGCCTTCAGCATTTATTGTTTGTAGTTTTCTTGCTGATGGTTATTCTGACAAGTGTGAGCTGATACCTCTCTGTGCTTGAATTCGAATGTGCCACATGATCCGTTGAAGTTGAGCTTTAAGGCATGTCCTTTTTATTTTTCAAGCTGTGATTACCCCTTAGTTCTTCAAAGTGTTCTCTTTAAGTATGTGTCACATTTTGAAATGTTTTGGCCATTACCTCCCTCAAGACATTTTGAAGGCAGGTTTCATTTACAGTTCTGCAGTACTTGTTCCTATGAAATGACCATTAGCACAGGCTTTAAAGCCGCTTTGGCAGGTAACTGCCAGAGGACGGCAGCCTTTCTATGTCCCCCACCCTGGTAACTAGGGAAAAGCCCTTGCGGCCTGTGGTGTTTCTCGGTTATAAGTTAGAGTGGAGTGTGCCCGGACAAACCCACACAAGCTGATGTCTCCTTACTTTTGTTGGATTTTGAAATTTAATTTTTATTTTTTATTGGAGTAATTTTCCACTGTGTACGTGGACCACTTCTACTTTGTGCATTCCTCGGTTGATGGACATTTTCATTGCTTCCAAGTGTTGGCTATGGTAAATATTGTTGGAGTGCAGGATTGCCAGCCTGTGACTTTTGGATTCTCATTTTCTCAGGTGATAGGCCCAGCAGTGGGTGTGATTGATTGACTGGTAGCACCGTGTTTCCCTTTTCAAAGCACCTTCTTTGTGTTTTCATTAGTGGCTCTTACCACGTCCCCCTTAGAATGGAGGGTACGCATTTCTCCACAATCGCTTCAGCATTTATTGTGTGCAGCATTTATGCTAATGGCCCTTCTGGCTGCTGTGAGCTGATAGGTTTTTGTAATCTGGGTTTGCATGTCTTTGAAAATTCGTAAAACTCATCATTTCTCTCCACCGTTTTCTTTTCCGTTAAAAAAAAGGAAACAATTGGGAGTACAATACAACCTTTGAAATTGTCTTCTGGGAAAGTGGCCCTCTTTTGAATTTTTTGGTCGTTTTTCCACCCCAGAATTGTTTTAGAGAGCAGGTGTCATGTACCGAAATGCAGTTTGGCGAATATTTTGTGACCTTTAGCAATGGGTTTAAAGCTGCTGTTGTGGGAAGTGGCCTCAAGGAGGCAGCATTTCTCCATTCCCAAAGCGGGGTACTAGGGCAGCAGAGCCTTTCTGGAAGTCATGTTCCTAGGTTGTAAATTACATTGGAATGTGCATGGAGAAACCCCCATAAGTTTATGTCTCATTATTTCTTCTTGGTTTTAATTTTTTTTTTATTTGGGATAAAGCTTAGAATATTGTTTGTCCTAGGTGTACACAATCTGGTCCATTTGTACATTATATATGTGTATTCAAGTACAGATCCTCTTCCCATGTAAAATGTTACAGAGGGTTCCGCAGACCTCCCTTGCTATATGGTCGGTCTTTTCGAGATATGTATATAATATGCGTTTGTATACATATAGTAACACTAATCTTAATTTATCCATTCCCCCCACCTTTCCTTTTAGATGAGCATAGTTTGTTTTCTAAGTCTGTGAGTGTCTTTCTCTGTGGAAATATGTTCATTTGTGTCAGTTATTAGATAACGCCTATAAGTGATATCATAGAATATAGGTCTTTTGCTTTCTGACTTACCTCATGTTTCATGATTATCTCCAGACTCATTTGTGGTGCCTCAGAGAGCAATGGTTCATTGTTTTCCATGGCTAATATTCCATTGTGTACATGGACCACTTCTTCTTTATCCATTCACCTCTTGTTGGACATTTTGATTGCTTCACTGTCTTGGCTATTGTGAATAAGGCTGCACTGCAGCTTTTGCGGCCTGTGTCTTCTCGATTCTTGTCTTCTCAGGTGAGAGGTCCAATGGTGCGCCTGCTGGATTGAATGGTACCTCCATTTTTACTTTTAAACACAGCTCCTTTCTGTTCTCATTATTGCCTGTTACCCCTTTACGTCTCACCAGCAGGTAGAGGGTACAAAGTTCTCTAAAACCCCTTCAGCATTTATCGTTTGTAGACTTTTTGCTGATGGTCAGTCGACTGGGGTAAGTTGAAACGTTTTGTAGATTAGATTGCATGGGTCTAACACTCCCTGAGGTTGAGATTTTATCCATTTCCCTTTTTTTTTAAAAAGAGCGTGAGTAAAACTTAACTCTTCATACTCTCTTCTTGAAACATTTGCCTGTTTTGAGTTTTTTCGTCCTTTCCCTACTTCAGCACAATTTTTTAGGGCAGGTGTCCTTTAAAGCCCTGAGTCCTTGTGAATGTTAAGTGACCATTAGCTGTGAGTTTAAAGCTGTTCTTGCAGGAAACGGCCAAAAGGTGGCAGCCTTTCCCCGTTACCAAATTTGGTTACTAGGGAAACAGAGCCTTAAAGGAAATGGTGTTCTAGGTTGTAAATTAAAATGGAATGTGCCAGGAGAAAGCCCTTTAAGTTTATGTCCTATTACTTCTTGTTCATAGTTGTAAATTACTTTTTATTTTTTATCCCAGCAAATATGACTACAATGGTTTGTTTGTTCTAGGTGTGCAAGATGTGGTTCTTTCACACATATACATGTATCTATTCTTCCTCGCATCCTTTTCCCACGTAGGTCATGACACAATGTTGAGTAGTCTTCCCCTGGTCTTCCGTACGTCTTTGGTGGTTATATATTTCACCTGGTTTGTATATCTCTGTTAACCCCAATATGGTAATGTATCCAATCCTCATCCCTTTCTATGGGGTGAACCATAAGTTTTTTAATGAATCTGCGATTGCCTTTCTCTGTGGAAATATCTTCATTGGTATCAATTTTTAAGTAACTCCTAAAAGTGATGTGATAGGATATGTGTCTTTTGCTTTCTCACTTACTATAGGAGGCGTGATTACGTCTGGACTCATGTATGGTGCTTGCAAATGGCATTGTTTCATTTTTTTCACTAGCGAATATTCCATCTGTACATGGAGGAGTTCTTCTTTGTCCCCCCATCAGTTGGTGGACATTTTGGTTACTTCCATATCTTTTCCATTGTAATACTGTGCAATGCAGATTTGCCTGCCTGTGTCTTTCCAATTATCTCTTCTTAGATTATAGGTCGAGGAGTGGGCCTGTTGGATCATATGGTAGATCTTTGTTTACCTTTGTAAGGCACCTCCATTCCGTTCTCATTCGTGGCCCTTTCCAACTTACGTCCCACTTGAACTTGAGGGTATGCATTTCTCCACAACGCCTTCAGCATTTATTGTTTGTAGTTTTCTTTCTGATGGTTATTCTGACAAGTGTGAGCTGATACCTCTCTGTGCTTGAATTCGAATGTGCCACATGATCCGTTGAAGTTGAGCTTTAAGGCATGTCCTTTTTATTTTTCAAGCTGTGATTACCTCTTAGTTCTTCAAAGTGTTCTCTTTAAGTATGTGTCACATTTTGAAATGTTTTGGCCATTACCTCCCTCAAGACATTTTGAGGGCAGGTTTCATTTACAGTTCTGCAGTACTTGTTCCTATGAAATGACCATTAGCACAGGCTTTAAAGCCGCTTTGGCAGGTAACTGCCAGAGGACGGCAGCCTTTCTATGTCCCCCACCCTGGTAACTAGGGAAAAGCCCTTGCGGCCTGTGGTGTTTCTCGGTTATAAATTAGAGTGGAGTGTGCCCGGACAAACCCACACAAGCTGATGTCTCCTTACTTTTGTTGGATTTTGAAATTTAATTTTTATTTTTTATTGGAGTAGTTTTCCACTGTGTACGTGGACCACTTCTACTTTGTGCATTCCTCGGTTGATGGACATTTTCATTGCTTCCAAGTGTTGGCTATGGTAAATATTGTTGGAGTGCAGGATTGCCAGCCTGTGACTTTTGGATTCTCATTTTCTCAGGTGATAGGCCCAGCAGTGGGTGTGATTGATTGACTGCTAGCACCGTGTTTCCCTTTTCAAAGCACCTTCTTTGTGTTTTCATTAGTGGCTCTTACCACGTCCCCCTTAGAATGGAGGGTACGCATTTCTCCACTATCGCTTCAGCATTTATTGTGTGCAGCATTTATGCTAATGGCCCTTCTGGCTGCTGTGAGCTGATAGGTTTTTGTAATCTGGGTTTGCATGTCTTTGAAAATTCGTAAAACTCATCATTTCTCTCCACCGTTTTCTTTTCCGTTAAAAAAAAGGAAACAATTGGGAGTACAATACAACTCTTGAAATTGTCGTCTTGGAAGGTGGCCCTCTTTTGAATTTTTTGGTCGATTTTCCACCCCTGAATTGTTTTAGAGAGCAGGTGTCATTTACCGAAATGCAGTTTGGCGAATATTTTGTGACCTTTAGCAATGGGTTTAAAGCTGCTGTTGTGGGAAGTGGCCTCAAGGAGGCAGCATTTCTCCATTCCCAAAGCTGGGTACTAGGGCAGCAGAGCCTTTCTGGAAGTCATGTTCCTAGGTTGTAAATTACATTGGAATGTGCATGGAGAAACCCCCATAAGTTTATGTCTCATTATTTCTTTTTGGTTTTAATTTTTTTTTTTTTATTTGGGGTAAAGCTTAGAATATTGTTTGTCCTAGGTGTACACAATCTGGTCCATTTGTACATTATATATGTGTATTCAAGTACAGATCCTCTTCCCATGTAAAATGTTACAGAGGGTTCCGCAGACCTCCCTTGCTATATGGTCGGTCTTTTCGAGATATGTATATAATATGCGTTTGTATACATATAGTAACACTAATCTTAATTTATCCATTCCCCCCACCTTTCCTTTTAGATGAGCATAGTTTGTTTTCTAAGTCTGTGAGTGTCTTTCTCTGTGGAAATATGTTCATTTGTGTCAGTTATTAGATAACGCCTATAAGTGATATCACAGAATATAGGTCTTTTGCTTTCTGACTTACCTCATGTTTCATGATTATCTCCAGACTCATTTGTGGTGCCTCAGAGAGCAATGGTTCATTGTTTTCCATGGCTAATATTCCATTGTGTACATGGACCACTTCTTCTTTATCCATTCACCTCTTGTTGGACATTTTGATTGCTCCACTGTCTTGGCTATTGTGAATAAGGCTGCAGTGCAGATTTTGCGGCCTGTTTCTTCTCGATTCTTGTCTTCTCAGGTGAGAGGTCCAATGGTGCGCCTGGTGGATTGAATGGTACCTCCATTTTTACTTTTAAACACAGCTCCTTTCTGTTCTCATTATTGCCTGTTACCCCTTTACGTCTCACCAGCAGGTAGAGGGTACAAAGTTCTCTAAAACCCCTTCAGCATTTATCGTTTGTAGACTTTTTGCTGATGGTCAGTCGACTGGGGTAAGTTGAAACGTTTTGTAGATTAGATTGCATGGGTCTAACACTCCCTGAGGTTGAGATTTTATCCATTTCCCTTTTTTTTTAAAAAGAGCGTGAGTAAAACTTAACTCTTCATACTCTCTTCTTGAAACATTTGCCTGTTTTGAGTTTTTTCGTCCTTTCCCTACTTCAGCACAATTTTTTAGGGCAGGTGTCCTTTAAAGCCCTGAGTCCTTGTGAATGTTAAGTGACCATTAGCTGTGAGTTTAAAGCTGTTCTTGCAGGAAACGGCCACAAGGTGGCAGCCTTTCCCCGTTACCAAATTTGGTTACTAGGGAAACAGAGCCTTAAAGGAAGTGGTGTTCTAGGTTGTAAATTAAAATGGAATGTGCCAGGAGAAAGCCCTTTAAGTTTATGTCCTATTACTTCTTGTTCATAGTTGTAATTTACTTTTTATTTTTTATCCCAGCAAATATGACTACAATGGTTTGTTTGTTCTAGGTGTGCAAGATGTGGTTCTTTCACACATATACATGTATCTATTCTTCCTCGCATCCTTTTCCCACGTAGGTCATGACACAATGTTGAGTAGTCTTCCCCTGGTCTTCCGTACGTCTTTGGTGGTTATATATTTCACCTGGTTTGTATATCTCTGTTAACCCCAATATGGTAATGTATCCAATCCTCATCCCTTTCTATGGGGTGAACCATAAGTTTTTTAATGAATCTGCGATTGCCTTTCTCTGTGGAAATATCTTCATTGGTATCAATTTTTAAGTAACTCCTAAAAGTGATGTGATAGGATATGTGTCTTTTGCTTTCTCACTTACTATAGGAGGCGTGATTACGTCTGGACTCATCTATGGTGCTTGCAAATGGCATTGTTTCATTTTTTTCACTAGCGAATATTCCATCTGTACATGGAGGAGTTCTTCTTTGTCCCCCCATCTGTTGGTGGACATTTTGGTTACTTCCATATCTTTGCTATTGTAATACTGTGCAATGCAGATTTGCCTGCCTGTGTCTTTCCAATTATCTCTTCTTAGATTATAGGTCGAGGAGTGGGCCTGCTGGATCATATGGTAGATCTTTGTTTACCTTTGTAAGGCACCTCCATTCTGTTCTCATTCGTGGCCCTTTCCAAATTACGTCCCACTTGAACTTGAGGGTATGCATTTCTCCACAACGCCTTCAGCATTTATTGTTTGTAGTTTTCTTGCTGATGGTTATTCTGACAAGTGTGAGCTGATACCTCTCTGTGCTTGAATTCGAATGTGCCACATGATCCATTGAAGTTGAGCTTTAAGGCATGTCCGTTTTATTTTTCAAGCTGTGATTACCCCTTAGTTCTTCAAAGTGTTCTCTTTAAGTATGTGTCACATTTTGAAATGTTTTGGCCATTACCTCCCTCAAGACATTTTGAGGGCAGGTTTCATTTACAGTTCTGCAGTACTTGTTCCTATGAAATGACCATTAGCACAGGCTTTAAAGCCGCTTTGGCAGGTAACTGCCAGAGGACGGCAGCCTTTCTATGTCCCCCACCCTGGTAACTAGGGAAAAGCCCTTGCGGCCTGTGGTGTTTCTCGGTTATAAATTAGAGTGGAGTGTGCCCGGACAAACCCACACAAGCTGATGTCTCCTTACTTTTGTTGGATTTTGATATTTAATTTTTATTTTTTATTGGAGTAATTTTCCACTGTGTACGTGGACCACTTCTACTTTGTGCATTCCTCGGTTGATGGACATTCTCATTGCTTCCAAGTGTTGGCTATGGTAAATATTGTTGGAGTGCAGGATTGCCAGCCTGTGACTTTTGGATTCTCATTTTCTCAGGTGATAGGCCCAGCAGTGGGTGTGATTGATTGACTGCTAGCACCGTGTTTCCCTTTTCAAAGCACCTTCTTTGTGTTTTCATTAGTGGCTCTTACCACGTCCCCCTTAGAATGGAGGGTACGCATTTCTCCACAATCGCTTCAGCATTTATTGTGTGCAGCATTTATGCTAATGGCCCTTCTGGCTGCTGTGAGCTGATAGGTTTTTGTAATCTGGGTTTGCATGTCTTTGAAAATTCGTAAAACTCATCATTTCTCTCCACCGTTTTCTTTTCCGTTAAAAAAAAGGAAACAATTGGGAGTACAATACAACTCTTGAAATTGTCGTCTTGGAAGGTGGCCCTCTTTTGAATTTTTTGGTCGATTTTCCACCCCTGAATTGTTTTAGAGAGCAGGTGTCATTTACCGAAATGCAGTTTGGCGAATATTTTGTGACCTTTAGCAATGGGTTTAAAGCTGCTGTTGTGGGAAGTGGCCTCAAGGAGGCAGCATTTCTCCATTCCCAAAGCTGGGTACTAGGGCAGCAGAGCCTTTCTGGAAGTCATGTTCCTAGGTTGTAAATTACATTGGAATGTGCATGGAGAAACCCCCATAAGTTTATGTCTCATTATTTCTTCTTGGTTTTAATTTTTTTTTTTATTTGGGATAAAGCTTAGAATATTGTTTGTCCTAGGTGTACACAATCTGGCCATTTGTACATTATATATGTGTATTCAAGTACAGATCCTCTTCCCATGTAAAATGTTACAGAGGGTTCCGCAGACCTCCCTTGCTATATGGTCGGTCGTTTCGAGATATGTATATAATATGCGTTTGTATACATATAGTAACACTAATCTTAATTTATCCATTCCCCCCACCTTTCCTTTTAGATGAGCATAGTTTGTTTTCTAAGTCTGTGAGTGTCTTTCTCTGTGGAAATATGTTCATTTGTGTCAGTTATTAGATAACGCCTATACGTGATATCATAGAATATAGGTCTTTTGCTTTCCGACTTACCTCATGATTCGTGATTATCTCCAGACTTATTTGTCGTGCCTCAGAGAGCAATGGTTCATTGTTTTCCATGGCTAATATTCCATTGTGTACATGGACCACTTCTTCTTTATCCATTCACCTCTTGTTGGACATTTTGATTGCTTCAATGTCTTGGCTATTGTGAAAAAGGCTGCACTGCAGCTTTTTCGGTCTGTGTCTTCTCGATTCTTGTCTTCTCAGGTGAGAGGTCCAATGGTGCGCCTGCTGGATTGAATGGTACCTCCATTTTTACTTTTAAACACAGCTCCTTTCTGTTCTCATTATTGCCTGTTACCCCTTTACGTCTCACCAGCAGGTAGAGGGTACAAAGTTCTCTAAAACCCCTTCAGCATTTATCGTTTGTAGACTTTTTGCTGATGGTCAGTCGACTGGGGTAAGTTGAAACGTTTTGTAGATTAGATTGCATGGGTCTAACACTCCCTGAGGTTGAGATTTTATCCATTTCCCTTTTTTTTTAAAAAGAGCGTGAGTAAAACTTAACTCTTCATACTCTTTCTTGAAACATTTGCCTGTTTTGAGTTTTTTCGTCCTTTCCCTACTTCAGCACAATTTTTTAGGGCAGGTGTCCTTTAAAGCCCTGAGTCCTTGTGAATGTTAAGTGACCATTAGCTGTGAGTTTAAAGCTGTTCTTGCAGGAAACGGCCACAAGGTGGCAGCCTTTCCCCGTTACCAAATTTGGTTACTAGGGAAACAGAGCCTTAAAGGAAGTGGTGTTCTAGGTTGTAAATTAAAATGGAATGTGCCAGGAGAAAGCCCTTTAAGTTTATGTCCTATTACTTCTTGTTCATAGTTGTAAATTACTTTTTATTTTTTATCCCAGCAAATATGACTACAATGGTTTGTTTGTTCTAGGTGTGCAAGATGTGGTTCTTTCACACATATACATGTATCTATTCTTCCTCGCATCCTTTTCCCACGTAGGTCATGACACAATGTTGAGTAGTCTTCCCCTGGTCTTCCGTACGTCTTTGGTGGTTATATATTTCACCTGGTTTGTATATCTCTGTTAACCCCAATATGGTAATGTATCCAATCCTCATCCCTTTCTATGGGGTGAACCATAAGTTTTTTAATGAATCTGCGATTGCCTTTCTCTGTGGAAATATCTTCATTGGTATCAATTTTTAAGTAACTCCTAAAAGTGATGTGATAGGATATGTGTCTTTTGCTTTCTCACTTACTATACGAGGCGTCATTACGTCTGGACTCATGTATGGTGCTTGCAAATGGCATTGTTTCATTTTTTTCACTAGCGAATATTCCATCTGTACATGGAGGAGTTCTTCTTTGTCCCCCCATCTGTTGGTGGACATTTTGGTTACTTCCATATCTTTGCCATTGTAATACTGTGCAATGCAGATTTGCCTGCCTGTGTCTTTCCAATTATCTCTTCTTAGATTATAGGTCGAGGAGTGGGCCTGCTGGATCATATGGTAGATCTTTGTTTACCTTTGTAAGGCACCTCCATTCCATTCTCATTCGTGGCCCTTTCCAACTTACGTCCCACTTGAACTTGAGGGTATGCATTTCTCCACAACGCCTTCAGCATTTATTGTTTGTAGTTTTCTTGCTGATGGTTATTCTGACAAGTGTGAGCTGATACCTCTCTGTGCTTGAATTCGAATGTGCCACATGATCCGTTGAAGTTGAGCTTTAAGGCATGTCCTTTTTATTTTTCAAGCTGTGATTACCCCTTAGTTCTTCAAAGTGTTCTCTTTAAGTATGTGTCACATTTTGAAATGTTTTGGCCATTACCTCCCTCAAGACATTTTGAGGGCAGGTTTCATTTACAGTTCTGCAGTACTTGTTCCTATGAAATGACCATTAGCACAGGCTTTAAAGCCGCTTTGGCAGGTAACTGCCAGAGGACGGCAGCCTTTCTATGTCCCCCACCCTGGTAACTAGGGAAAAGCCCTTGCGGCCTGTGGTGTTTCTCGGTTATAAATTAGAGTGGAGTGTGCCCGGACAAACCCACACAAGCTGATGTCTCCTTACTTTTGTTGGATTTTGAAATTTAATTTTTATTTTTTATTGGAGTAATTTTCCACTGTGTACGTGGACCACTTCTACTTTGTGCATTCCTCGGTTGATGGACATTCTCATTGCTTCCAAGTGTTGGCTATGGTAAATATTGTTGGAGTGCAGGATTGCCAGCCTGTGACTTTTGGATTCTCATTTTCTCAGGTGATAGGCCCAGCAGTGGGTGTGATTGATTGACTGCTAGCACCGTGTTTCCCTTTTCAAAGCACCTTCTTTGTGTTTTCATTAGTGGCTCTTACCACGTCCCCCTTAGAATGGAGGGTACGCATTTCTCCACAATCGCTTCAGCATTTATTGTGTGCAGCATTTATGCTAATGGCCCTTCTGGCTGCTGTGAGCTGATAGGTTTTTGTAATCTGGGTTTGCATGTCTTTGAAAATTCGTAAAACTCATCATTTCTCTCCACCGTTTTCTTTTCCGTTAAAAAAAAGGAAACAATTGGGAGTACAATACAACTCTTGAAATTGTCGTCTTGGAAGGTGGCCCTCTTTTGAATTTTTTGGTCGATTTTCCACCCCTGAATTGTTTTAGAGAGCAGGTGTCATTTACCGAAATGCAGTTTGGCGAATATTTTGTGACCTTTAGCAATGGGTTTAAAGCTGCTGTTGTGGGAAGTGGCCTCAAGGAGGCAGCATTTCTCCATTCCCAAAGCTGGGTACTAGGGCAGCAGAGCCTTTCTGGAAGTCATGTTCCTAGGTTGTAAATTACATTGGAATGTGCATGGAGAAACCCCCATAAGATTATGTCTCATTATTTCTTCTTGGTTTTAATTTTTTTTTTTTATTTGGGGTAAAGCTTAGAATATTGTTTGTCCTAGGTGTACACAATCTGGTCCATTTGTACATTATATATGTGTATTCAAGTACAGATCCTCTTCCCATGTAAAATGTTACAGAGGGTTCCGCAGACCTCCCTTGCTATATGGTCGGTCTTTTCGAGATATGTATATAATATGCGTTTGTATACACATAGTAACGCTAATCTTAATTTATCCATTCCCCCCACCTTTCCTTTTAGATGAGCATAGTTTGTTTTCTAAGTCTGTGAATGTCTTTCTCTGTGGAAATATGTTCATTTGTGTCAGTTATTAGATAACGCCTATAAGTGATATCATAGAATATAGGTCTTTTGCTTTCCGACTTACCTCATGTTTCATGATTATCTCCAGACTCATTTGTGGTGCCTCAGAGAGCAATGGTTCATTGTTTTCCATGGCTAATATTCCATTGTGTACATGGACCACTTCTTCTTTATCCATTCACCTCTTGTTGGATATTTTGATTGCTTCACTGTCTTACCTATTGTGAATAAGACTGCACTGCAGCTTTTTCGGTCTGTGTCTTCTCGATTCTTGTCTTCTCAGGTGAGAGGTCCAATGGTGCGCCTGCTGGATTGAATGCTACCTCCATTTTTACGTTTAAACACAGCTCCTTTCTTTTCTCACTATTGGCTGTTACCCCTTTACGTCTCACCAGCAGGTAGAGGGTACACAGTTCTCTAAAACCCCTTCAGCATTTATTGTTCGTAGACTTTTTGCTGATGGTCAGTCGACTGGTGTAAGTTGAAACTTTTTGTAGATTAGATTGCATGGGTCTAACACTCCCTGAGGTTGAGCTGTTATCCATTTTCCTTTTTTTTTAAAAGAGTGTGTGTAAAACTTAACTCTTCATACTCTCTTCTTGAAACATTTGCCTGTTTTAAATTTTTTGTCCATTCCCTACTTCAGCACAATTTTTTAGGGCAGGTGTCCTTTACAGCCCTGAGCCCTTGTGAATGTTAAGTGAACATTAGCTGTGACTTTAAAGCTGCTCTTGCAGAAAACGGCCACAAGGTGGCAGCATTTCTCCTTTACCAAATTTGGTTACTAGAGAAACACAGCCTTAAGGGAAGTGGTGTTCTAGGTTGTAAATTAGAATGGAATGTGCCAGGAAAACACCCTTTAAGGTTATGTCTCATTACTTCTTGTTCATAGTTGTAATTTACTTTTGATTTTTTATCCCAGCAAATATGACTACAATGGTTTGTTTGTTCTAGGTGTGCAAGATGTGGTTCTTTCACACATATACATGTATCTATTCTTCCTCACATCCTTTTCCCACATACGTCATGACACAATATTGAGTAGTCTTCTCCTGGTCTTCCGTACGTCTTTGGTGGTTATATATTTCACATGGTTTGTATATCTCTGTTAACCCCAATATGGTAATGTATCCAATCCTCATCCCTTTCTATGGGGTGAACCATAAGTTTTTTAATGAATCTGCGATTGCCTTTCTCTGTGGAAATATCTTCATTGGTATCAATTTTTAAGTAACTCCTAAAAGTGATGTGATAGGATATGTGTCTTTTACTTTCTCACTTACTACAGGAGGAGTGATTACGTCTAGACTCATCTATGGTGCTTGCAAATGGCGTTGTTTCATTTTTTCCCCAACGAATATTCCATCTGTACATGGAGGAGTTCTTCTTTGTCCCCCCATCTGTTGGTGGACTTTTTGATTACTTCCATATCTTGGCTATTGTAATACTGTGCAATGCAGATTTGCCTGCCTGTGTCTTTCCAATTCTCTCTTCTTAAATTATAGGTCGAGGAGTGGGCCTGCTGGATCATATGGTAGATCGATGCTTATCTTTGTAAGGCACCTCCATTCTGTTCTCATTCGTGGCCCTTTCCAACTTACGTCCCACTTGAAGTTGAGGGTATGCATTTCTCCACAACACCTTCATCATTCATTGTTTGTAGTTTTCTTGCTGATGGTTATTCTGACAAGTGTGAGCTGATACCTCTCTGTGATTGAATTCGAATGTGCCACATGATCCGTTGAAGTTGAGCTTTAAGGCATGTCCTTTTTATTTTTCAAGCTGTGATTACCCCTTAGTTCTTCAAAGTGTTCTCTTTAAGTATGTGTCACATTTTGAAATGTTTTGGCCATTACCTCCCTCAAGATATTTTGAGGGCAGGTTTCATTTACAGTTCTGCAGTACTTGTTCCTATGAAATGACCATTAGCACAGGCTTTAAAGCCGCTTTGGCAGGTAACTGCCAGAGGGCGGCAGCCTTTCTATGTCCCCCACCCTGGTAACTAGGGAAAAGCCCTTGCGGCCTGTGGTGTTTCTCGGTTATAAGTTAGAGTGGAGTCTGCCCAGACAAACCCACACAAGCTGATGTCTCCTTACTTTTGTTGGATTTTGAAATTTAATTTTTATTTTTTATTGGAGTAATTTTCCACTGTGTACGTGGACCACTTCTACTTTGTGCATTCCTCGGTTGATGGACATTTTCATTGCTTCCAAGTGTTGGCTATGGTAAATATTGTTGGAGTGCACGATTGCCAGCCTGTGACTTTTGGATTCTCATTTTCTCAGGTGATAGGCCCAGCAGTGGGTGTGATTGATTGACTGGTAGCACCGTGTTTCCCTTTTCAAAGCACCTTCTTTGTGTTTTCATTAGTGGCTCTTACCACGTCCCCCTTAGAATCGAGGGTACACATTTCTCCACAATCGCTTCAGCATTTATTGTGTGCAGCATTTATGCTAATGGCCCTTCTGCCTGCTGTGAGCTGATAGGTTTTTGTAATCTGGGTTTGCATGTCTTTGAAAATTCGTAAAACTCATCATTTCTCTCCATCGTTTTCTTTTCCGTTAAAAAAAAGGAAACTATTGGGAGTAAAATACCACTCTTGAAATTGTCGTCTTGGAAGGTGGCCCTCTTTTGAATTTTTTGGTCGATTTTCCACCCCAGAATTGTTTTAGAGAGCAGGTGTCATTTACCGAAATGCAGTTTGGCGAATATTTTGTGACCTTTAGGAATGGGTTTAAAGCTGCTGTTGTGGGAAGTGGCCTCAAGGAGGCAGCATTTCTCCATTCCCAAAGCTGGGTACTAGGGCAGCAGAGCCTTTCTGGAAGTCATGTTCCTAGGTTGTAAATTACATTGGAATGTGCATGGAGAAACCCCCATAAGTTTATGTCTCATTATTTCTTCTTGGTTTTAAATTTTTTTTTTTTATTTGGGGTAAAGCTTAGAATATTGTTTGTCCTAGGTGTACACAATCTGGTCCATTTGTACATTATATATGTGTATTCAAGTACAGATCCTCTTCCCATGTAAAATGTTACAGAGGGTCCCGCAGACCTCCCTTGCTATATGGTCTGTCTTTTCGAGATATGTATATAATATGCGTTTGTATACATATAGTAACGCTAATCTTAATTTATCCATTCCCCCCACCTTTCCTTTTAGATGAGCATAGTTTGTTTTCTAAGTCTGTGAATGTCTTTCTCTGTGGAAATATGTTCATTTGTGTCAGTTATTAGATAACGCCTATACGTGATATCATAGAATATAGGTCTTTTGCTTTCCGACTTACCTCATGTTTCGTGATTATCTCAAGACTCATTTGTGGTGCCTCAGAGAGCAATGGTTAATTGTTTTCCATGGCTAATATTCCATTGTGTACATGGACCACTTCTTCTTTATCCATTCACCTCTTGTTGGATATTTTGATTGCTTCACTGTCTTGGCTATTGTGAATAAGACTGCACTGCAGCTTTTGCGGCCTGTGTCTTCTCGATTCTTGTCTTCTCAGGTGAGAGGTCCAATGGTGCGCCTGCTGGATTGAATGCTACCTCCATTTTTACGTTTAAACACAGCTCCTTTCTTTTCTCACTATTGGCTGTTACCCCTTTACGTCTCACCAGCAGGTAGAGGGTACACAGTTCTCTAAAACCCCTTCAGCATTTATTGTTCGTAGACTTTTTGCTGATGGTCAGTCGACTGGTGTAAGGTGAAACTTTTTTAGATTAGATTGCATGGGTCTAACACTCCCCGAGGTTGAGCTGTTATCCATTTTCCTTTTTTTTTTAAAGAGTGTGTGTAAAACTTAACTCTTCATACTCTCTTCTTGAAACATTTGCCTGTTTTAAATTTTTTGTCCATTCCCTACTTCAGCACAATTTTTTAGGGCAGGTGTCCTTTACAGCCCTGAGCCCTTGTGAATGTTAAGTGAACATTAGCTGTGACTTTAAAGCTGCTCTTGCAGGAAACGGCCACAAGGTGGCAGCATTTCTCCTTTACCAAATTTGGTTACTAGGGAAACACAGCCTTAAGGGAAGTGGTGTTCTAGGTTGTAAATTAGAATGGAATGTGCCAGGAAAAAACCCTTTAAGGTTATGTCTCATTACTTCTTGTTCATAGTTGTAATTTACTTTTGATTTTTTATCCCAGCAAATATGACTACAATGGTTTGTTTGTTCTAGGTTTGCAAGATGTGGTTCTTTCACACATATACATGTATCTATTCTTCCTCACATCCTTTTCCCACGTACGTCATGACACAATATTGAGTAGTCTTCTCCTGGTCTTCCGTACGTCTTTGGTGGTTATATATTTCACATGGTTTGTATATCTCTGTTAACCCCAATATGGTAATGTATCCAATCCTCATCCCTTTCTATGGGGTGAACCATAAGTTTTTTAATGAATCTGCGATTGCCTTTCTCTGTGGAAATATCTTCATTGGTATCAATTTTTAAGTAACTCCTAAAAGTGATGTGATAGGATATGTGTCTTTTGCTTTCTCACTTACTACAGGAGGAGTGATTACGTCTAGACTCATCTATGGTGCTTGCAAATGGCATTGTTTCATTTTTTCCCCAACGAATATTCCATCTGTACATGGAGGAGTTCTTCTTTGTCCCCCCATCTGTTGGTGGACTTTTTGATTACTTCCATATCTTGGCTATTGTAATACTGTGCAATGCAGATTTGCCTGCCTGTGTCTTTCCAATTCTCTCTTCTTAAATTATAGGTCGAGGAGTGGGCCTGCTGGATCATATGGTAGATCGATGCTTATCTTTGTAAGGCACCTCCATTCTGTTCTCATTCGTGGCCCTTTCCAACTTACGTCCCACTTGAAGTTGAGGGTATGCATTTCTCCACAACACCTTCATCATTCATTGTTTGTAGTTTTCTTGCTGATGGTTATTCTGACAAGTGTGAGCTGATACCTCTCTGTGATTGAATTCGAATGTGCCACATGATCCGTTGAAGTTGAGCTTTAAGGCATGTCCTTTTTATTTTTCAAGCTGTGATTACCCCTTAGTTCTTCAAAGTGTTCTCTTTAAGTATGTGTCACATTTTGAAATGTTTTGGCCATTACCTCCCTCAAGATATTTTGAGGGCAGGTTTCATTTACAGTTCTGCAGTACTTGTTCCTATGAAATGACCATTAGCACAGGCTTTAAAGCCGCTTTGGCAGGTAACTGGCAGAGGGCGGCAGCCTTTCTATGTCCCCCACCCTGGTAACTAGGGAAAAGCCCTTGCGGCCTGTGGTGTTTCTCGGTTATAAGTTAGAGTGGAGTCTGCCCAGACAAACCCACACAAGCTGATGTCTCCTTACTTTTGTTGGATTTTGAAATTTAATTTTTATTTTTTATTGGAGTAATTTTCCACTGTGTACGTGGACCACTTCTACTTTGTGCATTCCTCGGTTGATGGACATTTTCATTGCTTCCAAGTGTTGGCTATGGTAAATATTGTTGGAGTGCACGATTGCCAGCCTGTGACTTTTGGATTCTCATTTTCTCAGGTGATAGGCCCAGCAGTGGGTGTGATTGATTGACTGGTAGCACCGTGTTTCCCTTTTCAAAGCACCTTCTTTGTGTTTTCATTAGTGGCTCTTACCACGTCCCCCTTAGAATCGAGGGTACACATTTCTCCACAATCGCTTCAGCATTTATTGTGTGCAGCATTTATGCTAATGGCCCTTCTGCCTGCTGTGAGCTGATAGGTTTTTGTAATCTGGGTTTGCATGTCTTTGAAAATTCGTAAAACTCATCATTTCTCTCCATCGTTTTCTTTTCCGTTAAAAAAAAGGAAACTATTGGGAGTACAATACCACTCTTGAAATTGTCGTCTTGGAAGGTGGCCCTCTTTTGAATTTTTTGGTCGATTTTCCACCCCAGAATTGTTTTAGAGAGCAGGTGTCATTTACCGAAATGCAGTTTGGCGAATATTTTGTGACCTTTAGGAATGGGTTTAAAGCTGCTGTTGTGGGAAGTGGCCTCAAGGAGGCAGCATTTCTCCATTCCCAAAGCTGGGTACTAGGGCAGCAGAGCCTTTCTGGAAGTCATGTTCCTAGGTTGTAAATTACATTGGAATGTGCATGGAGAAACCCCCATAAGTTTATGTCTCATTATTTCTTCTTGGTTTTAAATTTTTTTTTTTTTATTTGGGGTAAAGCTTAGAATATTGTTTGTCCTAGGTGTACACAATCTGGTCCATTTGTACATTATATATGTGTATTCAAGTACAGATCCTCTTCCCATGTAAAATGTTACAGAGGGTCCCGCAGACCTCCCTTGCTATATGGTCTGTCTTTTCGAGATATGTATATAATATGCGTTTGTATACATATAGTAACGCTAATCTTAATTTATCCATTCCCCCCACCTTTCCTTTTAGATGAGCATAGTTTGTTTTCTAAGTCTGTGAATGTCTTTCTCTGTGGAAATATGTTCATTTGTGTCAGTTATTAGATAACGCCTATACGTGATATCATAGAATATAGGTCTTTTGCTTTCCGACTTACCTCATGTTTCGTGATTATCTCAAGACTCATTTGTGGTGCCTCAGAGAGCAATGGTTAATTGTTTTCCATGGCTAATATTCCATTGTGTACATGGACCACTTCTTCTTTATCCATTCACCTCTTGTTGGATATTTTGATTGCTTCACTGTCTTGGCTATTGTGAATAAGACTGCACTGCAGCTTTTGCGGCCTGTGTCTTCTCGATTCTTGTCTTCTCAGGTGAGAGGTCCAATGGTGCGCCTGCTGGATTGAATGCTACCTCCATTTTTACGTTTAAACACAGCTCCTTTCTTTTCTCACTATTGGCTGTTACCCCTTTACGTCTCACCAGCAGGTAGAGGGTACACAGTTCTCTAAAACCCCTTCAGCATTTATTGTTCGTAGACTTTTTGCTGATGGTCAGTCGACTGGTGTAAGGTGAAACTTTTTTAGATTAGATTGCATGGGTCTAACACTCCCCGAGGTTGAGCTGTTATCCATTTTCCTTTTTTTTTTAAAGAGTGTGTGTAAAACTTAACTCTTCATACTCTCTTCTTGAAACATTTGCCTGTTTTAAATTTTTTGTCCATTCCCTACTTCAGCACAATTTTTTAGGGCAGGTGTCCTTTACAGCCCTGAGCCCTTGTGAATGTTAAGTGAACATTAGCTGTGACTTTAAAGCTGCTCTTGCAGGAAACGGCCACAAGGTGGCAGCATTTCTCCTTTACCAAATTTGGTTACTAGGGAAACACAGCCTTAAGGGAAGTGGTGTTCTAGGTTGTAAATTAGAATGGAATGTGCCAGGAAAAAACCCTTTAAGGTTATGTCTCATTACTTCTTGTTCATAGTTGTAATTTACTTTTGATTTTTTATCCCAGCAAATATGACTACAATGGTTTGTTTGTTCTAGGTTTGCAAGATGTGGTTCTTTCACACATATACATGTATCTATTCTTCCTCACATCCTTTTCCCACGTACGTCATGACACAATATTGAGTAGTCTTCTCCTGGTCTTCCGTACGTCTTTGGTGGTTATATATTTCACATGGTTTGTATATCTCTGTTAACCCCAATATGGTAATGTATCCAATCCTCATCCCTTTCTATGGGGTGAACCATAAGTTTTTTAATGAATCTGCGATTGCCTTTCTCTGTGGAAATATCTTCATTGGTATCAATTTTTAAGTAACTCCTAAAAGTGATGTGATAGGATATGTGTCTTTTGCTTTCTCACTTACTACAGGAGGAGTGATTACGTCTAGACTCATCTATGGTGCTTGCAAATGGCATTGTTTCATTTTTTCCCCAACGAATATTCCATCTGTACATGGAGGAGTTCTTCTTTGTCCCCCCATCTGTTGGTGGACTTTTTGATTACTTCCATATCTTGGCTATTGTAATACTGTGCAATGCAGATTTGCCTGCCTGTGTCTTTCCAATTCTCTCTTCTTAAATTATAGGTCGAGGAGTGGGCCTGCTGGATCATATGGTAGATCGATGCTTACCTTTGTAAGGCACCTCCATTCTGTTCTCATTCGTGGCCCTTTCCAACTTACGTCCCACTTGAAGTTGAGGGTATGCATTTCTCCACAACACCTTCATCATTCATTGTTTGTAGTTTTCTTGCTGATGGTTATTCTGACAAGTGTGAGCTGATACCTCTCTGTGCTTGAATTCGAATGTGCCACATGATCCGTTGAAGTTGAGCTTTAAGGCATGTCCGTTTTATTTTTCAAGCTGTGATTACCCCTTAGTTCTTCAAAGTGTTCTCTTTAAGTATGTGTCACATTTTGAAATGTTTTGGCCATTACCTCCCTCAAGATATTTTGAGGGCAGGTTTCATTTACAGTTCTGCAGTACTTGTTCCTATGAAATGACCATTAGCACAGGCTTTAAAGCCGCTTTGGCAGGTAACTGCCAGAGGGCGGCAGCCTTTCTATGTTCCCCACCCTGGTAACTAGGGAAAAGCCCTTGCGGCCTGTGGTGTTTCTCGGTTATAAGTTAGAGTGGAGTCTGCCCGGACAAACCCACACAAGCTGATGTCTCCTTACTTTTGTTGGATTTTGAAATTTAATTTTTATTTTTTATTGGAGTAATTTTCCACTGTGTACGTGGACCACTTCTACTTTGTGCATTCCTCGGTTGATGGACATTTTCATTGCTTCCAAGTGTTGGCTATGGTAAATATTGTTGGAGTGCACGATTGCCAGCCTGTGACTTTTGGATTCTCATTTTCTCAGGTGATAGGCCCAGCAGTGGGTGTGATTGATTGACTGGTAGCACCGTGTTTCCCTTTTCAAAGCACCTTCTTTGTGTTTTCATTAGTGGCTCTTACCACGTCCCCCTTAGAATCGAGGGTACGCATTTCTCCACAATCGCTTCAGCATTTATTGTGTGCAGCATTTATACTAATGGCCCTTCCCGGCTGCTGTGAGCTGATAGGTTTTTGTAATCTGGGTTTGCATGTCTTTGAAAATTCGTAAAACTCATCATTTCTCTCCACCGTTTTCTTTTCCTTTAAAAAGAAGTAAACAATTGGGAGTACAATACCACTCTTGAAATTGTCGTCTTGGAAGGTGGCCCTCTTTTGAATTTTTTGGTCGATTTTCCACCCCTGAATTGTTTTAGAGAGCAGGTGTCATTTACCGAAATGCAGTTTGGCGAATATTTTGTGACTTTTAGGAATGGGTTTAAAGCTGCTGTTGTGGGAAGTGGCCTCAAGGAGGCAGCATTTCTCCATTCCCAAAGCTGGGTACTAGGGCAGCAGAGCCTTTCTGGAAGTCATGTTCCTAGGTTGTAAATTACATTGGAATGTGCATGGAGAAACCCCCATAAGTTTATGTCTCATTATTTCTTCTTGGTTTTAATTTTTTTTTTATTTGGGATAAAGCTTAGAATATTGTTTGTCCTAGGTGTACACAATCTGGTCCATTTGTACATTATATATGTGTATTCAAGTACAGATCCTCTTCCCATGTAAAATGTTACAGAGGGTTCCGCAGACCTCCCTTGCTATATGGTCGGTCTTTTCGAGATATGTATATAATATGCGTTTGTATACATATAGTAACACTAATCTTAATTTATCCATTCCCCCCACCTTTCCTTTTAGATGAGCATAGTTTGTTTTCTAAGTCTGTGAGTGTCTTTCTCTGTGGAAATATGTTCATTTGTGTCAGTTATTAGATAACGCCTATACGTGATATCATAGAATATAGGTCTTTTGCTTTCCGACTTACCTCATGTTTCGTGATTATCTCCAGACTTATTTGTGGTGCCTCAGAGAGCAATGGTTCATTGTTTTCCATGGCTAATATTCCATTGTGTACATGGACCACTTCTTCTTTATCCATTCAACTCTTGTTGGACATTTTGATTGCTTCAATGTCTTGGCTATTGTGAATAAGGCTGCACTGCAGCTTTTTCGGTCTGTGTCTTCTCGATTCTTGTCTTCTCAGGTGAGAGGTCCAATGGTGCGCCTGCTGGATTGAATGGTACCTCCATTTTTACTTTTAAACACAGCTCCTTTCTGTTCTCATTATTGCCTGTTACCCCTTTACGTCTCACCAGCAGGTAGAGGGTACAAAGTTCTCTAAAACCCCTTCAGCATTTATCGTTTGTAGACTTTTTGCTGATGGTCAGGCGACTGGGGTAGGTTGAAACTTTTTGTAGATTAGATTGCATGGGTCTAACACTCCCTGAGGTTGAGATTTTATCCATTTCCCTTTTTTTTTAAAAAGAGCGTGAGTAAAACTTAACTCTTCATACTCTCTTCTTGAAACATTTGCCTGTTTTGAGTTTTTTCGTCCTTTCCCTACTTCAGCACAATTTTTTAGGGCAGGTGTCCTTTAAAGCCCTGAGTCCTTGTGAATGTTAAGTGACCATTAGCTGTGAGTTTAAAGCTGTTCTTGCAGGAAACGGCCACAAGGTGGCAGCCTTTCCCCGTTACCAAATTTGGTTACTAGGGAAACAGAGCCTTAATGGAAGTGGTGTTCTAGGTTGTAAATTAGAATGGAATGTGCCAGGAGAAAGCCCTTTAAGTTTATGTCCTATTACTTCTTGTTCATAGTTGTAATTTACTTTTTATTTTTTATCCCAGCAAATATGACTACAATGGTTTGTTTGTTCTAGGTGTGCAAGATGTGGTTCTTTCACACATATACATGTATCTATTCTTCCTCGCATCCTTTTACCACGTAGGTCATGACACAATGTTGAGTAGTCTTCCCCTGGTCTTCCGTACGTCTTTGGTGGTTATATATTTCACCTGGTTTGTATATCTCTGTTAACCCCAATATGGTAATGTATCCAATCCTCATCCCTTTCTATGGGGTGAACCATAAGTTTTTTAATGAATCTGCGATTGCCTTTCTCTGTGGAAATATCTTCATTGGTATCAATTTTTAAGTAACTCCTAAAAGTGATGTGATAGGATATGTGTCTTTTGCTTTCTCACTTACTATAGGAGGCGTGATTACGTCTGGACTCATGTATGGTGCTTGCAAATGGCATTGTTTCATTTTTTTCACTAGCGAATATTCCATCTGTACATGGAGGAGTTCTTCTTTGTCCCCCCATCTGTTGGTGGACTTTTTGGTTACTTCCATATCTTGGCTATTGGAATACTGTGCAATGCAGATTTGCCTGCCTGTGTCTTTCCAATTATCTCTTCTTAGATTATAGGTCGAGGAGTGGGCCTGCTGGATCATATGGTAGATCGATGTTTACCTTTGTAAGGCACCTCCATTCTGTTCTCATTCTTGGCCCTTTCCAACTTACGTCCCACTTGAACTTGAGGGTATGCATTTCTCCACAACGCCTTCAGCATTTATTGTTTGTAGTTTTCTTGCTGATGGTTATTCTGACAAGTGTGAGCTGATACCTCTCTGTGCTTGAATTCGAATGTGCCACATGATCCGTTGAAGTTGAGCTTTAAGGCGTGTCCTTTTTATTTTTCAAGCTGTGATTACCCCTTAGTTCTTCAAAGTGTTCTCTTTAAGTATGTGTCACATTTTGAAATGTTTTGGCCATTACCTCCCTCAAGACATTTTGAGGGCAGGTTTCATTTACAGTTCTGCAGTACTTGTTCCTATGAAATGACCATTAGCACAGGCTTTAAAGCCGCTTTGGCAGGTAACTGCCAGAGGACAGCAGCCTTTCTATGTCTCCCACCCTGGTAACTAGGGAAAAGCCCTTGCGGCCTGTGGTGTTTCTCGGTTATAAATTAGAGTGGAGTGTGCCCGGACAAACCCACACAAGCTGATGTCTCCTTAATTTTGTTGGATTTTGAAATTTAATTTTTATTTTTTATTGGAGTAATTTTCCACTGTGTACGTGGACCACTTCTACTTTGTGCATTCCTCGGTTGATGGACATTCTCATTGCTTCCAAGTGTTGGCTATGGTAAATATTGTTGGAGTGCAGGATTGCCAGCCTGTGACTTTTGGATTCTCATTTTCTCAGGTGATAGGCCCAGCAGTGGGTGTGATTGATTGACTGCTAGCACCGTGTTTCCCTTTTCAAAGCACCTTCTTTGTGTTTTCATTAGTGGCTCTTACCACATCCCCCTTAGAATGGAGGGTACGCATTTCTCCACAATCGCTTCAGCATTTATTGTGTGCAGCATTTATGCTAATGGCCCTTCTGCCTGCTGTGAGCTGATAGGTTTTTGTAATCTGGGTTTGCATGTCTTTGAAAATTCGTAAAACTCATCATTTCTCTCCACTGTTTTCTTTTCCGTTAAAAAAAAGGAAACAATTGGGAGTACAATACAACCTTTGAAATTGTCTTCTGGGAAAGTGGCCCTCTTTTGAATTTTTTGGTCGATTTTCCACCCCAGAATTGTTTTAGAGAGCAGGTGTCATGTACCGAAATGCAGTTTGGCGAATATTTTGTGACCTTTAGCAATGGGTTTAAAGCTGCTGTTATGGGAAGTGGCCTCAAGGAGGCAGCATTTCTCCATTCCCAAAGCGGGGTACTAGGGCAGCAGAGCCTTTCTGGAAGTCATGTTCCTAGGTTGTAAATTACATTGGAATGTGCATGGAGAAACCCCCATAAGTTTATGTCTCATTATTTCTTCTTGGTTTTAATTTTTTTTTTATTTGGGATAAAGCTTAGAATATTGTTTGTCCTAGGTGTACACAATCTGGTCCATTTGTACATTATATATGTGTATTCAAGTACAGATCCTCTTCCCATGTAAAATGTTACAGAGGGTTCCGCAGACCTCCCTTGCTATATGGTCGGTCTTTTCGAGATATGTATATAATATGCGTTTGTATACATATAGTAACACTAATCTTAATTTATCCATTCCCCCCACCTTTCCTTTTAGATGAGCATAGTTTGTTTTCTAAGTCTGTGAGTGTCTTTCTCTGTGGAAATATGTTCATTTGTGTCAGTTATTAGATAACGCCTATAAGTGATATCATAGAATATAGGTCTTTTGCTTTCTGAATTACCTCATGTTTCATGATTATCTCCAGACTCATTTCTGGTGCCTCAGAGAGCAATGGTTCATTGTTTTCCATGGCTAATATTCCATTGTGTACATGGACCACTTCTTCTTTATCCATTCACCTCTTGTTGGACATTTTGATTGCTTCACTGTCTTGGCTATTGTGAATAAGGCTGCACTGCAGCTTTTGCGGCCTGTGTCTTCTCGATTCTTGTCTTCTCAGGTGAGAGGTCCAATGGTGCGCCTGCTGGATTGAATGGTACCTCCATTTTTACTTTTAAACACAGCTCCTTTCTGTTCTCATTATTGCCTGTTACCCCTTTACGTCTCACCAGCAGGTAGAGGGTACAAAGTTCTCTAAAACCCCTTCAGCATTTATCGTTTGTAGACTTTTTGCTGATGGTCAGTCGACTGGGGTTAGTTGAAACTTTTTGTAGATTAGATTGCATGGGTCTAACACTCCCTGAGGTTGAGATTTTATCCATTTCCCTTTTTTTTTAAAAAGAGCGTGAGTAAAACTTAACCCTTCATACTCTTTCTTGAAACATTTGCCTGTTTTGAGTTTTTTCGTCCTTTCCCTACTTCAGCACAATTTTTTAGGGCAGGTGTCCTTTAAAGCCCTGAGTCCTTGTGAATGTTAAGTGACCATTAGCTGTGAGTTTAAAGCTGTTCTTGCAGGAAACGGCCAAAAGGTGGCAGCCTTTCCCCGTTACCAAATTTGGTTACTAGGGAAACAGAGCCTTAAAGGAAGTGGTGTTCTAGGTTGTAAATTAAAATGGAATGTGCCAGGAGAAAGCCCTTTAAGTTTATGTCCTATTACTTCTTGTTCATAGTTGTAAATTACTTTTTATTTTTTATCCCAGCAAATATGACTACAATGGTTTGTTTGTTCTAGGTGTGCAAGATGTGGTTCTTTCACACATATACATGTATCTATTCTTCCTCGCATCCTTTTCCCACGTAGGTCATGACACAATGTTGAGTAGTCTTCCCCTGGTCTTCCGTACGTCTTTGGTGGTTATATATTTCACCTGGTTTGTATATCTCTGTTAACCCCAATATGGTAATGTATCCAATCCTCATCCCTTTCTATGGGGTGAACCATAAGTTTTTTAATGAATCTGCGATTGCCTTTCTCTGTGGAAATATCTTCATTGGTATCAATTTTTAAGTAACTCCTAAAAGTGATGTGATAGGATATGTGTCTTTTGCTTTCTCACTTACTATAGGAGGCGTGATTACGTCTGGACTCATGTATGGTGCTTGCAAATGGCATTGTTTCATTTTTTTCACTAGCGAATATTCCATCTGTACATGGAGGAGTTCTTCTTTGTCCCCCCATCAGTTGGTGGACATTTTGGTTACTTCCATATCTTTGCCATTGTAATACTGTGCAATGCAGATTTGCCTGCCTGTGTCTTTCCAATTATCTCTTCTTAGATTATAGGTCGAGGAGTGGGCCTGCTGGATCATATGGTAGATCGATGCTTACCTTTGTAAGGCACCTCCATTCTGTTCTCATTCGTGGCCCTTTCCAACTTATGTCCCACTTGAACTTGAGGGTATGCATTTCTCCACAACGCCTTCAGCATTTATTGTTTTTAGTTTTCTTTCTGATGGTTATTCTGACAAGTGTGAGCTGATACCTCTCTGTGCTTGAATTCGAATGTGCCACATGATCTGTTGAAGTTGAGCTTTAAGGCATGTCCTTTTTATTTTTCAAGCTGTGATTACCTCTTAGTTCTTCAAAGTGTTCTCTTTAAGTATGTGTGACATTTTGAAATGTTTTGGCCATTACCTCCCTCAAGACATTTTGAGGGCAGGTTTCATTTACAGTTCTGCAGTACTTGTTCCTATGAAATGACCATTAGCACAGGCTTTAAAGCCGCTTTGGCAGGTAACTGCCAGAGGACGGCAGCCTTTCTATGTCCCCCACCCTGGTAACTAGGGAAAAGCCCTTGCGGCCTGTGGTGTTTCTCGGTTATAAATTAGAGTGGAGTGTGCCCGGACAAACCCACACAAGCTGATGTCTCCTTACTTTTGTTGGATTTTGAAATTTAATTTTTATTTTTTATTGGAGTAATTTTCCACTGTGTACGTGGACCACTTCTACTTTGTGCATTCCTCGGTTGATGGACATTTTCATTGCTTCCAAGTGTTGGCTATGGTAAATATTGTTGGAGTGCAGGATTGCCAGCCTGTGACTTTTGGATTCTCATTTTCTCAGGTGATAGGCCCAGCAGTGGGTGTGATTGATTGACTGCTAGCACCGTGTTTCCCTTTTCAAAGCACCTTCTTTGTGTTTTCATTAGTGGCTCTTACCACGTCCCCCTTAGAATGGAGGGTACGCATTTCTCCACAATCGCTTCAGCATTTATTGTGTGCAGCATTTATGCTAATGGCCCTTCTGGCTGCTGTGAGCTGATAGGTTTTTGTAATCTGGGTTTGCATGTCTTTGAAAATTCGTAAAACTCATCATTTCTCTCCACCGTTTTCTTTTCCGTTAAAAAAAAGGAAACAATTGGGAGTACAATACAACTCTTGAAATTGTCGTCTTGGAAGGTGGCCCTCTTTTGAATTTTTTGGTCGATTTTCCACCCCAGAATTGTTTTAGAGAGCAGGTGTCATTTACCGAAATGCAGTTTGGCGAATATTTTGTGACCTTTAGCAATGGGTTTAAAGCTGCTGTTGTGGGAAGTGGCCTCAAGGAGGCAGCATTTCTCCATTCCCAAAGCTGGGTACTAGGGCAGCAGAGCCTTTCTGGAAGTCATGTTCCTAGGTTGTAAATTACATTGGAATGTGCATGGAGAAACCCCCATAAGTTTATGTCTCATTATTTCTTCTTGGTTTTAATTTTTTTTTTTTTATTTGGGGTAAAGCTTAGAATATTGTTTGTCCTAGGTGTACACAATCTGGTCCATTTGTACATTATATATGTGTATTCAAGTACAGATCCTCTTCCCATGTAAAATGTTACAGAGGGTTCCGCAGACCTCCCTTGCTATATGGTCGGTCTTTTCGAGATATGTATATAATATGCGTTTGTATACATATAGTAACACTAATCTTAATTTATCCATTCCCCCCACCTTTCCTTTTAGATGAGCATAGTTTGTTTTCTAAGTCTGTGAGTGTCTTTCTCTGTGGAAATATGTTCATTTGTGTCAGTTATTAGATAACGCCTATAAGTGATATCACAGAATATAGGTCTTTTGCTTTCTGACTTACCTCATGTTTCATGATTATCTCCAGACTCATTTCTGGTGCCTCAGAGAGCAATGGTTCATTGTTTTCCATGGCTAATATTCCATTGTGTACATGGACCACTTCTTCTTTATCCATTCACCTCTTGTTGGACATTTTGATTGCTCCACTGTCTTGGCTATTGTGAATAAGGCTGCAGTGCAGATTTTGCGGCCTGTTTCTTCTCGATTCTTGTCTTCTCAGGTGAGAGGTCCAATGGTGCGCCTGGTGGATTGAATGGTACCTCCATTTTTACTTTTAAACACAGCTCCTTTCTGTTCTCATTATTGCCTGTTACCCCTTTACGTCTCACCAGCAGGTAGAGGGTACAAAGTTCTCTAAAACCCCTTCAGCATTTATCGTTTGTAGACTTTTTGCTGATGGTCAGTCGACTGGGGTAAGTTGAAACGTTTTGTAGATTAGATTGCATGGGTCTAACACTCCCTGAGGTTGAGATTTTATCCATTTCCCTTTTTTTTTAAAAAGAGCGTGAGTAAAACTTAACTCTTCATACTCTCTTCTTGAAACATTTGCCTGTTTTGAGTTTTTTCGTCCTTTCCGTACTTCAGCACAATTTTTTAGGGCAGGTGTCCTTTAAAGCCCTGAGTCCTTGTGAATGTTAAGTGACCATTAGCTGTGAGTTTAAAGCTGTTCTTGCAGGAAACGGCCACAAGGTGGCAGCCTTTCCCCGTTACCAAATTTGGTTACTAGGGAAACAGAGCCTTAAAGGAAGTGGTGTTCTAGGTTGTAAATTAAAATGGAATGTGCCAGGAGAAAGCCCTTTAAGTTTATGTCCTATTACTTCTTGTTCATAGTTGTAATTTACTTTTTATTTTTTATCCCAGCAAATATGACTACAATGGTTTGTTTGTTCTAGGTGTGCAAGATGTGGTTCTTTCACACATATACATGTATCTATTCTTCCTCGCATCCTTTTCCCACGTAGGTCATGACACAATGTTGAGTAGTCTTCCCCTGGTCTTCCGTACGTCTTTGGTGGTTATATATTTCACCTGGTTTGTATATCTCTGTTAACCCCAATATGGTAATGTATCCAATCCTCATCCCTTTCTATGGGGTGAACCATAAGTTTTTTAATGAATCTGCGATTGCCTTTCTCTGTGGAAATATCTTCATTGGTATCAATTTTTAAGTAACTCCTAAAAGTGATGTGATAGGATATGTGTCTTTTGCTTTCTCACTTACTACAGGAAGAGTGATTAAGTCTAGACTCATATATGGTGCTTGCAAATGGCATTGTTTCATTTTTTCCCCAACGAATATTCCATCTGTACATGGAGGAGTTCTTCTTTGTCCCCCCATCTGTTGGTGGACTTTTTGGTTACTTCCATATCTTGGCTATTGTAATACTGTGCAATGCAGATTTCCCTGCCTGTGTCTTTCCAATTCTCTCTTCTTAAATTATAGGTCGAGGAGTGGGCCTGCTGGATCATATGGTAGATCGATGCTTACCTTTGTAAGGCACCTCCATTCTGTTCTCATTCGTGGCCCTTTCCAACTTACGTCCCACTTGAAGTTGAGGGTATGCATTTCTCCACAACACCTTCATCATTCATTGTTTGTAGTTTTCTTGCTGATGGTTATTCTGACAAGTGTGAGCTGATACCTCTCTGTGCTTGAATTCGAATGTGCCACATGATCCGTTGAAGTTGAGCTTTAAGGCATGTCCGTTTTATTTTTCAAGCTGTGATTACCCCTTAGTTCTTCAAAGTGTTCTCTTTAAGTATGTGTCACATTTTGAAATGTTTTGGCCATTACCTCCCTCAAGATATTGTGAGGGCAGGTTTCATTTACAGTTCTGCAGTACTTGTTCCTATGAAATGACCATTAGCACAGGCTTTAAAGCCGCTTTGGCAGGTAACTGCCAGAGGGCGGCAGCCTTTCTATGTCCCCCACCCTGGTAACTAGGGAAAAGCCCTTGCGGCCTGTGGTGTTTCTCGGTTATAAGTTAGAGTGGAGTCTGCCCGGACAAACCCACACAAGCTGATGTCTCCTTACTTTTGTTGGATTTTGAAATTTAATTTTTATTTTTTATTGGAGTAATTTTCCACTGTGTACGTGGACCACTTCTACTTTGTGCATTCCTCGGTTGATGGACATTTTCATTGCTTCCAAGTGTTGGCTATGGTAAATATTGTTGGAGTGCAGGATTGCCAGCCTGTGACTTTTGGATTCTCATTTTCTCAGGTGATAGGCCCAGCAGTGGGTGTGATTGATTGACTGCTAGCACCGTGTTTCCCTTTTCAAAGCACCTTCTTTGTGTTTTCATTAGTGGCTCTTACCACGTCCCCCTTAGAATCGAGGGTACGCATTTGTCCACAATCGCTTCAGCATTTATTGTGTGCAGCATTTATGCTAATGGCCCTTCTGGCTGCTGTGAGCTGATAGGTTTTTGTAATCTGGGTTTGCATGTCTTTGAAAATTCGTAAAACTCATCATTTCTCTCTACCGTTTTCTTTTCTGTTAAAAATAAAGAAAACAATTGGGAGTACAATACAACTCTTGAAATTGTCTTCTTGGAAGGTGGCCCTCTTTTGAATTTTTTGGTCGATTTTCCACCCCAGAATTGTTTTAGAGAGCAGGTGTCATTTACCGAAATGCAGTTTGGCGAATATTTTGTGACCTTTAGCAATGGGTTTAAAGCTGCTGTTGTGGGAAGTGGCCTCAAGGAGGCAGCATTTCTCCATTCCCAAAGCGGGGTACTAGGGCAGCAGAGCCTTTCTGGAAGTCATGTTCCTAGGTTGTAAATTACATTGGAATGTGCATGGAGAAACCCCCATAAGTTTATGTCTCATTATTTCTTCTTGGTTTTAATTTTTTTTTTAATTTGGGATACAGCTTAGAATATTGTTTGTCCTAGGTGTACACAATCTGGTCCATTTGTACATTATATATGTGTATTCAAGTACAGATCCTCTTCCCATGTAAAATGTTACAGAGGGTTCCGCAGACCTCCCTTGCTATATGGTCGGTCTTTTCGAGATATGTATATAATATGCGTTTGTATACATATAGTAACACTAATCTTAATTTATCCATTCCCCCCACCTTTCCTTTTAGATGAGCATAGTTTGTTTTCTAAGTCTGTGAGTGTCTTTCTCTGTGGAAATATGTTCATTTGTGTCAGTTATTAGATAACGCCTATAAGTGATATCATAGAATATAGGTCTTTTGCTTTCTGACTTACCTCATGTTTCATGATTATCTCCAGACTCATTTCTGGTGCCTCAGAGAGCAATGGTTCATTGTTTTCCATGGCTAATATTCCATTGTGTACATGGACCACTTCTTCTTTATCCATTCACCTCTTGTTGGACATTTTGATTGCTTCACTGTCTTACCTATTGTGAATAAGGCTGCACTGCAGCTTTTGCGGCCTGAGTCTTCTCGATTCTTGTCTTCTCAGGTGAGAGGTCCAATGGTGCGCCTGCTGGATTGAATGGTACCTCCATTTTTACTTTTAAACACAGCTCCTTTCTGTTCTCATTATTGCCTGTTACCCCTTTACGTCTCACCAGCAGGTAGAGGGTACAAAGTTCTCTAAAACCCCTTCAGCATTTATCGTTTGTAGACTTTTTGCTGATGGTCAGTCGACTGGGGTAAGTTGAAACTTTTTGTAGATTAGATTGCATGGGTCTAACACTCCCTGAGGTTGAGATTTTATCCATTTCCCTTTTTTTTTAAAAAGAGCGTGAGTAAAACTTAACTCTTCATACTCTCTTCTTGAAACATTTGCCTGTTTTGAGTTTTTTCGTCCTTTCCCTACTTCAGCACAATTTTTTAGGGCAGGTGTCCTTTAAAGCCCTGAGTCCTTGTGAATGTTAAGTGACCATTAGCTGTGAGTTTAAAGCTGTTCTTGCAGGAAACGGCCACAAGGTGGCAGCCTTTCCCCGTTACCAAATTTGGTTACTAGGGAAACAGAGCCTTAAAGGAAGTGGTGTTCTAGGTTGTAAATTAAAATGGAATGTGCCAGGAGAAAGCCCTTTAAGTTTATGTCCTATTACTTCTTGTTCATAGTTGTAAATTACTTTTTATTTTTTATCCCACCAAATATGACTACAATGGTTTGTTTGTTCTAGGTGTGCAAGATGTGGTTCTTTCACACATATACATGTATCTATTCTTCCTCGCATCCTTTTCCCACGTAGGTCATGACACAATGTTGAGTAGTCTTCCCCTGGTCTTCCGTACGTCTTTGGTGGTTATATATTTCACCTGGTTTGTATATCTCTGTTAACCCCAATATGGTAATGTATCCAATCCTCATCCCTTTCTATGGGGTGAACCAAAAGTTTTTTAATGAATCTGCGATTGCCTTTCTCTGTGGAAATATCTTCATTGGTATCAATTTTTAAGTAACTCCTAAAAGTGATGTGATAGGATATGTGTCTTTTGCTTTCTCACTTACTACAGGAGGAGTGATTACGTCTAGACTCATCTATGGTGCTTGCAAATGGCATTGTTTCATTTTTTCCCCAACGAATATTCCATCTGTACATGGAGGAGTTCTTCTTTGTCCCCCCATCTGTTGGTGGACTTTTTGATTACTTCCATATCTTGGCTATTGTAATACTGTGCAATGCAGATATGCCTGCCTGTGTCTTTCCAATTCTCTCTTCTTAAATTATAGGTCGAGGAGTGGGCCTGCTGGATCATATGGTAGATCGATGCTTACCTTTGTAAGGCACCTCCATTCTGTTCTCATTCGTGGCCCTTTCCAACTTACGTCCCACTTGAAGTTGAGGGTATGCATTTCTCCACAACACCTATATCATTCATTGTTTGTAGTTTTCTTGCTGATGGTTATTCTGACAAGTGTGAGCTGATACCTCTCTGTGCTTGAATTCGAATGTGCCACATGATCCGTTGAAGTTGAGCTTTAAGGCATGTCCTTTTTATTTTTCAAGCTGTGATTACCCCTTAGTTCTTCAAAGTGTTCTCTTTAAGTATGTGTCACATTTTGAAATGTTTTGGCCATTACCTCCCTCAAGACATTTTGAGGGCAGGTTTCATTTACAGTTCTGCAGTACTTGTTCCTATGAAATGACCATTAGCACAGGCTTTAAAGCCGCTTTGGCAGGTAACTGCCAGAGGACGGCAGCCTTTCTATGTCCCCCACCCTGGTAACTAGGGAAAAGCCCTTGCGGCCTGTGGTGTTTCTCGGTTATAAGTTAGAGTGGAGTGTGCCCGGACAAACCCACACAAGCTGATGTCTCCTTACTTTTGTTGGATTTTGAAATTTAATTTTTATTTTTTATTGGAGTAATTTTCCACTGTGTACGTGGACCACTTCTACTTTGTGCATTCCTCGGTTGATGGACATTTTCATTGCTTCCAAGTGTTGGCTATGGTAAATATTGTTGGAGTGCACGATTGCCAGCCTGTGACTTTTGGATTCTCATTTTCTCAGGTGATAGGCCCAGCAGTGGGTGTGATTGATTGACTGCCAGCACCGTGTTTCCCTTTTCAAAGCACCTTCTTTGTGTTTTCATTAGTGGCTCTTACCACGTCCCCCTTAGAATGGAGGGTACGCATTTGTCCACAATCGGTTCAGCATTTATTGTGTGCAGCATTTATGCTAATGGCCCTTCTGGCTGCTGTGAGCTGATAGGTTTTTTTAATCTGGGTTTGCATGTCTTTGAAAATTCGTAAAACTCATCATTTCTCTCCACCGTTTTCTTTTCCGTTAAAAAAAGGAAACAATTGGGAGTACAATACAACTCTTGAAATTGTCTTCTTGGAAGGTGGCCCTCTTTTGAATTTTTTGGTCGATTTTCCACCCCTGAATTGTTTTAGAGATCAGGTGTCATTTACCGAAATGCAGTTTGGCGAATATATTGTGACCTTTAGCAATGGGTTTAAAGCTGCTGTTGTGGGAAGTGGCCTCAAGGAGGCAGCATTTCTCCATTCCCAAAGCTGGGTACTAGGGCAGCAGAGCCTTTCTGGAAGTCATGTTCCTAGGTTGTAAATTACATTGGAATGTGCATGGAGAAACACCCATAAGTTTATGTCTCATTATGTCTTCTTGGTTTTAATTTTTTTTTATTTGGGATAAAGCTTAGAATATTGTTTGTCCTAGGTGTACACAATCTGGTCCATTTGTACATTATATATGTGTATTCAAGTACAGATCCTCTTCCCATGTAAAATGTGACAGAGGGTTCCGCAGAACTCCCTTGCTATATGGTCGGTCTTTTCGAGATATGTATATAATATGCGTTTGTATACATATAGTAACACTAATCTTAATTTATCCATTCCCCCCACCTTTCCTTTTAGATGAGCATAGTTTGTTTTCTAAGTCTGTGAATGTCTTTCTCTGTGGAAATATGTTCATTTGTGTCAGTTATTAGATAACGCCTATAAGTGATATCATAGAATATAGGTCTTTTGCTTTCCGACTTATCTCATGTTTCATGATTATCTCCAGACTCATTTGTGGTGCCTCAGAGAGCAATGGTTCATTGTTTTCCATGGCTAATATTCCATTGTGTACATGGACCACTTCTTCTTTATCCATTCACCTCTTGTTGGACATTTTGATTGCTTCACTGTCTTGGCTATTGTGAATAAGGCTGCACTGCAGCTTTTGCGGCCTGTGTCTTCTCGATTCTTGTCTTCTCAGGTGAGAGGTCCAATGGTGCGCCTGCTGGATTGAATGGTACCTCATTTTTACTTTTAAACACAGCTCCTTTCTGTTCTCATTATTGCCTGTTACCCCTTTACGTCTCACCAGCAGGTAGAGGGTACAAAGTTCTCCAAAACCCCTTCAGCATTTATCGTTTGTAGACTTTTTGCTGATGGTCAGTCGACTGGGGTAAGTTGAAACTTTTTGTAGATTAGATTGCATGGGTCTAACACTCCCTGAGGTTGAGATTTTATCCATTTCCCTTTTTTTTAAAAAGAGCGTGAGTAAAACTTAACTCTTCATACTCTCTTCTTGAAACATTTGCCTCTTTTGAGTTTTTTCGTCCTTTCCCTACTTCAGCACAATTTTTTAGGGCAGGTGTCCTTTAAAGCCCTGAGTCCTTGTGAATGTTAAGTGACCATTAGCTGTGAGTTTAAAGCTGTTCTTGCAGGAAACGGCCACAAGGTGGCAGCCTTTCCCCGTTACCAAATTTGGTTACTAGGGAAACAGAGCCTTAATGGAAGTGGTGTTCTAGGTTGTAAATTAGAATGGAATGTGCCAGGAGAAAGCCCTTTAAGTTTATGTCCTATTACTTCTTGTTCAGAGTTGTAATTTACTTTTTATTTTTTATCCCAGCAAATATGACTACAATGGTTTGTTTGTTCTAGGTGTGCAAGATGTGGTTCTTTCACACATATACATGTATCTATTCTTCCTCGCATCCTTTTCCCACGTAGGTCATGACACAATGTTTAGTAGTCTTCCCCTGGTCTTCCGTACGTCTTTGGTGGTTATATATTTCACCTGGTTTGTATATCTCTGTTAACCCCAATATGGTAATGTATCCAATCCTCATCCCTTTCTATGGGGTGAACCATAAGTTTTTTAATGAATCTGCGATTGCCTTTCTCTGTGGAAATATCTTCATTGGTATCAATTTTTAAGTAACTCCTAAAAGTGATGTGATAGGATATGTGTCTTTTGCTTTCTCACTTACTATAGGAGGCGTGATTACGTCTGGACTCATCTATGGTGCTTGCAAATGGCATTGTTTCATTTTTTTCACTAGCGAATATTCCATCTGTACATGGAGGAGTTCTTCTTTGTCCCCCCATCTGTTGGTGGACTTTTTGGTTACTTCCATATCTTGGCTATTGGAATACTGTGCAATGCAGATTTGCCTGCCTGTGTCTTTCCAATTATCTCTTCTTAGATTATAGGTCGAGGATTGGGCCTGCTGGATCATATGGTAGATCGATGTTTACCTTTGTAAGGCACCTCCATTCTGTTCTCATTCTTGGCCCTTTCCAACTTACGTCCCACTTGAACTTGAGGGTATGCATTTCTCCACAACGCCTTCAGCATTTATTGTTTGTAGTTTTCTTGCTGATGGTTATTCTGACAAGTGTGAGCTGATACCTCTCTGTGCTTGAATTCGAATGTGCCACATGATCCGTTGAAGTTGAGCTTTAAGGCATGTCCTTTTTATTTTTCAAGCTGTGATTACCCCTTAGTTCTTCAAAGTGTTCTCTTTAAGTATGTGTCACATTTTGAAATGTTTTGGCCATTACCTCCCTCAAGACATTTTGAGGGCAGGTTTCATTTACAGTTCTGCAGTACTTGTTCCTATGAAATGACCATTAGCACAGGCTTTAAAGCCGCTTTGGCAGGTAACTTCCAGAGGACGGCAGCCTTTCTATGTCCCACACCCTGGTAACTAGGGAAAAGCCCTTGCGGCCTGTGGTGTTTCTCGGTTATAAATTAGAGTGGAGTGTGCCCGGACAAACCCACACAAGCTGATGTCTCCTTACTTTTGTTGGATTTTGAAATTTAATTTTTATTTTTTATTGGAGTAATTTTCCACTGTGTACGTGGACCACTTCTACTTTGTGCATTCCTCGGTTGATGGACATTCTCATTGCTTCCAAGTGTTGGCTATGGTAAATATTGTTGGAGTGCAGGATTGCCAGCCTGTGACTTTTGGATTCTCATTTTCTCAGGTGATAGGCCCAGCAGTGGGTGTGATTGATTGACTGCTAGCACCGTGTTTCCCTTTTCAAAGCACCTTCTTTGTGTTTTCATTAGTGGCTCTTACCACGTCCCCCTTAGAATGGAGGGTACGCATTTCTCCACAATCGCTTCAGCATTTATTGTGTGCAGCATTTATGCTAATGGCCCTTCTGGCTGCTGTGAGCTGATAGGTTTTTGTAATCTGGGTTTGCATGTCTTTGAAAATTCGTAAAACTCATCATTTCTCTCCACCGTTTTCTTTTCCGTTAAAAACAAGGAAACTATTGGGAGTACAATACAACTCTTGAAATTGTCGTCTTGGAAGGTGGCCCTCTTTTGAATTTTTTGGTCGATTTTCCACCCCAGAATTGTTTTAGAGAGCAGGTGTCATTTACCGAAATGCAGTTTGAGGAATATTTTGTGACCTTTAGGAATTTGTTTAAAGCTGCTGTTGTGGGAAGTGGCCTCAAGGAGGCAGCATTTCTCCATTCCCAAAGCTGGGTACTAGGGCAGCAGAGCCTTTCTGGAAGTCATGTTCCTAGGTTGTAAATTACATTGGAATGTGCATGGAGAAACCCCCATAAGTTTATGTCTCATTATTTCTTCTTGGTTTTAAATTTTTTTTTTTTTATTTGGGATAAAGCTTAGAATATTGTTTGTCCTAGGTGTACACAATCTGGTCCATTTGTACATTATATATGTGTATTCAAGTACAGATCCTCTTCCCATGTAAAATGTTACAGAGGGTTCCGCAGACCTCCCTTGCTATATGGTCGGTCTTTTCGAGATATGTATATAATATGCGTTTGTATACATATAGTAACACTAATCTTAATTTATCCATTCCCCCCACCTTTCCTTTTAGATGAGCATAGTTTGTTTTCTAAGTCTGTGAATGTCTTTCTCTGTGGAAATATGTTCATTTGTGTCAGTTATTAGATAACGCCTATAAGTGATATCATAGAATATAGGTCTTTTGCTTTCTGACTTACCTCATGTTTCATGATTATCTCCAGACTCATTTGTGGTGCCTCAGAGAGCAATGGTTCATTGTTTTCCATGGCTAATATTCCATTGTGTACATGGACCACTTCTTCTTTATCCATTCACCTCTTGTTGGATATTTTGATTGCTTCACTGTCTTACCTATTGTGAATAAGGCTGCACTGCAGCTTTTTCGGTCTGTGTCTTCTCGATTCTTGTCTTCTCAGGTGAGAGGTCCAATGGTGCGCCTGCTGGATTGAATGCTACCTCCATTTTTACGTTTAAACACAGCTCCTTTCTTTTCTCACTATTGGCTGTTACCCCTTTACGTCTCACCAGCAGGTAGAGGGTACACAGTTCTCTAAAACCCCTTCAGCATTTATTGTTCGTAGACTTTTTGCTGATGGTCAGTCGACTGGTGTAAGTTGAAACTTTTTGTAGATTAGATTGCATGGGTCTAACACTCCCCGAGGTTGAGCTGTTATCCATTTTCCTTTTTTTTTAAAAGAGTGTGTGTAAAACTTAACTCTTCATACTCTCTTCTTGAAACATTTGCCTGTTTTAAATTTTTTGTCCATTCCCTACTTCAGCACAATTTTTTAGGGCAGGCGTCCTTTACAGCCCTGAGCCCTTGTGAATGTTAAGTGAACATTAGCTGTGACTTTAAAGCTGCTCTTGCAGGAAACGGCCACAAGGTGGCAGCATTTCTCCTTTACCAAATTTGGTTACTAGGGAAACACAGCCTTAAGGGAAGTGGTGTTCTAGGTTGTAAATTAGAATGGAATGTGCCAGGAAAAAACCCTTTAAGGTTATGTCTCATTACTTCTTGTTCATAGTTGTAATTTACTTTTGATTTTTTATCCCAGCAAATATGACTACAATGGTTTGTTTGTTCTAGGTGTGCAAGATGTGGTTCTTTCACACATATACATGTATCTATTCTTCCACACATCCTTTTCCCACGTACGTCATGACACAATATTGAGTAGTCTTCTCCTGGTCTTCCGTACGTCTTTGGTGGTTATATATTTCACCTGGTTTGTATATCTCTGTTAACCCCAATATGGTAATGTATCCAATCCTCATCCCTTTCTATGGGGTGAACCATAAGTTTTTTAATGAATCTGCGATTGCCTTTCTCTGTGGAAATATCTTCATTGGTATCAATTTTTAAGTAACTCCTAAAAGTGATGTGACAGGATATGTGTCTTTTGCTTTCTCACTTACTACAGGAGGAGTGATTACGTCTAGACTCATCTATGGTGCTTGCAAATGGCATTGTTTCATTTTTTCCCCAACGAATATTCCATCTGTACATGGAGGAGTTCTTCTTTGTCCCCCCATCTGTTGGTGGACTTTTTGATTACTTCCATATCTTGGCTATTGTAATACTGTGCAATGCAGATTTGCCTGCCTGTGTCTTTCCAATTCTCTCTTCTTAAATTATAGGTCGAGGAGTGGGCCTGCTGGATCATATGGTAGATCGATGCTTACCTTTGTAAGGCACCTCCATTCTGTTCTCATTTGTGGCCCTTTCCAAGTTACTTCCCACTTGAAGTTGAGGGTATGCATTTCTCCACAACGCCTTCAGCATTTATTGTTTGTAGTTTTCTTGCTGATGGTTATTCTGACAAGTGTGAGCTGATACCTCTCTGTGCTTTAATTCGAATGTGCCACATGATCCGTTGAAGTTGAGCTTTAAGGCATGTCCGTTTTATTTTTCAAGCTGTGATTACCCCTTAATTCTTCAAAGTGTTCTCTTTAAGTATGTGTCACATTTTGAAATGTTTTGGCCATTACCTCCCTCAAGACATTTTGAGGGCAGGTTTCATTTACAGTTCTGCAGTACTTGTTCCTATGAAATGACCATTAGCACAGGCTTTAAAGCCGCTTTGGCAGGTAACTGCCAGAGGGCGGCAGCCTTTCTATGTCCCCCACCCTGGTAACTAGGGAAAAGCCCTTGCGGCCTGTGGTGTTTCTCGGTTATAAGTTAGAGTGGAGTCTGCCCGGACAAACCCACACAAGCTGATGTCTCCTTACTTTTGTTGGATTTTGAAATTTAATTTTTATTTTTTATTGGAGTAATTTTCCACTGTGTACGTGGACCACTTCTACTTTGTGCATTCCTCGGTTGATGGACATTTTCATTGCTTCCAAGTGTTGGCTATGGTAAATATTGTTGGAGTGCAGGATTGCCAGCCTGTGACTTTTGGATTCTCATTTTCTCAGGTGATAGGCCCAGCAGTGGGTGTGATTGATTGACTGCTAGCACCGTGTTTCCCTTTTCAAAGCACCTTCTTTGTGTTTTCATTAGTGGCTCTTACCACGTCCCCCTTAGAATCGAGGGTACGCATTTGTCCACAATCGCTTCAGCATTTATTGTGTGCAGGATTTATGCTAATGGCCCTTCTGGCTGCTGTGAGCTGATAGGTTTTTGTAATCTGGGTTTGCATGTCTTTGAAAATTCGTAAAACTCATCATTTCTCTCTACCGTTTTCTTTTCTGTTAAAAATAAAGAAAACAATGGGGAGTACAATACAACTCTTGAAATTGTCTTCTTGGAAGGTGGCCCTCTTTTGAATTTTTTGGTCGATTTTCCACCCCAGAATTGTTTTAGAGAGCAGGTGTCATTTACCGAAATGCAGTTTGGCGAATATTTTGTGACCTTTAGCAATGGGTTTAAAGCTGCTGTTGTGGGAAGTGGCCTCAAGGAGGCAGCATTTCTCCATTCTCAAAGCGGGGTACTAGGGCAGCAGAGCCTTTCTGGAAGTCATGTTCCTAGGTTGTAAATTACATTGGAATGTGCATGGAGAAACCCCCATAAGTTTATGTCCCATTATGTCTTCTTGGTTTTAATTTTTTTTTTATTTGGGATAAAGCTTAGAATATTGTTTGTCCTAGGTGTACACAATCTGGTCCATTTGTACATTATATATGTGTATTCAAGTACAGATCCTCTTCCCATGTAAAATGTTACAGAGGGTTCCGCAGACCTCCCTTGCTATATGGTCGGTCTTTTCGAGATATGTATATAATATGCGTTTGTATACATATAGTAACACTAATCTTAATTTATCCATTCCCCCCACCTTTCCTTTTAAATGAGCATAGTTTGTTTTCTAAGTCTGTGAATGTCTTTCTCTGTGGAAATATGTTCATTTGTGTCAGTTATTAGATAACGCCTATAAGTGATATCATAGAATATAGGTCTTTTGCTTTCTGACTTACCTCATGTTTCATGATTATCTCCAGACTCATTTGTGGTGCCTCAGAGAGCAATGGTTCATTGTTTTCCATGGCTAATATTCCATTGTGTACATGGACCTCTTCTTCTTTATCCATTCACCTCTTGTTGGACATTTTGATTGCTTCACTGTCTTGGCTATTGTGAATAAGGCTGCACTGCAGCTTTTGCGGCCTGTGTCTTCTCGATTCTTGTCTTCTCAGGTGAGAGGTCCAATGGTGCGCCTGCTGGATTGAATGGTACCTCCATTTTTACTTTTAAACACAGCTCCTTTCTGTTCTCATTATTGCCTGTTACCCCTTTACGTCTCACCAGCAGGTAGAGGGTACAAAGTTCTCCAAAACCCCTTCAGCATTTATCGTTTGTAGACTTTTTGCTGATGATCAGTCGACTGGGGTAAGTTGAAACTTTTTGTAGATTAGATTGCATGGGTCTAACACTCCCTGAGGTTGAGATTTTATCCATTTCCCTTTTTTTTTAAAAAGAGCGTGAGTAAAACTTAACTCTTCATACTCTCTTCTTGAAACATTTGCCTGTTTTGAGTTTTTTCGTCCTTTCCCTACTTCAGCACAATTTTTTAGGGCAGGTGTCCTTTAAAGCCCTGAGTCCTTGTGAATGTTAAGTGACCATTAGCTGTGAGTTTAAAGCTGTTCTTGCAGGAAACGGCCACAAGGTGGCAGCCTTTCCCCGTTACCAAATTTGGTTACTAGGGAAACAGAGCCTTAATGGAAGTGGTGTTCTAGGTTGTAAATTAGAATGGAATGTGCCAGGAGAAAGCCCTTTAAGTTTATGTCCTATTACTTCTTGTTCATAGTTGTAATTTACTTTTTATTTTTTATCCCAGCAAATATGACTACAATGGTTTGTTTGTTCTAGGTGTGCAAGATGTGGTTCTTTCACACATATACATGTATCTATTCTTCCTCGCATCCTTTTCCCACGTAGGTCATGACACAATGTTGAGTAGTCTTCCCCTGGTCTTCCGTACGTCTTTGGTGGTTATATATTTCACCTGGTTTGTATATCTCTGTTAACCCCAATATGGTAATGTATCCAATCCTCATCCCTTTCTATGGGGTGAACCATAAGTTTTTTAATGAATCTGCGATTGCCTTTCTCTGTGGAAATATCTTCATTGGTATCAATTTTTAAGTAACTCCTAAAAGTGATGTGATAGGATATGTGTCTTTTGCTTTCTCACTTACTATAGGAGGCGTGATTACGTCTGGACTCATCTATGGTGCTTGCAAATGGCATTGTTTCATTTTTTTCACTAGCGAATATTCCATCTGTACATGGAGGAGTTCTTCTTTGTCCCCCCATCTGTTGGTGGACTTTTTGGTTACTTCCATATCTTGGCTATTGGAATACTGTGCAATGCAGATTTGCCTGCCTGTGTCTTTCCAATTATCTCTTCTTAGATTATAGGTCGAGGAGTGGGCCTGCTGGATCATATGGTAGATCGATGTTTACCTTTGTAAGGCACCTCCATTCTGTTCTCATTCTTGGTCCTTTCCAATTTACGTCCCACTTGAACTTGAGGGTATGCATTTCTCCACAACGCCTTCAGCATTTATTGTTTGTAGTTTTCTTGCTGATGGTTATTCTGACAAGTGTGAGCTGATACCTCTCTGTGCTTGAATTCGAATGTGCCACATGATCCGTTGAAGTTGAGCTTTAAGGCATGTCCTGTTTATTTTTCAAGCTGTGATTACCCCTTAGTTCTTCAAAGTGTTCTCTTTAAGTATGTGTGACATTTTGAAATGTTTTGGCCATTACCTCCCTCAAGACATTTTGAGGGCAGGTTTCATTTACAGTTCTGCAGTACTTGTTCCTATGAAATGACCATTAGCACAGGCTTTAAAGCCGCTTTGGCAGGTAACTGCCAGAGGACGGCAGCCTTTCTATGTCCCCCACCCTGGTAAATAGGGAAAAGCCCTTGCGGCCTGTGGTGTTTCTCGGTTATAAATTAGAGTGGAGTGTGCCCGGACAAAAACACACAAGCTGATGTCTCCTTACTTTTGTTGGATTTTGAAATTTAATTTTTATTTTTTATTGGAGTAATTTTCCACTGTGTACGTGGACCACTTCTACTTTGTGCATTCCTCGGTTGATGGACATTCTCATTGCTTCCAAGTGTTGGCTATGGTAAATATTGTTGGAGTGCAGGATTGCTAGCCTGTGACTTTTGGATTCGCATTTTCTCAGGTGATAGGCCCAGCAGTGGTTGTGATTGATTGACTGCTAGCACCGTGTTTCCCTTTTCAAAGCACCTTCTTTGTGTTTTCATTAGTGGCTCTTACCACGTCCCCCTTAGAATCGAGGGTACGCATTTCTCCACAATCGCTTCAGCATTTATTGTGTGCAGCATTTATGCTAATGGCCCTTCTGGCTGCTGTGAGCTGATAGGTTTTTGTAATCTGGGTTTGCATGTCTTTGAAAATTCGTAAAACTCATCATTTCTCTCTACCGTTTTCTTTTCTGTTAAAAATAAAGAAAACAATGGGGAGTACAATACAACTCTTGAAATTGTCTTCTTGGAAGGTGGCCCTCTTTTGAATTTTTTGGTCGATTTTCCACCCCAGAATTGTTTTAGAGAGCAGGTGTCATTTACCGAAATGCAGTTTGGCGAATATTTTGTGACCTTTAGCAATGGGTTTAAAGCTGCTGTTGTGTGAAGTTGCCTCAAGGAGGCAGCATTTCTCCATTCCCAAAGCGGGGTACTAGGGCAGCAGAGCCTTTCTGGAAGTCATGTTCCTAGGTTGTAAATTACATTGGAATGTGCATGGAGAAACCCCCATAAGTTTATGTCCCATTATGTCTTCTTGGTTTTAATTTTTTTTTTATTTGGGATAAAGCTTAGAATATTGTTTGTCCTAGGTGTACACAATCTGGTCCATTTGTACATTATATATGTGTATTCAAGTACAGATCCTCTTCCCATGTAAAATGTTACAGAGGGTTCCGCAGACCTCCCTTGCTATATGGTCGGTCTTTTCGAGATATGTATATAATATGCGTTTGTATACATATAGTAACACTAATCTTAATTTATCCATTCCCACCACCTTTCCTTTTAAATGAGCATAGTTTGTTTTCTAAGTCTGTGAATGTCTTTCTCTGTGGAAATATGTTCATTTGTGTCAGTTATTAGATAACGCCTATAAGTGATATCATAGAATATAGGTCTTTTGCTTTCTGACTTACCTCATGTTTCATGATTATCTCCAGACTCATTTGTGGTGCCTCAGAGAGCAATGGTTCATTGTTTTCCATGGCTAATATTCCATTGTGTACATGGACCACTTCTTCTTTATCCATTCACCTCTTGTTGGACATTTTGATTGCTTCACTGTCTTGGCTATTGTGAATAAGGCTGCACTGCAGCTTTTGCGGCCTGTGTCTTCTCGATTCTTGTCTTCTCAGGTGAGAGGTCCAATGCTGCGCCTGCTGGATTGAATGGTACCTCCATTTTTACTTTTAAACACAGCTCCTTTCTGTTCTCATTATTGCCTGTTACCCCTTTACGTCTCACCAGCAGGTAGAGGGTACAAAGTTCTCCAAAACCCCTTCAGCATTTATCGTTTGTAGACTTTTTGCTGATGGTCAGTCGACTGGGGTAAGTTGAAACTTTTTGTAGATTAGATTGCATGGGTCTAACACTCCCTGAGGTTGAGATTTTATCCATTTCCCTTTTTTTTAAAAAAGAGCGTGAGTAAAACTTAACTCTTCAGACTCTCTTCTTGAAACATTTGCCTCTTTTGAGTTTTTTCGTCCTTTCCCTACTTCAGCACAATTTTTTAGGGCAGGTGTCCTTTAAAGCCCTGAGTCCTTGTGAATGTTAAGTGACCATTAGCTGTGAGTTTAAAGCTGTTCTTGCAGGAAACGGCCACAAGGTGGCAGCCTTTCCCCGTTACCAAATTTGGTTACTAGGGAAACAGAGCCTTAATGGAAGTGGTGTTCTAGGTTGTAAATTAGAATGGAATGTGCCAGGAGAAAGCCCTTTAAGTTTATGTCCTATTACTTCTTGTTCATAGTTGTAATTTACTTTTTATTTTTTATCCCAGCAAATATGACTACAATGGTTTGTTTGTTCTAGGTGTGCAAGATGTGGTTCTTTCACACATATACATGTATCTATTCTTCCTCGCATCCTTTTCCCACGTAGGTCATGACACAATGTTGAGTAGTCTTCCCCTGGTCTTCCGTACGTCTTTGGTGGTTATATATTTCACCTGGTTTGTATATCTCTGTTAACCCCAATATGGTAATGTATCCAATCCTCATCCCTTTCTATGGGGTGAACCATAAGTTTTTTAATGAATCTGCGATTGCCTTTCTCTGTGGAAATATCTTCATTGGTATCAATTTTTAAGTAACTCCTAAAAGTGATGTGATAGGATATGTGTCTTTTGCTTTCTCACTTACTATAGGAGGCGTGATTACGTCTGGACTCATCTATGGTGCTTGCAAATGGCATTGTTTCATTTTTTTCACTAGCGAATATTCCATCTGTACATGGAGGAGTTCTTCTTTGTCCCCCCATCTGTTGGTGGACTTTTTGGTTACTTCCATATCTTGGCTATTGGAATACTGTGCAATGCAGATTTGCCTGCCTGTGTCTTTCCAATTATCTCTTCTTAGATTATAGGTCGAGGAGTAGGCCTGCTGGATCATATGGTAGATCGATGTTTACCTTTGTAAGGCACCTCCATTCTGTTCTCATTCTTGGCCCTTTCCAACTTACGTCCCACTTGAACTTGAGGGTATGCATTTCTCCACAACGCCTGCAGCATTTATTGTTTGTAGTTTTCTTGCTGATGGTTATTCTGACAAGTGTGAGCTGATACCTCTCTGTGCTTGAATTCGAATGTGCCACATGATCCGTTGAAGTTGAGCTTTAAGGCATGTCCTGTTTATTTTTCAAGCTGTGATTACCCCTTAGTTCTTCAAAGTGTTCTCTTTAAGTATGTGTGACATTTTGAAATGTTTTGGCCATTACCTCCCTCAAGACATTTTGAGGGCAGGTTTCATTTACAGTTCTGCAGTACTTGTTCCTATGAAATGACCATTAGCACAGGCTTTAAAGCCGCTTTGGCAGGTAACTGCCAGAGGACGGCAGCCTTTCTATGTCCCCCACCCTGGTAAATAGGGAAAAGCCCTTGCGGCCTGTGGTGTTTCTCGGTTATAAATTAGAGTGGAGTGTGCCCGGACAAACCCACACAAGCTGATGTCTCCTTACTTTTGTTGGATTTTGAAATTTAATTTTTATTTTTTATTGGAGTAATTTTCCACTGTGTACGTGGACCACTTCTACTTTGTGCATTCCTCGGTTGATGGACATTCTCATTGCTTCCAAGTGTTGGCTATGGTAAATATTGTTGGAGTGCAGGATTGCTAGCCTGTGACTTTTGGATTCTCATTTTCTCAGGTGATAGGCCCAGCAGTGGGTGTGATTGATTGACTGCTAGCACCGTGTTTCCCTTTTCAAAGCACCTTCTTTGTGTTTTCATTAGTGGCTCTTACCACGTCCCCCTTAGAATGGAGGGTGCGCATTTGTCCACAATCGCTTCAGCATTTATTGTGTGCAGCATTTATGCTAATGGCCCTTCTGGCTGCTGTGAGCTGATAGGTTTTTGTAATCTGGGTTTGCATGTCTTTGAAAATTCGTAAAACTCATCATTTCTCTCCACCGTTTTCTTTTCCGTTAAAAAAAAGGAAACTATTGGGAGTACAATACAACTCTTGAAATTGTCGTCTTGGAAGGTGGCCCTCTTTTGAATTTTTTGGTCGATTTTCCACCCCAGAATTGTTTTAGAGAGCAGGTGTCATTTACCGAAATGCAGTTTGGCGAATATTTTGTGACCTTTAGGAATGGTTTTAAAGCTGCTGTTCTGGGAAGTGGCCTCAAGGAGGCAGCATTTCTCCATTCCCAAAGCTGGGTACTAGGGCAGCAGAGCCTTTCTGGAAGTCATGTTCCTAGGTTGTAAATTACATTGGAATGTGCATGGAGAAACCCCCATAAGTTTATGTCTCATTATTTCTTCTTGGTTTTAACTTTTTTTTTTATTTGGGATAAAGCTTAGAATATTGTTTGTCCTAGGTGTACACAATCTGGTCCATTTGTACATTATATATGTGTATTCAAGTACAGATCCTCTTCCCATGTAAAATGTTACAGAGGGTTCCGCAGACCTCCCTTGCTATATGGTCGGTCTTTTCGAGATATGTATATAATATGCGTTTGTATACATATAGTAACACTAATCTTAATTTATCCATTCCCCCCACCTTTCCTTTTAGATGAGCATAGTTTGTTTTCTAAGTCTGTGAATGTCTTTCTCTGTGGAAATATGTTCATTTGTGTCAGTTATTAGATAACGCCTATAAGTGATATCATAGAATATAGGTCTTTTGCTTTCTGACTTACCTCATGTTTCATGATTATCTCCAGACTCATTTGTGGTGCCTCAGAGAGCAATGGTTCATTGTTTTCCATGGCTAATATTCCATTGTGTACATGGACCACTTCTTCTTTATCCATTCACCTCTTGTTGGATATTTTGATTGCTTCACTGTCTTACCTATTGTGAATAAGGCTGCACTGCAGCTTTTTCGGTCTGTGTCTTCTCGATTCTTGTCTTCTCAGGTGAGAGGTCCAATGGTGCGCCTGCTGGATTGAATGCTACCTCCATTTTTACGTTTAAACACAGCTCCTTTCTTTTCTCACTATTGGCTGTTACCCCTTTACGTCTCACCAGCAGGTAGAGGGTACACAGTTCTCTAAAACCCCTTCAGCATTTATTGTTCGTAGACTTTTTGCTGATGGTCAGTCGACTGGTGTAAGTTGAAACTTTTTGTAGATTAGATTGCATGGGTCTAACACTCCCCGAGGTTGAGCTGTTATCCATTTTCCTTTTTTTTTAAAAGAGTGTGTGTAAAACTTAACTCTTCATACTCTCTTCTTGAAACATTTGCCTGTTTTAAATTTTTTGTCCATTCCCTACTTCAGCACAATTTTTTAGGGCAGGTGTCCTTTACAGCCCTGAGCCCTTGTGAATGTTAAGTGAACATTAGCTGTGACTTTAAAGCTGCTCTTGCAGGAAACGGCCACAAGGTGGCAGCATTTCTCCTTTACCAAATTTGGTTACTAGGGAAACACAGCCTTAAGGGAAGTGGTGTTCTAGGTTGTAAATTAGAATGGAATGTGCCAGGAAAAAACCCTTTAAGGTTATGTCTCATTACTTCTTGTTCATAGTTGTAATTTACTTTTGATTTTTTATCCCAGCAAATATGACTACAATGGTTTGTTTGTTCTAGGTGTGCAAGATGTGGTTCTTTCACACATATACATGTATCTATTCTTCCTCACATCCTTTTCCCACGTACGTCATGACACAATATTGAGTAGTCTTCTCCTGGTCTTCCGTACGTCTTTGGTGGTTATATATTTCACATGGTTTGTATATCTCTGTTAACCCCAATATGGTAATGTATCCAATCCTCATCCCTTTCTATGGGGTGAACCATAAGTTTTTTAATGAATCTGCGATTGCCTTTCTCTGTGGAAATATCTTCATTGGTATCAATTTTTAAGTAGCTCCTAAAAGTGATGTGATAGGATATGTGTCTTTTGCTTTCTCACTTACTACAGGAGGAGTGATTACGTCTAGACTCATCTATGGTGCTTGCAAATGGCATTGTTTCATTTTTTCCCCAACGAATGTTCCATCTGTACATGGAGGAGTTCTTCTTTGTCCCCCCATCTGTTGGTGGACTTTTTGATTACTTCCATATCTTGGCTATTGTAATACTGTGCAATGCAGATTTGCCTGCCTGTGTCTTTCCAATTCTCTCTTCTTAAATTATAGGTCGAGGAGTGGGCCTGCTGGATCATATAGTAGATCGATGCTTACCTTTGTAAGGCACCTCCATTCTGTTCTCATTCGTGGCCCTTTCCAACTTACGTCCCACTTGAAGTTGAGGGTATGCATTTCTCCACAACACCTTCATCATTCATTGTTTGTAGTTTTCTTGCTGATGGTTATTCTGACAAGTGTGAGCTGATACCTCTCTGTGCTTGAATTCGAATGTGCCACATGATCCGTTGAAGTTGAGCTTTAAGGCATGTCCGTTTTATTTTTCAAGCTGTGATTACCCCTTAGTTCCTCAAAGTGTTCTCTTTAAGTATGTGTCACATTTTGAAATGTTTTGGCCATTACCTCCCTCAAGATATTTTGAGGGCAGGTTTCATTTACAGTTCTGCAGTACTTGTTCCTATGAAATGACCATTAGCACAGGCTTTAAAGCCGCTTTGGCAGGTAACTGCCAGAGGGCGGCAGCCTTTCTATGTCCCCCACCCTGGTAACTAGGGAAAAGCCCTTGCGGCCTGTGGTGTTTCTCGGTTATAAGTTAGAGTGGAGTCTGCCCGGACAAACCCACACAAGCTGATGTCTCCTTACTTTTGTTGGATTTTGAAATTTAATTTTTATTTTTTATTGGAGTAATTTTCCACTGTGTACGTGGACCACTTCTACTTTGTGCATTCCTCGGTTGATGGACATTTTCATTGCTTCCAAGTGTTGGCTATGGTAAATATTGTTGGAGTGCAGGATTGCCAGCCTGTGACTTTTGGATTCTCATTTTCTCAGGTGATAGGCCCAGCAGTGGGTGTGATTGATTGACTGGTAGCACCGTGTTTCCCTTTTCAAAGCACCTTCTTTGTGTTTTCATTAGTGGCTCTTACCACGTCCCCCTAAGAATCGAGGGTACGCATTTGTCCACAATCGCTTCAGCATTTATTGTGTGCAGCATTTATGCTAATGGCCCTTCTGGCTGCTGTGAGCTGATAGGTTTTTGTAATCTGGGTTTGCATGTCTTTGAAAATTCGTAAAACTCATCATTTCTCTCTACCGTTTTCTTTTCTGTTAAAAATAAAGAAAACAATGGGGAGTACAATACAACTCTTGAAATTGTCTTCTTGGAAGGTGGCCCTCTTTTGAATTTTTTGGTCGATTTTCCACCCCAGAATTGTTTTAGAGAGCAGGTGTCATTTACCGAAATGCAGTTTGGCGAATATTTTGTGACCTTTAGCAATGGGTTTAAAGCTGCTGTTGTGGGAAGTGGCCTCAAGGAGGCAGCATTTCTCCATTCCCAAAGCGGGGTACTAGGGCAGCAGAGCCTTTCTGGAAGTCATGTTCCTAGGTTGTAAATTACATTGGAATGTGCATGGAGAAACCCCCATAAGTTTATGTCTCATTATGTCTTCTTGGTTTTAATTTTTTTTTATTTGGGATAAAGCTTAGAATATTGTTTGTCCTAGGTGTACACAATCTGGTCCATTTGTACATTATACATGTGTATTCAAGTACAGATCCTCTTCCCATGTAAAATGTTACAGAGGGTTCCGCAGACCTCCCTTGCTATATGGTCGGTCTTTTCGAGATATGTATATAATATGCGTTTGTATACATATAGTAACACTAATCTTAATTTATCCATTCCCCCCACCTTTCCTTTTAGATGAGCATAGTTTGTTTTCTAAGTCTGTGAATGTCTTTCTCTGTGGAAATATGTTCATTTGTGTCAGTTATTAGATAACGCCTATAAGTGATATCATAGAATATAGGTCTTTTGCTTTCTGACTTACCTCATGTTTCATGATTATCTCCAGACTCATTTGTGGTGCCTCAGAGAGCAATGGTTCATTGTTTTCCATGGCTAATATTCCATTGTGTACATGGACCACTTCTTCTTTATCCATTCACCTCTTGTTGGATATTTTGATTGCTTCACTGTCTTACCTATTGTGAATAAGGCTGCACTGCAGCTTTTTCGGTCTGTGTCTTCTCGATTCTTGTCTTCTCAGGTGAGAAGTCCAATGGTGCGCCTGCTGGATTGAATGCTACCTCCATTTTTACGTTTAAACACAGCTCCTTTCTTTTCTCACTATTGGCTGTTACCCCTTTACGTCTCACCAGCAGGTAGAGGGTACACAGTTCTCTAAAACCCCTTCAGCATTTATTGTTCGTAGACTTTTTGCTGATGGTCAGTCGACTGGTGTAAGTTGAAACTTTTTTTAGATTAGATTGCATGGGTCTAACACTCCCCGAGGTTGAGCTGTTATCCATTTTCCTTTTTTTTTTAAAAGAGTGTGTGTAAAACTTAACTCTTCAGACTCTCTTCTTGAAACATTTGCCTGTTTTAAATTTTTTGTCCATTCCCTACTTCAGCACAATTTTTTAGGGCAGGTGTCCTTTACAGCCCTGAGTCCTTGTGAATGTTAAGTGACCATTAGCTGTGAGTTTAAAGCTGTTCTTGCAGGAAACGGCCACAAGGTGGCAGCCTTTCCCCGTTACCAAATTTGGTTACTAGGGAAACAGAGCCTTAATGGAAGTGGTGTTCTAGGTTGTAAATTAGAATGGAATGTGCCAGGAGAAAGCCCTTTAAGTTTATGTCCTATTACTTCTTGTTCATAGTTGTAATTTACTTTTTATTTTTTATCCCAGCAAATATGACTACAATGGTTTGTTTGTTCTAGGTGTGCAAGATGTGGTTCTTTCACACATATACATGTATCTATTCTTCCTCGCATCCTTTTCCCCCGTAGGTCATGACACAATGTTTAGTAGTCTTCCCCTGGTCTTCCGTACGTCTTTGGTGGTTATATATTTCACCTGGTTTGTATATCTCTGTTAACCCCAATATGGTAATGTATCCAATCCTCATCCCTTTCTATGGGGTGAACCATAAGTTTTTTAATGAATCTGCGATTGCCTTTCTCTGTGGAAATATCTTCATTGGTATCAATTTTTAAGTAACTCCTAAAAGTGATGTGATAGGATATGTGTCTTTTGCTTTCTCACTTACTATAGGAGGCGTGATTACGTCTGGACTCATCTATGGTGCTTGCAAATGGCATTGTTTCATTTTTTTCACTAGCGAATATTCCATCTGTACATGGAGGAGTTCTTCTTTGTCCCCCCATCTGTTGGTGGACTTTTTGGTTACTTCCATATCTTGGCTATTGGAATACTGTGCAATGCAGATTTGCCTGCCTGTGTCTTTCCAATTATCTCTTCTTAGATTATAGGTCGAGGAGTGGGCCTGCTGGATCATATGGTAGATCGATGTTTACCTTTGTAAGGCACCTCCATTCTGTTCTCATTCTTGGCCCTTTCCAACTTACGTCCCACTTGAACTTGAGGGTATGCATTTCTCCACAACGCCTTCAGCATTTATTGTTTGTAGTTTTCTTGCTGATGGTTATTCTGACAAGTGTGAGCTGATACCTCTCTGTGCTTGAATTCGAATGTGCCACATGATCCGTTGAAGTTGAGCTTTAAGGCATGTCCTTTTTATTTTTCAAGCTGTGATTACCCCTTAGTTCTTCAAAGTGTTCTCTTTAAGTATGTGTCACATTTTGAAATGTTTTGGCCATTACCTCCCTCAAGACATTTTGAGGGCAGGTTTCATTTACAGTTCTGCAGTACTTGTTCCTATGAAATGACCATTAGCACAGGCTTTAAAGCCGCTTTGGCAGGTAACTTCCAGAGGACGGCAGCCTTTCTATGTCCCACACCCTGGTAACTAGGGAAAAGCCCTTGCGGCCTGTGGTGTTTCTCGGTTATAAATTAGAGTGGAGTGTGCCCGGACAAACCCACACAAGCTGATGTCTCCTTACTTTTGTTGGATTTTGAAATTTAATTTTTATTTTTTATTGGAGTAATTTTCCACTGTGTACGTGGACCACTTCTACTTTGTGCATTCCTCGGTTGATGGACATTTTCATTGCTTCCAAGTGTTGGCTATGGTAAATATTGTTGGAGCGCAGGATTGCCAGCCTGTGACTTTTGGATTCTCATTTTCTCAGGTGATAGGCCCAGCAGTGGGTGTGATTGATTGACTGCTAGCACCGTGTTTCCCTTTTCAAAGCACCTTCTTTGTGTTTTCATTAGTGGCTCTTACCACGTCCCCCTTAGAATCGAGGGTACGCATTTGTCCACAATCGCTTCAGCATTTATTGTGTGCAGCATTTATGCTAATGGCCCTTCTGGCTGCTGTGAGCTGATAGGTTTTTGTAATCTGGGTTTGCATGTCTTTGAAAATTCGTAAAACTCATCATTTCTCTCTACCGTTTTCTTTTCTGTTAAAAATAAAGAAAACAATGGGGAGTACAATACAACTCTTGAAATTGTCTTCTTGGAAGGTGGCCCTCTTTTGAATTTTTTGGTCGATTTTCCACCCCAGAATTGTTTTAGAGAGCAGGTGTCATTTACCGAAATGCAGTTTGGCGAATATTTTGTGACCTTTAGCAATGGGTTTAAAGCTGCTGTTGTGGGAAGTGGCCTCAAGGAGGCAGCATTTCTCCATTCTCAAAGCGGGGTACTAGGGCAGCAGAGCCTTTCTGGAAGTCATGTTCCTAGGTTGTAAATTACATTGGAATGTGCATGGAGAAACCCCCATAAGTTTATGTCCCATTATGTCTTCTTGGTTTTAATTTTTTTTTTATTTGGGATAAAGCTTAGAATATTGTTTGTCCTAGGTGTACACAATCTGGTCCATTTGTACATTATATATGTGTATTCAAGTACAGATCCTCTTCCCATGTAAAATGTTACAGAGGGTTCCGCAGACCTCCCTTGCTATATGGTCGGTCTTTTCGAGATATGTATATAATATGCGTTTGTATACATATAGTAACACTAATCTTAATTTATCCATTCCCCCCACCTTTCCTTTTAAATGAGCATAGTTTGTTTTCTAAGTCTGTGAATGTCTTTCTCTGTGGAAATATGTTCATTTGTGTCAGTTATTAGATAACGCCTATAAGTGATATCATAGAATATAGGTCTTTTGCTTTCTGACTTACCTCATGTTTCATGATTATCTCCAGACTCATTTGTGGTGCCTCAGAGAGCAATGGTTCATTGTTTTCCATGGCTAATATTCCATTGTGTACATGGACCACTTCTTCTTTATCCATTCACCTCTTGTTGGACATTTTGATTGCTTCACTGTCTTGGCTATTGTGAATAAGGCTGCACTGCAGCTTTTGCGGCCTGTGTCTTCTCGATTCTTGTCTTCTCAGGTGAGAGGTCCAATGGTGCGCCTGCTGGATTGAATGGTACCTCCATTTTTACTTTTAAACACAGCTCCTTTCTGTTCTCATTATTGCCTGTTACCCCTTTACGTCTCACCAGCAGGTAGAGGGTACAAAGTTCTCCAAAACCCCTTCAGCATTTATCGTTTGTAGACTTTTTGCTGATGATCAGTCGACTGGGGTAAGTTGAAACTTTTTGTAGATTAGATTGCATGGGTCTAACACTCCCTGAGGTTGAGATTTTATCCATTTCCCTTTTTTTTTAAAAAGAGCGTGAGTAAAACTTAACTCTTCATACTCTCTTCTTGAAACATTTGCCTGTTTTGAGTTTTTTCGTCCTTTCCCTACTTCAGCACAATTTTTTAGGGCAGGTGTCCTTTAAAGCCCTGAGTCCTTGTGAATGTTAAGTGACCATTAGCTGTGAGTTTAAAGCTGTTCTTGCAGGAAACGGCCACAAGGTGGCAGCCTTTCCCCGTTACCAAATTTGGTTACTAGGGAAACAGAGCCTTAATGGAAGTGGTGTTCTAGGTTGTAAATTAGAATGGAATGTGCCAGGAGAAAGCCCTTTAAGTTTATGTCCTATTACTTCTTGTTCATAGTTGTAATTTACTTTTTATTTTTTATCCCAGCAAATATGACTACAATGGTTTGTTTGTTCTAGGTGTGCAAGATGTGGTTCTTTCACACATATACATGTATCTATTCTTCCTCGCATCCTTTTCCCACGTAGGTCATGACACAATGTTGAGTAGTCTTCCCCTGGTCTTCCGTACGTCTTTGGTGGTTATATATTTCACCTGGTTTGTATATCTCTGTTAACCCCAATATGGTAATGTATCCAATCCTCATCCCTTTCTATGGGGTGAACCATAAGTTTTTTAATGAATCTGCGATTGCCTTTCTCTGTGGAAATATCTTCATTGGTATCAATTTTTAAGTAACTCCTAAAAGTGATGTGATAGGATATGTGTCTTTTGCTTTCTCACTTACTATAGGAGGCGTGATTACGTCTGGACTCATCTATGGTGCTTGCAAATGGCATTGTTTCATTTTTTTCACTAGCGAATATTCCATCTGTACATGGAGGAGTTCTTCTTTGTCCCCCCATCTGTTGGTGGACTTTTTGGTTACTTCCATATCTTGGCTATTGGAATACTGTGCAATGCAGATTTGCCTGCCTGTGTCTTTCCAATTATCTCTTCTTAGATTATAGGTCGAGGAGTGGGCCTGCTGGATCATATGGTAGATCGATGTTTACCTTTGTAAGGCACCTCCATTCTGTTCTCATTCTTGGTCCTTTCCAATTTACGTCCCACTTGAACTTGAGGGTATGCATTTCTCCACAACGCCTTCAGCATTTATTGTTTGTAGTTTTCTTGCTGATGGTTATTCTGACAAGTGTGAGCTGATACCTCTCTGTGCTTGAATTCGAATGTGCCACATGATCCGTTGAAGTTGAGCTTTAAGGCATGTCCTGTTTATTTTTCAAGCTGTGATTACCCCTTAGTTCTTCAAAGTGTTCTCTTTAAGTATGTGTGACATTTTGAAATGTTTTGGCCATTACCTCCCTCAAGACATTTTGAGGGCAGGTTTCATTTACAGTTCTGCAGTACTTGTTCCTATGAAGTGACCATTAGCACAGGCTTTAAAGCCGCTTTGGCAGGTAACTGCCAGAGGACGGCAGCCTTTCTATGTCCCCCACCCTGGTAAATAGGGAAAAGCCCTTGCGGCCTGTGGTGTTTCTCGGTTATAAATTAGAGTGGAGTGTGCCCGGACAAAAACACACAAGCTGATGTCTCCTTACTTTTGTTGGATTTTGAAATTTAATTTTTATTTTTTATTGGAGTAATTTTCCACTGTGTACGTGGACCACTTCTACTTTGTGCATTCCTCGGTTGATGGACATTCTCATTGCTTCCAAGTGTTGGCTATGGTAAATATTGTTGGAGTGCAGGATTGCTAGCCTGTGACTTTTGGATTCTCATTTTCTCAGGTGATAGGCCCAGCAGTGGTTGTGATTGATTGACTGCTAGCACCGTGTTTCCCTTTTCAAAGCACCTTCTTTGTGTTTTCATTAGTGGCTCTTACCACGTCCCCCTTAGAATCGAGGGTACGCATTTCTCCACAATCGCTTCAGCATTTATTGTGTGCAGCATTTATGCTAATGGCCCTTCTGGCTGCTGTGAGCTGATAGGTTTTTGTAATCTGGGTTTGCATGTCTTTGAAAATTCGTAAAACTCATCATTTCTCTCTACCGTTTTCTTTTCTGTTAAAAATAAAGAAAACAATGGGGAGTACAATACAACTCTTGAAATTGTCTTCTTGGAAGGTGGCCCTCTTTTGAATTTTTTGGTCGATTTTCCACCCCAGAATTGTTTTAGAGAGCAGGTGTCATTTACCGAAATGCAGTTTGGCGAATATTTTGTGACCTTTAGCAATGGGTTTAAAGCTGCTGTTGTGTGAAGTTGCCTCAAGGAGGCAGCATTTCTCCATTCCCAAAGCGGGGTACTAGGGCAGCAGAGCCTTTCTGGAAGTCATGTTCCTAGGTTGTAAATTACATTGGAATGTGCATGGAGAAACCCCCATAAGTTTATGTCCCATTATGTCTTCTTGGTTTTAATTTTTTTTTTATTTGGGATAAAGCTTAGAATATTGTTTGTCCTAGGTGTACACAATCTGGTCCATTTGTACATTATATATGTGTATTCAAGTACAGATCCTCTTCCCATGTAAAATGTTACAGAGGGTTCCACAGACCTCCCTTGCTATATGGTCGGTCTTTTCGAGATATGTATATAATATGCGTTTGTATACATATAGTAACACTAATCTTAATTTATCCATTCCCACCACCTTTCCTTTTAAATGAGCATAGTTTGTTTTCTAAGTCTGTGAATGTCTTTCTCTGTGGAAATATGTTCATTTGTGTCAGTTATTAGATAACGCCTATAAGTGATATCATAGAATATAGGTCTTTTGCTTTCTGACTTACCTCATGTTTCATGATTATCTCCAGACTCATTTGTGGTGCCTCAGAGAGCAATGGTTCATTGTTTTCCATGGCTAATATTCCATTGTGTACATGGACCACTTCTTCTTTATCCATTCACCTCTTGTTGGACATTTTGATTGCTTCACTGTCTTGGCTATTGTGAATAAGGCTGCACTGCAGCTTTTGCGGCCTGTGTCTTCTCGATTCTTGTCTTCTCAGGTGAGAGGTCCAATGCTGCGCCTGCTGGATTGAATGGTACCTCCATTTTTACTTTTAAACACAGCTCCTTTCTGTTCTCATTATTGCCTGTTACCCCTTTACGTCTCACCAGCAGGTAGAGGGTACAAAGTTCTCCAAAACCCCTTCAGCATTTATCGTTTGTAGACATTTTGCTGATGGTCAGTCGACTGGGGTAAGTTGAAACTTTTTGTAGATTAGATTGCATGGGTCTAACACTCCCTGAGGTTGAGATTTTATCCATTTCCCTTTTTTTAAAAAAGAGCGTGAGTAAAACTTAACTCTTCAGACTCTCTTCTTGAAACATTTGCCTCTTTTGAGTTTTTTCGTCCTTTCCCTACTTCAGCACAATTTTTTAGGGCAGGTGTCCTTTAAAGCCCTGAGTCCTTGTGAATGTTAAGTGACCATTAGCTGTGAGTTTAAAGCTGTTCTTGCAGGAAACGGCCACAAGGTGGCAGCCTTTCCCCGTTACCAAATTTGGTTACTAGGGAAACAGAGCCTTAATGGAAGTGGTGTTCTAGGTTGTAAATTAGAATGGAATGTGCCAGGAGAAAGCCCTTTAAGTTTATGTCCTATTACTTCTTGTTCATAGTTGTAATTTACTTTTTATTTTTTATCCCAGCAAATATGACTACAATGGTTTGTTTGTTCTAGGTGTGCAAGATGTGGTTCTTTCACACATATACATGTATCTATTCTTCCTCGCATCCTTTTCCCACGTAGGTCATGACACAATGTTGAGTAGTCTTCCCCTGGTCTTCCGTACGTCTTTGGTGGTTATATATTTCACCTGGTTTGTATATCTCTGTTAACCCCAATATGGTAATGTATCCAATCCTCATCCCTTTCTATGGGGTGAACCATAAGTTTTTTAATGAATCTGCGATTGCCTTTCTCTGTGGAAATATCTTCATTGGTATCAATTTTTAAGTAACTCCTAAAAGTGATGTGATAGGATATGTGTCTTTTGCTTTCTCACTTACTATAGGAGGCGTGATTACGTCTGGACTCATCTATGGTGCTTGCAAATGGCATTGTTTCATTTTTTTCACTAGCGAATATTCCATCTGTACATGGAGGAGTTCTTCTTTGTCCCCCCATCTGTTGGTGGACTTTTTGGTTACTTCCATATCTTGGCTATTGGAATACTGTGCAATGCAGATTTGCCTGCCTGTGTCTTTCCAATTATCTCTTCTTAGATTATAGGTCGAGGAGTGGGCCTGCTGGATCATATGGTAGATTGATGTTTACCTTTGTAAGGCACCTCCATTCTGTTCTCATTCGTGGCCCTTTCCAACTTACGTCCCACTTGAAGTTGAGGGTATGCATTTCTCCACAACACCTTCATCATTCATTGTTTGTAGTTTTCTTGCTGATGGTTATTCTGACAAGTGTGAGCTGATACCTCTCTGTGCTTGAATTCGAATGTGCCACATGATCCGTTGAAGTTGAGCTTTAAGGCATGTCCTTTTTATTTTTCAAGCTGTGATTACCCCTTAGTTCTTCAAAGTGTTCTCTTTAAGTATGTGTGACATTTTGAAATGTTTTGGCCTTTACCTCCCTCAAGACATTTTGAGGGCAGGTTTCATTTACAGTTCTGCAGTACTTGTTCCTATGAAATGACCATTAGCACAGGCTTTAAAGCCGCTTTGTCCGGTAACTGCCAGAGGACGGCAGCCTTTCTATGTCCCCCACCCTGGTAAATAGGGAAAAGCCCTTGCGGCCTGTGGTGTTTCTCGGTTATAAATTAGAGTGGAGTGTGCCCGGACAAACCCACACAAGCTGATGTCTCCTTACTTTTGTTGGATTTTGAAATTTAATTTTTATTTTTTATTGGAGTAATTTTCCACTGTGTACGTGGACCACTTCTACTTTGTGCATTCCTCGGTTGATGGACATTCTCATTGCTTCCAAGTGTTGGCTATGGTAAATATTGTTGGAGTGCAGGATTGCCAGCCTGTGACTTTTGGATTCTCATTTTCTCAGGTGATAGGCCCAGCAGTGGGTGTGATTGATTGACTGCTATCACCGTGTTTCCCTTTTCAAAGCACCTTCTTTGTGTTTTCATTAGTGGCTCTTACCAAGTCCCCCTTAGAATGGAGGGTACGCATTTCTCCACAATCGCTTCAGCATTTATTGTGTGAAGCATTTATGCTAATGGCCCTTCTGGCTGCTGTGAGCTGATAGGTTTTTGTAATCTGGGTTTGCATGTCTTTGAAAATTCGTAAAACTCATCATTTCTCTCCACCGTTTTCTTTTCCGTTAAAAAAAAGGCAACTATTGGGAGTACAATACAACTCTTGAAATTGTCGTCTTGGAAGGTGGCCCTCTTTTGAATTTTTTGGTCGATTTTCCACCCCAGAATTGTTTTAGAGAACAGGTGTCATTTACCGAAATGCAGTTTGGCGAATATTTTGTGACCTTTAGGAATGGTTTTAAAGCTGCTGTTCTGGGAAGTGGCCTCAAGGAGGCAGCATTTCTCCATTCCCAAAGCTGGGTACTAGGGCAGCAGAGCCTTTCTGGAAGTCATGTTCCTAGGTTGTAAATTACATTGGAATGTGCATGGAGAAACCCCCATAAGTTTATGTCTCATTATTTCTTCTTGGTTTTAACTTTTTTTTTTATTTGGGATAAAGCTTAGAATATTGTTTGTCCTAGGTGTACACAATCTGGTCCATTTGTACATTATACATGTGTATTCAAGTACAGATCCTCTTCCCATGTAAAATGTTACAGAGGGTTCCGCAGACCTCCCTTGCTATATGGTCGGTCTTTTCGAGATATGTATATAATATGCGTTTGTATACATATAGTAACACTAATCTTAATTTATCCATTTCCCCCACCTTTCCTTTTAGATGAGCATAGTTTGTTTTCTAAGTCTGTGAATGTCTTTCTCTGTGGAAATATGTTCATTTGTGTCAGTTATTAGATAACGCCTATAAGTGATATCATAGAATATAGGTCTTTTGCTTTCTGACTTACCTCATGTTTCATGATTATCTCCAGACTCATTTGTGGTGCCTCAGAGAGCAATGGTTCATTGTTTTCCATGGCTAATATTCCATTGTGTACATGGACCACTTCTTCTTTATCCATTCACCTCTTGTTGGATATTTTGATTGCTTCACTGTCTTACCTATTGTGAATAAGGCTGCACTGCAGCTTTTTCGGTCTGTGTCTTCTCGATTCTTGTCTTCTCAGGTGAGAGGTCCAATGGTGCGCCTGCTGGATTGAATGCTACCTCCATTTTTACGTTTAAACACAGCTCCTTTCTTTTCTCACTATTGGCTGTTACCCCTTTACGTCTCACCAGCAGGTAGAGGGTACACAGTTCTCTAAAACCCCTTCAGCATTTATTGTTCGTAGACTTTTTGCTGATGGTCAGTCGACTGGTGTAAGTTGAAACTTTTTGTAGATTAGATTGCATGGGTCTAACACTCCCCGAGGTTGAGCTGTTATCCATTTTCCTTTTTTTTTAAAAGAGTGTGTGTAAAACTTAACTCTTCATACTCTCTTCTTGAAACATTTGCCTGTTTTAAATTTTTTGTCCATTCCCTACTTCAGCACAATTTTTTAGGGCAGGTGTCCTTTACAGCCCTGAGCCCTTGTGAATGTTAAGTGAACATTAGCTGTGACTTTAAAGCTGCTCTTGCAGGAAACGGCCACAAGGTGGCAGCATTTCTCCTTTACCAAATTTGGTTACTAGGGAAACACAGCCTTAAGGGAAGTGGTGTTCTAGGTTGTAAATTAGAATGGAATGTGCCAGGAAAAAACCCTTTAAGGTTATGTCTCATTACTTCTTGTTCATAGTTGTAATTTACTTTTGATTTTTTATCCCAGCAAATATGACTACAATGGTTTGTTTGTTCTAGGTGTGCAAGATGTGGTTCTTTCACACATATACATGTATCTATTCTTCCTCACATCCTTTTCCCACGTACGTCATGACACAATATTGAGTAGTCTTCTCCTGGTCTTCCGTACGTCTTTGGTGGTTATATATTTCACATGGTTTGTATATCTCTGTTAACCCCAATATGGTAATGTATCCAATCCTCATCCCTTTCTATGGGGTGAACCATAAGTTTTTTAATGAATCTGCGATTGCCTTTCTCTGTGGAAATATCTTCATTGGTATCAATTTTTAAGTAGCTCCTAAAAGTGATGTGATAGGATATGTGTCTTTTGCTTTCTCACTTACTACAGGAGGAGTGATTACGTCTAGACTCATCTATGGTGCTTGCAAATGGCATTGTTTCATTTTTTCCCCAACGAATGTTCCATCTGTACATGGAGGAGTTCTTCTTTGTCCCCCCATCTGTTGGTGGACTTTTTGATTACTTCCATATCTTGGCTATTGTAATACTGTGCAATGCAGATTTGCCTGCCTGTGTCTTTCCAATTCTCTCTTCTTAAATTATAGGTCGAGGAGTGGGCCTGCTGGATCATATAGTAGATCGATGCTTACCTTTGTAAGGCACCTCCATTCTGTTCTCATTCGTGGCCCTTTCCAACTTACGTCCCACTTGAAGTTGAGGGTATGCATTTCTCCACAACACCTTCATCATTCATTGTTTGTAGTTTTCTTGCTGATGGTTATTCTGACAAGTGTGAGCTGATACCTCGCTGTGCTTGAATTCGAATGTGCCACATGATCCGTTGAAGTTGAGCTTTAAGGCATGTCCGTTTTATTTTTCAAGCTGTGATTACCCCTTAGTTCCTCAAAGTGTTCTCTTTAAGTATGTGTCACATTTTGAAATGTTTTGGCCATTACCTCCCTCAAGATATTTTGAGGGCAGGTTTCATTTACAGTTCTGCAGTACTTGTTCCTATGAAATGACCATTAGCACAGGCTTTAAAGCCGCTTTGGCAGGTAACTGCCAGAGGGCGGCAGCCTTTCTATGTCCCCCACCCTGGTAACTAGGGAAAAGCCCTTGCGGCCTGTGGTGTTTCTCGGTTATAAGTTAGAGTGGAGTCTGCCCGGACAAACCCACACAAGCTGATGTCTCCTTACTTTTGTTGGATTTTGAAATTTAATTTTTATTTTTTATTGGAGTAATTTTCCACTGTGTACGTGGACCACTTCTACTTTGTGCATTCCTCGGTTGATGGACATTTTCATTGCTTCCAAGTGTTGGCTATGGTAAATATTGTTGGAGTGCAGGATTGCCAGCCTGTGACTTTTGGATTCTCATTTTCTCAGGTGATAGGCCCAGCAGTGGGTGTGATTGATTGACTGGTAGCACCGTGTTTCCCTTTTCAAAGCACCTTCTTTGTGTTTTCATTAGTGGCTCTTACCACGTCCCCCTAAGAATCGAGGGTACGCATTTGTCCACAATCGCTTCAGCATTTATTGTGTGCAGCATTTATGCTAATGGCCCTTCTGGCTGCTGTGAGCTGATAGGTTTTTGTAATCTGGGTTTGCATGTCTTTGAAAATTCGTAAAACTCATCATTTCTCTCTACCGTTTTCTTTTCTGTTAAAAATAAAGAAAACAATGGGGAGTACAATACAACTCTTGAAATTGTCTTCTTGGAAGGTGGCCCTCTTTTGAATTTTTTGGTCGATTTTCCACCCCAGAATTGTTTTAGAGAGCAGGTGTCATTTACCGAAATGCAGTTTGGCGAATATTTTGTGACCTTTAGCAATGGGTTTAAAGCTGCTGTTGTGGGAAGTGGCCTCAAGGAGGCAGCATTTCTCCATTCCCAAAGCGGGGTACTAGGGCAGCAGAGCCTTTCTGGAAGTCATGTTCCTAGGTTGTAAATTACATTGGAATGTGCATGGAGAAACCCCCATAAGTTTATGTCTCATTATGTCTTCTTGGTTTTAATTTTTTTTTATTTGGGATAAAGCTTAGAATATTGTTTGTCCTAGGTGTACACAATCTGGTCCATTTGTACATTATATATGTGTATTCAAGTACAGATCCTCTTCCCATGTAAAATGTTACAGAGGGTTCCGCAGACCTCCCTTGCTATATGGTCGGTCTTTTCGAGATATGTATATAATATGCGTTTGTATACATATAGTAACACTAATCTTAATTTATCCATTCCCCCCACCTTTCCTTTTAGATGAGCATAGTTTGTTTTCTAAGTCTGTGAATGTCTTTCTCTGTGGAAATATGTTCATTTGTGTCAGTTATTAGATAACGCCTATAAGTGATATCATAGAATATAGGTCTTTTGCTTTCTGACTTACCTCATGTTTCATGATTATCTCCAGACTCATTTGTGGTGCCTCAGAGAGCAATGGTTCATTGTTTTCCATGGCTAATATTCCATTGTGTACATGGACCACTTCTTCTTTATCCATTCACCTCTTGTTGGATATTTTGATTGCTTCACTGTCTTACCTATTGTGAATAAGGCTGCACTGCAGCTTTTTCGGTCTGTGTCTTCTCGATTCTTGTCTTCTCAGGTGAGAGGTCCAATGGTGCGCCTGCTGGATTGAATGCTACCTCCATTTTTACGTTTAAACACAGCTCCTTTCTTTTCTCACTATTGGCTGTTACCCCTTTACGTCTCACCAGCAGGTAGAGGGTACACAGTTCTCTAAAACCCCTTCAGCATTTATTGTTCGTAGACTTTTTGCTGATGGTCAGTCGACTGGTGTAAGTTGAAACTTTTTGTAGATTAGATTGCATGGGTCTAACACTCCCCGAGGTTGAGCTGTTATCCATTTTCCTTTTTTTTTAAAAGAGTGTGTGTAAAACTTAACTCTTCAGACTCTCTTCTTGAAACATTTGCCTGTTTTAAATTTTTTGTCCATTCCCTACTTCAGCACAATTTTTTAGGGCAGGTGTCCTTTACAGCCCTGAGTCCTTGTGAATGTTAAGTGACCATTAGCTGTGAGTTTAAAGCTGTTCTTGCAGGAAACGGCCACAAGGTGGCAGCCTTTCCCCGTTACCAAATTTGGTTACTAGGGAAACAGAGCCTTAATGGAAGTGGTGTTCTAGGTTGTAAATTAGAATGGAATGTGCCAGGAGAAAGCCCTTTAAGTTTATGTCCTATTACTTCTTGTTCAGAGTTGTAATTTACTTTTTATTTTTTATCCCAGCAAATATGACTACAATGGTTTGTTTGTTCTAGGTGTGCAAGATGTGGTTCTTTCACACATATACATGTATCTATTCTTCCTCGCATCCTTTTCCCCCGTAGGTCATGACACAATGTTTAGTAGTCTTCCCCTGGTCTTCCGTACGTCTTTGGTGGTTATATATTTCACCTGGTTTGTATATCTCTGTTAACCCCAATATGGTAATGTATCCAATCCTCATCCCTTTCTATGGGGTGAACCATAAGTTTTTTAATGAATCTGCGATTGCCTTTCTCTGTGGAAATATCTTCATTGGTATCAATTTTTAAGTAACTCCTAAAAGTGATGTGATAGGATATGTGTCTTTTGCTTTCTCACTTACTATAGGAGGCGTGATTACGTCTGGACTCATCTATGGTGCTTGCAAATGGCATTGTTTCATTTTTTTCACTAGCGAATATTCCATCTGTACATGGAGGAGTTCTTCTTTGTCCCCCCATCTGTTGGTGGACTTTTTGGTTACTTCCATATCTTGGCTATTGGAATACTGTGCAATGCAGATTTGCCTGCCTGTGTCTTTCCAATTATCTCTTCTTAGATTATAGGTCGAGGAGTGGGCCTGCTGGATCATATGGTAGATCGATGTTTACCTTTGTAAGGCACCTCCATTCTGTTCTCATTCTTGGCCCTTTCCAACTTACGTCCCACTTGAACTTGACGGTATGCATTTCTCCACAACGCCTTCAGCATTTATTGTTTGTAGTTTTCTTGCTGATGGTTATTCTGACAAGTGTGAGCTGATACCTCTCTGTGCTTGAATTCGAATGTGCCACATGATCCGTTGAAGTTGAGCTTTAAGGCATGTCCTTTTTATTTTTCAAGCTGTGATTACCCCTTAGTTCTTCAAAGTGTTCTCTTTAAGTATGTGTCACATTTTGAAATGTTTTGGCCATTACCTCCCTCAAGACATTTTGAGGGCAGGTTTCATTTACAGTTCTGCAGTACTTGTTCCTATGAAATGACCATTAGCACAGGCTTTAAAGCCGCTTTGGCAGGTAACTTCCAGAGGACGGCAGCCTTTCTATGTCCCACACCCTGGTAACTAGGGAAAAGCCCTTGCGGCCTGTGGTGTTTCTCGGTTATAAATTAGAGTGGAGTGTGCCCGGACAAACCCACACAAGCTGATGTCTCCTTACTTTTGTTGGATTTTGAAATTTAATTTTTATTTTTTATTGGAGTAATTTTCCACTGTGTACGTGGACCACTTCTACTTTGTGCATTCCTCGGTTGATGGACATTCTCATTGCTTCCAAGTGTTGGCTATGGTAAATATTGTTGGAGTGCAGGATTGCCAGCCTGTGACTTTTGGATTCTCATTTTCTCAGGTGATAGGCCCAGCAGTGGGTGTGATTGATTGACTGCTAGCACCGTGTTTCCCTTTTCAAAGCACCTTCTTTGTGTTTTCATTAGTGGCTCTTACCACGTCCCCCTTAGAATGGAGGGTACGCATTTCTCCACAATCGCTTCAGCATTTATTGTGTGCAGCATTTATGCTAATGGCCCTTCTGGCTGCTGTGAGCTGATAGGTTTTTGTAATCTGGGTTTGCATGTCTTTGAAAATTCGTAAAACTCATCATTTCTCTCTACCGTTTTCTTTTCTGTTAAAAATAAAGAAAACAATGGGGAGTACAATACAACTCTTGAAATTGTCTTCTTGGAAGGTGGCCCTCTTTTGAATTTTTTGGTCGATTTTCCACCCCAGAATTGTTTTAGAGAGCAGGTGTCATTTACCGAAATGCAGTTTGGCGAATATTTTGTGACCTTTAGCAATGGGTTTAAAGCTGCTGTTGTGGGAAGTGGCCTCAAGGAGGCAGCATTTCTCCATTCCCAAAGCGGGGTACTAGGGCAGCAGAGCCTTTCTGGAAGTCATGTTCCTAGGTTGTAAATTACATTGGAATGTGCATGGAGAAACCCCCATAAGTTTATGTCTCATTATGTCTTCTTGGTTTTAATTTTTTTTTATTTGGGATAAAGCTTAGAATATTGTTTGTCCTAGGTGTACACAATCTGGTCCATTTGTACATTATATATGTGTATTCAAGTACAGATCCTCTTCCCATGTAAAATGTTACAGAGGGTTCCGCAGACCTCCCTTGCTATATGGTCGGTCTTTTCGAGATATGTATATAATATGCGTTTGTATACATATAGTAACACTAATCTTAATTTATCCATTCCCCCCACCTTTCCTTTTAGATGAGCATAGTTTGTTTTCTAAGTCTGTGAATGTCTTTCTCTGTGGAAATATGTTCATTTGTGTCAGTTATTAGATAACGCCTATAAGTGATATCATAGAATATAGGTCTTTTGCTTTCTGACTTACCTCATGTTTCATGATTATCTCCAGACTCATTTGTGGTGCCTCAGAGAGCAATGGTTCATTGTTTTCCATGGCTAATATTCCATTGTGTACATGGACCACTTCTTCTTTATCCATTCACCTCTTGTTGGATATTTTGATTGCTTCACTGTCTTACCTATTGTGAATAAGGCAGCACTGCAGCTTTTTCGGTCTGTGTCTTCTCGATTCTTGTCTTCTCAGGTGAGAGGTCCAATGGTGCGCCTGCTGGATTGAATGCTACCTCCATTTTTACGTTTAAACACAGCTCCTTTCTTTTCTCACTATTGGCTGTTACCCCTTTACGTCTCACCAGCAGGTAGAGGGTACACAGTTCTCTAAAACCCCTTCAGCATTTATTGTTCGTAGACTTTTTGCTGATGGTCAGTCGACTGGTGTAAGTTGAAACTTTTTGTAGATTAGATTGCATGGGTCTAACACTCCCCGAGGTTGAGCTGTTATCCATTTTCCTTTTTTTTTAAAAGAGTGTGTGTAAAACTTAACTCTTCAGACTCTCTTCTTGAAACATTTGCCTGTTTTAAATTTTTTGTCCATTCCCTACTTCAGCACAATTTTTTAGGGCAGGTGTCCTTTACAGCCCTGAGTCCTTGTGAATGTTAAGTGACCATTAGCTGTGAGTTTAAAGCTGTTCTTGCAGGAAACGGCCACAAGGTGGCAGCCTTTCCCCGTTACCAAATTTGGTTACTAGGGAAACAGAGCCTTAATGGAAGTGGTGTTCTAGGTTGTAAATTAGAATGGAATGTGCCAGGAGAAAGCCCTTTAAGTTTATGTCCTATTACTTCTTGTTCAGAGTTGTAATTTACTTTTTATTTTTTATCCCAGCAAATATGACTACAATGGTTTGTTTGTTCTAGGTGTGCAAGATGTGGTTCTTTCACACATATACATGTATCTATTCTTCCTCGCATCCTTTTCCCCCGTAGGTCATGACACAATGTTTAGTAGTCTTCCCCTGGTCTTCCGTACGTCTTTGGTGGTTATATATTTCACCTGGTTTGTATATCTCTGTTAACCCCAATATGGTAATGTATCCAATCCTCATCCCTTTCTATGGGGTGAACCATAAGTTTTTTAATGAATCTGCGATTGCCTTTCTCTGTGGAAATATCTTCATTGGTATCAATTTTTAAGTAACTCCTAAAAGTGATGTGATAGGATATGTGTCTTTTGCTTTCTCACTTACTATAGGAGGCGTGATTACGTCTGGACTCATCTATGGTGCTTGCAAATGGCATTGTTTCATTTTTTTCACTAGCGAATATTCCATCTGTACATGGAGGAGTTCTTCTTTGTCCCCCCATCTGTTGGTGGACTTTTTGGTTACTTCCATATCTTGGCTATTGGAATACTGTGCAATGCAGATTTGCCTGCCTGTGTCTTTCCAATTATCTCTTCTTAGATTATAGGTCGAGGAGTGGGCCTGCTGGATCATATGGTAGATCGATGTTTACCTTTGTAAGGCACCTCCATTCTGTTCTCATTCTTGGCCCTTTCCAACTTACGTCCCACTTGAACTTGACGGTATGCATTTCTCCACAACGCCTTCAGCATTTATTGTTTGTAGTTTTCTTGCTGATGGTTATTCTGACAAGTGTGAGCTGATACCTCTCTGTGCTTGAATTCGAATGTGCCACATGATCCGTTGAAGTTGAGCTTTAAGGCATGTCCTTTTTATTTTTCAAGCTGTGATTACCCCTTAGTTCTTCAAAGTGTTCTCTTTAAGTATGTGTCACATTTTGAAATGTTTTGGCCATTACCTCCCTCAAGACATTTTGAGGGCAGGTTTCATTTACAGTTCTGCAGTACTTGTTCCTATGAAATGACCATTAGCACAGGCTTTAAAGCCGCTTTGGCAGGTAACTTCCAGAGGACGGCAGCCTTTCTATGTCCCACACCCTGGTAACTAGGGAAAAGCCCTTGCGGCCTGTGGTGTTTCTCGGTTATAAATTAGAGTGGAGTGTGCCCGGACAAACCCACACAAGCTGATGTCTCCTTACTTTTGTTGGATTTTGAAATTTAATTTTTATTTTTTATTGGAGTAATTTTCCACTGTGTACGTGGACCACTTCTACTTTGTGCATTCCTCGGTTGATGGACATTCTCATTGCTTCCAAGTGTTGGCTATGGTAAATATTGTTGGAGTGCAGGATTGCCAGCCTGTGACTTTTGGATTCTCATTTTCTCAGGTGATAGGCCCAGCAGTGGGTGTGATTGATTGACTGCTAGCACCGTGTTTCCCTTTTCAAAGCACCTTCTTTGTGTTTTCATTAGTGGCTCTTACCACGTCCCCCTTAGAATGGAGGGTACGCATTTCTCCACAATCGCTTCAGCATTTATTGTGTGCAGCATTTATGCTAATGGCCCTTCTGGCTGCTGTGAGCTGATAGGTTTTTGTAATCTGGGTTTGCATGTCTTTGAAAATTCGTAAAACTCATCATTTCTCTCCACCGTTTTCTTTCCGTTAAAAACAAGGAAACTATTGGGAGTACAATACAACTCTTGAAATTGTCGTCTTGGAAGGTGGCCCTCTTTTGAATTTTTTGGTCGATTTTCCACCCCAGAATTGTTTTAGAGAGCAGGTGTCATTTACCGAAATGCAGTTTGAGGAATATTTTGTGACCTTTAGGAATGGGTTTAAAGCTGCTGTTCTGGGAAGTGGCCTCAAGGAGGCAGCATTTCTCCATTCCCAAAGCTGGGTACTAGGGCAGCAGAGCCTTTCTGGAAGTCATGTTCCTAGGTTGTAAATTACATTGGAATGTGCATGGAGAAACCCCCATAAGTTTATGTCTCATTATTTCTTCTTGGTTTTAACTTTTTTTTTTATTTGGGATAAAGCTTAGAATATTGTTTGTCCTAGGTGTACACAATCTGGTCCATTTGTACATTATATATGTGTATTCAAGTACAGATCCTCTTCCCATGTAAAATGTTACAGAGGGTTCCGCAGACCTCCCTTGCTATATGGTCGGTCTTTTCGAGATATGTATATAATATGCGTTTGTATACATATAGTAACACTAATCTTAATTTATCCATTCCCCCCACCTTTCCTTTTAGATGAGCATAGTTTGTTTTCTAAGTCTGTGAATGTCTTTCTCTGTGGAAATATGTTCATTTGTGTCAGTTATTAGATAACGCCTATAAGTGATATCATAGAATATAGGTCTTTTGCTTTCTGACTTACCTCATGTTTCATGATTATCTCCAGACTCATTTGTGGTGCCTCAGAGAGCAATGGTTCATTGTTTTCCATGGCTAATATTCCATTGTGTACATGGACCACTTCTTCTTTATCCATTCACCTCTTGTTGGATATTTTGATTGCTTCACTGTCTTACCTATTGTGAATAAGGCTGCACTGCAGCTTTTTCGGTCTGTGTCTTCTCGATTCTTGTCTTCTCAGGTGAGAGGTCCAATGGTGCGCCTGCTGGATTGAATGCTACCTCCATTTTTACGTTTAAACACAGCTCCTTTCTTTTCTCACTATTGGCTGTTACCCCTTTACGTCTCACCAGCAGGTAGAGGGTACACAGTTCTCTAAAACCCCTTCAGCATTTATTGTTCGTAGACTTTTTGCTGATGGTCAGTCGACTGGTGTAAGTTGAAACTTTTTGTAGATTAGATTGCATGGGTCTAACACTCCCCGAGGTTGAGCTGTTATCCATTTTCCTTTTTTTTTAAAAGAGTGTGTGTAAAACTTAACTCTTCATACTCTCTTCTTGAAACATTTGCCTGTTTTAAATTTTTTGTCCATTCCCTACTTCAGCACAATTTTTTAGGGCAGGTGTCCTTTACAGCCCTGAGCCCTTGTGAATGTTAAGTGAACATTAGCTGTGACTTTAAAGCTGCTCTTGCAGGAAACGGCCACAAGGTGGCAGCATTTCTCCTTTACCAAATTTGGTTACTAGGGAAACACAGCCTTAAGGGAAGTGGTGTTCTAGGTTGTAAATTAGAATGGAATGTGCCAGGAAAAAACCCTTTAAGGTTATGTCTCATTACTTCTTGTTCATAGTTGTAATTTACTTTTGATTTTTTATCCCAGCAAATATGACTACAATGGTTTGTTTGTTCTAGGTGTGCAAGATGTGGTTCTTTCACACATATACATGTATCTATTCTTCCTCACATCCTTTTCCCACGTACGTCATGACACAATATTGAGTAGTCTTCTCCTGGTCTTCCGTACGTCTTTGGTGGTTATATATTTCACATGGTTTGTATATCTCTGTTAACCCCAATATGGTAATGTATCCAATCCTCATCCCTTTCTATGGGGTGAACCATAAGTTTTTTAATGAATCTGCGATTGCCTTTCTCTGTGGAAATATCTTCATTGGTATCAATTTTTAAGTAGCTCCTAAAAGTGATGTGATAGGATATGTGTCTTTTGCTTTCTCACTTACTACAGGAGGAGTGATTACGTCTAGACTCATCTATGGTGCTTGCAAATGGCATTGTTTCATTTTTTCCCCAACGAATGTTCCATCTGTACATGGAGGAGTTCTTCTTTGTCCCCCCATCTGTTGGTGGACTTTTTGATTACTTCCATATCTTGGCTATTGTAATACTGTGCAATGCAGATTTGCCTGCCTGTGTCTTTCCAATTCTCTCTTCTTAAATTATAGGTCGAGGAGTGGGCCTGCTGGATCATATAGTAGATCGATGCTTACCTTTGTAAGGCACCTCCATTCTGTTCTCATTCGTGGCCCTTTCCAACTTACGTCCCACTTGAAGTTGAGGGTATGCATTTCTCCACAACACCTTCATCATTCATTGTTTGTAGTTTTCTTGCTGATGGTTATTCTGACAAGTGTGAGCTGATACCTCTCTGTGCTTGAATTCGAATGTGCCACATGATCCGTTGAAGTTGAGCTTTAAGGCATGTCCGTTTTATTTTTCAAGCTGTGATTACCCCTTAGTTCCTCAAAGTGTTCTCTTTAAGTATGTGTCACATTTTGAAATGTTTTGGCCATTACCTCCCTCAAGATATTTTGAGGGCAGGTTTCATTTACAGTTCTGCAGTACTTGTTCCTATGAAATGACCATTAGCACAGGCTTTAAAGCCGCTTTGGCAGGTAACTGCCAGAGGGCGGCAGCCTTTCTATGTCCCCCACCCTGGTAACTAGGGAAAAGCCCTTGCGGCCTGTGGTGTTTCTCGGTTATAAGTTAGAGTGGAGTCTGCCCGGACAAACCCACACAAGCTGATGTCTCCTTACTTTTGTTGGATTTTGAAATTTAATTTTTATTTTTTATTGGAGTAATTTTCCACTGTGTACGTGGACCACTTCTACTTTGTGCATTCCTCGGTTGATGGACATTTTCATTGCTTCCAAGTGTTGGCTATGGTAAATATTGTTGGAGTGCAGGATTGCCAGCCTGTGACTTTTGGATTCTCATTTTCTCAGGTGATAGGCCCAGCAGTGGGTGTGATTGATTGACTGCTAGCACCGTGTTTCCCTTTTCAAAGCACCTTCTTTGTGTTTTCATTAGTGGCTCTTACCACGTCCCCCTAAGAATCGAGGGTACGCATTTGTCCACAATCGCTTCAGCATTTATTGTGTGCAGCATTTATGCTAATGGCCCTTCTGGCTGCTGTGAGCTGATAGGTTTTTGTAATCTGGGTTTGCATGTCTTTGAAAATTCGTAAAACTCATCATTTCTCTCTACCGTTTTCTTTTCTGTTAAAAATAAAGAAAACAATGGGGAGTACAATACAACTCTTGAAATTGTCTTCTTGGAAGGTGGCCCTCTTTTGAATTTTTTGGTCGATTTTCCACCCCAGAATTGTTTTAGAGAGCAGGTGTCATTTACCAAAATGCAGTTTGGCGAATATTTTGTGACCTTTAGCAATGGGTTTAAAGCTGCTGTTGTGGGAAGTGGCCTCAAGGAGGCAGCATTTCTCCATTCCCAAAGCGGGGTACTAGGGCAGCAGAGCCTTTCTGGAAGTCATGTTCCTAGGTTGTAAATTACATTGGAATGTGCATGGAGAAACCCCCATAAGTTTATGTCTCATTATGTCTTCTTGGTTTTAATTTTTTTTTATTTGGGATAAAGCTTAGAATATTGTTTGTCCTAGGTGTACACAATCTGGTCCATTTGTACATTATATATGTGTATTCAAGTACAGATCCTCTTCCCATGTAAAATGTTACAGAGGGTTCCGCAGACCTCCCTTGCTATATGGTCGGTCTTTTCGAGATATGTATATAATATGCGTTTGTATACATATAGTAACACTAATCTTAATTTATCCATTCCCCCCACCTTTCCTTTTAGATGAGCATAGTTTGTTTTCTAAGTCTGTGAATGTCTTTCTCTGTGGAAATATGTTCATTTGTGTCAGTTATTAGATAACGCCTATAAGTGATATCATAGAATATAGGTCTTTTGCTTTCTGACTTACCTCATGTTTCATGATTATCTCCAGACTCATTTGTGGTGCCTCAGAGAGCAATGGTTCATTGTTTTCCATGGCTAATATTCCATTGTGTACATGGACCACTTCTTCTTTATCCATTCACCTCTTGTTGGATATTTTGATTGCTTCACTGTCTTACCTATTGTGAATAAGGCTGCACTGCAGCTTTTTCGGTCTGTGTCTTCTCGATTCTTGTCTTCTCAGGTGAGAGGTCCAATGGTGCGCCTGCTGGATTGAATGCTACCTCCATTTTTACGTTTAAACACAGCTCCTTTCTTTTCTCACTATTGGCTGTTACCCCTTTACGTCTCACCAGCAGGTAGAGGGTACACAGTTCTCTAAAACCCCTTCAGCATTTATTGTTCGTAGACTTTTTGCTGATGGTCAGTCGACTGGTGTAAGTTGAAACTTTTTGTAGATTAGATTGCATGGGTCTAACACTCCCCGAGGTTGAGCTGTTATCCATTTTCCTTTTTTTTTAAAAGAGTGTGTGTAAAACTTAACTCTTCAGACTCTCTTCTTGAAACATTTGCCTGTTTTAAATTTTTTGTCCATTCCCTACTTCAGCACAATTTTTTAGGGCAGGTGTCCTTTACAGCCCTGAGTCCTTGTGAATGTTAAGTGACCATTAGCTGTGAGTTTAAAGCTGTTCTTGCAGGAAACGGCCACAAGGTGGCAGCCTTTCCCCGTTACCAAATTTGGTTACTAGGGAAACAGAGCCTTAATGGAAGTGGTGTTCTAGGTTGTAAATTAGAATGGAATGTGCCAGGAGAAAGCCCTTTAAGTTTATGTCCTATTACTTCTTGTTCAGAGTTGTAATTTACTTTTTATTTTTTATCCCAGCAAATATGACTACAATGGTTTGTTTGTTCTAGGTGTGCAAGATGTGGTTCTTTCACACATATACATGTATCTATTCTTCCTCGCATCCTTTTCCCCCGTAGGTCATGACACAATGTTGAGTAGTCTTCCCCTGGTCTTCCGTACGTCTTTGGTGGTTATATATTTCACCTGGTTTGTATATCTCTGTTAACCCCAATATGGTAATGTATCCAATCCTCATCCCTTTCTATGGGGTGAACCATAAGTTTTTTAATGAATCTGCGATTGCCTTTCTCTGTGGAAATATCTTCATTGGTATCAATTTTTAAGTAACTCCTAAAAGTGATGTGATAGGATATGTGTCTTTTGCTTTCTCACTTACTATAGGAGGCGTGATTACGTCTGGACTCATCTATGGTGCTTGCAAATGGCATTGTTTCATTTTTTTCACTAGCGAATATTCCATCTGTACATGGAGGAGTTCTTCTTTGTCCCCCCATCTGTTGGTGGACTTTTTGGTTACTTCCATATCTTGGCTATTGGAATACTATGCAATGCAGATTTGCCTGCCTGTGTCTTTCCAATTATCTCTTCTTAGATTATAGGCCGAGGAGTGGGCCTGCTGGATCATAAGGTAGATCGATGTTTACCTTTGTAAGGCACCTCCATTCTGTTCTCATTCTTGGCCCTTTCCAACTTACGTCCCACTTGAACTTGAGGGTATGCATTTCTCCACAAGGCCTTCAGCATTTATTGTTTGTAGTTTTCTTGCTGATGGTTATTCTGACAAGTGTGAGCTGATACCTCTCTGTGCTTGAATTCGAATGTGCCACATGATCCGTTGAAGTTGAGCTTTAAGGCATGTCCTTTTTATTTTTCAAGCTGTGATTACCCCTTAGTTCTTCAAAGTGTTCTCTTTAAGTATGTGTGACATTTTGAAATGTTTTGGCCATTACCTCCCTCAAGACATTTTGAGGGCAGGTTTCATTTACAGTTCTGCAGTACTTGTTCCTATGAAATGACCATTAGCACAGGCTTTAAAGCCGCTTTGGCCGGTAACTGCCAGAGGACGGCAGCCTTTCTATGTCCCCCACCCTGGTAACTAGGGAAAAGCCCTTGCGGCCTGTGGTGTTTCTCGGTTATAAATTAGAGTGGAGTGTGCCCGGACAAACCCACACAAGCTGATGTCTCCTTACTTTTGTTGGATTTTGAAATTTAATTTTTATTTTTTATTGGAGTAATTTTCCACTGTGTACGTGGACCACTTCTACTTTGTGCATTCCTCGGTTGATGGACATTTTCATTGCTTCCAAGTGTTGGCTATGGTAAATATTGTTGGAGTGCAGGATTGCTAGCCTGTGACTTTTGGATTCTCATTTTCTCAGGTGATAGGCCCAGCAGTGGGTGTGATTGATTGACTGCTAGCACCGTGTTTCCCTTTTCAAAGCACCTTCTTTGTGTTTTCATTAGTGGCTCTTACCACGTCCCCCATAGAATGGAGGGTGCGCATTTGTCCACAATCGCTTCAGCATTTATTGTGTGCAGCATTTATGCTAATGGCCCTTCTGGCTGCTGTGAGCTGATAGGTTTTTGTAATCTGGGTTTGCATGTCTTTGAAAATTCGTAAAACTCATCATTTCTCTCTACCGTTTTCTTTTCTGTTAAAAATAAAGAAAACAATTGGGAGTACAATACAACTCTTGAAATTGTCTTCTTGGAAGGTGGCCCTCTTTTGAATTTTTTGGTCGATTTTCCACCCCAGAATTGTTTTAGAGAGCAGGTGTCATTTACCGAAATGCAGTTTGGCGAATATTTTGTGACCTTTAGCAATGGGTTTAAAGCTGCTGTTGTGGGAAGTGGCCTCAAGGAGGCAGCATTTCTCCATTCCCAAAGCGGGGTACTAGGGCAGCAGTGCCTTTCTGGAAGTCATGTTCCTAGGTTGTAAATTACATTGGAATGTGCATGGAGAAACCCCCATAAGTTTATGTCTCATTATTTCTTCTTGGTTTTAATTTTTTTTTTTATTTGGGATAAAGCTTAGAATATTGTTTGTCCTAGGTGTACACAATCTGGTCCATTTGTACATTATATATGTGTATTCAAGTACAGATCCTCTTCCCATGTAAAATGTTACAGAGGGTTCCGCAGACCTCCCTTGCTATATGGTCGGTCTTTTCGAGATATGTATATAATATGCGTTTGTATACATATAGTAACACTAATCTTAATTTATCCATTCCCCCCACCTTTCCTTTTAGATGAGCATAGTTTGTTTTCTAAGTCTGTGAGTGTCTTTCTCTGTGGAAATATGTTCATTTGTGTCAGTTATTAGATAACGCCTATAAGTGATATCATAGAATATAGGTCTTTTGCTTTCTGACTTACCTCATGTTTCATGATTATCTCCAGACTCATTTGTGGTGCCTCAGAGAGCAATGGTTCATTGTTTTCCATGGCTAATATTCCATTGTGTACATGGACCACTTCTTCTTTATCCATTCACCTCTTGTTGGATATTTTGATTGCTTCACTGTCTTACCTATTGTGAATAAGGCTGCACTGCAACTTTTTCGGTCTGTGTCTTCTCGATTCTTGTCTTCTCAGGTGAGAGGTCCAATGGTGCGCCTGCTGGATTGAATGGTACCTCCATTTTTACTTTTAAACACAGCTCCTTTCTGTTCTCATTATTGCCTGTTACCCCTTTACGTCTCACCAGCAGGTAGAGGGTACAAAGTTCTCTAAAACCCCTTCAGCATTTATCGTTTGTAGACATTTTGCTGATGGTCAGTCGACTGGGGTAAGTTGAAACTTTTTGTAGATTAGATTGCATGGGTCTAACACTCCCTGAGGTTGAGATTTTATCCATTTCCCTTTTTTTTTAAAAAGAGCGTGAGTAAAACTTAACTCTTCAAACTCTCTTCTTGAAACATTTGCCTGTTTTGAGTTTTTTCGTCCTTTCCCTACTTCAGCACAATTTTTTAGGGCAGGTGTCCTTTAAAGCCCTGAGTCCTTGTGAATGTTAAGTGACCATTAGCTGTGAGTTTAAAGCTGTTCTTGCAGGAAACGGCCACAAGGTGGCAGCCTTTCCCCGTTACCAAATTTGGTTACTAGGGAAACAGAGCCTTAATGGAAGTGGTGTTCTAGGTTGTAAATTAGAATGGAATGTGCCAGGAGAAAGCCCTTTAAGTTTATGTCCTATTACTTCTTGTTCATAGTTGTAATTTACTTTTTATTTTTTATCCCAGCAAATATGACTACAATGGTTTGTTTGTTCTAGGTGTGCAAGATGTGGTTCTTTCACACATATACATGTATCTATTCTTCCTCGCATCCTTTTCCCACGTAGGTCATGACACAATGTTGAGTAGTCTTCCCCTGGTCTTCCATACGTCTTTGGTGGTTATATATTTCACCTGGTTTGTATATCTCTGTTAACCCCAATATGGTAATGTATCCAATCCTCATCCCTTTCTATGGGGTGAACCATAAGTTTTTTAATGAATCTGCGATTGCCTGTCTCTGTGGAAATATCTTCATTGGTATCAATTTTTAAGTAACTCCTAAAAGTGATGTGATAGGATATGTGTCTTTTGCTTTCTCACTTACTATAGGAGGCGTGATTACGTCTGGACTCATCTATGGTGCTTGCAAATGGCATTGTTTCATTTTTTTCACTAGCGAATATTCCATCTGTACATGGAGGAGTTCTTCTTTGTCCCCCCATCTGTTGGTGGACTTTTTGGTTACTTCCATATCTTGGCTATTGGAATACTGTGCAATGCAGATTTGCCTGCCTGTGTCTTTCCAATTATCTCTTCTTAGATTATAGGTCGAGGAGTGGGCCTGCTGGATCATATGGTAGATCGATGTTTACCTTTGTAAGGCACCTCCATTCTGTTCTCATTCTTGGCCCTTTCCAACTTACGTCCCACTTGAACTTGAGGGTATGCATTTCTCCACAACGCCTTCAGCATTTATTGTTTGTAGTTTTCTTGCTGATGGTTATTCTGACAAGTGTGAGCTGATACCTCTCTGTGCTTGAATTCGAATGTGCCACATGATCCGTTGAAGTTGAGCTTTAAGGCATGTCCTTTTTATTTTAAAAGCTGTGATTACCCCTTAGTTCTTCAAAGTGTTCTCTTTAAGTATGTGTCACATTTTGAAATGTTTTGGCCATTACCTCCCTCAAGACATTTTGAGGGCAGGTTTCATTTACAGTTCTGCAGTACTTGTTCCTATGAAATGACCATTAGCACAGGCTTTAAAGCCGCTTTGGCAGGTAACTTCCAGAGGACGGCAGCCTTTCTATGTCCCCCACCCTGGTAACTAGGGAAAAGCCCTTGCGGCCTGTGGTGTTTCTCGGTTATAAATTAGAGTGGAGTGTGCCCGGACAAACCCACACAAGCTGATGTCTCCTTACTTTTGTTGGATTTTGAAATTTAATTTTTATTTTTTATTGGAGTAATTTTCCACTGTGTACGTGGACCACTTCTACTTTGTGCATTCCTCGGTTGATGGACATTCTCATTGCTTCCAAGTGTTGGCTATGGTAAATATTGTTGGAGTGCAGGATTGCCAGCCTGTGACTTTTGGATTCTCATTTTCTCAGGTGATAGGCCCAGCAGTGGGTGTGATTGATTGACTGCTAGCACCGTGTTTCCCTTTTCAAAGCACCTTCTTTGTGTTTTCATTAGTGGCTCTTACCACGTCCCCCTTAGAATGGAGGGTACGCATTTCTCCACAATCGCTTCAGCATTTATTGTGTGCAGCATTTATGCTAATGGCCCTTCTGTCTGCTGTGAGCTGATAGGTTTTTGTAATCTGGGTTTGCATGTCTTTGAAAATTCGTAAAACTCATCATTTCTCTCTACCGTTTTCTTTTCTGTTAAAAATAAAGAAAACAATGGGGAGTACAATACAACTCTTGAAATTGTCTTCTTGGAAGGTGGCCCTCTTTTGAATTTTTTGGTCGATTTTCCACCCCAGAATTGTTTTAGAGAGCAGGTGTCATTTACCGAAATGCAGTTTGGCGAATATTTTGTGACCTTTAGCAATGGGTTTAAAGCTGCTGTTGTGGGAAGTGGCCTCAAGGAGGCAGCATTTCTCCATTCCCAAAGCGGGGTACTAGGGCAGCAGAGCCTTTCTGGAAGTCATGTTCCTAGGTTGTAAATTACATTGGAATGTGCATGGAGAAACCCCCATAAGTTTATGTCTCATTATGTCTTCTTGGTTTTAATTTTTTTTTATTTGGGATAAAGCTTAGAATATTGTTTGTCCTAGGTGTACACAATCTGGTCCATTTGTACATTATATATGTGTATTCAAGTACAGATCCTCTTCCCATGTAAAATGTTACAGAGGGTTCCGCAGACCTCCCTTGCTATATGGTCGGTCTTTTCGAGATATGTATATAATATGCGTTTGTATACATATAGTAACACTAATCTTAATTTATCCATTCCCCCCACCTTTCCTTTTAGATGAGCATAGTTTGTTTTCTAAGTCTGTGAATGTCTTTCTCTGTGGAAATATGTTCATTTGTGTCAGTTATTAGATAACGCCTATAAGTGATATCATAGAATATAGGTCTTTTGCTTTCTGACTTACCTCATGTTTCATGATTATCTCCAGACTCATTTGTGGTGCCTCAGAGAGCAATGGTTCATTGTTTTCCATGGCTAATATTCCATTGTGTACATGGACCACTTCTTCTTTATCCATTCACCTCTTGTTGGATATTTTGATTGCTTCACTGTCTTACCTATTGTGAATAAGGCTGCACTGCAGCTTTTTCGGTCTGTGTCTTCTCGATTCTTGTCTTCTCAGGTGAGAGGTCCAATGGTGCGCCTGCTGGATTGAATGCTACCTCCATTTTTACGTTTAAACACAGCTCCTTTCTTTTCTCACTATTGGCTGTTACCCCTTTACGTCTCACCAGCAGGTAGAGGGTACACAGTTCTCTAAAACCCCTTCAGCATTTATTGTTCGTAGACTTTTTGCTGATGGTCAGTCGACTGGTGTAAGTTGAAACTTTTTGTAGATTAGATTGCATGGGTCTAACACTCCCCGAGGTTGAGCTGTTATCCATTTTCCTTTTTTTTTAAAAGAGTGTGTGTAAAACTTAACTCTTCAGACTCTCTTCTTGAAACATTTGCCTGTTTTAAATTTTTTGTCCATTCCCTACTTCAGCACAATTTTTTAGGGCAGGTGTCCTTTACAGCCCTGAGTCCTTGTGAATGTTAAGTGACCATTAGCTGTGAGTTTAAAGCTGTTCTTGCAGGAAACGGCCACAAGGTGGCAGCCTTTCCCCGTTACCAAATTTGGTTACTAGGGAAACAGAGCCTTAATGGAAGTGGTGTTCTAGGTTGTAAATTAGAATGGAATGTGCCAGGAGAAAGCCCTTTAAGTTTATGTCCTATTACTTCTTGTTCAGAGTTGTAATTTACTTTTTATTTTTTATCCCAGCAAATATGACTACAATGGTTTGTTTGTTCTAGGTGTGCAAGATGTGGTTCTTTCACACATATACATGTATCTATTCTTCCTCGCATCCTTTTCCCCCGTAGGTCATGACACAATGTTGAGTAGTCTTCCCCTGGTCTTCCGTACGTCTTTGGTGGTTATATATTTCACCTGGTTTGTATATCTCTGTTAACCCCAATATGGTAATGTATCCAATCCTCATCCCTTTCTATGGGGTGAACCATAAGTTTTTTAATGAATCTGCGATTGCCTTTCTCTGTGGAAATATCTTCATTGGTATCAATTTTTAAGTAACTCCTAAAAGTGATGTGATAGGATATGTGTCTTTTGCTTTCTCACTTACTATAGGAGGCGTGATTACGTCTGGACTCATCTATGGTGCTTGCAAATGGCATTGTTTCATTTTTTTCACTAGCGAATATTCCATCTGTACATGGAGGAGTTCTTCTTTGTCCCCCCATCTGTTGGTGGACTTTTTGGTTACTTCCATATCTTGGCTATTGGAATACTATGCAATGCAGATTTGCCTGCCTGTGTCTTTCCAATTATCTCTTCTTAGATTATAGGCCGAGGAGTGGGCCTGCTGGATCATAAGGTAGATCGATGTTTACCTTTGTAAGGCACCTCCATTCTGTTCTCATTCTTGGCCCTTTCCAACTTACGTCCCACTTGAACTTGAGGGTATGCATTTCTCCACAAGGCCTTCAGCATTTATTGTTTGTAGTTTTCTTGCTGATGGTTATTCTGACAAGTGTGAGCTGATACCTCTCTGTGCTTGAATTCGAATGTGCCACATGATCCGTTGAAGTTGAGCTTTAAGGCATGTCCTTTTTATTTTTCAAGCTGTGATTACCCCTTAGTTCTTCAAAGTGTTCTCTTTAAGTATGTGTGACATTTTGAAATGTTTTGGCCATTACCTCCCTCAAGACATTTTGAGGGCAGGTTTCATTTACAGTTCTGCAGTACTTGTTCCTATGAAATGACCATTAGCACAGGCTTTAAAGCCGCTTTGGCCGGTAACTGCCAGAGGACGGCAGCCTTTCTATGTCCCCCACCCTGGTAACTAGGGAAAAGCCCTTGCGGCCTGTGGTGTTTCTCGGTTATAAATTAGAGTGGAGTGTGCCCGGACAAACCCACACAAGCTGATGTCTCCTTACTTTTGTTGGATTTTGAAATTTAATTTTTATTTTTTATTGGAGTAATTTTCCACTGTGTACGTGGACCACTTCTACTTTGTGCATTCCTCGGTTGATGGACATTTTCATTGCTTCCAAGTGTTGGCTATGGTAAATATTGTTGGAGTGCAGGATTGCTAGCCTGTGACTTTTGGATTCTCATTTTCTCAGGTGATAGGCCCAGCAGTGGGTGTGATTGATTGACTGCTAGCACCGTGTTTCCCTTTTCAAAGCACCTTCTTTGTGTTTTCATTAGTGGCTCTTACCACGTCCCCCATAGAATGGAGGGTGCGCATTTGTCCACAATCGCTTCAGCATTTATTGTGTGCAGCATTTATGCTAATGGCCCTTCTGGCTGCTGTGAGCTGATAGGTTTTTGTAATCTGGGTTTGCATGTCTTTGAAAATTCGTAAAACTCATCATTTCTCTCTACCGTTTTCTTTTCTGTTAAAAATAAAGAAAACAATTGGGAGTACAATACAACTCTTGAAATTGTCTTCTTGGAAGGTGGCCCTCTTTTGAATTTTTTGGTCGATTTTCCACCCCAGAATTGTTTTAGAGAGCAGGTGTCATTTACCGAAATGCAGTTTGGCGAATATTTTGTGACCTTTAGCAATGGGTTTAAAGCTGCTGTTGTGGGAAGTGGCCTCAAGGAGGCAGCATTTCTCCATTCCCAAAGCGGGGTACTAGGGCAGCAGTGCCTTTCTGGAAGTCATGTTCCTAGGTTGTAAATTACATTGGAATGTGCATGGAGAAACCCCCATAAGTTTATGTCTCATTATTTCTTCTTGGTTTTAATTTTTTTTTTTATTTGGGATAAAGCTTAGAATATTGTTTGTCCTAGGTGTACACAATCTGGTCCATTTGTACATTATATATGTGTATTCAAGTACAGATCCTCTTCCCATGTAAAATGTTACAGAGGGTTCCGCAGACCTCCCTTGCTATATGGTCGGTCTTTTCGAGATATGTATATAATATGCGTTTGTATACATATAGTAACACTAATCTTAATTTATCCATTCCCCCCACCTTTCCTTTTAGATGAGCATAGTTTGTTTTCTAAGTCTGTGAGTGTCTTTCTCTGTGGAAATATGTTCATTTGTGTCAGTTATTAGATAACGCCTATAAGTGATATCATAGAATATAGGTCTTTTGCTTTCTGACTTACCTCATGTTTCATGATTATCTCCAGACTCATTTGTGGTGCCTCAGAGAGCAATGGTTCATTGTTTTCCATGGCTAATATTCCATTGTGTACATGGACCACTTCTTCTTTATCCATTCACCTCTTGTTGGATATTTTGATTGCTTCACTGTCTTACCTATTGTGAATAAGGCTGCACTGCAACTTTTTCGGTCTGTGTCTTCTCGATTCTTGTCTTCTCAGGTGAGAGGTCCAATGGTGCGCCTGCTGGATTGAATGGTACCTCCATTTTTACTTTTAAACACAGCTCCTTTCTGTTCTCATTATTGCCTGTTACCCCTTTACGTCTCACCAGCAGGTAGAGGGTACAAAGTTCTCTAAAACCCCTTCAGCATTTATCGTTTGTAGACATTTTGCTGATGGTCAGTCGACTGGGGTAAGTTGAAACTTTTTGTAGATTAGATTGCATGGGTCTAACACTCCCTGAGGTTGAGATTTTATCCATTTCCCTTTTTTTTTAAAAAGAGCGTGAGTAAAACTTAACTCTTCAAACTCTCTTCTTGAAACATTTGCCTGTTTTGAGTTTTTTCGTCCTTTCCCTACTTCAGCACAATTTTTTAGGGCAGGTGTCCTTTAAAGCCCTGAGTCCTTGTGAATGTTAAGTGACCATTAGCTGTGAGTTTAAAGCTGTTCTTGCAGGAAACGGCCACAAGGTGGCAGCCTTTCCCCGTTACCAAATTTGGTTACTAGGGAAACAGAGCCTTAATGGAAGTGGTGTTCTAGGTTGTAAATTAGAATGGAATGTGCCAGGAGAAAGCCCTTTAAGTTTATGTCCTATTACTTCTTGTTCATAGTTGTAATTTACTTTTTATTTTTTATCCCAGCAAATATGACTACAATGGTTTGTTTGTTCTAGGTGTGCAAGATGTGGTTCTTTCACACATATACATGTATCTATTCTTCCTCGCATCCTTTTCCCACGTAGGTCATGACACAATGTTGAGTAGTCTTCCCCTGGTCTTCCATACGTCTTTGGTGGTTATATATTTCACCTGGTTTGTATATCTCTGTTAACCCCAATATGGTAATGTATCCAATCCTCATCCCTTTCTATGGGGTGAACCATAAGTTTTTTAATGAATCTGCGATTGCCTGTCTCTGTGGAAATATCTTCATTGGTATCAATTTTTAAGTAACTCCTAAAAGTGATGTGATAGGATATGTGTCTTTTGCTTTCTCACTTACTATAGGAGGCGTGATTACGTCTGGACTCATCTATGGTGCTTGCAAATGGCATTGTTTCATTTTTTTCACTAGCGAATATTCCATCTGTACATGGAGGAGTTCTTCTTTGTCCCCCCATCTGTTGGTGGACTTTTTGGTTACTTCCATATCTTGGCTATTGGAATACTGTGCAATGCAGATTTGCCTGCCTGTGTCTTTCCAATTATCTCTTCTTAGATTATAGGTCGAGGAGTGGGCCTGCTGGATCATATGGTAGATCGATGTTTACCTTTGTAAGGCACCTCCATTCTGTTCTCATTCTTGGCCCTTTCCAACTTACGTCCCACTTGAACTTGAGGGTATGCATTTCTCCACAACGCCTTCAGCATTTATTGTTTGTAGTTTTCTTGCTGATGGTTATTCTGACAAGTGTGAGCTGATACCTCTCTGTGCTTGAATTCGAATGTGCCACATGATCCGTTGAAGTTGAGCTTTAAGGCATGTCCTTTTTATTTTAAAAGCTGTGATTACCCCTTAGTTCTTCAAAGTGTTCTCTTTAAGTATGTGTCACATTTTGAAATGTTTTGGCCATTACCTCCCTCAAGACATTTTGAGGGCAGGTTTCATTTACAGTTCTGCAGTACTTGTTCCTATGAAATGACCATTAGCACAGGCTTTAAAGCCGCTTTGGCAGGTAACTTCCAGAGGACGGCAGCCTTTCTATGTCCCCCACCCTGGTAACTAGGGAAAAGCCCTTGCGGCCTGTGGTGTTTCTCGGTTATAAATTAGAGTGGAGTGTGCCCGGACAAACCCACACAAGCTGATGTCTCCTTACTTTTGTTGGATTTTGAAATTTAATTTTTATTTTTTATTGGAGTAATTTTCCACTGTGTACGTGGACCACTTCTACTTTGTGCATTCCTCGGTTGATGGACATTCTCATTGCTTCCAAGTGTTGGCTATGGTAAATATTGTTGGAGTGCAGGATTGCCAGCCTGTGACTTTTGGATTCTCATTTTCTCAGGTGATAGGCCCAGCAGTGGGTGTGATTGATTGACTGCTAGCACCGTGTTTCCCTTTTCAAAGCACCTTCTTTGTGTTTTCATTAGTGGCTCTTACCACGTCCCCCTTAGAATGGAGGGTACGCATTTCTCCACAATCGCTTCAGCATTTATTGTGTGCAGCATTTATGCTAATGGCCCTTCTGTCTGCTGTGAGCTGATAGGTTTTTGTAATCTGGGTTTGCATGTCTTTGAAAATTCGTAAAACTCATCATTTCTCTCTACCGTTTTCTTTTCTGTTAAAAATAAAGAAAACAATGGGGAGTACAATACAACTCTTGAAATTGTCTTCTTGGAAGGTGGCCCTCTTTTGAATTTTTTGGTCGATTTTCCACCCCAGAATTGTTTTAGAGAGCAGGTGTCATTTACCGAAATGCAGTTTGGCGAATATTTTGTGACCTTTAGCAATGGGTTTAAAGCTGCTGTTGTGGGAAGTGGCCTCAAGGAGGCAGCATTTCTCCATTCCCAAAGCGGGGTACTAGGGCAGCAGAGCCTTTCTGGAAGTCATGTTCCTAGGTTGTAAATTACATTGGAATGTGCATGGAGAAACCCCCATAAGTTTATGTCTCATTATGTCTTCTTGGTTTTAATTTTTTTTTTATTTGGGATAAAGCTTAGAATATTGTTTGTCCTAGGTGTACACAATCTGGTCCATTTGTACATTATATATGTGTATTCAAGTACAGATCCTCTTCCCATGTAAAATGTTACAGAGGGTTCCGCAGACCTCCCTTGCTATATGGTCGGTCTTTTCGAGATATGTATATAATATGCGTTTGTATACATATAGTAACACTAATCTTAATTTATCCATTCCCCCCACCTTTCCTTTTAGATGAGCATAGTTTGTTTTCTAAGTCTGTGAATGTCTTTCTCTGTGGAAATATGTTCATTTGTGTCAGTTATTAGATAACGCCTATAAGTGATATCATAGAATATAGGTCTTTTGCTTTCTGACTTACCTCATGTTTCATGATTATCTCCAGACTCATTTGTGGTGCCTCAGAGAGCAATGGTTCATTGTTTTCCATGGCTAATATTCCATTGTGTACATGGACCACTTCTTCTTTATCCATTCACCTCTTGTTGGACATTTTGATTGCTTCACTGTCTTGGCTATTGTGAATAAGGCTGCACTGCAGCTTTTGCGGCCTGTGTCTTCTCGATTCTTGTCTTCTCAGGTGAGAGGTCCAATGGTGCGCCTGCTGGATTGAATGGTACCTCCATTTTTACTTTTAAACACAGCTCCTTTCTGTTCTCATTATTGCCTGTTACCCCTTTACGTCTCACCAGCAGGTAGAGGGTACAAAGTTCTCCAAAACCCCTTCAGCATTTATCGTTTGTAGACTTTTTGCTGATGGTCAGTCGACTGGGGTAAGTTGAAACTTTTTGTAGATTAGATTGCATGGGTCTAACACTCCCTGAGGTTGAGATTTTATCCATTTCCCTTTTTTTTTAAAAAGAGCGTGAGTAAAACTTAACTCTTCAGACTCTCTTCTTGAAACATTTGCCTGTTTTGAGTTTTTTCGTCCTTTCCCTACTTCAGCACAATTTTTTAGGGCAGGTGTCCTTTAAAGCCCTGAGTCCTTGTGAATGTTAAGTGACCATTAGCTGTGAGTTTAAAGCTGTTCTTGCAGGAAACGGCCACAAGGTGGCAGCCTTTCCCCGTTACCAAATTTGGTTACTAGGGAAACAGAGCCTTAATGGAAGTGGTGTTCTAGGTTGTAAATTAGAATGGAATGTGCCAGGAGAAAGCCCTTTAAGTTTATGTCCTATTACTTCTTGTTCATAGTTGTAATTTACTTTTTAATTTTTATCCCAGCAAATATGACTACAATGGTTTGTTTGTTCTAGGTGTGCAAGATGTGGTTCTTTCACACATATACATGTATCTATTCTTCCTCGCATCCTTTTCCCACGTAGGTCATGACACAATGTTGAGTAGTCTTCCCCTGGTCTTCCGTACGTCTTTGGTGGTTATATATTTCACCTGGTTTGTATATCTCTGTTAACCCCAATATGGTAATGTATCCAATCCTCATCCCTTTCTATGGGGTGAACCATAAGTTTTTTAATGAATCTGCGATTGCCTTTCTCTGTGGAAATATCTTCATTGGTATCAATTTTTAAGTAACTCCTAAAAGTGATGTGATAGGATATGTGTCTTTTGCTTTCTCACTTACTATAGGAGGCGTGATTACGTCTGGACTCATCTATGGTGCTTGCAAATGGCATTGTTTCATTTTTTTCACTAGCGAATATTCCATCTGTACATGGAGGAGTTCTTCTTTGTCCCCCCATCTGTTGGTGGACTTTTTGGTTACTTCCATATCTTGGCTATTGGAATACTGTGCAATGCAGATTTGCCTGCCTGTGTCTTTCCAATTATCTCTTCTTAGATTATAGGTCGAGGAGTGGGCCTGCTGGATCATATGGTAGATCGATGTTTACCTTTGTAAGGCACCTCCATTCTGTTCTCATTCTTGGCCCTTTCCAATTTACGTCCCACTTGAACTTGAGGGTATGCATTTCTCCACAACGCCTTCAGCATTTATTGTTTGTAGTTTTCTTGCTGATGGTTATTCTGACAAGTGTGAGCTGATACCTCTCTGTGCTTGAATTCGAATGTGCCACATGATCCGTTGAAGTTGAGCTTTAAGGCATGTCCTGTTTATTTTTCAAGCTGTGATTACCCCTTAGTTCTTCAAAGTGTTCTCTTTAAGTATGTGTGACATTTTGAAATGTTTTGGCCATTACCTCCCTCAAGACATTTTGAGGGCAGGTTTCATTTACAGTTCTGCAGTACTTGTTCCTATGAAATGACCATTAGCACAGGCTTTAAAGCCGCTTTGGCCGGTAACTGCCAGAGGACGGCAGCCTTTCTATGTCCCCCACCCTGGTAACTAGGGAAAAGCCCTTGCGGCCTGTGGTGTTTCTCGGTTATAAATTAGAGTGGAGTGTGCCCGGACAAACCCACACAAGCTGATGTCTCCTTACTTTTGTTGGATTTTGAAATTTAATTTTTATTTTTTATTGGAGTAATTTTCCACTGTGTACGTGGACCACTTCTACTTTGTGCATTCCTCGGTTGATGGACATTCTCATTGCTTCCAAGTGTTGGCTATGGTAAATATTGTTGGAGTGCAGGATTGCTAGCCTGTGACTTTTGGATTCTCATTTTCTCAGGTGATAGGCCCAGCAGTGGGTGTGATTGATTGACTGATAGCACCGTGTTTCCCTTTTCAAAGCACCTTCTTTGTGTTTTCATTAGTGGCTCTTACCACGTCCCCCTTAGAATGGAGGGTGCGCATTTGTCCACAATCGCTTCAGCATTTATTGTGTGCAGCATTTATGCTAATGGCCCTTCTGTCTGCTGTGAGCTGATAGGTTTTTGTAATCTGGGTTTGCATGTCTTTGAAAATTCGTAAAACTCATCATTTCTCTCTACCGTTTTCTTTTCTGTTAAAAATAAAGAAAACAATGGGGAGTACAATACAACTCTTGAAATTGTCTTCTTGGAAGGTGGCCCTCTTTTGAATTTTTTGGTCGATTTTCCACCCCAGAATTGTTTTAGAGAGCAGGTGTCATTTACCGAAATGCAGTTTGGCGAATATTTTGTGACCTTTAGCAATGGGTTTAAAGCTGCTGTTGTGGGAAGTGGCCTCAAGGAGGCAGCATTTCTCCATTCCCAAAGCGGGGTACTAGGGCAGCAGTGCCTTTCTGGAAGTCATGTTCCTAGGTTGTAAATTACATTGGAATGTGCATGGAGAAACCCCCATAAGTTTATGTCTCATTATTTCTTCTTGGTTTTAATTTTTTTTTTATTTGGGATAAAGCTTAGAATATTGTTTGTCCTAGGTGTACACAATCTGGTCCATTTGTACATTATATATGTGTATTCAAGTACAGATCCTCTTCCCATGTAAAATGTTACAGAGGGTTCCGCAGACCTCCCTTGCTATATGGTCGGTCTTTTCGAGATATGTATATAATATGCGTTTGTATACATATAGTAACACTAATCTTAATTTATCCATTCCCCCCACCTTTCCTTTTAGATGAGCATAGTTTGTTTTCTAAGTCTGTGAGTGTCTTTCTCTGTGGAAATATGTTCATTTGTGTCAGTTATTAGATAACGCCTATAAGTGATATCATAGAATATAGGTCTTTTGCTTTCTGACTTACCTCATGTTTCATGATTATCTCCAGACTCATTTGTGGTGCCTCAGAGAGCAATGGTTCATTGTTTTCCATGGCTAATATTCCATTGTGTACATGGACCACTTCTTCTTTATCCATTCACCTCTTGTTGGATATTTTGATTGCTTCACTGTCTTACCTATTGTGAATAAGGCTGCACTGCAGCTTTTTCGGTCTGTGTCTTCTCGATTCTTGTCTTCTCAGGTGAGAGGTCCAATGGTGCGCCTGCTGGATTGAATGGTACCTCCATTTTTACTTTTAAACACAGCTCCTTTCTGTTCTCATTATTGCCTGTTACCCCTTTACGTCTCACCAGCAGGTAGAGGGTACAAAGTTCTCTAAAACCCCTTCAGCATTTATCGTTTGTAGACATTTTGCTGATGGTCAGTCGACTGGGGTAAGTTGAAACTTTTTGTAGATTAGATTGCATGGGTCTAACACTCCCTGAGGTTGAGATTTTATCCATTTCCCTTTTTTTTTAAAAAGAGCGTGAGTAAAACTTAACTCTTCATACTCTCTTCTTGAAACATTTGCCTGTTTTGAGTTTTTTCGTCCTTTCCCTACTTCAGCACAATTTTTTAGGGCAGGTGTCCTTTAAAGCCCTGAGTCCTTGTGAATGTTAAGTGACCATTAGCTGTGAGTTTAAAGCTGTTCTTGAAGGAAACGGCCACAAGGTGGCAGCCTTTCCCCGTTACCAAATTTGGTTACTAGGGAAACAGAGCCTTAATGGAAGTGGTGTTCTAGGTTGTAAATTAGAATGGAATGTGCCAGGAGAAAGCCCTTTAAGTTTATGTCCTATTACTTCTTGTTCATAGTTGTAATTTACTTTTTATTTTTTATCCCAGCAAATATGACTACAATGGTTTGTTTGTTCTAGGTGTGCAAGATGTGGTTCTTTCACACATATACATGTATCTATTCTTCCTCGCATCCTTTTCCCACGTAGGTCATGACACAATGTTGAGTAGTCTTCCCCTGGTCTTCCGTACGTCTTTGGTGGTTATATATTTCACCTGGTTTGTATATCTCTGTTAACCCCAATATGGTAATGTATCCAATCCTCATCCCTTTCTATGGGGTGAACCATAAGTTTTTTAATGAATCTGCGATTGCCTTTCTCTGTGGAAATATCTTCATTGGTATCAATTTTTAAGTAACTCCTAAAAGTGATGTGATAGGATATGTGTCTTTTGCTTTCTCACTTACTATAGGAGGCGTGATTACGTCTGGACTCATCTATGGTGCTTGCAAATGGCATTGTTTCATTTTTTTCACTAGCGAATATTCCATCTGTACATGGAGGAGTTCTTCTTTGTCCCCCCATCTGTTGGTGGACTTTTTGGTTACTTCCATATCTTGGCTATTGGAATACTGTGCAATGCAGATTTGCCTGCCTGTGTCTTTCCAATTATCTCTTCTTACATTATAGGTCGAGGAGTGGGCCTGCTGGATCATATGGTAGATCGATGTTTACCTTTGTAAGGCACCTCCATTCTGTTCTCATTCTTGGTCCTTTCCAATTTACGTCCCACTTGAACTTGAGGGTATGCATTTCTCCACAACGCCTTCAGCATTTATTGTTTGTAGTTTTCTTGCTGATGGTTATTCTGACAAGTGTGAGCTGATACCTCTCTGTGCTTGAATTCGAATGTGCCACATGATCCGTTGAAGTTGAGCTTTAAGGCATGTCCTGTTTATTTTTCAAGCTGTGATTACCCCTTAGTTCTTCAAAGTGTTCTCTTTAAGTATGTGTCACATTTTGAAATGTTTTGGCCATTACCTCCCTCAAGACATTTTGAGGGCAGGTTTCATTTACAGTTCTGCAGTACTTGTTCCTATGAAATGACCATTAGCACAGGCTTTAAAGCCGCTTTGGCAGGTAACTGCCAGAGGACGGCAGCCTTTCTATGTCCCCCACCCTGGTAAATAGGGAAAAGCCCTTGCGGCCTGTGGTGTTTCTCGGTTATAAATTAGAGTGGAGTGTGCCCGGACAAACCCACACAAGCTGATGTCTCCTTACTTTTGTTGGATTTTGAAATTTAATTTTTATTTTTTATTGGAGTAATTTTCCACTGTGTACGTGGACCACTTCTACTTTGTGCATTCCTCGGTTGATGGACATTCTCATTGCTTCCAAGTGTTGGCTATGGTAAATATTGTTGGAGTGCAGGATTGCTAGCCTGTGACTTTTGGATTCTCATTTTCTCAGGTGATAGGCCCAGCAGTGGGTGTGATTGATTGACTGCTAGCACCGTGTTTCCCTTTTCAAAGCACCTTCTTTGTGTTTTCATTAGTGGCTCTTACCACGTCCCCCTTAGAATGGAGGGTGCGCATTTGTCCACAATCGCTTCAGCATTTATTGTGTGAAGCATTTATGCTAATGGCCCTTCTGGCTGCTGTGAGCTGATAGGTTTTTGTAATCTGGGTTTGCATGTCTTTGAAAATTCGTAAAACTCATCATTTCTCTCTACCGTTTTCTTTTCTGTTAAAAATAAAGAAAACAATGGGGAGTACAATACAACTCTTGAAATTGTCTTCTTGGAAGGTGGCCCTCTTTTGAATTTTTTGGTCGATTTTCCACCCCAGAATTGTTTTAGAGAGCAGGTGTCATTTACCGAAATGCAGTTTGGAGAATATTTTGTGACCTTTAGCAATGGGTTTAAAGCTGCTGTTGTGGGAAGTGGCCTCAAGGAGGCAGCATTTCTCCATTCCCAAAGCGGGGTACTAGGGCAGCAGTGCCTTTCTGGAAGTCATGTTCCTAGGTTGTAAATTACATTGGAATGTGCATGGAGAAACCCCCATAAGTTTATGTCTCATTATTTCTTCTTGGTTTTAATTTTTTTTTTATTTGGGATAAAGCTTAGAATATTGTTTGTCCTAGGTGTACACAATCTGGTCCATTTGTACATTATATATGTGTATTCAAGTACAGATCCTCTTCCCATGTAAAATGTTACAGAGGGTTCCGCAGACCTCCCTTGCTATATGGTCGGTCTTTTCGAGATATGTATATAATATGCGTTTGTATACATATAGTAACACTAATCTTAATTTATCCATTCCCCCCACCTTTCCTTTTAGATGAGCATAGTTTGTTTTCTAAGTCTGTGAGTGTCTTTCTCTGTGGAAATATGTTCATTTGTGTCAGTTATTAGATAACGCCTATAAGTGATATCATAGAATATAGGTCTTTTGCTTTCTGACTTACCTCATGTTTCATGATTATCTCCAGACTCATTTGTGGTGCCTCAGAGAGCAATGGTTCATTGTTTTCCATGGCTAATATTCCATTGTGTACATGGACCACTTCTTCTTTATCCATTCACCTCTTGTTGGATATTTTGATTGCTTCACTGTCTTACCTATTGTGAATAAGGCTGCACTGCAACTTTTTCGGTCTGTGTCTTCTCGATACTTTTCTTCTCAGGTGAGAGGTCCAATGGTGCGCCTGCTGGATTGAATGGTACCTCCATTTTTACTTTTAAACACAGCTCCTTTCTGTTCTCATTATTGCCTGTTACCCCTTTACGTCTCACCAGCAGGTAGAGGGTACAAAGTTCTCTAAAACCCCTTCAGCATTTATCGTTTGTAGACATTTTGCTGATGGTCAGTCGACTGGTGTAAGTTGAAACTTTTTGTAGATTAGATTGCATGGGTCTAACACTCCCTGAGGTTGAGATTTTATCCATTTCCCTTTTTTTTAAAAAGAGCGTGAGTAAAACTTAACTCTTCATACTCTCTTCTTGAAACATTTGCCTGTTTTGAGTTTTTTCGTCCTTTCCCTACTTCAGCACAATTTTTTAGGGCAGGCGTCCTTTACAGCCCTGAGCCCTTGTGAATGTTAAGTGAACATTAGCTGTGACTTTAAAGCTGCTCTTGCAGGAAACGGCCACAAGGTGGCAGCATTTCTCCTTTACCAAATTTGGTTACTAGGGAAACACAGCCTTAAGGGAAGTGGTGTTCTAGGTTGTAAATTAGAATGGAATGTGCCAGGAGAAAGCCCTTTAAGTTTATGTCCTATTACTTCTTGTTCATAGTTGTAATTTACTTTTTATTTTTTATCCCAGCAAATATGACTACAATGGTTTGTTTGTTCTAGGTGTGCAAGATGTGGTTCTTTCACACATATACATGTATCTATTCTTCCTCGCATCCTTTTCCCCCGTAGGTCATGACACAATGTTGAGTAGTCTTCCCCTGGTCTTCCGTACGTCTTTGGTGGTTATATATTTCACCTGGTTTGTATATCTCTGTTAACCCCAATATGGTAATGTATCCAATCCTCATCCCTTTCTATGGGGTGAACCATAAGTTTTTTAATGAATCTGCGATTGCCTTTCTCTGTGGAAATATCTTCATTGGTATCAATTTTTAAGTAACTCCTAAAAGTGATGTGATAGGATATGTGTCTTTTGCTTTCTCACTTACTATAGGAGGCGTGATTACGTCTAGACTCATCTATGGTGCTTGCAAATGGCATTGTTTCATTTTTTCCCCAACGAATATTCCATCTGTACATGGAGGAGTTCTTCTTTGTCCCCCCATCTGTTGGTGGACTTTTTGATTACTTCCATATCTTGGCTATTGTAATACTGTGCAATGCAGATTTGCCTGCCTGTGTCTTTCCAATTCTCTCTTCTTAAATTATAGGTCGAGGAGTGGGCCTGCTGGATCATATGGTAGATCGATGCTTACCTTTGTAAGGCACCTCCATTCTGTTCTCATTCGTGGCCCTTTCCAAGTTACTTCCCACTTGAAGTTGAGGGTATGCATTTCTCCACAACGCCTTCAGCATTTATTGTTTGTAGTTTTCTTGCTGATGGTTATTCTGACAAGTGTGAGCTGATACCTCTCTGTGCTTTAATTCGAATGTGCCACATGATCCGTTGAAGTTGAGCTTTAAGGCATGTCCGTTTTATTTTTCAAGCTGTGATTACCCCTTAATTCTTCAAAGTGTTCTCTTTAAGTATGTGTCACATTTTGAAATGTTTTGGCCATTACCTCCCTCAAGACATTTTGAGGGCAGGTTTCATTTACAGTTCTGCAGTACTTGTTCCTATGAAATGACCATTAGCACAGGCTTTAAAGCCGCTTTGGCAGGTAACTGCCAGAGGGCGGCAGCCTTTCTATGTCCCCCACCCTGGTAACTAGGGAAAAGCCCTTGCGGCCTGTGGTGTTTCTCGGTTATAAGTTAGAGTGGAGTCTGCCCGGACAAACCCACACAAGCTGATGTCTCCTTACTTTTGTTGGATTTTGAAATTTAATTTTTATTTTTTATTGGAGTAATTTTCCACTGTGTACGTGGACCACTTCTACTTTGTGCATTCCTCGGTTGATGGACATTCTCATTGCTTCCAAGTGTTGGCTATGGTAAATATTGTTGGAGTGCAGGATTGCCAGCCTGTGACTTTTGGTTTCTCATTTTCTCAGGTGATAGGCCCAGCAGTGGGTGTGATTGATTGACTGGTAGCACCGTGTTTCCCTTTTCAAAGCACCTTCTTTGTGTTTTCATTAGTGGCTCTTACCACGTCCCCCTTAGAATCGAGGGTACGCATTTGTCCACAATCGCTTCAGCATTTATTGTGTGCAGCATTTATGCTAATGGCCCTTCTGGCTGCTGTGAGCTGATAGGTTTTTGTAATCTGGGTTTGCATGTCTTTGAAAATTCGTAAAACTCATCATTTCTCTCTACCGTTTTCTTTTCTGTTAAAAATAAAGAAAACAATGGGGAGTACAATACAACTCTTGAAATTGTCTTCTTGGAAGGTGGCCCTCTTTTGAATTTTTTGGTCGATTTTCCACCCCAGAATTGTTTTAGAGAGCAGGTGTCATTTACCGAAATGCAGTTTGGCGAATATTTTGTGACCTTTAGCAATGGGTTTAAAGCTGCTGTTGTGGGAAGTGGCCTCAAGGAGGCAGCATTTCTCCATTCCCAAAGCTGGGTACTAGGGCAGCAGAGCCTTTCTGGAAGTCATGTTCCTAGGTTGTAAATTACATTGGAATGTGCATGGAGAAACCCCCATAAGTTTATGTCCCATTATGTCTTCTTGGTTTTAATTTTTTTTTTATTTGGGATAAAGCTTAGAATATTGTTTGTCCTAGGTGTACACAATCTGGTCCATTTGTACATTATATATGTGTATTCAAGTACAGATCCTCTTCCCATGTAAAATGTTACAGAGGGTTCCGCAGACCTCCCTTGCTATATGGTCGGTCTTTTCGAGATATGTATATAATATGCGTTTGTATACATATAGTAACACTAATCTTAATTTATCCATTCCCCCCACCTTTCCTTTTAGATGAGCATAGTTTGTTTTCTAAGTCTGTGAATGTCTTTCTCTGTGGAAATATGTTCATTTGTGTCAGTTATTAGATAACGCCTATAAGTGATATCATAGAATATAGGTCTTTTGCTTTCTGACTTACCTCATGTTTCATGATTATCTCCAGACTCATTTGTGGTGCCTCAGAGAGCAATGGTTCATTGTTTTCCATGGCTAATATTCCATTGTGTACATGGACCACTTCTTCTTTATCCATTCACCTCTTGTTGGACATTTTGATTGCTTCACTGTCTTGGCTATTGTGAATAAGGCTGCACTGCAGCTTTTGCGGCCTGTGTCTTCTCGATTCTTGTCTTCTCAGGTGAGAGGTCCAATGGTGCGCCTGCTGGATTGAATGGTACCTCCATTTTTACTTTTAAACACAGCTCCTTTCTGTTCTCATTATTGCCTGTTACCCCTTTACGTCTCACCAGCAGGTAGAGGGTACAAAGTTCTCCAAAACCCCTTCAGCATTTATCGTTTGTAGACTTTTTGCTGATGGTCAGTCGACTGGGGTAAGTTGAAACTTTTTGTAGATTAGATTGCATGTGTCTAACACTCCCTGAGGTTGAGATTTTATCCATTTCCCTTTTTTTTTAAAAAGAGCGTGAGTAAAACTTAACTCTTCATACTCTCTTCTTGAAACATTTGCCTGTTTTGAGTTTTTTCGTCCTTTCCCTACTTCAGCACAATTTTTTAGGGCAGGTGTCCTTTAAAGCCCTGAGTCCTTGTGAATGTTAAGTGACCATTAGCTGTGAGTTTAAAGCTGTTCTTGCAGGAAACGGCCACAAGGTGGCAGCCTTTCCCCGTTACCAAATTTGGTTACTAGGGAAACAGAGCCTTAATGGAAGTGGTGTTCTAGGTTGTAAATTAGAATGGAATGTGCCAGGAGAAAGCCCTTTAAGTTTATGTCCTATTACTTCTTGTTCATAGTTGTAATTTACTTTTTATTTTTTATCCCAGCAAATATGACTACAATGGTTTGTTTGTTCTAGGTGTGCAAGATGTGGTTCTTTCACACATATACATGTATCTATTCTTCCTCGCATCCTTTTCCCACGTAGGTCATGACACAATGTTGAGTAGTCTTCCCCTGGTCTTCCGTACGTCTTTGGTGGTTATATATTTCACCTGGTTTGTATATCTCTGTTAACCCCAATATGGTAATGTATCCAATCCTCATCCCTTTCTATGGGGTGAACCATAAGTTTTTTAATGAATCTGCGATTGCCTTTCTCTGTGGAAATATCTTCATTGGTATCAATTTTTAACTAACTCCTAAAAGTGATGTGATAGGATATGTGTCTTTTGCTTTCTCACTTACTATAGGAGGCGTGATTACGTCTGGACTCATCTATGGTGCTTGCAAATGGCATTGTTTCATTTTTTTCACTAGCGAATATTCCATCTGTACATGGAGGAGTTCTTCTTTGTCCCCCCATCTGTTGGTGGACTTTTTGGTTACTTCCATATCTTGGCTATTGGAATACTGTGCAATGCAGATTTGCCTGCCTGTGTCTTTCCAATTATCTCTTCTTAGATTATAGGTCGAGGAGTGGGCCTGCTGGATCATATGGTAGATCGATGTTTACCTTTGTAAGGCACCTCCATTCTGTTCTCATTCTTGGTCCTTTCCAATTTACGTCCCACTTGAACTTGAGGGTATGCATTTCTCCACAACGCCTTCAGCATTTATTGTTTGTAGTTTTCTTGCTGATGGTTATTCTGACAAGTGTGAGCTGATACCTCTCTGTGCTTGAATTCGAATGTGCCACATGATCCGTTGAAGTTGAGCTTTAAGGCATGTCCTGTTTATTTTTCAAGCTGTGATTACCCCTTAGTTCTTCAAAGTGTTCTCTTTAAGTATGTGTGACATTTTGAAATGTTTTGGCCATTACCTCCCTCAAGACATTTTGAGGGCAGGTTTCATTTACAGTTCTGCAGTACTTGTTCCTATGAAATGACCATTAGCACAGGCTTTAAAGCCGCTTTGGCAGGTAACTGCCAGAGGACGGCAGCCTTTCTATGTCCCCCACCCTGGTAAATAGGGAAAAGCCCTTGCGGCCTGTGGTGTTTCTCGGTTATAAATTAGAGTGGAGTGTGCCCGGACAAAAACACACAAGCTGATGTCTCCTTACTTTTGTTGGATTTTGAAATTTAATTTTTATTTTTTATTGGAGTAATTTTCCACTGTGTACGTGGACCACTTCTACTTTGTGCATTCCTCGGTTGATGGACATTCTCATTGCTTCCAAGTGTTGGCTATGGTAAATATTGTTGGAGTGCAGGATTGCTAGCCTGTGACTTTTGGATTCTCATTTTCTCAGGTGATAGGCCCAGCAGTGGTTGTGATTGATTGACTGCTAGCACCGTGTTTCCCTTTTCAAAGCACCTTCTTTGTGTTTTCATTAGTGGCTCTTACCACGTCCCCCTTAGAATCGAGGGTACGCATTTCTCCACAATCGCTTCAGCATTTATTGTGTGCAGCATTTATGCTAATGGCCCTTCTGGCTGCTGTGAGCTGATAGGTTTTTGTAATCTGGGTTTGCATGTCTTTGAAAATTCGTAAAACTCATCATTTCTCTCTACCGTTTTCTTTTCTGTTAAAAATAAAGAAAACAATGGGGAGTACAATACAACTCTTGAAATTGTCTTCTTGGAAGGTGGCCCTCTTTTGAATTTTTTGGTCGATTTTCCACCCCAGAATTGTTTTAGAGAGCAGGTGTCATTTACCGAAATGCAGTTTGGCGAATATTTTGTGACCTTTAGCAATGGGTTTAAAGCTGCTGTTGTGGGAAGTGGCCTCAAGGAGGCAGCATTTCTCCATTCCCAAAGCGGGGTACTAGGGCAGCAGAGCCTTTCTGGAAGTCATGTTCCTAGGTTGTAAATTACATTGGAATGTGCATGGAGAAACCCCCATAAGTTTATGTCCCATTATGTCTTCTTGGTTTTAATTTTTTTTTTTATTTGGGATAAAGCTTAGAATATTGTTTGTCCTAGGTGTACACAATCTGGTCCATTTGTACATTATATATGTGTATTCAAGTACAGATCCTCTTCCCATGTAAAATGTTACAGAGGGTTCCGCAGACCTCCCTTGCTATATGGTCGGTCTTTTCGAGATATGTATATAATATGCGTTTGTATACATATAGTAACACTAATCTTAATTTATCCATTCCCCCCACCTTTCCTTTTAAATGAGCATAGTTTGTTTTCTAAGTCTGTGAATGTCTTTCTCTGTGGAAATATGTTCATTTGTGTCAGTTATTAGATAACGCCTATAAGTGATATCATAGAATATAGGTCTTTTGCTTTCTGACTTACCTCATGTTTCATGATTATCTCCAGACTCATTTGTGGTGCCTCAGAGAGCAATGGTTCATTGTTTTCCATGGCTAATATTCCATTGTGTACATGGACCACTTCTTCTTTATCCATTCACCTCTTGTTGGACATTTTGATTGCTTCACTGTCTTGGCTATTGTGAATAAGGCTGCACTGCAGCTTTTGCGGCCTGTGTCTTCTCGATTCTTGTCTTCTCAGGTGAGAGGTCCAATGGTGCGCCTGCTGGATTGAATGGTACCTCCATTTTTACTTTTAAACACAGCTCCTTTCTGTTCTCATTATTGCCTGTTACCCCTTTACGTCTCACCAGCAGGTAGAGGGTACAAAGTTCTCCAAAACCCCTTCAGCATTTATCGTTTGTAGACTTTTTGCTGATGGTCAGTCGACTGGGGTAAGTTGAAACTTTTTGTAGATTAGATTGCATGGGTCTAACACTCCCTGAGGTTGAGATTTTATCCATTTCCCTTTTTTTTTAAAAAGAGCGTGAGTAAAACTTAACTCTTCATACTCTCTTCTTGAAACATTTGCCTCTTTTGAGTTTTTTCGTCCTTTCCCTACTTCAGCACAATTTTTTAGGGCAGGTGTCCTTTAAAGCCCTGAGTCCTTGTGAATGTTAAGTGACCATTAGCTGTGAGTTTAAAGCTGTTCTTGCAGGAAACGGCCACAAGGTGGCAGCCTTTCCCCGTTACCAAATTTGGTTACTAGGGAAACAGAGCCTTAATGGAAGTGGTGTTCTAGGTTGTAAATTAGAATGGAATGTGCCAGGAGAAAGCCCTTTAAGTTTATGTCCTATTACTTCTTGTTCATAGTTGTAATTTACTTTTTATTTTTTATCCCAGCAAATATGACTACAATGGTTTGTTTGTTCTAGGTTTGCAAGATGTGGTTCTTTCACACATATACATGTATCTATTCTTCCTCGCATCCTTTTCCCCCGTAGGTCATGACACAATGTTGAGTAGTCTTCCCCTGGTCTTCCGTACGTCTTTGGTGGTTATATATTTCACCTGGTTTGTATATCTCTGTTAACCCCAATATGGTAATGTATCCAATCCTCATCCCTTTCTATGGGGTGAACCATAAGTTTTTTAATGAATCTGCGATTGCCTTTCTCTGTGGAAATATCTTCATTGGTATCAATTTTTAAGTAACTCCTAAAAGTGATGTGATAGGATATGTGTCTTTTGCTTTCTCACTTACTATAGGAGGCGTGATTACGTCTGGACTCATCTATGGTCCTTGCAAATGGCATTGTTTCATTTTTTTCACTAGCGAATATTCCATCTGTACATGGAGGAGTTCTTCTTTGTCCCCCCATCTGTTGGTGGACTTTTTGGTTACTTCCATATCTTGGCTATTGGAATACTGTGCAATGCAGATTTGCCTGCCTGTGTCTTTCCAATTATCTCTTCTTAGATTATAGGTCGAGGAGTGGGCCTGCTGGATCATAAGGTAGATCGATGTTTACCTTTGTAAGGCACCTCCATTCTGTTCTCACTCTTGGCCCTTTCCAACTTACGTCCCACTTGAACTTGAGGGTATGCATTTCTCCACAAGGCCTTCAGCATTTATTGTTTGTAGTTTCCTTGCTGATGGTTATTCTGACAAGTGTGAGCTGATACCTCTCTGTGCTTGAATTCGAATGTGCCACATGATCCGTTGAAGTTGAGCTTTAAGGCATGTCCGTTTTATTTTTCAAGCTGTGATTACCCCTTAGTTCTTCAAAGTGTTCTCTTTAAGTATGTGTGACATTTTGAAATGTTTTGGCCATTACCTCCCTCAAGACATTTTGAGGGCAGGTTTCATTTACAGTTCTGCAGTACTTGTTCCTATGAAATGACCATTAGCACAGGCTTTAAAGCCGCTTTGGCCGGTAACTGCCAGAGGACGGCAGCCTTTCTATGTCCCCCACCCTGGTAACTAGGGAAAAGCCCTTGCGGCCTGTGGTGTTTCTCGGTTATAAATTAGAGTGGAGTGTGCCCGGACAAACCCACACAAGCTGATGTCTCCTTACTTTTGTTGGATTTTGAAATTTAATTTTTATTTTTTATTGGAGTAATTTTCCACTGTGTACGTGGACCACTTCTACTTTGTGCATTCCTCGGTTGATGGACATTCTCATTGCTTCCAAGTGTTGGCTATGGTAAATATTGTTGGAGTGCAGGATTGCCAGCCTGTGACTTTTGGATTCTCATTTTCTCAGGTGATAGGCCCAGCAGTGGGTGTGATTGATTGACTGCTAGCACCGTGTTTCCCTTTTCAAAGCACCTTCTTTGTGTTTTCATTAGTGGCTCTTACCAAGTCCCCCTTAGAATGGAGGGTACGCATTTCTCCACAATCGCTTCAGCATTTATTGTGTGCAGCATTTATGCTAATGTCCCTTCTGGCTGCTGTGAGCTGATAGGTTTTTGTAATCTGGGTTTGCATGTCTTTGAAAATTCGTAAAACTAATCATTTCTCTCTACCGTTTTCTTTTCTGTTAAAAATAAAGAAAACAATGGGGAGTACAATACAACTCTTGAAATTGTCTTCTTGGAAGGTGGCCCTCTTTTGAATTTTTTGGTCGATTTTCCACCCCAGAATTGTTTTAGAGAGCAGGTGTCATTTACCGAAATGCAGTTTGGCGAATATTTTGTGACCTTTAGCAATGGGTTTAAAGCTGCTGTTGTGGGAAGTGGCCTCAAGGAGGCAGCATTTCTCCATTCCCAAAGCGGGGTACTAGGGCAGCAGAGCCTTTCTGGAAGTCATGTTCCTAGGTTGTAAATTACATTGGAATGTGCATGGAGAAACCCCCATAAGTTTATGTCTCATTATGTCTTCTTGGTTTTAATTTTTTTTTTATTTGGGATAAAGCTTAGAATATTGTTTGTCCTAGGTGTACACAATCTGGTCCATTTGTACATTATATATGTGTATTCAAGTACAGATCCTCTTCCCATGTAAAATGTTACAGAGGGTTCCGCAGACCTCCCTTGCTATATGGTCGGTCTTTTCGAGATATGTATATAATATGCGTTTGTATACATATAGTAACACTAATCTTAATTTATCCATTCCCCCCACCTTTCCTTTTAGATGAGCATAGTTTGTTTTCTAAGTCTGTGAATGTCTTTCTCTGTGGAAATATGTTCATTTGTGTCAGTTATTAGATAACGCCTATAAGTGATATCATAGAATATAGGTCTTTTGCTTTCTGACTTACCTCATGTTTCATGATTATCTCCAGACTCATTTGTGGTGCCTCAGAGAGCAATGGTTCATTGTTTTCCATGGCTAATATTCCATTGTGTACATGGACCACTTCTTCTTTATCCATTCACCTCTTGTTGGACATTTTGATTGCTTCACTGTCTTGGCTATTGTGAATAAGGCTGCACTGCAGCTTTTGCGGCCTGTGTCTTCTCGATTCTTGTCTTCTCAGGTGAGAGGTCCAATGGTGCGCCTGCTGGATTGAATGGTACCTCATTTTTACTTTTAAACACAGCTCCTTTCTGTTCTCATTATTGCCTGTTACCCCTTAACGTCTCACCAGCAGGTAGAGGGTACAAAGTTCTCCAAAACCCCTTCAGCATTTATCGTTTGTAGACTTTTTGCTGATGGTCAGTCGACTGGGGCAAGTTGAAACTTTTTGTAGATTAGATTGCATGGGTCTAACACTCCCTGAGGTTGAGATTTTATCCATTTCCCTTTTTTTTTAAAAAGAGCGTGAGTAAAACTTAACTCTTCATACTCTCTTCTTGAAACATTTGCCTCTTTTGAGTTTTTTCGTCCTTTCCCTACTTCAGCACAATTTTTTAGGGCAGGTGTCCTTTAAAGCCCTGAGTCCTTGTGAATGTTAAGTGACCATTAGCTGTGAGTTTAAAGCTGTTCTTGCAGGAAACGGCCACAAGGTGGCAGCCTTTTCCCGTTACCAAATTTGGTTACTAGGGAAACAGAGCCTTAATGGAAGTGGTGTTCTAGGTTGTAAATTAGAATGGAATGTGCCAGGAGAAAGCCCTTTAAGTTTATGTCCTATTACTTCTTGTTCATAGTTGTAATTTACTTTTTATTTTTTATCCCAGCAAATATGACTACAATGGTTTGTTTGTTCTAGGTGTGCAAGATGTGGTTCTTTCACACATATACATGTATCTATTCTTCCTCGCATCCTTTTCCCACGTAGGTCATGACACAATGTTGAGTAGTCTTCCCCTGGTCTTCCATACGTCTTTGGTGGTTATATATTTCACCTGGTTTGTATATCTCTGTTAACCCCAATATGGTAATGTATCCAATCCTCATCCCTTTCTATGGGGTGAACCATAAGTTTTTTAATGAATCTGCGATTGCCTTTCTCTGTGGAAATATCTTCATTGGTATCAATTTTTAAGTAACTCCTAAAAGTGATGTGATAGGATATGTGTCTTTTGCTTTCTCACTTACTATAGGAGGCGTGATTACGTCTGGACTCATCTATGGTGCTTGCAAATGGCATTGTTTCATTTTTTTCACTAGCGAATATTCCATCTGTACATGGAGGAGTTCTTCTTTGTCCCCCCATCTGTTGGTGGACTTTTTGGTTACTTCCATATCTTGGCTATTGGAATACTGTGCAATGCAGATTTGCCTGCCTGTGTCTTTCCAATTATCTCTTCTTAGATTATAGGTCGAGGAGTGGGCCTGCTGGATCATATGGTAGATCGATGTTTACCTTTGTAAGGCACCTCCATTCTGTTCTCATTCTTGGCCCTTTCCAACTTACGTCCCACTTGAACTTGAGGGTATGCATTTCTCCACAACGCCTTCAGCATTTATTGTTTGTAGTTTTCTTGCTGATGGTTATTCTGACAAGTGTGAGCTGATACCTCTCTGTGCTTGAATTCGAATGTGCCACATGATCCGTTGAAGTTGAGCTTTAAGGCATGTCCTTTTTATTTTAAAAGCTGTGATTACCCCTTAGTTCTTCAAAGTGTTCTCTTTAAGTATGTGTCACATTTTGAAATGTTTTGGCCATTACCTCCCTCAAGACATTTTGAGGGCAGGTTTCATTTACAGTTCTGCAGTACTTGTTCCTATGAAATGACCATTAGCACAGGCTTTAAAGCCGCTTTGGCAGGTAACTTCCAGAGGACGGCAGCCTTTCTATGTCCCCCACCCTCTTAACTAGGGAAAAGCCCTTGCGGCCTGTGGTGTTTCTCGGTTATAAATTAGAGTGGAGTGTGCCCGGACAAACCCACACAAGCTGATGTCTCCTTACTTTTGTTGGATTTTGAAATTTAATTTTTATTTTTTATTGGAGTAATTTTCCACTGTGTACGTGGACCACTTCTACTTTGTGCATTCCTCGGTTGATGGACATTCTCATTGCTTCCAAGTGTTGGCTATGGTAAATATTGTTGGAGTGCAGGATTGCCAGCCTGTGACTTTTGGATTCTCATTTTCTCAGGTGATAGGCCCAGCAGTGGGTGTGATTGATTGACTGCTAGCACCGTGTTTCCCTTTTCAAAGCACCTTCTTTGTGTTTTCATTAGTGGCTCTTACCACGTCCCCCTTAGAATGGAGGGTACGCATTTCTCCACAATCGCTTCAGCATTTATTGTGTGCAGCATTTATGCTAATGGCCCTTCTGTCTGCTGTGAGCTGATAGGTTTTTGTAATCTGGGTTTGCATGTCTTTGAAAATTCGTAAAACTCATCATTTCTCTCTACCGTTTTCTTTTCTGTTAAAAATAAAGAAAACAATGGGGAGTACAATACAACTCTTGAAATTGTCTTCTTGGAAGGTGGCCCTCTTTTGAATTTTTTGGTAGATTTTCCACCCCAGAATTGTTTTAGAGAGCAGGTGTCATTTACCGAAATGCAGTTTGGCGAATATTTTGTGACCTTTAGCAATGGGTTTAAAGCTGCTGTTGTGGGAAGTGGCCTCAAGGAGGCAGCATTTCTCCATTCCCAAAGCGGGGTACTAGGGCAGCAGAGCCTTTCTGGAAGTCATGTTCCTAGGTTGTAAATTACATTGGAATGTGCATGGAGAAACCCCCATAAGTTTATGTCTCATTATGTCTTCTTGGTTTTAATTTTTTTTTTATTTGGGATAAAGCTTAGAATATTGTTTGTCCTAGGTGTACACAATCTGGTCCATTTGTACATTATATATGTGTATTCAAGTACAGATCCTCTTCCCATGTAAAATGTTACAGAGGGTTCCGCAGACCTCCCTTGCTATATGGTCGGTCTTTTCGAGATATGTATATAATATGCGTTTGTATACATATAGTAACACTAATCTTAATTTATCCATTCCCCCCACCTTTCCTTTTAGATGAGCATAGTTTGTTTTCTAAGTCTGTGAATGTCTTTCTCTGTGGAAATATGTTCATTTGTGTCAGTTATTAGATAACGCCTATAAGTGATATCATAGAATATAGGTCTTTTGCTTTCTGACTTACCTCATGTTTCATGATTATCTCCAGACTCATTTGTGGTGCCTCAGAGAGCAATGGTTCATTGTTTTCCATGGCTAATATTCCATTGTGTACATGGACCACTTCTTCTTTATCCATTCACCTCTTGTTGGACATTTTGATTGCTTCACTGTCTTGGCTATTGTGAATAAGGCTGCACTGCAGCTTTTGCGGCCTGTGTCTTCTCGATTCTTGTCTTCTCAGGTGAGAGGTCCAATGGTGCGCCTGCTGGATTGAATGGTACCTCATTTTTACTTTTAAACACAGCTCCTTTCTGTTCTCATTATTGCCTGTTACCCCTTAACGTCTCACCAGCAGGTAGAGGGTACAAAGTTCTCCAAAACCCCTTCAGCATTTATCGTTTGTAGACTTTTTGCTGATGGTCAGTCGACTGGGGCAAGTTGAAACTTTTTGTAGATTAGATTGCATGGGTCTAACACTCCCTGAGGTTGAGATTTTATCCATTTCCCTTTTTTTTTAAAAAGAGCGTGAGTAAAACTTAACTCTTCATACTCTCTTCTTGAAACATTTGCCTCTTTTGAGTTTTTTCGTCCTTTCCCTACTTCAGCACAATTTTTTAGGGCAGGTGTCCTTTAAAGCCCTGAGTCCTTGTGAATGTTAAGTGACCATTAGCTGTGAGTTTAAAGCTGTTCTTGCAGGAAACGGCCACAAGGTGGCAGCCTTTTCCCGTTACCAAATTTGGTTACTAGGGAAACAGAGCCTTAATGGAAGTGGTGTTCTAGGTTGTAAATTAGAATGGAATGTGCCAGGAGAAAGCCCTTTAAGTTTATGTCCTATTACTTCTTGTTCATAGTTGTAATTTACTTTTTATTTTTTATCCCAGCAAATATGACTACAATGGTTTGTTTGTTCTAGGTGTGCAAGATGTGGTTCTTTCACACATATACATGTATCTATTCTTCCTCGCATCCTTTTCCCACGTAGGTCATGACACAATGTTGAGTAGTCTTCCCCTGGTCTTCCATACGTCTTTGGTGGTTATATATTTCACCTGGTTTGTATATCTCTGTTAACCCCAATATGGTAATGTATCCAATCCTCATCCCTTTCTATGGGGTGAACCATAAGTTTTTTAATGAATCTGCGATTGCCTTTCTCTGTGGAAATATCTTCATTGGTATCAATTTTTAAGTAACTCCTAAAAGTGATGTGATAGGATATGTGTCTTTTGCTTTCTCACTTACTATAGGAGGCGTGATTACGTCTGGACTCATCTATGGTGCTTGCAAATGGCATTGTTTCATTTTTTTCACTAGCGAATATTCCATCTGTACATGGAGGAGTTCTTCTTTGTCCCCCCATCTGTTGGTGGACTTTTTGGTTACTTCCATATCTTGGCTATTGGAATACTGTGCAATGCAGATTTGCCTGCCTGTGTCTTTCCAATTATCTCTTCTTAGATTATAGGTCGAGGAGTGGGCCTGCTGGATCATATGGTAGATCGATGTTTACCTTTGTAAGGCACCTCCATTCTGTTCTCATTCTTGGCCCTTTCCAACTTACGTCCCACTTGAACTTGAGGGTATGCATTTCTCCACAACGCCTTCAGCATTTATTGTTTGTAGTTTTCTTGCTGATGGTTATTCTGACAAGTGTGAGCTGATACCTCTCTGTGCTTGAATTCGAATGTGCCACATGATCCGTTGAAGTTGAGCTTTAAGGCATGTCCTTTTTATTTTAAAAGCTGTGATTACCCCTTAGTTCTTCAAAGTGTTCTCTTTAAGTATGTGTCACATTTTGAAATGTTTTGGCCATTACCTCCCTCAAGACATTTTGAGGGCAGGTTTCATTTACAGTTCTGCAGTACTTGTTCCTATGAAATGACCATTAGCACAGGCTTTAAAGCCGCTTTGGCAGGTAACTTCCAGAGGACGGCAGCCTTTCTATGTCCCCCACCCTCTTAACTAGGGAAAAGCCCTTGCGGCCTGTGGTGTTTCTCGGTTATAAATTAGAGTGGAGTGTGCCCGGACAAACCCACACAAGCTGATGTCTCCTTACTTTTGTTGGATTTTGAAATTTAATTTTTATTTTTTATTGGAGTAATTTTCCACTGTGTACGTGGACCACTTCTACTTTGTGCATTCCTCGGTTGATGGACATTCTCATTGCTTCCAAGTGTTGGCTATGGTAAATATTGTTGGAGTGCAGGATTGCCAGCCTGTGACTTTTGGATTCTCATTTTCTCAGGTGATAGGCCCAGCAGTGGGTGTGATTGATTGACTGCTAGCACCGTGTTTCCCTTTTCAAAGCACCTTCTTTGTGTTTTCATTAGTGGCTCTTACCACGTCCCCCTTAGAATGGAGGGTACGCATTTCTCCACAATCGCTTCAGCATTTATTGTGTGCAGCATTTATGCTAATGGCCCTTCTGTCTGCTGTGAGCTGATAGGTTTTTGTAATCTGGGTTTGCATGTCTTTGAAAATTCGTAAAACTCATCATTTCTCTCTACCGTTTTCTTTTCTGTTAAAAATAAAGAAAACAATGGGGACTACAATACAACTCTTGAAATTGTCTTCTTGGAAGGTGGCCCTCTTTTGAATTTTTTGGTAGATTTTCCACCCCAGAATTGTTTTAGAGAGCAGGTGTCATTTACCGAAATGCAGTTTGGCGAATATTTTGTGACCTTTAGCAATGGGTTTAAAGCTGCTGTTGTGGGAAGTGGCCTCAAGGAGGCAGCATTTCTCCATTCCCAAAGCGGGGTACTAGGGCAGCAGAGCCTTTCTGGAAGTCATGTTCCTAGGTTGTAAATTACATTGGAATGTGCATGGAGAAACCCCCATAAGTTTATGTCTCATTATGTCTTCTTGGTTTTAATTTTTTTTTTATTTGGGATAAAGCTTAGAATATTGTTTGTCCTAGGTGTACACAATCTGGTCCATTTGTACATTATATATGTGTATTCAAGTACAGATCCTCTTCCCATGTAAAATGTTACAGAGGGTTCCGCAGACCTCCCTTGCTATATGGTCGGTCTTTTCGAGATATGTATATAATATGCGTTTGTATACATATAGTAACACTAATCTTAATTTATCCATTCCCCCCACCTTTCCTTTTAGATGAGCATAGTTTGTTTTCTAAGTCTGTGAATGTCTTTCTCTGTGGAAATATGTTCATTTGTGTCAGTTATTAGATAACGCCTATAAGTGATATCATAGAATATAGGTCTTTTGCTTTCTGACTTACCTCATGTTTCATGATTATCTCCAGACTCATTTGTGGTGCCTCAGAGAGCAATGGTTCATTGTTTTCCATGGCTAATATTCCATTGTGTACATGGACCACTTCTTCTTTATCCATTCACCTCTTGTTGGACATTTTGATTGCTTCACTGTCTTGGCTATTGTGAATAAGGCTGCACTGCAGCTTTTGCGGCCTGTGTCTTCTCGATTCTTGTCTTCTCAGGTGAGAGGTCCAATGGTGCGCCTGCTGGATTGAATGGTACCTCCATTTTTACTTTTAAACACAGCTCCTTTCTGTTCTCATTATTGCCTGTTACCCCTTTACGTCTCACCAGCAGGTAGAGGGTACAAAGTTCTCCAAAACCCCTTCAGCATTTATCGTTTGTAGACTTTTTGCTGATGATCAGTCGACTGGGGTAAGTTGAAACTTTTTGTAGATTAGATTGCATGGGTCTAACACTCCCTGAGGTTGAGATTTTATCCATTTCCCTTTTTTTTTAAAAAGAGCGTGAGTAAAACTTAACTCTTCATACTCTCTTCTTGAAACATTTGCCTGTTTTGAGTTTTTTCGTCCTTTCCCTACTTCAGCACAATTTTTTAGGGCAGGTGTCCTTTAAAGCCCTGAGTCCTTGTGAATGTTAAGTGACCATTAGCTGTGAGTTTAAAGCTGTTCTTGCAGGAAACGGCCACAAGGTGGCAGCCTTTCCCCGTTACCAAATTTGGTTACTAGGGAAACAGAGCCTTAATGGAAGTGGTGTTCTAGGTTGTAAATTAGAATGGAATGTGCCAGGAGAAAGCCCTTTAAGTTTATGTCCTATTACTTCTTGTTCATAGTTGTAATTTACTTTTTATTTTTTATCCCAGCAAATATGACTACAATGGTTTGTTTGTTCTAGGTGTGCAAGATGTGGTTCTTTCACACATATACATGTATCTATTCTTCCTCGCATCCTTTTCCCACGTAGGTCATGACACAATGTTGAGTAGTCTTCCCCTGGTCTTCCGTACGTCTTTGGTGGTTATATATTTCACCTGGTTTGTATATCTCTGTTAACCCCAATATGGTAATGTATCCAATCCTCATCCCTTTCTATGGGGTGAACCATAAGTTTTTTAATGAATCTGCGATTGCCTTTCTCTGTGGAAATATCTTCATTGGTATCAATTTTTAAGTAACTCCTAAAAGTGATGTGATAGGATATGTGTCTTTTGCTTTCTCACTTACTATAGGAGGCGTGATTACGTCTGGACTCATCTATGGTGCTTGCAAATGGCATTGTTTCATTTTTTTCACTAGCGAATATTCCATCTGTACATGGAGGAGTTCTTCTTTGTCCCCCCATCTGTTGGTGGACTTTTTGGTTACTTCCATATCTTGGCTATTGGAATACTGTGCAATGCAGATTTGCCTGCCTGTGTCTTTCCAATTATCTCTTCTTAGATTATAGGTCGAGGAGTGGGCCTGCTGGATCATATGGTAGATCGATGTTTACCTTTGTAAGGCACCTCCATTCTGTTCTCATTCTTGGTCCTTTCCAATTTACGTCCCACTTGAACTTGAGGGTATGCATTTCTCCACAACGCCTTCAGCATTTATTGTTTGTAGTTTTCTTGCTGATGGTTATTCTGACAAGTGTGAGCTGATACCTCTCTGTGCTTGAATTCGAATGTGCCACATGATCCGTTGAAGTTGAGCTTTAAGGCATGTCCTGTTTATTTTTCAAGCTGTGATTACCCCTTAGTTCTTCAAAGTGTTCTCTTTAAGTATGTGTGACATTTTGAAATGTTTTGGCCATTACCTCCCTCAAGACATTTTGAGGGCAGGTTTCATTTACAGTTCTGCAGTACTTGTTCCTATGAAATGACCATTAGCACAGGCTTTAAAGCCGCTTTGGCAGGTAACTGCCAGAGGACGGCAGCCTTTCTATGTCCCCCACCCTGGTAAATAGGGAAAAGCCCTTGCGGCCTGTGGTGTTTCTCGGTTATAAATTAGAGTGGAGTGTGCCCGGACAAACCCACACAAGCTGATGTCTCCTTACTTTTGTTGGATTTTGAAATTTAATTTTTATTTTTTATTGGAGTAATTTTCCACTGTGTACGTGGACCACTTCTACTTTGTGCATTCCTCGGTTGATGGACATTCTCATTGCTTCCAAGTGTTGGCTATGGTAAATATTGTTGGAGTGCAGGATTGCTAGCCTGTGACTTTTGGATTCTCATTTTCTCAGGTGATAGGCCCAGCAGTGGGTGTGATTGATTGACTGCTAGCACCGTGTTTCCCTTTTCAAAGCACCTTCTTTGTGTTTTCATTAGTGGCTCTTACCACGTCCCCCTTAGAATGGAGGGTGCGCATTTGTCCACAATCGCTTCAGCATTTATTGTGTGCAGCATTTATGCTAATGGCCCTTCTGGCTGCTGTGAGCTGATAGGTTTTTGTAATCTGGGTTTGCATGTCTTTGAAAATTCGTAAAACTCATCATTTCTCTCTACCGTTTTCTTTTCTGTTAAAAATAAAGAAAACAATGGGGAGTACAATACAACTCTTGAAATTGTCTTCTTGGAAGGTGGCCCTCTTTTGAATTTTTTGGTCGATTTTCCACCCCAGAATTCTTTTAGAGAGCAGGTGTCATTTACCGAAATGCAGTTTGGAGAATATTTTGTGACCTTTAGCAATGGGTTTAAAGCTGCTGTTGTGGGAAGTGGCCTCAAGGAGGCAGCATTTCTCCATTCCCAAAGCGGGGTACTAGGGCAGCAGTGCCTTTCTGGAAGTCATGTTCCTAGGTTGTAAATTACATTGGAATGTGCATGGAGAAACCCCCATAAGTTTATGTCTCATTATTTCTTCTTGGTTTTAATTTTTTTTTTATTTGGGATAAAGCTTAGAATATTGTTTGTCCTAGGTGTACACAATCTGGTCCATTTGTACATTATATATGTGTATTCAAGTACAGATCCTCTTCCCATGTAAAATGTTACAGAGGGTTCCGCAGACCTCCCTTGCTATATGGTCGGTCTTTTCGAGATATGTATATAATATGCGTTTGTATACATATAGTAACACTAATCTTAATTTATCCATTCCCCCCACCTTTCCTTTTAGATGAGCATAGTTTGTTTTCTAAGTCTGTGAGTGTCTTTCTCTGTGGAAATATGTTCATTTGTGTCAGTTATTAGATAACGCCTATAAGTGATATCATAGAATATAGGTCTTTTGCTTTCTGACTTACCTCATGTTTCATGATTATCTCCAGACTCATTTGTGGTGCCTCAGAGAGCAATGGTTCATTGTTTTCCATGGCTAATATTCCATTGTGTACATGGACCACTTCTTCTTTATCCATTCACCTCTTGTTGGATATTTTGATTGCTTCACTGTCTTACCTATTGTGAATAAGGCTGCACTGCAACTTTTTCGGTCTGTGTCTTCTCGATTCTTGTCTTCTCAGGTGAGAGGTCCAATGGTGCGCCTGCTGGATTGAATGGTACCTCCATTTTTACTTTTAAACACAGCTCCTTTCTGTTCTCATTATTGCCTGTTACCCCTTTACGTCTCACCAGCAGGTAGAGTGTACAAAGTTCTCTAAAACCCCTTCAGCATTTATCGTTTGTAGACATTTTGCTGATGGTCAGTCGACTGGTGTAAGTTGAAACTTTTTGTAGATTAGATTGCATGGGTCTAACACTCCCTGAGGTTGAGATTTTATCCATTTCCCTTTTTTTTTAAAAAGAGCGTGAGTAAAACTTAACTCTTCATACTCTCTTCTTGAAACATTTGCCTGTTTTGAGTTTTTTCGTCCTTTCCCTACTTCAGCACAATTTTTTAGGGCAGGTGTCCTTTAAAGCCCTGAGTCCTTGTGAATGTTAAGTGACCATTAGCTGTGAGTTTAAAGCTGTTCTTGCAGGAAACGGCCACAAGGTGGCAGCCTTTCCCCGTTACCAAATTTGGTTACTAGGGAAACAGAGCCTTAATGGAAGTGGTGTTCTAGGTTGTAAATTAGAATGGAATGTGCCAGGAGAAAGCCCTTTAAGTTTATGTCCTATTACTTCTTGTTCATAGTTGTAATTTACTTTTTATTTTTTATCCCAGCAAATATGACTACAATGGTTTGTTTGTTCTAGGTGTGCAAGATGTGGTTCTTTCACACATATACATGTATCTATTCTTCCTCGCATCCTTTTCCCCCGTAGGTCATGACACAATGTTGAGTAGTCTTCCCCTGGTCTTCCGTACGTCTTTGGTGGTTATATATTTCACCTGGTTTGTATATCTCTGTTAACCCCAATATGGTAATGTATCCAATCCTCATCCCTTTCTATGGGGTGAACCATAAGTTTTTTAATGAATCTGCGATTGCCTTTCTCTGTGGAAATATCTTCATTGGTATCAATTTTTAAGTAACTCCTAAAAGTGATGTGATAGGATATGTGTCTTTTGCTTTCTCACTTACTATAGGAGGCGTGATTACGTCTGGACTCATCTATGGTCCTTGCAAATGGCATTGTTTCATTTTTTTCACTAGCGAATATTCCATCTGTACATGGAGGAGTTCTTCTTTGTCCCCCCATCTGTTGGTGGACTTTTTGGTTACTTCCATATCTTGGCTATTGGAATACTGTGCAATGCAGATTTGCCTGCCTGTGTCTTTCCAATTATCTCTTCTTAGATTATAGGTCGAGGAGTGGGCCTGCTGGATCATAAGGTAGATCGATGTTTACCTTTGTAAGGCACCTCCATTCTGTTCTCACTCTTGGCCCTTTCCAACTTACGTCCCACTTGAACTTGAGGGTATGCATTTCTCCACAAGGCCTTCAGCATTTATTGTTTGTAGTTTCCTTGCTGATGGTTATTCTGACAAGTGTGAGCTGATACCTCTCTGTGCTTGAATTCGAATGTGCCACATGATCCGTTGAAGTTGAGCTTTAAGGCATGTCCGTTTTATTTTTCAAGCTGTGATTACCCCTTAGTTCTTCAAAGTGTTCTCTTTAAGTATGTGTGACATTTTGAAATGTTTTGGCCATTACCTCCCTCAAGACATTTTGAGGGCAGGTTTCATTTACAGTTCTGCAGTACTTGTTCCTATGAAATGACCATTAGCACAGGCTTTAAAGCCGCTTTGGCCGGTAACTGCCAGAGGACGGCAGCCTTTCTATGTCCCCCACCCTGGTAACTAGGGAAAAGCCCTTGCGGCCTGTGGTGTTTCTCGGTTATAAATTAGAGTGGAGTGTGCCCGGACAAACCCACACAAGCTGATGTCTCCTTACTTTTGTTGGATTTTGAAATTTAATTTTTATTTTTTATTGGAGTAATTTTCCACTGTGTACGTGGACCACTTCTACTTTGTGCATTCCTCGGTTGATGGACATTCTCATTGCTTCCAAGTGTTGGCTATGGTAAATATTGTTGGAGTGCAGGATTGCCAGCCTGTGACTTTTGGATTCTCATTTTCTCAGGTGATAGGCCCAGCAGTGGGTGTGATTGATTGACTGCTAGCACCGTGTTTCCCTTTTCAAAGCACCTTCTTTGTGTTTTCATTAGTGGCTCTTACCAAGTCCCCCTTAGAATGGAGGGTACGCATTTCTCCACAATCGCTTCAGCATTTATTGTGTGCAGCATTTATGCTAATGTCCCTTCTGGCTGCTGTGAGCTGATAGGTTTTTGTAATCTGGGTTTGCATGTCTTTGAAAATTCGTAAAACTAATCATTTCTCTCTACCGTTTTCTTTTCTGTTAAAAATAAAGAAAACAATGGGGAGTACAATACAACTCTTGAAATTGTCTTCTTGGAAGGTGGCCCTCTTTTGAATTTTTTGGTCGATTTTCCACCCCAGAATTGTTTTAGAGAGCAGGTGTCATTTACCGAAATGCAGTTTGGCGAATATTTTGTGACCTTTAGCAATGGGTTTAAAGCTGCTGTTGTGGGAAGTGGCCTCAAGGAGGCAGCATTTCTCCATTCCCAAAGCGGGGTACTAGGGCAGCAGAGCCTTTCTGGAAGTCATGTTCCTAGGTTGTAAATTACATTGGAATGTGCATGGAGAAACCCCCATAAGTTTATGTCTCATTATGTCTTCTTGGTTTTAATTTTTTTTTTATTTGGGATAAAGCTTAGAATATTGTTTGTCCTAGGTGTACACAATCTGGTCCATTTGTACATTATATATGTGTATTCAAGTACAGATCCTCTTCCCATGTAAAATGTTACAGAGGGTTCCGCAGACCTCCCTTGCTATATGGTCGGTCTTTTCGAGATATGTATATAATATGCGTTTGTATACATATAGTAACACTAATCTTAATTTATCCATTCCCCCCACCTTTCCTTTTAGATGAGCATAGTTTGTTTTCTAAGTCTGTGAATGTCTTTCTCTGTGGAAATATGTTCATTTGTGTCAGTTATTAGATAACGCCTATAAGTGATATCATAGAATATAGGTCTTTTGCTTTCTGACTTACCTCATGTTTCATGATTATCTCCAGACTCATTTGTGGTGCCTCAGAGAGCAATGGTTCATTGTTTTCCATGGCTAATATTCCATTGTGTACATGGACCACTTCTTCTTTATCCATTCACCTCTTGTTGGACATTTTGATTGCTTCACTGTCTTGGCTATTGTGAATAAGGCTGCACTGCAGCTTTTGCGGCCTGTGTCTTCTCGATTCTTGTCTTCTCAGGTGAGAGGTCCAATGGTGCGCCTGCTGGATTGAATGGTACCTCATTTTTACTTTTAAACACAGCTCCTTTCTGTTCTCATTATTGCCTGTTACCCCTTAACGTCTCACCAGCAGGTAGAGGGTACAAAGTTCTCCAAAACCCCTTCAGCATTTATCGTTTGTAGACTTTTTGCTGATGGTCAGTCGACTGGGGCAAGTTGAAACTTTTTGTAGATTAGATTGCATGGGTCTAACACTCCCTGAGGTTGAGATTTTATCCATTTCCCTTTTTTTTTAAAAAGAGCGTGAGTAAAACTTAACTCTTCATACTCTCTTCTTGAAACATTTGCCTCTTTTGAGTTTTTTCGTCCTTTCCCTACTTCAGCACAATTTTTTAGGGCAGGTGTCCTTTAAAGCCCTGAGTCCTTGTGAATGTTAAGTGACCATTAGCTGTGAGTTTAAAGCTGTTCTTGCAGGAAACGGCCACAAGGTGGCAGCCTTTTCCCGTTACCAAATTTGGTTACTAGGGAAACAGAGCCTTAATGGAAGTGGTGTTCTAGGTTGTAAATTAGAATGGAATGTGCCAGGAGAAAGCCCTTTAAGTTTATGTCCTATTACTTCTTGTTCATAGTTGTAATTTACTTTTTATTTTTTATCCCAGCAAATATGACTACAATGGTTTGTTTGTTCTAGGTGTGCAAGATGTGGTTCTTTCACACATATACATGTATCTATTCTTCCTCGCATCCTTTTCCCACGTAGGTCATGACACAATGTTGAGTAGTCTTCCCCTGGTCTTCCATAGGTCTTTGGTGGTTATATATTTCACCTGGTTTGTATATCTCTGTTAACCCCAATATGGTAATGTATCCAATCCTCATCCCTTTCTATGGGGTGAACCATAAGTTTTTTAATGAATCTGCGATTGCCTTTCTCTGTGGAAATATCTTCATTGGTATCAATTTTTAAGTAACTCCTAAAAGTGATGTGATAGGATATGTGTCTTTTGCTTTCTCACTTACTATAGGAGGCGTGATTACGTCTGGACTCATCTATGGTGCTTGCAAATGGCATTGTTTCATTTTTTTCACTAGCGAATATTCCATCTGTACATGGAGGAGTTCTTCTTTGTCCCCCCATCTGTTGGTGGACTTTTTGGTTACTTCCATATCTTGGCTATTGGAATACTGTGCAATGCAGATTTGCCTGCCTGTGTCTTTCCAATTATCTCTTCTTAGATTATAGGTCGAGGAGTGGGCCTGCTGGATCATATGGTAGATCGATGTTTACCTTTGTAAGGCACCTCCATTCTGTTCTCATTCTTGGCCCTTTCCAACTTACGTCCCACTTGAACTTGAGGGTATGCATTTCTCCACAACGCCTTCAGCATTTATTGTTTGTAGTTTTCTTGCTGATGGTTATTCTGACAAGTGTGAGCTGATACCTCTCTGTGCTTGAATTCGAATGTGCCACATGATCCGTTGAAGTTGAGCTTTAAGGCATGTCCTTTTTATTTTAAAAGCTGTGATTACCCCTTAGTTCTTCAAAGTGTTCTCTTTAAGTATGTGTCACATTTTGAAATGTTTTGGCCATTACCTCCCTCAAGACATTTTGAGGGCAGGTTTCATTTACAGTTCTGCAGTACTTGTTCCTATGAAATGACCATTAGCACAGGCTTTAAAGCCGCTTTGGCAGGTAACTTCCAGAGGACGGCAGCCTTTCTATGTCCCCCACCCTGGTAACTAGGGAAAAGCCCTTGCGGCCTGTGGTGTTTCTCGGTTATAAATTAGAGTGGAGTGTGCCCGGACAAACCCACACAAGCTGATGTCTCCTTACTTTTGTTGGATTTTGAAATTTAATTTTTATTTTTTATTGGAGTAATTTTCCACTGTGTACGTGGACCACTTCTACTTTGTGCATTCCTCGGTTGATGGACATTCTCATTGCTTCCAAGTGTTGGCTATGGTAAATATTGTTGGAGTGCAGGATTGCCAGCCTGTGACTTTTGGATTCTCATTTTCTCAGGTGATAGGCCCAGCAGTGGGTGTGATTGATTGACTGCTAGCACCGTGTTTCCCTTTTCAAAGCACCTTCTTTGTGTTTTCATTAGTGGCTCTTACCACGTCCCCCTTAGAATGGAGGGTACGCATTTCTCCACAATCGCTTCAGCATTTATTGTGTGCAGCATTTATGCTAATGGCCCTTCTGTCTGCTGTGAGCTGATAGGTTTTTGTAATCTGGGTTTGCATGTCTTTGAAAATTCGTAAAACTCATCATTTCTCTCTACCGTTTTCTTTTCTGTTAAAAATAAAGAAAACAATGGGGAGTACAATACAACTCTTGAAATTGTCTTCTTGGAAGGTGGCCCTCTTTTGAATTTTTTGGTCGATTTTCCACCCCAGAATTGTTTTAGAGAGCAGGTGTCATTTACCGAAATGCAGTTTGGAGAATATTTTGTGACCTTTAGCAATGGGTTTAAAGCTGCTGTTGTGGGAAGTGGCCTCAAGGAGGCAGCATTTCTCCATTCCCAAAGCGGGGTACTAGGGCAGCAGAGCCTTTCTGGAAGTCATGTTCCTAGGTTGTAAATTACATTGGAATGTGCATGGAGAAACCCCAATAAGTTTATGTCTCATTATGTCTTCTTGGTTTTAATTTTTTTTTTATTTGGGATAAAGCTTAGAATATTGTTTGTCCTAGGTGTACACAATCTGGTCCATTTGTACATTATATATGTGTATTCAAGTACAGATCCTCTTCCCATGTAAAATGTTACAGAGGGTTCCGCAGACCTCCCTTGCTATATGGTCGGTCTTTTCGAGATATGTATATAATATGCGTTTGTATACATATAGTAACACTAATCTTAATTTATCCATTCCCCCCACCTTTCCTTTTAGATGAGCATAGTTTGTTTTCTAAGTCTGTGAATGTCTTTCTCTGTGGAAATATGTTCATTTGTGTCAGTTATTAGATAACGCCTATAAGTGATATCATAGAATATAGGTCTTTTGCTTTCTGACTTACCTCATGTTTCATGATTATCTCCAGACTCATTTGTGGTGCCTCAGAGAGCAATGGTTCATTGTTTTCCATGGCTAATATTCCATTGTGTACATGGACCACTTCTTCTTTATCCATTCACCTCTTGTTGGACATTTTGATTGCTTCACTGTCTTGGCTATTGTGAATAAGGCTGCACTGCAGCTTTTGCGGCCTGTGTCTTCTCGATTCTTGTCTTCTCAGGTGAGAGGTCCAATGGTGCGCCTGCTGGATTGAATGGTACCTCCATTTTTACTTTTAAACACAGCTCCTTTCTGTTCTCATTATTGCCTGTTACCCCTTTACGTCTCACCAGCAGGTAGAGGGTACAAAGTTCTCCAAAACCCCTTCAGCATTTATCGTTTGTAGACTTTTTGCTGATGGTCAGTCGACTGGGGTAAGTTGAAACTTTTTGTAGATTAGATTGCATGGGTCTAACACTCCCTGAGGTTGAGATTTTATCCATTTCCCTTTTTTTTTAAAAAGAGCGTGAGTAAAACTTAACTCTTCAGACTCTCTTCTTGAAACATTTGCCTGTTTTGAGTTTTTTCGTCCTTTCCCTACTTCAGCACAATTTTTTAGGGCAGGTGTCCTTTAAAGCCCTGAGTCCTTGTGAATGTTAAGTGACCATTAGCTGTGAGTTTAAAGCTGTTCTTGCAGGAAACGGCCACAAGGTGGCAGCCTTTCCCCGTTACCAAATTTGGTTACTAGGGAAACAGAGCCTTAATGGAAGTGGTGTTCTAGGTTGTAAATTAGAATGGAATGTGCCAGGAGAAAGCCCTTTAAGTTTATGTCCTATTACTTCTTGTTCATAGTTGTAATTTACTTTTTAATTTTTATCCCAGCAAATATGACTACAATGGTTTGTTTGTTCTAGGTGTGCAAGATGTGGTTCTTTCACACATATACATGTATCTATTCTTCCTCGCATCCTTTTCCCACGTAGGTCATGACACAATGTTGAGTAGTCTTCCCCTGGTCTTCCGTACGTCTTTGGTGGTTATATATTTCACCTGGTTTGTATATCTCTGTTAACCCCAATATGGTAATGTATCCAATCCTCATCCCTTTCTATGGGGTGAACCATAAGTTTTTTAATGAATCTGCGATTGCCTTTCTCTGTGGAAATATCTTCATTGGTATCAATTTTTAAGTAACTCCTAAAAGTGATGTGATAGGATATGTGTCTTTTGCTTTCTCACTTACTATAGGAGGCGTGATTACGTCTGGACTCATCTATGGTGCTTGCAAATGGCATTGTTTCATTTTTTTCACTAGCGAATATTCCATCTGTACATGGAGGAGTTCTTCTTTGTCCCCCCATCTGTTGGTGGACTTTTTGGTTACTTCCATATCTTGGCTATTGGAATACTGTGCAATGCAGATTTGCCTGCCTGTGTCTTTCCAATTATCTCTTCTTAGATTATAGGTCGAGGAGTGGGCCTGCTGGATCATATGGTAGATCGATGTTTACCTTTGTAAGGCACCTCCATTCTGTTCTCATTCTTGGCCCTTTCCAATTTACGTCCCACTTGAACTTGAGGGTATGCATTTCTCCACAACGCCTTCAGCATTTATTGTTTGTAGTTTTCTTGCTGATGGTTATTCTGACAAGTGTGAGCTGATACCTCTCTGTGCTTGAATTCGAATGTGCCACATGATCCGTTGAAGTTGAGCTTTAAGGCATGTCCTGTTTATTTTTCAAGCTGTGATTACCCCTTAGTTCTTCAAAGTGTTCTCTTTAAGTATGTGTGACATTTTGAAATGTTTTGGCCATTACCTCCCTCAAGACATTTTGAGGGCAGGTTTCATTTACAGTTCTGCAGTACTTGTTCCTATGAAATGACCATTAGCACAGGCTTTAAAGCCGCTTTGGCCGGTAACTGCCAGAGGACGGCAGCCTTTCTATGTCCCCCACCCTGGTAACTAGGGAAAAGCCCTTGCGGCCTGTGGTGTTTCTCGGTTATAAATTAGAGTGGAGTGTGCCCGGACAAACCCACACAAGCTGATGTCTCCTTACTTTTGTTGGATTTTGAAATTTAATTTTTATTTTTTATTGGAGTAATTTTCCACTGTGTACGTGGACCACTTCTACTTTGTGCATTCCTCGGTTGATGGACATTCTCATTGCTTCCAAGTGTTGGCTATGGTAAATATTGTTGGAGTGCAGGATTGCTAGCCTGTGACTTTTGGATTCTCATTTTCTCAGGTGATAGGCCCAGCAGTGGGTGTGATTGATTGACTGATAGCACCGTGTTTCCCTTTTCAAAGCACCTTCTTTGTGTTTTCATTAGTGGCTCTTACCACGTCCCCCTTAGAATGGAGGGTGCGCATTTGTCCACAATCGCTTCAGCATTTATTGTGTGCAGCATTTATGCTAATGGCCCTTCTGTCTGCTGTGAGCTGATAGGTTTTTGTAATCTGGGTTTGCATGTCTTTGAAAATTCGTAAAACTCATCATTTCTCTCTACCGTTTTCTTTTCTGTTAAAAATAAAGAAAACAATGGGGAGTACAATACAACTCTTGAAATTGTCTTCTTGGAAGGTGGCCCTCTTTTGAATTTTTTGGTCGATTTTCCACCCCAGAATTGTTTTAGAGAGCAGGTGTCATTTACCGAAATGCAGTTTGGCGAATATTTTGTGACCTTTAGCAATGGGTTTAAAGCTGCTGTTGTGGGAAGTGGCCTCAAGGAGGCAGCATTTCTCCATTCCCAAAGCGGGGTACTAGGGCAGCAGTGCCTTTCTGGAAGTCATGTTCCTAGGTTGTAAATTACATTGGAATGTGCATGGAGAAACCCCCATAAGTTTATGTCTCATTATTTCTTCTTGGTTTTAATTTTTTTTTTATTTGGGATAAAGCTTAGAATATTGTTTGTCCTAGGTGTACACAATCTGGTCCATTTGTACATTATATATGTGTATTCAAGTACAGATCCTCTTCCCATGTAAAATGTTACAGAGGGTTCCGCAGACCTCCCTTGCTATATGGTCGGTCTTTTCGAGATATGTATATAATATGCGTTTGTATACATATAGTAACACTAATCTTAATTTATCCATTCCCCCCACCTTTCCTTTTAGATGAGCATAGTTTGTTTTCTAAGTCTGTGAGTGTCTTTCTCTGTGGAAATATGTTCATTTGTGTCAGTTATTAGATAACGCCTATAAGTGATATCATAGAATATAGGTCTTTTGCTTTCTGACTTACCTCATGTTTCATGATTATCTCCAGACTCATTTGTGGTGCCTCAGAGAGCAATGGTTCATTGTTTTCCATGGCTAATATTCCATTGTGTACATGGACCACTTCTTCTTTATCCATTCACCTCTTGTTGGATATTTTGATTGCTTCACTGTCTTACCTATTGTGAATAAGGCTGCACTGCAGCTTTTTCGGTCTGTGTCTTCTCGATTCTTGTCTTCTCAGGTGAGAGGTCCAATGGTGCGCCTGCTGGATTGAATGGTACCTCCATTTTTACTTTTAAACACAGCTCCTTTCTGTTCTCATTATTGCCTGTTACCCCTTTACGTCTCACCAGCAGGTAGAGGGTACAAAGTTCTCTAAAACCCCTTCAGCATTTATCGTTTGTAGACATTTTGCTGATGGTCAGTCGACTGGGGTAAGTTGAAACTTTTTGTAGATTAGATTGCATGGGTCTAACACTCCCTGAGGTTGAGATTTTATCCATTTCCCTTTTTTTTTAAAAAGAGCGTGAGTAAAACTTAACTCTTCATACTCTCTTCTTGAAACATTTGCCTGTTTTGAGTTTTTTCGTCCTTTCCCTACTTCAGCACAATTTTTTAGGGCAGGTGTCCTTTAAAGCCCTGAGTCCTTGTGAATGTTAAGTGACCATTAGCTGTGAGTTTAAAGCTGTTCTTGAAGGAAACGGCCACAAGGTGGCAGCCTTTCCCCGTTACCAAATTTGGTTACTAGGGAAACAGAGCCTTAATGGAAGTGGTGTTCTAGGTTGTAAATTAGAATGGAATGTGCCAGGAGAAAGCCCTTTAAGTTTATGTCCTATTACTTCTTGTTCATAGTTGTAATTTACTTTTTATTTTTTATCCCAGCAAATATGACTACAATGGTTTGTTTGTTCTAGGTGTGCAAGATGTGGTTCTTTCACACATATACATGTATCTATTCTTCCTCGCATCCTTTTCCCACGTAGGTCATGACACAATGTTGAGTAGTCTTCCCCTGGTCTTCCGTACGTCTTTGGTGGTTATATATTTCACCTGGTTTGTATATCTCTGTTAACCCCAATATGGTAATGTATCCAATCCTCATCCCTTTCTATGGGGTGAACCATAAGTTTTTTAATGAATCTGCGATTGCCTTTCTCTGTGGAAATATCTTCATTGGTATCAATTTTTAAGTAACTCCTAAAAGTGATGTGATAGGATATGTGTCTTTTGCTTTCTCACTTACTATAGGAGGCGTGATTACGTCTGGACTCATCTATGGTGCTTGCAAATGGCATTGTTTCATTTTTTTCACTAGCGAATATTCCATCTGTACATGGAGGAGTTCTTCTTTGTCCCCCCATCTGTTGGTGGACTTTTTGGTTACTTCCATATCTTGGCTATTGGAATACTGTGCAATGCAGATTTGCCTGCCTGTGTCTTTCCAATTATCTCTTCTTACATTATAGGTCGAGGAGTGGGCCTGCTGGATCATATGGTAGATCGATGTTTACCTTTGTAAGGCACCTCCATTCTGTTCTCATTCTTGGTCCTTTCCAATTTACGTCCCACTTGAACTTGAGGGTATGCATTTCTCCACAACGCCTTCAGCATTTATTGTTTGTAGTTTTCTTGCTGATGGTTATTCTGACAAGTGTGAGCTGATACCTCTCTGTGCTTGAATTCGAATGTGCCACATGATCCGTTGAAGTTGAGCTTTAAGGCATGTCCTGTTTATTTTTCAAGCTGTGATTACCCCTTAGTTCTTCAAAGTGTTCTCTTTAAGTATGTGTCACATTTTGAAATGTTTTGGCCATTACCTCCCTCAAGACATTTTGAGGGCAGGTTTCATTTACAGTTCTGCAGTACTTGTTCCTATGAAATGACCATTAGCACAGGCTTTAAAGCCGCTTTGGCAGGTAACTGCCAGAGGACGGCAGCCTTTCTATGTCCCCCACCCTGGTAAATAGGGAAAAGCCCTTGCGGCCTGTGGTGTTTCTCGGTTATAAATTAGAGTGGAGTGTGCCCGGACAAACCCACACAAGCTGATGTCTCCTTACTTTTGTTGGATTTTGAAATTTAATTTTTATTTTTTATTGGAGTAATTTTCCACTGTGTACGTGGACCACTTCTACTTTGTGCATTCCTCGGTTGATGGACATTCTCATTGCTTCCAAGTGTTGGCTATGGTAAATATTGTTGGAGTGCAGGATTGCTAGCCTGTGACTTTTGGATTCTCATTTTCTCAGGTGATAGGCCCAGCAGTGGGTGTGATTGATTGACTGCTAGCACCGTGTTTCCCTTTTCAAAGCACCTTCTTTGTGTTTTCATTAGTGGCTCTTACCACGTCCCCCTTAGAATGGAGGGTCCGCATTTGTCCACAATCGCTTCAGCATTTATTGTGTGCAGCATTTATGCTAATGTCCCTTCTGGCTGCTGTGAGCTGATAGGTTTTTGTAATCTGGGTTTGCATGTCTTTGAAAATTCGTAAAACTCATCATTTCTCTCTACCGTTTTCTTTTCTGTTAAAAATAAAGAAAACAATGGGGAGTACAATACAACTCTTGAAATTGTCTTCTTGGAAGGTGGCCCTCTTTTGAATTTTTTGGTCGATTTTCCACCCCAGAATTGTTTTAGAGAGCAGGTGTCATTTACCGAAATGCAGTTTGGAGAATATTTTGTGACCTTTAGCAATGGGTTTAAAGCTGCTGTTGTGGGAAGTGGCCTCAAGGAGGCAGCATTTCTCCATTCCCAAAGCGGGGTACTAGGGCAGCAGTGCCTTTCTGGAAGTCATGTTCCTAGGTTGTAAATTACATTGGAATGTGCATGGAGAAACCCCCATAAGTTTATGTCTCATTATTTCTTCTTGGTTTTAATTTTTTTTTTATTTGGGATAAAGCTTAGAATATTGTTTGTCCTAGGTGTACACAATCTGGTCCATTTGTACATTATATATGTGTATTCAAGTACAGATCCTCTTCCCATGTAAAATGTTACAGAGGGTTCCGCAGACCTCCCTTGCTATATGGTCGGTCTTTTCGAGATATGTATATAATATGCGTTTGTATACATATAGTAACACTAATCTTAATTTATCCATTCCCCCCACCTTTCCTTTTAGATGAGCATAGTTTGTTTTCTAAGTCTGTGAGTGTCTTTCTCTGTGGAAATATGTTCATTTGTGTCAGTTATTAGATAACGCCTATAAGTGATATCATAGAATATAGGTCTTTTGCTTTCTGACTTACCTCATGTTTCATGATTATCTCCAGACTCATTTGTGGTGCCTCAGAGAGCAATGGTTCATTGTTTTCCATGGCTAATATTCCATTGTGTACATGGACCACTTCTTCTTTATCCATTCACCTCTTGTTGGATATTTTGATTGCTTCACTGTCTTACCTATTGTGAATAAGGCTGCACTGCAACTTTTTCGGTCTGTGTCTTCTCGATACTTTTCTTCTCAGGTGAGAGGTCCAATGGTGCGCCTGCTGGATTGAATGGTACCTCCATTTTTACTTTTAAACACAGCTCCTTTCTGTTCTCATTATTGCCTGTTACCCCTTTACGTCTCACCAGCAGGTAGAGGGTACAAAGTTCTCTAAAACCCCTTCAGCATTTATCGTTTGTAGACATTTTGCTGATGGTCAGTCGACTGGTGTAAGTTGAAACTTTTTGTAGATTAGATTGCATGGGTCTAACACTCCCTGAGGTTGAGATTTTATCCATTTCCCTTTTTTTTTAAAAAGAGCGTGAGTAAAACTTAACTCTTCATACTCTCTTCTTGAAACATTTGCCTGTTTTGAGTTTTTTCGTCCTTTCCCTACTTCAGCACAATTTTTTAGGGCAGGCGTCCTTTACAGCCCTGAGCCCTTGTGAATGTTAAGTGAACATTAGCTGTGACTTTAAAGCTGCTCTTGCAGGAAACGGCCACAAGGTGGCAGCATTTCTCCTTTACCAAATTTGGTTACTAGGGAAACACAGCCTTAAGGGAAGTGGTGTTCTAGGTTGTAAATTAGAATGGAATGTGCCAGGAGAAAGCCCTTTAAGTTTATGTCCTATTACTTCTTGTTCATAGTTGTAATTTACTTTTTATTTTTTATCCCAGCAAATATGACTACAATGGTTTGTTTGTTCTAGGTGTGCAAGATGTGGTTCTTTCACACATATACATGTATCTATTCTTCCTCGCATCCTTTTCCCCCGTAGGTCATGACACAATGTTGAGTAGTCTTCCCCTGGTCTTCCGTACGTCTTTGGTGGTTATATATTTCACCTGGTTTGTATATCTCTGTTAACCCCAATATGGTAATGTATCCAATCCTCATCCCTTTCTATGGGGTGAACCATAAGTTTTTTAATGAATCTGCGATTGCCTTTCTCTGTGGAAATATCTTCATTGGTATCAATTTTTAAGTAACTCCTAAAAGTGATGTGATAGGATATGTGTCTTTTGCTTTCTCACTTACTATAGGAGGCGTGATTACGTCTAGACTCATCTATGGTGCTTGCAAATGGCATTGTTTCATTTTTTCCCCAACGAATATTCCATCTGTACATGGAGGAGTTCTTCTTTGTCCCCCCATCTGTTGGTGGACTTTTTGATTACTTCCATATCTTGGCTATTGTAATACTGTGCAATGCAGATTTGCCTGCCTGTGTCTTTCCAATTCTCTCTTCTTAAATTATAGGTCGAGGAGTGGGCCTGCTGGATCATATGGTAGATCGATGCTTACCTTTGTAAGGCACCTCCATTCTGTTCTCATTCGTGGCCCTTTCCAAGTTACTTCCCACTTGAAGTTGAGGGTATGCATTTCTCCACAACGCCTTCAGCATTTATTGTTTGTAGTTTTCTTGCTGATGGTTATTCTGACAAGTGTGAGCTGATACCTCTCTGTGCTTTAATTCGAATGTGCCACATGATCCGTTGAAGTTGAGCTTTAAGGCATGTCCGTTTTATTTTTCAAGCTGTGATTACCCCTTAATTCTTCAAAGTGTTCTCTTTAAGTATGTGTCACATTTTGAAATGTTTTGGCCATTACCTCCCTCAAGACATTTTGAGGGCAGGTTTCATTTACAGTTCTGCAGTACTTGTTCCTATGAAATGACCATTAGCACAGGCTTTAAAGCCGCTTTGGCAGGTAACTGCCAGAGGGCGGCAGCCTTTCTATGTCCCCCACCCTGGTAACTAGGGAAAAGCCCTTGCGGCCTGTGGTGTTTCTCGGTTATAAGTTAGAGTGGAGTCTGCCCGGACAAACCCACACAAGCTGATGTCTCCTTACTTTTGTTGGATTTTGAAATTTAATTTTTATTTTTTATTGGAGTAATTTTCCACTGTGTACGTGGACCACTTCTACTTTGTGCATTCCTCGGTTGATGGACATTCTCATTGCTTCCAAGTGTTGGCTATGGTAAATATTGTTGGAGTGCAGGATTGCCAGCCTGTGACTTTTGGATTCTCATTTTCTCAGGTGATAGGCCCAGCAGTGGGTGTGATTGATTGACTGGTAGCACCGTGTTTCCCTTTTCAAAGCACCTTCTTTGTGTTTTCATTAGTGGCTCTTACCACGTCCCCCTTAGAATCGAGGGTACGCATTTGTCCACAATCGCTTCAGCATTTATTGTGTGCAGCATTTATGCTAATGGCCCTTCTGGCTGCTGTGAGCTGATAGGTTTTTGTAATCTGGGTTTGCATGTCTTTGAAAATTCGTAAAACTCATCATTTCTCTCTACCGTTTTCTTTTCTGTTAAAAATAAAGAAAACAATGGGGAGTACAATACAACTCTTGAAATTGTCTTCTTGGAAGGTGGCCCTCTTTTGAATTTTTTGGTCGATTTTCCACCCCAGAATTGTTTTAGAGAGCAGGTGTCATTTACCGAAATGCAGTTTGGCGAATATTTTGTGACCTTTAGCAATGGGTTTAAAGCTGCTGTTGTGCGAAGTGGCCTCAAGGAGGCAGCATTTCTCCATTCCCAAAGCTGGGTACTAGGGCAGCAGAGCCTTTCTGGAAGTCATGTTCCTAGGTTGTAAATTACATTGGAATGTGCATGGAGAAACCCCCATAAGTTTATGTCCCATTATGTCTTCTTGGTTTTAATTTTTTTTTTATTTGGGATAAAGCTTAGAATATTGTTTGCCCTAGGTGTACACAATCTGGTCCATTTGTACATTATATATGTGTATTCAAGTACAGATCCTCTTCCCATGTAAAATGTTACAGAGGGTTCCGCAGACCTCCCTTGCTATATGGTCGGTCTTTTCGAGATATGTATATAATATGCGTTTGTATACATATAGTAACACTAATCTTAATTTATCCATTCCCCCCACCTTTCCTTTTAGATGAGCATAGTTTGTTTTCTAAGTCTGTGAATGTCTTTCTCTGTGGAAATATGTTCATTTGTGTCAGTTATTAGATAACGCCTATAAGTGATATCATAGAATATAGGTCTTTTGCTTTCTGACTTACCTCATGTTTCATGATTATCTCCAGACTCATTTGTGGTGCCTCAGAGAGCAATGGTTCATTGTTTTCCATGGCTAATATTCCATTGTGTACATGGACCACTTCTTCTTTATCCATTCACCTCTTGTTGGACATTTTGATTGCTTCACTGTCTTGGCTATTGTGAATAAGGCTGCACTGCAGCTTTTGCGGCCTGTGTCTTCTCGATTCTTGTCTTCTCAGGTGAGAGGTCCAATGGTGCGCCTGCTGGATTGAATGGTACCTCCATTTTTACTTTTAAACACAGCTCCTTTCTGTTCTCATTATTGCCTGTTACCCCTTTACGTCTCACCAGCAGGTAGAGGGTACAAAGTTCTCCAAAACCCCTTCAGCATTTATCGTTTGTAGACTTTTTGCTGATGGTCAGTCGACTGGGGTAAGTTGAAACTTTTTGTAGATTAGATTGCATGTGTCTAACACTCCCTGAGGTTGAGATTTTATCCATTTCCCTTTTTTTTTAAAAAGAGCGTGAGTAAAACTTAACTCTTCATACTCTCTTCTTGAAACATTTGCCTGTTTTGAGTTTTTTCGTCCTTTCCCTACTTCAGCACAATTTTTTAGGGCAGGTGTCCTTTAAAGCCCTGAGTCCTTGTGAATGTTAAGTGACCATTAGCTGTGAGTTTAAAGCTGTTCTTGCAGGAAACGGCCACAAGGTGGCAGCCTTTCCCCGTTACCAAATTTGGTTACTAGGGAAACAGAGCCTTAATGGAAGTGGTGTTCTAGGTTGTAAATTAGAATGGAATGTGCCAGGAGAAAGCCCTTTAAGTTTATGTCCTATTACTTCTTGTTCATAGTTGTAATTTACTTTTTATTTTTTATCCCAGCAAATATGACTACAATGGTTTGTTTGTTCTAGGTGTGCAAGATGTGGTTCTTTCACACATATACATGTATCTATTCTTCCTCGCATCCTTTTCCCACGTAGGTCATGACACAATGTTGAGTAGTCTTCCCCTGGTCTTCCGTACGTCTTTGGTGGTTATATATTTCACCTGGTTTGTATATCTCTGTTAACCCCAATATGGTAATGTATCCAATCCTCATCCCTTTCTATGGGGTGAACCATAAGTTTTTTAATGAATCTGCGATTGCCTTTCTCTGTGGAAATATCTTCATTGGTATCAATTTTTAACTAACTCCTAAAAGTGATGTGATAGGATATGTGTCTTTTGCTTTCTCACTTACTATAGGAGGCGTGATTACGTCTGGACTCATCTATGGTGCTTGCAAATGGCATTGTTTCATTTTTTTCACTAGCGAATATTCCATCTGTACATGGAGGAGTTCTTCTTTGTCCCCCCATCTGTTGGTGGACTTTTTGGTTACTTCCATATCTTGGCTATTGGAATACTGTGCAATGCAGATTTGCCTGCCTGTGTCTTTCCAATTATCTCTTCTTAGATTATAGGTCGAGGAGTGGGCCTGCTGGATCATATGGTAGATCGATGTTTACCTTTGTAAGGCACCTCCATTCTGTTCTCATTCTTGGTCCTTTCCAATTTACGTCCCACTTGAACTTGAGGGTATGCATTTCTCCACAACGCCTTCAGCATTTATTGTTTGTAGTTTTCTTGCTGATGGTTATTCTGACAAGTGTGAGCTGATACCTCTCTGTGCTTGAATTCGAATGTGCCACATGATCCGTTGAAGTTGAGCTTTAAGGCATGTCCTGTTTATTTTTCAAGCTGTGATTACCCCTTAGTTCTTCAAAGTGTTCTCTTTAAGTATGTGTGACATTTTGAAATGTTTTGGCCATTACCTCCCTCAAGACATTTTGAGGGCAGGTTTCATTTACAGTTCTGCAGTACTTGTTCCTATGAAATGACCATTAGCACAGGCTTTAAAGCCGCTTTGGCAGGTAACTGCCAGAGGACGGCAGCCTTTCTATGTCCCCCACCCTGGTAAATAGGGAAAAGCCCTTGCGGCCTGTGGTGTTTCTCGGTTATAAATTAGAGTGGAGTGTGCCCGGACAAAAACACACAAGCTGATGTCTCCTTACTTTTGTTGGATTTTGAAATTTAATTTTTATTTTTTATTGGAGTAATTTTCCACTGTGTACGTGGACCACTTCTACTTTGTGCATTCCTCGGTTGATGGACATTCTCATTGCTTCCAAGTGTTGGCTATGGTAAATATTGTTGGAGTGCAGGATTGCTAGCCTGTGACTTTTGGATTCTCATTTTCTCAGGTGATAGGCCCAGCAGTGGTTGTGATTGATTGACTGCTAGCACCGTGTTTCCCTTTTCAAAGCACCTTCTTTGTGTTTTCATTAGTGGCTCTTACCACGTCCCCCTTAGAATCGAGGGTACGCATTTCTCCACAATCGCTTCAGCATTTATTGTGTGCAGCATTTATGCTAATGGCCCTTCTGGCTGCTGTGAGCTGATAGGTTTTTGTAATCTGGGTTTGCATGTCTTTGAAAATTCGTAAAACTCATCATTTCTCTCTACCGTTTTCTTTTCTGTTAAAAATAAAGAAAACAATGGGGAGTACAATACAACTCTTGAAATTGTCTTCTTGGAAGGTGGCCCTCTTTTGAATTTTTTGGTCGATTTTCCACCCCAGAATTGTTTTAGAGAGCAGGTGTCATTTACCGAAATGCAGTTTGGCGAATATTTTGTGACCTTTAGCAATGGGTTTAAAGCTGCTGTTGTGGGAAGTGGCCTCAAGGAGGCAGCATTTCTCCATTCCCAAAGCGGGGTACTAGGGCAGCAGAGCCTTTCTGGAAGTCATGTTCCTAGGTTGTAAATTACATTGGAATGTGCATGGAGAAACCCCCATAAGTTTATGTCCCATTATGTCTTCTTGGTTTTAATTTTTTTTTTTATTTGGGATAAAGCTTAGAATATTGTTTGTCCTAGGTGTACACAATCTGGTCCATTTGTACATTATATATGTGTATTCAAGTACAGATCCTCTTCCCATGTAAAATGTTACAGAGGGTTCCGCAGACCTCCCTTGCTATATGGTCGGTCTTTTCGAGATATGTATATAATATGCGTTTGTATACATATAGTAACACTAATCTTAATTTATCCATTCCCCCCACCTTTCCTTTTAAATGAGCATAGTTTGTTTTCTAAGTCTGTGAATGTCTTTCTCTGTGGAAATATGTTCATTTGTGTCAGTTATTAGATAACGCCTATAAGTGATATCATAGAATATAGGTCTTTTGCTTTCTGACTTACCTCATGTTTCATGATTATCTCCAGACTCATTTGTGGTGCCTCAGAGAGCAATGGTTCATTGTTTTCCATGGCTAATATTCCATTGTGTACATGGACCACTTCTTCTTTATCCATTCACCTCTTGTTGGACATTTTGATTGCTTCACTGTCTTGGCTATTGTGAATAAGGCTGCACTGCAGCTTTTGCGGCCTGTGTCTTCTCGATTCTTTTCTTCTCAGGTGAGAGGTCCAATGGTGCGCCTGCTGGATTGAATGGTACCTCCATTTTTACTTTTAAACACAGCTCCTTTCTGTTCTCATTATTGCCTGTTACCCCTTTACGTCTCACCAGCAGGTAGAGGGTACAAAGTTCTCCAAAACCCCTTCAGCATTTATCGTTTGTAGACTTTTTGCTGATGGTCAGTCGACTGGGGTAAGTTGAAACTTTTTGTAGATTAGATTGCATGGGTCTAACACTCCCTGAGGTTGAGATTTTATCCATTTCCCTTTTTTTTTAAAAAGAGCGTGAGTAAAACTTAACTCTTCATACTCTCTTCTTGAAACATTTGCCTGTTTTGAGTTTTTTCGTCCTTTCCCTACTTCAGCACAATTTTTTAGGGCAGGTGTCCTTTAAAGCCCTGAGTCCTTGTGAATGTTAAGTGACCATTAGCTGTGAGTTTAAAGCTGTTCTTGCAGGAAACGGCCACAAGGTGGCAGCCTTTCCCCGTTACCAAATTTGGTTACTAGGGAAACAGAGCCTTAATGGAAGTGGTGTTCTAGGTTGTAAATTAGAATGGAATGTGCCAGGAGAAAGCCCTTTAAGTTTATGTCCTATTACTTCTTGTTCATAGTTGTAATTTACTTTTTATTTTTTATCCCAGCAAATATGACTACAATGGTTTGTTTGTTCTAGGTGTGCAAGATGTGGTTCTTTCACACATATACATGTATCTATTCTTCCTCGCATCCTTTTCCCACGTAGGTCATGACACAATGTTGAGTAGTCTTCCCCTGGTCTTCCGTACGTCTTTGGTGGTTATATATTTCACCTGGTTTGTATATCTCTGTTAACCCCAATATGGTAATGTATCCAATCCTCATCCCTTTCTATGGGGTGAACCATAAGTTTTTTAATGAATCTGCGATTGCCTTTCTCTGTGGAAATATCTTCATTGGTATCAATTTTTAAGTAACTCCTAAAAGTGATGTGATAGGATATGTGTCTTTTGCTTTCTCACTTACTATAGGAGGCGTGATTACGTCTGGACTCATCTATGGTGCTTGCAAATGGCATTGTTTCATTTTTTTCACTAGCGAATATTCCATCTGTACATGGAGGAGTTCTTCTTTGTCCCCCCATCTGTTGGTGGACTTTTTGGTTACTTCCATATCTTGGCTATTGGAATACTGTGCAATGCAGATTTGCCTGCCTGTGTCTTTCCAATTATCTCTTCTTAGATTATAGGTCGAGGAGTGGGCCTGCTGGATCATATGGTAGATCGATGTTTACCTTTGTAAGGCACCTCCATTCTGTTCTCATTCTTGGCCCTTTCCAACTTACGTCCCACTTGAACTTGACGGTATGCATTTCTCCACAACGCCTTCAGCATTTATTGTTTGTAGTTTTCTTGCTGATGGTTATTCTGACAAGTGTGAGCTGATACCTCTCTGTGCTTGAATTCGAATGTGCCACATGATCCGTTGAAGTTGAGCTTTAAGGCATGTCCTTTTTATTTTTCAAGCTGTGATTACCCCTTAGTTCTTCAAAGTGTTCTCTTTAAGTATGTGTCACATTTTGAAATGTTTTGGCCATTACCTCCCTCAAGACATTTTGAGGGCAGGTTTCATTTACAGTTCTGCAGTACTTGTTCCTATGAAATGACCATTAGCACAGGCTTTAAAGCCGCTTTGGCAGGTAACTTCCAGAGGACGGCAGCCTTTCTATGTCCCACACCCTGGTAACTAGGGAAAAGCCCTTGCGGCCTGTGGTGTTTCTCGGTTATAAATTAGAGTGGAGTGTGCCCGGACAAACCCACACAAGCTGATGTCTCCTTACTTTTGTTGGATTTTGAAATTTAATTTTTATTTTTTATTGGAGTAATTTTCCACTGTGTACGTGGACCACTTCTACTTTGTGCATTCCTCGGTTGATGGACATTCTCATTGCTTCCAAGTGTTGGCTATGGTAAATATTGTTGGAGTGCAGGATTGCCAGCCTGTGACTTTTGGATTCTCATTTTCTCAGGTGATAGGCCCAGCAGTGGGTGTGATTGATTGACTGCTAGCACCGTGTTTCCCTTTTCAAAGCACCTTCTTTGTGTTTTCATTAGTGGCTCTTACCACGTCCCCCTTAGAATGGAGGGTACGCATTTCTCCACAATCGCTTCAGCATTTATTGTGTGAAGCATTTATGCTAATGGCCCTTCTGGCTGCTGTGAGCTGATAGGTTTTTGTAATCTGGGTTTGCATGTCTTTGAAAATTCGTAAAACTCATCATTTCTCTCTACCGTTTTCTTTTCTGTTAAAAATAAAGAAAACAATGGGGAGTACAATACAACTCTTGAAATTGTCTTCTTGGAAGGTGGCCCTCTTTTGAATTTTTTGGTCGATTTTCCACCCCAGAATTGTTTTAGAGAGCAGGTGTCATTTACCGAAATGCAGTTTGGCGAATATTTTGTGACCTTTAGCAATGGGTTTAAAGCTGCTGTTGTGGGAAGTGGCCTCAAGGAGGCAGCATTTCTCCATTCCCAAAGCTGGGTACTAGGGCAGCAGAGCCTTTCTGGAAGTCATGTTCCTAGGTTGTAAATTACATTGGAATGTGCATGGAGAAACCCCCATAAGTTTATGTCTCATTATTTCTTCTTGGTTTTAATTTTTTTTTTTTTTATTTGGGATAAAGCTTAGAATATTGTTTGTCCTAGGTGTACATAATCTGGTCCATTTGTACATTATATATGTGTATTCAAGTACAGATCCTCTTCCCATGTAAAATGTTACAGAGGGTTCCGCAGACCTCCCTTGCTATATGGTCGGTCTTTTCGAGATATGTATATAATATGCGTTTGTATACATATAGTAACACTAATCTTAATTTATCCATTCCCCCCACCTTTCCTTTTAGATGAGCATAGTTTGTTTTCTAAGTCTGTGAGTGTCTTTCTCTGTGGAAATATGTTCATTTGTGTCAGTTATTAGATAACGCCTATAAGTGATATCATAGAATATAGGTCTTTTGCTTTCTGACTTACCTCATGTTTCATGATTATCTCCAGACTCATTTGTGGTGCCTCAGAGAGCAATGGTTCATTGTTTTCCATGGCTAATATTCCATTGTGTACATGGACCACTTCTTCTTTATCCATTCACCTCTTGTTGGATATTTTGATTGCTTCACTGTCTTACCTATTGTGAATAAGGCTGCACTGCAGCTTTTTCGGTCTGTGTCTTCTCGATTCTTGTCTTCTCAGGTGAGAGGTCCAATGGTGCGCCTGCTGGATTGAATGCTACCTCCATTTTTACGTTTAAACACAGCTCCTTTCTTTTCTCACTATTGGCTGTTACCCCTTTACGTCTCACCAGCAGGTAGAGGGTACACAGTTCTCTAAAACCCCTTCAGCATTTATTGTTCGTAGACTTTTTGCTGATGGTCAGTCGACTGGTGTAAGTTGAAACTTTTTGTAGATTAGATTGCATGGGTCTAACACTCCCCGAGGTTGAGCTGTTATCCATTTTCCTTTTTTTTTAAAAGAGTGTGTGTAAAACTTAACTCTTCATACTCTCTTCTTGAAACATTTGCCTGTTTTAAATTTTTTGTCCATTCCCTACTTCAGCACAATTTTTTAGGGCAGGCGTCCTTTACAGCCCTGAGCCCTTGTGAATGTTAAGTGAACATTAGCTGTGACTTTAAAGCTGCTCTTGCAGGAAACGGCCACAAGGTGGCAGCATTTCTCCTTTACCAAATTTGGTTACTAGGGAAACACAGCCTTAAGGGAAGTGGTGTTCTAGGTTGTAAATTAGAATGGAATGTGCCAGGAAAAAACCCTTTAAGGTTATGTCTCATTACTTCTTGTTCATAGTTGTAATTTACTTTTGATTTTTTATCCCAGCAAATATGACTACAATGGTTTGTTTGTTCTAGGTGTGCAAGATGTGGTTCTTTCACACATATACATGTATCTATTCTTCCTCACATCCTTTTCCCACGTACGTCATGACACAATATTGAGTAGTCTTCTCCTGGTCTTCCGTACGTCTTTGGTGGTTATATATTTCACATGGTTTGTATATCTCTGTTAACCCCAATATGGTAATGTATCCAATCCTCATCCCTTTTTATGGGGTGAACCATAAGTTTTTTAATGAATCTGCGATTGCCTTTCTCTGTGGAAATATCTTCATTGGTATCAATTTTTAAGTAACTCCTAAAAGTGATGTGATAGGATATGTGTCTTTTGCTTTCTCACTTACTACAGGAGGAGTGATTACGTCTAGACTCATCTATGGTGCTTGCAAATGGCATTGTTTCATTTTTTCCCCAACGAATATTCCATCTGTACATGGAGGAGTTCTTCTTTGTCCCCCCATCTGTTGGTGGACTTTTTGATTACTTCCATATCTTGGCTATTGTAATACTGTGCAATGCAGATTTGCCTGCCTGTGTCTTTCCAATTCTCTCTTCTTAAATTATAGGTCGAGGAGTGGGCCTGCTGGATCATATGGTAGATCGATGCTTACCTTTGTAAGGCACCTCCATTCTGTTCTCATTCGTGGCCCTTTCCAAGTTACTTCCCACTTGAAGTTGAGGGTATGCATTTCTCCACAACGCCTTCAGCATTTATTGTTTGTAGATTTCTTGCTGATGGTTATTCTGACAAGTGTGAGCTGATACCTCTCTGTGCTTGAATTCGAATGTGCCACATGATCCGTTGAAGTTGAGCTTTAAGGCATGTCCGTTTTATTTTTCAAGCTGTGATTACCCCTTAATTCTTCAAAGTGTTCTCTTTAAGTATGTGTCACATTTTGAAATGTTTTGGCCATTACCTCCCTCAAGACATTTTGAGGGCAGGTTTCATTTACAGTTCTGCAGTACTTGTTCCTATGAAATGACCATTAGCACAGGCTTTAAAGCCGCTTTGGCAGGTAACTGCCAGAGGGCGGCAGCCTTTCTATGTCCCCCACCCTGGTAACTAGGGAAAAGCCCTTGCGGCCTGTGGTGTTTCTCGGTTATAAGTTAGAGTGGAGTCTGCCCGGACAAACCCACACAAGCTGATGTCTCCTTACTTTTGTTGGATTTTGAAATTTAATTTTTATTTTTTATTGGAGTAATTTTCCACTGTGTACGTGGACCACTTCTACTTTGTGCATTCCTCGGTTGATGGACATTTTCATTGCTTCCAAGTGTTGGCTATGGTAAATATTGTTGGAGTGCAGGATTGCCAGCCTGTGACTTTTGGATTCTCATTTTCTCAGGTGATAGGCCCAGCAGTGGGTGTGATTGATTGACTGGTAGCACCGTGTTTCCCTTTTCAAAGCACCTTCTTTGTGTTTTCATTAGTGGCTCTTACCACGTCCCCCTTAGAATCGAGGGTACGCATTTGTCCACAATCGCTTCAGCATTTATTGTGTGCAGCATTTATGCTAATGGCCCTTCTGGCTGCTGTGAGCTGATAGGTTTTTGTAATCTGGGTTTGCATGTCTTTGAAAATTCGTAAAACTCATCATTTCTCTCTACCGTTTTCTTTTCTGTTAAAAATAAAGAAAACAATGGGGAGTACAATACAACTCTTGAAATTGTCTTCTTGGAAGGTGGCCCTCTTTTGAATTTTTTGGTCGATTTTCCACCCCAGAATTGTTTTAGAGAGCAGGTGTCATTTACCGAAATGCAGTTTGGCGAATATTTTGTGACCTTTAGCAATGGGTTTAAAGCTGCTGTTGTGGGAAGTGGCCTCAAGGAGGCAGCATTTCTCCATTCCCAAAGCTGGGTACTAGGGCAGCAGAGCCTTTCTGGAAGTCATGTTCCTAGGTTGTAAATTACATTGGAATGTGCATGGAGAAACCCCCATAAGTTTATGTCCCATTATGTCTTCTTGGTTTTAATTTTTTTTTTATTTGGGATAAAGCTTAGAATATTGTTTGTCCTAGGTGTACACAATCTGGTCCATTTGTACATTATATATGTGTATTCAAGTACAGATCCTCTTCCCATGTAAAATGTTACAGAGGGTTCCGCAGACCTCCCTTGCTATATGGTCGGTCTTTTCGAGATATGTATATAATATGCGTTTGTATACATATAGTAACACTAATCTTAATTTATCCATTCCCCCCACCTTTCCTTTTAAATGAGCATAGTTTGTTTTCTAAGTCTGTGAATGTCTTTCTCTGTGGAAATATGTTCATTTGTGTCAGTTATTAGATAACGCCTATAAGTGATATCATATAATATAGGTCTTTTGCTTTCTGACTTACCTCATGTTTCATGATTATCTCCAGACTCATTTGTGGTGCCTCAGAGAGCAATGGTTCATTGTTTTCCATGGCTAATATTCCATTGTGTACATGGACCACTTCTTCTTTATCCATTCACCTCTTGTTGGACATTATGATTGCTTCACTGTCTTGGCTATTGTGAATAAGGCTGCACTGCAGCTTTTGCGGCCTGTGTCTTCTCGATTCTTGTCTTCTCAGGTGAGAGGTCCAATGGTGCGCCTGCTGGATTGAATGGTACCTCCATTTTTACTTTTAAACACAGCTCCTTTCTGTTCTCATTATTGCCTGTTACCCCTTTACGTCTCACCAGCAGGTAGAGGGTACAAAGTTCTCCAAAACCCCTTCAGCATTTATCGTTTGTAGACTTTTTGCTGATGGTCAGTCGACTGGGGTAAGTTGAAACTTTTTGTAGATTAGATTGCATGGGTCTAACACTCCCTGAGGTTGAGATTTTATCCATTTCCCTTTTTTTTTAAAAAGAGCGTGAGTAAAACTTAACTCTTCATACTCTCTTCTTGAAACATTTGCCTGTTTTGAGTTTTTTCGTCCTTTCCCTACTTCAGCACAATTTTTTAGGGCAGGTGTCCTTTAAAGCCCTGAGTCCTTGTGAATGTTAAGTGACCATTAGCTGTGAGTTTAAAGCTGTTCTTGCAGGAAACGGCCACAAGGTGGCAGCCTTTCCCCGTTACCAAATTTGGTTACTAGGGAAACAGAGCCTTAATGGAAGTGGTGTTCTAGGTTGTAAATTAGAATGGAATGTGCCAGGAGAAAGCCCTTTAAGTTTATGTCCTATTACTTCTTGTTCATAGTTGTAATTTACTTTTTATTTTTTATCCCAGCAAATATGACTACAATGGTTTGTTTGTTCTAGGTGTGCAAGATGTGGTTCTTTCACACATATACATGTATCTATTCTTCCTCGCATCCTTTTCCCCCGTAGGTCATGACACAATGTTGAGTAGTCTTCCCCTGGTCTTCCGTACGTCTTTGGTGGTTATATATTTCACCTGGTTTGTATATCTCTGTTAACCCCAATATGGTAATGTATCCAATCCTCATCCCTTTCTATGGGGTGAACCATAAGTTTTTTAATGAATCTGCGATTGCCTTTCTCTGTGGAAATATCTTCATTGGTATCAATTTTTAAGTAACTCCTAAAAGTGATGTGATAGGATATGTGTCTTTTGCTTTCTCACTTACTATAGGAGGCGTGATTACGTCTGGACTCATCTATGGTGCTTGCAAATGGCATTGTTTCATTTTTTTCACTAGCGAATATTCCATCTGTACATGGAGGAGTTCTTCTTTGTCCCCCCATCTGTTGGTGGACTTTTTGGTTACTTCCATATCTTGGCTATTGGAATACTGTGCAATGCAGATTTGCCTGCCTGTGTCTTTCCAATTATCTCTTCTTAGATTATAGGTCGAGGAGTGGGCCTGCTGGATCATATGGTAGATCGATGTTTACCTTTGTAAGGCACCTCCATTCTGTTCTCATTCTTGGTCCTTTCCAATTTACGTCCCACTTGAACTTGAGGGTATGCATTTCTCCACAACGCCTTCAGCATTTATTGTTTGTAGTTTTCTTGCTGATGGTTATTCTGACAAGTGTGAGCTGATACCTCTCTGTGCTTGAATTCGAATGTGCCACATGATCCGTTGAAGTTGAGCTTTAAGGCATGTCCTGTTTATTTTTCAAGCTGTGATTACCCCTTAGTTCTTCAAAGTGTTCTCTTTAAGTATGTGTCACATTTTGAAATGTTTTGGCCATTACCTCCCTCAAGACATTTTGAGGGCAGGTTTCATTTACAGTTCTGCAGTACTTGTTCCTATGAAATGACCATTAGCACAGGCTTTAAAGCCGCTTTGGCAGGTAACTGCCAGAGGACGGCAGCCTTTCTATGTCCCCCACCCTGGTAAATAGGGAAAAGCCCTTGCGGCCTGTGGTGTTTCTCGGTTATAAATTAGAGTGGAGTGTGCCCGGACAAAAACACACAAGCTGATGTCTCCTTACTTTTGTTGGATTTTGAAATTTAATTTTTATTTTTTATTGGAGTAATTTTCCACTGTGTACGTGGACCACTTCTACTTTGTGCATTCCTCGGTTGATGGACATTCTCATTGCTTCCAAGTGTTGGCTATGGTAAATATTGTTGGAGTGCAGGATTGCTAGCCTGTGACTTTTGGATTCTCATTTTCTCAGGTGATAGGCCCAGCAGTGGTTGTGATTGATTGACTGCTAGCACCGTGTTTCCCTTTTCAAAGCACCTTCTTTGTGTTTTCATTAGTGGCTCTTACCACGTCCCCCTTAGAATCGAGGGTACGCATTTCTCCACAATCGCTTCAGCATTTATTGTGTGCAGCATTTATGCTAATGGCCCTTCTGGCTGCTGTGAGCTGATAGGTTTTTGTAATCTGGGTTTGCATGTCTTTGAAAATTCGTAAAACTCATCATTTCTCTCTACCGTTTTCTTTTCTGTTAAAAATAAAGAAAACAATGGGGAGTACAATACAACTCTTGAAATTGTCTTCTTGGAAGGTGGCCCTCTTTTGAATTTTTTGGTCGATTTTCCACCCCAGAATTGTTTTAGAGAGCAGGTGTCATTTACCGAAATGCAGTTTGGCGAATATTTTGTGACCTTTAGCAATGGGTTTAAAGCTGCTGTTGTGGGAAGTGGCCTCAAGGAGGCAGCATTTCTCCATTCCCAAAGCTGGGTACTAGGGCAGCAGAGCCTTTCTGGAAGTCATGTTCCTAGGTTGTAAATTACATTGGAATGTGCATGGAGAAACCCCCATAAGTTTATGTCTCATTATTTCTTCTTGGTTTTAATTTTTTTTTTTTTTATTTGGGATAAAGCTTAGAATATTGTTTGTCCTAGGTGTACATAATCTGGTCCATTTGTACATTATATATGTGTATTCAAGTACAGATCCTCTTCCCATGTAAAATGTTACAGAGGGTTCCGCAGACCTCCCTTGCTATATGGTCGGTCTTTTCGAGATATGTATATAATATGCGTTTGTATACATATAGTAACACTAATCTTAATTTATCCATTCCCCCCACCTTTCCTTTTAGATGAGCATAGTTTGTTTTCTAAGTCTGTGAGTGTCTTTCTCTGTGGAAATATGTTCATTTGTGTCAGTTATTAGATAACGCCTATAAGTGATATCATAGAATATAGGTCTTTTGCTTTCTGACTTACCTCATGTTTCATGATTATCTCCAGACTCATTTGTGGTGCCTCAGAGAGCAATGGTTCATTGTTTTCCATGGCTAATATTCCATTGTGTACATGGACCACTTCTTCTTTATCCATTCACCTCTTGTTGGATATTTTGATTGCTTCACTGTCTTACCTATTGTGAATAAGGCTGCACTGCAGCTTTTTCGGTCTGTGTCTTCTCGATTCTTGTCTTCTCAGGTGAGAGGTCCAATGGTGCGCCTGCTGGATTGAATGCTACCTCCATTTTTACGTTTAAACACAGCTCCTTTCTTTTCTCACTATTGGCTGTTACCCCTTTACGTCTCACCAGCAGGTAGAGGGTACACAGTTCTCTAAAACCCCTTCAGCATTTATTGTTCGTAGACTTTTTGCTGATGGTCAGTCGACTGGTGTAAGTTGAAACTTTTTGTAGATTAGATTGCATGGGTCTAACACTCCCCGAGGTTGAGCTGTTATCCATTTTCCTTTTTTTTTAAAAGAGTGTGTGTAAAACTTAACTCTTCATACTCTCTTCTTGAAACATTTGCCTGTTTTAAATTTTTTGTCCATTCCCTACTTCAGCACAATTTTTTAGGGCAGGCGTCCTTTACAGCCCTGAGCCCTTGTGAATGTTAAGTGAACATTAGCTGTGACTTTAAAGCTGCTCTTGCAGGAAACGGCCACAAGGTGGCAGCATTTCTCCTTTACCAAATTTGGTTACTAGGGAAACACAGCCTTAAGGGAAGTGGTGTTCTAGGTTGTAAATTAGAATGGAATGTGCCAGGAAAAAACCCTTTAAGGTTATGTCTCATTACTTCTTGTTCATAGTTGTAATTTACTTTTGATTTTTTATCCCAGCAAATATGACTACAATGGTTTGTTTGTTCTAGGTGTGCAAGATGTGGTTCTTTCACACATATACATGTATCTATTCTTCCTCACATCCTTTTCCCACGTACGTCATGACACAATATTGAGTAGTCTTCTCCTGGTCTTCCGTACGTCTTTGGTGGTTATATATTTCACATGGTTTGTATATCTCTGTTAACCCCAATATGGTAATGTATCCAATCCTCATCCCTTTTTATGGGGTGAACCATAAGTTTTTTAATGAATCTGCGATTGCCTTTCTCTGTGGAAATATCTTCATTGGTATCAATTTTTAAGTAACTCCTAAAAGTGATGTGATAGGATATGTGTCTTTTGCTTTCTCACTTACTACAGGAGGAGTGATTACGTCTAGACTCATCTATGGTGCTTGCAAATGGCATTGTTTCATTTTTTCCCCAACGAATATTCCATCTGTACATGGAGGAGTTCTTCTTTGTCCCCCCATCTGTTGGTGGACTTTTTGATTACTTCCATATCTTGGCTATTGTAATACTGTGCAATGCAGATTTGCCTGCCTGTGTCTTTCCAATTCTCTCTTCTTAAATTATAGGTCGAGGAGTGGGCCTGCTGGATCATATGGTAGATCGATGCTTACCTTTGTAAGGCACCTCCATTCTGTTCTCATTCGTGGCCCTTTCCAAGTTACTTCCCACTTGAAGTTGAGGGTATGCATTTCTCCACAACGCCTTCAGCATTTATTGTTTGTAGATTTCTTGCTGATGGTTATTCTGACAAGTGTGAGCTGATACCTCTCTGTGCTTGAATTCGAATGTGCCACATGATCCGTTGAAGTTGAGCTTTAAGGCATGTCCGTTTTATTTTTCAAGCTGTGATTACCCCTTAATTCTTCAAAGTGTTCTCTTTAAGTATGTGTCACATTTTGAAATGTTTTGGCCATTACCTCCCTCAAGACATTTTGAGGGCAGGTTTCATTTACAGTTCTGCAGTACTTGTTCCTATGAAATGACCATTAGCACAGGCTTTAAAGCCGCTTTGGCAGGTAACTGCCAGAGGGCGGCAGCCTTTCTATGTCCCCCACCCTGGTAACTAGGGAAAAGCCCTTGCGGCCTGTGGTGTTTCTCGGTTATAAGTTAGAGTGGAGTCTGCCCGGACAAACCCACACAAGCTGATGTCTCCTTACTTTTGTTGGATTTTGAAATTTAATTTTTATTTTTTATTGGAGTAATTTTCCACTGTGTACGTGGACCACTTCTACTTTGTGCATTCCTCGGTTGATGGACATTTTCATTGCTTCCAAGTGTTGGCTATGGTAAATATTGTTGGAGTGCAGGATTGCCAGCCTGTGACTTTTGGATTCTCATTTTCTCAGGTGATAGGCCCAGCAGTGGGTGTGATTGATTGACTGGTAGCACCGTGTTTCCCTTTTCAAAGCACCTTCTTTGTGTTTTCATTAGTGGCTCTTACCACGTCCCCCTTAGAATCGAGGGTACGCATTTGTCCACAATCGCTTCAGCATTTATTGTGTGCAGCATTTATGCTAATGGCCCTTCTGGCTGCTGTGAGCTGATAGGTTTTTGTAATCTGGGTTTGCATGTCTTTGAAAATTCGTAAAACTCATCATTTCTCTCTACCGTTTTCTTTTCTGTTAAAAATAAAGAAAACAATGGGGAGTACAATACAACTCTTGAAATTGTCTTCTTGGAAGGTGGCCCTCTTTTGAATTTTTTGGTCGATTTTCCACCCCAGAATTGTTTTAGAGAGCAGGTGTCATTTACCGAAATGCAGTTTGGCGAATATTTTGTGACCTTTAGCAATGGGTTTAAAGCTGCTGTTGTGGGAAGTGGCCTCAAGGAGGCAGCATTTCTCCATTCCCAAAGCTGGGTACTAGGGCAGCAGAGCCTTTCTGGAAGTCATGTTCCTAGGTTGTAAATTACATTGGAATGTGCATGGAGAAACCCCCATAAGTTTATGTCCCATTATGTCTTCTTGGTTTTAATTTTTTTTTTATTTGGGATAAAGCTTAGAATATTGTTTGTCCTAGGTGTACACAATCTGGTCCATTTGTACATTATATATGTGTATTCAAGTACAGATCCTCTTCCCATGTAAAATGTTACAGAGGGTTCCGCAGACCTCCCTTGCTATATGGTCGGTCTTTTCGAGATATGTATATAATATGCGTTTGTATACATATAGTAACACTAATCTTAATTTATCCATTCCCCCCACCTTTCCTTTTAAATGAGCATAGTTTGTTTTCTAAGTCTGTGAATGTCTTTCTCTGTGGAAATATGTTCATTTGTGTCAGTTATTAGATAACGCCTATAAGTGATATCATATAATATAGGTCTTTTGCTTTCTGACTTACCTCATGTTTCATGATTATCTCCAGACTCATTTGTGGTGCCTCAGAGAGCAATGGTTCATTGTTTTCCATGGCTAATATTCCATTGTGTACATGGACCACTTCTTCTTTATCCATTCACCTCTTGTTGGACATTATGATTGCTTCACTGTCTTGGCTATTGTGAATAAGGCTGCACTGCAGCTTTTGCGGCCTGTGTCTTCTCGATTCTTGTCTTCTCAGGTGAGAGGTCCAATGGTGCGCCTGCTGGATTGAATGGTACCTCCATTTTTACTTTTAAACACAGCTCCTTTCTGTTCTCATTATTGCCTGTTACCCCTTTACGTCTCACCAGCAGGTAGAGGGTACAAAGTTCTCCAAAACCCCTTCAGCATTTATCGTTTGTAGACTTTTTGCTGATGGTCAGTCGACTGGGGTAAGTTGAAACTTTTTGTAGATTAGATTGCATGGGTCTAACACTCCCTGAGGTTGAGATTTTATCCATTTCCCTTTTTTTTTAAAAAGAGCGTGAGTAAAACTTAACTCTTCATACTCTCTTCTTGAAACATTTGCCTGTTTTGAGTTTTTTCGTCCTTTCCCTACTTCAGCACAATTTTTTAGGGCAGGTGTCCTTTAAAGCCCTGAGTCCTTGTGAATGTTAAGTGACCATTAGCTGTGAGTTTAAAGCTGTTCTTGCAGGAAACGGCCACAAGGTGGCAGCCTTTCCCCGTTACCAAATTTGGTTACTAGGGAAACAGAGCCTTAATGGAAGTGGTGTTCTAGGTTGTAAATTAGAATGGAATGTGCCAGGAGAAAGCCCTTTAAGTTTATGTCCTATTACTTCTTGTTCATAGTTGTAATTTACTTTTTATTTTTTATCCCAGCAAATATGACTACAATGGTTTGTTTGTTCTAGGTGTGCAAGATGTGGTTCTTTCACACATATACATGTATCTATTCTTCCTCGCATCCTTTTCCCCCGTAGGTCATGACACAATGTTGAGTAGTCTTCCCCTGGTCTTCCGTACGTCTTTGGTGGTTATATATTTCACCTGGTTTGTATATCTCTGTTAACCCCAATATGGTAATGTATCCAATCCTCATCCCTTTCTATGGGGTGAACCATAAGTTTTTTAATGAATCTGCGATTGCCTTTCTCTGTGGAAATATCTTCATTGGTATCAATTTTTAAGTAACTCCTAAAAGTGATGTGATAGGATATGTGTCTTTTGCTTTCTCACTTACTATAGGAGGCGTGATTACGTCTGGACTCATCTATGGTGCTTGCAAATGGCATTGTTTCATTTTTTTCACTAGCGAATATTCCATCTGTACATGGAGGAGTTCTTCTTTGTCCCCCCATCTGTTGGTGGACTTTTTGGTTACTTCCATATCTTGGCTATTGGAATACTGTGCAATGCAGATTTGCCTGCCTGTGTCTTTCCAATTATCTCTTCTTAGATTATAGGTCGAGGAGTGGGCCTGCTGGATCATATGGTAGATCGATGTTTACCTTTGTAAGGCACCTCCATTCTGTTCTCATTCTTGGTCCTTTCCAATTTACGTCCCACTTGAACTTGAGGGTATGCATTTCTCCACAACGCCTTCAGCATTTATTGTTTGTAGTTTTCTTGCTGATGGTTATTCTGACAAGTGTGAGCTGATACCTCTCTGTGCTTGAATTCGAATGTGCCACATGATCCGTTGAAGTTGAGCTTTAAGGCATGTCCTGTTTATTTTTCAAGCTGTGATTACCCCTTAGTTCTTCAAAGTGTTCTCTTTAAGTATGTGTCACATTTTGAAATGTTTTGGCCATTACCTCCCTCAAGACATTTTGAGGGCAGGTTTCATTTACAGTTCTGCAGTACTTGTTCCTATGAAATGACCATTAGCACAGGCTTTAAAGCCGCTTTGGCAGGTAACTGCCAGAGGACGGCAGCCTTTCTATGTCCCCCACCCTGGTAAATAGGGAAAAGCCCTTGCGGCCTGTGGTGTTTCTCGGTTATAAATTAGAGTGGAGTGTGCCCGGACAAAAACACACAAGCTGATGTCTCCTTACTTTTGTTGGATTTTGAAATTTAATTTTTATTTTTTATTGGAGTAATTTTCCACTGTGTACGTGGACCACTTCTACTTTGTGCATTCCTCGGTTGATGGACATTCTCATTGCTTCCAAGTGTTGGCTATGGTAAATATTGTTGGAGTGCAGGATTGCTAGCCTGTGACTTTTGGATTCTCATTTTCTCAGGTGATAGGCCCAGCAGTGGTTGTGATTGATTGACTGCTAGCACCGTGTTTCCCTTTTCAAAGCACCTTCTTTGTGTTTTCATTAGTGGCTCTTACCACGTCCCCCTTAGAATCGAGGGTACGCATTTCTCCACAATCGCTTCAGCATTTATTGTGTGCAGCATTTATGCTAATGGCCCTTCTGGCTGCTGTGAGCTGATAGGTTTTTGTAATCTGGGTTTGCATGTCTTTGAAAATTCGTAAAACTCATCATTTCTCTCTACCGTTTTCTTTTCTGTTAAAAATAAAGAAAACAATGGGGAGTACAATACAACTCTTGAAATTGTCTTCTTGGAAGGTGGCCCTCTTTTGAATTTTTTGGTCGATTTTCCACCCCAGAATTGTTTTAGAGAGCAGGTGTCATTTACCGAAATGCAGTTTGGCGAATATTTTGTGACCTTTAGCAATGGGTTTAAAGCTGCTGTTGTGGGAAGTGGCCTCAAGGAGGCAGCATTTCTCCATTCCCAAAGCGGGGTACTAGGGCAGCAGAGCCTTTCTGGAAGTCATGTTCCTAGGTTGTAAATTACATTGGAATGTGCATGGAGAAACCCCCATAAGTTTATGTCCCATTATGTCTTCTTGGTTTTAATTTTTTTTTTATTTGGGATAAAGCTTAGAATATTGTTTGTCCTAGGTGTACACAATCTGGTCCATTTGTACATTATATATGTGTATTCAAGTACAGATCCTCTTCCCATGTAAAATGTTACAGAGGGTTCCGCAGACCTCCCTTGCTATATGGTCGGTCTTTTCGAGATATGTATATAATATGCGTTTGTATACATATAGTAACACTAATCTTAATTTATCCATTCCCCCCACCTTTCCTTTTAAATGAGCATAGTTTGTTTTCTAAGTCTGTGAATGTCTTTCTCTGTGGAAATATGTTCATTTGTGTCAGTTATTAGATAACGCCTATAAGTGATATCATAGAATATAGGTCTTTTGCTTTCTGACTTACCTCATGTTTCATGATTATCTCCAGACTCATTTGTGGTGCCTCAGAGAGCAATGGTTCATTGTTTTCCATGGCTAATATTCCATTGTGTACATGGACCACTTCTTCTTTATCCATTCACCTCTTGTTGGACATTTTGATTGCTTCACTGTCTTGGCTATTGTGAATAAGGCTGCACTGCAGCTTTTGCGGCCTGTGTCTTCTCGATTCTTGTCTTCTCAGGTGAGAGGTCCAATGGTGCGCCTGCTGGATTGAATGGTACCTCCATTTTTACTTTTAAACACAGCTCCTTTCTGTTCTCATTATTGCCTGTTACCCCTTTACGTCTCACCAGCAGGTAGAGGGTACAAAGTTCTCCAAAACCCCTTCAGCATTTATCGTTTGTAGACTTTTTGCTGATGGTCAGTCGACTGGGGTAAGTTGAAACTTTTTGTAGATTAGATTGCATGGGTCTAACACTCCCTGAGGTTGAGATTTTATCCATTTCCCTTTTTTTTTAAAAAGAGCGTGAGTAAAACTTAACTCTTCATACTCTCTTCTTGAAACATTTGCCTGTTTTGAGTTTTTTCGTCCTTTCCCTACTTCAGCACAATTTTTTAGGGCAGGTGTCCTTTAAAGCCCTGAGTCCTTGTGAATGTTAAGTGACCATTAGCTGTGAGTTTAAAGCTGTTCTTGCAGGAAACGGCCACAAGGTGGCAGCCTTTCCCCGTTACCAAATTTGGTTACTAGGGAAACAGAGCCTTAATGGAAGTGGTGTTCTAGGTTGTAAATTAGAATGGAATGTGCCAGGAGAAAGCCCTTTAAGTTTATGTCCTATTACTTCTTGTTCATAGTTGTAATTTACTTTTTATTTTTTATCCCAGCAAATATGACTACAATGGTTTGTTTGTTCTAGGTGTGCAAGATGTGGTTCTTTCACACATATACATGTATCTATTCTTCCTCGCATCCTTTTCCCCCGTAGGTCATGACACAATGTTGAGTAGTCTTCCCCTGGTCTTCCGTACGTCTTTGGTGGTTATATATTTCACCTGGTTTGTATATCTCTGTTAACCCCAATATGGTAATGTATCCAATCCTCATCCCTTTCTATGGGGTGAACCATAAGTTTTTTAATGAATCTGCGATTGCCTTTCTCTGTGGAAATATCTTCATTGGTATCAATTTTTAAGTAACTCCTAAAAGTGATGTGATAGGATATGTGTCTTTTGCTTTCTCACTTACTATAGGAGGCGTGATTACGTCTGGACTCATCTATGGTGCTTGCAAATGGCATTGTTTCATTTTTTTCACTAGCGAATATTCCATCTGTACATGGAGGAGTTCTTCTTTGTCCCCCCATCTGTTGGTGGACTTTTTGGTTACTTCCATATCTTGGCTATTGGAATACTGTGCAATGCAGATTTGCCTGCCTGTGTCTTTCCAATTATCTCTTCTTAGATTATAGGTCGAGGAGTGGGCCTGCTGGATCATATGGTAGATCGATGTTTACCTTTGTAAGGCACCTCCATTCTGTTCTCATTCTTGGTCCTTTCCAATTTACGTCCCACTTGAACTTGAGGGTATGCATTTCTCCACAACGCCTTCAGCATTTATTGTTTGTAGTTTTCTTGCTGATGGTTATTCTGACAAGTGTGAGCTGATACCTCTCTGTGCTTGAATTCGAATGTGCCACATGATCCGTTGAAGTTGAGCTTTAAGGCATGTCCTGTTTATTTTTCAAGCTGTGATTACCCCTTAGTTCTTCAAAGTGTTCTCTTTAAGTATGTGTCACATTTTGAAATGTTTTGGCCATTACCTCCCTCAAGACATTTTGAGGGCAGGTTTCATTTACAGTTCTGCAGTACTTGTTCCTATGAAATGACCATTAGCACAGGCTTTAAAGCCGCTTTGGCAGGTAACTGCCAGAGGACGGCAGCCTTTCTATGTCCCCCACCCTGGTAAATAGGGAAAAGCCCTTGCGGCCTGTGGTGTTTCTCGGTTATAAATTAGAGTGGAGTGTGCCCGGACAAAAACACACAAGCTGATGTCTCCTTACTTTTGTTGGATTTTGAAATTTAATTTTTATTTTTTATTGGAGTAATTTTCCACTGTGTACGTGGACCACTTCTACTTTGTGCATTCCTCGGTTGATGGACATTCTCATTGCTTCCAAGTGTTGGCTATGGTAAATATTGTTGGAGTGCAGGATTGCTAGCCTGTGACTTTTGGATTCTCATTTTCTCAGGTGATAGGCCCAGCAGTGGTTGTGATTGATTGACTGCTAGCACCGTGTTTCCCTTTTCAAAGCACCTTCTTTGTGTTTTCATTAGTGGCTCTTACCACGTCCCCCTTAGAATCGAGGGTACGCATTTCTCCACAATCGCTTCAGCATTTATTGTGTGCAGCATTTATGCTAATGGCCCTTCTGGCTGCTGTGAGCTGATAGGTTTTTGTAATCTGGGTTTGCATGTCTTTGAAAATTCGTAAAACTCATCATTTCTCTCTACCGTTTTCTTTTCTGTTAAAAATAAAGAAAACAATGGGGAGTACAATACAACTCTTGAAATTGTCTTCTTGGAAGGTGGCCCTCTTTTGAATTTTTTGGTCGATTTTCCACCCCAGAATTGTTTTAGAGAGCAGGTGTCATTTACCGAAATGCAGTTTGGCGAATATTTTGTGACCTTTAGCAATGGGTTTAAAGCTGCTGTTGTGGGAAGTGGCCTCAAGGAGGCAGCATTTCTCCATTCCCAAAGCGGGGTACTAGGGCAGCAGAGCCTTTCTGGAAGTCATGTTCCTAGGTTGTAAATTACATTGGAATGTGCATGGAGAAACCCCCATAAGTTTATGTCCCATTATGTCTTCTTGGTTTTAATTTTTTTTTTATTTGGGATAAAGCTTAGAATATTGTTTGTCCTAGGTGTACACAATCTGGTCCATTTGTACATTATATATGTGTATTCAAGTACAGATCCTCTTCCCATGTAAAATGTTACAGAGGGTTCCGCAGACCTCCCTTGCTATATGGTCGGTCTTTTCGAGATATGTATATAATATGCGTTTGTATACATATAGTAACACTAATCTTAATTTATCCATTCCCCCCACCTTTCCTTTTAAATGAGCATAGTTTGTTTTCTAAGTCTGTGAATGTCTTTCTCTGTGGAAATATGTTCATTTGTGTCAGTTATTAGATAACGCCTATAAGTGATATCATAGAATATAGGTCTTTTGCTTTCTGACTTACCTCATGTTTCATGATTATCTCCAGACTCATTTGTGGTGCCTCAGAGAGCAATGGTTCATTGTTTTCCATGGCTAATATTCCATTGTGTACATGGACCACTTCTTCTTTATCCATTCACCTCTTGTTGGACATTTTGATTGCTTCACTGTCTTGGCTATTGTGAATAAGGCTGCACTGCAGCTTTTGCGGCCTGTGTCTTCTCGATTCTTGTCTTCTCAGGTGAGAGGTCCAATGGTGCGCCTGCTGGATTGAATGGTACCTCCATTTTTACTTTTAAACACAGCTCCTTTCTGTTCTCATTATTGCCTGTTACCCCTTTACGTCTCACCAGCAGGTAGAGGGTACAAAGTTCTCCAAAACCCCTTCAGCATTTATCGTTTGTAGACTTTTTGCTGATGGTCAGTCGACTGGGGTAAGTTGAAACTTTTTGTAGATTAGATTGCATGGGTCTAACACTCCCTGAGGTTGAGATTTTATCCATTTCCCTTTTTTTTTAAAAAGAGCGTGAGTAAAACTTAACTCTTCATACTCTCTTCTTGAAACATTTGCCTGTTTTGAGTTTTTTCGTCCTTTCCCTACTTCAGCACAATTTTTTAGGGCAGGTGTCCTTTAAAGCCCTGAGTCCTTGTGAATGTTAAGTGACCATTAGCTGTGAGTTTAAAGCTGTTCTTGCAGGAAACGGCCACAAGGTGGCAGCCTTTCCCCGTTACCAAATTTGGTTACTAGGGAAACAGAGCCTTAATGGAAGTGGTGTTCTAGGTTGTAAATTAGAATGGAATGTGCCAGGAGAAAGCCCTTTAAGTTTATGTCCTATTACTTCTTGTTCATAGTTGTAATTTACTTTTTATTTTTTATCCCAGCAAATATGACTACAATGGTTTGTTTGTTCTAGGTGTGCAAGATGTGGTTCTTTCACACATATACATGTATCTATTCTTCCTCGCATCCTTTTCCCCCGTAGGTCATGACACAATGTTGAGTAGTCTTCCCCTGGTCTTCCGTACGTCTTTGGTGGTTATATATTTCACCTGGTTTGTATATCTCTGTTAACCCCAATATGGTAATGTATCCAATCCTCATCCCTTTCTATGGGGTGAACCATAAGTTTTTTAATGAATCTGCGATTGCCTTTCTCTGTGGAAATATCTTCATTGGTATCAATTTTTAAGTAACTCCTAAAAGTGATGTGATAGGATATGTGTCTTTTGCTTTCTCACTTACTATAGGAGGCGTGATTACGTCTGGACTCATCTATGGTGCTTGCAAATGGCATTGTTTCATTTTTTTCACTAGCGAATATTCCATCTGTACATGGAGGAGTTCTTCTTTGTCCCCCCATCTGTTGGTGGACTTTTTGGTTACTTCCATATCTTGGCTATTGGAATACTGTGCAATGCAGATTTGCCTGCCTGTGTCTTTCCAATTATCTCTTCTTAGATTATAGGTCGAGGAGTGGGCCTGCTGGATCATATGGTAGATCGATGTTTACCTTTGTAAGGCACCTCCATTCTGTTCTCATTCTTGGTCCTTTCCAATTTACGTCCCACTTGAACTTGAGGGTATGCATTTCTCCACAACGCCTTCAGCATTTATTGTTTGTAGTTTTCTTGCTGATGGTTATTCTGACAAGTGTGAGCTGATACCTCTCTGTGCTTGAATTCGAATGGGCCACATGATCCGTTGAAGTTGAGCTTTAAGGCATGTCCTGTTTATTTTTCAAGCTGTGATTACCCCTTAGTTCTTCAAAGTGTTCTCTTTAAGTATGTGTCACATTTTGAAATGTTTTGGCCATTACCTCCCTCAAGACATTTTGAGGGCAGGTTTCATTTACAGTTCTGCAGTACTTGTTCCTATGAAATGACCATTAGCACAGGCTTTAAAGCCGCTTTGGCAGGTAACTTCCAGAGGACGGCAGCCTTTCTATGTCCCACACCCTGGTAACTAGGGAAAAGCCCTTGCGGCCTGTGGTGTTTCTCGGTTATAAATTAGAGTGGAGTGTGCCCGGACAAACCCACACAAGCTGATGTCTCCTTACTTTTGTTGGATTTTGAAATTTAATTTTTATTTTTTATTGGAGTAATTTTCCACTGTGTACGTGGACCACTTCTACTTTGTGCATTCCTCGGTTGATGGACATTCTCATTGCTTCCAAGTGTTGGCTATGGTAAATATTGTTGGAGTGCAGGATTGCTAGCCTGTGACTTTTGGATTCTCATTTTCTCAGGTGATAGGCCCAGCAGTGGGTGTGATTGATTGACTGCTAGCACCGTGTTTCCCTTTTCAAAGCACCTTCTTTGTGTTTTCATTAGTGGCTCTTACCACGTCCCCCTTAGAATGGAGGGTGCGCATTTGTCCACAATCGCTTCAGCATTTATTGTGTGCAGCATTTATGCTAATGGCCCTTCTGGCTGCTGTGAGCTGATAGGTTTTTGTAATCTGGGTTTGCATGTCTTTGAAAATTCGTAAAACTCATCATTTCTCTCTACCGTTTTCTTTTCTGTTAAAAATAAAGAAAACAATTGGGAGTACAATACAACTCTTGAAATTGTCTTCTTGGAAGGTGGTCCTCTTTTGAATTTTTTGGTCGATTTTCCACCCCAGAATTGTTTTAGAGAGCAGGTGTCATTTACCGAAATGCAGTTTGGAGAATATTTTGTGACCTTTAGCAATGGGTTTAAAGCTGCTGTTGTGGGAAGTGGCCTCAAGGAGGCAGCATTTCTCCATTCCCAAAGCGGGGTACTAGGGCAGCAGTGCCTTTCTGGAAGTCATGTTCCTAGGTTGTAAATTACATTGGAATGTGCATGGAGAAACCCCCATAAGTTTATGTCTCATTATTTCTTCTTGGTTTTAATTTTTTTTTTATTTGGGATAAAGCTTAGAATATTGTTTGTCCTAGGTGTACACAATCTGGTCCATTTGTACATTATATATGTGTATTCAAGTACAGATCCTCTTCCCATGTAAAATGTTACAGAGGGTTCGGCAGACCTCCCTTGCTATATGGTCGGTCTTTTCGAGATATGTATATAATATGCGTTTGTATACATATAGTAACACTAATCTTAATTTATCCATTCCCCCCACCTTTCCTTTTAGATGAGCATAGTTTGTTTTCTAAGTCTGTGAGTGTCTTTCTCTGTGGAAATATGTTCATTTGTGTCAGTTATTAGATAACGCCTATAAGTGATATCATAGAATATAGGTCTTTTGCTTTCTGACTTACCTCATGTTTCATGATTATCTCCAGACTCATTTGTGGTGCCTCAGAGAGCAATGGTTCATTGTTTTCCATGGCTAATATTCCATTGTGTACATGGACCACTTCTTCTTTATCCATTCACCTCTTGTTGGACATTTTGATTGCTTCACTGTCTTGGCTATTGTGAATAAGGCTGCACTGCAGCTTTTGCGGCCTGTGTCTTCTCGATTCTTGTCTTCTCAGGTGAGAGGTCCAATGGTGCGCCTGCTGGATTGAATGGTACCTCCATTTTTACTTTTAAACACAGCTCCTTTCTGTTCTCATTATTGCCTGTTACCCCTTTACGTCTCACCAGCAGGTAGAGGGTACAAAGTTCTCCAAAACCCCTTCAGCATTTATCGTTTGTAGACTTTTTGCTGATGGTCAGTCGACTGGGGTAAGTTGAAACTTTTTGTAGATTAGATTGCATGGGTCTAACACTCCCTGAGGTTGAGATTTTATCCATTTCCCTTTTTTTTAAAAAAGAGCGTGAGTAAAACTTAACTCTTCATACTCTCTTCTTGAAACATTTGCCTGTTTTGAGTTTTTTCGTCCTTTCCCTACTTCAGCACAATTTTTTACGGCAGGTGTCCTTTAAAGCCCTGAGTCCTTGTGAATGTTAAGTGACCATTAGCTGTGAGTTTAAAGCTGTTCTTGCAGGAAACAGCCACAAGGTGGCAGCCTTTCCCCGTTACCAAATTTGGTTACTAGGGAAACAGAGCCTTAATGGAAGTGGTGTTCTAGGTTGTAAATTAGAATGGAATGTGCCAGGAGAAAGCCCTTTAAGTTTATGTCCTATTACTTCTTGTTCATAGTTGTAATTTACTTTTTATTTTTTATCCCAGCAAATATGACTACAATGGTTTGTTTGTTCTAGGTGTGCAAGATGTGGTTCTTTCACACATATACATGTATCTATTCTTCCTCGCATCCTTTTCCCCCGTAGGTCATGACACAATGTTGAGTAGTCTTCCCCTGGTCTTCCGTACGTCTTTGGTGGTTATATATTTCACCTGGTTTGTATATCTCTGTTAACCCCAATATGGTAATGTATCCAATCCTCATCCCTTTCTATGGGGTGAACCATAAGTTTTTTAATGAATCTGCGATTGCCTTTCTCTGTGGAAATATCTTCATTGGTATCAATTTTTAAGTAACTCCTAAAAGTGATGTGATAGGATATGTGTCTTTTGCTTTCTCACTTACTATAGGAGGCGTGATTACGTCTGGACTCATCTATGGTGCTTGCAAATGGCATTGTTTCATTTTTTTCACTAGCGAATATTCCATCTGTACATGGAGGAGTTCTTCTTTGTCCCCCCATCTGTTGGTGGACTTTTTGGTTACTTCCATATCTTGGCTATTGGAATACTGTGCAATGCAGATTTGCCTGCCTGTGTCTTTCCAATTATCTCTTCTTAGATTATAGGTCGAGGAGTGGGCCTGCTGGATCATATGGTAGATCGATGTTTACCTTTGTAAGGCACCTCCATTCTGTTCTCATTCTTGGTCCTTTCCAATTTACGTCCCACTTGAACTTGAGGGTATGCATTTCTCCACAACGCCTTCAGCATTTATTGTTTGTAGTTTTCTTGCTGATGGTTATTCTGACAAGTGTGAGCTGATACCTCTCTGTGCTTGAATTCGAATGGGCCACATGATCCGTTGAAGTTGAGCTTTAAGGCATGTCCTGTTTATTTTTCAAGCTGTGATTACCCCTTAGTTCTTCAAAGTGTTCTCTTTAAGTATGTGTCACATTTTGAAATGTTTTGGCCATTACCTCCCTCAAGACATTTTGAGGGCAGGTTTCATTTACAGTTCTGCAGTACTTGTTCCTATGAAATGACCATTAGCACAGGCTTTAAAGCTGCTTTGGCAGGTAACTTCCAGAGGACGGCAGCCTTTCTATGTCCCCCACCCTGGTAACTAGGGAAAAGCCCTTGCGGCCTGTGGTGTTTCTCGGTTATAAATTAGAGTGGAGTGTGCCCGGACAAACCCACACAAGCTGATGTCTCCTTACTTTTGTTGGATTTTGAAATTTAATTTTTATTTTTTATTGGAGTAATTTTCCACTGTGTACGTGGACCACTTCTACTTTGTGCATTCCTCGGTTGATGGACATTCTCATTGCTTCCAAGTGTTGGCTATGGTAAATATTGTTGGAGTGCAGGATTGCTAGCCTGTGACTTTTGGATTCTCATTTTCTCAGGTGATAGGCCCAGCAGTGGGTGTGATTGATTGACTGATAGCACCGTGTTTCCCTTTTCAAAGCACCTTCTTTGTGTTTTCATTAGTGGCTCTTACCACGTCCCCCTTAGAATGGAGGGTGCGCATTTGTCCACAATCGCTTCAGCATTTATTGTGTGCAGCATTTATGCTAATGGCCCTTCTGGCTGCTGTGAGCTGATAGGTTTTTGTAATCTGGGTTTGCATGTCTTTGAAAATTCGTAAAACTCATCATTTCTCTCTACCGTTTTCTTTTCTGTTAAAAATAAAGAAAACAATTGGGAGTACAATACAACTCTTGAAATTGTCTTCTTGGAAGGTGGCCCTCTTTTGAATTTTTTGGTCGATTTTCCACCCCAGAATTGTTTTAGAGAGCAGGTGTCATTTACCGAAATGCAGTTTGGCGAATATTTTGTGACCTTTAGCAATGGGTTTAAAGCTGCTGTTGTGGGAAGTGGCCTCAAGGAGGCAGCATTTCTCCATTCCCAAAGCGGGGTACTAGGGCAGCAGTGCCTTTCTGGAAGTCATGTTCCTAGGTTGTAAATTACATTGGAATGTGCATGGAGAAACCCCCATAAGTTTATGTCTCATTATTTCTTCTTGGTTTTAATTTTTTTTTTATTTGGGATAAAGCTTAGAATATTGTTTGTCCTAGGTGTACACAATCTGGTCCATTTGTACATTATATATGTGTATTCAAGTACAGATCCTCTTCCCATGTAAAATGTTACAGAGGGTTCCGCAGACCTCCCTTGCTATATGGTCGGTCTTTTCGAGATATGTATATAATATGCGTTTGTATACATATAGTAACACTAATCTTAATTTATCCATTCCCCCCACCTTTCCTTTTAGATGAGCATAGTTTGTTTTCTAAGTCTGTGAGTGTCTTTCTCTGTGGAAATATGTTCATTTGTGTCAGTTATTAGATAACGCCTATAAGTGATATCATAGAATATAGGTCTTTTGCTTTCTGACTTACCTCATGTTTCATGATTATCTCCAGACTCATTTGTGGTGCCTCAGAGAGCAATGGTTCATTGTTTTCCATGGCTAATATTCCATTGTGTACATGGACCACTTCTTCTTTATCCATTCACCTCTTGTTGGATATTTTGATTGCTTCACTGTCTTACCTATTGTGAATAAGGCTGCACTGCAACTTTTTCGGTCTGTGTCTTCTCGATTCTTGTCTTCTCAGGTGAGAGGTCCAATGGTGCGCCTGCTGGATTGAATGGTACCTCCATTTTTACTTTTAAACACAGCTCCTTTCTGTTCTCATTATTGCCTGTTACCCCTTTACGTCTCACCAGCAGGTAGAGGGTACAAAGTTCTCTAAAACCCCTTCAGCATTTATCGTTTGTAGACATTTTGCTGATGGTCAGTCGACTGGTGTAAGTTGAAACTTTTTGTAGATTAGATTGCATGGGTCTAACACTCCCTGAGGTTGAGATTTTATCCATTTCCCTTTTTTTTTAAAAAGAGCGTGAGTAAAACTTAACTCTTCATACTCTCTTCTTGAAACATTTGCCTGTTTTGAGTTTTTTCGTCCTTTCCCTACTTCAGCACAATTTTTTAGGGCAGGTGTCCTTTAAAGCCCTGAGTCCTTGTGAATGTTAAGTGACCATTAGCTGTGAGTTTAAAGCTGTTCTTGCAGGAAACGGCCACAAGGTGGCAGCCTTTCCCCGTTACCAAATTTGGTTACTAGGGAAACAGAGCCTTAATGGAAGTGGTGTTCTAGGTTGTAAATTAGAATGGAATGTGCCAGGAGAAAGCCCTTTAAGTTTATGTCCTATTACTTCTTGTTCATAGTTGTAATTTACTTTTTATTTTTTATCCCAGCAAATATGACTACAATGGTTTGTTTGTTCTAGGTGTGCAAGATGTGGTTCTTTCACACATATACATGTATCTATTCTTCCTCGCATCCTTTTCCCACGTAGGTCATGACACAATGTTGAGTAGTCTTCCCCTGGTCTTCCGTACGTCTTTGGTGGTTATATATTTCACCTGGTTTGTATATCTCTGTTAACCCCAATATGGTAATGTATCCAATCCTCATCCCTTTCTATGGGGTGAACCATAAGTTTTTTAATGAATCTGCGATTGCCTTTCTCTGTGGAAATATCTTCATTGGTATCAATTTTTAAGTAACTCCTAAAAGTGATGTGATAGGATATGTGTCTTTTGCTTTCTCACTTACTATAGGAGGCGTGATTACGTCTGGACTCATCTATGGTGCTTGCAAATGGCATTGTTTCATTTTTTTCACTAGCGAATATTCCATCTGTACATGGAGGAGTTCTTCTTTGTCCCCCCATCTGTTGGTGGACTTTTTGGTTACTTCCATATCTTGGCTATTGGAATACTATGCAATGCAGATTTGCCTGCCTGTGTCTTTCCAATTATCTCTTCTTAGATTATAGGCCGAGGAGTGGGCCTGCTGGATCATAAGGTAGATCGATGTTTACCTTTGTAAGGCACCTCCATTCTGTTCTCATTCTTGGCCCTTTCCAACTTACGTCCCACTTGAACTTGAGGGTATGCATTTCTCCACAAGGCCTTCAGCATTTATTGTTTGTAGTTTTCTTGCTGATGGTTATTCTGACAAGTGTGAGCTGATACCTCTCTGTGCTTGAATTCGAATGTGCCACATGATCCGTTGAAGTTGAGCTTTAAGGCATGTCCTTTTTATTTTTCAAGCTGTGATTACCCCTTAGTTCTTCAAAGTGTTCTCTTTAAGTATGTGTGACATTTTGAAATGTTTTGGCCATTACCTCCCTCAAGACATTTTGAGGGCAGGTTTCATTTACAGTTCTGCAGTACTTGTTCCTATGAAATGACCATTAGCACAGGCTTTAAAGCCGCTTTGGCCGGTAACTGCCAGAGGACGGCAGCCTTTCTATGTCCCCCACCCTGGTAACTAGGGAAAAGCCCTTGCGGCCTGTGGTGTTTCTCGGTTATAAATTAGAGTGGAGTGTGCCCGGACAAACCCACACAAGCTGATGTCTCCTTACTTTTGTTGGATTTTGAAATTTAATTTTTATTTTTTATTGGAGTAATTTTCCACTGTGTACGTGGACCACTTCTACTTTGTGCATTCCTCGGTTGATGGACATTTTCATTGCTTCCAAGTGTTGGCTATGGTAAATATTGTTGGAGTGCAGGATTGCTAGCCTGTGACTTTTGGATTCTCATTTTCTCAGGTGATAGGCCCAGCAGTGGGTGTGATTGATTGACTGCTAGCACCGTGTTTCCCTTTTCAAAGCACCTTCTTTGTGTTTTCATTAGTGGCTCTTACCACGTCCCCCATAGAATGGAGGGTGCGCATTTGTCCACAATCGCTTCAGCATTTATTGTGTGCAGCATTTATGCTAATGGCCCTTCTGGCTGCTGTGAGCTGATAGGTTTTTGTAATCTGGGTTTGCATGTCTTTGAAAATTCGTAAAACTCATCATTTCTCTCTACCGTTTTCTTTTCTGTTAAAAATAAAGAAAACAATTGGGAGTACAATACAACTCTTGAAATTGTCTTCTTGGAAGGTGGCCCTCTTTTGAATTTTTTGGTCGATTTTCCACCCCAGAATTGTTTTAGAGAGCAGGTGTCATTTACCGAAATGCAGTTTGGCGAATATTTTGTGACCTTTAGCAATGGGTTTAAAGCTGCTGTTGTGGGAAGTGGCCTCAAGGAGGCAGCATTTCTCCATTCCCAAAGCGGGGTACTAGGGCAGCAGTGCCTTTCTGGAAGTCATGTTCCTAGGTTGTAAATTACATTGGAATGTGCATGGAGAAACCCCCATAAGTTTATGTCTCATTATTTCTTCTTGGTTTTAATTTTTTTTTTATTTGGGATAAAGCTTAGAATATTGTTTGTCCTAGGTGTACACAATCTGGTCCATTTGTACATTATATATGTGTATTCAAGTACAGATCCTCTTCCCATGTAAAATGTTACAGAGGGTTCCGCAGACCTCCCTTGCTATATGGTCGGTCTTTTCGAGATATGTATATAATATGCGTTTGTATACATATAGTAACACTAATCTTAATTTATCCATTCCCCCCACCTTTCCTTTTAGATGAGCATAGTTTGTTTTCTAAGTCTGTGAGTGTCTTTCTCTGTGGAAATATGTTCATTTGTGTCAGTTATTAGATAACGCCTATAAGTGATATCATAGAATATAGGTCTTTTGCTTTCTGACTTACCTCATGTTTCATGATTATCTCCAGACTCATTTGTGGTGCCTCAGAGAGCAATGGTTCATTGTTTTCCATGGCTAATATTCCATTGTGTACATGGACCACTTCTTCTTTATCCATTCACCTCTTGTTGGATATTTTGATTGCTTCACTGTCTTACCTATTGTGAATAAGGCTGCACTGCAACTTTTTCGGTCTGTGTCTTCTCGATTCTTGTCTTCTCAGGTGAGAGGTCCAATGGTGCGCCTGCTGGATTGAATGGTACCTCCATTTTTACTTTTAAACACAGCTCCTTTCTGTTCTCATTATTGCCTGTTACCCCTTTACGTCTCACCAGCAGGTAGAGGGTACAAAGTTCTCTAAAACCCCTTCAGCATTTATCGTTTGTAGACATTTTGCTGATGGTCAGTCGACTGGTGTAAGTTGAAACTTTTTGTAGATTAGATTGCATGGGTCTAACACTCCCTGAGGTTGAGATTTTATCCATTTCCCTTTTTTTTTAAAAAGAGCGTGAGTAAAACTTAACTCTTCAAACTCTCTTCTTGAAACATTTGCCTGTTTTGAGTTTTTTCGTCCTTTCCCTACTTCAGCACAATTTTTTAGGGCAGGTGTCCTTTAAAGCCCTGAGTCCTTGTGAATGTTAAGTGACCATTAGCTGTGAGTTTAAAGCTGTTCTTGCAGGAAACGGCCACAAGGTGGCAGCCTTTCCCCGTTACCAAATTTGGTTACTAGGGAAACAGAGCCTTAATGGAAGTGGTGTTCTAGGTTGTAAATTAGAATGGAATGTGCCAGGAGAAAGCCCTTTAAGTTTATGTCCTATTACTTCTTGTTCATAGTTGTAATTTACTTTTTATTTTTTATCCCAGCAAATATGACTACAATGGTTTGTTTGTTCTAGGTGTGCAAGATGTGGTTCTTTCACACATATACATGTATCTATTCTTCCTCGCATCCTTTTCCCACGTAGGTCATGACACAATGTTGAGTAGTCTTCCCCTGGTCTTCCATACGTCTTTGGTGGTTATATATTTCACCTGGTTTGTATATCTCTGTTAACCCCAATATGGTAATGTATCCAATCCTCATCCCTTTCTATGGGGTGAACCATAAGTTTTTTAATGAATCTGCGATTGCCTTTCTCTGTGGAAATATCTTCATTGGTATCAATTTTTAAGTAACTCCTAAAAGTGATGTGATAGGATATGTGTCTTTTGCTTTCTCACTTACTATAGGAGGCGTGATTACGTCTGGACTCATCTATGGTGCTTGCAAATGGCATTGTTTCATTTTTTTCACTAGCGAATATTCCATCTGTACATGGAGGAGTTCTTCTTTGTCCCCCCATCTGTTGGTGGACTTTTTGGTTACTTCCATATCTTGGCTATTGGAATACTGTGCAATGCAGATTTGCCTGCCTGTGTCTTTCCAATTATCTCTTCTTAGATTATAGGTCGAGGAGTGGGCCTGCTGGATCATATGGTAGATCGATGTTTACCTTTGTAAGGCACCTCCATTCTGTTCTCATTCTTGGCCCTTTCCAACTTACGTCCCACTTGAACTTGAGGGTATGCATTTCTCCACAACGCCTTCAGCATTTATTGTTTGTAGTTTTCTTGCTGATGGTTATTCTGACAAGTGTGAGCTGATACCTCTCTGTGCTTGAATTCGAATGTGCCACATGATCCGTTGAAGTTGAGCTTTAAGGCATGTCCTTTTTATTTTAAAAGCTGTGATTACCCCTTAGTTCTTCAAAGTGTTCTCTTTAAGTATGTGTCACATTTTGAAATGTTTTGGCCATTACCTCCCTCAAGACATTTTGAGGGCAGGTTTCATTTACAGTTCTGCAGTACTTGTTCCTATGAAATGACCATTAGCACAGGCTTTAAAGCCGCTTTGGCAGGTAACTTCCAGAGGACGGCAGCCTTTCTATGTCCCCCACCCTGGTAACTAGGGAAAAGCCCTTGCGGCCTGTGGTGTTTCTCGGTTATAAATTAGAGTGGAGTGTGCCCGGACAAACCCACACAAGCTGATGTCTCCTTACTTTTGTTGGATTTTGAAATTTAATTTTTATTTTTTATTGGAGTAATTTTCCACTGTGTACGTGGACCACTTCTACTTTGTGCATTCCTCGGTTGATGGACATTCTCATTGCTTCCAAGTGTTGGCTATGGTAAATATTGTTGGAGTGCAGGATTGCCAGCCTGTGACTTTTGGATTCTCATTTTCTCAGGTGATAGGCCCAGCAGTGGGTGTGATTGATTGACTGCTAGCACCGTGTTTCCCTTTTCAAAGCACCTTCTTTGTGTTTTCATTAGTGGCTCTTACCACGTCCCCCTTAGAATGGAGGGTACGCATTTCTCCACAATCGCTTCAGCATTTATTGTGTGCAGCATTTATGCTAATGGCCCTTCTGTCTGCTGTGAGCTGATAGGTTTTTGTAATCTGGGTTTGCATGTCTTTGAAAATTCGTAAAACTCATCATTTCTCTCTACCGTTTTCTTTTCTGTTAAAAATAAAGAAAACAATGGGGAGTACAATACAACTCTTGAAATTGTCTTCTTGGAAGGTGGCCCTCTTTTGAATTTTTTGGTCGATTTTCCACCCCAGAATTGTTTTAGAGAGCAGGTGTCATTTACCGAAATGCAGTTTGGCGAATATTTTGTGACCTTTAGCAATGGGTTTAAAGCTGCTGTTGTGGGAAGTGGCCTCAAGGAGGCAGCATTTCTCCATTCCCAAAGCGGGGTACTAGGGCAGCAGAGCCTTTCTGGAAGTCATGTTCCTAGGTTGTAAATTACATTGGAATGTGCATGGAGAAACCCCCATAAGTTTATGTCTCATTATGTCTTCTTGGTTTTAATTTTTTTTTTATTTGGGATAAAGCTTAGAATATTGTTTGTCCTAGGTGTACACAATCTGGTCCATTTGTACATTATATATGTGTATTCAAGTACAGATCCTCTTCCCATGTAAAATGTTACAGAGGGTTCCGCAGACCTCCCTTGCTATATGGTCGGTCTTTTCGAGATATGTATATAATATGCGTTTGTATACATATAGTAACACTAATCTTAATTTATCCATTCCCCCCACCTTTCCTTTTAGATGAGCATAGTTTGTTTTCTAAGTCTGTGAATGTCTTTCTCTGTGGAAATATGTTCATTTGTGTCAGTTATTAGATAACGCCTATAAGTGATATCATAGAATATAGGTCTTTTGCTTTCTGACTTACCTCATGTTTCATGATTATCTCCAGACTCATTTGTGGTGCCTCAGAGAGCAATGGTTCATTGTTTTCCATGGCTAATATTCCATTGTGTACATGGACCACTTCTTCTTTATCCATTCACCTCTTGTTGGACATTTTGATTGCTTCACTGTCTTGGCTATTGTGAATAAGGCTGCACTGCAGCTTTTGCGGCCTGTGTCTTCTCGATTCTTGTCTTCTCAGGTGAGAGGTCCAATGGTGCGCCTGCTGGATTGAATGGTACCTCCATTTTTACTTTTAAACACAGCTCCTTTCTGTTCTCATTATTGCCTGTTACCCCTTTACGTCTCACCAGCAGGTAGAGGGTACAAAGTTCTCCAAAACCCCTTCAGCATTTATCGTTTGTAGACTTTTTGCTGATGGTCAGTCGACTGGGGTAAGTTGAAACTTTTTGTAGATTAGATTGCATGGGTCTAACACTCCCTGAGGTTGAGATTTTATCCATTTCCCTTTTTTTTTAAAAAGAGCGTGAGTAAAACTTAACTCTTCAGACTCTCTTCTTGAAACATTTGCCTGTTTTGAGTTTTTTCGTCCTTTCCCTACTTCAGCACAATTTTTTAGGGCAGGTGTCCTTTAAAGCCCTGAGTCCTTGTGAATGTTAAGTGACCATTAGCTGTGAGTTTAAAGCTGTTCTTGCAGGAAACGGCCACAAGGTGGCAGCCTTTCCCCGTTACCAAATTTGGTTACTAGGGAAACAGAGCCTTAATGGAAGTGGTGTTCTAGGTTGTAAATTAGAATGGAATGTGCCAGGAGAAAGCCCTTTAAGTTTATGTCCTATTACTTCTTGTTCATAGTTGTAATTTACTTTTTAATTTTTATCCCAGCAAATATGACTACAATGGTTTGTTTGTTCTAGGTGTGCAAGATGTGGTTCTTTCACACATATACATGTATCTATTCTTCCTCGCATCCTTTTCCCACGTAGGTCATGACACAATGTTGAGTAGTCTTCCCCTGGTCTTCCGTACGTCTTTGGTGGTTATATATTTCACCTGGTTTGTATATCTCTGTTAACCCCAATATGGTAATGTATCCAATCCTCATCCCTTTCTATGGGGTGAACCATAAGTTTTTTAATGAATCTGCGATTGCCTTTCTCTGTGGAAATATCTTCATTGGTATCAATTTTTAAGTAACTCCTAAAAGTGATGTGATAGGATATGTGTCTTTTGCTTTCTCACTTACTATAGGAGGCGTGATTACGTCTGGACTCATCTATGGTGCTTGCAAATGGCATTGTTTCATTTTTTTCACTAGCGAATATTCCATCTGTACATGGAGGAGTTCTTCTTTGTCCCCCCATCTGTTGGTGGACTTTTTGGTTACTTCCATATCTTGGCTATTGGAATACTGTGCAATGCAGATTTGCCTGCCTGTGTCTTTCCAATTATCTCTTCTTAGATTATAGGTCGAGGAGTGGGCCTGCTGGATCATATGGTAGATCGATGTTTACCTTTGTAAGGCACCTCCATTCTGTTCTCATTCTTGGCCCTTTCCAATTTACGTCCCACTTGAACTTGAGGGTATGCATTTCTCCACAACGCCTTCAGCATTTATTGTTTGTAGTTTTCTTGCTGATGGTTATTCTGACAAGTGTGAGCTGATACCTCTCTGTGCTTGAATTCGAATGTGCCACATGATCCGTTGAAGTTGAGCTTTAAGGCATGTCCTGTTTATTTTTCAAGCTGTGATTACCCCTTAGTTCTTCAAAGTGTTCTCTTTAAGTATGTGTGACATTTTGAAATGTTTTGGCCATTACCTCCCTCAAGACATTTTGAGGGCAGGTTTCATTTACAGTTCTGCAGTACTTGTTCCTATGAAATGACCATTAGCACAGGCTTTAAAGCCGCTTTGGCCGGTAACTGCCAGAGGACGGCAGCCTTTCTATGTCCCCCACCCTGGTAACTAGGGAAAAGCCCTTGCGGCCTGTGGTGTTTCTCGGTTATAAATTAGAGTGGAGTGTGCCCGGACAAACCCACACAAGCTGATGTCTCCTTACTTTTGTTGGATTTTGAAATTTAATTTTTATTTTTTATTGGAGTAATTTTCCACTGTGTACGTGGACCACTTCTACTTTGTGCATTCCTCGGTTGATGGACATTCTCATTGCTTCCAAGTGTTGGCTATGGTAAATATTGTTGGAGTGCAGGATTGCTAGCCTGTGACTTTTGGATTCTCATTTTCTCAGGTGATAGGCCCAGCAGTGGGTGTGATTGATTGACTGATAGCACCGTGTTTCCCTTTTCAAAGCACCTTCTTTGTGTTTTCATTAGTGGCTCTTACCACGTCCCCCTTAGAATGGAGGGTGCGCATTTGTCCACAATCGCTTCAGCATTTATTGTGTGCAGCATTTATGCTAATGGCCCTTCTGTCTGCTGTGAGCTGATAGGTTTTTGTAATCTGGGTTTGCATGTCTTTGAAAATTCGTAAAACTCATCATTTCTCTCTACCGTTTTCTTTTCTGTTAAAAATAAAGAAAACAATGGGGAGTACAATACAACTCTTGAAATTGTCTTCTTGGAAGGTGGCCCTCTTTTGAATTTTTTGGTCGATTTTCCACCCCAGAATTGTTTTAGAGAGCAGGTGTCATTTACCGAAATGCAGTTTGGCGAATATTTTGTGACCTTTAGCAATGGGTTTAAAGCTGCTGTTGTGGGAAGTGGCCTCAAGGAGGCAGCATTTCTCCATTCCCAAAGCGGGGTACTAGGGCAGCAGTGCCTTTCTGGAAGTCATGTTCCTAGGTTGTAAATTACATTGGAATGTGCATGGAGAAACCCCCATAAGTTTATGTCTCATTATTTCTTCTTGGTTTTAATTTTTTTTTTATTTGGGATAAAGCTTAGAATATTGTTTGTCCTAGGTGTACACAATCTGGTCCATTTGTACATTATATATGTGTATTCAAGTACAGATCCTCTTCCCATGTAAAATGTTACAGAGGGTTCCGCAGACCTCCCTTGCTATATGGTCGGTCTTTTCGAGATATGTATATAATATGCGTTTGTATACATATAGTAACACTAATCTTAATTTATCCATTCCCCCCACCTTTCCTTTTAGATGAGCATAGTTTGTTTTCTAAGTCTGTGAGTGTCTTTCTCTGTGGAAATATGTTCATTTGTGTCAGTTATTAGATAACGCCTATAAGTGATATCATAGAATATAGGTCTTTTGCTTTCTGACTTACCTCATGTTTCATGATTATCTCCAGACTCATTTGTGGTGCCTCAGAGAGCAATGGTTCATTGTTTTCCATGGCTAATATTCCATTGTGTACATGGACCACTTCTTCTTTATCCATTCACCTCTTGTTGGATATTTTGATTGCTTCACTGTCTTACCTATTGTGAATAAGGCTGCACTGCAGCTTTTTCGGTCTGTGTCTTCTCGATTCTTGTCTTCTCAGGTGAGAGGTCCAATGGTGCGCCTGCTGGATTGAATGGTACCTCCATTTTTACTTTTAAACACAGCTCCTTTCTGTTCTCATTATTGCCTGTTACCCCTTTACGTCTCACCAGCAGGTAGAGGGTACAAAGTTCTCTAAAACCCCTTCAGCATTTATCGTTTGTAGACATTTTGCTGATGGTCAGTCGACTGGGGTAAGTTGAAACTTTTTGTAGATTAGATTGCATGGGTCTAACACTCCCTGAGGTTGAGATTTTATCCATTTCCCTTTTTTTTTAAAAAGAGCGTGAGTAAAACTTAACTCTTCATACTCTCTTCTTGAAACATTTGCCTGTTTTGAGTTTTTTCGTCCTTTCCCTACTTCAGCACAATTTTTTAGGGCAGGTGTCCTTTAAAGCCCTGAGTCCTTGTGAATGTTAAGTGACCATTAGCTGTGAGTTTAAAGCTGTTCTTGAAGGAAACGGCCACAAGGTGGCAGCCTTTCCCCGTTACCAAATTTGGTTACTAGGGAAACAGAGCCTTAATGGAAGTGGTGTTCTAGGTTGTAAATTAGAATGGAATGTGCCAGGAGAAAGCCCTTTAAGTTTATGTCCTATTACTTCTTGTTCATAGTTGTAATTTACTTTTTATTTTTTATCCCAGCAAATATGACTACAATGGTTTGTTTGTTCTAGGTGTGCAAGATGTGGTTCTTTCACACATATACATGTATCTATTCTTCCTCGCATCCTTTTCCCACGTAGGTCATGACACAATGTTGAGTAGTCTTCCCCTGGTCTTCCGTACGTCTTTGGTGGTTATATATTTCACCTGGTTTGTATATCTCTGTTAACCCCAATATGGTAATGTATCCAATCCTCATCCCTTTCTATGGGGTGAACCATAAGTTTTTTAATGAATCTGCGATTGCCTTTCTCTGTGGAAATATCTTCATTGGTATCAATTTTTAAGTAACTCCTAAAAGTGATGTGATAGGATATGTGTCTTTTGCTTTCTCACTTACTATAGGAGGCGTGATTACGTCTGGACTCATCTATGGTGCTTGCAAATGGCATTGTTTCATTTTTTTCACTAGCGAATATTCCATCTGTACATGGAGGAGTTCTTCTTTGTCCCCCCATCTGTTGGTGGACTTTTTGGTTACTTCCATATCTTGGCTATTGGAATACTGTGCAATGCAGATTTGCCTGCCTGTGTCTTTCCAATTATCTCTTCTTACATTATAGGTCGAGGAGTGGGCCTGCTGGATCATATGGTAGATCGATGTTTACCTTTGTAAGGCACCTCCATTCTGTTCTCATTCTTGGTCCTTTCCAATTTACGTCCCACTTGAACTTGAGGGTATGCATTTCTCCACAACGCCTTCAGCATTTATTGTTTGTAGTTTTCTTGCTGATGGTTATTCTGACAAGTGTGAGCTGATACCTCTCTGTGCTTGAATTCGAATGTGCCACATGATCCGTTGAAGTTGAGCTTTAAGGCATGTCCTGTTTATTTTTCAAGCTGTGATTACCCCTTAGTTCTTCAAAGTGTTCTCTTTAAGTATGTGTGACATTTTGAAATGTTTTGGCCATTACCTCCCTCAAGACATTTTGAGGGCAGGTTTCATTTACAGTTCTGCAGTACTTGTTCCTATGAAATGACCATTAGCACAGGCTTTAAAGCCGCTTTGGCAGGTAACTGCCAGAGGACGGCAGCCTTTCTATGTCCCCCACCCTGGTAAATAGGGAAAAGCCCTTGCGGCCTGTGGTGTTTCTCGGTTATAAATTAGAGTGGAGTGTGCCCGGACAAACCCACACAAGCTGATGTCTCCTTACTTTTGTTGGATTTTGAAATTTAATTTTTATTTTTTATTGGAGTAATTTTCCACTGTGTACGTGGACCACTTCTACTTTGTGCATTCCTCGGTTGATGGACATTCTCATTGCTTCCAAGTGTTGGCTATGGTAAATATTGTTGGAGTGCAGGATTGCTAGCCTGTGACTTTTGGATTCTCATTTTCTCAGGTGATAGGCCCAGCAGTGGGTGTGATTGATTGACTGCTAGCACCGTGTTTCCCTTTTCAAAGCACCTTCTTTGTGTTTTCATTAGTGGCTCTTACCACGTCCCCCTTAGAATGGAGGGTGCGCATTTGTCCACAATCGCTTCAGCATTTATTGTGTGCAGCATTTATGCTAATGGCCCTTCTGGCTGCTGTGAGCTGATAGGTTTTTGTAATCTGGGTTTGCATGTCTTTGAAAATTCGTAAAACTCATCATTTCTCTCTACCGTTTTCTTTTCTGTTAAAAATAAAGAAAACAATGGGGAGTACAATACAACTCTTGAAATTGTCTTCTTGGAAGGTGGCCCTCTTTTGAATTTTTTGGTCGATTTTCCACCCCAGAATTGTTTTAGAGAGCAGGTGTCATTTACCGAAATGCAGTTTGGCGAATATTTTGTGACCTTTAGCAATGGGTTTAAAGCTGCTGTTGTGGGAAGTGGCCTCAAGGAGGCAGCATTTCTCCATTCCCAAAGCGGGGTACTAGGGCAGCAGTGCCTTTCTGGAAGTCATGTTCCTAGGTTGTAAATTACATTGGAATGTGCATGGAGAAACCCCCATAAGTTTATGTCTCATTATTTCTTCTTGGTTTTAATTTTTTTTTTATTTGGGATAAAGCTTAGAATATTGTTTGTCCTAGGTGTACACAATCTGGTCCATTTGTACATTATATATGTGTATTCAAGTACAGATCCTCTTCCCATGTAAAATGTTACAGAGGGTTCCGCAGACCTCCCTTGCTATATGGTCGGTCTTTTCGAGATATGTATATAATATGCGTTTGTATACATATAGTAACACTAATCTTAATTTATCCATTCCCCCCACCTTTCCTTTTAGATGAGCATAGTTTGTTTTCTAAGTCTGTGAGTGTCTTTCTCTGTGGAAATATGTTCATTTGTGTCAGTTATTAGATAACGCCTATAAGTGATATCATAGAATATAGGTCTTTTGCTTTCTGACTTACCTCATGTTTCATGATTATCTCCAGACTCATTTGTGGTGCCTCAGAGAGCAATGGTTCATTGTTTTCCATGGCTAATATTCCATTGTGTACATGGACCACTTCTTCTTTATCCATTCACCTCTTGTTGGATATTTTGATTGCTTCACTGTCTTACCTATTGTGAATAAGGCTGCACTGCAGCTTTTTCGGTCTGTGTCTTCTCGATTCTTGTCTTCTCAGGTGAGAGGTCCAATGGTGCGCCTGCTGGATTGAATGGTACCTCCATTTTTACTTTTAAACACAGCTCCTTTCTGTTCTCATTATTGCCTGTTACCCCTTTACGTCTCACCAGCAGGTAGAGGGTACAAAGTTCTCTAAAACCCCTTCAGCATTTATCGTTTGTAGACATTTTGCTGATGGTCAGTCGACTGGGGTAAGTTGAAACTTTTTGTAGATTAGATTGCATGGGTCTAACACTCCCTGAGGTTGAGATTTTATCCATTTCCCTTTTTTTTTAAAAAGAGCGTGAGTAAAACTTAACTCTTCATACTCTCTTCTTGAAACATTTGCCTGTTTTGAGTTTTTTCGTCCTTTCCCTACTTCAGCACAATTTTTTAGGGCAGGTGTCCTTTAAAGCCCTGAGTCCTTGTGAATGTTAAGTGACCATTAGCTGTGAGTTTAAAGCTGTTCTTGAAGGAAACGGCCACAAGGTGGCAGCCTTTCCCCGTTACCAAATTTGGTTACTAGGGAAACAGAGCCTTAATGGAAGTGGTGTTCTAGGTTGTAAATTAGAATGGAATGTGCCAGGAGAAAGCCCTTTAAGTTTATGTCCTATTACTTCTTGTTCATAGTTGTAATTTACTTTTTATTTTTTATCCCAGCAAATATGACTACAATGGTTTGTTTGTTCTAGGTGTGCAAGATGTGGTTCTTTCACACATATACATGTATCTATTCTTCCTCGCATCCTTTTCCCACGTAGGTCATGACACAATGTTGAGTAGTCTTCCCCTGGTCTTCCGTACGTCTTTGGTGGTTATATATTTCACCTGGTTTGTATATCTCTGTTAACCCCAATATGGTAATGTATCCAATCCTCATCCCTTTCTATGGGGTGAACCATAAGTTTTTTAATGAATCTGCGATTGCCTTTCTCTGTGGAAATATCTTCATTGGTATCAATTTTTAAGTAACTCCTAAAAGTGATGTGATAGGATATGTGTCTTTTGCTTTCTCACTTACTATAGGAGGCGTGATTACGTCTGGACTCATCTATGGTGCTTGCAAATGGCATTGTTTCATTTTTTTCACTAGCGAATATTCCATCTGTACATGGAGGAGTTCTTCTTTGTCCCCCCATCTGTTGGTGGACTTTTTGGTTACTTCCATATCTTGGCTATTGGAATACTGTGCAATGCAGATTTGCCTGCCTGTGTCTTTCCAATTATCTCTTCTTACATTATAGGTCGAGGAGTGGGCCTGCTGGATCATATGGTAGATCGATGTTTACCTTTGTAAGGCACCTCCATTCTGTTCTCATTCTTGGTCCTTTCCAATTTACGTCCCACTTGAACTTGAGGGTATGCATTTCTCCACAACGCCTTCAGCATTTATTGTTTGTAGTTTTCTTGCTGATGGTTATTCTGACAAGTGTGAGCTGATACCTCTCTGTGCTTGAATTCGAATGTGCCACATGATCCGTTGAAGTTGAGCTTTAAGGCATGTCCTGTTTATTTTTCAAGCTGTGATTACCCCTTAGTTCTTCAAAGTGTTCTCTTTAAGTATGTGTGACATTTTGAAATGTTTTGGCCATTACCTCCCTCAAGACATTTTGAGGGCAGGTTTCATTTACAGTTCTGCAGTACTTGTTCCTATGAAATGACCATTAGCACAGGCTTTAAAGCCGCTTTGGCAGGTAACTGCCAGAGGACGGCAGCCTTTCTATGTCCCCCACCCTGGTAAATAGGGAAAAGCCCTTGCGGCCTGTGGTGTTTCTCGGTTATAAATTAGAGTGGAGTGTGCCCGGACAAACCCACACAAGCTGATGTCTCCTTACTTTTGTTGGATTTTGAAATTTAATTTTTATTTTTTATTGGAGTAATTTTCCACTGTGTACGTGGACCACTTCTACTTTGTGCATTCCTCGGTTGATGGACATTCTCATTGCTTCCAAGTGTTGGCTATGGTAAATATTGTTGGAGTGCAGGATTGCTAGCCTGTGACTTTTGGATTCTCATTTTCTCAGGTGATAGGCCCAGCAGTGGGTGTGATTGATTGACTGCTAGCACCGTGTTTCCCTTTTCAAAGCACCTTCTTTGTGTTTTCATTAGTGGCTCTTACCACGTCCCCCTTAGAATGGAGGGTGCGCATTTGTCCACAATCGCTTCAGCATTTATTGTGTGAAGCATTTATGCTAATGGCCCTTCTGGCTGCTGTGAGCTGATAGGTTTTTGTAATCTGGGTTTGCATGTCTTTGAAAATTCGTAAAACTCATCATTTCTCTCTACCGTTTTCTTTTCTGTTAAAAATAAAGAAAACAATGGGGAGTACAATACAACTCTTGAAATTGTCTTCTTGGAAGGTGGCCCTCTTTTGAATTTTTTGGTCGATTTTCCACCCCAGAATTGTTTTAGAGAGCAGGTGTCATTTACCGAAATGCAGTTTGGAGAATATTTTGTGACCTTTAGCAATGGGTTTAAAGCTGCTGTTGTGGGAAGTGGCCTCAAGGAGGCAGCATTTCTCCATTCCCAAAGCGGGGTACTAGGGCAGCAGTGCCTTTCTGGAAGTCATGTTCCTAGGTTGTAAATTACATTGGAATGTGCATGGAGAAACCCCCATAAGTTTATGTCTCATTATTTCTTCTTGGTTTTAATTTTTTTTTTATTTGGGATAAAGCTTAGAATATTGTTTGTCCTAGGTGTACACAATCTGGTCCATTTGTACATTATATATGTGTATTCAAGTACAGATCCTCTTCCCATGTAAAATGTTACAGAGGGTTCCGCAGACCTCCCTTGCTATATGGTCGGTCTTTTCGAGATATGTATATAATATGCGTTTGTATACATATAGTAACACTAATCTTAATTTATCCATTCCCCCCACCTTTCCTTTTAGATGAGCATAGTTTGTTTTCTAAGTCTGTGAGTGTCTTTCTCTGTGGAAATATGTTCATTTGTGTCAGTTATTAGATAACGCCTATAAGTGATATCATAGAATATAGGTCTTTTGCTTTCTGACTTACCTCATGTTTCATGATTATCTCCAGACTCATTTGTGGTGCCTCAGAGAGCAATGGTTCATTGTTTTCCATGGCTAATATTCCATTGTGTACATGGACCACTTCTTCTTTATCCATTCACCTCTTGTTGGATATTTTGATTGCTTCACTGTCTTACCTATTGTGAATAAGGCTGCACTGCAACTTTTTCGGTCTGTGTCTTCTCGATACTTTTCTTCTCAGGTGAGAGGTCCAATGGTGCGCCTGCTGGATTGAATGGTACCTCCATTTTTACTTTTAAACACAGCTCCTTTCTGTTCTCATTATTGCCTGTTACCCCTTTACGTCTCACCAGCAGGTAGAGGGTACAAAGTTCTCTAAAACCCCTTCAGCATTTATCGTTTGTAGACATTTTGCTGATGGTCAGTCGACTGGTGTAAGTTGAAACTTTTTGTAGATTAGATTGCATGGGTCTAACACTCCCTGAGGTTGAGATTTTATCCATTTCCCTTTTTTTTTAAAAAGAGCGTGAGTAAAACTTAACTCTTCATACTCTCTTCTTGAAACATTTGCCTGTTTTGAGTTTTTTCGTCCTTTCCCTACTTCAGCACAATTTTTTAGGGCAGGCGTCCTTTACAGCCCTGAGCCCTTGTGAATGTTAAGTGAACATTAGCTGTGACTTTAAAGCTGCTCTTGCAGGAAACGGCCACAAGGTGGCAGCATTTCTCCTTTACCAAATTTGGTTACTAGGGAAACACAGCCTTAAGGGAAGTGGTGTTCTAGGTTGTAAATTAGAATGGAATGTGCCAGGAGAAAGCCCTTTAAGTTTATGTCCTATTACTTCTTGTTCATAGTTGTAATTTACTTTTTATTTTTTATCCCAGCAAATATGACTACAATGGTTTGTTTGTTCTAGGTGTGCAAGATGTGGTTCTTTCACACATATACATGTATCTATTCTTCCTCGCATCCTTTTCCCCCGTAGGTCATGACACAATGTTGAGTAGTCTTCCCCTGGTCTTCCGTACGTCTTTGGTGGTTATATATTTCACCTGGTTTGTATATCTCTGTTAACCCCAATATGGTAATGTATCCAATCCTCATCCCTTTCTATGGGGTGAACCATAAGTTTTTTAATGAATCTGCGATTGCCTTTCTCTGTGGAAATATCTTCATTGGTATCAATTTTTAAGTAACTCCTAAAAGTGATGTGATAGGATATGTGTCTTTTGCTTTCTCACTTACTATAGGAGGCGTGATTACGTCTAGACTCATCTATGGTGCTTGCAAATGGCATTGTTTCATTTTTTCCCCAACGAATATTCCATCTGTACATGGAGGAGTTCTTCTTTGTCCCCCCATCTGTTGGTGGACTTTTTGATTACTTCCATATCTTGGCTATTGTAATACTGTGCAATGCAGATTTGCCTGCCTGTGTCTTTCCAATTCTCTCTTCTTAAATTATAGGTCGAGGAGTGGGCCTGCTGGATCATATGGTAGATCGATGCTTACCTTTGTAAGGCACCTCCATTCTGTTCTCATTCGTGGCCCTTTCCAAGTTACTTCCCACTTGAAGTTGAGGGTATGCATTTCTCCACAACGCCTTCAGCATTTATTGTTTGTAGTTTTCTTGCTGATGGTTATTCTGACAAGTGTGAGCTGATACCTCTCTGTGCTTTAATTCGAATGTGCCACATGATCCGTTGAAGTTGAGCTTTAAGGCATGTCCGTTTTATTTTTCAAGCTGTGATTACCCCTTAATTCTTCAAAGTGTTCTCTTTAAGTATGTGTCACATTTTGAAATGTTTTGGCCATTACCTCCCTCAAGACATTTTGAGGGCAGGTTTCATTTACAGTTCTGCAGTACTTGTTCCTATGAAATGACCATTAGCACAGGCTTTAAAGCCGCTTTGGCAGGTAACTGCCAGAGGGCGGCAGCCTTTCTATGTCCCCCACCCTGGTAACTAGGGAAAAGCCCTTGCGGCCTGTGGTGTTTCTCGGTTATAAGTTAGAGTGGAGTCTGCCCGGACAAACCCACACAAGCTGATGTCTCCTTACTTTTGTTGGATTTTGAAATTTAATTTTTATTTTTTATTGGAGTAATTTTCCACTGTGTACGTGGACCACTTCTACTTTGTGCATTCCTCGGTTGATGGACATTCTCATTGCTTCCAAGTGTTGGCTATGGTAAATATTGTTGGAGTGCAGGATTGCCAGCCTGTGACTTTTGGATTCTCATTTTCTCAGGTGATAGGCCCAGCAGTGGGTGTGATTGATTGACTGGTAGCACCGTGTTTCCCTTTTCAAAGCACCTTCTTTGTGTTTTCATTAGTGGCTCTTACCACGTCCCCCTTAGAATCGAGGGTACGCATTTGTCCACAATCGCTTCAGCATTTATTGTGTGCAGCATTTATGCTAATGGCCCTTCTGGCTGCTGTGAGCTGATAGGTTTTTGTAATCTGGGTTTGCATGTCTTTGAAAATTCGTAAAACTCATCATTTCTCTCTACCGTTTTCTTTTCTGTTAAAAATAAAGAAAACAATGGGGAGTACAATACAACTCTTGAAATTGTCTTCTTGGAAGGTGGCCCTCTTTTGAATTTTTTGGTCGATTTTCCACCCCAGAATTGTTTTAGAGAGCAGGTGTCATTTACCGAAATGCAGTTTGGCGAATATTTTGTGACCTTTAGCAATGGGTTTAAAGCTGCTGTTGTGGGAAGTGGCCTCAAGGAGGCAGCATTTCTCCATTCCCAAAGCTGGGTACTAGGGCAGCAGAGCCTTTCTGGAAGTCATGTTCCTAGGTTGTAAATTACATTGGAATGTGCATGGAGAAACCCCCATAAGTTTATGTCCCATTATGTCTTCTTGGTTTTAATTTTTTTTTTATTTGGGATAAAGCTTAGAATATTGTTTGTCCTAGGTGTACACAATCTGGTCCATTTGTACATTATATATGTGTATTCAAGTACAGATCCTCTTCCCATGTAAAATGTTACAGAGGGTTCCGCAGACCTCCCTTGCTATATGGTCGGTCTTTTCGAGATATGTATATAATATGCGTTTGTATACATATAGTAACACTAATCTTAATTTATCCATTCCCCCCACCTTTCCTTTTAGATGAGCATAGTTTGTTTTCTAAGTCTGTGAATGTCTTTCTCTGTGGAAATATGTTCATTTGTGTCAGTTATTAGATAACGCCTATAAGTGATATCATAGAATATAGGTCTTTTGCTTTCTGACTTACCTCATGTTTCATGATTATCTCCAGACTCATTTGTGGTGCCTCAGAGAGCAATGGTTCATTGTTTTCCATGGCTAATATTCCATTGTGTACATGGACCACTTCTTCTTTATCCATTCACCTCTTGTTGGACATTTTGATTGCTTCACTGTCTTGGCTATTGTGAATAAGGCTGCACTGCAGCTTTTGCGGCCTGTGTCTTCTCGATTCTTGTCTTCTCAGGTGAGAGGTCCAATGGTGCGCCTGCTGGATTGAATGGTACCTCCATTTTTACTTTTAAACACAGCTCCTTTCTGTTCTCATTATTGCCTGTTACCCCTTTACGTCTCACCAGCAGGTAGAGGGTACAAAGTTCTCCAAAACCCCTTCAGCATTTATCGTTTGTAGACTTTTTGCTGATGGTCAGTCGACTGGGGTAAGTTGAAACTTTTTGTAGATTAGATTGCATGTGTCTAACACTCCCTGAGGTTGAGATTTTATCCATTTCCCTTTTTTTTTAAAAAGAGCGTGAGTAAAACTTAACTCTTCATACTCTCTTCTTGAAACATTTGCCTGTTTTGAGTTTTTTCGTCCTTTCCCTACTTCAGCACAATTTTTTAGGGCAGGTGTCCTTTAAAGCCCTGAGTCCTTGTGAATGTTAAGTGACCATTAGCTGTGAGTTTAAAGCTGTTCTTGCAGGAAACGGCCACAAGGTGGCAGCCTTTCCCCGTTACCAAATTTGGTTACTAGGGAAACAGAGCCTTAATGGAAGTGGTGTTCTAGGTTGTAAATTAGAATGGAATGTGCCAGGAGTAAGCCCTTTAAGTTTATGTCCTATTACTTCTTGTTCATAGTTGTAATTTACTTTTTATTTTTTATCCCAGCAAATATGACTACAATGGTTTGTTTGTTCTAGGTGTGCAAGATGTGGTTCTTTCACACATATACATGTATCTATTCTTCCTCGCATCCTTTTCCCACGTAGGTCATGACACAATGTTGAGTAGTCTTCCCCTGGTCTTCCGTACGTCTTTGGTGGTTATATATTTCACCTGGTTTGTATATCTCTGTTAACCCCAATATGGTAATGTATCCAATCCTCATCCCTTTCTATGGGGTGAACCATAAGTTTTTTAATGAATCTGCGATTGCCTTTCTCTGTGGAAATATCTTCATTGGTATCAATTTTTAACTAACTCCTAAAAGTGATGTGATAGGATATGTGTCTTTTGCTTTCTCACTTACTATAGGAGGCGTGATTACGTCTGGACTCATCTATGGTGCTTGCAAATGGCATTGTTTCATTTTTTTCACTAGCGAATATTCCATCTGTACATGGAGGAGTTCTTCTTTGTCCCCCCATCTGTTGGTGGACTTTTTGGTTACTTCCATATCTTGGCTATTGGAATACTGTGCAATGCAGATTTGCCTGCCTGTGTCTTTCCAATTATCTCTTCTTAGATTATAGGTCGAGGAGTGGGCCTGCTGGATCATATGGTAGATCGATGTTTACCTTTGTAAGGCACCTCCATTCTGTTCTCATTCTTGGTCCTTTCCAATTTACGTCCCACTTGAACTTGAGGGTATGCATTTCTCCACAACGCCTTCAGCATTTATTGTTTGTAGTTTTCTTGCTGATGGTTATTCTGACAAGTGTGAGCTGATACCTCTCTGTGCTTGAATTCGAATGTGCCACATGATCCGTTGAAGTTGAGCTTTAAGGCATGTCCTGTTTATTTTTCAAGCTGTGATTACCCCTTAGTTCTTCAAAGTGTTCTCTTTAAGTATGTGTGACATTTTGAAATGTTTTGGCCATTACCTCCCTCAAGACATTTTGAGGGCAGGTTTCATTTACAGTTCTGCAGTACTTGTTCCTATGAAATGACCATTAGCACAGGCTTTAAAGCCGCTTTGGCAGGTAACTGCCAGAGGACGGCAGCCTTTCTATGTCCCCCACCCTGGTAAATAGGGAAAAGCCCTTGCGGCCTGTGGTGTTTCTCGGTTATAAATTAGAGTGGAGTGTGCCCGGACAAAAACACACAAGCTGATGTCTCCTTACTTTTGTTGGATTTTGAAATTTAATTTTTATTTTTTATTGGAGTAATTTTCCACTGTGTACGTGGACCACTTCTACTTTGTGCATTCCTCGGTTGATGGACATTCTCATTGCTTCCAAGTGTTGGCTATGGTAAATATTGTTGGAGTGCAGGATTGCTAGCCTGTGACTTTTGGATTCTCATTTTCTCAGGTGATAGGCCCAGCAGTGGTTGTGATTGATTGACTGCTAGCACCGTGTTTCCCTTTTCAAAGCACCTTCTTTGTGTTTTCATTAGTGGCTCTTACCACGTCCCCCTTAGAATCGAGGGTACGCATTTCTCCACAATCGCTTCAGCATTTATTGTGTGCAGCATTTATGCTAATGGCCCTTCTGGCTGCTGTGAGCTGATAGGTTTTTGTAATCTGGGTTTGCATGTCTTTGAAAATTCGTAAAACTCATCATTTCTCTCTACCGTTTTCTTTTCTGTTAAAAATAAAGAAAACAATGGGGAGTACAATACAACTCTTGAAATTGTCTTCTTGGAAGGTGGCCCTCTTTTGAATTTTTTGGTCGATTTTCCACCCCAGAATTGTTTTAGAGAGCAGGTGTCATTTACCGAAATGCAGTTTGGCGAATATTTTGTGACCTTTAGCAATGGGTTTAAAGCTGCTGTTGTGGGAAGTGGCCTCAAGGAGGCAGCATTTCTCCATTCCCAAAGCGGGGTACTAGGGCAGCAGAGCCTTTCTGGAAGTCATGTTCCTAGGTTGTAAATTACATTGGAATGTGCATGGAGAAACCCCCATAAGTTTATGTCCCATTATGTCTTCTTGGTTTTAATTTTTTTTTTTATTTGGGATAAAGCTTAGAATATTGTTTGTCCTAGGTGTACACAATCTGGTCCATTTGTACATTATATATGTGTATTCAAGTACAGATCCTCTTCCCATGTAAAATGTTACAGAGGGTTCCGCAGACCTCCCTTGCTATATGGTCGGTCTTTTCGAGATATGTATATAATATGCGTTTGTATACATATAGTAACACTAATCTTAATTTATCCATTCCCCCCACCTTTCCTTTTAAATGAGCATAGTTTGTTTTCTAAGTCTGTGAATGTCTTTCTCTGTGGAAATATGTTCATTTGTGTCAGTTATTAGATAACGCCTATAAGTGATATCATAGAATATAGGTCTTTTGCTTTCTGACTTACCTCATGTTTCATGATTATCTCCAGACTCATTTGTGGTGCCTCAGAGAGCAATGGTTCATTGTTTTCCATGGCTAATATTCCATTGTGTACATGGACCACTTCTTCTTTATCCATTCACCTCTTGTTGGACATTTTGATTGCTTCACTGTCTTGGCTATTGTGAATAAGGCTGCACTGCAGCTTTTGCGGCCTGTGTCTTCTCGATTCTTGTCTTCTCAGGTGAGAGGTCCAATGGTGCGCCTGCTGGATTGAATGGTACCTCCATTTTTACTTTTAAACACAGCTCCTTTCTGTTCTCATTATTGCCTGTTACCCCTTTACGTCTCACCAGCAGGTAGAGGGTACAAAGTTCTCCAAAACCCCTTCAGCATTTATCGTTTGTAGACTTTTTGCTGATGGTCAGTCGACTGGGGTAAGTTGAAACTTTTTGTAGATTAGATTGCATGGGTCTAACACTCCCTGAGGTTGAGATTTTATCCATTTCCCTTTTTTTTTAAAAAGAGCGTGAGTAAAACTTAACTCTTCATACTCTCTTCTTGAAACATTTGCCTGTTTTGAGTTTTTTCGTCCTTTCCCTACTTCAGCACAATTTTTTAGGGCAGGTGTCCTTTAAAGCCCTGAGTCCTTGTGAATGTTAAGTGACCATTAGCTGTGAGTTTAAAGCTGTTCTTGCAGGAAACGGCCACAAGGTGGCAGCCTTTCCCCGTTACCAAATTTGGTTACTAGGGAAACAGAGCCTTAATGGAAGTGGTGTTCTAGGTTGTAAATTAGAATGGAATGTGCCAGGAGAAAGCCCTTTAAGTTTATGTCCTATTACTTCTTGTTCATAGTTGTAATTTACTTTTTATTTTTTATCCCAGCAAATATGACTACAATGGTTTGTTTGTTCTAGGTGTGCAAGATGTGGTTCTTTCACACATATACATGTATCTATTCTTCCTCGCATCCTTTTCCCACGTAGGTCATGACACAATGTTGAGTAGTCTTCCCCTGGTCTTCCGTACGTCTTTGGTGGTTATATATTTCACCTGGTTTGTATATCTCTGTTAACCCCAATATGGTAATGTATCCAATCCTCATCCCTTTCTATGGGGTGAACCATAAGTTTTTTAATGAATCTGCGATTGCCTTTCTCTGTGGAAATATCTTCATTGGTATCAATTTTTAACTAACTCCTAAAAGTGATGTGATAGGATATGTGTCTTTTGCTTTCTCACTTACTATAGGAGGCGTGATTACGTCTGGACTCATCTATGGTGCTTGCAAATGGCATTGTTTCATTTTTTTCACTAGCGAATATTCCATCTGTACATGGAGGAGTTCTTCTTTGTCCCCCCATCTGTTGGTGGACTTTTTGGTTACTTCCATATCTTGGCTATTGGAATACTGTGCAATGCAGATTTGCCTGCCTGTGTCTTTCCAATTATCTCTTCTTAGATTATAGGTCGAGGAGTGGGCCTGCTGGATCATATGGTAGATCGATGTTTACCTTTGTAAGGCACCTCCATTCTGTTCTCATTCTTGGTCCTTTCCAATTTACGTCCCACTTGAACTTGAGGGTATGCATTTCTCCACAACGCCTTCAGCATTTATTGTTTGTAGTTTTCTTGCTGATGGTTATTCTGACAAGTGTGAGCTGATACCTCTCTGTGCTTGAATTCGAATGTGCCACATGATCCGTTGAAGTTGAGCTTTAAGGCATGTCCTGTTTATTTTTCAAGCTGTGATTACCCCTTAGTTCTTCAAAGTGTTCTCTTTAAGTATGTGTGACATTTTGAAATGTTTTGGCCATTACCTCCCTCAAGACATTTTGAGGGCAGGTTTCATTTACAGTTCTGCAGTACTTGTTCCTATGAAATGACCATTAGCACAGGCTTTAAAGCCGCTTTGGCAGGTAACTGCCAGAGGACGGCAGCCTTTCTATGTCCCCCACCCTGGTAAATAGGGAAAAGCCCTTGCGGCCTGTGGTGTTTCTCGGTTATAAATTAGAGTGGAGTGTGCCCGGACAAACCCACACAAGCTGATGTCTCCTTACTTTTGTTGGATTTTGAAATTTAATTTTTATTTTTTATTGGAGTAATTTTCCACTGTGTACGTGGACCACTTCTACTTTGTGCATTCCTCGGTTGATGGACATTCTCATTGCTTCCAAGTGTTGGCTATGGTAAATATTGTTGGAGTGCAGGATTGCTAGCCTGTGACTTTTGGATTCTCATTTTCTCAGGTGATAGGCCCAGCAGTGGGTGTGATTGATTGACTGCTAGCACCGTGTTTCCCTTTTCAAAGCACCTTCTTTGTGTTTTCATTAGTGGCTCTTACCACGTCCCCCTTAGAATGGAGGGTGCGCATTTGTCCACAATCGCTTCAGCATTTATTGTGTGCAGCATTTATGCTAATGGCCCTTCTGGCTGCTGTGAGCTGATAGGTTTTTGTAATCTGGGTTTGCATGTCTTTGAAAATTCGTAAAACTCATCATTTCTCTCTACCGTTTTCTTTTCTGTTAAAAATAAAGAAAACAATGGGGAGTACAATACAACTCTTGAAATTGTCTTCTTGGAAGGTGGCCCTCTTTTGAATTTTTTGGTCGATTTTCCACCCCAGAATTGTTTTAGAGAGCAGGTGTCATTTACCGAAATGCAGTTTGGAGAATATTTTGTGACCTTTAGCAATGGGTTTAAAGCTGCTGTTGTGGGAAGTGGCCTCAAGGAGGCAGCATTTCTCCATTCCCAAAGCGGGGTACTAGGGCAGCAGTGCCTTTCTGGAAGTCATGTTCCTAGGTTGTAAATTACATTGGAATGTGCATGGAGAAACCCCCATAAGTTTATGTCTCATTATTTCTTCTTGGTTTTAATTTTTTTTTTATTTGGGATAAAGCTTAGAATATTGTTTGTCCTAGGTGTACACAATCTGGTCCATTTGTACATTATATATGTGTATTCAAGTACAGATCCTCTTCCCATGTAAAATGTTACAGAGGGTTCCGCAGACCTCCCTTGCTATATGGTCGGTCTTTTCGAGATATGTATATAATATGCGTTTGTATACATATAGTAACACTAATCTTAATTTATCCATTCCCCCCACCTTTCCTTTTAGATGAGCATAGTTTGTTTTCTAAGTCTGTGAGTGTCTTTCTCTGTGGAAATATGTTCATTTGTGTCAGTTATTAGATAACGCCTATAAGTGATATCATAGAATATAGGTCTTTTGCTTTCTGACTTACCTCATGTTTCATGATTATCTCCAGACTCATTTGTGGTGCCTCAGAGAGCAATGGTTCATTGTTTTCCATGGCTAATATTCCATTGTGTACATGGACCACTTCTTCTTTATCCATTCACCTCTTGTTGGATATTTTGATTGCTTCACTGTCTTACCTATTGTGAATAAGGCTGCACTGCAGCTTTTGCGGCCTGTGTCTTCTCGATTCTTGTCTTCTCAGGTGAGAGGTCCAATGGTGCGCCTGCTGGATTGAATGGTACCTCCATTTTTACTTTTAAACACAGCTCCTTTCTGTTCTCATTATTGCCTGTTACCCCTTTACGTCTCACCAGCAGGTAGAGGGTACAAAGTTCTCCAAAACCCCTTCAGCATTTATCGTTTGTAGACTTTTTGCTGATGGTCAGTCGACTGGGGTAAGTTGAAACTTTTTGTAGATTAGATTGCATGGGTCTAACACTCCCTGAGGTTGAGATTTTATCCATTTCCCTTTTTTTTTAAAAAGAGCGTGAGTAAAACTTAACTCTTCATACTCTCTTCTTGAAACATTTGCCTGTTTTGAGTTTTTTCGTCCTTTCCCTACTTCAGCACAATTTTTTAGGGCAGGTGTCCTTTAAAGCCCTGAGTCCTTGTGAATGTTAAGTGACCATTAGCTGTGAGTTTAAAGCTGTTCTTGCAGGAAACGGCCACAAGGTGGCAGCCTTTCCCCGTTACCAAATTTGGTTACTAGGGAAACAGAGCCTTAATGGAAGTGGTGTTCTAGGTTGTAAATTAGAATGGAATGTGCCAGGAGAAAGCCCTTTAAGTTTATGTCCTATTACTTCTTGTTCATAGTTGTAATTTACTTTTTATTTTTTATCCCAGCAAATATGACTACAATGGTTTGTTTGTTCTAGGTGTGCAAGATGTGGTTCTTTCACACATATACATGTATCTATTCTTCCTCGCATCCTTTTCCCCCGTAGGTCATGACACAATGTTGAGTAGTCTTCCCCTGGTCTTCCGTACGTCTTTGGTGGTTATATATTTCACCTGGTTTGTATATCTCTGTTAACCCCAATATGGTAATGTATCCAATCCTCATCCCTTTCTATGGGGTGAACCATAAGTTTTTTAATGAATCTGCGATTGCCTTTCTCTGTGGAAATATCTTCATTGGTATCAATTTTTAAGTAACTCCTAAAAGTGATGTGATAGGATATGTGTCTTTTGCTTTCTCACTTACTATAGGAGGCGTGATTACGTCTGGACTCATCTATGGTGCTTGCAAATGGCATTGTTTCATTTTTTTCACTAGCGAATATTCCATCTGTACATGGAGGAGTTCTTCTTTGTCCCCCCATCTGTTGGTGGACTTTTTGGTTACTTCCATATCTTGGCTATTGGAATACTGTGCAATGCAGATTTGCCTGCCTGTGTCTTTCCAATTATCTCTTCTTAGATTATAGGTCGAGGAGTGGGCCTGCTGGATCATATGGTAGATCGATGTTTACCTTTGTAAGGCACCTCCATTCTGTTCTCATTCTTGGCCCTTTCCAACTTACGTCCCACTTGAACTTGACGGTATGCATTTCTCCACAACGCCTTCAGCATTTATTGTTTGTAGTTTTCTTGCTGATGGTTATTCTGACAAGTGTGAGCTGATACCTCTCTGTGCTTGAATTCGAATGTGCCACATGATCCGTTGAAGTTGAGCTTTAAGGCATGTCCTTTTTATTTTTCAAGCTGTGATTACCCCTTAGTTCTTCAAAGTGTTCTCTTTAAGTATGTGTCACATTTTGAAATGTTTTGGCCATTACCTCCCTCAAGACATTTTGAGGGCAGGTTTCATTTACAGTTCTGCAGTACTTGTTCCTATGAAATGACCATTAGCACAGGCTTTAAAGCCGCTTTGGCAGGTAACTTCCAGAGGACGGCAGCCTTTCTATGTCCCACACCCTGGTAACTAGGGAAAAGCCCTTGCGGCCTGTGGTGTTTCTCGGTTATAAATTAGAGTGGAGTGTGCCCGGACAAACCCACACAAGCTGATGTCTCCTTACTTTTGTTGGATTTTGAAATTTAATTTTTATTTTTTATTGGAGTAATTTTCCACTGTGTACGTGGACCACTTCTACTTTGTGCATTCCTCGGTTGATGGACATTCTCATTGCTTCCAAGTGTTGGCTATGGTAAATATTGTTGGAGTGCAGGATTGCCAGCCTGTGACTTTTGGATTCTCATTTTCTCAGGTGATAGGCCCAGCAGTGGGTGTGATTGATTGACTGCTAGCACCGTGTTTCCCTTTTCAAAGCACCTTCTTTGTGTTTTCATTAGTGGCTCTTACCACGTCCCCCTTAGAATGGAGGGTACGCATTTCTCCACAATCGCTTCAGCATTTATTGTGTGCAGCATTTATGCTAATGGCCCTTCTGGCTGCTGTGAGCTGATAGGTTTTTGTAATCTGGGTTTGCATGTCTTTGAAAATTCGTAAAACTCATCATTTCTCTCCACCGTTTTCTTTTCCGTTAAAAACAAGGAAACTATTGGGAGTACAATACAACTCTTGAAATTGTCGTCTTGGAAGGTGGCCCTCTTTTGAATTTTTTGGTCGATTTTCCACCCCAGAATTGTTTCAGAGAGCAGGTGTCATTTACCGAAATGCAGTTTGAGGAATATTTTGTGACCTTTAGGAATTTGTTTAAAGCTGCTGTTGTGGGAAGTGGCCTCAAGGAGGCAGCATTTCTCCATTCCCAAAGCTGGGTACTAGGGCAGCAGAGCCTTTCTGGAAGTCATGTTCCTAGGTTGTAAATTACATTGGAATGTGCATGGAGAAACCCCCATAAGTTTATGTCTCATTATTTCTTCTTGGTTTTAATTTTTTTTTTTTTTATTTGGGATAAAGCTTAGAATATTGTTTGTCCTAGGTGTACACAATCTGGTCCATTTGTACATTATATATGTGTATTCAAGTACAGATCCTCTTCCCATGTAAAATGTTACAGAGGGTTCCGCAGACCTCCCTTGCTATATGGTCGGTCTTTTCGAGATATGTATATAATATGCGTTTGTATACATATAGTAACACTAATCTTAATTTATCCATTCCCCCCACCTTTCCTTTTAGATGAGCATAGTTTGTTTTCTAAGTCTGTGAGTGTCTTTCTCTGTGGAAATATGTTCATTTGTGTCAGTTATTAGATAACGCCTATAAGTGATATCATAGAATATAGGTCTTTTGCTTTCTGACTTACCTCATGTTTCATGATTATCTCCAGACTCATTTGTGGTGCCTCAGAGAGCAATGGTTCATTGTTTTCCATGGCTAATATTCCATTGTGTACATGGACCACTTCTTCTTTATCCATTCACCTCTTGTTGGATATTTTGATTGCTTCACTGTCTTACCTATTGTGAATAAGGCTGCACTGCAGCTTTTTCGGTCTGTGTCTTCTCGATTCTTGTCTTCTCAGGTGAGAGGTCCAATGGTGCGCCTGCTGGATTGAATGCTACCTCCATTTTTACGTTTAAACACAGCTCCTTTCTTTTCTCACTATTGGCTGTTACCCCTTTACGTCTCACCAGCAGGTAGAGGGTACACAGTTCTCTAAAACCCCTTCAGCATTTATTGTTCGTAGACTTTTTGCTGATGGTCAGTCGACTGGTGTAAGTTGAAACTTTTTGTAGATTAGATTGCATGGGTCTAACACTCCCCGAGGTTGAGCTGTTATCCATTTTCCTTTTTTTTTAAAAGAGTGTGTGTAAAACTTAACTCTTCATACTCTCTTCTTGAAACATTTGCCTGTTTTAAATTTTTTGTCCATTCCCTACTTCAGCACAATTTTTTAGGGCAGGCGTCCTTTACAGCCCTGAGCCCTTGTGAATGTTAAGTGAACATTAGCTGTGACTTTAAAGCTGCTCTTGCAGGAAACGGCCACAAGGTGGCAGCATTTCTCCTTTACCAAATTTGGTTACTAGGGAAACACAGCCTTAAGGGAAGTGGTGTTCTAGGTTGTAAATTAGAATGGAATGTGCCAGGAAAAAACCCTTTAAGGTTATGTCTCATTACTTCTTGTTCATAGTTGTAATTTACTTTTTATTTTTTATCCCAGCAAATATGACTACAATGGTTTGTTTGTTCTAGGTGTGCAAGATGTGGTTCTTTCACACATATACATGTATCTATTCTTCCTCACATCCTTTTCCCACGTACGTCATGACACAATATTGAGTAGTCTTCTCCTGGTCTTCCGTACGTCTTTGGTGGTTATATATTTCACATGGTTTGTATATCTCTGTTAACCCCAATATGGTAATGTATCCAATCCTCATCCCTTTCTATGGGGTGAACCATAAGTTTTTTAATGAATCTGCGATTGCCTTTCTCTGTGGAAATATCTTCATTGGTATCAATTTTTAAGTAACTCCTAAAAGTGATGTGATAGGATATGTGTCTTTTGCTTTCTCACTTACTACAGGAGGAGTGATTACGTCTAGACTCATCTATGGTGCTTGCAAATGGCATTGTTTCATTTTTTCCCCAACGAATATTCCATCTGTACATGGAGGAGTTCTTCTTTGTCCCCCCATCTGTTGGTGGACTTTTTGATTACTTCCATATCTTGGCTATTGTAATACTGTGCAATGCAGATTTGCCTGCCTGTGTCTTTCCAATTCTCTCTTCTTAAATTATAGGTCGAGGAGTGGGCCTGCTGGATCATATGGTAGATCGATGCTTACCTTTGTAAGGCACCTCCATTCTGTTCTCATTCGTGGCCCTTTCCAAGTTACTTCCCACTTGAAGTTGAGGGTATGCATTTCTCCACAACGCCTTCAGCATTTATTGTTTGTAGTTTTCTTGCTGATGGTTATTCTGACAAGTGTGAGCTGATACCTCTCTGTGCTTGAATTCGAATGTGCCACATGATCCGTTGAAGTTGAGCTTTAAGGCATGTCCGTTTTATTTTTCAAGCTGTGATTACCCCTTAATTCTTCAAAGTGTTCTCTTTAAGTATGTGTCACATTTTGAAATGTTTTGGCCATTACCTCCCTCAAGACATTTTGAGGGCAGGTTTCATTTACAGTTCTGCAGTACTTGTTCCTATGAAATGACCATTAGCACAGGCTTTAAAGCCGCTTTGGCAGGTAACTGCCAGAGGGCGGCAGCCTTTCTATGTCCCCCACCCTGGTAACTAGGGAAAAGCCCTTGCGGCCTGTGGTGTTTCTCGGTTATAAGTTAGAGTGGAGTCTGCCCGGACAAACCCACACAAGCTGATGTCTCCTTACTTTTGTTGGATTTTGAAATTTAATTTTTATTTTTTATTGGAGTAATTTTCCACTGTGTACGTGGACCACTTCTACTTTGTGCATTCCTCGGTTGATGGACATTTTCATTGCTTCCAAGTGTTGGCTATGGTAAATATTGTTGGAGTGCAGGATTGCCAGCCTGTGACTTTTGGATTCTCATTTTCTCAGGTGATAGGCCCAGCAGTGGGTGTGATTGATTGACTGGTAGCACCGTGTTTCCCTTTTCAAAGCACCTTCTTTGTGTTTTCATTAGTGGCTCTTACCACGTCCCCCTTAGAATCGAGGGTACGCATTTGTCCACAATCGCTTCAGCATTTATTGTGTGCAGCATTTATGCTAATGGCCCTTCTGGCTGCTGTGAGCTGATAGGTTTTTGTAATCTGGGTTTGCATGTCTTTGAAAATTCGTAAAACTCATCATTTCTCTCTACCGTTTTCTTTTCTGTTAAAAATAAAGAAAACAATGGGGAGTACAATACAACTCTTGAAATTGTCTTCTTGGAAGGTGGCCCTCTTTTGAATTTTTTGGTCGATTTTCCACCCCAGAATTGTTTTAGAGAGCAGGTGTCATTTACCGAAATGCAGTTTGGCGAATATTTTGTGACCTTTAGCAATGGGTTTAAAGCTGCTGTTGTGGGAAGTGGCCTCAAGGAGGCAGCATTTCTCCATTCCCAAAGCTGGGTACTAGGGCAGCAGAGCCTTTCTGGAAGTCATGTTCCTAGGTTGTAAATTACATTGGAATGTGCATGGAGAAACCCCCATAAGTTTATGTCCCATTATGTCTTCTTGGTTTTAATTTTTTTTTTTATTTGGGATAAAGCTTAGAATATTGTTTGTCCTAGGTGTACACAATCTGGTCCATTTGTACATTATATATGTGTATTCAAGTACAGATCCTCTTCCCATGTAAAATGTTACAGAGGGTTCCGCAGACCTCCCTTGCTATATGGTCGGTCTTTTCGAGATATGTATATAATATGCGTTTGTATACATATAGTAACACTAATCTTAATTTATCCATTCCCCCCACCTTTCCTTTTAAATGAGCATAGTTTGTTTTCTAAGTCTGTGAATGTCTTTCTCTGTGGAAATATGTTCATTTGTGTCAGTTATTAGATAACGCCTATAAGTGATATCATATAATATAGGTCTTTTGCTTTCTGACTTACCTCATGTTTCATGATTATCTCCAGACTCATTTGTGGTGCCTCAGAGAGCAATGGTTCATTGTTTTCCATGGCTAATATTCCATTGTGTACATGGACCACTTCTTCTTTATCCATTCACCTCTTGTTGGACATTTTGATTGCTTCACTGTCTTGGCTATTGTGAATAAGGCTGCACTGCAGCTTTTGCGGCCTGTGTCTTCTCGATTCTTGTCTTCTCAGGTGAGAGGTCCAATGGTGCGCCTGCTGGATTGAATGGTACCTCCATTTTTACTTTTAAACACAGCTCCTTTCTGTTCTCATTATTGCCTGTTACCCCTTTACGTCTCACCAGCAGGTAGAGGGTACAAAGTTCTCCAAAACCCCTTCAGCATTTATCGTTTGTAGACTTTTTGCTGATGGTCAGTCGACTGGGGTAAGTTGAAACTTTTTGTAGATTAGATTGCATGTGTCTAACACTCCCTGAGGTTGAGATTTTATCCATTTCCCTTTTTTTTTAAAAAGAGCGTGAGTAAAACTTAACTCTTCATACTCTCTTCTTGAAACATTTGCCTGTTTTGAGTTTTTTCGTCCTTTCCCTACTTCAGCACAATTTTTTAGGGCAGGTGTCCTTTAAAGCCCTGAGTCCTTGTGAATGTTAAGTGACCATTAGCTGTGAGTTTAAAGCTGTTCTTGCAGGAAACGGCCACAAGGTGGCAGCCTTTCCCCGTTACCAAATTTGGTTACTAGGGAAACAGAGCCTTAATGGAAGTGGTGTTCTAGGTTGTAAATTAGAATGGAATGTGCCAGGAGAAAGCCCTTTAAGTTTATGTCCTATTACTTCTTGTTCATAGTTGTAATTTACTTTTTATTTTTTATCCCAGCAAATATGACTACAATGGTTTGTTTGTTCTAGGTGTGCAAGATGTGGTTCTTTCACACATATACATGTATCTATTCTTCCTCGCATCCTTTTCCCCCGTAGGTCATGACACAATGTTGAGTAGTCTTCCCCTGGTCTTCCGTACGTCTTTGGTGGTTATATATTTCACCTGGTTTGTATATCTCTGTTAACCCCAATATGGTAATGTATCCAATCCTCATCCCTTTCTATGGGGTGAACCATAAGTTTTTTAATGAATCTGCGATTGCCTTTCTCTGTGGAAATATCTTCATTGGTATCAATTTTTAAGTAACTCCTAAAAGTGATGTGATAGGATATGTGTCTTTTGCTTTCTCACTTACTATAGGAGGCGTGATTACGTCTGGACTCATCTATGGTGCTTGCAAATGGCATTGTTTCATTTTTTTCACTAGCGAATATTCCATCTGTACATGGAGGAGTTCTTCTTTGTCCCCCCATCTGTTGGTGGACTTTTTGGTTACTTCCATATCTTGGCTATTGGAATACTGTGCAATGCAGATTTGCCTGCCTGTGTCTTTCCAATTATCTCTTCTTAGATTATAGGTCGAGGAGTGGGCCTGCTGGATCATATGGTAGATCGATGTTTACCTTTGTAAGGCACCTCCATTCTGTTCTCATTCTTGGTCCTTTCCAATTTACGTCCCACTTGAACTTGAGGGTATGCATTTCTCCACAACGCCTTCAGCATTTATTGTTTGTAGTTTTCTTGCTGATGGTTATTCTGACAAGTGTGAGCTGATACCTCTCTGTGCTTGAATTCGAATGTGCCACATGATCCGTTGAAGTTGAGCTTTAAGGCATGTCCTGTTTATTTTTCAAGCTGTGATTACCCCTTAGTTCTTCAAAGTGTTCTCTTTAAGTATGTGTCACATTTTGAAATGTTTTGGCCATTACCTCCCTCAAGACATTTTGAGGGCAGGTTTCATTTACAGTTCTGCAGTACTTGTTCCTATGAAATGACCATTAGCACAGGCTTTAAAGCCGCTTTGGCAGGTAACTGCCAGAGGACGGCAGCCTTTCTATGTCCCCCACCCTGGTAAATAGGGAAAAGCCCTTGCGGCCTGTGGTGTTTCTCGGTTATAAATTAGAGTGGAGTGTGCCCGGACAAAAACACACAAGCTGATGTCTCCTTACTTTTGTTGGATTTTGAAATTTAATTTTTATTTTTTATTGGAGTAATTTTCCACTGTGTACGTGGACCACTTCTACTTTGTGCATTCCTCGGTTGATGGACATTCTCATTGCTTCCAAGTGTTGGCTATGGTAAATATTGTTGGAGTGCAGGATTGCTAGCCTGTGACTTTTGGATTCTCATTTTCTCAGGTGATAGGCCCAGCAGTGGTTGTGATTGATTGACTGCTAGCACCGTGTTTCCCTTTTCAAAGCACCTTCTTTGTGTTTTCATTAGTGGCTCTTACCACGTCCCCCTTAGAATCGAGGGTACGCATTTGTCCACAATCGCTTCAGCATTTATTGTGTGCAGCATTTATGCTAATGGCCCTTCTGGCTGCTGTGAGCTGATAGGTTTTTGTAATCTGGGTTTGCATGTCTTTGAAAATTCGTAAAACTCATCATTTCTCTCTACCGTTTTCTTTTCTGTTAAAAATAAAGAAAACAATGGGGAGTACAATACAACTCTTGAAATTGTCTTCTTGGAAGGTGGCCCTCTTTTGAATTTTTTGGTCGATTTTCCACCCCAGAATTGTTTTAGAGAGCAGGTGTCATTTACCGAAATGCAGTTTGGCGAATATTTTGTGACCTTTAGCAATGGGTTTAAAGCTGCTGTTGTGGGAAGTGGCCTCAAGGAGGCAGCATTTCTCCATTCCCAAAGCTGGGTACTAGGGCAGCAGAGCCTTTCTGGAAGTCATGTTCCTAGGTTGTAAATTACATTGGAATGTGCATGGAGAAACCCCCATAAGTTTATGTCCCATTATGTCTTCTTGGTTTTAATTTTTTTTTTATTTGGGATAAAGCTTAGAATATTGTTTGTCCTAGGTGTACACAATCTGGTCCATTTGTACATTATATATGTGTATTCATGTACAGATCCTCTTCCCATGTAAAATGTTACAGAGGGTTCCGCAGACCTCCCTTGCTATATGGTCGGTCTTTTCGAGATATGTATATAATATGCGTTTGTATACATATAGTAACACTAATCTTAATTTATCCATTCCCCCCACCTTTCCTTTTAAATGAGCATAGTTTGTTTTCTAAGTCTGTGAATGTCTTTCTCTGTGGAAATATGTTCATTTGTGTCAGTTATTAGATAACGCCTATAAGTGATATCATAGAATATAGGTCTTTTGCTTTCTGACTTACCTCATGTTTCATGATTATCTCCAGACTCATTTGTGGTGCCTCAGAGAGCAATGGTTCATTGTTTTCCATGGCTAATATTCCATTGTGTACATGGACCACTTCTTCTTTATCCATTCACCTCTTGTTGGACATTTTGATTGCTTCACTGTCTTGGCTATTGTGAATAAGGCTGCACTGCAGCTTTTGCGGCCTGTGTCTTCTCGATTCTTGTCTTCTCAGGTGAGAGGTCCAATGGTGCGCCTGCTGGATTGAATGGTACCTCCATTTTTACTTTTAAACACAGCTCCTTTCTGTTCTCATTATTGCCTGTTACCCCTTTACGTCTCACCAGCAGGTAGAGGGTACAAAGTTCTCCAAAACCCCTTCAGCATTTATCGTTTGTAGACTTTTTGCTGATGGTCAGTCGACTGGGGTAAGTTGAAACTTTTTGTAGATTAGATTGCATGGGTCTAACACTCCCTGAGGTTGAGATTTTATCCATTTCCCTTTTTTTTTAAAAAGAGCGTGAGTAAAACTTAACTCTTCATACTCTCTTCTTGAAACATTTGCCTGTTTTGAGTTTTTTCGTCCTTTCCCTACTTCAGCACAATTTTTTAGGGCAGGTGTCCTTTAAAGCCCTGAGTCCTTGTGAATGTTAAGTGACCATTAGCTGTGAGTTTAAAGCTGTTCTTGCAGGAAACGGCCACAAGGTGGCAGCCTTTCCCCGTTACCAAATTTGGTTACTAGGGAAACAGAGCCTTAATGGAAGTGGTGTTCTAGGTTGTAAATTAGAATGGAATGTGCCAGGAGAAAGCCCTTTAAGTTTATGTCCTATTACTTCTTGTTCATAGTTGTAATTTACTTTTTATTTTTTATCCCAGCAAATATGACTACAATGGTTTGTTTGTTCTAGGTGTGCAAGATGTGGTTCTTTCACACATATACATGTATCTATTCTTCCTCGCATCCTTTTCCCCCGTAGGTCATGACACAATGTTGAGTAGTCTTCCCCTGGTCTTCCGTACGTCTTTGGTGGTTATATATTTCACCTGGTTTGTATATCTCTGTTAACCCCAATATGGTAATGTATCCAATCCTCATCCCTTTCTATGGGGTGAACCATAAGTTTTTTAATGAATCTGCGATTGCCTTTCTCTGTGGAAATATCTTCATTGGTATCAATTTTTAAGTAACTCCTAAAAGTGATGTGATAGGATATGTGTCTTTTGCTTTCTCACTTACTATAGGAGGCGTGATTACGTCTGGACTCATCTATGGTGCTTGCAAATGGCATTGTTTCATTTTTTTCACTAGCGAATATTCCATCTGTACATGGAGGAGTTCTTCTTTGTCCCCCCATCTGTTGGTGGACTTTTTGGTTACTTCCATATCTTGGCTATTGGAATACTGTGCAATGCAGATTTGCCTGCCTGTGTCTTTCCAATTATCTCTTCTTAGATTATAGGTCGAGGAGTGGGCCTGCTGGATCATATGGTAGATCGATGTTTACCTTTGTAAGGCACCTCCATTCTGTTCTCATTCTTGGTCCTTTCCAATTTACGTCCCACTTGAACTTGAGGGTATGCATTTCTCCACAACGCCTTCAGCATTTATTGTTTGTAGTTTTCTTGCTGATGGTTATTCTGACAAGTGTGAGCTGATACCTCTCTGTGCTTGAATTCGAATGTGCCACATGATCCGTTGAAGTTGAGCTTTAAGGCATGTCCTGTTTATTTTTCAAGCTGTGATTACCCCTTAGTTCTTCAAAGTGTTCTCTTTAAGTATGTGTCACATTTTGAAATGTTTTGGCCATTACCTCCCTCAAGACATTTTGAGGGCAGGTTTCATTTACAGTTCTGCAGTACTTGTTCCTATGAAATGACCATTAGCACAGGCTTTAAAGCCGCTTTGGCAGGTAACTGCCAGAGGACGGCAGCCTTTCTATGTCCCCCACCCTGGTAAATAGGGAAAAGCCCTTGCGGCCTGTGGTGTTTCTCGGTTATAAATTAGAGTGGAGTGTGCCCGGACAAAAACACACAAGCTGATGTCTCCTTACTTTTGTTGGATTTTGAAATTTAATTTTTATTTTTTATTGGAGTAATTTTCCACTGTGTACGTGGACCACTTCTACTTTGTGCATTCCTCGGTTGATGGACATTCTCATTGCTTCCAAGTGTTGGCTATGGTAAATATTGTTGGAGTGCAGGATTGCTAGCCTGTGACTTTTGGATTCTCATTTTCTCAGGTGATAGGCCCAGCAGTGGTTGTGATTGATTGACTGCTAGCACCGTGTTTCCCTTTTCAAAGCACCTTCTTTGTGTTTTCATTAGTGGCTCTTACCACGTCCCCCTTAGAATCGAGGGTACGCATTTGTCCACAATCGCTTCAGCATTTATTGTGTGCAGCATTTATGCTAATGGCCCTTCTGGCTGCTGTGAGCTGATAGGTTTTTGTAATCTGGGTTTGCATGTCTTTGAAAATTCGTAAAACTCATCATTTCTCTCTACCGTTTTCTTTTCTGTTAAAAATAAAGAAAACAATGGGGAGTACAATACAACTCTTGAAATTGTCTTCTTGGAAGGTGGCCCTCTTTTGAATTTTTTGGTCGATTTTCCACCCCAGAATTGTTTTAGAGAGCAGGTGTCATTTACCGAAATGCAGTTTGGCGAATATTTTGTGACCTTTAGCAATGGGTTTAAAGCTGCTGTTGTGGGAAGTGGCCTCAAGGAGGCAGCATTTCTCCATTCCCAAAGCGGGGTACTAGGGCAGCAGAGCCTTTCTGGAAGTCATGTTCCTAGGTTGTAAATTACATTGGAATGTGCATGGAGAAACCCCCATAAGTTTATGTCCCATTATGTCTTCTTGGTTTTAATTTTTTTTTTATTTGGGATAAAGCTTAGAATATTGTTTGTCCTAGGTGTACACAATCTGGTCCATTTGTACATTATATATGTGTATTCATGTACAGATCCTCTTCCCATGTAAAATGTTACAGAGGGTTCCGCAGACCTCCCTTGCTATATGGTCGGTCTTTTCGAGATATGTATATAATATGCGTTTGTATACATATAGTAACACTAATCTTAATTTATCCATTCCCCCCACCTTTCCTTTTAAATGAGCATAGTTTGTTTTCTAAGTCTGTGAATGTCTTTCTCTGTGGAAATATGTTCATTTGTGTCAGTTATTAGATAACGCCTATAAGTGATATCATAGAATATAGGTCTTTTGCTTTCTGACTTACCTCATGTTTCATGATTATCTCCAGACTCATTTGTGGTGCCTCAGAGAGCAATGGTTCATTGTTTTCCATGGCTAATATTCCATTGTGTACATGGACCACTTCTTCTTTATCCATTCACCTCTTGTTGGACATTTTGATTGCTTCACTGTCTTGGCTATTGTGAATAAGGCTGCACTGCAGCTTTTGCGGCCTGTGTCTTCTCGATTCTTGTCTTCTCAGGTGAGAGGTCCAATGGTGCGCCTGCTGGATTGAATGGTACCTCCATTTTTACTTTTAAACACAGCTCCTTTCTGTTCTCATTATTGCCTGTTACCCCTTTACGTCTCACCAGCAGGTAGAGGGTACAAAGTTCTCCAAAACCCCTTCAGCATTTATCGTTTGTAGACTTTTTGCTGATGGTCAGTCGACTGGGGTAAGTTGAAACTTTTTGTAGATTAGATTGCATGGGTCTAACACTCCCTGAGGTTGAGATTTTATCCATTTCCCTTTTTTTTTAAAAAGAGCGTGAGTAAAACTTAACTCTTCATACTCTCTTCTTGAAACATTTGCCTGTTTTGAGTTTTTTCGTCCTTTCCCTACTTCAGCACAATTTTTTAGGGCAGGTGTCCTTTAAAGCCCTGAGTCCTTGTGAATGTTAAGTGACCATTAGCTGTGAGTTTAAAGCTGTTCTTGCAGGAAACGGCCACAAGGTGGCAGCCTTTCCCCGTTACCAAATTTGGTTACTAGGGAAACAGAGCCTTAATGGAAGTGGTGTTCTAGGTTGTAAATTAGAATGGAATGTGCCAGGAGAAAGCCCTTTAAGTTTATGTCCTATTACTTCTTGTTCATAGTTGTAATTTACTTTTTATTTTTTATCCCAGCAAATATGACTACAATGGTTTGTTTGTTCTAGGTGTGCAAGATGTGGTTCTTTCACACATATACATGTATCTATTCTTCCTCGCATCCTTTTCCCCCGTAGGTCATGACACAATGTTGAGTAGTCTTCCCCTGGTCTTCCGTACGTCTTTGGTGGTTATATATTTCACCTGGTTTGTATATCTCTGTTAACCCCAATATGGTAATGTATCCAATCCTCATCCCTTTCTATGGGGTGAACCATAAGTTTTTTAATGAATCTGCGATTGCCTTTCTCTGTGGAAATATCTTCATTGGTATCAATTTTTAAGTAACTCCTAAAAGTGATGTGATAGGATATGTGTCTTTTGCTTTCTCACTTACTATAGGAGGCGTGATTACGTCTGGACTCATCTATGGTGCTTGCAAATGGCATTGTTTCATTTTTTTCACTAGCGAATATTCCATCTGTACATGGAGGAGTTCTTCTTTGTCCCCCCATCTGTTGGTGGACTTTTTGGTTACTTCCATATCTTGGCTATTGGAATACTGTGCAATGCAGATTTGCCTGCCTGTGTCTTTCCAATTATCTCTTCTTAGATTATAGGTCGAGGAGTGGGCCTGCTGGATCATATGGTAGATCGATGTTTACCTTTGTAAGGCACCTCCATTCTGTTCTCATTCTTGGTCCTTTCCAATTTACGTCCCACTTGAACTTGAGGGTATGCATTTCTCCACAACGCCTTCAGCATTTATTGTTTGTAGTTTTCTTGCTGATGGTTATTCTGACAAGTGTGAGCTGATACCTCTCTGTGCTTGAATTCGAATGTGCCACATGATCCGTTGAAGTTGAGCTTTAAGGCATGTCCTGTTTATTTTTCAAGCTGTGATTACCCCTTAGTTCTTCAAAGTGTTCTCTTTAAGTATGTGTCACATTTTGAAATGTTTTGGCCATTACCTCCCTCAAGACATTTTGAGGGCAGGTTTCATTTACAGTTCTGCAGTACTTGTTCCTATGAAATGACCATTAGCACAGGCTTTAAAGCCGCTTTGGCAGGTAACTTCCAGAGGACGGCAGCCTTTCTATGTCCCACACCCTGGTAACTAGGGAAAAGCCCTTGCGGCCTGTGGTGTTTCTCGGTTATAAATTAGAGTGGAGTGTGCCCGGACAAACCCACACAAGCTGATGTCTCCTTACTTTTGTTGGATTTTGAAATTTAATTTTTATTTTTTATTGGAGTAATTTTCCACTGTGTACGTGGACCACTTCTACTTTGTGCATTCCTCGGTTGATGGACATTCTCATTGCTTCCAAGTGTTGGCTATGGTAAATATTGTTGGAGTGCAGGATTGCTAGCCTGTGACTTTTGGATTCTCATTTTCTCAGGTGATAGGCCCAGCAGTGGGTGTGATTGATTGACTGCTAGCACCGTGTTTCCCTTTTCAAAGCACCTTCTTTGTGTTTTCATTAGTGGCTCTTACCACGTCCCCCTTAGAATGGAGGGTGCGCATTTGTCCACAATCGCTTCAGCATTTATTGTGTGCAGCATTTATGCTAATGGCCCTTCTGGCTGCTGTGAGCTGATAGGTTTTTGTAATCTGGGTTTGCATGTCTTTGAAAATTCGTAAAACTCATCATTTCTCTCTACCGTTTTCTTTTCTGTTAAAAATAAAGAAAACAATGGGGAGTACAATACAACTCTTGAAATTGTCTTCTTGGAAGGTGGCCCTCTTTTGAATTTTTTGGTCGATTTTCCACCCCAGAATTGTTTTAGAGAGCAGGTGTCATTTACCGAAATGCAGTTTGGCGAATATTTTGTGACCTTTAGCAATGGGTTTAAAGCTGCTGTTGTGGGAAGTGGCCTCAAGGAGGCAGCATTTCTCCATTCCCAAAGCTGGGTACTAGGGCAGCAGAGCCTTTCTGGAAGTCATGTTCCTAGGTTGTAAATTACATTGGAATGTGCATGGAGAAACCCCCATAAGTTTATGTCCCATTATGTCTTCTTGGTTTTAATTTTTTTTTTTATTTGGGATAAAGCTTAGAATATTGTTTGTCCTAGGTGTACACAATCTGGTCCATTTGTACATTATATATGTGTATTCAAGTACAGATCCTCTTCCCATGTAAAATGTTACAGAGGGTTCCGCAGACCTCCCTTGCTATATGGTCGGTCTTTTCGAGATATGTATATAATATGCGTTTGTATACATATAGTAACACTAATCTTAATTTATCCATTCCCCCCACCTTTCCTTTTAAATGAGCATAGTTTGTTTTCTAAGTCTGTGAATGTCTTTCTCTGTGGAAATATGTTCATTTGTGTCAGTTATTAGATAACGCCTATAAGTGATATCATATAATATAGGTCTTTTGCTTTCTGACTTACCTCATGTTTCATGATTATCTCCAGACTCATTTGTGGTGCCTCAGAGAGCAATGGTTCATTGTTTTCCATGGCTAATATTCCATTGTGTACATGGACCACTTCTTCTTTATCCATTCACCTCTTGTTGGACATTTTGATTGCTTCACTGTCTTGGCTATTGTGAATAAGGCTGCACTGCAGCTTTTGCGGCCTGTGTCTTCTCGATTCTTGTCTTCTCAGGTGAGAGGTCCAATGGTGCGCCTGCTGGATTGAATGGTACCTCCATTTTTACTTTTAAACACAGCTCCTTTCTGTTCTCATTATTGCCTGTTACCCCTTTACGTCTCACCAGCAGGTAGAGGGTACAAAGTTCTCCAAAACCCCTTCAGCATTTATCGTTTGTAGACTTTTTGCTGATGGTCAGTCGACTGGGGTAAGTTGAAACTTTTTGTAGATTAGATTGCATGTGTCTAACACTCCCTGAGGTTGAGATTTTATCCATTTCCCTTTTTTTTTAAAAAGAGCGTGAGTAAAACTTAACTCTTCATACTCTCTTCTTGAAACATTTGCCTGTTTTGAGTTTTTTCGTCCTTTCCCTACTTCAGCACAATTTTTTAGGGCAGGTGTCCTTTAAAGCCCTGAGTCCTTGTGAATGTTAAGTGACCATTAGCTGTGAGTTTAAAGCTGTTCTTGCAGGAAACGGCCACAAGGTGGCAGCCTTTCCCCGTTACCAAATTTGGTTACTAGGGAAACAGAGCCTTAATGGAAGTGGTGTTCTAGGTTGTAAATTAGAATGGAATGTGCCAGGAGAAAGCCCTTTAAGTTTATGTCCTATTACTTCTTGTTCATAGTTGTAATTTACTTTTTATTTTTTATCCCAGCAAATATGACTACAATGGTTTGTTTGTTCTAGGTGTGCAAGATGTGGTTCTTTCACACATATACATGTATCTATTCTTCCTCGCATCCTTTTCCCCCGTAGGTCATGACACAATGTTGAGTAGTCTTCCCCTGGTCTTCCGTACGTCTTTGGTGGTTATATATTTCACCTGGTTTGTATATCTCTGTTAACCCCAATATGGTAATGTATCCAATCCTCATCCCTTTCTATGGGGTGAACCATAAGTTTTTTAATGAATCTGCGATTGCCTTTCTCTGTGGAAATATCTTCATTGGTATCAATTTTTAAGTAACTCCTAAAAGTGATGTGATAGGATATGTGTCTTTTGCTTTCTCACTTACTATAGGAGGCGTGATTACGTCTGGACTCATCTATGGTGCTTGCAAATGGCATTGTTTCATTTTTTTCACTAGCGAATATTCCATCTGTACATGGAGGAGTTCTTCTTTGTCCCCCCATCTGTTGGTGGACTTTTTGGTTACTTCCATATCTTGGCTATTGGAATACTGTGCAATGCAGATTTGCCTGCCTGTGTCTTTCCAATTATCTCTTCTTAGATTATAGGTCGAGGAGTGGGCCTGCTGGATCATATGGTAGATCGATGTTTACCTTTGTAAGGCACCTCCATTCTGTTCTCATTCTTGGTCCTTTCCAATTTACGTCCCACTTGAACTTGAGGGTATGCATTTCTCCACAACGCCTTCAGCATTTATTGTTTGTAGTTTTCTTGCTGATGGTTATTCTGACAAGTGTGAGCTGATACCTCTCTGTGCTTGAATTCGAATGTGCCACATGATCCGTTGAAGTTGAGCTTTAAGGCATGTCCTGTTTATTTTTCAAGCTGTGATTACCCCTTAGTTCTTCAAAGTGTTCTCTTTAAGTATGTGTCACATTTTGAAATGTTTTGGCCATTACCTCCCTCAAGACATTTTGAGGGCAGGTTTCATTTACAGTTCTGCAGTACTTGTTCCTATGAAATGACCATTAGCACAGGCTTTAAAGCCGCTTTGGCAGGTAACTGCCAGAGGACGGCAGCCTTTCTATGTCCCCCACCCTGGTAAATAGGGAAAAGCCCTTGCGGCCTGTGGTGTTTCTCGGTTATAAATTAGAGTGGAGTGTGCCCGGACAAAAACACACAAGCTGATGTCTCCTTACTTTTGTTGGATTTTGAAATTTAATTTTTATTTTTTATTGGAGTAATTTTCCACTGTGTACGTGGACCACTTCTACTTTGTGCATTCCTCGGTTGATGGACATTCTCATTGCTTCCAAGTGTTGGCTATGGTAAATATTGTTGGAGTGCAGGATTGCTAGCCTGTGACTTTTGGATTCTCATTTTCTCAGGTGATAGGCCCAGCAGTGGTTGTGATTGATTGACTGCTAGCACCGTGTTTCCCTTTTCAAAGCACCTTCTTTGTGTTTTCATTAGTGGCTCTTACCACGTCCCCCTTAGAATCGAGGGTACGCATTTCTCCACAATCGCTTCAGCATTTATTGTGTGCAGCATTTATGCTAATGGCCCTTCTGGCTGCTGTGAGCTGATAGGTTTTTGTAATCTGGGTTTGCATGTCTTTGAAAATTCGTAAAACTCATCATTTCTCTCTACCGTTTTCTTTTCTGTTAAAAATAAAGAAAACAATGGGGAGTACAATACAACTCTTGAAATTGTCTTCTTGGAAGGTGGCCCTCTTTTGAATTTTTTGGTCGATTTTCCACCCCAGAATTGTTTTAGAGAGCAGGTGTCATTTACCGAAATGCAGTTTGGCGAATATTTTGTGACCTTTAGCAATGGGTTTAAAGCTGCTGTTGTGGGAAGTGGCCTCAAGGAGGCAGCATTTCTCCATTCCCAAAGCGGGGTACTAGGGCAGCAGAGCCTTTCTGGAAGTCATGTTCCTAGGTTGTAAATTACATTGGAATGTGCATGGAGAAACCCCCATAAGTTTATGTCCCATTATGTCTTCTTGGTTTTAATTTTTTTTTTATTTGGGATAAAGCTTAGAATATTGTTTGTCCTAGGTGTACACAATCTGGTCCATTTGTACATTATATATGTGTATTCATGTACAGATCCTCTTCCCATGTAAAATGTTACAGAGGGTTCCGCAGACCTCCCTTGCTATATGGTCGGTCTTTTCGAGATATGTATATAATATGCGTTTGTATACATATAGTAACACTAATCTTAATTTATCCATTCCCCCCACCTTTCCTTTTAAATGAGCATAGTTTGTTTTCTAAGTCTGTGAATGTCTTTCTCTGTGGAAATATGTTCATTTGTGTCAGTTATTAGATAACGCCTATAAGTGATATCATAGAATATAGGTCTTTTGCTTTCTGACTTACCTCATGTTTCATGATTATCTCCAGACTCATTTGTGGTGCCTCAGAGAGCAATGGTTCATTGTTTTCCATGGCTAATATTCCATTGTGTACATGGACCACTTCTTCTTTATCCATTCACCTCTTGTTGGACATTTTGATTGCTTCACTGTCTTGGCTATTGTGAATAAGGCTGCACTGCAGCTTTTGCGGCCTGTGTCTTCTCGATTCTTGTCTTCTCAGGTGAGAGGTCCAATGGTGCGCCTGCTGGATTGAATGGTACCTCCATTTTTACTTTTAAACACAGCTCCTTTCTGTTCTCATTATTGCCTGTTACCCCTTTACGTCTCACCAGCAGGTAGAGGGTACAAAGTTCTCCAAAACCCCTTCAGCATTTATCGTTTGTAGACTTTTTGCTGATGGTCAGTCGACTGGGGTAAGTTGAAACTTTTTGTAGATTAGATTGCATGGGTCTAACACTCCCTGAGGTTGAGATTTTATCCATTTCCCTTTTTTTTTAAAAAGAGCGTGAGTAAAACTTAACTCTTCATACTCTCTTCTTGAAACATTTGCCTGTTTTGAGTTTTTTCGTCCTTTCCCTACTTCAGCACAATTTTTTAGGGCAGGTGTCCTTTAAAGCCCTGAGTCCTTGTGAATGTTAAGTGACCATTAGCTGTGAGTTTAAAGCTGTTCTTGCAGGAAACGGCCACAAGGTGGCAGCCTTTCCCCGTTACCAAATTTGGTTACTAGGGAAACAGAGCCTTAATGGAAGTGGTGTTCTAGGTTGTAAATTAGAATGGAATGTGCCAGGAGAAAGCCCTTTAAGTTTATGTCCTATTACTTCTTGTTCATAGTTGTAATTTACTTTTTATTTTTTATCCCAGCAAATATGACTACAATGGTTTGTTTGTTCTAGGTGTGCAAGATGTGGTTCTTTCACACATATACATGTATCTATTCTTCCTCGCATCCTTTTCCCCCGTAGGTCATGACACAATGTTGAGTAGTCTTCCCCTGGTCTTCCGTACGTCTTTGGTGGTTATATATTTCACCTGGTTTGTATATCTCTGTTAACCCCAATATGGTAATGTATCCAATCCTCATCCCTTTCTATGGGGTGAACCATAAGTTTTTTAATGAATCTGCGATTGCCTTTCTCTGTGGAAATATCTTCATTGGTATCAATTTTTAAGTAACTCCTAAAAGTGATGTGATAGGATATGTGTCTTTTGCTTTCTCACTTACTATAGGAGGCGTGATTACGTCTGGACTCATCTATGGTGCTTGCAAATGGCATTGTTTCATTTTTTTCACTAGCGAATATTCCATCTGTACATGGAGGAGTTCTTCTTTGTCCCCCCATCTGTTGGTGGACTTTTTGGTTACTTCCATATCTTGGCTATTGGAATACTGTGCAATGCAGATTTGCCTGCCTGTGTCTTTCCAATTATCTCTTCTTAGATTATAGGTCGAGGAGTGGGCCTGCTGGATCATATGGTAGATCGATGTTTACCTTTGTAAGGCACCTCCATTCTGTTCTCATTCTTGGTCCTTTCCAATTTACGTCCCACTTGAACTTGAGGGTATGCATTTCTCCACAACGCCTTCAGCATTTATTGTTTGTAGTTTTCTTGCTGATGGTTATTCTGACAAGTGTGAGCTGATACCTCTCTGTGCTTGAATTCGAATGTGCCACATGATCCGTTGAAGTTGAGCTTTAAGGCATGTCCTGTTTATTTTTCAAGCTGTGATTACCCCTTAGTTCTTCAAAGTGTTCTCTTTAAGTATGTGTCACATTTTGAAATGTTTTGGCCATTACCTCCCTCAAGACATTTTGAGGGCAGGTTTCATTTACAGTTCTGCAGTACTTGTTCCTATGAAATGACCATTAGCACAGGCTTTAAAGCCGCTTTGGCAGGTAACTTCCAGAGGACGGCAGCCTTTCTATGTCCCACACCCTGGTAACTAGGGAAAAGCCCTTGCGGCCTGTGGTGTTTCTCGGTTATAAATTAGAGTGGAGTGTGCCCGGACAAACCCACACAAGCTGATGTCTCCTTACTTTTGTTGGATTTTGAAATTTAATTTTTATTTTTTATTGGAGTAATTTTCCACTGTGTACGTGGACCACTTCTACTTTGTGCATTCCTCGGTTGATGGACATTCTCATTGCTTCCAAGTGTTGGCTATGGTAAATATTGTTGGAGTGCAGGATTGCTAGCCTGTGACTTTTGGATTCTCATTTTCTCAGGTGATAGGCCCAGCAGTGGGTGTGATTGATTGACTGCTAGCACCGTGTTTCCCTTTTCAAAGCACCTTCTTTGTGTTTTCATTAGTGGCTCTTACCACGTCCCCCTTAGAATGGAGGGTGCGCATTTGTCCACAATCGCTTCAGCATTTATTGTGTGCAGCATTTATGCTAATGGCCCTTCTGGCTGCTGTGAGCTGATAGGTTTTTGTAATCTGGGTTTGCATGTCTTTGAAAATTCGTAAAACTCATCATTTCTCTCTACCGTTTTCTTTTCTGTTAAAAATAAAGAAAACAATTGGGAGTACAATACAACTCTTGAAATTGTCTTCTTGGAAGGTGGTCCTCTTTTGAATTTTTTGGTCGATTTTCCACCCCAGAATTGTTTTAGAGAGCAGGTGTCATTTACCGAAATGCAGTTTGGAGAATATTTTGTGACCTTTAGCAATGGGTTTAAAGCTGCTGTTGTGGGAAGTGGCCTCAAGGAGGCAGCATTTCTCCATTCCCAAAGCGGGGTACTAGGGCAGCAGTGCCTTTCTGGAAGTCATGTTCCTAGGTTGTAAATTACATTGGAATGTGCATGGAGAAACCCCCATAAGTTTATGTCTCATTATTTCTTCTTGGTTTTAATTTTTTTTTTATTTGGGATAAAGCTTAGAATATTGTTTGTCCTAGGTGTACACAATCTGGTCCATTTGTACATTATATATGTGTATTCAAGTACAGATCCTCTTCCCATGTAAAATGTTACAGAGGGTTCGGCAGACCTCCCTTGCTATATGGTCGGTCTTTTCGAGATATGTATATAATATGCGTTTGTATACATATAGTAACACTAATCTTAATTTATCCATTCCCCCCACCTTTCCTTTTAGATGAGCATAGTTTGTTTTCTAAGTCTGTGAGTGTCTTTCTCTGTGGAAATATGTTCATTTGTGTCAGTTATTAGATAACGCCTATAAGTGATATCATAGAATATAGGTCTTTTGCTTTCTGACTTACCTCATGTTTCATGATTATCTCCAGACTCATTTGTGGTGCCTCAGAGAGCAATGGTTCATTGTTTTCCATGGCTAATATTCCATTGTGTACATGGACCACTTCTTCTTTATCCATTCACCTCTTGTTGGACATTTTGATTGCTTCACTGTCTTGGCTATTGTGAATAAGGCTGCACTGCAGCTTTTGCGGCCTGTGTCTTCTCGATTCTTGTCTTCTCAGGTGAGAGGTCCAATGGTGCGCCTGCTGGATTGAATGGTACCTCCATTTTTACTTTTAAACACAGCTCCTTTCTGTTCTCATTATTGCCTGTTACCCCTTTACGTCTCACCAGCAGGTAGAGGGTACAAAGTTCTCCAAAACCCCTTCAGCATTTATCGTTTGTAGACTTTTTGCTGATGGTCAGTCGACTGGGGTAAGTTGAAACTTTTTGTAGATTAGATTGCATGGGTCTAACACTCCCTGAGGTTGAGATTTTATCCATTTCCCTTTTTTTTAAAAAAGAGCGTGAGTAAAACTTAACTCTTCATACTCTCTTCTTGAAACATTTGCCTGTTTTGAGTTTTTTCGTCCTTTCCCTACTTCAGCACAATTTTTTACGGCAGGTGTCCTTTAAAGCCCTGAGTCCTTGTGAATGTTAAGTGACCATTAGCTGTGAGTTTAAAGCTGTTCTTGCAGGAAACAGCCACAAGGTGGCAGCCTTTCCCCGTTACCAAATTTGGTTACTAGGGAAACAGAGCCTTAATGGAAGTGGTGTTCTAGGTTGTAAATTAGAATGGAATGTGCCAGGAGAAAGCCCTTTAAGTTTATGTCCTATTACTTCTTGTTCATAGTTGTAATTTACTTTTTATTTTTTATCCCAGCAAATATGACTACAATGGTTTGTTTGTTCTAGGTGTGCAAGATGTGGTTCTTTCACACATATACATGTATCTATTCTTCCTCGCATCCTTTTCCCCCGTAGGTCATGACACAATGTTGAGTAGTCTTCCCCTGGTCTTCCGTACGTCTTTGGTGGTTATATATTTCACCTGGTTTGTATATCTCTGTTAACCCCAATATGGTAATGTATCCAATCCTCATCCCTTTCTATGGGGTGAACCATAAGTTTTTTAATGAATCTGCGATTGCCTTTCTCTGTGGAAATATCTTCATTGGTATCAATTTTTAAGTAACTCCTAAAAGTGATGTGATAGGATATGTGTCTTTTGCTTTCTCACTTACTATAGGAGGCGTGATTACGTCTGGACTCATCTATGGTGCTTGCAAATGGCATTGTTTCATTTTTTTCACTAGCGAATATTCCATCTGTACATGGAGGAGTTCTTCTTTGTCCCCCCATCTGTTGGTGGACTTTTTGGTTACTTCCATATCTTGGCTATTGGAATACTGTGCAATGCAGATTTGCCTGCCTGTGTCTTTCCAATTATCTCTTCTTAGATTATAGGTCGAGGAGTGGGCCTGCTGGATCATATGGTAGATCGATGTTTACCTTTGTAAGGCACCTCCATTCTGTTCTCATTCTTGGTCCTTTCCAATTTACGTCCCACTTGAACTTGAGGGTATGCATTTCTCCACAACGCCTTCAGCATTTATTGTTTGTAGTTTTCTTGCTGATGGTTATTCTGACAAGTGTGAGCTGATACCTCTCTGTGCTTGAATTCGAATGGGCCACATGATCCGTTGAAGTTGAGCTTTAAGGCATGTCCTGTTTATTTTTCAAGCTGTGATTACCCCTTAGTTCTTCAAAGTGTTCTCTTTAAGTATGTGTCACATTTTGAAATGTTTTGGCCATTACCTCCCTCAAGACATTTTGAGGGCAGGTTTCATTTACAGTTCTGCAGTACTTGTTCCTATGAAATGACCATTAGCACAGGCTTTAAAGCCGCTTTGGCAGGTAACTTCCAGAGGACGGCAGCCTTTCTATGTCCCCCACCCTGGTAACTAGGGAAAAGCCCTTGCGGCCTGTGGTGTTTCTCGGTTATAAATTAGAGTGGAGTGTGCCCGGACAAACCCACACAAGCTGATGTCTCCTTACTTTTGTTGGATTTTGAAATTTAATTTTTATTTTTTATTGGAGTAATTTTCCACTGTGTACGTGGACCACTTCTACTTTGTGCATTCCTCGGTTGATGGACATTCTCATTGCTTCCAAGTGTTGGCTATGGTAAATATTGTTGGAGTGCAGGATTGCTAGCCTGTGACTTTTGGATTCTCATTTTCTCAGGTGATAGGCCCAGCAGTGGGTGTGATTGATTGACTGCTAGCACCGTGTTTCCCTTTTCAAAGCACCTTCTTTGTGTTTTCATTAGTGGCTCTTACCACGTCCCCCTTAGAATGGAGGGTGCGCATTTGTCCACAATCGCTTCAGCATTTATTGTGTGCAGCATTTATGCTAATGGCCCTTCTGGCTGCTGTGAGCTGATAGGTTTTTGTAATCTGGGTTTGCATGTCTTTGAAAATTCGTAAAACTCATCATTTCTCTCTACCGTTTTCTTTTCTGTTAAAAATAAAGAAAACAATTGGGAGTACAATACAACTCTTGAAATTGTCTTCTTGGAAGGTGGCCCTCTTTTGAATTTTTTGGTCGATTTTCCACCCCAGAATTGTTTTAGAGAGCAGGTGTCATTTACCGAAATGCAGTTTGGCGAATATTTTGTGACCTTTAGCAATGGGTTTAAAGCTGCTGTTGTGGGAAGTGGCCTCAAGGAGGCAGCATTTCTCCATTCCCAAAGCGGGGTACTAGGGCAGCAGTGCCTTTCTGGAAGTCATGTTCCTAGGTTGTAAATTACATTGGAATGTGCATGGAGAAACCCCCATAAGTTTATGTCTCATTATTTCTTCTTGGTTTTAATTTTTTTTTTATTTGGGATAAAGCTTAGAATATTGTTTGTCCTAGGTGTACACAATCTGGTCCATTTGTACATTATATATGTGTATTCAAGTACAGATCCTCTTCCCATGTAAAATGTTACAGAGGGTTCCGCAGACCTCCCTTGCTATATGGTCGGTCTTTTCGAGATATGTATATAATATGCGTTTGTATACATATAGTAACACTAATCTTAATTTATCCATTCCCCCCACCTTTCCTTTTAGATGAGCATAGTTTGTTTTCTAAGTCTGTGAGTGTCTTTCTCTGTGGAAATATGTTCATTTGTGTCAGTTATTAGATAACGCCTATAAGTGATATCATAGAATATAGGTCTTTTGCTTTCTGACTTACCTCATGTTTCATGATTATCTCCAGACTCATTTGTGGTGCCTCAGAGAGCAATGGTTCATTGTTTTCCATGGCTAATATTCCATTGTGTACATGGACCACTTCTTCTTTATCCATTCACCTCTTGTTGGATATTTTGATTGCTTCACTGTCTTACCTATTGTGAATAAGGCTGCACTGCAACTTTTTCGGTCTGTGTCTTCTCGATTCTTGTCTTCTCAGGTGAGAGGTCCAATGGTGCGCCTGCTGGATTGAATGGTACCTCCATTTTTACTTTTAAACACAGCTCCTTTCTGTTCTCATTATTGCCTGTTACCCCTTTACGTCTCACCAGCAGGTAGAGGGTACAAAGTTCTCTAAAACCCCTTCAGCATTTATCGTTTGTAGACATTTTGCTGATGGTCAGTCGACTGGTGTAAGTTGAAACTTTTTGTAGATTAGATTGCATGGGTCTAACACTCCCTGAGGTTGAGATTTTATCCATTTCCCTTTTTTTTTAAAAAGAGCGTGAGTAAAACTTAACTCTTCATACTCTCTTCTTGAAACATTTGCCTGTTTTGAGTTTTTTCGTCCTTTCCCTACTTCAGCACAATTTTTTAGGGCAGGTGTCCTTTAAAGCCCTGAGTCCTTGTGAATGTTAAGTGACCATTAGCTGTGAGTTTAAAGCTGTTCTTGCAGGAAACGGCCACAAGGTGGCAGCCTTTCCCCGTTACCAAATTTGGTTACTAGGGAAACAGAGCCTTAATGGAAGTGGTGTTCTAGGTTGTAAATTAGAATGGAATGTGCCAGGAGAAAGCCCTTTAAGTTTATGTCCTATTACTTCTTGTTCATAGTTGTAATTTACTTTTTATTTTTTATCCCAGCAAATATGACTACAATGGTTTGTTTGTTCTAGGTGTGCAAGATGTGGTTCTTTCACACATATACATGTATCTATTCTTCCTCGCATCCTTTTCCCACGTAGGTCATGACACAATGTTGAGTAGTCTTCCCCTGGTCTTCCGTACGTCTTTGGTGGTTATATATTTCACCTGGTTTGTATATCTCTGTTAACCCCAATATGGTAATGTATCCAATCCTCATCCCTTTCTATGGGGTGAACCATAAGTTTTTTAATGAATCTGCGATTGCCTTTCTCTGTGGAAATATCTTCATTGGTATCAATTTTTAAGTAACTCCTAAAAGTGATGTGATAGGATATGTGTCTTTTGCTTTCTCACTTACTATAGGAGGCGTGATTACGTCTGGACTCATCTATGGTGCTTGCAAATGGCATTGTTTCATTTTTTTCACTAGCGAATATTCCATCTGTACATGGAGGAGTTCTTCTTTGTCCCCCCATCTGTTGGTGGACTTTTTGGTTACTTCCATATCTTGGCTATTGGAATACTATGCAATGCAGATTTGCCTGCCTGTGTCTTTCCAATTATCTCTTCTTAGATTATAGGCCGAGGAGTGGGCCTGCTGGATCATAAGGTAGATCGATGTTTACCTTTGTAAGGCACCTCCATTCTGTTCTCATTCTTGGCCCTTTCCAACTTACGTCCCACTTGAACTTGAGGGTATGCATTTCTCCACAAGGCCTTCAGCATTTATTGTTTGTAGTTTTCTTGCTGATGGTTATTCTGACAAGTGTGAGCTGATACCTCTCTGTGCTTGAATTCGAATGTGCCACATGATCCGTTGAAGTTGAGCTTTAAGGCATGTCCTTTTTATTTTTCAAGCTGTGATTACCCCTTAGTTCTTCAAAGTGTTCTCTTTAAGTATGTGTGACATTTTGAAATGTTTTGGCCATTACCTCCCTCAAGACATTTTGAGGGCAGGTTTCATTTACAGTTCTGCAGTACTTGTTCCTATGAAATGACCATTAGCACAGGCTTTAAAGCCGCTTTGGCCGGTAACTGCCAGAGGACGGCAGCCTTTCTATGTCCCCCACCCTGGTAACTAGGGAAAAGCCCTTGCGGCCTGTGGTGTTTCTCGGTTATAAATTAGAGTGGAGTGTGCCCGGACAAACCCACACAAGCTGATGTCTCCTTACTTTTGTTGGATTTTGAAATTTAATTTTTATTTTTTATTGGAGTAATTTTCCACTGTGTACGTGGACCACTTCTACTTTGTGCATTCCTCGGTTGATGGACATTTTCATTGCTTCCAAGTGTTGGCTATGGTAAATATTGTTGGAGTGCAGGATTGCTAGCCTGTGACTTTTGGATTCTCATTTTCTCAGGTGATAGGCCCAGCAGTGGGTGTGATTGATTGACTGCTAGCACCGTGTTTCCCTTTTCAAAGCACCTTCTTTGTGTTTTCATTAGTGGCTCTTACCACGTCCCCCATACAATGGAGGGTGCGCATTTGTCCACAATCGCTTCAGCATTTATTGTGTGCAGCATTTATGCTAATGGCCCTTCTGGCTGCTGTGAGCTGATAGGTTTTTGTAATCTGGGTTTGCATGTCTTTGAAAATTCGTAAAACTCATCATTTCTCTCTACCGTTTTCTTTTCTGTTAAAAATAAAGAAAACAATTGGGAGTACAATACAACTCTTGAAATTGTCTTCTTGGAAGGTGGCCCTCTTTTGAATTTTTTGGTCGATTTTCCACCCCAGAATTGTTTTAGAGAGCAGGTGTCATTTACCGAAATGCAGTTTGGCGAATATTTTGTGACCTTTAGCAATGGGTTTAAAGCTGCTGTTGTGGGAAGTGGCCTCAAGGAGGCAGCATTTCTCCATTCCCAAAGCGGGGTACTAGGGCAGCAGTGCCTTTCTGGAAGTCATGTTCCTAGGTTGTAAATTACATTGGAATGTGCATGGAGAAACCCCCATAAGTTTATGTCTCATTATTTCTTCTTGGTTTTAATTTTTTTTTTATTTGGGATAAAGCTTAGAATATTGTTTGTCCTAGGTGTACACAATCTGGTCCATTTGTACATTATATATGTGTATTCAAGTACAGATCCTCTTCCCATGTAAAATGTTACAGAGGGTTCCGCAGACCTCCCTTGCTATATGGTCGGTCTTTTCGAGATATGTATATAATATGCGTTTGTATACATATAGTAACACTAATCTTAATTTATCCATTCCCCCCACCTTTCCTTTTAGATGAGCATAGTTTGTTTTCTAAGTCTGTGAGTGTCTTTCTCTGTGGAAATATGTTCATTTGTGTCAGTTATTAGATAACGCCTATAAGTGATATCATAGAATATAGGTCTTTTGCTTTCTGACTTACCTCATGTTTCATGATTATCTCCAGACTCATTTGTGGTGCCTCAGAGAGCAATGGTTCATTGTTTTCCATGGCTAATATTCCATTGTGTACATGGACCACTTCTTCTTTATCCATTCACCTCTTGTTGGATATTTTGATTGCTTCACTGTCTTACCTATTGTGAATAAGGCTGCACTGCAACTTTTTCGGTCTGTGTCTTCTCGATTCTTGTCTTCTCAGGTGAGAGGTCCAATGGTGCGCCTGCTGGATTGAATGGTACCTCCATTTTTACTTTTAAACACAGCTCCTTTCTGTTCTCATTATTGCCTGTTACCCCTTTACGTCTCACCAGCAGGTAGAGGGTACAAAGTTCTCTAAAACCCCTTCAGCATTTATCGTTTGTAGACATTTTGCTGATGGTCAGTCGACTGGTGTAAGTTGAAACTTTTTGTAGATTAGATTGCATGGGTCTAACACTCCCTGAGGTTGAGATTTTATCCATTTCCCTTTTTTTTTAAAAAGAGCGTGAGTAAAACTTAACTCTTCAAACTCTCTTCTTGAAACATTTGCCTGTTTTGAGTTTTTTCGTCCTTTCCCTACTTCAGCACAATTTTTTAGGGCAGGTGTCCTTTAAAGCCCTGAGTCCTTGTGAATGTTAAGTGACCATTAGCTGTGAGTTTAAAGCTGTTCTTGCAGGAAACGGCCACAAGGTGGCAGCCTTTCCCCGTTACCAAATTTGGTTACTAGGGAAACAGAGCCTTAATGGAAGTGGTGTTCTAGGTTGTAAATTAGAATGGAATGTGCCAGGAGAAAGCCCTTTAAGTTTATGTCCTATTACTTCTTGTTCATAGTTGTAATTTACTTTTTATTTTTTATCCCAGCAAATATGACTACAATGGTTTGTTTGTTCTAGGTGTGCAAGATGTGGTTCTTTCACACATATACATGTATCTATTCTTCCTCGCATCCTTTTCCCACGTAGGTCATGACACAATGTTGAGTAGTCTTCCCCTGGTCTTCCGTACGTCTTTGGTGGTTATATATTTCACCTGGTTTGTATATCTCTGTTAACCCCAATATGGTAATGTATCCAATCCTCATCCCTTTCTATGGGGTGAACCATAAGTTTTTTAATGAATCTGCGATTGCCTTTCTCTGTGGAAATATCTTCATTGGTATCAATTTTTAAGTAACTCCTAAAAGTGATGTGATAGGATATGTGTCTTTTGCTTTCTCACTTACTATAGGAGGCGTGATTACGTCTGGACTCATCTATGGTGCTTGCAAATGGCATTGTTTCATTTTTTTCACTAGCGAATATTCCATCTGTACATGGAGGAGTTCTTCTTTGTCCCCCCATCTGTTGGTGGACTTTTTGGTTACTTCCATATCTTGGCTATTGGAATACTGTGCAATGCAGATTTGCCTGCCTGTGTCTTTCCAATTATCTCTTCTTAGATTATAGGTCGAGGAGTGGGCCTGCTGGATCATATGGTAGATCGATGTTTACCTTTGTAAGGCACCTCCATTCTGTTCTCATTCTTGGCCCTTTCCAATTTACGTCCCACTTGAACTTGAGGGTATGCATTTCTCCACAACGCCTTCAGCATTTATTGTTTGTAGTTTTCTTGCTGATGGTTATTCTGACAAGTGTGAGCTGATACCACTCTGTGCTTGAATTCGAATGTGCCACATGATCCGTTGAAGTTGAGCTTTAAGGCATGTCCTGTTTATTTTTCAAGCTGTGATTACCCCTTAGTTCTTCAAAGTGTTCTCTTTAAGTATGTGTGACATTTTGAAATGTTTTGGCCATTACCTCCCTCAAGACATTTTGAGGGCAGGTTTCATTTACAGTTCTGCAGTACTTGTTCCTATGAAATGACCATTAGCACAGGCTTTAAAGCCGCTTTGGCAGGTAACTGCCAGAGGACGGCAGCCTTTCTATGTCCCCCACCCTGGTAACTAGGGAAAAGCCCTTGCGGCCTGTGGTGTTTCTCGGTTATAAATTAGAGTGGAGTGTGCCCGGACAAAAACACACAAGCTGATGTCTCCTTACTTTTGTTGGATTTTGAAATTTAATTTTTATTTTTTATTGGAGTAATTTTCCACTGTGTACGTGGACCACTTCTACTTTGTGCATTCCTCGGTTGATGGACATTCTCATTGCTTCCAAGTGTTGGCTATGGTAAATATTGTTGGAGTGCAGGATTGCTAGCCTGTGACTTTTGGATTCTCATTTTCTCAGGTGATAGGCCCAGCAGTGGGTGTGATTGATTGACTGCTAGCACCGTGTTTCCCTTTTCAAAGCACCTTCTTTGTGTTTTCATTAGTGGCTCTTACCACGTCCCCCTTAGAATGGAGGGTGCGCATTTGTCCACAATCGCTTCAGCATTTATTGTGTGCAGCATTTATGCTAATGGCCCTTCTGGCTGCTGTGAGCTGATAGGTTTTTGTAATCTGGGTTTGCATGTCTTTGAAAATTCGTAAAACTCATCATTTCTCTCTACCGTTTTCTTTTCTGTTAAAAATAAAGAAAACAATGGGGAGTACAATACAACTCTTGAAATTGTCTTCTTGGAAGGTGGCCCTCTTTTGAATTTTTTGGTCGATTTTCCACCCCAGAATTGTTTTAGAGAGCAGGTGTCATTTACCGAAATGCAGTTTGGCGAATATTTTGTGACCTTTAGCAATGGGTTTAAAGCTGCTGTTGTGGGAAGTGGCCTCAAGGAGGCAGCATTTCTCCATTCCCAAAGCGGGGTACTAGGGCAGCAGTGCCTTTCTGGAAGTCATGTTCCTAGGTTGTAAATTACATTGGAATGTGCATGGAGAAACCCCCATAAGTTTATGTCTCATTATTTCTTCTTGGTTTTAATTTTTTTTTTATTTGGGATAAAGCTTAGAATATTGTTTGTCCTAGGTGTACACAATCTGGTCCATTTGTACATTATATATGTGTATTCAAGTACAGATCCTCTTCCCATGTAAAATGTTACAGAGGGTTCCGCAGACCTCCCTTGCTATATGGTCGGTCTTTTCGAGATATGTATATAATATGCGTTTGTATACATATAGTAACACTAATCTTAATTTATCCATTCCCCCCACCTTTCCTTTTAGATGAGCATAGTTTGTTTTCTAAGTCTGTGAGTGTCTTTCTCTGTGGAAATATGTTCATTTGTGTCAGTTATTAGATAACGCCTATAAGTGATATCATAGAATATAGGTCTTTTGCTTTCTGACTTACCTCATGTTTCATGATTATCTCCAGACTCATTTGTGGTGCCTCAGAGAGCAATGGTTCATTGTTTTCCATGGCTAATATTCCATTGTGTACATGGACCACTTCTTCTTTATCCATTCACCTCTTGTTGGATATTTTGATTGCTTCACTGTCTTACCTATTGTGAATAAGGCTGCACTGCAACTTTTTCGGTCTGTGTCTTCTCGATTCTTGTCTTCTCAGGTGAGAGGTCCAATGGTGCGCCTGCTGGATTGAATGGTACCTCCATTTTTACTTTTAAACACAGCTCCTTTCTGTTCTCATTATTGCCTGTTACCCCTTTACGTCTCACCAGCAGGTAGAGGGTACAAAGTTCTCTAAAACCCCTTCAGCATTTATCGTTTGTAGACTTTTTGCTGATGGTCAGTCGACTGGGGTAAGTTGAAACTTTTTGTAGATTAGATTGCATGGGTCTAACACTCCCTGAGGTTGAGATTTTATCCATTTCCCTTTTTTTTTAAAAAGAGCGTGAGTAAAACTTAACTCTTCATACTCTCTTCTTGAAACATTTGCCTGTTTTGAGTTTTTTCGTCCTTTCCCTACTTCAGCACAATTTTTTAGGGCAGGTGTCCTTTAAAGCCCTGAGTCCTTGTGAATGTTAAGTGACCATTAGCTGTGAGTTTAAAGCTGTTCTTGCAGGAAACGGCCACAAGGTGGCAGCCTTTCCCCGTTACCAAATTTGGTTACTAGGGAAACAGAGCCTTAATGGAAGTGGTGTTCTAGGTTGTAAATTAGAATGGAATGTGCCAGGAGAAAGCCCTTTAAGTTTATGTCCTATTACTTCTTGTTCATAGTTGTAATTTACTTTTTATTTTTTATCCCAGCAAATATGACTACAATGGTTTGTTTGTTCTAGGTGTGCAAGATGTGGTTCTTTCACACATATACATGTATCTATTCTTCCTCGCATCCTTTTCCCACGTAGGTCATGACACAATGTTGAGTAGTCTTCCCCTGGTCTTCCGTACGTCTTTGGTGGTTATATATTTCACCTGGTTTGTATATCTCTGTTAACCCCAATATGGTAATGTATCCAATCCTCATCCCTTTCTATGGGGTGAACCATAAGTTTTTTAATGAATCTGCGATTGCCTTTCTCTGTGGAAATATCTTCATTGGTATCAATTTTTAAGTAACTCCTAAAAGTGATGTGATAGGATATGTGTCTTTTGCTTTCTCACTTACTATAGGAGGCGTGATTACGTCTGGACTCATCTATGGTGCTTGCAAATGGCATTGTTTCATTTTTTTCACTAGCGAATATTCCATCTGTACATGGAGGAGTTCTTCTTTGTCCCCCCATCTGTTGGTGGACTTTTTGGTTACTTCCATATCTTGGCTATTGGAATACTGTGCAATGCAGATTTGCCTGCCTGTGTCTTTCCAATTATCTCTTCTTAGATTATAGGTCGAGGAGTGGGCCTGCTGGATCATAAGGTAGATCGATGTTTACCTTTGTAAGGCACCTCCATTCTGTTCTCACTCTTGGCCCTTTCCAACTTACGTCCCACTTGAACTTGAGGGTATGCATTTCTCCACAAGGCCTTCAGCATTTATTGTTTGTAGTTTTCTTGCTGATGGTTATTCTGACAAGTGTGAGCTGATACCACTCTGTGCTTGAATTCGAATGTGCCACATGATCCGTTGAAGTTGAGCTTTAAGGCATGTCCTGTTTATTTTTCAAGCTGTGATTACCCCTTAGTTCTTCAAAGTGTTCTCTTTAAGTATGTGTGACATTTTGAAATGTTTTGGCCATTACCTCCCTCAAGACATTTTGAGGGCAGGTTTCATTTACAGTTCTGCAGTACTTGTTCCTATGAAATGACCATTAGCACAGGCTTTAAAGCCGCTTTGGCAGGTAACTGCCAGAGGACGGCAGCCTTTCTATGTCCCCCACCCTGGTAACTAGGGAAAAGCCCTTGCGGCCTGTGGTGTTTCTCGGTTATAAATTAGAGTGGAGTGTGCCCGGACAAAAACACACAAGCTGATGTCTCCTTACTTTTGTTGGATTTTGAAATTTAATTTTTATTTTTTATTGGAGTAATTTTCCACTGTGTACGTGGACCACTTCTACTTTGTGCATTCCTCGGTTGATGGACATTCTCATTGCTTCCAAGTGTTGGCTATGGTAAATATTGTTGGAGTGCAGGATTGCTAGCCTGTGACTTTTGGATTCTCATTTTCTCAGGTGATAGGCCCAGCAGTGGGTGTGATTGATTGACTGCTAGCACCGTGTTTCCCTTTTCAAAGCACCTTCTTTGTGTTTTCATTAGTGGCTCTTACCACGTCCCCCTTAGAATGGAGGGTGCGCATTTGTCCACAATCGCTTCAGCATTTATTGTGTGCAGCATTTATGCTAATGGCCCTTCTGGCTGCTGTGAGCTGATAGGTTTTTGTAATCTGGGTTTGCATGTCTTTGAAAATTCGTAAAACTCATCATTTCTCTCTACCGTTTTCTTTTCTGTTAAAAATAAAGAAAACAATGGGGAGTACAATACAACTCTTGAAATTGTCTTCTTGGAAGGTGGCCCTCTTTTGAATTTTTTGGTCGATTTTCCACCCCAGAATTGTTTTAGAGAGCAGGTGTCATTTACCGAAATGCAGTTTGGCGAATATTTTGTGACCTTTAGCAATGGGTTTAAAGCTGCTGTTGTGGGAAGTGGCCTCAAGGAGGCAGCATTTCTCCATTCCCAAAGCGGGGTACTAGGGCAGCAGTGCCTTTCTGGAAGTCATGTTCCTAGGTTGTAAATTACATTGGAATGTGCATGGAGAAACCCCCATAAGTTTATGTCTCATTATTTCTTCTTGGTTTTAATTTTTTTTTTATTTGGGATAAAGCTTAGAATATTGTTTGTCCTAGGTGTACACAATCTGGTCCATTTGTACATTATATATGTGTATTCAAGTACAGATCCTCTTCCCATGTAAAATGTTACAGAGGGTTCCGCAGACCTCCCTTGCTATATGGTCGGTCTTTTCGAGATATGTATATAATATGCGTTTGTATACATATAGTAACACTAATCTTAATTTATCCATTCCCCCCACCTTTCCTTTTAGATGAGCATAGTTTGTTTTCTAAGTCTGTGAGTGTCTTTCTCTGTGGAAATATGTTCATTTGTGTCAGTTATTAGATAACGCCTATAAGTGATATCATAGAATATAGGTCTTTTGCTTTCTGACTTACCTCATGTTTCATGATTATCTCCAGACTCATTTGTGGTGCCTCAGAGAGCAATGGTTCATTGTTTTCCATGGCTAATATTCCATTGTGTACATGGACCACTTCTTCTTTATCCATTCACCTCTTGTTGGATATTTTGATTGCTTCACTGTCTTACCTATTGTGAATAAGGCTGCACTGCAACTTTTTCGGTCTGTGTCTTCTCGATTCTTGTCTTCTCAGGTGAGAGGTCCAATGGTGCGCCTGCTGGATTGAATGGTACCTCCATTTTTACTTTTAAACACAGCTCCTTTCTGTTCTCATTATTGCCTGTTACCCCTTTACGTCTCACCAGCAGGTAGAGGGTACAAAGTTCTCTAAAACCCCTTCAGCATTTATCGTTTGTAGACTTTTTGCTGATGGTCAGTCGACTGGGGTAAGTTGAAACTTTTTGTAGATTAGATTGCATGGGTCTAACACTCCCTGAGGTTGAGATTTTATCCATTTCCCTTTTTTTTTAAAAAGAGCGTGAGTAAAACTTAACTCTTCATACTCTCTTCTTGAAACATTTGCCTGTTTTGAGTTTTTTCGTCCTTTCCCTACTTCAGCACAATTTTTTAGGGCAGGTGTCCTTTAAAGCCCTGAGTCCTTGTGAATGTTAAGTGACCATTAGCTGTGAGTTTAAAGCTGTTCTTGCAGGAAACGGCCACAAGGTGGCAGCCTTTCCCCGTTACCAAATTTGGTTACTAGGGAAACAGAGCCTTAATGGAAGTGGTGTTCTAGGTTGTAAATTAGAATGGAATGTGCCAGGAGAAAGCCCTTTAAGTTTATGTCCTATTACTTCTTGTTCATAGTTGTAATTTACTTTTTATTTTTTATCCCAGCAAATATGACTACAATGGTTTGTTTGTTCTAGGTGTGCAAGATGTGGTTCTTTCACACATATACATGTATCTATTCTTCCTCGCATCCTTTTCCCACGTAGGTCATGACACAATGTTGAGTAGTCTTCCCCTGGTCTTCCGTACGTCTTTGGTGGTTATATATTTCACCTGGTTTGTATATCTCTGTTAACCCCAATATGGTAATGTATCCAATCCTCATCCCTTTCTATGGGGTGAACCATAAGTTTTTTAATGAATCTGCGATTGCCTTTCTCTGTGGAAATATCTTCATTGGTATCAATTTTTAAGTAACTCCTAAAAGTGATGTGATAGGATATGTGTCTTTTGCTTTCTCACTTACTATAGGAGGCGTGATTACGTCTGGACTCATCTATGGTGCTTGCAAATGGCATTGTTTCATTTTTTTCACTAGCGAATATTCCATCTGTACATGGAGGAGTTCTTCTTTGTCCCCCCATCTGTTGGTGGACTTTTTGGTTACTTCCATATCTTGGCTATTGGAATACTGTGCAATGCAGATTTGCCTGCCTGTGTCTTTCCAATTATCTCTTCTTAGATTATAGGTCGAGGAGTGGGCCTGCTGGATCATAAGGTAGATCGATGTTTACCTTTGTAAGGCACCTCCATTCTGTTCTCACTCTTGGCCCTTTCCAACTTACGTCCCACTTGAACTTGAGGGTATGCATTTCTCCACAAGGCCTTCAGCATTTATTGTTTGTAGTTTTCTTGCTGATGGTTATTCTGACAAGTGTGAGCTGATACCTCTCTGTGCTTGAATTCGAATGTGCCACATGATCCGTTGAAGTTGAGCTTTAAGGCATGTCCTTTTTATTTTTCAAGCTGTGATTACCCCTTAGTTCTTCAAAGTGTTCTCTTTAAGTATGTGTGACATTTTGAAATGTTTTGGCCATTACCTCCCTCAAGACATTTTGAGGGCAGGTTTCATTTACAGTTCTGCAGTACTTGTTCCTATGAAATGACCATTAGCACAGGCTTTAAAGCCGCTTTGGCCGGTAACTGCCAGAGGACGGCAGCCTTTCTATGTCCCCCACCCTGGTAACTAGGGAAAAGCCCTTGCGGCCTGTGGTGTTTCTCGGTTATAAATTAGAGTGGAGTGTGCCCGGACAAACCCACACAAGCTGATGTCTCCTTACTTTTGTTGGATTTTGAAATTTAATTTTTATTTTTTATTGGAGTAATTTTCCACTGTGTACATGGACCACTTCTACTTTGTGCATTCCTCGGTTGATGGACATTCTCATTGCTTCCAAGTGTTGGCTATTGTAAATATTGTTGGAGTGCAGGATTGCCAGCCTGTGACTTTTGGATTCTCATTTTCTCAGGTGATAGGCCCAGCAGTGGGTGTGATTGATTGACTGCTAGCACCGTGTTTCCCTTTTCAAAGCACCTTCGTTGTGTTTTCATTAGTGGCTCTTACCAAGTCCCCCTTAGAATGGAGGGTACGCATTTCTCCACAATCGCTTCAGCATTTATTGTGTGAAGCATTTATGCTAATGGCCCTTCTGGCTGCTGTGAGCTGATAGGTTTTTGTAATCTGGGTTTGCATGTCTTTGAAAATTCGTAAAACTCATCATTTCTCTCCACCGTTTTCTTTTCCGTTAAAAAAAAGGAAACTATTGGGAGTACAATACAACTCTTGAAATTGTCGTCTTGGAAGGTGGCCCTCTTTTGAATTTTTTGGTCGATTTTCCACCCCAGAATTGTTTTAGAGAGCAGGTGTCATTTACCGAAATGCAGTTTGGCGAATATTTTGTGACCTTTAGGAATGGGTTTAAAGCTGCTGTTCTGGGAAGTGGCCTCAAGGAGGCAGCATTTCTCCATTCCCAAAGCTGGGTACTAGGGCAGCAGAGCCTTTCTGGAAGTCATGTTCCTAGGTTGTAAATTACATTGGAATGTGCATGGAGAAACCCCCATAAGTTTATGTCTCATTATTTCTTCTTGGTTTTAACTTTTTTTTTTATTTGGGATAAAGCTTAGAATATTGTTTGTCCTAGGTGTACACAATCTGGTCCATTTGTACATTATATATGTGTATTCAAGTACAGATCCTCTTCCCATGTAAAATGTTACAGAGGGTTCCGCAGACCTCCCTTGCTATATGGTCGGTCTTTTCGAGATATGTATATAATATGCGTTTGTATACATATAGTAACACTAATCTTAATTTATCCATTCCCCCCACCTTTTCTTTTAGATGAGCATAGTTTGTTTTCTAAGTCTGTGAATGTCTTTCTCTGTGGAAATATGTTCATTTGTGTCAGTTATTAGATAACGCCTATAAGTGATATCATAGAATATAGGTCTTTTGCTTTCTGACTTACCTCATGTTTCATGATTATCTCCAGACTCATTTGTGGTGCCTCAGAGAGCAATGGTTCATTGTTTTCCATGGCTAATATTCCATTGTGTACATGGACCACTTCTTCTTTATCCATTCACCTCTTGTTGGATATTTTGATTGCTTCACTGTCTTACCTATTGTGAATAAGGCTGCACTGCAGCTTTTTCGGTCTGTGTCTTCTCGATTCTTGTCTTCTCAGGTGAGAGGTCCAATGGTGCGCCTGCTGGATTGAATGCTACCTCCATTTTTACGTTTAAACACAGCTCCTTTCTTTTCTCACTATTGGCTGTTACCCCTTTACGTCTCACCAGCAGGTAGAGGGTACACAGTTCTCTAAAACCCCTTCAGCATTTATTGTTCGTAGACTTTTTGCTGATGGTCAGTCGACTGGTGTAAGTTGAAACTTTTTGTAGATTAGATTGCATGGGTCTAACACTCCCCGAGGTTGAGCTGTTATCCATTTTCCTTTTTTTTTAAAAGAGTGTGTGTAAAACTTAACTCTTCATACTCTCTTCTTGAAACATTTGCCTGTTTTAAATTTTTTGTCCATTCCCTACTTCAGCACAGTTTTTTAGGGCAGGTGTCCTTTACAGCCCTGAGCCCTTGTGAATGTTAAGTGAACATTAGCTGTGACTTTAAAGCTGCTCTTGCAGGAAACGGCCACAAGGTGGCAGCATTTCTCCTTTACCAAATTTGGTTACTAGGGAAACACAGCCTTAAGGGAAGTGGTGTTCTAGGTTGTAAATTAGAATGGAATGTGCCAGGAAAAAACCCTTTAAGGTTATGTCTCATTACTTCTTGTTCATAGTTGTAATTTACTTTTGATTTTTTATCCCAGCAAATATGACTACAATGGTTTGTTTGTTCTAGGTGTGCAAGATGTGGTTCTTTCACACATATACATGTATCTATTCTTCCTCACATCCTTTTCCCACGTACGTCATGACACAATATTGAGTAGTCTTCTCCTGGTCTTCCGTACGTCTTTGGTGGTTATATATTTCACATGGTTTGTATATCTCTGTTAACCCCAATATGGTAATGTATCCAATCCTCATCCCTTTCTATGGGGTGAACCATAAGTTTTTTAATGAATCTGCGATTGCCTTTCTCTGTGGAAATATCTTCATTGGTATCAATTTTTAAGTAACTCCTAAAAGTGATGTGATAGGATATGTGTCTTTTGCTTTCTCACTTACTACAGGAGGAGTGATTACGTCTAGACTCATCTATGGTGCTTGCAAATGGCATTGTTTCATTTTTCCCCCAACGAATATTCCATCTGTACATGGAGGAGTTCTTCTTTGTCCCCCCATCTGTTGGTGGACTTTTTGATTACTTCCATATCTTGGCTATTGTAATACTGTGCAATGCAGATTTGCCTGCCTGTGTCTTTCCAATTCTCTCTTCTTAAATTATAGGTCGAGGAGTGGGCCTGCTGGATCATATAGTAGATCGATGCTTACCTTTGTAAGGCACCTCCATTCTGTTCTCACTCTTGGCCCTTTCCAACTTACGTCCCACTTGAAGTTGAGGGTATGCATTTCTCCACAACACCTTCATCATTCATTGTTTGTAGTTTTCTTGCTGATGGTTATTCTGACAAGTGTGAGCTGATACCTCTCTGTGCTTGAATTCGAATGTGCCACATGATCCGTTGAAGTTGAGCTTTAAGGCATGTCCGTTTTATTTTTCAAGCTGTGATTACCCCTTAGTTCTTCAAAGTGTTCTCTTTAAGTATGTGTCACATTTTGAAATGTTTTGGCCATTACCTCCCTCAAGATATTTTGAGGGCAGGTTTCATTTACAGTTCCGCAGTACTTGTTCCTATGAAATGACCATTAGCACAGGCTTTAAAGCCGCTTTGGCAGGTAACTGCCAGAGGGCGGCAGCCTTTCTATGTCCCCCACCCTGGTAACTAGGGAAAAGCCCTTGCGGCCTGTGGTGTTTCTCGGTTATAAGTTAGAGTGGAGTCTGTCCGGACAAACCCATACAAGCTGATGTCTCCTTACTTTTGTTGGATTTTGAAATTTAATTTTTATTTTTTATTGGAGTAATTTTCCACTGTGTACGTGGACCACTTCTACTTTGTGCATTCCTCGGTTGATGGACATTCTCATTGCTTCCAAGTGTTGGCTATGGTAAATATTGTTGGAGTGCAGGATTGCCAGCCTGTGACTTTTGGATTCTCATTTTCTCAGGTGATAGGCCCAGCAGTGGGTGTGATTGATTGACTGCTAGCACCGTGTTTCCCTTTTCAAAGCACCTTCTTTGTGTTTTCATTAGTGGCTCTTACCACGTCCCCCTTAGAATCGAGGGTACGCATTTGTCCACAATCGCTTCAGCATTTATTGTGTGCAGCATTTATGCTAATGGCCCTTCTGGCTGCTGTGAGCTGATAGGTTTTTGTAATCTGGGTTTGCATGTCTTTGAAAATTCGTAAAACTCATCATTTCTCTCTACCGTTTTCTTTTCTGTTAAAAATAAAGAAAACAATGGGGAGTACAATACAACTCTTGAAATTGTCTTCTTGGAAGGTGGCCCTCTTTTGAATTTTTTGGTCGATTTTCCACCCCAGAATTGTTTTAGAGAGCAGGTGTCATTTACCGAAATGCAGTTTGGCGAATATTTTGTGACCTTTAGCAATGGGTTTAAAGCTGCTGTTGTGGGAAGTGGCCTCAAGGAGGCAGCATGTCTCCATTCCCAAAGCGGGGTACTAGGGCAGCAGAGCCTTTCTGGAAGTCATGTTCCTAGGTTGTAAATTACATTGGAATGTGCATGGAGAAACCCCCATAAGTTTATGTCTCATTATGTCTTCTTGGTTTTAATTTTTTTTTATTTGGGATAAAGCTTAGAATATTGTTTGTCCTAGGTGTACACAATCTGGTCCATTTGTACATTATATATGTGTATTCAAGTACAGATCCTCTTCCCATGTAAAATGTTACAGAGGGTTCCGCAGACCTCCCTTGCTATATGGTCGGTCTTTTCGAGATATGTATATAATATGCGTTTGTATACATATAGTAACACTAATCTTAATTTATCCATTCCCCCCACCTTTCCTTTTAGATGAGCATAGTTTGTTTTCTAAGTCTGTGAATGTCTTTCTCTGTGGAAATATGTTCATTTGTGTCAGTTATTAGATAACGCCTATAAGTGATATCATAGAATATAGGTCTTTTGCTTTCTGACTTACCTCATGTTTCATGATTATCTCCAGACTCATTTGTGGTGCCTCAGAGAGCAATGGTTCATTGTTTTCCATGGCTAATATTCCATTGTGTACATGGACCACTTCTTCTTTATCCATTCACCTCTTGTTGGACATTTTGATTGCTTCACTGTCTTGGCTATTGTGAATAAGGCTGCACTGCAGCTTTTGCGGCCTGTGTCTTCTCGATTCTTGTCTTCTCAGGTGAGAGGTCCAATGGTGCGCCTGCTGGATTGAATGGTACCTCCATTTTTACTTTTAAACACAGCTCCTTTCTGTTCTCATTATTGCCTGTTACCCCTTTACGTCTCACCAGCAGGTAGAGGGTACAAAGTTCTCCAAAACCCCTTCAGCATTTATCGTTTGTAGACTTTTTGCTGATGGTCAGTCGACTGGGGTAAGTTGAAACTTTTTGTAGATTAGATTGCATGGGTCTAACACTCCCTGAGGTTGAGATTTTATCCATTTCCCTTTTTTTTTAAAAAGAGCGTGAGTAAAACTTAACTCTTCATACTCTCTTCTTGAAACATTTGCCTCTTTTGAGTATTTTCGTCCTTTCCCTACTTCAGCACAATTTTTTAGGGCAGGTGTCCTTTAAAGCCCTGAGTCCTTGTGAATGTTAAGTGACCATTAGCTGTGAGTTTAAAGCTGTTCTTGCAGGAAACGGCCACAAGGTGGCAGCCTTTCCCCGTTACCAAATTTGGTTACTAGGGAAACAGAGCCTTAATGGAAGTGGTGTTCTAGGTTGTAAATTAGAATGGAATGTGCCAGGAGAAAGCCCTTTAAGTTTATGTCCTATTACTTCTTGTTCATAGTTGTAATTTACTTTTTATTTTTTATCCCAGCAAATATGACTACAATGGTTTGTTTGTTCTAGGTGTGCAAGATGTGGTTCTTTCACACATATACATGTATCTATTCTTCCTCGCATCCTTTTCCCACGTAGGTCATGACACAATGTTGAGTAGTCTTCCCCTGGTCTTCCGTACGTCTTTGGTGGTTATATATTTCACCTGGTTTGTATATCTCTGTTAACCCCAATATGGTAATGTATCCAATCCTCATCCCTTTCTATGGGGTGAACCATAAGTTTTTTAATGAATCTGCGATTGCCTTTCTCTGTGGAAATATCTTCATTGGTATCAATTTTTAAGTAACTCCTAAAAGTGATGTGATAGGATATGTGTCTTTTGCTTTCTCACTTACTATAGGAGGTGTGATTACGTCTGGACTCATCTATGGTGCTTGCAAATGGCATTGTTTCATTTTTTTCACTAGCGAATATTCCATCTGTACATGGAGGAGTTCTTCTTTGTCCCCCCATCTGTTGGTGGACTTTTTGGTTACTTCCATATCTTGGCTATTGGAATACTGTGCAATGCAGATTTGCCTGCCTGTGTCTTTCCAATTATCTCTTCTTAGATTATAGGTCGAGGAGTGGGCCTGCTGGATCATAAGGTAGATCGATGTTTACCTTTGTAAGGCACCTCCATTCTGTTCTCACTCTTGGCCCTTTCCAACTTACGTCCCACTTGAACTTGAGGGTATGCATTTCTCCACAAGGCCTTCAGCATTTATTGTTTGTAGTTTTCTTGCTGATGGTTATTCTGACAAGTGTGAGCTGATACCTCTCTGTGCTTGAATTCGAATGTGCCACATGATCCGTTGAAGTTGAGCTTTAAGGCATGTCCTTTTTATTTTTCAAGCTGTGATTACCCCTTAGTTCTTCAAAGTGTTCTCTTTAAGTATGTGTGACATTTTGAAATGTTTTGGCCATTACCTCCCTCAAGACATTTTGAGGGCAGGTTTCATTTACAGTTCTGCAGTACTTGTTCCTATGAAATGACCATTAGCACAGGCTTTAAAGCCGCTTTGGCCGGTAACTGCCAGAGGACGGCAGCCTTTCTATGTCCCCCACCCTGGTAACTAGGGAAAAGCCCTTGCGGCCTGTGGTGTTTCTCGGTTATAAATTAGAGTGGAGTGTGCCCGGACAAACCCACACAAGCTGATGTCTCCTTACTTTTGTTGGATTTTGAAATTTAATTTTTATTTTTTATTGGAGTAATTTTCCACTGTGTACGTGGACCACTTCTACTTTGTGCATTCCTCGGTTGATGGACATTCTCATTGCTTCCAAGTGTTGGCTATGGTAAATATTGTTGGAGTGCAGGATTGCCAGCCTGTGACTTTTGGATTCTCATTTTCTCAGGTGATAGGCCCAGCAGTGTGTGTGATTGATTGACTGCTAGCACCGTGTTTCCCTTTTCAAAGCACCTTCTTTGTGTTTTCATTAGTGGCTCTTACCACGTCCCCCTTAGAATGGAGGGTACGCATTTCTCCACAATCGCTTCAGCATTTATTGTGTGAAGCATTTATGCTAATGGCCCTTCTGGCTGCTGTGAGCTGATAGGTTTTTGTAATCTGGGTTTGCATGTCTTTGAAAATTCGTAAAACTCATCATTTCTCTCTACCGTTTTCTTTTCTGTTAAAAATAAAGAAAACAATTGGGAGTAAAATACAACTCTTGAAATAGTCTTCTTGGAAGGTGGCCCTCTTTTGAATTTTTTGGTCGATTTTCCACCCCAGAATTGTTTTAGAGAGCAGGTGTCATTTACCGAAATGCAGTTTGGCGAATATTTTGTGACCTTTAGCAATGGGTTTAAAGCTGCTGTTGTGGGAAGTGGCCTCAAGGAGGCAGCATTTCTCCATTCCCAAAGCGGGGTACTAGGGCAGCAGAGCCTTTCTGGAAGTCATGTTCCTAGGTTGTAAATTACATTGGAATGTGCATGGAGAAACCCCCATAAGTTTATGTCTCATTATTTCTTCTTGGTTTTAATTTTTTTTTTTTTTATTTGGGATAAAGCTTAGAATATTGTTTGTCCTAGGTGTACACAATCTGGTCCATTTGTACATTATATATGTGTATTCAAGTACAGATCCTCTTCCCATGTAAAATGTTACAGAGGGTTCCGCAGACCTCCCTTGCTATATGGTCGGTCTTTTCGAGATATGTATATAATATGCGTTTGTATACATATAGTAACACTAATCTTAATTTATCCATTCCCCCCACCTTTCCTTTTAGATGAGCATAGTTTGTTTTCTAAGTCTGTGAGTGTCTTTCTCTGTGGAAATATGTTCATTTGTGTCAGTTATTAGATAACGCCTATACGTGATATCATAGAATATAGGTCTTTTGCTTTCCGACTTACCTCATGTTTCGTGATTATCTCCAGACTCATTTGTGGTGCCTCAGAGAGCAATTGTTCATTGTTTTCCATGGCTAATATTCCATTGTGTACATGGACCACTTCTTCTTTATCCATTCACCTCTTGTTGGATATTTTGATTGCTTCACTGTCTTACCTATTGTGAATAAGGCTGCACTGCAGCTTTTTCGGTCTGTGTCTTCTCGATTCTTGTCTTCTCAGGTGAGAGGTCCAATGGTGCGCCTGCTGGATTGAATGCTACCTCCATTTTTACGTTTAAACACAGCTCCTTTCTTTTCTCACTATTGGCTGTTACCCCTTTACGTCTCACCAGCAGGTAGAGGGTACACAGTTCTCTAAAACCCCTTCAGCATTTATTGTTCGTAGACTTTTTGCTGATGGTCAGTCGACTGGTGTAAGTTGAAACTTTTTGTAGATTAGATTGCATGGGTCTAACACTCCCCGAGGTTGAGCTGTTATCCATTTTCCTTTTTTTTTAAAAGAGTGTGTGTAAAACTTAACTCTTCATACTCTCTTCTTGAAACATTTGCCTGTTTTAAATTTTTTGTCCATTCCCTACTTCAGCACAGTTTTTTAGGGCAGGTGTCCCTTACAGCCCTGAGCCCTTGTGAATGTTAAGTGAACATTAGCTGTGACTTTAAAGCTGCTCTTGCAGGAAACGGCCACAAGGTGGCAGCATTTCTCCTTTACCAAATTTGGTTACTAGGGAAACACAGCCTTAAGGGAAGTGGTGTTCTAGGTTGTAAATTAGAATGGAATGTGCCAGGAAAAAACCCTTTAAGGTTATGTCTCATTACTTCTTGTTCATAGTTGTAATTTACTTTTGATTTTTTATCCCAGCAAATATGACTACAATGGTTTGTTTGTTCTAGGTGTGCAAGATGTGGTTCTTTCACACATATACATGTATCTATTCTTCCTCACATCCTTTTCCCACGTACGTCATGACACAATATTGAGTAGTCTTCTCCTGGTCTTCCATACGTCTTTGGTGGTTATATATTTCACCTGGTTTGTATATCTCTGTTAACCCCAATATGGTAATGTATCCAATCCTCATCCCTTTCTATGGGGTGAACCATAAGTTTTTTAATGAATCTGCGATTGCCTTTCTCTGTGGAAATATCTTCATTGGTATCAATTTTTAAGTAACTCCTAAAAGTGATGTGATAGGATATGTGTCTTTTGCTTTCTCACTTACTATAGGAGGCGTGATTACGTCTGGACTCATCTATGGTGCTTGCAAATGGCATTGTTTCATTTTTTTCACTAGCGAATATTCCATCTGTACATGGAGGAGTTCTTCTTTGTCCCCCCATCTGTTGGTGGACTTTTTGGTTACTTCCATATCTTGGCTATTGGAATACTGTGCAATGCAGATTTGCCTGCCTGTGTCTTTCCAATTATCTCTTCTTAGATTATAGGTCGAGGAGTGGGCCTGCTGGATCATAAGGTAGATCGATGTTTACCTTTGTAAGGCACCTCCATTCTGTTCTCACTCTTGGCCCTTTCCAACTTACGTCCCACTTGAACTTGAGGGTATGCATTTCTCCACAAGGCCTTCAGCATTTATTGTTTGTAGTTTTCTTGCTGATGGTTATTCTGACAAGTGTGAGCTGATACCTCTCTGTGCTTGAATTCGAATGTGCCACATGATCCGTTGAAGTTGAGCTTTAAGGCATGTCCTTTTTATTTTTCAAGCTGTGATTACCCCTTAGTTCTTCAAAGTGTTCTCTTTAAGTATGTGTGACATTTTGAAATGTTTTGGCCATTACCTCCCTCAAGACATTTTGAGGGCAGGTTTCATTTACAGTTCTGCAGTACTTGTTCCTATGAAATGACCATTAGCACAGGCTTTAAAGCCGCTTTGGCCGGTAACTGCCAGAGGACGGCAGCCTTTCTATGTCCCCCACCCTGGTAACTAGGGAAAAGCCCTTGCGGCCTGTGGTGTTTCTCGGTTATAAATTAGAGTGGAGTGTGCCCGGACAAACCCACACAAGCTGATGTCTCCTTACTTTTGTTGGATTTTGAAATTTAATTTTTATTTTTTATTGGAGTAATTTTCCACTGTGTACATGGACCACTTCTACTTTGTGCATTCCTCGGTTGATGGACATTCTCATTGCTTCCAAGTGTTGGCTATGGTAAATATTGTTGGAGTGCAGGATTGCCAGCCTGTGAGTTTTGGATTCTCATTTTCTCAGGTGATAGGCCCAGCAGTGGGTGTGATTGATTGACTGCTAGCACCGTGTTTCCCTTTTCAAAGCACCTTCTTTGTTTTCATTAGTGGCTCTTACCAAGTCCCCCTTAGAATGGAGGGTACGCATTTCTCCACAATCGCTTCAGCATTTATTGTGTGAAGCATTTATGCTAATGGCCCTTCTGGCTGCTGTGAGCTGATAGGTTTTTGTAATCTGGGTTTGCATGTCTTTGAAAATTCGTAAAACTCATCATTTCTCTCCACCGTTTTCTTTTCCGTTAAAAAAAAGGAAACTATTGGGAGTACAATACAACTCTTGAAATTGTCGTCTTGGAAGGTGGCCCTCTTTTGAATTTTTTGGTCGATTTTCCACCCCAGAATTGTTTTAGAGAGCAGGTGTCATTTACCGAAATGCAGTTTGGCGAATATTTTGTGACCTTTAGGAATGGGTTTAAAGCTGCTGTTCTGGGAAGTGGCCTCAAGGAGGCAGCATTTCTCCATTCCCAAAGCTGGGTACTAGGGCAGCAGAGCCTTTCTGGAAGTCATGTTCCTAGGTTGTAAATTACATTGGAATGTGCATGGAGAAACCCCCATAAGTTTATGTCTCATTATTTCTTCTTGGTTTTAACTTTTTTTTTTATTTGGGATAAAGCTTAGAATATTGTTTGTCCTAGGTGTACACAATCTGGTCCATTTGTACATTATATATGTGTATTCAAGTACAGATCCTCTTCCCATGTAAAATGTTACAGAGGGTTCCGCAGACCTCCCTTGCTATATGGTCGGTCTTTTCGAGATATGTATATAATATGCGTTTGTATACATATAGTAACACTAATCTTAATTTATCCATTCCCCCCACCTTTCCTTTTAGATGAGCATAGTTTGTTTTCTAAGTCTGTGAGTGTCTTTCTCTGTGGAAATATGTTCATTTGTGTCAGTTATTAGATAACGCCTATAAGTGATATCATAGAATATAGGTCTTTTGCTTTCTGACTTACCTCATGTTTCATGATTATCTCCAGACTCATTTGTGGTGCCTCAGAGAGCAATGGTTCATTGTTTTCCATGGCTAATATTCCATTGTGTACATGGACCACTTCTTCTTTATCCATTCACCTCTTGTTGGATATTTTGATTGCTTCACTGTCTTACCTATTGTGAATAAGGCTGCACTGCAGCTTTTTCGGTCTGTGTCTTCTCGATTCTTGTCTTCTCAAGTGAGAGGTCCAATGGTGCGCCTGCTGGATTGAATGCTACCTCCATTTTTACGTTTAAACACAGCTCCTTTCTTTTCTCACTATTGGCTGTTACCCCTTTACGTCTCACCAGCAGGTAGAGGGTACACAGTTCTCTAAAACCCCTTCAGCATTTATTGTTCGTAGACTTTTTGCTGATGGTCAGTCGACTGGTGTAAGTTGAAACTTTTTGTAGATTAGATTGCATGGGTCTAACACTCCCCGAGGTTGAGCTGTTATCCATTTTCCTTTTTTTTTTAAAGAGTGTGTGTAAAACTTAACTCTTCATACTCTCTTCTTGAAACATTTGCCTGTTTTAAATTTTTTGTCCATTCCCTACTTCAGCACAGTTTTTTAGGGCAGGTGTCCTTTACAGCCCTGAGCCCTTGTGAATGTTAAGTGAACATTAGCTGTGACTTTAAAGCTGCTCTTGCAGGAAACGGCCACAAGGTGGCAGCATTTCTCCTTTACCAAATTTGGTTACTAGGGAAACACAGCCTTAAGGGAAGTGGTGTTCTAGGTTGTAAATTAGAATGGAATGTGCCAGGAAAAAACCCTTTAAGGTTATGTCTCATTACTTCTTGTTCATAGTTGTAATTTACTTTTGATTTTTTATCCCAGCAAATATGACTACAATGGTTTGTTTGTTCTAGGTGTGCAAGATGTGGTTCTTTCACACATATACATGTATCTATTCTTCCTCACATCCTTTTCCCACGTACGTCATGACACAATATTGAGTAGTCTTCTCCTGGTCTTCCGTACGTCTTTGGTGGTTATATATTTCACATGGTTTGTATATCTCTGTTAACCCCAATATGGTAATGTATCCAATCCTCATCCCTTTCTATGGGGTGAACCATAAGTTTTTTAATGAATCTGCGATTGCCTTTCTCTGTGGAAATATCTTCATTGGTATCAATTTTTAAGTAACTCCTAAAAGTGATGTGATAGGATATGTGTCTTTTGCTTTCTCACTTACTACAGGAGGAGTGATTACGTCTAGACTCATCTATGGTGCTTGCAAATGGCATTGTTTCATTTTTCCCCCAACGAATATTCCATCTGTACATGGAGGAGTTCTTCTTTGTCCCCCCATCTGTTGGTGGACTTTTTGATTACTTCCATATCTTGGCTATTGTAATACTGTGCAATGCAGATTTGCCTGCCTGTGTCTTTCCAATTCTCTCTTCTTAAATTATAGGTCGAGGAGTGGGCCTGCTGGATCATATAGTAGATCGATGCTTACCTTTGTAAGGCACCTCCATTCTGTTCTCATTCGTGGCCCTTTCCAACTTACGTCCCACTTGAAGTTGAGGGTATGCATTTCTCCACAACACCTTCATCATTCATTGTTTGTAGTTTTCTTGCTGATGGTTATTCTGACAAGTGTGAGCTGATACCTCTCTGTGCTTGAATTCGAATGTGCCACATGATCCGTTGAAGTTGAGCTTTAAGGCATGTCCGTTTTATTTTTCAAGCTGTGATTACCCCTTAGTTCTTCAAAGTGTTCTCTTTAAGTATGTGTCACATTTTGAAATGTTTTGGCCATTACCTCCCTCAAGATATTTTGAGGGCAGGTTTCATTTACAGTTCCGCAGTACTTGTTCCTATGAAATGACCATTAGCACAGGCTTTAAAGCCGCTTTGGCAGGTAACTGCCAGAGGGCGGCAGCCTTTCTATGTCCCCCACCCTGGTAACTAGGGAAAAGCCCTTGCGGCCTGTGGTGTTTCTCGGTTATAAGTTAGAGTGGAGTCTGCCCTGACAAACCCACACAAGCTGATGTCTCCTTACTTTTGTTGGATTTTGAAATTTAATTTTTATTTTTTATTGGAGTAATTTTCCACTGTGTACGTGGACCACTTCTACTTTGTGCATTCCTCGGTTGATGGACATTCTCATTGCTTCCAAGTGTTGGCTATGGTAAATATTGTTGGAGTGCAGGATTGCCAGCCTGTGACTTTTGGATTCTCATTTTCTCAGGTGATAGGCCCAGCAGTGGGTGTGATTGATTGACTGCTAGCACCGTGTTTCCCTTTTCAAAGCACCTTCTTTGTGTTTTCATTAGTGGCTCTTACCACGTCCCCCTTAGAATCGAGGGTACGCATTTGTCCACAATTGCTTCAGCATTTATTGTGTGCAGCATTTATGCTAATGGCCCTTCTGGCTGCTGTGAGCTGATAGGTTTTTGTAATCTGGGTTTGCATGTCTTTGAAAATTCGTAAAACTCATCATTTCTCTCTACCGTTTTCTTTTCTGTTAAAAATAAAGAAAACAATGGGGAGTACAATACAACTCTTGAAATTGTCTTCTTGGAAGGTGGCCCTCTTTTGAATTTTTTGGTCGATTTTCCACCCCAGAATTGTTTTAGAGAGCAGGTGTCATTTACCGAAATGCAGTTTGGCGAATATTTTGTGACCTTTAGCAATGGGTTTAAAGCTGCTGTTGTGGGAAGTGGCCTCAAGGAGGCAGCATTTCTCCATTCCCAAAGCGGGGTACTAGGGCAGCAGAGCCTTTCTGGAAGTCATGTTCCTAGGTTGTAAATTACATTGGAATGTGCATGGAGAAACCACCATAAGTTTATGTCTCATTATGTCTTCTTGGTTTTAATTTTTTTTTTTATTTGGGATAAAGCTTAGAATATTGTTTGTCCTAGGTGTACACAATCTGGTCCATTTGTACATTATATATGTGTATTCAAGTACAGATCCTCTTCCCATGTAAAATGTTACAGAGGGTTCCGCAGACCTCCCTTGCTATATGGTCGGTCTTTTCGAGATATGTATATAATATGCGTTTGTATACATATAGTAACACTAATCTTAATTTATCCATTCCCCCCACCTTTCCTTTTAGATGAGCATAGTTTGTTTTCTAAGTCTGTGAATGTCTTTCTCTGTGGAAATATGTTCATGTGTGTCAGTTATTAGATAACGCCTATAAGTGATATCATAGAATATAGGTCTTTTGCTTTCTGACTTACCTCATGTTTCATGATTATCTCCAGACTCATTTGTGGTGCCTCAGAGAGCAATGGTTCATTGTTTTCCATGGCTAATATTCCATTGTGTACATGGACCACTTCTTCTTTATCCATTCACCTCTTGTTGGACATTTTGATTGCTTCACTGTCTTGGCTATTGTGAATAAGGCTGCACTGCAGCTTTTGCGGCCTGTGTCTTCTCGATTCTTGTCTTCTCAGGTGAGAGGTCCAATGGTGCGCCTGCTGGATTGAATGGTACCTCCATTTTTACTTTTAAACACAGCTCCTTTCTGTTCTCATTATTGCCTGTTACCCCTTTACGTCTCACCAGCAGGTAGAGGGTACAAAGTTCTCCAAAACCCCTTCAGCATTTATCGTTTGTAGACTTTTTGCTGATGGTCAGTCGACTGGGGTAAGTTGAAACTTTTTGTAGATTAGATTGCATGGGTCTAACACTCCCTGAGGTTGAGATTTTATCCATTTCCCTTTTTTTTTAAAAAGAGCGTGAGTAAAACTTAACTCTTCATACTCTCTTCTTGAAACATTTGCCTCTTTTGAGTTTTTTCGTCCTTTCCCTACTTCAGCACAATTTTTTAGGGCAGGTGTCCTTTAAAGCCCTGAGTCCTTGTGAATGTTAAGTGACCATTAGCTGTGAGTTTAAAGCTGTTCTTGCAGGAAACGGCCACAAGGTGGCAGCCTTTCCCCGTTACCAAATTTGGTTACTAGGGAAACAGAGCCTTAATGGAAGTGGTGTTCTAGGTTGTAAATTAGAATGGAATGTGCCAGGAGAAAGCCCTTTAAGTTTATGTCCTATTACTTCTTGTTCATAGTTGTAATTTACTTTTTATTTTTTATCCCAGCAAATATGACTACAATGGTTTGTTTGTTCTAGGTGTGCAAGATGTGGTTCTTTCACACATATACATGTATCTATTCTTCCTCGCATCCTTTTCCCCCGTAGGTCATGACACAATGTTGAGTAGTCTTCCCCTGGTCTTCCGTACGTCTTTGGTGGTTATATATTTCACCTGGTTTGTATATCTCTGTTAACCCCAATATGGTAATGTATCCAATCCTCATCCCTTTCTATGGGGTGAACCATAAGTTTTTTAATGAATCTGCGATTGCCTTTCTCTGTGGAAATATCTTCATTGGTATCAATTTTTAAGTAACTCCTAAAAGTGATGTGATAGGATATGTGTCTTTTGCTTTCTCACTTACTATAGGAGGTGTGATTACGTCTGGACTCATCTATGGTGCTTGCAAATGGCATTGTTTCATTTTTTTCACTAGCGAATATTCCATCTGTACATGGAGGAGTTCTTCTTTGTCCCCCCATCTGTTGGTGGACTTTTTGGTTACTTCCATATCTTGGCTATTGGAATACTGTGCAATGCAGATTTGCCTGCCTGTGTCTTTCCAATTATCTCTTCTTAGATTATAGGTCGAGGAGTGGGCCTGCTGGATCATAAGGTAGATCGATGTTTACCTTTGTAAGGCACCTCCATTCTGTTCTCACTCTTGGCCCTTTCCAACTTACGTCCCACTTGAACTTGAGGGTATGCATTTCTCCACAACGCCTTCAGCATTTATTGTTTGTAGTTTTCTTGCTGATGGTTATTCTGACAAGTGTGAGCTGATACCTCTCTGTGCTTGAATTCGAATGTGCCACATGATCCGTTGAAGTTGAGCTTTAAGGCATGTCCTTTTTATTTTTCAAGCTGTGATTACCCCTTAGTTCTTCAAAGTGTTCTCTTTAAGTATGTGTGACATTTTGAAATGTTTTGGCCATTACCTCCCTCAAGACATTTTGAGGGCAGGTTTCATTTACAGTTCTGCAGTACTTGTTCCTATGAAATGACCATTAGCACAGGCTTTAAAGCCGCTTTGGCCGGTAACTGCCAGAGGAGGGCAGCCTTTCTATGTCCCCCACCCTGGTAACTAGGGAAAAGCCCTTGCGGCCTGTGGTGTTTCTCGGTTATAAATTAGAGTGGAGTGTGCCCGGACAAACCCACACAAGCTGATGTCTCCTTACTTTTGTTGGATTTTGAAATTTAATTTTTATTTTTTATTGGAGTAATTTTCCACTGTGTACGTGGACCACTTCTACTTTGTGCATTCCTCGGTTGATGGACATTCTCATTGCTTCCAAGTGTTGGCTATGGTAAATATTGTTGGAGTGCAGGATTGCCAGCCTGTGACTTTTGGATTCTCATTTTCTCAGGTGATAGGCCCAGCAGTGTGTGTGATTGATTGACTGCTAGCACCGTGTTTCCCTTTTCAAAGCACCTTCTTTGTGTTTTCATTAGTGGCTCTTACCACGTCCCCCTTAGAATGGAGGGTACGCATTTCTCCACAATCGCTTCAGCATTTATTGTGTGAAGCATTTATGCTAATGGCCCTTCTGGCTGCTGTGAGCTGATAGGTTTTTGTAATCTGGGTTTGCATGTCTTTGAAAGTTCGTAAAACTCATCATTTCTCTCTACCGTTTTCTTTTCTGTTAAAAATAAAGAAAACAATTGGGAGTAAAATACAACTCTTGAAATTGTCTTCTTGGAAGGTGGCCCTCTTTTGAATTTTTTGGTCGATTTTCCACCCCAGAATTGTTTTAGAGAGCAGGTGTCATTTACCGAAATGCAGTTTGGCGAATATTTTGTGACCTTTAGCAATGGGTTTAAAGCTGCTGTTGTGGGAAGTGGCCTCAAGGAGGCAGCATTTCTCCATTCCCAAAGCGGGGTACTAGGGCAGCAGAGCCTTTCTGGAAGTCATGTTCCTAGGTTGTAAATTACATTGGAATGTGCATGGAGAAACCCCCATAAGTTTATGTCTCATTATTTCTTCTTGGTTTTAATTTTTTTTTTTTTAATTTGGGATAAAGCTTAGAATATTGTTTGTCCTAGGTGTACACAATCTGGTCCATTTGTACATTATATATGTGTATTCAAGTACAGATCCTCTTCCCATGTAAAATGTTACAGAGGGTTCCGCAGACCTCCCTTGCTATATGGTCGGTCTTTTCGAGATATGTATATAATATGCGTTTGTATACATATAGTAACACTAATCTTAATTTATCCATTCCCCCCACCTTTCCTTTTAGATGAGCATAGTTTGTTTTCTAAGTCTGTGAGTGTCTTTCTCTGTGGAAATATGTTCATTTGTGTCAGTTATTAGATAACGCCTATACGTGATATCATAGAATATAGGTCTTTTGCTTTCCGACTTACCTCATGTTTCGTGATTATCTCCAGACTCATTTGTGGTGCCTCAGAGAGCAATTGTTCATTGTTTTCCATGGCTAATATTCCATTGTGTACATGGACCACTTCTTCTTTATCCATTCACCTCTTGTTGGATATTTTGATTGCTTCACTGTCTTACCTATTGTGAATAAGGCTGCACTGCAGCTTTTTCGGTCTGTGTCTTCTCGATTCTTGTCTTCTCAGGTGAGAGGTCCAATGGTGCGCCTGCTGGATTGAATGCTACCTCCATTTTTACGTTTAAACACAGCTCCTTTCTTTTCTCACTATTGGCTGTTACCCCTTTACGTCTCACCAGCAGGTAGAGGGTACACAGTTCTCTAAAACCCCTTCAGCATTTATTGTTCGTAGACTTTTTGCTGATGGTCAGTCGACTGGTGTAAGTTGAAACTTTTTGTAGATTAGATTGCATGGGTCTAACACTCCCCGAGGTTGAGCTGTTATCCATTTTCCTTTTTTTTTAAAAGAGTGTGTGTAAAACTTAACTCTTCATACTCTCTTCTTGAAACATTTGCCTGTTTTAAATTTTTTGTCCATTCCCTACTTCAGCACAGTTTTTTAGGGCAGGTGTCCTTTACAGCCCTGAGCCCTTGTGAATGTTAAGTGAACATTAGCTGTGACTTTAAAGCTGCTCTTGCAGGAAACGGCCACAAGGTGTCAGCATTTCTCCTTTACCAAATTTGGTTACTAGGGAAACACAGCCTTAAGGGAAGTGGTGTTCTAGGTTGTAAATTAGAATGGAATGTGCCAGGAAAAAACCCTTTAAGGTTATGTCTCATTACTTCTTGTTCATAGTTGTAATTTACTTTTGATTTTTTATCCCAGCAAATATGACTACAATGGTTTGTTTGTTCTAGGTGTGCAAGATGTGGTTCTTTCACACATATACATGTATCTATTCTTCCTCACATCCTTTTCCCACGTACGTCATGACACAATATTGAGTAGTCTTCTCCTGGTCTTCCGTACGTCTTTGGTGGTTATATATTTCACATGGTTTGTATATCTCTGTTAACCCCAATATGGTAATGTATCCAATCCTCATCCCTTTCTATGGGGTGAACCATAAGTTTTTTAATGAATCTGCGATTGCCTTTCTCTGTGGAAATATCTTCATTGGTATCAATTTTTAAGTAACTCCTAAAAGTGATGTGATAGGATATGTGTCTTTTGCTTTCTCACTTACTACAGGAGGAGTGATTACGTCTAGACTCATCTATGGTGCTTGCAAATGGCATTGTTTCATTTTTCCCCCAACGAATATTCCATCTGTACATGGAGGAGTTCTTCTTTGTCCCCCCATCTGTTGGTGGACTTTTTGATTACTTCCATATCTTGGCTATTGTAATACTGTGCAATGCAGATTTGCCTGCCTGTGTCTTTCCAATTCTCTCTTCTTAAATTATAGGTCGAGGAGTGGGCCTGCTGGATCATATAGTAGATCGATGCTTACCTTTGTAAGGCACCTCCATTCTGTTCTCATTCGTGGCCCTTTCCAACTTACGTCCCACTTGAAGTTGAGGGTATGCATTTCTCCACAACACCTTCATCATTCATTGTTTGTAGTTTTCTTGCTGATGGTTATTCTGACAAGTGTGAGCTGATACCTCTCTGTGCTTGAATTCGAATGTGCCACATGATCCGTTGAAGTTGAGCTTTAAGGCATGTCCGTTTTATTTTTCAAGCTGTGATTACCCCTTAGTTCTTCAAAGTGTTCTCTTTAAGTATGTGTCACATTTTGAAATGTTTTGGCCATTACCTCCCTCAAGATATTTTGAGGGCAGGTTTCATTTACAGTTCCGCAGTACTTGTTCCTATGAAATGACCATTAGCACAGGCTTTAAAGCCGCTTTGGCAGGTAACTGCCAGAGGGCGGCAGCCTTTCTATGTCCCCCACCCTGGTAACTAGGGAAAAGCCCTTGCGGCCTGTGGTGTTTCTCGGTTATAAGTTAGAGTGGAGTCTGCCCGGACAAACCCACACAAGCTGATGTCTCCTTACTTTTGTTGGATTTTGAAATTTAATTTTTATTTTTTATTGGAGTAATTTTCCACTGTGTACGTGGACCACTTCTACTTTGTGCATTCCTCGGTTGATGGACATTCTCATTGCTTCCAAGTGTTGGCTATGGTAAATATTGTTGGAGTGCAGGATTGCCAGCCTGTGACTTTTGGATTCTCATTTTCTCAGGTGATAGGCCCAGCAGTGGGTGTGATTGATTGACTGCTAGCACCGTGTTTCCCTTTTCAAAGCAACTTCTTTGTGTTTTCATTAGTGGCTCTTACCACGTCCCCCTTAGAATCGAGGGTACGCATTTGTCCACAATTGCTTCAGCATTTATTGTGTGCAGCATTTATGCTAATGGCCCTTCTGGCTGCTGTGAGCTGATAGGTTTTTGTAATCTGGGTTTGCATGTCTTTGAAAATTCGTAAAACTCATCATTTCTCTCTACCGTTTTCTTTTCTGTTAAAAATAAAGAAAACAATGGGGAGTACAATACAACTCTTGAAATTGTCTTCTTGGAAGGTGGCCCTCTTTTGAATTTTTTGGTCGATTTTCCACCCCAGAATTGTTTTAGAGAGCAGGTGTCATTTACCGAAATGCAGTTTGGCGAATATTTTGTGACCTTTAGCAATGGGTTTAAAGCTGCTGTTGTGGGAAGTGGCCTCAAGGAGGCAGCATTTCTCCATTCCCAAAGCGGGGTACTAGGGCAGCAGAGCCTTTCTGGAAGTCATGTTCCTAGGTTGTAAATTACATTGGAATGTGCATGGAGAAACCCCCATAAGTTTATGTCTCATTATGTCTTCTTGGTTTTAATTTTTTTTTTATTTGGGATAAAGCTTAGAATATTGTTTGTCCTAGGTGTACACAATCTGGTCCATTTGTACATTATATATGTGTATTCAAGTACAGATCCTCTTCCCATGTAAAATGTTACAGAGGGTTCCGCAGACCTCCCTTGCTATATGGTCGGTCTTTTCGAGATATGTATATAATATGCGTTTGTATACATATAGTAACACTAATCTTAATTTATCCATTCCCCCCACCTTTCCTTTTAGATGAGCATAGTTTGTTTTCTAAGTCTGTGAATGTCTTTCTCTGTGGAAATATGTTCATTTGTGTCAGTTATTAGATAACGCCTATAAGTGATATCATAGAATATAGGTCTTTTGCTTTCTGACTTACCTCATGTTTCATGATTATCTCCAGACTCATTTGTGGTGCCTCAGAGAGCAATGGTTCATTGTTTTCCATGGCTAATATTCCATTGTGTACATGGACCACTTCTTCTTTATCCATTCACCTCTTGTTGGACATTTTGATTGCTTCACTGTCTTGGCTATTGTGAATAAGGCTGCACTGCAGCTTTTGCGGCCTGTGTCTTCTCGATTCTTGTCTTCTCAGGTGAGAGGTCCAATGGTGCGCCTGCTGGATTGAATGGTACCTCCATTTTTACTTTTAAACACAGCTCCTTTCTGTTCTCATTATTGCCTGTTACCCCTTTACGTCTCACCAGCAGGTAGAGGGTACAAAGTTCTCCAAAACCCCTTCAGCATTTATCGTTTGTAGACTTTTTGCTGATGGTCAGTCGACTGGGGTAAGTTGAAACTTTTTGTAGATTAGATTGCATGGGTCTAACACTCCCTGAGGTTGAGATTTTATCCATTTCCCTTTTTTTTTAAAAAGAGCGTGAGTAAAACTTAACTCTTCATACTCTCTTCTTGAAACATTTGCCTCTTTTGAGTTTTTTCGTCCTTTCCCTACTTCAGCACAATTTTTTAGGGCAGGTGTCCTTTAAAGCCCTGAGTCCTTGTGAATGTTAAGTGACCATTAGCTGTGAGTTTAAAGCTGTTCTTGCAGGAAACGGCCACAAGGTGGCAGCCTTTCCCCGTTACCAAATTTGGTTACTAGGGAAACAGAGCCTTAATGGAAGTGGTGTTCTAGGTTGTAAATTAGAATGGAATGTGCCAGGAGAAAGCCCTTTAAGTTTATGTCCTATTACTTCTTGTTCATAGTTGTAATTTACTTTTTATTTTTTATCCCAGCAAATATGACTACAATGGTTTGTTTGTTCTAGGTGTGCAAGATGTGGTTCTTTCACACATATACATGTATCTATTCTTCCTCGCATCCTTTTCCCACGTAGGTCATGACACAATGTTGAGTAGTCTTCCCCTGGTCTTCCGTACGTCTTTGGTGGTTATATATTTCACCTGGTTTGTATATCTCTGTTAACCCCAATATGGTAATGTATCCAATCCTCATCCCTTTCTATGGGGTGAACCATAAGTTTTTTAATGAATCTGCGATTGCCTTTCTCTGTGGAAATATCTTCATTGGTATCAATTTTTAAGTAACTCCTAAAAGTGATGTGATAGGATATGTGTCTTTTGCTTTCTCACTTACTATAGGAGGTGTGATTACGTCTGGACTCATCTATGGTGCTTGCAAATGGCATTGTTTCATTTTTTTCACTAGCGAATATTCCATCTGTACATGGAGGAGTTCTTCTTTGTCCCCCCATCTGTTGGTGGACTTTTTGGTTACTTCCATATCTTGGCTATTGGAATACTGTGCAATGCAGATTTGCCTGCCTGTGTCTTTCCAATTATCTCTTCTTAGATTATAGGTCGAGGAGTGGGCCTGCTGGATCATAAGGTAGATCGATGTTTACCTTTGTAAGGCACCTCCATTCTGTTCTCACTCTTGGCCCTTTCCAACTTACGTCCCACTTGAACTTGAGGGTATGCATTTCTCCACAACGCCTTCAGCATTTATTGTTTGTAGTTTTCTTGCTGATGGTTATTCTGACAAGTGTGAGCTGATACCTCTCTGTGCTTGAATTCGAATGTGCCACATGATCCGTTGAAGTTGAGCTTTAAGGCATGTCCTTTTTATTTTTCAAGCTGTGATTACCCCTTAGTTGTTCAAAGTGTTCTCTTTAAGTATGTGTGACATTTTGAAATGTTTTGGCCATTACCTCCCTCAAGACATTTTGAGGGCAGGTTTCATTTACAGTTCTGCAGTACTTGTTCCTATGAAATGACCATTAGCACAGGCTTTAAAGCCGCTTTGGCCGGTAACTGCCAGAGGACGGCAGCCTTTCTATGTCCCCCACCCTGGTAACTAGGGAAAAGCCCTTGCGGCCTGTGGTGTTTCTCGGTTATAAATTAGAGTGGAGTGTGCCCGGACAAACCCACACAAGCTGATGTCTCCTTACTTTTGTTGGATTTTGAAATTTAATTTTTATTTTTTATTGGAGTAATTTTCCACTGTGTACGTGGACCACTTCTACTTTGTGCATTCCTCGGTTGATGGACATTCTCATTGCTTCCAAGTGTTGGCTATGGTAAATATTGTTGGAGTGCAGGATTGCCAGCCTGTGACTTTTGGATTCTCATTTTCTCAGGTGATAGGCCCAGCAGTGTGTGTGATTGATTGACTGCTAGCACCGTGTTTCCCTTTTCAAAGCACCTTCTTTGTGTTTTCATTAGTGGCTCTTACCACGTCCCCCTTAGAATGGAGGGTACGCATTTCTCCACAATCGCTTCAGCATTTATTGTGTGAAGCATTTATGCTAATGGCCCTTCTGGCTGCTGTGAGCTGATAGGTTTTTGTAATCTGGGTTTGCATGTCTTTGAAAATTCGTAAAACTCATCATTTCTCTCTACCGTTTTCTTTTCTGTTAAAAATAAAGAAAACAATTGGGAGTACAATACAACTCTTGAAATTGTCTTCTTGGAAGGTGGCCCTCTTTTGAATTTTTTGGTCGATTTTCCACCCCAGAATTGTTTTAGAGAGCAGGTGTCATTTACCGAAATGCAGTTTGGCGAATATTTTGTGACCTTTAGCAATGGGTTTAAAGCTGCTGTTGTGGGAAGTGGCCTCAAGGAGGCAGCATTTCTCCATTCCCAAAGCGGGGTACTAGGGCAGCAGAGCCTTTCTGGAAGTCATGTTCCTAGGTTGTAAATTACATTGGAATGTGCATGGAGAAACCCCCATAAGTTTATGTCTCATTATTTCTTCTTGGTTTTAATTTTTTTTTTTTTAATTTGGGATAAAGCTTAGAATATTGTTTGTCCTAGGTGTACACAATCTGGTCCATTTGTACATTATATATGTGTATTCAAGTACAGATCCTCTTCCCATGTAAAATGTTACAGAGGGTTCCGCAGACCTCCCTTGCTATATGGTCGGTCTTTTCGAGATATGTATATAATATGCGTTTGTATACATATAGTAACACTAATCTTAATTTATCCATTCCCCCCACCTTTCCTTTTAGATGAGCATAGTTTGTTTTCTAAGTCTGTGAGTGTCTTTCTCTGTGGAAATATGTTCATTTGTGTCAGTTATTAGATAACGCCTATACGTGATATCATAGAATATAGGTCTTTTGCTTTCCGACTTACCTCATGTTTCGTGATTATCTCCAGACTCATTTGTGGTGCCTCAGAGAGCAATTGTTCATTGTTTTCCATGGCTAATATTCCATTGTGTACATGGACCACTTCTTCTTTATCCATTCACCTCTTGTTGGATATTTTGATTGCTTCACTGTCTTACCTATTGTGAATAAGGCTGCACTGCAGCTTTTTCGGTCTGTGTCTTCTCGATTCTTGTCTTCTCAGGTGAGAGGTCCAATGGTGCGCCTGCTGGATTGAATGCTACCTCCATTTTTACGTTTAAACACAGCTCCTTTCTTTTCTCACTATTGGCTGTTACCCCTTTACGTCTCACCAGCAGGTAGAGGGTACACAGTTCTCTAAAACCCCTTCAGCATTTATTGTTCGTAGACTTTTTGCTGATGGTCAGTCGACTGGTGTAAGTTGAAACTTTTTGTAGATTAGATTGCATGGGTCTAACACTCCCCGAGGTTGAGCTGTTATCCATTTTCCTTTTTTTTTAAAAGAGTGTGTGTAAAACTTAACTCTTCATACTCTCTTCTTGAAACATTTGCCTGTTTTAAATTTTTTGTCCATTCCCTACTTCAGCACAGTTTTTTAGGGCAGGTGTCCTTTACAGCCCTGAGCCCTTGTGAATGTTAAGTGAACATTAGCTGTGACTTTAAAGCTGCTCTTGCAGGAAACGGCCACAAGGTGGCAGCATTTCTCCTTTACCAAATTTGGTTACTAGGGAAACACAGCCTTAAGGGAAGTGGTGTTCTAGGTTGTAAATTAGAATGGAATGTGCCAGGAAAAAACCCTTTAAGGTTATGTCTCATTACTTCTTGTTCATAGTTGTAATTTACTTTTGATTTTTTATCCCAGCAAATATGACTACAATGGTTTGTTTGTTCTAGGTGTGCAAGATGTGGTTCTTTCACACATATACATGTATCTATTCTTCCTCACATCCTTTTCCCACGTACGTCATGACACAATATTGAGTAGTCTTCTCCTGGTCTTCCGTACGTCCTTGGTGGTTATATATTTCACATGGTTTGTATATCTCTGTTAACCCCAATATGGTAATGTATCCAATCCTCATCCCTTTCTATGGGGTGAACCATAAGTTTTTTAATGAATCTGCGATTGCCTTTCTCTGTGGAAATATCTTCATTGGTATCAATTTTTAAGTAACTCCTAAAAGTGATGTGATAGGATATGTGTCTTTTGCTTTCTCACTTACTACAGGAGGAGTGATTACGTCTAGACTCATCTATGGTGCTTGCAAATGGCATTGTTTCATTTTTTCCCCAACGAATATTCCATCTGTACATGGAGGAGTTCTTCTTTGTCCCCCCATCTGTTGGTGGACTTTTTGATTACTTCCATATCTTGGCTATTGTAATACTGTGCAATGCAGATTTGCCTGCCTGTGTCTTTCCAATTCTCTCTTCTTAAATTATAGGTCGAGGAGTGGGCCTGCTGGATCATATGGTAGATCGATGCTTACCTTTGTAAGGCACCTCCATTCTGTTCTCATTCGTGGCCCTTTCCAAGTTACTTCCCACTTGAAGTTGAGGGTATGCATTTCTCCACAACGCCTTCAGCATTTATTGTTTGTAGTTTTCTTGCTGATGGTTATTCTGACAAGTGTGAGCTGATACCTCTCTGTGCTTGAATTCGAATGTGCCACATGATCCGTTGAAGTTGAGCTTTAAGGCATGTCCGTTTTATTTTTCAAGCTGTGATTACCCCTTAGTTCTTCAAAGTGTTCTCTTTAAGTATGTGTCACATTTTGAAATGTTTTGGCCATTACCTCCCTCAAGATATTTTGAGGGCAGGTTTCATTTACAGTTCTGCAGTACTTGTTCCTATGAAATGACCATTAGCACAGGCTTTAAAGCCGCTTTGGCAGGTAACTGCCAGAGGGCGGCAGCCTTTCTATGTCCCACACCCTGGTAACTAGGGAAAAGCCCTTGCGGCCTGTGGTGTTTCTCGGTTATAAGTTAGAGTGGAGTCTGCCCGGACAAACCCACACAAGCTGATGTCTCCTTACTTTTGTTGGATTTTGAAATTTAATTTTTATTTTTTATTGGAGTAATTTTCCACTGTGTACGTGGACCACTTCTACTTTGTGCATTCCTCGGTTGATGGACCTTTTCATTGCTTCCAAGTGTTGGATATGGTAAATATTGTTGGAGTGCAGGATTGCCAGTCTGTGACTTTTGGATTCTCATTTTCTCAGGTGATAGGCCCAGCAGTGGGTGTGATTGATTGACTGGTAGCACCGTGTTTCCCTTTTCAAAGCACCTTCTTTGTGTTTTCATTAGTGGCTCTTTCCACGTCCCCCTTAGAATCGAGGGTACGCATTTGTCCACAATCGCTTCAGCATTTATTGTGTGCAGCATTTATGCTAATGGCCCTTCTGGCTGCTGTGAGCTGATAGGTTTTTGTAATCTGGGTTTGCATGCTTTGAAAATTCGTAAAACTCATCATTTCTCTCTACCGTTTTCTTTTCTGTTAAAAATAAAGAAAACAATGGGGAGTACAATACAACTCTTGAAATTGTCTTCTTGGAAGGTGGCCCTCTTTTGAATTTTTTGGTCGATTTTCCACCCCAGAATTGTTTTAGAGAGCAGGTGTCATTTACCGAAATGCAGTTTGGCGAATATTTTGTGACCTTTAGCAATGGGTTTAAAGCTGCTGTTGTGGGAAGTGGCCTCAAGGAGGCAGCATTTCTCCATTCCCAAAGCGGGGTACTAGGGCAGCAGAGCCTTTCTGGAAGTCATGTTCCTAGGTTGTAAATTACATTGGAATGTGCATGGAGAAACCCCCATAAGTTTATGTCTCATTATGTCTTCTTGGTTTTAATTTTTTTTTTATTTGGGATAAAGCTTAGAATATTGTTTGTCCTAGGTGTACACAATCTGGTCCATTTGTACATTATATATGTGTATTCAAGTACAGATCCTCTTCCCATGTAAAATGTTACAGAGGGTTCCGCAGACCTCCCTTGCTATATGGTCGGTCTTTTCGAGATATGTATATAATATGCGTTTGTATACATATAGTAACACTAATCTTAATTTATCCATTCCCCCCACCTTTCCTTTTAGATGAGCATAGTTTGTTTTCTAAGTCTGTGAATGTCTTTCTCTGTGGAAATATGTTCATTTGTGTCAGTTATTAGATAACGCCTATAAGTGATATCATAGAATATAGGTCTTTTGCTTTCTGACTTACCTCATGTTTCATGATTATCTCCAGACTCATTTGTGGTGCCTCAGAGAGCAATGGTTCATTGTTTTCCATGGCTAATATTCCATTGTGTACATGGACCACTTCTTCTTTATCCATTCACCTCTTGTTGGACATTTTGATTGCTTCACTGTCTTGGCTATTGTGAATAACGCTGCACTGCAGCTTTTGCGGCCTGTGTCTTCTCGATTCTTGTCTTCTCAGGTGAGAGGTCCAATGGTGCGCCTGCTGGATTGAATGGTACCTCCATTTTTACTTTTAAACACAGCTCCTTTTTGTTCTCATTATTGCCTGTTACCCCTTTACGTCTCACCAGCAGGTAGAGGGTACAAAGTTCTCTAAAACCCCTTCAGCATTTATAGTTTGTAGACTTTTTGCTGATGGTCAGTCGACTGGGGTAAGTTGAAACTTTTTGTAGATTAGATTGCATGGGTCTAACACTCCCTGAGGTTGAGATTTTATCCATTTCCCTTTTTTTTTAAAAAGAGCGTGAGTAAAACTTAACTCTTCAGACTCTCTTCTTGAAACATTTGCCTGTTTTGAGTTTTTTCGTCCTTTCCCTACTTCAGCTCAATTTTTTAGGGCAGGTGTCCTTTAAAGCCCTGAGTCCTTGTGAATGTTAAGTGACCATTAGCTGTGAGTTTAAAGCTGTTCTTGCAGGAAACGGCCACAAGGTGGCAGCCTTTCCCCGTTACCAAATTTGGTTACTAGGGAAACAGAGCCTTAATGGAAGTGGTGTTCTAGGTTGTAAATTAGAATGGAATGTGCCAGGAGAAAGCCCTTTAAGTTTATGTCCTATTACTTCTTGTTCATAGTTGTAATTTACTTTTTATTTTTTATCCCAGCAAATATGACTACAATGGTTTGTTTGTTCTAGGTGTGCAAGATGTGGTTCTTTCACACATATACATGTATCTATTCTTCCTCGCATCCTTTTCCCACGTAGGTCATGACACAATGTTGAGTAGTCTTCCCCTGGTCTTCCGTACGTCTTTGGTGGTTATATATTTCACCTGGTTTGTATATCTCTGTTAACCCCAATATGGTAATGTATCCAATCCTCATCCCTTTCTATGGGGTGAACCATAAGTTTTTTAATGAATCTGTGATTGCCTTTCTCTGTGGAAATATCTTCATTGGTATCAATTTTTAAGTAACTCCTAAAAGTGATGTGATAGGATATGTGTCTTTTGCTTTCTCACTTACTATAGGAGGCGTGATTACGTCTGGACTCATCTATGGTGCTTGCAAATGGCATTGTTTCATTTTTTTCACTAGCGAATATTCCATCTGCACATGGAGGAGTTCTTCTTTGTCCCCCCATCTGTTGGTGGACTTTTTGGTTACTTCCATATCTTGGCTATTGGAATACTGTGCAATGCAGATTTGCCTGCCTGTGTCTTTCCAATTATCTCTTCTTAGATTATAGGTCGAGGAGTGGGCCTGCTGGATGATATGGTAGATCGATGTTTACCTTTGTAAGGCACCTCCATTCTGTTCTCATTCTTGGCCCTTTCCAACTTACGTCCCACTTGAACTTGAGGGTATGCATTTCTCCACAAGGCCTTCAGCATTTATTGTTTGTAGTTTTCTTGCTGATGGTTATTCTGACAAGTGTGAGCTGATACCTCTCTGTGCTTGAATTCGAATGTGCCACATGATCCGTTGAAGTTGAGCTTTAAGGCATGTCCTGTTTATTTTTCAAGCTGTGATTACCCCTTAGTTCTTCAAAGTGTTCTCTTTAAGTATGTGTGACATTTTGAAATGTTTTGGCCATTACCTCCCTCAAGACATTTTGAGGGCAGGTTTCATTTACAGTTCTGCAGTACTTGTTCCTATGAAATGACCATTAGCACAGGCTTTAAAGCCGCTTTGGCAGGTAACTGCCAGAGGACGGCAGCCTTTCTATGTCCCCCACCCTGGTAAATAGGGAAAAGCCCTTGCGGCCTGTGGTGTTTCTCGGTTATAAATTAGAGTGGAGTGTGCCCGGACAAAAACACACAAGCTGATGTCTCCTTACTTTTGTTGGATTTTGAAATTTAATTTTTATTTTTTATTGGAGTAATTTTCCACTGTGTACGTGGACCACTTCTACTTTGTGCATTCCACGGTTGATGGGCATTCTCATTGCTTCCAAGTGTTGGCTATGGTAAATATTGTTGGAGTGCAGGATTGCTAGCCTGTGACTTTTGGATTCTCATTTTCTCAGGTGATAGGCCCAGCAGTGGGTGTGATTGATTTTCTGCTAGCACCGTGTTTCCCTTTTCAAAGCACCTTCTTTGTGTTTTCATTAGTGGCTCTTACCACGTCCCCCTTAGAATGGAGGGTGCGCATTTGTGCACAATCGCTTCAGCATTTATTGTGTGCAACATTTATGCTAATGGCCCTTCTGGCTGCTGTGAGCTGATAGGTTTTTGTAATCTGGGTTTGCATGTCTTTGAAAATTCGTAAAACTCATCATTTCTCTCTACCGTTTTCTTTTCTGTTAAAAATAAAGAAAACAATTGGGAGTACAATACAACTCTTGAAATTGTCTTCTTGGAAGGTGGCCCACTCTTGAATTTTTTGGTCGATTTTCCATCCCAGAATTGTTTTAGAGAGCAGGTGTCATTTACCGAAATGCAGTTTGGCGAATATTTTGTGACCTTTAGCAATGGGTTTAAAGCTGCTGTTGTGGGAAGTGGCCTCAAGGAGGCAGCATTTCTCCATTCCCAAAGCGGGGTACTAGGGCAGCAGTGCCTTTCTGGAAGTCATGTTCCTAGGTTGTAAATTACATTGGAATGTGCATGGAGAAACCCCCATAAGTTTATGTCTCATTATTTCTTCTTGGTTTTAACTTTTTTTTTTATTTGGGATAAAGCTTAGAATATTGTTTGTCCTAGGTGTACACAATCTGGTCCATTTGTACATTATATATGTGTATTCAAGTACAGATCCTCTTCCCATGTAAAATGTTACAGAGGGTTCCGCAGACCTCCCTTGCTATATGGTCGGTCTTTTCGAGATATGTATATAATATGCGTTTGTATACATATAGTAACACTAATCTTAATTTATCCATTCCCCCCACCTTTCCTTTTAGATGAGCATAGTTTGTTTTCTAAGTCTGTGAGTGTCTTTCTCTGTGGAAATATGTTCATTTGTGTCAGTTATTAGATAACGCCTATACGTGATATCATAGAATATAGGTCTTTTGCTTTCCGACTTACCTCATGTTTCGTGATTATCTCCAGACTCATTTGTGGTGCCTCAGAGAGCAATTGTTCATTGTTTTCCATGGCTAATATTCCATTGTGTACATGGACCACTTCTTCTTTATCCATTCACCTCTTGTTGGATATTTTGATTGCTTCACTGTCTTACCTATTGTGAATAAGGCTGCACTGCAGCTTTTTCGGTCTGTGTCTTCTCGATTCTTGTCTTCTCAGGTGAGAGGTCCAATGGTGCGCCTGCTGGATTGAATGCTACCTCCATTTTTACGTTTAAACACAGCTCCTTTCTTTTCTCACTATTGGCTGTTACCCCTTTACGTCTCACCAGCAGGTAGAGGGTACACAGTTCTCTAAAACCCCTTCAGCATTTATTGTTCGTAGACTTTTTGCTGATGGTCAGTCGACTGGTGTAAGTTGAAACTTTTTGTAGATTAGATTGCATGGGTCTAACACTCCCCGAGGTTGAGCTGTTATCCATTTTCCTTTTTTTTTAAAAGAGTGTGTGTAAAACTTAACTCTTCATACTCTCTTCTTGAAACATTTGCCTGTTTTAAATTTTTTGTCCATTCCCTACTTCAGCACAATTTTTTAGGGCAGGTGTCCTTTACAGCCCTGAGCCCTTGTGAATGTTAAGTGAACATTAGCTGTGACTTTAAAGCTGCTCTTGCAGGAAACGGCCACAAGGTGGCAGCATTTCTCCTTTAACAAATTTGGTTACTAGGGAAACACAGCCTTAAGGGAAGTGGTGTTCTAGGTTGTAAATTAGAATGGAATGTGCCAGGAAAAAACCCTTTAAGGTTATGTCTCATTACTTCTTGTTCATAGTTGTAATTTACTTTTGATTTTTTATCCCAGCAAATATGACTACAATGGTTTGTTTGTTCTAGGTGTGCAAGATGTGGTTCTTTCACACATATACATGTATCTATTCTTCCTCACATCCTTTTCCCACGTACGTCATGACACAATATTGAGTAGTCTTCTCCTGGTCTTCCGTACGTCCTTGGTGGTTATATATTTCACATGGTTTGTATATCTCTGTTAACCCCAATATGGTAATGTATCCAATCCTCATCCCTTTCTATGGGGTGAACCATAAGTTTTTTAATGAATCTGCGATTGCCTTTCTCTGTGGAAATATCTTCATTGGTATCAATTTTTAAGTAACTCCTAAAAGTGATGTGATAGGATATGTGTCTTTTGCTTTCTCACTTACTACAGGAGGAGTGATTACGTCTAGACTCATCTATGGTGCTTGCAAATGGCATTGTTTCATTTTTTCCCCAACGAATATTCCATCTGTACATGGAGGAGTTCTTCTTTGTCCCCCCATCTGTTGGTGGACTTTTTGATTACTTCCATATCTTGGCTATTGTAATACTGTGCAATGCAGATTTGCCTGCCTGTGTCTTTCCAATTCTCTCTTCTTAAATTATAGGTCGAGGAGTGGGCCTGCTGGATCATATAGTAGATCGATGCTTACCTTTGTAAGGCACCTCCATTCTGTTCTCATTCGTGGCCCTTTCCAACTTACGTCCCACTTGAAGTTGAGGGTATGCATTTCTCCACAACACCTTCATCATTCATTGTTTGTAGTTTTCTTGCTGATGGTTATTCTGACAAGTGTGAGCTGATACCTCTCTGTGCTTGAATTCGAATGTGCCACATGATCCGTTGAAGTTGAGCTTTAAGGCATGTCCGTTTTATTTTTCAAGCTGTGATTACCCCTTAGTTCTTCAAAGTGTTCTCTTTAAGTATGTGTCACATTTTGAAATGTTTTGGCCATTACCTCCCTCAAGATATTTTGAGGGCAGGTTTCATTTACAGTTCTGCAGTACTTGTTCCTATGAAATGACCATTAGCACAGGCTTTAAAGCCGCTTTGGCAGGTAACTGCCAGAGGGCGGCAGCCTTTCTATGTCCCCCACCCTGGTAACTAGGGAAAAGCCCTTGCGGCCTGTGGTGTTTCTCGGTTATAAGTTAGAGTGGAGTCTGCCCGGACAAACCCACACAAGCTGATGTCTCCTTACTTTTGTTGGATTTTGAAATTTAATTTTTATTTTTTATTGGAGTAATTTTCCACTGTGTACGTGGACCACTTCTACTTTGTGCATTCCTCGGTTGATGGACCTTTTCATTGCTTCCAAGTGTTGGATATGGTAAATATTGTTGGAGTGCAGGATTGCCAGTCTGTGACTTTTGGATTCTCATTTTCTCAGGTGATAGGCCCAGCAGTGGGTGTGATTGTTTGACTGGTAGCACCGTGTTTCCCTTTTCAAAGCACCTTCTTTGTGTTTTCATTAGTGGCTCTTTCCACGTCCCCCTTAGAATGGAGGGTACGCATTTGTCCACAATCGCTTCAGCATTTATTGTGTGAAGCATTTATGCTAATGGCCCTTCTGGCTGCTGTGAGCTGATAGGTTTTTGTAATCTGGGTTTGCATGTCTTTGAAAATTCGTAAAACTCATCATTTCTCTCTACCGTTTTCTTTTCTGTTAAAAATAAAGAAAACAATGGGGAGTACAATACAACTCTTGAAATTGTCTTCTTGGAAGGTGGCCCTCTTTTGAATTTTTTGGTCGATTTTCCACCCCAGAATTGCTTTAGAGAGCAGGTGTCATTTACCGAAATGCAGTTTGGCGAATATTTTGTGACCTTTAGCAATGGGTTTAAAGCTGCTGTTGTGGGAAGTGGCCTCAAGGAGGCAGCATTTCTCCATTCCCAAAGCGGGGTACTAGGGCAGCAGAGCCTTTCTGGAAGTCATGTTCCTAGGTTGTAAATTACATTGGAATGTGCATGGAGAAACCCCCATAAGTTTATGTCTCATTATGTCTTCTTGGTTTTAATTTTTTTTTTATTTGGGATAAAGCTTAGAATATTGTTTGTCCTAGGTGTACACAATCTGGTCCATTTGTACATTATATATGTGTATTCAAGTACAGATCCTCTTCCCATGTAAAATGTTACAGAGGGTTTCGCAGACCTCCCTTGCTATATGGTCGGTCTTTTCGAGATATGTATATAATATGCGTTTGTATACATATAGTAACACTAATCTTAATTTATCCATTCCCCCCACCTTTCCTTTTAGATGAGCATAGTTTGTTTTCTAAGTCTGTGAATGTCTTTCTCTGTGGAAATATGTTCATTTGTGTCAGTTATTAGATAACGCCTATAAGTGATATCATAGAATATAGGTCTTTTGCTTTCTGACTTACCTCATGTTTCATGATTATCTCCAGACTCATTTGTGGTGCCTCAGAGAGCAATGGTTCATTGTTTTCCATGGCTAATATTCCATTGTGTACATGGACCACTTCTTCTTTATCCATTCACCTCTTGTTGGACATTTTGATTGCTTCACTGTCTTGGCTATTGTGAATAAGGCTGCACTGCAGCTTTTGCGGCCTGTGTCTTCTCGATTCTTGTCTTCTCAGGTGAGAGGTCCAATGGTGCGCCTGCTGGATTGAATGGTACCTCCATTTTTACTTTTAAACACAGCTCCTTTCTGTTCTCATTATTGCCTGTTACCCCTTTACGTCTCACCAGCAGGTAGAGGGTACAAAGTTCTCCAAAACCCCTTCAGCATTTATCGTTTGTAGACTTTTTGCTGATGGTCAGTCGACTGGGGTAAGTTGAAACTTTTTGTAGATTAGATTGCATGGGTCTAACACTCCCTGAGGTTGAGATTTTATCCATTTCCCTTTTTTTTTAAAAAGAGTGTGAGTAAAACTTAACTCTTCATACTCTCTTCTTGAAACATTTGCCTCTTTTGAGTTTTTTCGTCCTTTCCCTACTTCAGCACAATTTTTTAGGGCAGGTGTCCTTTAAAGCCCTGAGTCCTTGTGAATGTTAAGTGACCATTAGCTGTGAGTTTAAAGCTGTTTTTGCAGGAAACGGCCACAAGGTGGCAGCCTTTCCCCGTTACCAAATTTGGTTACTAGGGAAACAGAGCCTTAATGGAAGTGGTGTTCTAGGTTGTAAATTAGAATGGAATGTGCCAGGAGAAAGCCCTTTAAGTTTATGTCCTATTACTTCTTGTTCATAGTTGTAATTTACTTTTTATTTTTTATCCCAGCAAATATGACTACAATGGTTTGTTTGTTCTAGGTGTGCAAGATGTGGTTCTTTCACACATATACATGTATCTATTCTTCCTCGCATCCTTTTCCCACGTAGGTCATGACACAATGTTGAGTAGTCTTCCCCTGGTCTTCCGTACGTCTTTGGTGGTTATATATTTCACCTGGTTTGTATATCTCTGTTAACCCCAATATGGTAATGTATCCAATCCTCATCCCTTTCTATGGGGTGAACCATAAGTTTTTTAATGAATCTGCGATTGCCTTTCTCTGTGGAAATATCTTCATTGGTATCAATTTTTAAGTAACTCCTAAAAGTGATGTGATAGGATATGTGTCTTTTGCTTTCTCACTTACTATAGGAGGCGTGATTACGTCTGGACTCATCTATGGTGCTTGCAAATGGCATTGTTTCATTTTTTTCACTAGCGAATATTCCATCTGTACATGGAGGAGTTCTTCTTTGTCCCCCCATCTGTTGGTGGACTTTTTGGTTACTTCCATATCTTGGCTATTGGAATACTGTGCAATGCAGATTTGCCTGCCTGTGTCTTTCCAATTATCTCTTCTTAGATTATAGGTCGAGGAGTGGGCCTGCTGGATCATAAGGTAGATCGATGTTTACCTTTGTAAGGCACCTCCATTCTGTTCTCATTCTTGGCCCTTTCCAACTTACGTCCCACTTGAACTTGAGGGTATGCATTTCTCCACAAGGCCTTCAGCATTTATTGTTTGTAGTTTTCTTGCTGATGGTTATTCTGACAAGTGTGAGCTGATACCTCTCTGTGCTTGAATTCGAATGTGCCACATGATCCGTTGAAGTTGAGCTTTAAGGCATGTCCTGTTTATTTTTCAAGCTGTGATTACCCCTTAGTTCTTCAAAGTGTTCTCTTTAAGTATGTGTGACATTTTGAAATGTTTTGGCCATTACCTCCCTCAAGACATTTTGAGGGCAGGTTTCATTTACAGTTCTGCAGTACTTGTTCCTATGAAATTACCATTAGCACAGGCTTTAAAGCCGCTTTGGCCGGTAACTGCCAGAGGACGGCAGCCTTTCTATGTCCCCCACCCTGGTAACTAGGGAAAAGCCCTTGCGGCCTGTGGTGTTTCTCGGTTATAAATTAGAGTGGAGTGTGCCCGGACAAACCCACACAAGCTGATGTCTCCTTACTTTTGTTGGATTTTGAAATTTAATTTTTATTTTTTATTGGAGTAATTTTCCACTGTGTACGTGGACCACTTCTACTTTGTGCATTCCTCGGTTGATGGACATTCTCATTGCTTCCAAGTGTTGGCTATGGTAAATATTGTTGGAGTGCAGGATTGCCAGCCTGTGACTTTTGGATTCTCATTTTCTCAGGTGATAGGCCCAGCAGTGTGTGTGATTGATTGACTGCTAGCACCGTGTTTCCCTTTTCAAAGCACCTTCTTTGTGTTTTCATTAGTGGCTCTTACCACGTCCCCCTTAGAATGGAGGGTACGCATTTCTCCACAATCGCTTCAGCATTTATTGTGTGCAGCATTTATGCTAATGGCCCTTCTGGCTGCTGTGAGCTGATAGGTTTTTGTAATCTGGGTTTGCATGTCTTTGAAAATTCGTAAAACTCATCATTTCTCTCTACCGTTTTCTTTTCTGTTAAAAATAAAGAAAACAATTGGGAGTACAATACAACTCTTGAAATTGTCTTCTTGGAAGGTGGTCCTCTTTTGAATTTTTTGGTCGATTTTCCACCCCAGAATTGTTTTAGAGAGCAGGTGTCATTTACCGAAATGCAGTTTGGAGAATATTTTGTGACCTTTAGCAATGGGTTTAAAGCTGCTGTTGTGGGAAGTGGCCTCAAGGAGGCAGCATTTCTCCATTCCCAAAGCGGGGTACTAGGGCAGCAGTGCCTTTCTGGAAGTCATGTTCCTAGGTTGTAAATTACATTGGAATGTGCATGGAGAAACCCCCATAAGTTTATGTCTCATTATTTCTTCTTGGTTTTAATTTTTTTTTTTATTTGGGATAAAGCTTAGAATATTGTTTGTCCTAGGTGTACACAATCTGGTCCATTTGTACATTATATATGTGTATTCAAGTACAGATCCTCTTCCCATGTAAAATGTTACAGAGGGTTCCGCAGACCTCCCTTGCTATATGGTCGGTCTTTTCGAGATATGTATATAATATGCGTTTGTATACATATAGTAACACTAATCTTAATTTATCCATTCCCCCCACCTTTCCTTTTAGATGAGCATAGTTTGTTTTCTAAGTCTGTGAATGTCTTTCTCTGTGGAAATATGTTCATTTGTGTCAGTTATTAGATAACGCCTATAAGTGATATCATAGAATATAGGTCTTTTGCTTTCTGACTTACCTCATGTTTCATGATTATCTCCAGACTCATTTGTGGTGCCTCAGAGAGCAATGGTTCATTGTTTTCCATGGCTAATATTCCATTGTGTACATGGACCACTTCTTCTTTATCCATTCACCTCTTGTTGGACATTTTGATTGCTTCACTGTCTTGGCTATTGTGAATAAGGCTGCACTGCAGCTTTTGCGGCCTGTGTCTTCTCGATTCTTGTCTTCTCAGGTGAGAGGTCCAATGGTGCGCCTGCTGGATTGAATGGTACCTCCATTTTTACTTTTAAACACAGCTCCTTTCTGTTCTCATTATTGCCTGTTACCCCTTTACGTCTCACCAGCAGGTAGAGGGTACAAAGTTCTCCAAAACCCCTTCAGCATTTATCGTTTGTAGACTTTTTGCTGATGGTCAGTCGACTGGGGTAAGTTGAAACTTTTTGTAGATTAGATTGCATGGGTCTAACACTCCCTGAGGTTGAGATTTTATCCATTTCCCTTTTTTTTAAAAAAGAGCGTGAGTAAAACTTAACTCTTCATACTCTCTTCTTGAAACATTTGCCTGTTTTGAGTTTTTTCGTCCTTTCCCTACTTCAGCACAATTTTTTAGGGCAGGTGTCCTTTAAAGCCCTGAGTCCTTGTGAATGTTAAGTGACCATTAGCTGTGAGTTTAAAGCTGTTCTTGCAGGAAACGGCCACAAGGTGGCAGCCTTTCCCCGTTACCAAATTTGGTTACTAGGGAAACAGAGCCTTAATGGAAGTGGTGTTCTAGGTTGTAAATTAGAATGGAATGTGCCAGGAGAAAGCCCTTTAAGTTTATGTCCTATTACTTCTTGTTCATAGTTGTAATTTACTTTTTATTTTTTATCCCAGCAAATATGACTACAATGGTTTGTTTGTTCTAGGTGTGCAAGATGTGGTTCTTTCACACATATACATGTATCTATTCTTCCTCGCATCCTTTTCCCCCGTAGGTCATGACACAATGTTGAGTAGTCTTCCCCTGGTCTTCCGTACGTCTTTGGTGGTTATATATTTCACCTGGTTTGTATATCTCTGTTAACCCCAATATGGTAATGTATCCAATCCTCATCCCTTTCTATGGGGTGAACCATAAGTTTTTTAATGAATCTGCGATTGCCTTTCTCTGTGGAAATATCTTCATTGGTATCAATTTTTAAGTAACTCCTAAAAGTGATGTGATAGGATATGTGTCTTTTGCTTTCTCACTTACTATAGGAGGCGTGATTACGTCTGGACTCATCTATGGTGCTTGCAAATGGCATTGTTTCATTTTTTTCACTAGCGAATATTCCATCTGTACATGGAGGAGTTCTTCTTTGTCCCCCCATCTGTTGGTGGACTTTTTGGTTACTTCCATATCTTGGCTATTGGAATACTGTGCAATGCAGATTTGCCTGCCTGTGTCTTTCCAATTATCTCTTCTTAGATTATAGATCGAGGAGTGGGCCTGCTGGATCATATGGTAGATCGATGTTTACCTTTGTAAGGCACCTCCATTCTGTTCTCATTCTTGGTCCTTTCCAATTTACGTCCCACTTGAACTTGAGGGTATGCATTTCTCCACAACGCCTTCAGCATTTATTGTTTGTAGTTTTCTTGCTGATGGTTATTCTGACAAGTGTGAGCTGATACCTCTCTGTGCTTGAATTCGAATGTGCCACATGATCCGTTGAAGTTGAGCTTTAAGGCATGTCCTGTTTATTTTTCAAGCTGTGATTACCCCTTAGTTCTTCAAAGTGTTCTCTTTAAGTATGTGTCACATTTTGAAATGTTTTGGCCATTACCTCCCTCAAGACATTTTGAGGGCAGGTTTCATTTACAGTTCTGCAGTACTTGTTCCTATGAAATGACCATTAGCACAGGCTTTAAAGCCGCTTTGGCAGGTAACTTCCAGAGGACGGCAGCCTTTCTATGTCCCACACCCTGGTAACTAGGGAAAAGCCCTTGCGGCCTGTGGTGTTTCTCGGTTATAAATTAGAGTGGAGTGTGCCCGGACAAACCCACACAAGCTGATGTCTCCTTACTTTTGTTGGATTTTGAAATTTAATTTTTATTTTTTATTGGAGTAATTTTCCACTGTGTACGTGGACCACTTCTACTTTGTGCATTCCTCGGTTGATGGACATTCTCATTGCTTCCAAGTGTTGGCTATGGTAAATATTGTTGGAGTGCAGGATTGCTAGCCTGTGACTTTTGGATTCTCATTTTCTCAGGTGATAGGCCCAGCAGTGTGTGTGATTGATTGACTGCTAGCACCGTGTTTCCCTTTTCAAAGCACCTTCTTTGTGTTTTCATTAGTGGCTCTTACCACGTCCCCCTTAGAATGGAGGGTGCGCATTTGTCCACAATCGCTTCAGCATTTATTGTGTGCAGCATTTATGCTAATGGCCCTTCTGGCTGCTGTGAGCTGATAGGTTTTTGTAATCTGGGTTTGCATGTCTTTGAAAATTCGTAAAACTCATCATTTCTCTCTACCGTTTTCTTTTCTGTTAAAAATAAAGAAAACAATTGGGAGTACAATACAACTCTTGAAATTGTCTTCTTGGAAGGTGGCCCTCTTTTGAATTTTTTGGTCGATTTTCCACCCCAGAATTGTTTTAGAGAGCAGGTGTCATTTACCGAAATGCAGTTTGGCGAATATTTTGTGACCTTTAGCAATGGGTTTAAAGCTGCTGTTGTGGGAAGTGGCCTCAAGGAGGCAGCATTTCTCCATTCCCAAAGCGGGGTACTAGGGCAGCAGTGCCTTTCTGGAAGTCATGTTCCTAGGTTGTAAATTACATTGGAATGTGCATGGAGAAACCCCCATAAGTTTATGTCTCATTATTTCTTCTTGGTTTTAATTTTTTTTTTATTTGGGATAAAGCTTAGAATATTGTTTGTCCTAGGTGTACACAATCTGGTCCATTTGTACATTATATATGTGTATTCAAGTACAGATCCTCTTCCCATGTAAAATGTTACAGAGGGTTCCGCAGACCTCCCTTGCTATATGGTCGGTCTTTTCGAGATATGTATATAATATGCGTTTGTATACATATAGTAACACTAATCTTAATTTATCCATTCCCCCCACCTTTCCTTTTAGATGAGCATAGTTTGTTTTCTAAGTCTGTGAGTGTCTTTCTCTGTGGAAATATGTTCATTTGTGTCAGTTATTAGATAACGCCTATAAGTGATATCATAGAATATAGGTCTTTTGCTTTCTGACTTACCTCATGTTTCATGATTATCTCCAGACTCATTTGTGGTGCCTCAGAGAGCAATGGTTCATTGTTTTCCATGGCTAATATTCCATTGTGTACATGGACCACTTCTTCTTTATCCATTCACCTCTTGTTGGATATTTTGATTGCTTCACTGTCTTACCTATTGTGAATAAGGCTGCACTGCAACTTTTTCGGTCTGTGTCTTCTCGATTCTTGTCTTCTCAGGTGAGAGGTCCAATGGTGCGCCTGCTGGATTGAATGGTACCTCCATTTTTACTTTTAAACACAGCTCCTTTCTGTTCTCATTATTGCCTGTTACCCCTTTACGTCTCACCAGCAGGTAGAGGGTACAAAGTTCTCTAAAACCCCTTCAGCATTTATCGTTTGTAGACATTTTGCTGATGGTCAGTCGACTGGTGTAAGTTGAAACTTTTTGTAGATTAGATTGCATGGGTCTAACACTCCCTGAGGTTGAGATTTTATCCATTTCCCTTTTTTTTTAAAAAGAGCGTGAGTAAAACTTAACTCTTCATACTCTCTTCTTGAAACATTTGCCTGTTTTGAGTTTTTTCGTCCTTTCCCTACTTCAGCACAATTTTTTAGGGCAGGTGTCCTTTAAAGCCCTGAGTCCTTGTGAATGTTAAGTGACCATTAGCTGTGAGTTTAAAGCTGTTCTTGCAGGAAACGGCCACAAGGTGGCAGCCTTTCCCCGTTACCAAATTTGGTTACTAGGGAAACAGAGCCTTAATGGAAGTGGTGTTCTAGGTTGTAAATTAGAATGGAATGTGCCAGGAGAAAGCCCTTTAAGTTTATGTCCTATTACTTCTTGTTCATAGTTGTAATTTACTTTTTATTTTTTATCCCAGCAAATATGACTACAATGGTTTGTTTGTTCTAGGTGTGCAAGATGTGGTTCTTTCACACATATACATGTATCTATTCTTCCTCGCATCCTTTTCCCCCGTAGGTCATGACACAATGTTGAGTAGTCTTCCCCTGGTCTTCCGTACGTCTTTGGTGGTTATATATTTCACCTGGTTTGTATATCTCTGTTAACCCCAATATGGTAATGTATCCAATCCTCATCCCTTTCTATGGGGTGAACCATAAGTTTTTTAATGAATCTGCGATTGCCTTTCTCTGTGGAAATATCTTCATTGGTATCAATTTTTAAGTAACTCCTAAAAGTGATGTGATAGGATATGTGTCTTTTGCTTTCTCACTTACTATAGGAGGCGTGATTACGTCTGGACTCATCTATGGTGCTTGCAAATGGCATTGTTTCATTTTTTTCACTAGCGAATATTCCATCTGTACATGGAGGAGTTCTTCTTTGTCCCCCCATCTGTTGGTGGACTTTTTGGTTACTTCCATATCTTGGCTATTGGAATACTATGCAATGCAGATTTGCCTGCCTGTGTCTTTCCAATTATCTCTTCTTAGATTATAGGTCGAGGAGTGGGCCTGCTGGATCATAAGGTAGATCGATGTTTACCTTTGTAAGGCACCTCCATTCTGTTCTCATTCTTGGCCCTTTCCAACTTACGTCCCACTTGAACTTGAGGGTATGCATTTCTCCACAACGCCTTCAGCATTTATTGTTTGTAGCTTTCTTGCTGATGGTTATTCTGACAAGTGTGAGCTGATACCTCTCTGTGCTTGAATTCGAATGTGCCACATGATCCGTTGACGTTGAGCTTTAAGGCATGTCCTTTTTATTTTAAAAGCTGTGATTACCCCTTAGTTCTTCAAAGTGTTCTCTTTAAGTATGTGTCACATTTTGAAATGTTTTGGCCATTACCTCCCTCAAGACATTTTGAGGGCAGGTTTCATTTACAGTTCTGCAGTACTTGTTCCTATGAAATGACCATTAGCACAGGCTTTAAAGCCGCTTTGGCAGGTAACTTCCAGAGGACGGCAGCCTTTCTATGTCCCCCACCCTGGTAACTAGGGAAAAGCCCTTGCGGCCTGTGGTGTTTCTCGGTTATAAATTAGAGTGGAGTGTGCCCGGACAAACCCACACAAGCTGATGTCTCCTTACTTTTGTTGGATTTTGAAATTTAATTTTTATTTTTTATTGGAGTAATTTTCCACTGTGTACGTGGACCACTTCTACTTTGTGCATTCCTCGGTTGATGGACATTCTCATTGCTTCCAAGTGTTGGCTATGGTAAATATTGTTGGAGTGCAGGATTGCCAGCCTGTGACTTTTGGATTCTCATTTTCTCAGGTGATAGGCCCAGCAGTGGGTGTGATTGATTGACTGCTAGCACCGTGTTTCCCTTTTCAAAGCACCTTCTTTGTGTTTTCATTAGTGGCTCTTACCACGTCCCCCTTAGAATGGAGGGTACGCATTTCTCCACAATCGCTTCAGCATTTATTGTGTGCAGCATTTATGCTAATGGCCCTTCTGTCTGCTGTGAGCTGATAGGTTTTTGTAATCTGGGTTTGCATGTCTTTGAAAATTCGTAAAACTCATCATTTCTCTCTACCGTTTTCTTTTCTGTTAAAAATAAAGAAAACAATGGGGAGTACAATACAACTCTTGAAATTGTCTTCTTGGAATGTGGCCCTCTTTTGAATTTTTTGGTCGATTTTCCACCCCAGAATTGTTTTAGAGAGCAGGTGTCATTTACCGAAATGCAGTTTGGCGAATATTTTGTGACCTTTAGCAATGGGTTTAAAGCTGCTGTTGTGGGAAGTGGCCTCAAGGAGGCAGCATTTCTCCATTCCCAAAGCGGGGTACTAGGGCAGCAGAGCCTTTCTGGAAGTCATGTTCCTAGGTTGTAAATTACATTGGAATGTGCATGGAGAAACCCCCATAAGTTTATGTCTCATTATGTCTTCTTGGTTTTAATTTTTTTTTTATTTGGGATAAAGCTTAGAATATTGTTTGTCCTAGGTGTACACAATCTGGTCCATTTGTACATTATATATGTGTATTCAAGTACAGATCCTCTTCCCATGTAAAATGTTACAGAGGGTTCCGCAGACCTCCCTTGCTATATGGTCGGTCTTTTCGAGATATGTATATAATATGCGTTTGTATACATATAGTAACACTAATCTTAATTTATCCATTCCCCCCACCTTTCCTTTTAGATGAGCATAGTTTGTTTTCTAAGTCTGTGAATGTCTTTCTCTGTGGAAATATGTTCATTTGTGTCAGTTATTAGATAACGCCTATAAGTGATATCATAGAATATAGGTCTTTTGCTTTCTGACTTACCTCATGTTTCATGATTATCTCCAGACTCATTTGTGGTGCCTCAGAGAGCAATGGTTCATTGTTTTCCATGGCTAATATTCCATTGTGTACATGGACCACTTCTTCTTTATCCATTCACCTCTTGTTGGACATTTTGATTGCTTCACTGTCTTGGCTATTGTGAATAAGGCTGCACTGCAGCTTTTGCGGCCTGTGTCTTCTCGATTCTTGTCTTCTCAGGTGAGAGGTCCAATGGTGCGCCTGCTGGATTGAATGGTACCTCCATTTTTACTTTTAAACACAGCTCCTTTCTGTTCTCATTATTGCCTGTTACCCCTTTACGTCTCACCAGCAGGTAGAGGGTACAAAGTTCTCCAAAACCCCTTCAGCATTTATCGTTTGTAGACTTTTTGCTGATGGTCAGTCGACTGGGGTAAGTTGAAACTTTTTGTAGATTAGATTGCATGGGTCTAACACTCCCTGAGGTTGAGATTTTATCCATTTCCCTTTTTTTTTAAAAAGAGCGTGAGTAAAACTTAACTCTTCAGACTCTCTTCTTGAAACATTTGCCTCTTTTGAGTTTTTTCGTCCTTTCCCTACTTCAGCACAATTTTTTAGGGCAGGTGTCCTTTAAAGCCCTGAGTCCTTGTGAATGTTAAGTGACCATTAGCTGTGAGTTTAAAGCTGTTCTTGCAGGAAACGGCCACAAGGTGGCAGCCTTTCCCCGTTACCAAATTTGGTTACTAGGGAAACAGAGCCTTAATGGAAGTGGTGTTCTAGGTTGTAAATTAGAATGGAATGTGCCAGGAGAAAGCCCTTTAAGTTTATGTCCTATTAATTCTTGTTCATAGTTGTAATTTACTTTTTAATTTTTATCCCAGCAAATATGACTACAATGGTTTGTTTGTTCTAGGTGTGCAAGATGTGGTTCTTTCACACATATACATGTATCTATTCTTCCTCGCATCCTTTTCCCACGTAGGTCATGACACAATGTTGAGTAGTCTTCCCCTGGTCTTCCGTACGTCTTTGGTGGTTATATATTTCACCTGGTTTGTATATCTCTGTTAACCCCAATATGGTAATGTATCCAATCCTCATCCCTTTCTATGGGGTGAACCATAAGTTTTTTAATGAATCTGCGATTGCCTTTCTCTGTGGAAATATCTTCATTGGTATCAATTTTTAAGTAACTCCTAAAAGTGATGTGATAGGATATGTGTCTTTTGCTTTCTCACTTACTATAGGAGGCGTGATTACGTCTGGACTCATCTATGGTGCTTGCAAATGGCATTGTTTCATTTTTTTCACTAGCGAATATTCCATCTGTACATGGAGGAGTTCTTCTTTGTCCCCCCATCTGTTGGTGGACTTTTTGGTTACTTCCATATCTTGGCTATTGGAATACTGTGCAATGCAGATTTGCCTGCCTGTGTCTTTCCAATTATCTCTTCTTAGATTATAGGTCGAGGAGTGGGCCTGCTGGATCATATGGTAGATCGATGTTTACCTTTGTAAGGCACCTCCATTCTGTTCTCATTCTTGGCCCTTTCCAATTTACGTCCCACTTGAACTTGAGGGTATGCATTTCTCCACAACGCCTTCAGCATTTATTGTTTGTAGTTTTCTTGCTGATGGTTATTCTGACAAGTGTGAGCTGATACCTCTCTGTGCTTGAATTCGAATGTGCCACATGATCCGTTGAAGTTGAGCTTTAAGGCATGTCCTGTTTATTTTTCAAGCTGTGATTACCCCTTAGTTCTTCAAAGTGTTCTCTTTAAGTATGTGTGACATTTTGAAATGTTTTGGCCATTACCTCCCTCAAGACATTTTGAGGGCAGGTTTCATTTACAGTTCTGCAGTACTTGTTCCTATGAAATGACCATTAGCACAGGCTTTAAAGCCGCTTTGGCAGGTAACTGCCAGAGGACGGCAGCCTTTCTATGTCCCCCACCCTGGTAAATAGGGAAAAGCCCTTGCGGCCTGTGGTGTTTCTCGGTTATAAATTAGAGTGGAGTGTGCCCGGACAAAAACACACAAGCTGATGTCTCCTTACTTTTGTTGGATTTTGAAATTTAATTTTTATTTTTTATTGGAGTAATTTTCCACTGTGTACGTGGACCACTTCTACTTTGTGCATTCCTCGGTTGATGGACATTCTCATTGCTTCCAAGTGTTGGCTATGGTAAATATTGTTGGAGTGCAGGATTGCTAGCCTGTGACTTTTGGATTCTCATTTTCTCAGGTGATAGGCCCAGCAGTGGTTGTGATTGATTGACTGCTAGCACCGTGTTTCCCTTTTCAAAGCACCTTCTTTGTGTTTTCATTAGTGGCTCTTACCACGTCCCCCTTAGAATCGAGGGTACGCAATTCTCCACAATCGCTTCAGCATTTATTGTGTGCAGCATTTATGCTAATGGCCCTTCTGGCTGCTGTGAGCTGATAGGTTTTTGTAATCTGGGTTTGCATGTCTTTGAAAATTCGTAAAACTCATCATTTCTCTCTACCGTTTTCTTTTCTGTTAAAAATAAAGAAAACAATGGGGAGTACAATACAACTCTTGAAATTGTCTTCTTGGAAGGTGGCCCTCTTTTGAATTTTTTGGTCGATTTTCCACCCCAGAATTGTTTTAGAGAGCAGGTGTCATTTACCGAAATGCAGTTTGGCGAATATTTTGTGACCTTTAGCAATGGGTTTAAAGCTGCTGTTGTGGGAAGTGGCCTCAAGGAGGCAGCATTTCTCCATTCCCAAAGCGGGGTACTAGGGCAGCAGAGCCTTTCTGGAAGTCATGTTCCTAGGTTGTAAATTACATTGGAATGTGCATGGAGAAACCCCCATAAGTTTATGTCCCATTATGTCTTCTTGGTTTTAATTTTTTTTTTATTTGGGATAAAGCTTAGAATATTGTTTGTCCTAGGTGTACACAATCTGGTCCATTTGTACATTATATATGTGTATTCAAGTACAGATCCTCTTCCCATGTAAAATGTTACAGAGGGTTCCGCAGACCTCCCTTGCTATATGGTCGGTCTTTTCGAGATATGTATATAATATGCGTTTGTATACATATAGTAACACTAATCTTAATTTATCCATTCCCCCCACCTTTCCTTTTAGATGAGCATAGTTTGTTTTCTAAGTCTGTGAGTGTCTTTCTCTGTGGAAATATGTTCATTTGTGTCAGTTATTAGATAACGCCTATAAGTGATATCATAGAATATAGGTCTTTTGCTTTCTGACTTACCTCATGTTTCATGATTATCTCCAGACTCATTTGTGGTGCCTCAGAGAGCAATGGTTCATTGTTTTCCATGGCTAATATTCCATTGTGTACATGGACCACTTCTTCTTTATCCATTCACCTCTTGTTGGACATTTTGATTGCTTCACTGTCTTGGCTATTGTGAATAAGGCTGCACTGCAGCTTTTGCGGCCTGTGTCTTCTCGATTCTTGTCTTCTCAGGTGAGAGGTCCAATGGTGCGCCTGCTGGATTGAATGGTACCTCCATTTTTACTTTTAAACACAGCTCCTTTCTGTTCTCATTATTGCCTGTTACCCCTTTACGTCTCACCAGCAGGTAGAGGGTACAAAGTTCTCCAAAACCCCTTCAGCATTTATCGTTTGTAGACTTTTTGCTGATGGTCAGTCGACTGGGGTAAGTTGAAACTTTTTGTAGATTAGATTGCATGGGTCTAACACTCCCTGAGGTTGAGATTTTATCCATTTCCCTTTTTTTTTAAAAAGAGCGTGAGTAAAACTTAACTTTTCATACTCTCTTCTTGAAACATTTGCCTGTTTTGAGTTTTTTCGTCCTTTCCCTACTTCAGCACAATTTTTTAGGGCAGGTGTCCTTTAAAGCCCTGAGTCCTTGTGAATGTTAAGTGACCATTAGCTGTGAGTTTAAAGCTGTTCTTGCAGGAAACGGCCACAAGGTGGCAGCCTTTCCCCGTTACCAAATTTGGTTACTAGGGAAACAGAGCCTTAATGGAAGTGGTGTTCTAGGTTGTAAATTAGAATGGAATGTGCCAGGAGAAAGCCCTTTAAGTTTATGTCCTATTACTTCTTGTTCATAGTTGTAATTTACTTTTTATTTTTTATCCCAGCAAATATGACTACAATGGTTTGTTTGTTCTAGGTGTGCAAGATGTGGTTCTTTCACACATATACATGTATCTATTCTTCCTCGCATCCTTTTCCCACGTAGGTCATGACACAATGTTGAGTAGTCTTCCCCTGGTCTTCCGTACGTCTTTGGTGGTTATATATTTCACCTGGTTTGTATATCTCTGTTAACCCCAATATGGTAATGTATCCAATCCTCATCCCTTTCTATGGGGTGAACCATAAGTTTTTTAATGAATCTGCGATTGCCTTTCTCTGTGGAAATATCTTCATTGGTATCAATTTTTAAGTAACTCCTAAAAGTGATGTGATAGGATATGTGTCTTTTGCTTTCTCACTTACTATAGGAGGCGTGATTACGTCTGGACTCATCTATGGTGCTTGCAAATGGCATTGTTTCATTTTTTTCACTAGCGAATATTCCATCTGTACATGGAGGAGTTCTTCTTTGTCCCCCCATCTGTTGGTGGACTTTTTGGTTACTTCCATATCTTGGCTATTGGAATACTGTGCAATGCAGATTTGCCTGCCTGTGTCTTTCCAATTATCTCTTCTTAGATTATAGGTCGAGGAGTGGGCCTGCTGGATCATATGGTAGATCGATGTTTACCTTTGTAAGGCACCTCCATTCTGTTCTCATTCTTGGCCCTTTCCAATTTACGTCCCACTTGAACTTGAGGGTATGCATTTCTCCACAACGCCTTCAGCATTTATTGTTTGTAGTTTTCTTGCTGATGGTTATTCTGACAAGTGTGAGCTGATACCACTCTGTGCTTGAATTCGAATGTGCCACATGATCCGTTGAAGTTGAGCTTTAAGGCATGTCCTGTTTATTTTTCAAGCTGTGATTACCCCTTAGTTCTTCAAAGTGTTCTCTTTAAGTATGTGTGACATTTTGAAATGTTTTGGCCATTACCTCCCTCAAGACATTTTGAGGGCAGGTTTCATTTACAGTTCTGCAGTACTTGTTCCTATGAAATGACCATTAGCACAGGCTTTAAAGCCGCTTTGGCAGGTAACTGCCAGAGGACGGCAGCCTTTCTATGTCCCCCACCCTGGTAACTAGGGAAAAGCCCTTGCGGCCTGTGGTGTTTCTCGGTTATAAATTAGAGTGGAGTGTGCCCGGACAAAAACACACAAGCTGATGTCTCCTTACTTTTGTTGGATTTTGAAATTTAATTTTTATTTTTTATTGGAGTAATTTTCCACTGTGTACGTGGACCACTTCTACTTTGTGCATTCCTCGGTTGATGGACATTCTCATTGCTTCCAAGTGTTGGCTATGGTAAATATTGTTGGAGTGCAGGATTGCTAGCCTGTGACTTTTGGATTCTCATTTTCTCAGGTGATAGGCCCAGCAGTGGGTGTGATTGATTGACTGCTAGCACCGTGTTTCCCTTTTCAAAGCACCTTCTTTGTGTTTTCATTAGTGGCTCTTACCACGTCCCCCTTAGAATGGAGGGTGCGCATTTGTCCACAATCGCTTCAGCATTTATTGTGTGCAGCATTTATGCTAATGGCCCTTCTGGCTGCTGTGAGCTGATAGGTTTTTGTAATCTGGGTTTGCATGTCTTTGAAAATTCGTAAAACTCATCATTTCTCTCTACCGTTTTCTTTTCTTTTAAAAATAAAGAAAACAATGGGGAGTACAATACAACTCTTGAAATTGTCTTCTTGGAAGGTGGCCCTCTTTTGAATTTTTTGGTCGATTTTCCACCCCAGAATTGTTTTAGAGAGCAGGTGTCATTTACCGAAATGCAGTTTGGCGAATATTTTGTGACCTTTAGCAATGGGTTTAAAGCTGCTGTTGTGGGAAGTGGCCTCAAGGAGGCAGCATTTCTCCATTCCCAAAGCGGGGTACTAGGGCAGCAGTGCCTTTCTGGAAGTCATGTTCCTAGGTTGTAAATTACATTGGAATGTGCATGGAGAAACCCCCATAAGTTTATGTCTCATTATTTCTTCTTGGTTTTAATTTTTTTTTTATTTGGGATAAAGCTTAGAATATTGTTTGTCCTAGGTGTACACAATCTGGTCCATTTGTACATTATATATGTGTATTCAAGTACAGATCCTCTTCCCATGTAAAATGTTACAGAGGGTTCCGCAGACCTCCCTTGCTATATGGTCGGTCTTTTCGAGATATGTATATAATATGCGTTTGTATACATATAGTAACACTAATCTTAATTTATCCATTCCCCCCACCTTTCCTTTTAGATGAGCATAGTTTGTTTTCTAAGTCTGTGAGTGTCTTTCTCTGTGGAAATATGTTCATTTGTGTCAGTTATTAGATAACGCCTATAAGTGATATCATAGAATATAGGTCTTTTGCTTTCTGACTTACCTCATGTTTCATGATTATCTCCAGACTCATTTGTGGTGCCTCAGAGAGCAATGGTTCATTGTTTTCCATGGCTAATATTCCATTGTGTACATGGACCACTTCTTCTTTATCCATTCACCTCTTGTTGGATATTTTGATTGCTTCACTGTCTTACCTATTGTGAATAAGGCTGCACTGCAACTTTTTCGGTCTGTGTCTTCTCGATTCTTGTCTTCTCAGGTGAGAGGTCCAATGGTGCGCCTGCTGGATTGAATGGTACCTCCATTTTTACTTTTAAACACAGCTCCTTTCTGTTCTCATTATTGCCTGTTACCCCTTTACGTCTCACCAGCAGGTAGAGGGTACAAAGTTCTCTAAAACACCTTCAGCATTTATCGTTTGTAGACTTTTTGCTGATGGTCAGTCGACTGGGGTAAGTTGAAACTTTTTGTAGATTAGATTGCATGGGTCTAACACTCCCTGAGGTTGAGATTTTATCCATTTCCCTTTTTTTTTAAAAAGAGCGTGAGTAAAACTTAACTCTTCATACTCTCTTCTTGAAACATTTGCCTGTTTTGAGTTTTTTCGTCCTTTCCCTACTTCAGCACAATTTTTTAGGGCAGGTGTCCTTTAAAGCCCTGAGTCCTTGTGAATGTTAAGTGACCATTAGCTGTGAGTTTAAAGCTGTTCTTGCAGGAAACGGCCACAAGGTGGCAGCCTTTCCCCGTTACCAAATTTGGTTACTAGGGAAACAGAGACTTAATGGAAGTGGTGTTCTAGGTTGTAAATTAGAATGGAATGTGCCAGGAGAAAGCCCTTTAAGTTTATGTCCTATTACTTCTTGTTCATAGTTGTAATTTACTTTTTATTTTTTATCCCAGCAAATATGACTACAATGGTTTGTTTGTTCTAGGTGTGCAAGATGTGGTTCTTTCACACATATACATGTATCTATTCTTCCTCGCATCCTTTTCCCACGTAGGTCATGACACAATGTTGAGTAGTCTTCCCCTGGTCTTCCGTACGTCTTTGGTGGTTATATATTTCACCTGGTTTGTATATCTCTGTTAACCCCAATATGGTAATGTATCCAATCCTCATCCCTTTCTATGGGGTGAACCATAAGTTTTTTAATGAATCTGCGATTGCCTTTCTCTGTGGAAATATCTTCATTGGTATCAATTTTTAAGTAACTCCTAAAAGTGATGTGATAGGATATGTGTCTTTTGCTTTCTCACTTACTATAGGAGGCGTGATTACGTCTGGACTCATCTATGGTGCTTGCAAATGGCATTGTTTCATTTTTTTCACTAGCGAATATTCCATCTGTACATGGAGGAGTTCTTCTTTGTCCCCCCATCTGTTGGTGGACTTTTTGGTTACTTCCATATCTTGGCTATTGGAATACTGTGCAATGCAGATTTGCCTGCCTGTGTCTTTCCAATTATCTCTTCTTAGATTATAGGTCGAGGAGTGGGCCTGCTGGATCATAAGGTAGATCGATGTTTACCTTTGTAAGGCACCTCCATTCTGTTCTCACTCTTGGCCCTTTCCAACTTACGTCCCACTTGAACTTGAGGGTATGCATTTCTCCACAAGGCCTTCAGCATTTATTGTTTGTAGTTTTCTTGCTGATGGTTATTCTGACAAGTGTGAGCTGATACCTCTCTGTGCTTGAATTCGAATGTGCCACATGATCCGTTGAAGTTGAGCTTTAAGGCATGTCCTTTTTATTTTTCAAGCTGTGATTACCCCTTAGTTCTTCAAAGTGTTCTCTTTAAGTATGTGTCACATTTTGAAATGTTTTGGCCATTACCTCCCTCAAGACATTTTGAGGGCAGGTTTCATTTACAGTTCTGCAGTACTTGTTCCTATGAAATGACCATTAGCACAGGCTTTAAAGCCGCTTTGGCCGGTAACTGCCAGAGGACGGCAGCCTTTCTATGTCCCCCACCCTGGTAACTAGGGAAAAGCCCTTGCGGCCTGTGGTGTTTCTCGGTTATAAATTAGAGTGGAGTGTGCCCGCACAAACCCACACAAGCTGATGTCTCCTTACTTTTGTTGGATTTTGAAATTTAATTTTTATTTTTTATTGGAGTAATTTTCCACTGTGTACGTGGACCACTTCTACTTTGTGCATTCCTCGGTTGATGGACATTCTCATTGCTTCCAAGTGTTGGCTATGGTAAATATTGTTGGAGTGCAGGATTGCCAGCCTGTGACTTTTGGATTCTCATTTTCTCAGGTGATAGGCCCAGCAGTGGGTGTGATTGATTGACTGCTAGCACCGTGTTTCCCTTTTCAAAGCACCTTCTTTGTGTTTTCATTAGTGGCTCTTACCAAGTCCCCCTTAGAATGGAGGGTACGCATTTCTCCACAATCGCTTCAGCATTTATTGTGTGAAGCATTTATGCTAATGGCCCTTCTGGCTGCTGTGAGCTGATAGGTTTTTGTAATCTGGGTTTGCATGTCTTTGAAAATTCGTAAAACTCATCATTTCTCTCCACCGTTTTCTTTTCCGTTAAAAACAAGGAAACTATTGGGAGTACAATACAACTCTTGAAATTGTCGTCTTGGAAGGTGGCCCTCTTTTGAATTTTTTGGTCGATTTTCCACCCCAGAATTGTTTTAGAGAGCAGGTGTCATTTACCGAAATGCAGTTTGGCGAATATTTTGTGACCTTTAGGAATGGGTTTAAAGCTGCTGTTCTGGGAAGTGGCCTCAAGGAGGCAGCATTTCTCCATTCCCAAAGCTGGGTACTAGGGCAGCAGAGCCTTTCTGGAAGTCATGTTCCTAGGTTGTAAATTACATTGGAATGTGCATGGAGAAACCCCCATAAGTTTATGTCTCATTATTTCTTCTTGGTTTTAACTTTTTTTTTTATTTGGGATAAAGCTTAGAATATTGTTTGTCCTAGGTGTACACAATCTGGTCCATTTGTACATTATATATGTGTATTCAAGTACAGATCCTCTTCCCATGTAAAATGTTACAGAGGGTTCCGCAGACCTCCCTTGCTATATGGTCGGTCTTTTCGAGATATGTATATAATATGCGTTTGTATACATATAGTAACACTAATCTTAATTTATCCATTCCCCCCACCTTTCCTTTTAGATGAGCATAGTTTGTTTTCTAAGTCTGTGAATGTCTTTCTCTGTGGAAATATGTTCATTTGTGTCAGTTATTAGATAACGCCTATAAGTGATATCATAGAATATAGGTCTTTTGCTTTCTGACTTACCTCATGTTTCATGATTATCTCCAGACTCATTTGTGGTGCCTCAGAGAGCAATGGTTCATTGTTTTCCATGGCTAATATTCCATTGTGTACATGGACCACTTCTTCTTTATCCATTCACCTCTTGTTGGATATTTTGATTGCTTCACTGTCTTACCTATTGTGAATAAGGCTGCACTGCAGCTTTTTCGGTCTGTGTCTTCTCGATTCTTGTCTTCTCAGGTGAGAGGTCCAATGGTGCGCCTGCTGGATTGAATGCTACCTCCATTTTTACGTTTAAACACAGCTCCTTTCTTTTCTCACTATTGGCTGTTACCCCTTTACGTCTCACCAGCAGGTAGAGGGTACACAGTTCTCTAAAACCCCTTCAGCATTTATTGTTCGTAGACTTTTTGCTGATGGTCAGTCGACTGGTGTAAGTTGAAACTTTTTGTAGATTAGATTGCATGGGTCTAACACTCCCCGAGGTTGAGCTGTTATCCATTTTCCTTTTTTTTTAAAAGAGTGTGTGTAAAACTTAACTCTTCATACTCTCTTCTTGAAACATTTGCCTGTTTTAAATTTTTTGTCCATTCCCTACTTCAGCACAATTTTTTAGGGCAGGCGTCCTTTACAGCCCTGAGCCCTTGTGAATGTTAAGTGAACATTAGCTGTGACTTTAAAGCTGCTCTTGCAGGAAACGGCCACAAGGTGGCAGCATTTCTCCTTTACCAAATTTGGTTACTAGGGAAACACAGCCTTAAGGGAAGTGGTGTTCTAGGTTGTAAATTAGAATGGAATGTGCCAGGAAAAAACCCTTTAAGGTTATGTCTCATTACTTCTTGTTCATAGTTGTAATTTACTTTTGATTTTTTATCCCAGCAAATATGACTACAATGGTTTGTTTGTTCTAGGTGTGCAAGATGTGGTTCTTTCACACATATACATGTATCTATTCTTCCTCACATCCTTTTCCCACGTACGTCATGACACAATATTGAGTAGTCTTCTCCTGGTCTTCCGTACGTCTTTGGTGGTTATATATTTCACATGGTTTGTATATCTCTGTTAACCCCAATATGGTAATGTATCCAATCCTCATCCCTTTCTATGGGGTGAACCATAAGTTTTTTAATGAATCTGCGATTGCCTTTCTCTGTGGAAATATCTTCATTGGTATCAATTTTTAAGTAACTCCTAAAAGTGATGTGATAGGATATGTGTCTTTTGCTTTCTCACTTACTACAGGAGGAGTGATTACGTCTAGACTCATCTATGGTGCTTGCAAATGGCATTGTTTCATTTTTCCCCCAACGAATATTCCATCTGTACATGGAGGAGTTCTTCTTTGTCCCCCCATCTGTTGGTGGACTTTTTGATTACTTCCATATCTTGGCTATTGTAATACTGTGCAATGCAGATTTGCCTGCCTGTGTCTTTCCAATTCTCTCTTCTTAAATTATAGGTCGAGGAGTGGGCCTGCTGGATCATATGGTAGATCGATGCTTACCTTTGTAAGGCACCTCCATTCTGTTCTCATTCGTGGCCCTTTCCAACTTACATCCCACTTGAAGTTGAGGGTATGCATTTCTCCACAACACCTTCATCATTCATTGTTTGTAGTTTTCTTGCTGATGGTTATTCTGACAAGTGTGAGCTGATACCTCTCTGTGCTTGAATTCGAATGTGCCACATGATCCGTTGAAGTTGAGCTTTAAGGCATGTCCGTTTTATTTTTCAAGCTGTGATTACCCCTTAGTTCTTCAAAGTGTTCTCTTTAAGTATGTGTCACATTTTGAAATGTTTTGGCCATTACCTCCCTCAAGATATTTTGAGGGCAGGTTTCATTTACAGTTCCGCAGTACTTGTTCCTATGAAATGACCATTAGCACAGGCTTTAAAGCCGCTTTGGCAGGTAACTGCCAGAGGGCGGCAGCCTTTCTATGTCCCCCACCCTGGTAACTAGGGAAAAGCCCTTGCGGCCTGTGGTGTTTCTCGGTTATAAGTTAGAGTGGAGTCTGCCCGGACAAACCCACACAAGCTGATGTCTCCTTACTTTTGTTGGATTTTGAAATTTAATTTTTATTTTTTATTGGAGTAATTTTCCACTGTGTACGTGGACCACTTCTACTTTGTGCATTCCTCGGTTGATGGACATTCTCATTGCTTCCAAGTGTTGGCTATGGTAAATATTGTTGGAGTGCAGGATTGCCAGCCTGTGACTTTTGGATTCTCATTTTCTCAGGTGATAGGCCCAGCAGTGGGTGTGATTGATTGACTGCTAGCACCGTGTTTCCCTTTTCAAAGCACCTTCTTTGTGTTTTCATTAGTGGCTCTTACCACGTCCCCCTTAGAATCGAGGGTACGCATTTGTCCACAATCGCTTCAGCATTTATTGTGTGCAGCATTTATGCTAATGGCCCTTCTGGCTGCTGTGAGCTGATAGGTTTTTGTAATCTGGGTTTGCATGTCTTTGAAAATTCGTAAAACTCATCATTTCTCTCTACCGTTTTCTTTTCTGTTAAAAATAAAGAAAACAATGGGGAGTACAATACAACTCTTGAAATTGTCTTCTTGGAAGGTGGCCCTCTTTTGAATTTTTTGGTCGATTTTCCACCCCAGAATTGTTTTAGAGAGCAGGTGTCATTTACCGAAATGCAGTTTGGCGAATATTTTGTGACCTTTAGCAATGGGTTTAAAGCTGCTGTTGTGGGAAGTGGCCTCAAGGAGGCAGCATTTCTCCATTCCCAAAGCGGGGTACTAGGGCAGCAGAGCCTTTCTGGAAGTCATGTTCCTAGGTTGTAAATTACATTGGAATGTGCATGGAGAAACCCCCATAAGTTTATGTCTCATTATGTCTTCTTGGTTTTAATTTTTTTTTTATTTGGGATAAAGCTTAGAATATTGTTTGTCCTAGGTGTACACAATCTGGTCCATTTGTACATTATATATGTGTATTCAAGTACAGATCCTCTTCCCATGTAAAATGTTACAGAGGGTTCCGCAGACCTCCCTTGCTATATGGTCGGTCTTTTCGAGATATGTATATAATATGCGTTTGTATACATATAGTAACACTAATCTTAATTTATCCATTCCCCCCACCTTTCCTTTTAGATGAGCATAGTTTGTTTTCTAAGTCTGTGAATGTCTTTCTCTGTGGAAATATGTTCATTTGTGTCAGTTATTAGATAACGCCTATAAGTGATATCATAGAATATAGGTCTTTTGCTTTCTGACTTACCTCATGTTTCATGATTATCTCCAGACTCATTTGTGGTGCCTCAGAGAGCAATGGTTCATTGTTTTCCATGGCTAATATTCCATTGTGTACATGGACCACTTCTTCTTTATCCATTCACCTCTTGTTGGACATTTTGATTGCTTCACTGTCTTGGCTATTGTGAATAAGGCTGCACTGCAGCTTTTGCGGCCTGTGTCTTCTCGATTCTTGTCTTCTCAGGTGAGAGGTCCAATGGTGCGCCTGCTGGATTGAATGGTACCTCCATTTTTACTTTTAAACACAGCTCCTTTCTGTTCTCATTATTGCCTGTTACCCCTTTACGTCTCACCAGCAGGTAGAGGGTACAAAGTTCTCCAAAACCCCTTCAGCATTTATCGTTTGTAGACTTTTTGCTGATGGTCAGTCGACTGGGGTAAGTTGAAACTTTTTGTAGATTAGATTGCATGGGTCTAACACTCCCTGAGGTTGAGATTTTATCCATTTCCCTTTTTTTTTAAAAAGAGCGTGAGTAAAACTTAACTCTTCATACTCTCTTCTTGAAACATTTGCCTCTTTTGAGTTTTTTCGTCCTTTCCCTACTTCAGCACAATTTTTTAGGGCAGGTGTCCTTTAAAGCCCTGAGTCCTTGTGAATGTTAAGTGACCATTAGCTGTGAGTTTAAAGCTGTTCTTGCAGGAAACGGCCACAAGGTGGCAGCCTTTCCCCGTTACCAAATTTGGTTACTAGGGAAACAGAGCCTTAATGGAAGTGGTGTTCTAGGTTGTAAATTAGAATGGAATGTGCCAGGAGAAAGCCCTTTAAGTTTATGTCCTATTACTTCTTGTTCATAGTTGTAATTTACTTTTTATTTTTTATCCCAGCAAATATGACTACAATGGTTTGTTTGTTCTAGGTGTGCAAGATGTGGTTCTTTCACACATATACATGTATCTATTCTTCCTCGCATCCTTTTCCCACGTAGGTCATGACACAATGTTGAGTAGTCTTCCCCTGGTCTTCCGTACGTCTTTGGTGGTTATATATTTCACCTGGTTTGTATATCTCTGTTAACCCCAATATGGTAATGTATCCAATCCTCATCCCTTTCTATGGGGTGAACCATAAGTTTTTTAATGAATCTGCGATTGCCTTTCTCTGTGGAAATATCTTCATTGGTATCAATTTTTAAGTAACTCCTAAAAGTGATGTGATAGGATATGTGTCTTTTGCTTTCTCACTTACTATAGGAGGCGTGATTACGTCTGGACTCATCTATGGTGCTTGCAAATGGCATTGTTTCATTTTTTTCACTAGCGAATATTCCATCTGTACATGGAGGAGTTCTTCTTTGTCCCCCCATCTGTTGGTGGACTTTTTGGTTACTTCCATATCTTGGCTATTGGAATACTGTGCAATGCAGATTTGCCTGCCTGTGTCTTTCCAATTATCTCTTCTTAGATTATAGGTCGAGGAGTGGGCCTGCTGGATCATAAGGTAGATCGATGTTTACCTTTGTAAGGCACCTCCATTCTGTTCTCACTCTTGGCCCTTTCCAACTTACGTCCCACTTGAAATTGAGGGTATGCATTTCTCCACAACGCCTTCAGCATTTATTGTTTGTAGTTTTCTTCCTGATGGTTATTCTGACAAGTGTGAGCTGATACCTCTCTGTGCTTGAATTCGAATGTGCCACATGATCCGTTGAAGTTGAGCTTTAAGGCATGTCCTTTTTATTTTTCAAGCTGTGATTACCCCTTAGTTCTTCAAAGTGTTCTCTTTAAGTATGTGTGACATTTTGAAATGTTTTGGCCATTACCTCCCTCAAGACATTTTGAGGGCAGGTTTCATTTACAGTTCTGCAGTACTTGTTCCTATGAAATGACCAATAGCACAGGCTTTAAAGCCGCTTTGGCCGGTAACTGCCAGAGGACGGCAGCCTTTCTATGTCCCCCACCCTGGTAACTAGGGAAAAGCCCTTGCGGCCTGTGGTGTTTCTCGGTTATAAATTAGAGTGGAGTGTGCCCGGACAAACCCACACAAGCTGATGTCTCCTTACTTTTGTTGGATTTTGAAATTTAATTTTTATTTTTTATTGGAGTAATTTTCCACTGTGTACGTGGACCACTTCTACTTTGTGCATTCCTCGGTTGATGGACATTCTCATTGCTTCCAAGTGTTGGCTATGGTAAATATTGTTGGAGTGCAGGATTGCCAGCCTGTGACTTTTGGATTCTCATTTTCTCAGGTGATAGGCCCAGCAGTGTGTGTGATTGATTGACTGCTAGCACAGTGTTTCCCTTTTCAAAGCACCTTCTTTGTGTTTTCATTAGTGGCTCTTACCACGTCCCCCTTAGAATGGAGGGTACGCATTTCTCCACAATCGCTTCAGCATTTATTGTGTGAAGCATTTATGCTAATGGCCCTTCTGGCTGCTGTGAGCTGATAGGTTTTTGTAATCTGGGTTTGCATGTCTTTGAAAATTCGTAAAACTCATCATTTCTCTCTACCGTTTTCTTTTCTGTTAAAAATAAAGAAAACAATTGGGAGTAAAATACAACTCTTGAAATTGTCTTCTTGGAAGGTGGCCCTCTTTTGAATTTTTTGGTCGATTTTCCACCCCAGAATATTTTTAGAGAGCAGGTGTCATTTACCGAAATGCAGTTTGGCGAATATTTTGTGACCTTTAGCAATGGGTTTAAAGCTGCTGTTGTGGGAAGTGGCCTCAAGGAGGCAGCATTTCTCCATTCCCAAAGCGGGGTACTAGGGCAGCAGAGCCTTTCTGGAAGTCATGTTCCTAGGTTGTAAATTACATTGGAATGTGCATGGAGAAACCCCCATAAGTTTATGTCTCATTATTTCTTCTTGGTTTTAATTTTTTTTTTTTATTTGGGATAAAGCTTAGAATATTGTTTGTCCTAGGTGTACACAATCTGGTCCATTTGTACATTATATATGTGTATTCAAGTACAGATCCTCTTCCCATGTAAAATGTTACAGAGGGTTCCGCAGACCTCCCTTGCTATATGGTCGGTCTTTTCGAGATATGTATATAATATGCGTTTGTATACATATAGTAACACTAATCTTAATTTATCCATTCCCCCCACCTTTCCTTTTAGATGAGCATAGTTTGTTTTCTAAGTCTGTGAGTGTCTTTCTCTGTGGAAATATGTTCATTTGTGTCAGTTATTAGATAACGCCTATACGTGATATCATAGAATATAGGTCTTTTGCTTTCCGACTTACCTCATGTTTCGTGATTATCTCCAGACTCATTTGTGGTGCCTCAGAGAGCAATTGTTCATTGTTTTCCATGGCTAATATTCCATTGTGTACATGGACCACTTCTTCTTTATCCATTCACCTCTTGTTGGATATTTTGATTGCTTCACTGTCTTACCTATTGTGAATAAGGCTGCACTGCAGCTTTTTCGGTCTGTGTCTTCTCGATTCTTGTCTTCTCAGGTGAGAGGTCCAATGGTGCGCCTGCTGGATTGAATGCTACCTCCATTTTTACGTTTAAACACAGCTCCTTTCTTTTCTCACTATTGGCTGTTACCCCTTTACGTCTCACCAGCAGGTAGAGGGTACACAGTTCTCTAAAACCCCTTCAGCATTTATTGTTCGTAGACTTTTTGCTGATGGTCAGTCGACTGGTGTAAGTTGAAACTTTTTGTAGATTAGATTGCATGGGTCTAACACTCCCCGAGGTTGAGCTGTTATCCATTTTCCTTTTTTTTTAAAAGAGTGTGTGTAAAACTTAACTCTTCATACTCTCTTCTTGAAACATTTGCCTGTTTTAAATTTTTTGTCCATTCCCTACTTCAGCACAGTTTTTTAGGGCAGGTGTCCTTTACAGCCCTGAGCCCTTGGGAATGTTAAGTGAACATTAGCTGTGACTTTAAAGCTGCTCTTGCAGGAAACGGCCACAAGGTGGCAGCATTTCTGTTTACCAAATTTGGTTACTAGGGAAACACAGCCTTAAGGGAAGTGGTGTTCTAGGTTGTAAATTAGAATGGAATGTGCCAGGAAAAAACCCTTTAAGGTTATGTCTCATTACTTCTTGTTCATAGTTGTAATTTACTTTTGATTTTTTATCCCAGCAAATATGACTACAATGGTTTGTTTGTTCTAGGTGTGCAAGATGTGGTTCTTTCACACATATACATGTATCTATTCTTCCTCACATCCTTTTCCCACGTACGTCATGACACAATATTGAGTAGTCTTCTCCTGGTCTTCCGTACGTCCTTGGTGGTTATATATTTCACATGGTTTGTATATCTCTGTTAACCCCAATATGGTAATGTATCCAATCCTCATCCCTTTCTATGGGGTGAACCATAAGTTTTTTAATGAATCTGCGATTGCCTTTCTCTGTGGAAATATCTTCATTGGTATCAATTTTTAAGTAACTCCTAAAAGTGATGTGATAGGATATGTGTCTTTTGCTTTCTCACTTACTACAGGAGGAGTGATTACGTCTAGACTCATCTATGGTGCTTGCAAATGGCATTGTTTCATTTTTTCCCCAACGAATATTCCATCTGTACATGGAGGAGTTCTTCTTTGTCCCCCCATCTGTTGGTGGACTTTTTGATTACTTCCATATCTTGGCTATTGTAATACTGTGCAATGCAGATTTGCCTGCCTGTGTCTTTCCAATTCTCTCTTCTTAAATTATAGGTCGAGGAGTGGGCCTGCTGGATCATATAGTAGATCGATGCTTACCTTTGTAAGGCACCTCCATTCTGTTCTCATTCGTGGCCCTTTCCAACTTACGTCCCACTTGTAGTTGAGGGTATGCATTTCTCCACAACACCTTCATCATTCATTGTTTGTAGTTTTCTTGCTGATGGTTATTCTGACAAGTGTGAGCTGATACCTCTCTGTGCTTGAATTCGAATGTGCCACATGATCCGTTGAAGTTGAGCTTTAAGGCATGTCCGTTTTATTTTTCAAGCTGTGATTACCCCTTAGTTCTTCAAAGTGTTCTCTTTAAGTATGTGTCACATTTTGAAATGTTTTGGCCATTACCTCCCTCAAGATATTTTGAGGGCAGGTTTCATTTACAGTTCTGCAGTACTTGTTCCTATGAAATGACCATTAGCACAGGCTTTAAAGCCGCTTTGGCAGGTAACTGCCAGAGGGCGGCAGCCTTTCTATGTCCCACACCTTGGTAACTAGGGAAAAGCCCTTGCGGCCTGTGGTGTTTCTCGGTTATAAGTTAGAGTGGAGTCTGCCCGGACAAACCCACACAAGCTGATGTCTCCTTACTTTTGTTGGATTTTGAAATTTAATTTTTATTTTTTATTGGAGTAATTTTCCACTGTGTACGTGGACCACTTCTACTTTGTGCATTCCTCGGTTGATGGACCTTTTCATTGCTTCCAAGTGTTGGATATGGTAAATATTGTTGGAGTGCAGGATTGCCAGTCTGTGACTTTTGGATTCTCATTTTCTCAGGTGATAGGCCCAGCAGTGGGTGTGATTGATTGACTGGTAGCACCGTGTTTCCCTTTTCAAAGCACCTTCTTTGTGTTTTCATTAGTGGCTCTTTCCACGTCCCCCTTAGAATCGAGGGTACGCATTTGTCCACAATCGCTTCAGCATTTATTGTGTGCAGCATTTATGCTAATGGCCCTTCTGGCTGCTGTGAGCTGATAGGTTTTTGTAATCTGGGTTTGCATGTCTTTGAAAATTCGTAAAACTCATCATTTCTCTCTACCGTTTTCTTTTCTGTTAAAAATAAAGAAAACAATGGGGAGTACAATACAACTCTTGAAATTGTCTTCTTGGAAGGTGGCCCTCTTTTGAATTTTTTGGTCGATTTTCCACCCCAGAATTGTTTTAGAGAGCAGGTGTCATTTACCGAAATGCAGTTTGGCGAATATTTTGTGACCTTTAGCAATGGGTTTAAAGCTGCTGTTGTGGGAAGTGGCCTCAAGGAGGCAGCATTTCTCCATTCCCAAAGCGGGGTACTAGGGCAGCAGAGCCTTTCTGGAAGTCATGTTCCTAGGTTGTAAATTACATTGGAATGTGCATGGAGAAACCCCCATAAGTTTATGTCTCATTATGTCTTCTTGGTTTTAATTTTTTTTTTATTTGGGATAAAGCTTAGAATATTGTTTGTCCTAGGTGTACACAATCTGGTCCATTTGTACATTATATATGTGTATTCAAGTACAGATCCTCTTCCCATGTAAAATGTTACAGAGGGTTCCGCAGACCTCCCTTGCTATATGGTCGGTCTTTTCGAGATATGTATATAATATGCGTTTGTATACATATAGTAACACTAATCTTAATTTATCCATTCCCCCCACCTTTCCTTTTAGATGAGCATAGTTTGTTTTCTAAGTCTGTGAATGTCTTTCTCTGTGGAAATATGTTCATTTGTGTCAGTTATTAGATAACGCCTATAAGTGATATCATAGAATATAGGTCTTTTGCTTTCTGACTTACCTCATGTTTCATGATTATCTCCAGACTCATTTGTGGTGCCTCAGAGAGCAATGGTTCATTGTTTTCCATGGCTAATATTCCATTGTGTACATGGACCACTTCTTCTTTATCCATTCACCTCTTGTTGGACATTTTGATTGCTTCACTGTCTTGGCTATTGTGAATAAGGCTGCACTGCAGCTTTTGCGGCCTGTGTCTTCTCGATTCTTGTCTTCTCAGGTGAGAGGTCCAATGGTGCGCCTGCTGGATTGAATGGTACCTCCATTTTTACTTTTAAACACAGCTCCTTTCTGTTCTCATTATTGCCTGTTACCCCTTTACGTCTCACCAGCAGGTAGAGGGTACAAAGTTCTCTAAAACCCCTTCAGCATTTATCGTTTGTAGACTTTTTGCTGATGGTCAGTCGACTGGGGTAAGTTGAAACTTTTTGTAGATTAGATTGCATGGGTCTAACACTCCCTGAGGTTGAGATTTTATCCATTTCCCTTTTTTTTTAAAAAGAGCGTGAGTAAAACTTAACTCTTCATAGTCTCTTCTTGAAACATTTGCCTGTTTTGAGTTTTTTCGTCCTTTCCCTACTTCAGCACAATTTTTTAGGGCAGGTGTCCTTTAAAGCCCTGAGTCCTTGTGAATGTTAAGTGACCATTAGCTGTGAGTTTAAAGCTGTTCTTGCAGGAAACGGCCACAAGGTGGCAGCCTTTCCCCGTTACCAAATTTGGTTACTAGGGAAACAGAGCCTTAATGGAAGTGGTGTTCTAGGTTGTAAATTAGAATGGAATGTGCCAGGAGAAAGCCCTTTAAGTTTATGTCCTATTACTTCTTGTTCATAGTTGTAATTTACTTTTTATTTTTTATCCCAGCAAATATGACTACAATGGTTTGTTTGTTCTAGGTGTGCAAGATGTGGTTCTTTCACACATATACATGTATCTATTCTTCCTCGCATCCTTTTCCCACGTAGGTCATGACACAATGTTGAGTAGTCTTCCCCTGGTCTTCCGTACGTCTTTGGTGGTTATATATTTCACCTGGTTTGTATATCTCTGTTAACCCCAATATGGTAATGTATCCAATCCTCATCCCTTTCTATGGGGTGAACCATAAGTTTTTTAATGAATCTGTGATTGCCTTTCTCTGTGGAAATATCTTCATTGGTATCAATTTTTAAGTAACTCCTAAAAGTGATGTGATAGGATATGTGTCTTTTGCTTTCTCACTTACTATAGGAGGCGTGATTACGTCTGGACTCATCTATGGTGCTTGCAAATGGCATTGTTTCATTTTTTTCACTAGCGAATATTCCATCTGCACATGGAGGAGTTCTTCTTTGTCCCCCCATCTGTTGGTGGACTTTTTGGTTACTTCCATATCTTGGCTATTGGAATACTGTGCAATGCAGATTTGCCTGCCTGTGTCTTTCCAATTATCTCTTCTTAGATTATAGGTCGAGGAGTGGGCCTGCTGGATCATAAGGTAGATCGATGTTTACCTTTGTAAGGCACCTCCATTCTGTTCTCATTCTTGGCCCTTTCCAACTTACGTCCCACTTGAACTTGAGGGTATGCATTTCTCCACAAGGCCTTCAGCATTTATTGTTTGTAGTTTTCTTGCTGATGGTTATTCTGACAAGTGTGAGCTGATACCTCTCTGTGCTTGAATTCGAATGTGCCACATGATCCGTTGAAGTTGAGCTTTAAGGCATGTCCTGTTTATTTTTCAAGCTGTGATTACCCCTTAGTTCTTCAAAGTGTTCTCTTTAAGTATGTGTGACATTTTGAAATGTTTTGGCCATTACCTCCCTCAAGACATTTTGAGGGCAGGTTTCATTTACAGTTCTGCAGTACTTGTTCCTATGAAATGACCATTAGCACAGGCTTTAAAGCCGCTTTGGCAGGTAACTGCCAGAGGACGGCAGCCTTTCTATGTCCCCCACCCTGGTAAATAGGGAAAAGCCCTTGCGGCCTGTGGTGTTTCTCGGTTATAAATTAGAGTGGAGTGTGCCCGGACAAAAACACACAAGCTGATGTCTCCTTACTTTTGTTGGATTTTGAAATTTAATTTTTATTTTTTATTGGAGTAATTTTCCACTGTGTACGTGGACCACTTCTACTTTGTGCATTCCTCGGTTGATGGGCATTCTCATTGCTTCCAAGTGTTGGCTATGGTAAATATTGTTGGAGTGCAGGATTGCTAGCCTGTGACTTTTGGATTCTCATTTTCTCAGGTGATAGGCCCAGCAGTGGGTGTGATTGATTGACTGCTAGCACCGTGTTTCCCTTTTCAAAGCACCTTCTTTGTGTTTTCATTAGTGGCTCTTACCACGTCCCCCTTAGAATGGAGGGTGCGCATTTGTCCACAATCGCTTCAGCATTTATTGTGTGCAACATTTATGCTAATGGCCCTTCTGGCTGCTGTGAGCTGATAGGTTTTTGTAATCTGGGTTTGCATGTCTTTGAAAATTCGTAAAACTCATCATTTCTCTCTACCGTTTTCTTTTCTGTTAAAAATAAAGAAAACAATTGGGAGTACAATACAACTCTTGAAATTGTCTTCTTGGAAGGTGGCCCACTTTTGAATTTTTTGGTCGATTTTCCACCCCAGAATTGTTTTAGAGAGCAGGTGTCATTTACCGAAATGCAGTTTGGCGAATATTTTGTGACCTTTAGCAATGGGTTTAAAGCTGCTGTTGTGGGAAGTGGCCTCAAGGAGGCAGCATTTCTCCATTCCCAAAGCGGGGTACTAGGGCAGCAGTGCCTTTCTGGAAGTCATGTTCCTAGGTTGTAAATTACATTGGAATGTGCATGGAGAAACCCCCATAAGTTTATGTCTCATTATTTCTTCTTGGTTTTAACTTTTTTTTTTATTTGGGATAAAGCTTAGAATATTGTTTGTCCTAGGTGTACACAATCTGGTCCATTTGTACATTATATATGTGTATTCAAGTACAGATCCTCTTCCCATGTAAAATGTTACAGAGGGTTCCGCAGACCTCCCTTGCTATATGGTCGGTCTTTTCGAGATATGTATATAATATGCGTTTGTATACATATAGTAACACTAATCTTAATTTATCCATTCCCCCCACCTTTCCTTTTAGATGAGCATAGTTTGTTTTCTAAGTCTGTGAGTGTCTTTCTCTGTGGAAATATGTTCATTTGTGTCAGTTATTAGATAACGCCTATACGTGATATCATAGAATATAGGTCTTTTGCTTTCCGACTTACCTCATGTTTCGTGATTATCTCCAGACTCATTTGTGGTGCCTCAGAGAGCAATTGTTCATTGTTTTCCATTTCTAATATTCCATTGTGTACATGGACCACTTCTTCTTTATCCATTCACCTCTTGTTGGATATTTTGATTGCTTCACTGTCTTACCTATTGTGAATAAGGCTGCACTGCAGCTTTTTCGGTCTGTGTCTTCTCGATTCTTGTCTTCTCAGGTGAGAGGTCCAATGGTGCGCCTGCTGGATTGAATGCTACCTCCATTTTTACGTTTAAACACAGCTCCTTTCTTTTCTCACTATTGGCTGTTACCCCTTTACGTCTCACCAGCAGGTAGAGGGTACACAGTTCTCTAAAACCCCTTCAGCATTTATTGTTCGTAGACTTTTTGCTGATGGTCAGTCGACTGGTGTAAGTTGAAACTTTTTGTAGATTAGATTGCATGGGTCTAACACTCCCCGAGGTTGAGCTGTTATCCATTTTCCTTTTTTTTTAAAAGAGTGTGTGTAAAACTTAACTCTTCATACTCTCTTCTTGAAACATTTGCCTGTTTTAAATTTTTTGTCCATTCCCTACTTCAGCACAATTTTTTAGGGCAGGTGTCCTTTACAGCCCTGAGCCCTTGTGAATGTTAAGTGAACATTAGCTGTGACTTTAAAGCTGCTCTTGCAGGAAACGGCCACAAGGTGGCAGCATTTCTCCTTTACCAAATTTGGTTACTAGGGAAACACAGCCTTAAGGGAAGTGGTGTTCTAGGTTGTAAATTAGAATGGAATGTGCCAGGAAAAAACCCTTTAAGGTTATGTCTCATTACTTCTTGTTCATAGTTGTAATTTACTTTTGATTTTTTATCCCAGCAAATATGACTACAATGGTTTGTTTGTTCTAGGTGTGCAAGATGTGGTTCTTTCACACATATACATGTATCTATTCTTCCTCACATCCTTTTCCCACGTACGTCATGACACAATATTGAGTAGTCTTCTCCTGGTCTTCCGTACGTCCTTGGTGGTTATATATTTCACATGGTTTGTATATCTCTGTTAACCCCAATATGGTAATGTATCCAATCCTCATCCCTTTCTATGGGGTGAACCATAAGTTTTTTAATGAATCTGCGATTGCCTTTCTCTGTGGAAATATCTTCATTGGTATCAATTTTTAAGTAACTCCTAAAAGTGATGTGATAGGATATGTGTCTTTTGCTTTCTCACTTACTACAGGAGGAGTGATTACGTCTAGACTCATCTATGGTGCTTGCAAATGGCATTGTTTCATTTTTTCCCCAACGAATATTCCATCTGTACATGGAGGAGTTCTTCTTTGTCCCCCCATCTGTTGGTGGACTTTTTGATTACTTCCATATCTTGGCTATTGTAATACTGTGCAATGCAGATTTGCCTGCCTGTGTCTTTCCAATTCTCTCTTCTTAAATTATAGGTCGAGGAGTGGGCCTGCTGGATCATATAGTAGATCGATGCTTACCTTTGTAAGGCACCTCCATTCTGTTCTCATTCGTGGCCCTTTCCAACTTACGTCCCACTTGAAGTTGAGGGTATGCATTTCTCCACAACACCTTCATCATTCATTGTTTGTAGTTTTCTTGCTGATGGTTATTCTGACAAGTGTGAGCTGATACCTCTCTGTGCTTGAATTCGAATGTGCCACATGATCCGTTGAAGTTGAGCTTTAAGGCATGTCCATTTTATTTTTCAAGCTGTGATTACCCCTTAGTTCTTCAAAGTGTTCTCTTTAAGTATGTGTCACATTTTGAAATGTTTTGGCCATTACCTCCCTCAAGATATTTTGAGGGCAGGTTTCATTTACAGTTCTGCAGTACTTGTTCCTATGAAATGACCATTAGCACAGGCTTTAAAGCCGCTTTGGCAGGTAACTGCCAGAGGGCGGCAGCCTTTCTATGTCCCCCACCCTGGTAACTAGGGAAAAGCCCTTGCGGCCTGTGGTGTTTCTCGGTTATAAGTTAGAGTGGAGTCTGCCCGGACAAACCCACACAAGCTGATGTCTCCTTACTTTTGTTGGATTTTGAAATTTAATTTTTATTTTTTATTGGAGTAATTTTCCACTGTGTACGTGGACCACTTCTACTTTGTGCATTCCTCGGTTGATGGACCTTTTCATTGCTTCCAAGTGTTGGATATGGTAAATATTGTTGGAGTGCAGGATTGCCAGTCTGTGACTTTTGGATTCTCATTTTCTCAGGTGATAGGCCCAGCAGTGGGTGTGATTGTTTGACTGGTAGCACCGTGTTTCCCTTTTCAAAGCACCTTCTTTGTGTTTTCATTAGTGGCTCTTTCCACGTCCCCCTTAGAATGGAGGGTACGCATTTGTCCACAATCGCTTCAGCATTTATTGTGTGAAGCATTTATGCTAATGGCCCTTCTGGCTGCTGTGAGCTGATAGGTTTTTGTAATCTGGGTTTGCATGTCTTTGAAAATTCGTAAAACTCATCATTTCTCTCTACGGTTTTCTTTTCTGTTAAAAATAAAGAAAACAATGGGGAGTACAATACAACTCTTGAAATTGTCTTCTTGGAAGGTGGCCCTCTTTTGAATTTTTTGGTCGATTTTCCACCCCAGAATTGCTTTAGAGAGCAGGTGTCATTTACCGAAATGCAGTTTGGCGAATATTTTGTGACCTTTAGCAATGGGTTTAAAGCTGCTGTTGTGGGAAGTGGCCTCAAGGAGGGAGCATTTCTCCATTCCCAAAGCGGGGTACTAGGGCAGCAGAGCCTTTCTGGAAGTCATGTTCCTAGGTTGTAAATTACATTGGAATGTGCATGGAGAAACCCCCATAAGTTTATGTCTCATTATGTCTTCTTGGTTTTAATTTTTTTTTTATTTGGGATAAAGCTTAGAATATTGTTTGTCCTAGGTGTACACAATCTGGTCCATTTGTACATTATATATGTGTATTCAAGTACAGATCCTCTTCCCATGTAAAATGTTACAGAGGGTTTCGCAGACCTCCCTTGCTATATGGTCGGTCTTTTCGAGATATGTATATAATATGCGTTTGTATACATATAGTAACACTAATCTTAATTTATCCATTCCCCCCACCTTTCCTTTTAGATGAGCATAGTTTGTTTTCTAAGTCTGTGAATGTCTTTCTCTGTGGAAATATGTTCATTTGTGTCAGTTATTAGATAACGCCTATAAGTGATATCATAGAATATAGGTCTTTTGCTTTCTGACTTACCTCATGTTTCATGATTATCTCCAGACTCATTTGTGGTGCCTCAGAGAGCAATGGTTCATTGTTTTCCATGGCTAATATTCCATTGTGTACATGGACCACTTCTTCTTTATCCATTCACCTCTTGTTGGACATTTTGATTGCTTCACTGTCTTGGCTATTGTGAATAAGGCTGCACTGCAGCTTTTGCGGCCTGTGTCTTCTCGATTCTTGTCTTCTCAGGTGAGAGGTCCAATGGTGCGCCTGCTGGATTGAATGGTACCTCCATTTTTACTTTTAAACACAGCTCCTTTCTGTTCTCATTATTGCCTGTTACCCCTTTACGTCTCACCAGCAGGTAGAGGGTACAAAGTTCTCCAAAACCCCTTCAGCATTTATCGTTTGTAGACTTTTTGCTGATGGTCAGTCGACTGGGGTAAGTTGAAACTTTTTGTAGATTAGATTGCATGGGTCTAACACTCCCTGAGGTTGAGATTTTATCCATTTCCCTTTTTTTTTAAAAAGAGTGTGAGTAAAACTTAACTCTTCATACTCTCTTCTTGAAACATTTGCCTCTTTTGAGTTTTTTCGTCCTTTCCCTACTTCAGCACAATTTTTTAGGGCAGGTGTCCTTTAAAGCCCTGAGTCCTTGTGAATGTTAAGTGACCATTAGCTGTGAGTTTAAAGCTGTTCTTGCAGGAAACGGCCACAAGGTGGCAGCCTTTCCCCGTTACCAAATTTGGTTACTAGGGAAACAGAGCCTTAATGGAAGTGGTGTTCTAGGTTGTAAATTAGAATGGAATGTGCCAGGAGAAAGCCCTTTAAGTTTATGTCCTATTACTTCTTGTTCATAGTTGTAATTTACTTTTTATTTTTTATCCCAGCAAATATGACTACAATGGTTTGTTTGTTCTAGGTGTGCAAGATGTGGTTCTTTCACACATATACATGTATCTATTCTTCCTCGCATCCTTTTCCCACGTAGGTCATGACACAATGTTGAGTAGTCTTCCCCTGGTCTTCCGTACGTCTTTGGTGGTTATATATTTCACCTGGTTTGTATATCTCTGTTAACCCCAATATGGTAATGTATCCAATCCTCATCCCTTTCTATGGGGTGAACCATAAGTTTTTTAATGAATCTGCGATTGCCTTTCTCTGTGGAAATATCTTCATTGGTATCAATTTTTAAGTAACTCCTAAAAGTGATGTGATAGGATATGTGTCTTTTGCTTTCTCACTTACTATAGGAGGCGTGATTACGTCTGGACTCATCTATGGTGCTTGCAAATGGCATTGTTTCATTTTTTTCACTAGCGAATATTCCATCTGTACATGGAGGAGTTCTTCTTTGTCCCCCCATCTGTTGGTGGACTTTTTGGTTACTTCCATATCTTGGCTATTGGAATACTGTGCAATGCAGATTTGCCTGCCTGTGTCTTTCCAATTATCTCTTCTTAGATTATAGGTCGAGGAGTGGGCCTGCTGGATCATAAGGTAGATCGATGTTTACCTTTGTAAGGCACCTCCATTCTGTTCTCATTCTTGGCCCTTTCCAACTTACGTCCCACTTGAACTTGAGGGTATGCATTTCTCCACAAGGCCTTCAGCATTTATTGTTTGTAGTTTTCTTGCTGATGGTTATTCTGACAAGTGTGAGCTGATACCTCTCTGTGCTTGAATTCGAATGTGCCACATGATCCGTTGAAGTTGAGCTTTAAGGCATGTCCTTTTTATTTTTCAAGCTGTGATTACCCCTTAGTTCTTCAAAGTGTTCTCTTTAAGTATGTGTGACATTTTGAAATGTTTTGGCCATTACCTCCCTCAAGACATTTTGAGGGCAGGTTTCATTTACAGTTCTGCAGTACTTGTTCCTATGAAATGACCATTAGCACAGGCTTTAAAGCCGCTTTGGCCGGTAACTGCCAGAGGACGGCAGCCTTTCTATGTCCCCCACCCTGGTAACTAGGGAAAAGCCCTTGCGGCCTGTGGTGTTTCTCGGTTATAAATTAGAGTGGAGTGTGCCCGGACAAACCCACACAAGCTGATGTCTCCTTACTTTTGTTGGATTTTGAAATTTAATTTTTATTTTTTATTGGAGTAATTTTCCACTGTGTACGTGGACCACTTCTACTTTGTGCATTCCTCGGTTGATGGACATTCTCATTGCTTCCAAGTGTTGGCTATGGTAAATATTGTTGGAGTGCAGGATTGCCAGCCTGTGACTTTTGGATTCTCATTTTCTCAGGTGATAGGCCCAGCAGTGTGTGTGATTGATTGACTGCTAGCACCGTGTTTCCCTTTTCAAAGCACCTTCTTTGTGTTTTCATTAGTGGCTCTTACCACGTCCCCCTTAGAATGGAGGGTGCGCATTTGTCCACAATCGCTTCAGCATTTATTGTGTGCAACATTTATGCTAATGGCCCTTCTGGCTGCTGTGAGCTGATAGGTTTTTGTAATCTGGGTTTGCATGTCTTTGAAAATTCGTAAAACTCATCATTTCTCTCTACCGTTTTCTTTTCTGTTAAAAATAAAGAAAACAATTGGGAGTACAATACAACTCTTGAAATTGTCTTCTTGGAAGGTGGCCCACTTTTGAATTTTTTGGTCGATTTTCCACCCCAGAATTGTTTTAGAGAGCAGGTGTCATTTACCGAAATGCAGTTTGGCGAATATTTTGTGACCTTTAGCAATGGGTTTAAAGCTGCTGTTGTGGGAAGTGGCCTCAAGGAGGCAGCATTTCTCCATTCCCAAAGCGGGGTACTAGGGCAGCAGTGCCTTTCTGGAAGTCATGTTCCTAGGTTGTAAATTACATTGGAATGTGCATGGAGAAACCCCCATAAGTTTATGTCTCATTATTTCTTCTTGGTTTTAACTTTTTTTTTTATTTGGGATAAAGCTTAGAATATTGTTTGTCCTAGGTGTACACAATCTGGTCCATTTGTACATTATATATGTGTATTCAAGTACAGATCCTCTTCCCATGTAAAATGTTACAGAGGGTTCCGCAGACCTCCCTTGCTATATGGTCGGTCTTTTCGAGATATGTATATAATATGCGTTTGTATACATATAGTAACACTAATCTTAATTTATCCATTCCCCCCACCTTTCCTTTTAGATGAGCATAGTTTGTTTTCTAAGTCTGTGAGTGTCTTTCTCTGTGGAAATATGTTCATTTGTGTCAGTTATTAGATAACGCCTATACGTGATATCATAGAATATAGGTCTTTTGCTTTCCGACTTACCTCATGTTTCGTGATTATCTCCAGACTCATTTGTGGTGCCTCAGAGAGCAATTGTTCATTGTTTTCCATGGCTAATATTCCATTGTGTACATGGACCACTTCTTCTTTATCCATTCACCTCTTGTTGGATATTTTGATTGCTTCACTGTCTTACCTATTGTGAATAAGGCTGCACTGCAGCTTTTTCGGTCTGTGTCTTCTCGATTCTTGTCTTCTCAGGTGAGAGGTCAAATGGTGCGCCTGCTGGATTGAATGCTACCTCCATTTTTACGTTTAAACACAGCTCCTTTCTTTTCTCACTATTGGCTGTTACCCCTTTACGTCTCACCAGCAGGTAGAGGGTACACAGTTCTCTAAAACCCCTTCAGCATTTATTGTTCGTAGACTTTTTGCTGATGGTCAGTCGACTGGTGTAAGTTGAAACTTTTTGTAGATTAGATTGCATGGGTCTAACACTCCCCGAGGTTGAGCTGTTATCCATTTTCCTTTTTTTTTAAAAGAGTGTGTGTAAAACTTAACTCTTCATACTCTCTTCTTGAAACATTTGCCTGTTTTAAATTTTTTGTCCATTCCCTACTTCAGCACAATTTTTTAGGGCAGGTGTCCTTTACAGCCCTGAGCCCTTGTGAATGTTAAGTGAACATTAGCTGTGACTTTAAAGCTGCTCTTGCAGGAAACGGCCACAAGGTGGCAGCATTTCTCCTTTACCAAATTTGGTTACTAGGGAAACACAGCCTTAAGGGAAGTGGTGTTCTAGGTTGTAAATTAGAATGGAATGTGCCAGGAAAAAACCCTTTAAGGTTATGTCTCATTACTTCTTGTTCATAGTTGTAATTTACTTTTGATTTTTTATCCCAGCAAATATGACTACAATGGTTTGTTTGTTCTAGGTGTGCAAGATGTGGTTCTTTCACACATATACATGTATCTATTCTTCCTCACATCCTTTTCCCACGTACGTCATGACACAATATTGAGTAGTCTTCTCCTGGTCTTCCGTACGTCCTTGGTGGTTATATATTTCACATGGTTTGTATATCTCTGTTAACCCCAATATGGTAATGTATCCAATCCTCATCCCTTTCTATGGGGTGAACCATAAGTTTTTTAATGAATCTGCGATTGCCTTTCTCTGTGGAAATATCTTCATTGGTATCAATTTTTAAGTAACTCCTAAAAGTGATGTGATAGGATATGTGTCTTTTGCTTTCTCACTTACTACAGGAGGAGTGATTACGTCTAGACTCATCTATGGTGCTTGCAAATGGCATTGTTTCATTTTTTCCCCAACGAATATTCCATCTGTACATGGAGGAGTTCTTCTTTGTCCCCCCATCTGTTGGTGGACTTTTTGATTACTTCCATATCTTGGCTATTGTAATACTGTGCAATGCAGATTTGCCTGCCTGTGTCTTTCCAATTCTCTCTTCTTAAATTATAGGTCGAGGAGTGGGCCTGCTGGATCATATAGTAGATCGATGCTTACCTTTGTAAGGCACCTCCATTCTGTTCTCATTCGTGGCCCTTTCCAACTTACGTCCCACTTGTAGTTGAGGGTATGCATTTCTCCACAACACCTTCATCATTCATTGTTTGTAGTTTTCTTGCTGATGGTTATTCTGACAAGTGTGAGCTGATACCTCTCTGTGCTTGAATTCGAATGTGCCACATGATCCGTTGAAGTTGAGCTTTAAGGCATGTCCGTTTTATTTTTCAAGCTGTGATTACCCCTTAGTTCTTCAAAGTGTTCTCTTTAAGTATGTGTCACATTTTGAAATGTTTTGGCCATTACCTCCCTCAAGATATTTTGAGGGCAGGTTTCATTTACAGTTCTGCAGTACTTGTTCCTATGAAATGACCATTAGCACAGGCTTTAAAGCCGCTTTGGCAGGTAACTGCCAGAGGGCGGCAGCCTTTCTATGTCCCACACCCTGGTAACTAGGGAAAAGCCCTTGCGGCCTGTGGTGTTTCTCGGTTATAAGTTAGAGTGGAGTCTGCCCGGACAAACCCACACAAGCTGATGTCTCCTTACTTTTGTTGGATTTTGAAATTTAATTTTTATTTTTTATTGGAGTAATTTTCCACTGTGTACGTGGACCACTTCTACTTTGTGCATTCCTCGGTTGATGGACCTTTTCATTGCTTCCAAGTGTTGGATATGGTAAATATTGTTGGAGTGCAGGATTGCCAGTCTGTGACTTTTGGATTCTCATTTTCTCAGGTGATAGGCCCAGCAGTGGGTGTGATTGATTGACTGGTAGCACCGTGTTTCCCTTTTCAAAGCACCTTCTTTGTGTTTTCATTAGTGGCTCTTTCCACGTCCCCCTTAGAATCGAGGGTACGCATTTGTCCACAATCGCTTCAGCATTTATTGTGTGCAGCATTTATGCTAATGGCCCTTCTGGCTGCTGTGAGCTGATAGGTTTTTGTAATCTGGGTTTGCATGTCTTTGAAAATTCGTAAAACTCATCATTTCTCTCTACCGTTTTCTTTTCTGTTAAAAATAAAGAAAACAATGGGGAGTACAATACAACTCTTGAAATTGTCTTCTTGGAAGGTGGCCCTCTTTTGAATTTTTTGGTCGATTTTCCACCCCAGAATTGTTTTAGAGAGCAGGTGTCATTTACCGAAATGCAGTTTGGCGAATATTTTGTGACCTTTAGCAATGGGTTTAAAGCTGCTGTTGTGGGAAGTGGCCACAAGGAGGCAGCATTTCTCCATTCCCAAAGCGGGGTACTAGGGCAGCAGAGCCTTTCTGGAAGTCATGTTCCTAGGTTGTAAATTACATTGGAATGTGCATGGAGAAACCCCCATAAGTTTATGTCTCATTATGTCTTCTTGGTTTTAATTTTTTTTTTTATTTGGGATAAAGCTTAGAATATTGTTTGTCCTAGGTGTACACAATCTGGTCCATTTGTACATTATATATGTGTATTCAAGTACAGATCCTCTTCCCATGTAAAATGTTACAGAGGGTTCCGCAGACCTCCCTTGCTATATGGTCGGTCTTTTCGAGATATGTATATAATATGCGTTTGTATACATATAGTAACACTAATCTTAATTTATCCATTCCCCCCACCTTTCCTTTTAGATGAGCATAGTTTGTTTTCTAAGTCTGTGAATGTCTTTCTCTGTGGAAATATGTTCATTTGTGTCAGTTATTAGATAACGCCTATAAGTGATATCATAGAATATAGGTCTTTTGCTTTCTGACTTACCTCATGTTTCATGATTATCTCCAGACTCATTTGTGGTGCCTCAGAGAGCAATGGTTCATTGTTTTCCATGGCTAATATTCCATTGTGTACATGGACCACTTCTTCTTTATCCATTCACCTCTTGTTGGACATTTTGATTGCTTCACTGTCTTGGCTATTGTGAATAAGGCTGCACTGCAGCTTTTGCGGCCTGTGTCTTCTCGATTCTTGTCTTCTCAGGTGAGAGGTCCAATGGTGCGCCTGCTGGATTGAATGGTACCTCCATTTTTACTTTTAAACACAGCTCCTTTCTGTTCTCATTATTGCCTGTTACCCCTTTACGTCTCACCAGCAGGTAGAGGGTACAAAGTTCTCCAAAACCCCTTCAGCATTTATCGTTTGTAGACTTTTTGCTGATGGTCAGTCGACTGGGGTAAGTTGAAACTTTTTGTAGATTAGATTGCATGGGTCTAACACTCCCTGAGGTTGAGATTTTATCCATTTCCCTTTTTTTTTAAAAAGAGCGTGAGTAAAACTTAACTCTTCATAGTCTCTTCTTGAAACATTTGCCTCTTTTGAGTTTTTTCGTCCTTTCCCTACTTCAGCACAATTTTTTAGGGCAGGTGTCCTTTAAAGCCCTGAGTCCTTGTGAATGTTAAGTGACCATTAGCTGTGAGTTTAAAGCTGTTCTTGCAGGAAACGGCCACAAGGTGGCAGCCTTTCCCCGTTACCAAATTTGGTTACTAGGGAAACAGAGCCTTAATGGAAGTGGTGTTCTAGGTTGTAAATTAGAATGGAATGTGCCAGGAGAAAGCCCTTTAAGTTTATGTCCTATTACTTCTTGTTCATAGTTGTAATTTACTTTTTATTTTTTATCCCAGCAAATATGACTACAATGGTTTGTTTGTTCTAGGTGTGCAAGATGTGGTTCTTTCACACATATACATGTATCTATTCTTCCTCGCATCCTTTTCCCACGTAGGTCATGACACAATGTTGAGTAGTCTTCCCCTGGTCTTCCGTACGTCTTTGGTGGTTATATATTTCACCTGGTTTGTATATCTCTGTTAACCCCAATATGGTAATGTATCCAATCCTCATCCCTTTCTATGGGGTGAACCATAAGTTTTTAAATGAATCTGCGATTGCCTTTCTCTGTGGAAATATCTTCATTGGTATCAATTTTTAAGTAACTCCTAAAAGTGATGTGATAGGATATGTGTCTTTTGCTTTCTCACTTACTATAGGAGGCGTGATTACGTCTGGACTCATCTATGGTGCTTGCAAATGGCATTGTTTCATTTTTTTCACTAGCGAATATTCCATCTGCACATGGAGGAGTTCTTCTTTGTCCCCCCATCTGTTGGTGGACTTTTTGGTTACTTCCATATCTTGGCTATTGGAATACTGTGCAATGCAGATTTGCCTGCCTGTGTCTTTCCAATTATCTCTTCTTAGATTATAGGTCGAGGAGTGGGCCTGCTGGATGATATGGTAGATCGATGTTTACCTTTGTAAGGCACCTCCATTCTGTTCTCATTCTTGGCCCTTTCCAACTTACGTCCCACTTGAACTTGAGGGTATGCATTTCTCCACAAGGCCTTCAGCATTTATTGTTTGTAGTTTTCTTGCTGATGGTTATTCTGACAAGTGTGAGCTGATACCTCTCTGTGCTTGAATTCGAATGTGCCACATGATCCGTTGAAGTTGAGCTTTAAGGCATGTCCTGTTTATTTTTCAAGCTGTGATTACCCCTTAGTTCTTCAAAGTGTTCTCTTTAAGTATGTGTGACATTTTGAAATGTTTTGGCCATTACCTCCCTCAAGACATTTTGAGGGCAGGTTTCATTTACAGTTCTGCAGTACTTGTTCCTATGAAATGACCATTAGCACAGGCTTTAAAGCCGCTTTGGCAGGTAACTGCCAGAGGACGGCAGCCTTTCTATGTCCCCCACCCTGGTAAATAGGGAAAAGCCCTTGCGGCCTGTGGTGTTTCTCGGTTATAAATTAGAGTGGAGTGTGCCCGGACAAAAACACACAAGCTGATGTCTCCTTACTTTTGTTGGATTTTGAAATTTAATTTTTATTTTTTATTGGAGTAATTTTCCACTGTGTACGTGGACCACTTCTACTTTGTGCATTCCTCGGTTGATGGGCATTCTCATTGCTTCCAAGTGTTGGCTATGGTAAATATTGTTGGAGTGCAGGATTGCTAGCCTGTGACTTTTGGATTCTCATTTTCTCAGGTGATAGGCCCAGCAGTGGGTGTGATTGATTGACTGCTAGCACCGTGTTTCCCTTTTCAAAGCACCTTCTTTGTGTTTTCATTAGTGGCTCTTACCACGTCCCCCTTAGAATGGAGGGTGCGCATTTGTCCACAATCGCTTCAGCATTTATTGTGTGCAACATTTATGCTAATGGCCCTTCTGGCTGCTGTGAGCTGATAGGTTTTTGTAATCTGGGTTTGCATGTCTTTGAAAATTCGTAAAACTCATCATTTCTCTCTACCGTTTTCTTTTCTGTTAAAAATAAAGAAAACAATTGGGAGTACAATACAACTCTTGAAATTGTCTTCTTGGACGGTGGCCCACTTTTGAATTTTTTGGTCGATTTTCCACCCCAGAATTGTTTTAGAGAGCAGGTGTCATTTACCGAAATGCAGTTTGGCGAATATTTTGTGACCTTTAGCAATGGGTTTAAAGCTGCTGTTGTGGGAAGTGGCCTCAAGGAGGCAGCATTTCTCCATTCCCAAAGCGGGGTACTAGGGCAGCAGTGCCTTTCTGGAAGTCATGTTCCTAGGTTGTAAATTACATTGGAATGTGCATGGAGAAACCCCCATAAGTTTATGTCTCATTATTTCTTCTTGGTTTTAACTTTTTTTTTTATTTGGGATAAAGCTTAGAATATTGTTTGTCCTAGGTGTACACAATCTGGTCCATTTGTACATTATATATGTGTATTCAAGTACAGATCCTCTTCCCATGTAAAATGTTACAGAGGGTTCCGCAGACCTCCCTTGCTATATGGTCGGTCTTTTCGAGATATGTATATAATATGCGTTTGTATACATATAGTAACACTAATCTTAATTTATCCATTCCCCCCACCTTTCCTTTTAGATGAGCATAGTTTGTTTTCTAAGTCTGTGAGTGTCTTTCTCTGTGGAAATATGTTCATTTGTGTCAGTTATTAGATAACGCCTATACGTGATATCATAGAATATAGGTCTTTTGCTTTCCGACTTACCTCATGTTTCGTGATTATCTCCAGACTCATTTGTGGTGCCTCAGAGAGCAATTGTTCATTGTTTTCCATGGCTAATATTCCATTGTGTACATGGACCACTTCTTCTTTATCCATTCACCTCTTGTTGGATATTTTTATTGCTTCACTGTCTTACCTATTGTGAATAAGGCTGCACTGCAGCTTTTTCGGTCTGTGTCTTCTCGATTCTTGTCTTCTCAGGTGAGAGGTCCAATGGTGCGCCTGCTGGATTGAATGCTACCTCCATTTTTACGTTTAAACACAGCTCCTTTCTTTTCTCACTATTGGCTGTTACCCCTTTATGTCTCACCAGCAGGTAGAGGGTACACAGTTCTCTAAAACCCCTTCAGCATTTATTGTTCGTAGACTTTTTGCTGATGGTCAGTCGACTGGTGTAAGTTGAAACTTTTTGTAGATTAGATTGCATGGGTCTAACACTCCCCGAGGTTGAGCTGTTATCCATTTTCCTTTTTTTTTAAAAGAGTGTGTGTAAAACTTAACTCTTCATACTCTCTTCTTGAAACATTTGCCTGTTTTAAATTTTTTGTCCATTCCCTACTTCAGCACAATTTTTTAGGGCAGGTGTCCTTTACAGCCCTGAGCCCTTGTGAATGTTAAGTGAACATTAGCTGTGACTTTAAAGCTGCTCTTGCAGGAAACGGCCACAAGGTGGCAGCATTTCTCCTTTACCAAATTTGGTTACTAGGGAAACACAGCCTTAAGGGAAGTGGTGTTCTAGGTTGTAAATTAGAATGGAATGTGCCAGGAAAAAACCCTTTAAGGTTATGTCTCATTACTTCTTGTTCATAGTTGTAATTTACTTTTGATTTTTTATCCCAGCAAATATGACTACAATGGTTTGTTTGTTCTAGGTGTGCAAGATGTGGTTCTTTCACACATATACATGTATCTATTCTTCCTCACATCCTTTTCCCACGTACGTCATGACACAATATTGAGTAGTCTTCTCCTGGTCTTCCGTACGTCCTTGGTGGTTATATATTTCACATGGTTTGTATATCTCTGTTAACCCCAATATGGTAATGTATCCAATCCTCATCCCTTTCTATGGGGTGAACCATAAGTTTTTTAATGAATCTGCGATTGCCTTTCTCTGTGGAAATATCTTCATTGGTATCAATTTTTAAGTAACTCCTAAAAGTGATGTGATAGAATATGTGTCTTTTGCTTTCTCACTTACTACAGGAGGAGTGATTACGTCTAGACTCATCTATGGTGCTTGCAAATGGCATTGTTTCATTTTTTCCCCAACGAATATTCCATCTGTACATGGAGGAGTTCTTCTTTGTCCCCCCATCTGTTGGTGGACTTTTTGATTACTTCCATATCTTGGCTATTGTAATACTGTGCAATGCAGATTTGCCTGCCTGTGTCTTTCCAATTCTCTCTTCTTAAATTATAGGTCGAGGAGTGGGCCTGCTGGATCATATAGAAGATCGATGCTTACCTTTGTAAGGCACCTCCATTCTGTTCTCATTCGTGGCCCTTTCCAACTTACGTCCCAGTTGAAGTTGAGGGTATGCATTTCTCCACAACACCTTCATCATTCATTGTTTGTAGTTTTCTTGCTGATGGTTATTCTGACAAGTGTGAGCTGATACCTCTCTGTGCTTGAATTCGAATGTGCCACATGATCCGTTGAAGTTGAGCTTTAAGGCATGTCCGTTTTATTTTTCAAGCTGTGATTACCCCTTAGTTCTTCAAAGTGTTCTCTTTAAGTATGTGTCACATTTTGAAATGTTTTGGCCATTACCTCCCTCAAGATATTTTGAGGGCAGGTTTCATTTACAGTTCTGCAGTACTTGTTCCTATGAAATGACCATTAGCACAGGCTTTAAAGCCGCTTTGGCAGGTAACTGCCAGAGGGCGGCAGCCTTTCTATGTCCCCCACCCTGGTAACTAGGGAAAAGCCCTTGCGGCCTGTGGTGTTTCTCGGTTATAAGTTAGAGTGGAGTCTGCCCGGACAAACCCACACAAGCTGATGTCTCCTTACTTTTGTTGGATTTTGAAATTTAATTTTTATTTTTTATTGGAGTAATTTTCCACTGTGTACGTGGACCACTTCTACTTTGTGCATTCCTCGGTTGATGGACCTTTTCATTGCTTCCAAGTGTTGGATATGGTAAATATTGTTGGAGTGCAGGATTGCCAGTCTGTGACTTTTGGATTCTCATTTTCTCAGGTGATAGGCCCAGCAGTGGGTGTGATTGATTGACTGGTAGCACCGTGTTTCCCTTTTCAAAGCACCTTCTTTGTGTTTTCATTAGTGGCTCTTTCCACGTCCCCCTTAGAATGGAGGGTACGCATTTGTCCACAATCGCTTCAGCATTTATTGTGTGAAGCATTTATGCTAATGGCCCTTCTGGCTGCTGTGAGCTGATAGGTTTTTGTAATCTGGGTTTGCATGTCTTTGAAAATTCGTAAAACTCATCATTTCTCTCTACCGTTTTCTTTTCTGTTAAAAATAAAGAAAACAATGGGGAGTACAATACAACTCTTGAAATTGTCTTCTTGGAAGGTGGCCCTCTTTTGAATTTTTTGGTCGATTTTCCACCCCAGAATTGTTTTAGAGAGCAGGTGTCATTTACCGAAATGCAGTTTGGCGAATATTTTGTGACCTTTAGCAATGGGTTTAAAGCTGCTGTTGTGGGAAGTGGCCTCAAGGAGGCAGCATTTCTCCATTCCCAAAGCAGGGTACTAGGGCAGCAGAGCCTTTCTGGAAGTCATGTTCCTAGGTTGTAAATTACATTGGAATGTGCATGGAGAAACCCCCATAAGTTTATGTCTCATTATGTCTTCTTGGTTTTAATTTTTTTTTTTATTTGGGATAAAGCTTAGAATATTGTTTGTCCTAGGTGTACACAATCTGGTCCATTTGTACATTATATATGTGTATTCAAGTACAGATCCTCTTCCTATGTAAAATGTTACAGAGGGTTCCGCAGACCTCCCTTGCTATATGGTCGGTCTTTTCGAGATATGTATATAATATGCGTTTGTATACATATAGTAACACTAATCTTAATTTATCCATTCCCCCCACCTTTCCTTTTAGATGAGCATAGTTTGTTTTCTAAGTCTGTGAATGTCTTTCTCTGTGGAAATATGTTCATTTGTGTCAGTTATTAGATAACGCCTATAAGTGATATCATAGAATATAGGTCTTTTGCTTTCTGACTTACCTCATGTTTCATGATTATCTCCAGACTCATTTGTGGTGCCTCAGAGAGCAATGGTTCATTGTTTTCCATGGCTAATATTCCATTGTGTACATGGACCACTTCTTCTTTATCCATTCACCTCTTGTTGGACATTTTGATTGCTTCACTGTCTTGGCTATTGTGAATAAGGCTGCACTGCAGCTTTTGCGGCCTGTGTCTTCTCGATTCTTGTCTTCTCAGGTGAGAGGTCCAATGGTGCGCCTGCTGGATTGAATGGTACCTCCATTTTTACTTTTAAACACAGCTCCTTTCTGTTCTCATTATTGCCTGTTACCCCTTTACGTCTCACCAGCAGGTAGAGGGTACAAAGTTCTCCAAAACCCCTTCAGCATTTATCGTTTGTAGACTTTTTGCTGATGGTCAGTCGACTGGGGTAAGTTGAAACTTTTTGTAGATTAGATTGCATGGGTCTAACACTCCCTGAGGTTGAGATTTTATCCATTTCCCTTTTTTTTTAAAAAGAGCGTGAGTAAAACTTAACTCTTCATAGTCTCTTCTTGAAACATTTGCCTCTTTTGAGTTTTTTCGTCCTTTCCCTACTTCAGCACAATTTTTTAGGGCAGGTGTCCTTTAAAGCCCTGAGTCCTTGTGAATGTTAAGTGACCATTAGCTGTGAGTTTAAAGCTGTTCTTGCAGGAAACGGCCACAAGGTGGCAGCCTTTCCCCGTTACCAAATTTGGTTACTAGGGAAACAGAGCCTTAATGGAAGTGGTGTTCTAGGTTGTAAATTAGAATGGAATGTGCCAGGAGAAAGCCCTTTAAGGTTATGTCTCATTACTTCTTGTTCATAGTTGTAATTTACTTTTGATTTTTTATCCCAGCAAATATGCCTACAATGGTTTGTTTGTTCTAGGTGTGCAAGATGTGGTTCTTTCACACATATACATGTATCTATTCTTCCTCGCATCCTTTTCCCACGTAGGTCATGACACAATGTTGAGTAGTCTTCTCCTGGTCTTCCGTACGTCCTTGGTGGTTATATATTTCACATGGTTTGTATATCTCTGTTAACCCCAATATGGTAATGTATCCAATCCTCATCCCTTTCTATGGGGTGAACCATAAGTTTTTTAATGAATCTGCGATTGCCTTTCTCTGTGGAAATATCTTCATTGGTATCAATTTTTAAGTAACTCCTAAAAGTGATGTGATAGGATATGTGTCTTTTGCTTTCTCACTTACTACAGGAGGAGTGATTACGTCTAGACTCATCTATGGTGCTTGCAAATGGCATTGTTTCATTTTTTCCCCAACGAATATTCCATCTGCACATGGAGGAGTTCTTCTTTGTCCCCCCATCTGTTGGTGGACTTTTTGGTTACTTCCATATCTTGGCTATTGTAATACTGTGCAATGCAGATTTGCCTGCCTGTGTCTTTCCAATTCTCTCTTCTTAAATTATAGGTCGAGGAGTGGGCCTGCTGGATCATATAGAAGATCGATGCTTACCTTTGTAAGGCACCTCCATTCTGTTCTCATTCGTGGCCCTTTCCAACTTACGTCCCACTTGAAGTTGAGGGTATGCATTTCTCCACAACGCCTTCATCATTCATTGTTTGTAGTTTTCTTGCTGATGGTTATTCTGACAAGTGTGAGCTGATACCTCTCTGTGCTTGAATTCGAATGTGCCACATGATCCGTTGAAGTTGAGCTTTAAGGCATGTCCGTTTTATTTTTCAAGCTGTGATTACCCCTTAGTTCTTCAAAGTGTTCTCTTTAAGTATGTGTCACATTTTGAAATGTTTTGGCCATTACCTCCCTCAAGATATTTTGAGGGCAGGTTTCATTTACAGTTCTGCAGTACTTGTTCCTATGAAATGACCATTAGCACAGGCTTTAAAGCCGCTTTGGCAGGTAACTGCCAGAGGGCGGCAGCCTTTCTATGTCCCCCACCCTGGTAAATAGGGAAAAGCCCTTGCGGCCTGTGGTGTTTCTCGGTTATAAGTTAGAGTGGAGTGTGCCCGGACAAAAACACACAAGCTGATGTCTCCTTACTTTTGTTGGATTTTGAAATTTAATTTTTATTTTTTATTGGAGTAATTTTCCACTGTGTACGTGGACCACTTCTACTTTGTGCATTCCTCGGTTGATGGACCTTTTCATTGCTTCCAAGTGTTGGATATGGTAAATATTGTTGGAGTGCAGGATTGCCAGTCTGTGACTTTTGGATTCTCATTTTCTCAGGTGATAGGCCCAGCAGTGGGTGTGATTGATTGACTGGTAGCACCGTGTTTCCCTTTTCAAAGCACCTTCTTTGTGTTTTCATTAGTGGCTCTTTCCACGTCCCCCTTAGAATGGAGGGTACGCATTTGTCCACAATCGCTTCAGCATTTATTGTGTGAAGCATTTATGCTAATGGCCCTTCTGGCTGCTGTGAGCTGATAGGTTTTTGTAATCTGGGTTTGCATGTCTTTGAAAATTCGTAAAACTCATCATTTCTCTCTACCGTTTTCTTTTCTGTTAAAAATAAAGAAAACAATGGGGAGTACAATACAACTCTTGAAATTGTCTTCTTGGAAGGTGGCCCTCTTTTGAATTTTTTGGTCGATTTTCCACCCCAGAATTGTTTTAGAGAGCAGGTGTCATTTACCGAAATGCAGTTTGGCGAATATTTTGTGACCTTTAGCAATGGGTTTAAAGCTGCTGTTGTGGGAAGTGGCCTCAAGGAGGCAGCATTTCTCCATTCCCAAAGCGGGGTACTAGGGCAGCAGAGCCTTTCTGGAAGTCATGTTCCTAGGTTGTAAATTACATTGGAATGTGCATGGAGAAACCCCCATAAGTTTATGTCTCATTATGTCTTCTTGGTTTTAATTTTTTTTTTTATTTGGGATAAAGCTTAGAATATTGTTTGTCCTAGGTGTACACAATCTGGTCCATTTGTACATTATATATGTGTATTCAAGTACAGATCCTCTTCCCATGTAAAATGTTACAGAGGGTTCCGCAGACCTCCCTTGCTATATGGTCGGTCTTTTCGAGATATGTATATAATATGCGTTTGTATACATATAGTAACACTAATCTTAATTTATCCATTCCCCCCACCTTTCCTTTTAGATGAGCATAGTTTGTTTTCTAAGTCTGTGAATGTCTTTCTCTGTGGAAATATGTTCATTTGTGTCAGTTATTAGATAACGCCTATAAGTGATATCATAGAATATAGGTCTTTTGCTTTCTGACTTACCTCATGTTTCATGATTATCTCCAGACTCATTTGTGGTGCCTCAGAGAGCAATGGTTCATTGTTTTCCATGGCTAATATTCCATTGTGTACATGGACCACTTCTTCTTTATCCATTCACCTCTTGTTGGACATTTTGATTGCTTCACTGTCTTGGCTATTGTGAATAAGGCTGCACTGCAGCTTTTGCGGCCTGTGTCTTCTCGATTCTTGTCTTCTCAGGTGAGAGGTCCAATGGTGCGCCTGCTGGATTGAATGGTACCTCCATTTTTACTTTTAAACACAGCTCCTTTCTGTTCTCATTATTGCCTGTTACCCCTTTACGTCTCACCAGCAGGTAGAGGGTACAAAGTTCTCCAAAACCCCTTCAGCATTTATCGTTTGTAGACTTTTTGCTGATGGTCAGTCGACTGGGGTAAGTTGAAACTTTTTGTAGATTAGATTGCATGGGTCTAACACTCCCTGAGGTTGAGATTTTATCCATTTCCCTTTTTTTTTAAAAAGAGCGTGAGTAAAACTTAACTCTTCATACTCTCTTCTTGAAACATTTGCCTCTTTTGAGTTTTTTCGTCCTTTCCCTACTTCAGCACAATTTTTTAGGGCAGGTGTCCTTTAAAGCCCTGAGTCCTTGTGAATGTTAAGTGACCATTAGCTGTGAGTTTAAAGCTGTTCTTGCAGGAAACGGCCACAAGGTGGCAGCCTTTCCCCGTTACCAAATTTGGTTACTAGGGAAACAGAGCCTTAATGGAAGTGGTGTTCTAGGTTGTAAATTAGAATGGAATGTGCCAGGAGAAAGCCCTTTAAGTTTATGTCCTATTACTTCTTGTTCATAGTTGTAATTTACTTTTTATTTTTTATCCCAGCAAATATGACTACAATGGTTTGTTTGTTCTAGGTGTGCAAGATGTGGTTCTTTCACACATATACATGTATCTATTCTTCCTCGCATCCTTTTCCCACGTAGGTCATGACACAATGTTGAGTAGTCTTCCCCTGGTCTTCCGTACGTCTTTGGTGGTTATATATTTCACCTGGTTTGTATATCTCTGTTAACCCCAATATGGTAATGTATCCAATCCTCATCCCTTTCTATGGGGTGAACCATAAGTTTTTTAATGAATCTGCGATTGCCTTTCTCTGTGGAAATATCTTCATTGGTATCAATTTTTAAGTAACTCCTAAAAGTGATGTGATAGGATATGTGTCTTTTGCTTTCTCACTTACTATAGGAGGCGTGATTACGTCTGGACTCATCTATGGTGCTTGCAAATGGCATTGTTTCATTTTTTTCACTAGCGAATATTCCATCTGTACATGGAGGAGTTCTTCTTTGTCCCCCCATCTGTTGGTGGACTTTTTGGTTACTTCCATATCTTGGCTATTGGAATACTGTGCAATGCAGATTTGCCTGCCTGTGTCTTTCCAATTATCTCTTCTTAGATTATAGGTCGAGGAGTGGGCCTGCTGGATCATAAGGTAGATCGATGTTTACCTTTGTAAGGCACCTCCATTCTGTTCTCATTCTTGGCCCTTTCCAACTTACGTCCCACTTGAACTTGAGGGTATGCATTTCTCCACAAGGCCTTCAGCATTTATTGTTTGTAGTTTTCTTGCTGATGGTTATTCTGACAAGTGTGAGCTGATACCTCTCTGTGCTTGAATTCGAATGTGCCACATGATCCGTTGAAGTTGAGCTTTAAGGCATGTCCTGTTTATTTTTCAAGCTGTGATTACCCCTTAGTTCTTCAAAGTGTTCTCTTTAAGTATGTGTGACATTTTGAAATGTTTTGGCCATTACCTCCCTCAAGACATTTTGAGGGCAGGTTTCATTTACAGTTCTGCAGTACTTGTTCCTATGAAATGACCATTAGCACAGGCTTTAAAGCCGCTTTGGCCGGTAACTGCCAGAGGACGGCAGCCTTTCTATGTCCCCCACCCTGGTAACTAGGGAAAAGCCCTTGCGGCCTGTGGTGTTTCTCGGTTATAAATTAGAGTGGAGTGTGCCCGGACAAACCCACACAAGCTGATGTCTCCTTACTTTTGTTGGATTTTGAAATTTAATTTTTATTTTTTATTGGAGTAATTTTCCACTGTGTACGTGGACCACTTCTACTTTGTGCATTCCTCGGTTAATGGACATTCTCATTGCTTCCAAGTGTTGGCTATGGTAAATATTGTTGGAGTGCAGGATTGCCAGCCTGTGACTTTTGGATTCTCATTTTCTCAGGTGATAGGCCCAGCAGTGTGTGTGATTGATTGACTGCTAGCACCGTGTTTCCCTTTTCAAAGCACCTTCTTTGTGTTTTCATTAGTGGCTCTTACCACGTCCCCCTTAGAATGGAGGGTACGCATTTCTCCACAATCGCTTCAGCATTTATTGTGTGAAGCATTTATGCTAATGGCCCTTCTGGCTGCTGTGAGCTGATAGGTTTTTGTAATCTGGGTTTGCATGTCTTTGAAAATTCGTAAAACTCATCATTTCTCTCTACCGTTTTCTTTTCTGTTAAAAATAAAGAAAACAATTGGGAGTACAATACAACTCTTGAAATTGTCTTCTTGGAAGGTGGCCCTCTTTTGAATTTTTTGGTCGACTTTCCACCCCAGAATTGTTTTAGAGAGCAGGTGTCATTTACCGAAATGCAGTTTGGCGAATATTTTGTGACCTTTAGCAATGGGTTTAAAGCTGCTGTTGTGGGAAGTGGCCTCAAGGAGGCAGCATTTCTCCATTCCCAAAGCGGGGCCCTAGGGCAGCAGAGCCTTTCTGGAAGTCATGTTCCTAGGTTGTAAATTACATTGGAATGTGCATGGAGAAACCCCAATAAGTTTATGTCTCATTATTTCTTCTTGGTTTTAATTTTTTTTTTTATTTGGGATAAAGCTTAGAATATTGTTTGTCCTAGGTGTACACAATCTGGTCCATTTGTACATTATATATGTGTATTCAAGTACAGATCCTCTTCCCATGTAAAATGTTACAGAGGGTTCCGCAGACCTCCCTTGCTATATGGTCAGTCTTTTCGAGATATGTATATAATATGCGTTTGTATACATATAGTAACACTAATCTTAATTTATCCATTCCCCCCACCTTTCCTTTTAGATGAGCATAGTTTGTTTTCTAAGTCTGTGAGTGTCTTTCTCTGTGGAAATATGTTCATTTGTGTCAGTTATTAGATAACGCCTATACGTGATATCATAGAATATAGGTCTTTTGCTTTCCGACTTACCTCATGTTTCGTGATTATCTCCAGACTCATTTGTGGTGCCTCAGAGAGCAATTGTTCATTGTTTTCCATGGCTAATATTCCATTGTGTACATGGACCACTTCTTCTTTATCCATTCACCTCTTGTTGGATATTTTGATTGCTTCACTGTCTTACCTATTGTGAATAAGGCTGCACTGCAGCTTTTTCGGTCTGTGTCTTCTCGATTCTTGTCTTCTCAGGTGAGAGGTCCAATGGTGCGCCTGCTGGATTGAATGCTACCTCCATTTTTACGTTTAAACACAGCTCCTTTCTTTTCTCACTATTGGCTGTTACCCCTTTACGTCTCACCAGCAGGTAGAGGGTACACAGTTCTCTAAAACCCCTTCAGCATTTATTGTTCGTAGACTTTTTGCTGATGGTCAGTCGACTGGTGTAAGTTGAAACTTTTTGTAGATTAGATTGCATGGGTCTAACACTCCCCGAGGTTGAGCTGTTATCCATTTTCCTTTTTTTTTAAAAGAGTGTGTGTAAAACTTAACTCTTCATACTCTCTTCTTGAAACATTTGCCTGTTTTAAATTTTTTGTCCATTCCCTACTTCAGCACAATTTTTTAGGGCAGGTGTCCTTTACAGCCCTGAGCCCTTGTGAATGTTAAGTGAACATTAGCTGTGACTTTAAAGCTGCTCTTGCAGGAAACGGCCACAAGGTGGCAGCATTTCTCCTTTACCAAATTTGGTTACTAGGGAAACACAGCCTTAAGGGAAGTGGTGTTCTAGGTTGTAAATTAGAATGGAATGTGCCAGGAAAAAACCCTTTAAGGTTATGTCTCATTACTTCTTGTTCATAGTTGTAATTTACTTTTGATTTTTTATCCCAGCAAATATGACTACAATGGTTTGTTTGTTCTAGGTGTGCAAGATGTGGTTCTTTCACACATATACATGTATCTATTCTTCCTCACATCCTTTTCCCACGTACGTCATGACACAATATTGAGTAGTCTTCTCCTGGTCTTCCGTACGTCCTTGGTGGTTATATATTTCACATGGTTTGTATATCTCTGTTAACCCCAATATGGTAATGTATCCAATCCTCATCCCTTTCTATGGGGTGAACCATAAGTTTTTTAATGAATCTGCGATTGCCTTTCTCTGTGGAAATATCTTCATTGGTATCAATTTTTAAGTAACTCCTAAAAGTGATGTGATAGGATATGTGTCTTTTGCTTTCTCACTTACTACAGGAGGAGTGATTACGTCTAGACTCATCTATGGTGCTTGCAAATGGCATTGTTTCATTTTTTCCCCAACGAATATTCCATCTGTACATGGAGGAGTTCTTCTTTGTCCCCCCATCTGTTGGTGGACTTTTTGATTACTTCCATATCTTGGCTATTGTAATACTGTGCAATGCAGATTTGCCTGCCTGTGTCTTTCCAATTCTCTCTTCTTAAATTATAGGTCGAGGAGTGGGCCTGCTGGATCATATAGTAGATCGATGCTTACCTTTGTAAGGCACCTCCATTCTGTTCTCATTCGTGGCCCTTTCCAACTTACGTCCCACTTGAAGTTGAGGGTATGCATTTCTCCACAACACCTTCATCATTCATTGTTTGTAGTTTTCTTGCTGATGGTTATTCTGACAAGTGTGAGCTGATACCTCTCTGTGCTTGAATTCGAATGTGCCACATGATCCGTTGAAGTTGAGCTTTAAGGCATGTCCGTTTTATTTTTCAAGCTGTGATTACCCCTTAGTTCTTCAAAGTGTTCTCTTTAAGTATGTGTCACATTTTGAAATGTTTTGGCCATTACCTCCCTCAAGATATTTTGAGGGCAGGTTTCATTTACAGTTCTGCAGTACTTGTTCCTATGAAATGACCATTAGCACAGGCTTTAAAGCCGCTTTGGCAGGTAACTGCCAGAGGGCGGCAGCCTTTCTATGTCCCCCACCCTGGTAACTAGGGAAAAGCCCTTGCGGCCTGTGGTGTTTCTCGGTTATAAGTTAGAGTGGAGTCTGCCCGGACAAACCCACACAAGCTGATGTCTCCTTACTTTTGTTGGATTTTGAAATTTAATTTTTATTGGAGTAATTTTCCACTGTGTACGTGGACCACTTCTACTTTGTGCATTCCTCGGTTGATGGACCTTTTCATTGCTTCCAAGTGTTGGATATGGTAAATATTGTTGGAGTGCAGGATTGCCAGTCTGTGACTTTTGGATTCTCATTTTCTCAGGTGATAGGCCCAGCAGTGGGTGTGATTGATTGACTGGTAGCACCGTGTTTCCCTTTTCAAAGCACCTTCTTTGTGTTTTCATTAGTGGCTCTTTCCACGTCCCCCTTAGAATCGAGGGTACGCATTTGTCCACAATCGCTTCAGCATTTATTGTGTGCAGCATTTATGCTAATGGCCCTTCTGGCTGCTGTGAGCTGATAGGTTTTTGTAATCTGGGTTTGCATGTCTTTGAAAATTCGTAAAACTCATCATTTCTCTCTACCGTTTTCTTTTCTGTTAAAAATAAAGAAAACAATGGGGAGTACAATACAACTCTTGAAATTGTCTTCTTGGAAGGTGGCCCTCTTTTGAATTTTTTGGTCGATTTTCCACCCCAGAATTGTTTTAGAGAGCAGGTGTCATTTACCGAAATGCAGTTTGGCGAATATTTTGTGACCTTTAGCAATGGGTTTAAAGCTGCTGTTGTGGGAAGTGGCCTCAAGGAGGCAGCATTTCTCCATTCCCAAAGCGGGGTACTAGGGCAGCAGAGCCTTTCTGGAAGTCATGTTCCTAGGTTGTAAATTACATTGGAATGTGCATGGAGAAACCCCCATAAGTTTATGTCTCATTATGTCTTCTTGGTTTTAATTTTTTTTTTTATTTGGGATAAAGCTTAGAATATTGTTTGTCCTAGGTGTACACAATCTGGTCCATTTGTACATTATATATGTGTATTCAAGTACAGATCCTCTTCCCATGTAAAATGTTACAGAGGGTTCCGCAGACCTCCCTTGCTATATGGTCGGTCTTTTCGAGATATGTATATAATATGCGTTTGTATACATATAGTAACACTAATCTTAATTTATCCATTCCCCCCACCTTTCCTTTTAGATGAGCATAGTTTGTTTTCTAAGTCTGTGAATGTCTTTCTCTGTGGAAATATGTTCATTTGTGTCAGTTATTAGATAACGCCTATAAGTGATATCATAGAATATAGGTCTTTTGCTTTCTGACTTACCTCATGTTTCATGATTATCTCCAGACTCATTTGTGGTGCCTCAGAGAGCAATGGTTCATTGTTTTCCATGGCTAATATTCCATTGTGTACATGGACCACTTCTTCTTTATCCATTCACCTCTTGTTGGACATTTTGATTGCTTCACTGTCTTGGCTATTGTGAATAAGGCTGCACTGCAGCTTTTGCGGCCTGTGTCTTCTCGATTCTTGTCTTCTCAGGTGAGAGGTCCAATGGTGCGCCTGCTGGATTGAATGGTACCTCCATTTTTACTTTTAAACACAGCTCCTTTCTGTTCTCATTATTGCCTGTTACCCCTTTACGTCTCACCAGCAGGTAGAGGGTACAAAGTTCTCCAAAACCCCTTCAGCATTTATCGTTTGTAGACTTTTTGCTGATGGTCAGTCGACTGGGGTAAGTTGAAACTTTTTGTAGATTAGATTGCATGGGTCTAACACTCCCTGAGGTTGAGATTTTATCCATTTCCCTTTTTTTTTAAAAAGAGCGTGAGTAAAACTTAACTCTTCATACTCTCTTCTTGAAACAATTGCCTCTTTTGAGTTTTTTCGTCCTTTCCCTACTTCAGCACAATTTTTTAGGGCAGGTGTCCTTTAAAGCCCTGAGTCCTTGTGAATGTTAAGTGACCATTAGCTGTGAGTTTAAAGCTGTTCTTGCAGGAAACGGCCACAAGGTGGCAGCCTTTCCCCGTTACCAAATTTGGTTACTAGGGAAACAGAGCCTTAATGGAAGTGGTGTTCTAGGTTGTAAATTAGAATGGAATGTGCCAGGAGAAAGCCCTTTAAGTTTATGTCCTATTACTTCTTGTTCATAGTTGTAATTTACTTTTTATTTTTTATCCCAGCAAATATGACTACAATGGTTTGTTTGTTCTAGGTGTGCAAGATGTGGTTCTTTCACACATATACATGTATCTATTCTTCCTCGCATCCTTTTCCCACGTAGGTCATGACACAATGTTGAGTAGTCTTCCCCTGGTCTTCCGTACGTCTTTGGTGGTTATATATTTCACCTGGTTTGTATATCTCTGTTAACCCCAATATGGTAATGTATCCAATCCTCATCCCTTTCTATGGGGTGAACCATAAGTTTTTTAATGAATCTGCGATTGCCTTTCTCTGTGGAAATATCTTCATTGGTATCAATTTTTAAGTAACTCCTAAAAGTGATGTGATAGGATATGTGTCTTTTGCTTTCTCACTTACTATAGGAGGCGTGATTACGTCTGGACTCATCTATGGTGCTTGCAAATGGCATTGTTTCATTTTTTTCACTAGCGAATATTCCATCTGTACATGGAGGAGTTCTTCTTTGTCCCCCCATCTGTTGGTGGACTTTTTGGTTACTTCCATATCTTGGCTATTGGAATACTGTGCAATGCAGATTTGCCTGCCTGTGTCTTTCCAATTATCTCTTCTTAGATTATAGGTCGAGGAGTGGGCCTGCTGGATCATAAGGTAGATCGATGTTTACCTTTGTAAGGCACCTCCATTCTGTTCTCATTCTTGGCCCTTTCCAACTTACGTCCCACTTGAACTTGAGGGTATGCATTTCTCCACAACGCCTTCAGCATTTATTGTTTGTAGTTTTCTTGCTGATGGTTATTCTGACAAGTGTGAGCTGATACCTCTCTGTGCTTGAATTCGAATGTGCCACATGATCCGTTGAAGTTGAGCTTTAAGGCATGTCCTTTTTATTTTTCAAGCTGTGATTACCCCTTAGTTCTTCAAAGTGTTCTCTTTAAGTATGTGTGACATTTTGAAATGTTTTGGCCATTACCTCCCTCAAGACATTTTGAGGGCAGGTTTCATTTACAGTTCTGCAGTACTTGTTCCTATGAAATGACCATTAGCACAGGCTTTAAAGCCGCTTTGGCCGGTAACTGCCAGAGGACGGCAGCCTTTCTATGTCCCCCACCCTGGTAACTAGGGAAAAGCCCTTGCGGCCTGTGGTGTTTCTCGGTTATAAATTAGAGTGGAGTGTGCCCGGACAAACCCACACAAGCTGATGTCTCCTTAATTTTGTTGGATTTTGAAATTTAATTTTTATTTTTTATTGGAGTAATTTTCCACTGTGTACGTGGACCACTTCTACTTTGTGCATTCCTCGGTTGATGGACATTCTCATTGCTTCCAAGTGTTGGCTATGGTAAATATTGTTGGAGTGCAGGATTGCCAGCCTGTGACTTTTGGATTCTCATTTTCTCAGGTGATAGGCCCAGCAGTGGGTGTGATTGATTGACTGGTAGCACCGTGTTTCCCTTTTCAAAGCACCTTCTTTGTGTTTTCATTAGTGGCTCTTACCAAGTCCCCCTTAGAATGGAGGGTGCGCATTTCTCCACAATCGCTTCAGCATTTATTGTGTGAAGCATTTATGCTAATGGCCCTTCTGGCTGCTGTGAGCTGATAGGTTTTTGTAATCTGGGTTTGCATGTCTTTGAAAATTCGTAAAACTCATCATTTCTCTCCACCGTTTTCTTTTCCGTTAAAAAAAAGGAAACTATTGGGAGTACAATACAACTCTTGAAATTGTCGTCTTGGAAGGTGGCCCTCTTTTGAATTTTTTGGTCGATTTTCCACCCCAGAATTGTTTTAGAGAGCAGGTGTCATTTACCGAAATGCAGTTTGGCGAATATTTTGTGACCTTTAGGAATGGGTTTAAAGCTGCTGTTCTGGGAAGTGGCCTCAAGGAGGCAGCATTTCTCCATTCCCAAAGCTGGGTACTAGGGCAGCAGAGCCTTTCTGGAAGTCATGTTCCTAGGTTGTAAATTACATTGGAATGTGCATGGCGAAACCCCCATAAGTTTATGTCTCATTATTTCTTCTTGGTTTTAACTTTTTTTTTTATTTGGGATAAAGCTTAGAATATTGTTTGTCCTAGGTGTACACAATCTGGTCCATTTGTACATTATATATGTGTATTCAAGTACAGATCCTCTTCCCATGTAAAATGTTACAGAGGGTTCCGCAGACCTCCCTTGCTATATGGTCGGTCTTTTCGAGATATGTATATAATATGCGTTTGTATACATATAGTAACACTAATCTTAATTTATCCATTCCCCCCACCTTTCCTTTTAGATGAGCATAGTTTGTTTTCTAAGTCTGTGAATGTCTTTCTCTGTGGAAATATGTTCATTTGTGTCAGTTATTAGATAACGCCTATAAGTGATATCATAGAATATAGGTCTTTTGCTTTCTGACTTACCTCATGTTTCATGATTATCTCCAGACTCATTTGTGGTGCCTCAGAGAGCAATGGTTCATTGTTTTCCATGGCTAATATTCCATTGTGTACATGGACCACTTCTTCTTTATCCATTCACCTCTTGTTGGATATTTTGATTGCTTCACTGTCTTACCTATTGTGAATAAGGCTGCACTGCAGCTTTTTCGGTCTGTGTCTTCTCGATTCTTGTCTTCTCAGGTGAGAGGTCCAATGGTGCGCCTGCTGGATTGAATGCTACCTCCATTTTTACGTTTAAACACAGCTCCTTTCTTTTCTCACTATTGGCTGTTACCCCTTTACGTCTCACCAGCAGGTAGAGGGTACACAGTTCTCTAAAACCCTTCAGCATTTATTGTTCGTAGACTTTTTGCTGATGGTCAGTCGACTGGTGTAAGTTGAAACTTTTTGTAGATTAGATTGCATGGGTCTAACACTCCCCGAGGTTGAGCTGTTATCCATTTTCCTTTTTTTTTAAAAGAGTGTGTGTAAAACTTAACTCTTCATACTCTCTTCTTGAAACATTTGCCTGTTTTAAATTTTTTGTCCATTCCCTACTTCAGCACAATTTTTTAGGGCAGGTGTCCTTTACAGCCCTGAGCCCTTGTGAATGTTAAGTGAACATTAGCTGTGACTATAAAGCTGCTCTTGCAGGAAACGGCCACAAGGTGGCAGCATTTCTCCTTTACCAAATTTGGTTACTAGGGAAACACAGCCTTAAGGGAAGTGGTGTTCTAGGTTGTAAATTAGAATGGAATGTGCCAGGAAAAAACCCTTTAAGGTTATGTCTCATTACTTCTTGTTCATAGTTGTAATTTACTTTTGATTTTTTATCCCAGCAAATATGACTACAATGGTTTGTTTGTTCTAGGTGTGCAAGATGTGGTTCTTTCACACATATACATGTATCTATTCTTCCTCGCATCCTTTTCCCACGTACGTCATGACACAATATTGAGTAGTCTTCTCCTGGTCTTCCTTACGTCTTTGGTGGTTATATATTTCACATGGTTTGTATATCTCTGTTAACCCCAATATGGTAATGTATCCAATCCTCATCCCTTTCTATGGGGTGAACCATAAGTTTTTTAATGAATCTGCGATTGCCTTTCTCTGTGGAAATATCTTCATTGGTATCAATTTTTAAGTAACTCCTAAAAGTGATGTGATAGGATATGTGTCTTTTGCTTTCTCACTTACTACAGGAGGAGTGATTACGTCTAGACTCATCTATGGTGCTTGCAATTGGCATTGTTTCATTTTTTCCCCAACGAATATTCCATCTGTACATGGAGGAGTTCTTCTTTGTCCCCCCATCTGTTGGTGGACTTTTGGATTACTTCCATATCTTGGCTATTGTAATACTGTGCAATGCAGATTTGCCTGCCTGTGTCTTTCCAATTCTCTCTTCTTAAATTATAGGTCGAGGAGTGGGCCTGCTGGATCATATAGTAGATCGATGCTTACCTTTGTAAGGCACCTCCATTCTGTTCTCATTCGTGGCCCTTTCCAACTTACGTCCCAGTTGAAGTTGAGGGTATGCATTTCTCCACAACACCTTCATCATTCATTGTTTGTAGTTTTCTTGCTGATGGTTATTCTGACAAGTGTGAGCTGATACCTCTCTGTGCTTGAATTCGAATGTGCCACATGATCCGTTGAAGTTGAGCTTTAAGGCATGTCCGTTTTATTTTTCAAGCTGTGATTACCCCTTAGTTCTTCAAAGTGTTCTCTTTAAGTATGTGTCACATTTTGAAATGTTTTGGCCATTACCTCCCTCAAGATATTTTGAGGGCAGGTTTCATTTACAGTTCTGCAGTACTTGTTCCTATGAAATGACCATTAGCACAGGCTTTAAAGCCGCTTTGGCAGGTAACTGCCAGAGGGCGGCAGCCTTTCTATGTCCCCCACCCTGGTAACTAGGGAAAAGCCCTTGCGGCCTGTGGTGTTTCTCGGTTATAAGTTAGAGTGGAGTCTGCCCGGACAAACCCACACAAGCTGATGTCTCCTTACTTTTGTTGGATTTTGAAATTTAATTTTTATTTTTTATTGGAGTAATTTTCCACTGTGTACGTGGACCACTTCTACTTTGTGCATTCCTCGGTTGATGGACATTTTCATTGCTTCCAAGTGTTGGCTATGGTAAATATTGTTGGAGTGCAGGATTGCCAGCCTGTGACTTTTGGATTCTCATTTTCTCAGGTGATAGGCCCAGCAGTGGGTGTGATTGATTGACTGGTAGCACCGTGTTTCCCTTTTCAAAGCACCTTCTTTGTGTTTTCATTAGTGGCTCTTACCACGTCCCCCTTAGAATCGAGGGTACGCATTTGTCCACAATCGCTTCAGCATTTATTGTGTGCAGCATTTATGCTAATGGCCCTTCTGGCTGCTGTGAGCTGATAGGTTTTTGTAATCTGGGTTTGCATGTCTTTGAAAATTCGTAAAACTCATCATTTCTCTCTACCGTTTTCTTTTCTGTTAAAAATAAAGAAAACAATGGGGAGTACAATACAACTCTTGAAATTGTCGTCTTGGAAGGTGGCCCTCTTTTGAATTTTTTGGTCGATTTTCCACCCCAGAATTGTTTTAGAGAGCAGGTGTCATTTACCGAAATGCAGTTTGGCGAATATTTTGTGACCTTTAGGAATGGGTTTAAAGCTGCTGTTGTGGGAAGTGGCCTCAAGGAGGCAGCATTTCTCCATTCCCAAAGCGGGGTACTAGGGCAGCAGAGCCTTTCTGGAAGTCATGTTCCTAGGTTGTAAATTACATTGGAATGTGCATGGAGAAACCCCCATAAGTTTATGTCTCATTATGTCTTCTTGGTTTTAATTTTTTTTTTATTTGGGATAAAGCTTAGAATATTGTTTGTCCTAGGTGTACACAATCTGGTCCATTTGTACATTATATATGTGTATTCAAGTACAGATCCTCTTCCCATGTAAAATGTTACAGAGGGTTCCGCAGACCTCCCTTGCTATATGGTCGGTCTTTTCGAGATATGTATATAATATGCGTTTGTATACATATAGTAACACTAATCTTAATTTATCCATTCCCCCCACCTTTCCTTTTAGATGAGCATAGTTTGTTTTCTAAGTCTGTGAATGTCTTTCTCTGTGGAAATATGTTCATTTGTGTCAGTTATTAGATAACGCCTATAAGTGATATCATAGAATATAGGTCTTTTGCTTTCTGACTTACCTCATGTTTCATGATTATCTCCAGACTCATTTGTGGTGCCTCAGAGAGCAATGGTTCATTGTTTTCCATGGCTAATATTCCATTGTGTACATGGACCACTTCTTCTTTATCCATTCACCTCTTGTTGGACATTTTGATTGCTTCACTGTCTTGGCTATTGTGAATAAGGCTGCACTGCAGCTTTTGCGGCCTGTGTCTTCTCGATTCTTGTCTTCTCAGGTGAGAGGTCCAATGGTGCGCCTGCTGGATTGAATGGTACCTCATTTTTAATTTTAAACACAGCTCCTTTCTTTTCTCACTATTGGCTGTTACCCCTTTACGTCTCACCAGCAGGTAGAGGGTACACAGTTCTCTAAAACCCCTTCAGCATTTATTGTTCGTAGACTTTTTGCTGATGGTCAGTCGACTGGTGTAAGTTGAAACTTTTTGTAGATTAGATTGCATGGGTCTAACACTCCCCGAGGTTGAGCTGTTATCCATTTTCCTTTTTTTTTAAAAGAGTGTGTGTAAAACTTAACTCTTCATACTCTCTTCTTGAAACATTTGCCTGTTTTAAATTTTTTGTCCATTCCCTACTTCAGCACAATTTTTTAGGGCAGGTGTCCTTTACAGCCCTGAGCCCTTGTGAATGTTAAGTGAACATTAGCTGTGACTTTAAAGCTGCTCTTGCAGGAAACGGCCACAAGGTGGCAGCATTTCTCCTTTACCAAATTTGGTTACTAGGGAAACACAGCCTTAAGGGAAGTGGTGTTCTAGGTTGTAAATTAGAATGGAATGTGCCAGGAAAAAACCCTTTAAGGTTATGTCTCATTACTTCTTGTTCATAGTTGTAATTTACTTTTGATTTTTTATCCCAGCAAATATGACTACAATGGTTTGTTTGTTCTAGGTGTGCAAGATGTGGTTCTTTCACACATATACATGTATCTATTCTTCCTCACATCCTTTTCCCACGTACGTCATGACACAATATTGAGTAGTCTTCTCCTGGTCTTCCATACGTCTTTGGTGGTTATATATTTCACCTGGTTTGTATATCTCTGTTAACCCCAATATGGTAATGTATCCAATCCTCATCCCTTTCTATGGGGTGAACCATAAGTTTTTTAATGAATCTGCGATTGCCTTTCTCTGTGGAAATATCTTCATTGGTATCAATTTTTAAGTAACTCCTAAAAGTGATGTGATAGGATATGTGTCTTTTGCTTTCTCACTTACTACAGGAGGAGTGATTACGTCTAGACTCATCTATGGTGCTTGCAAATGGCATTGTTTCATTTTTTCCCCAACGAATATTCCATCTGTACATGGAGGAGTTCTTCTTTGTCCCCCCATCTGTTGGTGGACTTTTTGATTACTTCCATATCTTGGCTATTGTAATACTGTGCAATGCAGATTTGCCTGCCTGTGTCTTTCCAATTCTCTCTTCTTAAATTATAGGTCGAGGAGTGGGCCTGCTGGATCATATAGTAGATCGATGCTTACCTTTGTAAGGCACCTCCATTCTGTTCTCATTCGTGGCCCTTTCCAACTTACGTCCCACTTGAAGTTGAGGGTATGCATTTCTCCACAACACCTTCATCATTCATTGTTTGTAGTTTTCTTGCTGATGGTTATTCTGACAAGTGTGAGCTGATACCTCTCTGTGCTTGAATTCGAATGTGCCACATGATCCGTTGAAGTTGAGCTTTAAGGCATGTCCGTTTTATTTTTCAAGCTGTGATTACCCCTTAGTTCTTCAAAGTGTTCTCTTTAAGTATGTGTCACATTTTGAAATGTTTTGGCCATTACCTCCCTCAAGATATTTTGAGGGCAGGTTTCATTTACAGTTCTGCAGTACTTGTTCCTATGAAATGACCATTAGCACAGGCTTTAAAGCCGCTTTGGCAGGTAACTGCCAGAGGGCGGCAGCCTTTCTATGTCCCCCACCCTGGTAACTAGGGAAAAGCCCTTGCGGCCTGTGGTGTTTCTCGGTTATAAGTTAGAGTGGAGTCTGCCCGGACAAACCCACACAAGCTGATGTCTCCTTACTTTTGTTGGATTTTGAAATTTAATTTTTATTTTTTATTGGAGTAATTTTCCACTGTGTACGTGGACCACTTCTACTTTGTGCATTCCTCGGTTAATGGACATTCTCATTGCTTCCAAGTGTTGGCTATGGTAAATATTGTTGGAGTGCAGGATTGCCAGCCTGTGACTTTTGGATTCTCATTTTCTCAGGTGATAGGCCCAGCAGTGTGTGTGATTGATTGACTGCTAGCACCGTGTTTCCCTTTTCAAAGCACCTTCTTTGTGTTTTCATTAGTGGCTCTTACCACGTCCCCCTTAGAATGGAGGGTACGCATTTCTCCACAATCGCTTCAGCATTTATTGTGTGAAGCATTTATGCTAATGGCCCTTCTGGCTGCTGTGAGCTGATAGGTTTTTGTAATCTGGGTTTGCATGTCTTTGAAAATTCGTAAAACTCATCATTTCTCTCTACCGTTTTCTTTTCTGTTAAAAATAAAGAAAACAATTGGGAGTACAATACAACTCTTGAAATTGTCTTCTTGGAAGGTGGCCCTCTTTTGAATTTTTTGGTCGACTTTCCACCCCAGAATTGTTTTAGAGAGCAGGTGTCATTTACCGAAATGCAGTTTGGCGAATATTTTGTGACCTTTAGCAATGGGTTTAAAGCTGCTGTTGTGGGAAGTGGCCTCAAGGAGGCAGCATTTCTCCATTCCCAAAGCGGGGCCCTAGGGCAGCAGAGCCTTTCTGGAAGTCATGTTCCTAGGTTGTAAATTACATTGGAATGTGCATGGAGAAACCCCAATAAGTTTATGTCTCATTATTTCTTCTTGGTTTTAATTTTTTTTTTTATTTGGGATAAAGCTTAGAATATTGTTTGTCCTAGGTGTACACAATCTGGTCCATTTGTACATTATATATGTGTATTCAAGTACAGATCCTCTTCCCATGTAAAATGTTACAGAGGGTTCCGCAGACCTCCCTTGCTATATGGTCGGTCTTTTCGAGATATGTATATAATATGCGTTTGTATACATATAGTAACACTAATCTTAATTTATCCATTCCCCCCACCTTTCCTTTTAGATGAGCATAGTTTGTTTTCTAAGTCTGTGAGTGTCTTTCTCTGTGGAAATATGTTCATTTGTGTCAGTTATTAGATAACGCCTATACGTGATATCATAGAATATAGGTCTTTTGCTTTCCGACTTACCTCATGTTTCGTGATTATCTCCAGACTCATTTGTGGTGCCTCAGAGAGCAATTGTTTATTGTTTTCCATGGCTAATATTCCATTGTGTACATGGACCACTTCTTCTTTATCCATTCACCTCTTGTTGGATATTTTGATTGCTTCACTGTCTTACCTATTGTGAATAAGGCTGCACTGCAGCTTTTTCGGTCTGTGTCTTCTCGATTCTTGTCTTCTCAGGTGAGAGGTCCAATGGTGCGCCTGCTGGATTGAATGCTACCTCCATTTTTACGTTTAAACACAGCTCCTTTCTTTTCTCACTATTGGCTGTTACCCCTTTACGTCTCACCAGCAGGTAGAGGGTACACAGTTCTCTAAAACCCCTTCAGCATTTATTGTTCGTAGACTTTTTGCTGATGGTCAGTCGACTGGTGTAAGTTGAAACTTTTTGTAGATTAGATTGCATGGGTCTAACACTCCCCGAGGTTGAGCTGTTATCCATTTTCCTTTTTTTTTAAAAGAGTGTGTGTAAAACTTAACTCTTCATACTCTCTTCTTGAAACATTTGCCTGTTTTAAATTTTTTGTCCATTCCCTACTTCAGCACAATTTTTTAGGGCAGGTGTCCTTTACAGCCCTGAGCCCTTGTGAATGTTAAGTGAACATTAGCTGTGACTTTAAAGCTGCTCTTGCAGGAAACGGCCACAAGGTGGCAGCATTTCTCCTTTACCAATTTTGGTTACTAGGGAAACACAGCCTTAAGGGAAGTGGTGTTCTAGGTTGTAAATTAGAATGGAATGTGCCAGGAAAAAACCCTTTAAGGTTATGTCTCATTACTTCTTGTTCATAGTTGTAATTTACTTTTGATTTTTTATCCCAGCAAATATGACTACAATGGTTTGTTTGTTCTAGGTGTGCAAGATGTGGTTCTTTCACACATATACATGTATCTATTCTTCCTCACATCCTTTTCCCACGTACGTCATGACACAATATTGAGTAGTCTTCTCCTGGTCTTCCGTACGTCTTTGGTGGTTATATATTTCACCTGGTTTGTATATCTCTGTTAACCCCAATATGGTAATGTATCCAATCCTCATCCCTTTCTATGGGGTGAACCATAAGTTTTTTAATGAATCTGCGATTGCCTTTCTCTGTGGAAATATCTTCATTGGTATCAATTTTTAAGTAACTCCTAAAAGTGATGTGATAGGATATGTGTCTTTTGCTTTCTCACTTACTACAGGAGGAGTGATTACGTCTAGACTCATCTATGGTGCTTGCAAATGGCATTGTTTCATTTTTTCCCCAACGAATATTCCATCTGTACATGGAGGAGTTCTTCTTTGTCCCCCCATCTGTTGGTGGACTTTTTGATTACTTCCATATCTTGGCTATTGTAATACTGTGCAATGCAGATTTGCCTGCCTGTGTCTTTCCAATTCTCTCTTCTTAAATTATAGGTCGAGGAGTGGGCCTGCTGGATCATATAGTAGATCGATGCTTACCTTTGTAAGGCACCTCCATTCTGTTCTCATTCGTGGCCCTTTCCAACTTACGTCCCACTTGAAGTTGAGGGTATGCATTTCTCCACAACACCTTCATCATTCATTGTTTGTAGTTTTCTTGCTGATGGTTATTCTGACAAGTGTGAGCTGATACCTCTCTGTGCTTGAATTCGAATGTGCCACATGATCCGTTGAAGTTGAGCTTTAAGGCATGTCCGTTTTATTTTTCAAGCTGTGATTACCCCTTAGTTCTTCAAAGTGTTCTCTTTAAGTATGTGTCACATTTTGAAATGTTTTGGCCATTACCTCCCTCAAGATATTTTGAGGGCAGGTTTCATTTACAGTTCTGCAGTACTTGTTCCTATGAAATGACCATTAGCACAGGCTTTAAAGCCGCTTTGGCAGGTAACTGCCAGAGGGCGGCAGCCTTTCTATGTCCCCCACCCTGGTAACTAGGGAAAAGCCCTTGCGGCCTGTGGTGTTTCTCGGTTATAAGTTAGAGTGGAGTCTGCCCGGACAAACCCACACAAGCTGATGTCTCCTTACTTTTGTTGGATTTTGAAATTTAATTTTTATTGGAGTAATTTTCCACTGTGTACGTGGACCACTTCTACTTTGTGCATTCCTCGGTTGATGGACCTTTTCATTGCTTCCAAGTGTTGGATATGGTAAATATTGTTGGAGTGCAGGATTGCCAGTCTGTGACTTTTGGATTCTCATTTTCTCAGGTGATAGGCCCAGCAGTGGGTGTGATTGATTGACTGGTAGCACCGTGTTTCCCTTTTCAAAGCACCTTCTTTGTGTTTTCATTAGTGGCTCTTTCCACGTCCCCCTTAGAATCGAGGGTACGCATTTGTCCACAATCGCTTCAGCATTTATTGTGTGCAGCATTTATGCTAATGGCCCTTCTGGCTGCTGTGAGCTGATAGGTTTTTGTAATCTGGGTTTGCATGTCTTTGAAAATTCGTAAAACTCATCATTTCTCTCTACCGTTTTCTTTTCTGTTAAAAATAAAGAAAACAATGGGGAGTACAATACAACTCTTGAAATTGTCTTCTTGGAAGGTGGCCCTCTTTTGAATTTTTTGGTCGATTTTCCACCCCAGAATTGTTTTAGAGAGCAGGTGTCATTTACCGAAATGCAGTTTGGCGAATATTTTGTGACCTTTAGCAATGGGTTTAAAGCTGCTGTTGTGGGAAGTGGCCTCAAGGAGGCAGCATTTCTCCATTCCCAAAGCGGGGTACTAGGGCAGCAGAGCCTTTCTGGAAGTCATGTTCCTAGGTTGTAAATTACATTGGAATGTGCATGGAGAAACCCCCATAAGTTTATGTCTCATTATGTCTTCTTGGTTTTAATTTTTTTTTTTATTTGGGATAAAGCTTAGAATATTGTTTGTCCTAGGTGTACACAATCTGGTCCATTTGTACATTATATATGTGTATTCAAGTACAGATCCTCTTCCCATGTAAAATGTTACAGAGGGTTCCGCAGACCTCCCTTGCTATATGGTCGGTCTTTTCGAGATATGTATATAATATGCGTTTGTATACATATAGTAACACTAATCTTAATTTATCCATTCCCCCCACCTTTCCTTTTAGATGAGCATAGTTTGTTTTCTAAGTCTGTGAATGTCTTTCTCTGTGGAAATATGTTCATTTGTGTCAGTTATTAGATAACGCCTATAAGTGATATCATAGAATATAGGTCTTTTGCTTTCTGACTTACCTCATGTTTCATGATTATCTCCAGACTCATTTGTGGTGCCTCAGAGAGCAATGGTTCATTGTTTTCCATGGCTAATATTCCATTGTGTACATGGACCACTTCTTCTTTATCCATTCACCTCTTGTTGGACATTTTGATTGCTTCACTGTCTTGGCTATTGTGAATAAGGCTGCACTGCAGCTTTTGCGGCCTGTGTCTTCTCGATTCTTGTCTTCTCAGGTGAGAGGTCCAATGGTGCGCCTGCTGGATTGAATGGTACCTCCATTTTTACTTTTAAACACAGCTCCTTTCTGTTCTCATTATTGCCTGTTACCCCTTTACGTCTCACCAGCAGGTAGAGGGTACAAAGTTCTCCAAAACCCCTTCAGCATTTATCGTTTGTAGACTTTTTGCTGATGGTCAGTCGACTGGGGTAAGTTGAAACTTTTTGTAGATTAGATTGCATGGGTCTAACACTCCCTGAGGTTGAGATTTTATCCATTTCCCTTTTTTTTTAAAAAGAGCGTGAGTAAAACTTAACTCTTCATACTCTCTTCTTGAAACAATTGCCTCTTTTGAGTTTTTTCGTCCTTTCCCTACTTCAGCACAATTTTTTAGGGCAGGTGTCCTTTAAAGCCCTGAGTCCTTGTGAATGTTAAGTGACCATTAGCTGTGAGTTTAAAGCTGTTCTTGCAGGAAACGGCCACAAGGTGGCAGCCTTTCCCCGTTACCAAATTTGGTTACTAGGGAAACAGAGCCTTAATGGAAGTGGTGTTCTAGGTTGTAAATTAGAATGGAATGTGCCAGGAGAAAGCCCTTTAAGTTTATGTCCTATTACTTCTTGTTCATAGTTGTAATTTACTTTTTATTTTTTATCCCAGCAAATATGACTACAATGGTTTGTTTGTTCTAGGTGTGCAAGATGTGGTTCTTTCACACATATACATGTATCTATTCTTCCTCGCATCCTTTTCCCACGTAGGTCATGACACAATGTTGAGTAGTCTTCCCCTGGTCTTCCGTACGTCTTTGGTGGTTATATATTTCACCTGGTTTGTATATCTCTGTTAACCCCAATATGGTAATGTATCCAATCCTCATCCCTTTCTATGGGGTGAACCATAAGTTTTTTAATGAATCTGCGATTGCCTTTCTCTGTGGAAATATCTTCATTGGTATCAATTTTTAAGTAACTCCTAAAAGTGATGTGATAGGATATGTGTCTTTTGCTTTCTCACTTACTATAGGAGGCGTGATTACGTCTGGACTCATCTATGGTGCTTGCAAATGGCATTGTTTCATTTTTTTCACTAGCGAATATTCCATCTGTACATGGAGGAGTTCTTCTTTGTCCCCCCATCTGTTGGTGGACTTTTTGGTTACTTCCATATCTTGGCTATTGGAATACTGTGCAATGCAGATTTGCCTGCCTGTGTCTTTCCAATTATCTCTTCTTAGATTATAGGTCGAGGAGTGGGCCTGCTGGATCATAAGGTAGATCGATGTTTACCTTTGTAAGGCACCTCCATTCTGTTCTCATTCTTGGCCCTTTCCAACTTACGTCCCACTTGAACTTGAGGGTATGCATTTCTCCACAACGCCTTCAGCATTTATTGTTTGTAGTTTTCTTGCTGATGGTTATTCTGACAAGTGTGAGCTGATACCTCTCTGTGCTTGAATTCGAATGTGCCACATGATCCGTTGAAGTTGAGCTTTAAGGTATGTCCTTTTTATTTTTCAAGCTGTGATTACCCCTTAGTTCTTCAAAGTGTTCTCTTTAAGTATGTGTGACATTTTGAAATGTTTTGGCCATTACCTCCCTCAAGACATTTTGAGGGCAGGTTTCATTTACAGTTCTGCAGTACTTGTTCCTATGAAATGACCATTAGCACAGGCTTTAAAGCCGCTTTGGCCGGTAACTGCCAGAGGACGGCAGCCTTTCTATGTCCCCCACCCTGGTAACTAGGGAAAAGCCCTTGCGGCCTGTGGTGTTTCTCGGTTATAAATTAGAGTGGAGTGTGCCCGGACAAACCCACACAAGCTGATGTCTCCTTACTTTTGTTGGATTTTGAAATTTAATTTTTATTTTTTATTGGAGTAATTTTCCACTGTGTACGTGGACCACTTCTACTTTGTGCATTCCTCGGTTGATGGACATTCTCATTGCTTCCAAGTGTTGGCTATGGTAAATATTGTTGGAGTGCAGGATTGCCAGCCTGTGACTTTTGGATTCTCATTTTCTCAGGTGATAGGCCCAGCAGTGGGTGTGATTGATTGACTGCTAGCACCGTGTTTCCCTTTTCAAAGCACCTTCTTTGTGTTTTCATTAGTGGCTCTTACCAAGTCCCCCTTAGAATGGAGGGTGCGCATTTCTCCACAATCGCTTCAGCATTTATTGTGTGAAGCATTTATGCTAATGGCCCTTCTGGCTGCTGTGAGCTGATAGGTTTTTGTAATCTGGGTTTGCATGTCTTTGAAAATTCGTAAAACTCATCATTTCTCTCCACCGTTTTCTTTTCCGTTAAAAAAAAGGAAACTATTGGGAGTACAATACAACTCTTGAAATTGTCGTCTTGGAAGGTGGCCCTCTTTTGAATTTTTTGGTCGATTTTCCACCCCAGAATTGTTTTAGAGAGCAGGTGTCATTTACCGAAATGCAGTTTGGCGAATATTTTGTGACCTTTAGGAATGGGTTTAAAGCTGCTGTTCTGGGAAGTGGCCTCAAGGAGGCAGCATTTCTCCATTCCCAAAGCTGGGTACTAGGGCAGCAGAGCCTTTCTGGAAGTCATGTTCCTAGGTTGTAAATTACATTGGAATGTGCATGGCGAAACCCCCATAAGTTTATGTCTCATTATTTCTTCTTGGTTTTAACTTTTTTTTTTATTTGGGATAAAGCTTAGAATATTGTTTGTCCTAGGTGTACACAATCTGGTCCATTTGTACATTATATATGTGTATTCAAGTACAGATCCTCTTCCCATGTAAAATGTTACAGAGGGTTCCGCAGACCTCCCTTGCTATATGGTCGGTCTTTTCGAGATATGTATATAATATGCGTTTGTATACATATAGTAACACTAATCTTAATTTATCCATTCCCCCCACCTTTCCTTTTAGATGAGCATAGTTTGTTTTCTAAGTCTGTGAGTGTCTTTCTCTGTGGAAATATGTTCATTTGTGTCAGTTATTAGATAACGCCTATAAGTGATATCATAGAATATAGGTCTTTTGCTTTCTGACTTACCTCATGTTTCATGATTATCTCCAGACTCATTTGTGGTGCCTCAGAGAGCAATGGTTCATTGTTTTCCATGGCTAATATTCCATTGTGTACATGGACCACTTCTTCTTTATCCATTCACCTCTTGTTGGATATTTTGATTGCTTCACTGTCTTACCTATTGTGAATAAGGCTGCACTGCAGCTTTTTCGGTCTGTGTCTTCTCGATTCTTGTCTTCTCAGGTGAGAGGTCCAATGGTGCGCCTGCTGGATTGAATGCTACCTCCATTTTTACGTTTAAACACAGCTCCTTTCTTTTCTCACTATTGGCTGTTACCCCTTTACGTCTCACCAGCAGGTAGAGGGTACACAGTTCTCTAAAACCCTTCAGCATTTATTGTTCGTAGACTTTTTGCTGATGGTCAGTCGACTGGTGTAAGTTGAAACTTTTTGTAGATTAGATTGCATGGGTCTAACACTCCCCGAGGTTGAGCTGTTATCCATTTTCCTTTTTTTTTAAAAGAGTGTGTGTAAAACTTAACTCTTCATACTCTCTTCTTGAAACATTTGCCTGTTTTAAATTTTTTGTCCATTCCCTACTTCAGCACAATTTTTTAGGGCAGGTGTCCTTTACAGCCCTGAGCCCTTGTGAATGTTAAGTGAACATTAGCTGTGACTATAAAGCTGCTCTTGCAGGAAACGGCCACAAGGTGGCAGCATTTCTCCTTTACCAAATTTGGTTACTAGGGAAACACAGCCTTAAGGGAAGTGGTGTTCTAGGTTGTAAATTAGAATGGAATGTGCCAGGAAAAAACCCTTTAAGGTTATGTCTCATTACTTCTTGTTCATAGTTGTAATTTACTTTTGATTTTTTATCCCAGCAAATATGACTACAATGGTTTGTTTGTTCTAGGTGTGCAAGATGTGGTTCTTTCACACATATACATGTATCTATTCTTCCTCGCATCCTTTTCCCACGTACGTCATGACACAATATTGAGTAGTCTTCTCCTGGTCTTCCTTACGTCTTTGGTGGTTATATATTTCACATGGTTTGTATATCTCTGTTAACCCCAATATGGTAATGTATCCAATCCTCATCCCTTTCTATGGGGTGAACCATAAGTTTTTTAATGAATCTGCGATTGCCTTTCTCTGTGGAAATATCTTCATTGGTATCAATTTTTAAGTAACTCCTAAAAGTGATGTGATAGGATATGTGTCTTTTGCTTTCTCACTTACTACAGGAGGAGTGATTACGTCTAGACTCATCTATGGTGCTTGCAAATGGCATTGTTTCATTTTTTCCCCAACGAATATTCCATCTGTACATGGAGGAGTTCTTCTTTGTCCCCCCATCTGTTGGTGGACTTTTTGATTACTTCCATATCTTGGCTATTGTAATACTGTGCAATGCAGATTTGCCTGCCTGTGTCTTTCCAATTCTCTCTTCTTAAATTATAGGTCGAGGAGTGGGCCTGCTGGATCATATAGTAGATCGATGCTTACCTTTGTAAGGCACCTCCATTCTGTTCTCATTCGTGGCCCTTTCCAACTTACGTCCCAGTTGAAGTTGAGGGTATGCATTTCTCCACAACACCTTCATCATTCATTGTTTGTAGTTTTCTTGCTGATGGTTATTCTGACAAGTGTGAGCTGATACCTCTCTGTGCTTGAATTCGAATGTGCCACATGATCCGTTGAAGTTGAGCTTTAAGGCATGTCCGTTTTATTTTTCAAGCTGTGATTACCCCTTAGTTCTTCAAAGTGTTCTCTTTAAGTATGTGTCACATTTTGAAATGTTTTGGCCATTACCTCCCTCAAGATATTTTGAGGGCAGGTTTCATTTACAGTTCTGCAGTACTTGTTCCTATGAAATGACCATTAGCACAGGCTTTAAAGCCGCTTTGGCAGGTAACTGCCAGAGGGCGGCAGCCTTTCTATGTCCCCCACCCTGGTAACTAGGGAAAAGCCCTTGCGGCCTGTGGTGTTTCTCGGTTATAAGTTAGAGTGGAGTCTGCCCGGACAAACCCACACAAGCTGATGTCTCCTTACTTTTGTTGGATTTTGAAATTTAATTTTTATTTTTTATTGGAGTAATTTTCCACTGTGTACGTGGACCACTTCTACTTTGTGCATTCCTCGGTTGATGGACATTTTCATTGCTTCCAAGTGTTGGCTATGGTAAATATTGTTGGAGTGCAGGATTGCCAGCCTGTGACTTTTGGATTCTCATTTTCTCAGGTGATAGGCCCAGCAGTGGGTGTGATTGATTGACTGGTAGCACCGTGTTTCCCTTTTCAAAGCACCTTCTTTGTGTTTTCATTAGTGGCTCTTACCACGTCCCCCTTAGAATCGAGGGTACGCATTTGTCCACAATCGCTTCAGCATTTATTGTGTGCAGCATTTATGCTAATGGCCCTTCTGGCTGCTGTGAGCTGATAGGTTTTTGTAATCTGGGTTTGCATGTCTTTGAAAATTCGTAAAACTCATCATTTCTCTCTACCGTTTTCTTTTCTGTTAAAAATAAAGAAAACAATGGGGAGTACAATACAACTCTTGAAATTGTCTTCTTGGAAGGTGGCCCTCTTTTGAATTTTTTGGTCGATTTTCCACCCCAGAATTGTTTTAGAGAGCAGGTGTCATTTACCGAAATGCAGTTTGGCGAATATTTTGTGACCTTTAGGAATGGGTTTAAAGCTGCTGTTGTGGGAAGTGGCCTCAAGGAGGCAGCATTTCTCCATTCCCAAAGCGGGGTACTAGGGCAGCAGAGCCTTTCTGGAAGTCATGTTCCTAGGTTGTAAATTACATTGGAATGTGCATGGAGAAACCCCCATAAGTTTATGTCTCATTATGTCTTCTTGGTTTTAATTTTTTTTTTTATTTGGGATAAAGCTTAGAATATTGTTTGTCCTAGGTGTACACAATCTGGTCCATTTGTACATTATATATGTGTATTCAAGTACAGATCCTCTTCCCATGTAAAATGTTACAGAGGGTTCCGCAGACCTCCCTTGCTATATGGTCGGTCTTTTCGAGATATGTATATAATATGCGTTTGTATACATATAGTAACACTAATCTTAATTTATCCATTCCCCCCACCTTTCCTTTTAGATGAGCATAGTTTGTTTTCTAAGTCTGTGAATGTCTTTCTCTGTGGAAATATGTTCATTTGTGTCAGTTATTAGATAACGCCTATAAGTGATATCATAGAATATAGGTCTTTTGCTTTCTGACTTACCTCATGTTTCATGATTATCTCCAGACTCATTTGTGGTGCCTCAGAGAGCAATGGTTCATTGTTTTCCATGGCTAATATTCCATTGTGTACATGGACCACTTCTTCTTTATCCATTCACCTCTTGTTGGACATTTTGATTGCTTCACTGTCTTGGCTATTGTGAATAAGGCTGCACTGCAGCTTTTGCGGCCTGTGTCTTCTCGATTCTTGTCTTCTCAGGTGAGAGGTCCAATGGTGCGCCTGCTGGATTGAATGGTACCTCATTTTTAATTTTAAACACAGCTCCTTTCTTTTCTCACTATTGGCTGTTACCCCTTTACGTCTCACCAGCAGGTAGAGGGTACACAGTTCTCTAAAACCCCTTCAGCATTTATTGTTCGTAGACTTTTTGCTGATGGTCAGTCGACTGGTGTAAGTTGAAACTTTTTGTAGATTAGATTGCATGGGTCTAACACTCCCCGAGGTTGAGCTGTTATCCATTTTCCTTTTTTTTTAAAAGGGTGTGTGTAAAACTTAACTCTTCATACTCTCTTCTTGAAACATTTGCCTGTTTTAAATTTTTTGTCCATTCCCTACTTCAGCACAATTTTTTAGGGCAGGTGTCCTTTACAGCCCTGAGCCCTTGTGAATGTTAAGTGAACATTAGCTGTGACTTTAAAGCTGCTCTTGCAGGAAACGGCCACAAGGTGGCAGCATTTCTCCTTTACCAAATTTGGTTACTAGGGAAACACAGCCTTAAGGGAAGTGGTGTTCTAGGTTGTAAATTAGAATGGAATGTGCCAGGAAAAAACCCTTTAAGGTTATGTCTCATTACTTCTTGTTCATAGTTGTAATTTACTTTTGATTTTTTATCCCAGCAAATATGACTACAATGGTTTGTTTGTTCTAGGTGTGCAAGATGTGGTTCTTTCACACATATACATGTATCTATTCTTCCTCACATCCTTTTCCCACGTACGTCATGACACAATATTGAGTAGTCTTCTCCTGGTCTTCCATACGTCTTTGGTGGTTATATATTTCACCTGGTTTGTATATCTCTGTTAACCCCAATATGGTAATGTATCCAATCCTCATCCCTTTCTATGGGGTGAACCATAAGTTTTTTAATGAATCTGCGATTGCCTTTCTCTGTGGAAATATCTTCATTGGTATCAATTTTTAAGTAACTCCTAAAAGTGATGTGATAGGATATGTGTCTTTTGCTTTCTCACTTACTACAGGAGGAGTGATTACGTCTAGACTCATCTATGGTGCTTGCAAATGGCATTGTTTCATTTTTTCCCCAACGAATATTCCATCTGTACATGGAGGAGTTCTTCTTTGTCCCCCCATCTGTTGGTGGACTTTTTGATTACTTCCATATCTTGGCTATTGTAATACTGTGCAATGCAGATTTGCCTGCCTGTGTCTTTCCAATTCTCTCTTCTTAAATTATAGGTCGAGGAGTGGGCCTGCTGGATCATATAGTAGATCGATGCTTACCTTTGTAAGGCACCTCCATTCTGTTCTCATTCGTGGCCCTTTCCAACTTACGTCCCACTTGAAGTTGAGGGTATGCATTTCTCCACAACACCTTCATCATTCATTGTTTGTAGTTTTCTTGCTGATGGTTATTCTGACAAGTGTGAGCTGATACCTCTCTGTGCTTGAATTCGAATGTGCCACATGATCCGTTGAAGTTGAGCTTTAAGGCATGTCCGTTTTATTTTTCAAGCTGTGATTACCCCTTAGTTCTTCAAAGTGTTCTCTTTAAGTATGTGTCACATTTTGAAATGTTTTGGCCATTACCTCCCTCAAGATATTTTGAGGGCAGGTTTCATTTACAGTTCTGCAGTACTTGTTCCTATGAAATGACCATTAGCACAGGCTTTAAAGCCGCTTTGGCAGGTAACTGCCAGAGGGCGGCAGCCTTTCTATGTCCCCCACCCTGGTAACTAGGGAAAAGCCCTTGCGGCCTGTGGTGTTTCTCGGTTATAAGTTAGAGTGGAGTCTGCCCGGACAAACCCACACAAGCTGATGTCTCCTTACTTTTGTTGGATTTTGAAATTTAATTTTTATTTTTTATTGGAGTAATTTTCCACTGTGTACGTGGACCACTTCTACTTTGTGCATTCCTCGGTTGATGGACATTTTCATTGCTTCCAAGTGTTGGCTATGGTAAATATTGTTGGAGTGCAGGATTGCCAGCCTGTGACTTTTGGATTCTCATTTTCTCAGGTGATAGGCCCAGCAGTGGGTGTGATTGATTGACTGGTAGCACCGTGTTTCCCTTTTCAAAGCACCTTCTTTGTGTTTTCATTAGTGGCTCTTACCACGTCCCCCTTAGAATCGAGGGTACGCATTTGTCCACAATCGCTTCAGCATTTATTGTGTGCAGCATTTATGCTAATGGCCCTTCTGGCTGCTGTGAGCTGATAGGTTTTTGTAATCTGGGTTTGCATGTCTTTGAAAATTCGTAAAACTCATCATTTCTCTCTACCGTTTTCTTTTCTGTTAAAAATAAAGAAAACAATGGGGAGTACAATACAACTCTTGAAATTGTCTTCTTGGAAGGTGGCCCTCTTTTGAATTTTTTGGTCGATTTTCCACCCCAGAATTGTTTTAGAGAGCAGGTGTCATTTACCGAAATGCAGTTTGGCGAATATTTTGTGACCTTTAGCAATGGGTTTAAAGCTGCTGTTGTGGGAAGTGGCCTCAAGGAGGCAGCATTTCTCCATTCCCAAAGCGGGGTACTAGGGCAGCAGAGCCTTTCTGGAAGTCATGTTCCTAGGTTGTAAATTACATTGGAATGTGCATGGAGAAACCCCCATAAGTTTATGTCTCATTATGTCTTCTTGGTTTTAATTTTTTTTTATTTGGGATAAAGCTTAGAATATTGTTTGTCCTAGGTGTACACAATCTGGTCCATTTGTACATTATATATGTGTATTCAAGTACAGATCCTCTTCCCATGTAAAATGTTACAGAGGGTTCCGCAGACCTCCCTTGCTATATGGTCGGTCTTTTCGAGATATGTATATAATATGCGTTTGTATACATATAGTAACACTAATCTTAATTTATCCATTCCCCCCACCTTTCCTTTTAGATGAGCATAGTTTGTTTTCTAAGTCTGTGAATGTCTTTCTCTGTGGAAATATGTTCATTTGTGTCAGTTATTAGATAACGCCTATAAGTGATATCATAGAATATAGGTCTTTTGCTTTCTGACTTACCTCATGTTTCATGATTATCTCCAGACTCATTTGTGGTGCCTCAGAGAGCAATGGTTCATTGTTTTCCATGGCTAATATTCCATTGTGTACATGGACCACTTCTTCTTTATCCATTCACCTCTTGTTGGACATTTTGATTGCTTCACTGTCTTGGCTATTGTGAATAAGGCTGCACTGCAGCTTTTGCGGCCTGTGTCTTCTCGATTCTTGTCTTCTCAGGTGAGAGGTCCAATGGTGCGCCTGCTGGATTGAATGGTACCTCATTTTTACTTTTAAACACAGCTCCTTTCTGTTCTCATTATTGCCTGTTACCCCTTTACGTCTCACCAGCAGGTAGAGGGTACAAAGTTCTCCAAAACCCCTTCAGCATTTATCGTTTGTAGACTTTTTGCTGATGGTCAGTCGACTGGGGTAAGTTGAAACTTTTTGTAGATTAGATTGCATGGGTCTAACACTCCCTGAGGTTGAGATTTTATCCATTTCCCTTTTTTTTTAAAAAGAGCGTGAGTAAAACTTAACTCTTCATACTCTCTTCTTGAAACATTTGCCTCTTTTGAGTTTTTTCGTCCTTTCCCTACTTCAGCACAATTTTTTAGGGCAGGTGTCCTTTAAAGCCCTGAGTCCTTGTGAATGTTAAGTGACCATTAGCTGTGAGTTTAAAGCTGTTCTTGCAGGAAACGGCCACAAGGTGGCAGCCTTTCCCCGTTACCAAATTTGGTTACTAGGGAAACAGAGCCTTAATGGAAGTGGTGTTCTAGGTTGTAAATTAGAATGGAATGTGCCAGGAGAAAGCCCTTTAAGTTTATGTCCTATTACTTCTTGTTCATAGTTGTAATTTACTTTTTATTTTTTATCCCAGCAAATATGACTACAATGGTTTGTTTGTTCTAGGTGTGCAAGATGTGGTTCTTTCACACATATACATGTATCTATTCTTCCTCGCATCCTTTTCCCACGTAGGTCATGACACAATGTTGAGTAGTCTTCCCCTGGTCTTCCGTACGTCTTTGGTGGTTATATATTTCACCTGGTTTGTATATCTCTGTTAACCCCAATATGGTAATGTATCCAATCCTCATCCCTTTCTATGGGGTGAACCATAAGTTTTTTAATGAATCTGCGATTGCCTTTCTCTGTGGAAATATCTTCATTGGTATCAATTTTTAAGTAACTCCTAAAAGTGATGTGATAGGATATGTGTCTTTTGCTTTCTCACTTACTATAGGAGGCGTGATTACGTCTGGACTCATCTATGGTGCTTGCAAATGGCATTGTTTCATTTTTTTCACTAGCGAATATTCCATCTGTACATGGAGGAGTTCTTCTTTGTCCCCCCATCTGTTGGTGGACTTTTTGGTTACTTCCATATCTTGGCTATTGGAATACTGTGCAATGCAGATTTGCCTGCCTGTGTCTTTCCAATTATCTCTTCTAAGATTATAGGTCGAGGAGTGGGCCTGCTGGATCATAAGGTAGATCGATGTTTAACTTTGTAAGGCACCTCCATTCTGTTCTCATTCTTGGCCCTTTCCAACTTACGTCCCACTTGAACTTGAGGGTATGCATTTCTCCACAACGCCTTCAGCATTTATTGTTTGTAGTTTTCTTGCTGATGGTTATTCTGACAATTGTGAGCTGATACCTCTCTGTGCTTGAATTCGAATGTGCCACATGATCCGTTGAAGTTGAGCTTTAAGGCATGTCCTTTTTATTTTTCAAGCTGTGATTACCCCTTAGTTCTTCAAAGTGTTCTCTTTAAGTATGTGTGACATTTTGAAATGTTTTGGCCATTACCTCCCTCAAGACATTTTGAGGGCAGGTTTCATTTACAGTTCTGCAGTACTTGTTCCTATGAAATGACCATTAGCACAGGCTTTAAAGCCGCTTTGGCCGGTAACTGCCAGAGGACGGCAGCCTTTCTATGTCCCCCACCCTGGTAACTAGGGAAAAGCCCTTGCGGCCTGTGGTGTTTCTCGGTTATAAATTAGAGTGGAGTGTGCCCGGACAAACCCACACAAGCTGATGTCTCCTTACTTTTGTTGGATTTTGAAATTTAATTTTTATTTTTTATTGGAGTAATTTTCCACTGTGTACGTGGACCACTTCTACTTTGTGCATTCCTCGGTTGATGGACATTCTCATTGCTTCCAAGTGTTGGCTATGGTAAATATTGTTGGAGTGCAGGATTGCCAGCCTGTGACTTTTGGATTCTCATTTTCTCAGGTGATAGGCCCAGCAGTGGGTGTGATTGATTGACTGCTAGCACCGTGTTTCCCTTTTCAAAGCACCTTCTTTGTGTTTTCATTAGTGGCTCTTTCCACGTCCCCCTTAGAATGGAGGGTACGCATTTGTCCACAATCGCTTCAGCATTTATTGTGTGAAGCATCTATGCTAATGGCCCTTCTGGCTGCTGTGAGCTGATAGGTTTTTGTAATCTGGGTTTGCATGTCTTTGAAAATTCGTAAAACTCATCATTTCTCTCCACCGTTTTCTTTTCCGTTAAAAAAAAGGAAACTATTGGGAGTACAATACAACTCTTGAAATTGTCGTCTTGGAAGGTGGCCCTCTTTTGAATTTTTTGGTCGATTTTCCACCCCAGAATTGTTTTAGAGAGCAGGTGTCATTTACCGAAATGCAGTTTGGCGAATATTTTGTGACCTTTAGGAATGGGTTTAAAGCTGCTGTTCTGGGAAGTGGCCTCAAGGAGGCAGCATTTCTCCATTCCCAAAGCTGGGTACTAGGGCAGCAGAGCCTTTCTGGAAGTCATGTTCCTAGGTTGTAAATTACATTGGAATGTGCATGGAGAAACCCCCATAAGTTTATGTCTCATTATTTCTTCTTGGTTTTAACTTTTTTTTTTATTTGGGATAAAGCTTAGAATATTGTTTGTCCTAGGTGTACACAATCTGGTCCTTTTGTACATTATATATGTGTATTCAAGTACAGATCCTCTTCCCATGTAAAATGTTACAGAGGGTTCCGCAGACCTCCCTTGCTATATGGTCGGTCTTTTCGAGATATGTATATAATATGCGTTTGTATACATATAGTAACACTAATCTTAATTTATCCATTCCCCCCACCTTTCCTTTTAGATGAGCATAGTTTGTTTTCTAAGTCTGTGAATGTCTTTCTCTGTGGAAATATGTTCATTTGTGTCAGTTATTAGATAACGCCTATAAGTGATATCATAGAATATAGGTCTTTTGCTTTCTGACTTACCTCATGTTTCATGATTATCTCCAGACTCATTTGTGGTGCCTCAGAGAGCAATGGTTCATTGTTTTCCATGGCTAATATTCCATTGTGTACATGGACCACTTCTTCTTTATCCATTCACCTCTTGTTGGATATTTTGATTGCTTCACTGTCTTACCTATTGTGAATAAGGCTGCACGGCAGCTTTTTCGGTCTGTGTCTTCTCGATTCTTGTCTTCTCAGGTGAGAGGTCCAATGGTGCGCCTGCTGGATTGAATGCTACCTCCATTTTTACGTTTAAACACAGCTCCTTTCTTTTCTCACTATTGGCTGTTACCCCTTTACGTCTCACCAGCAGGTAGAGGGTACACAGTTCTCTAAAACCCCTTCAGCATTTATTGTTCGTAGACTTTTTGCTGATGGTCAGTCGACTGGTGTAAGTTGAAACTTTTTGTAGATTAGATTGCATGGGTCTAACACTCCCCGAGGTTGAGCTGTTATCCATTTTCCTTTTTTTTTAAAAGAGTGTGTGTAAAACTTAACTCTTCATACTCTCTTCTTGAAACATTTGCCTGTTTTAAATTTTTTGTCCATTCCCTACTTCAGCACAATTTTTTAGGGCAGGTGTCCTTTACAGCCCTGAGCCCTTGTGAATGTTAAGTGAACATTAGCTGTGACTTTAAAGCTGCTCTTGCAGGAAACGGCCACAAGGTGGCAGCATTTCTCCTTTACCAAATTTGGTTACTAGGGAAACACAGCCTTAAGGGAAGTGGTGTTCTAGGTTGTAAATTAGAATGGAATGTGCCAGGAAAAAACCCTTTAAGGTTATGTCTCATTACTTCTTGTTCATAGTTGTAATTTACTTTTGATTTTTTATCCCAGCAAATATGACTACAATGGTTTGTTTGTTCTAGGTGTGCAAGATGTGGTTCTTTCACACATATACATGTATCTATTCTTCCTCACATCCTTTTCCCACGTACGTCATGACACAATATTGAGTAGTCTTCTCCTGGTCTTCCGTACGTCTTTGGTGGTTATATATTTCACATGGTTTGTATATCTCTGTTAACCCCAATATGGTAATGTATCCAATCCTCATCCCTTTCTATGGGGTGAACCATAAGTTTTTTAATGAATCTGCGATTGCCTTTCTCTGTGGAAATATGTTCATTGGTATCAATTTTTAAGTAACTCCTAAAAGTGATGTGATAGGATATGTGTCTTTTGCTTTCTCACTTACTACAGGAGGAGTGATTACGTCTAGACTCATCTATGGTGCTTGCAAATGGCATTGTTTCATTTTTTCCCCAACGAATATTCCATCTGTACATGGAGGAGTTCTTCTTTGTCCCCCCATCTGTTGGTGGACTTTTTGATTACTTCCATATCTTGGCTATTGTAATACTGTGCAATGCAGATTTGCCTGCCTGTGTCTTTCCAATTCTCTCTTCTTAAATTATAGGTCGAGGAGTGGGCCTGCTGGATCATATAGTAGATCGATGCTTACCTTTGTAAGGCACCTCCATTCTGTTCTCATTCGTGGCCCTTTCCAACTTACGTCCCACTTGAAGTTGAGGGTATGCATTTCTCCACAACACCTTCATCATTCATTGTTTGTAGTTTTCTTGCTGATGGTTATTCTGACAAGTGTGAGCTGATACCTCTCTGTGCTTGAATTCGAATGTGCCACATGATCCGTTGAAGTTGAGCTTTAAGGCATATCCGTTTTATTTTTCAAGCTGTGATTACCCCTTAGTTCTTCAAAGTGTTCTCTTTAAGTATGTGTCACATTTTGAAATGTTTTGGCCATTACCTCCCTCAAGATATTGTGAGGGCAGGTTTCATTTACAGTTCTGCAGTACTTGTTCCTATGAAATGACCATTAGCACAGGCTTTAAAGCCGCTTTGGCAGGTAACTGCCAGAGGGCGGCAGCCTTTCTATGTCCCCCACCCTGGTAACTAGGGAAAAGCCCTTGCGGCCTGTGGTGTTTCTCGGTTATAAGTTAGAGTGGAGTCTGCCCGGACAAACCCACACAAGCTGATGTCTCCTTACTTTTGTTGGATTTTGAAATTTAATTTTTATTTTTTATTGGAGTAATTTTCCACTGTGTACGTGGACCACTTCTACTTTGTGCATTCCTCGGTTGATGGACATTTTCATTGCTTCCAAGTGTTGGCTATGGTAAATATTGTTGGAGTGGAGGATTGCCAGCCTGTGACTTTTGGATTCTCATTTTCTCAGGTGATAGGCCCAGCAGTGGGTGTGATTGATTGACTGCTAGCACCGTGTTTCCCTTTTCAAAGCACCTTCTTTGTGTTTTCATTAGTGGCTCTTACCACGTCCCCCTTAGAATCGAGGGTACGCATTTGTCCACAATCGCTTCAGCATTTATTGTGTGCAGCATTTATGCTAATGGCCCTTCTGGCTGCTGTGAGCTGATAGGTTTTTGTAATCTGGGTTTGCATGTCTTTGAAAATTCGTAAAACTCATCATTTCTCTCTACCGTTTTCTTTTCTGTTAAAAATAAAGAAAACAATGGGGAGTACAATACAACTCTTGAAATTGTCTTCTTGGAAGGTGGCCCTCTTTTGAATTTTTTGGTCGATTTTCCACCCCAGAATTGTTTTAGAGAGCAGGTGTCATTTACCGAAATGCAGTTTGGCGAATATTTTTTGACCTTTAGCAATGGGTTTAAAGCTGCTGTTGTGGGAAGTGGCCTCAAGGAGGCAGCATTTCTCCATTCCCAAAGCGGGGTACTAGGGCAGCAGAGCCTTTCTGGAAGTCATGTTCCTAGGTTGTAAATTACATTGGAATGTGCATGGAGAAACCCCCATAAGTTTATGTCTCATTATGTCTTCTTGGTTTTAATTTTTTTTTATTTGGGATAAAGCTTAGAATATTGTTTGTCCTAGGTGTACACAATCTGGTCCATTTGTACATTATATATGTGTATTCAAGTACAGATCCTCTTCCCATGTAAAATGTTACAGAGGGTTCCGCAGACCTCCCTTGCTATATGGTCGGTCTTTTCGAGATATGTATATAATATGCGTTTGTATACATATAGTAACACTAATCTTAATTTATCCATTCCCCCCACCTTTCCTTTTAGATGAGCATAGTTTGTTTTCTAAGTCTGTGAATGTCTTTCTCTGTGGAAATATGTTCATTTGTGTCAGTTATTAGATAATGCCTATAAGTGATATCATAGAATATAGGTCTTTTGCTTTCTGACTTACCTCATGTTTCATGATTATCTCCAGACTCATTTGTGGTGCCTCAGAGAGCAATGGTTCATTGTTTTCCATGGCTAATATTCCATTGTGTACATGGACCACTTCTTCTTTATCCATTCACCTCTTGTTGGATATTTTGATTGCTTCACTGTCTTACCTATTGTGAATAAGGCTGCACTGCAGCTTTTTCGGTCTGTGTCTTCTCGATTCTTGTCTTCTCAGGTGAGAGGTCCAATGGTGCGCCTGCTGGATTGAATGCTACCTCCATTTTTACGTTTAAACACAGCTCCTTTCTTTTCTCACTATTGGCTGTTACCCCTTTACGTCTCACCAGCAGGTAGAGGGTACACAGTTCTCTAAAACCCCTTCAGCATTTATTGTTCGTAGACTTTTTGCTGATGGTCAGTCGACTGGTGTAAGTTGAAACTTTTTGTAGATTAGATTGCATGGGTCTAACACTCCCCGAGGTTGAGCTGTTATCCATTTTCCTTTTTTTTTAAAAGAGTGTGTGTAAAACTTAACTCTTCATACTCTCTTCTTGAAACATTTGCCTGTTTTAAATTTTTTGTCCATTCCCTACTTCAGCACAATTTTTTAGGGCAGGTGTCCTTTACAGCCCTGAGCCCTTGTGAATGTTAAGTGAACATTAGCTGTGACTTTAAAGCTGCTCTTGCAGGAAACGGCCACAAGGTGGCAGCCTTTCACCGTTACCAAATTTGGTTACTAGGGAAACAGAGCCTTAATGGAAGTGGTGTTCTAGGTTGTAAATTAGAATGGAATGTGCCAGGAGAAAGCCCTTTAAGTTTATGTCCTATTACTTCTTGTTCATAGTTGTAATTTACTTTTGATTTTTTATCCCAGCAAATATGACTACAATGGTTTGTTTGTTCTAGGTGTGCAAGATGTGGTTCTTTCACACATATACATGTATCTATTCTTCCTCGCATCCTTTTCCCACGTAGGTCATGACACAATGTTGAGTAGTCTTCCCCTGGTCTTCCGTACGTCTTTGGTGGTTATATATTTCACCTGGTTTGTATATCTCTGTTAACCCCAATATGGTAATGTATCCAATCCTCATCCCTTTCTATGGGGTGAACCATAAGTTTTTTAATGAATCTGCGATTGCCTTTCTCTGTGGAAATATCTTCATTGGTATCAATTTTTAAGTAACTCCTAAAAGTGATGTGATAGGATATGTGTCTTTTGCTTTCTCACTTACTATAGGAGGCGTGATTACGTCTGGACTCATCTATGGTGCTTGCAAATGGCATTGTTTCATTTTTTTCACTAGCGAATATTCCATCTGTACATGGAGGAGTTCTTCTTTGTCCCCCCATCTGTTGGTGGACTTTTTGGTTACTTCCATATCTTGGCTATTGGAATACTGTGCAATGCAGATTTGCCTGCCTGTGTCTTTCCAATTATCTCTTCTTAGATTATAGGTCGAGGAGTGGGCCTGCTGGATCATATGGTAGATCGATGTTTACCTTTGTAAGGCACCTCCATTCTATTCTCATTCTTGGCCCTTTCCAACTTACGTCCCACTTGAACTTGAGGGTAAGCATTTCTCCACAACGCCTTCAGCATTTATTGTTTGTAGTTTTCTTGCTGATGGTTATTCTGACAAGTGTGAGCTGATACCTCTCTGTGCTTGAATTCGAATGTGCCACATGATCCGTTGAAGTTGAGCTTTAAGGCATGTCCTTTTTATTTTTCAAGCTGTGATTACCCCTTAGTTCTTCAAAGTGTTCTCTTTAAGTATGTGTCACATTTTGAAATGTTTTGGTCATTACCTCCCTCAAGACATTTTGAGGGCAGGTTTCATTTACAGTTCTGCAGTACTTGTTCCTATGAAATGACCATTAGCACAGGCTTTAAAGCCGCTTTGGCAGGTAACTGCCAGAGGACGGCAGCCTTTCTATGTCCCCCACCCTGGTAACTAGGGAAAAGCCCTTGCGGCCTGTGGTGTTTCTAGGTTATAAATTAGAGTGGAGTGTGCCCGGACAAACCCACACAAGCTGATGTCTCCTTACTTTTGTTGGATTTTGAAATTTAATTTTTATTTTTTATTGGAGTAATTTTCCACTGTGTACGTGGACCACTTCTACTTTGTGCATTCCTCGGTTGATGGACATTCTCATTGCTTCCAAGTGTTGGCTATGGTAAATATTGTTGGAGTGCAGGATTGCCAGCCTGTGACTTTTGGATTCTCATTTTCTCAGGTGATAGGCCCAGCAGTGGGTGTGATTGATTGACTGCTAGCACCGTGTTTCCCTTTTCAAAGCACCTTCTTTGTGTTTTCATTAGTGGCTCTTACCACGTCCCCCTTAGAATGGAGGGTACGCATTTCTCCACAATCGCTTCAGCATTTATTGTGTGCAGCATTTATGCTAATGGCCCTTCTGGCTGCTGTGAGCTGATAGGTTTTTGTAATCTGGGTTTGCATGTCTTTGAAAATTCGTAAAACTCATCATTTCTCTCCACCGTTTTCTTTTCCGTTAAAAAAAAGGAAACTATTGGGAGTACAATACAACTCTTGAAATTGTCGTCTTGGAAGGTGGCCCTCTTTTAAAATTTTTGGTCGATTTTCCACCCCAGAATTGTTTTAGAGAGCAGGTGTCATTTACCGAAATGCAGTTTGGCGAATATTTTGTGACTTTTAGCAATGGGTTTAAAGCTGCTGTTGTGGGAAGTGGCCTCAAGGAGGCAGCATTTCTCCATTCCCAAAGCTGGGTACTAGGGCAGCAGAGCCTTTCTGGAAGTCATGTTCCTAGGTTGTAAATTACATTGGAATGTGCATGGAGAAACCCCCATAAGTTTATGTCTCATTATTTCTTCTTGGTTTTAATTTTTTTTTTTTTTATTTGGGATAAAGCTTAGAATATTGTTTGTCCTAGGTGTACACAATCTGGTCCATTTGTACATTATATATGTGTATTCAAGTACAGATCCTCTTCCCATATAAAATGTTACAGAGGGTTCCGCAGACCTCCCTTGCTATATGGTCGGTCTTTTCGAGATATGTATATAATTTGCGTTTGTATACATATAGTAACACTAATCTTAATTTATCCATTCCCACCTTTCCTTTTAGATGAGCATAGTTTGTTTTCTAAGTCTGTGAATGTCTTTCTCTGTGGAAATATGTTCATTTGTGTCAGTTATTAGATAACGCCTATAAGTGATATCATAGAATATAGGTCTTTTGCTTTCCGACTTACCTCATGTTTCGTGATTATCTCCAGACTCATTTGTGGTGCCTCAGAGAGCAATGGTTCATTGTTTTCCATGGCTAATATTCCATTGTGTACATGGACCACTTCTTCTTTATCCATTCACCTCTTGTTGGATATTTTGATTGCTTCACTGTCTTACCTATTGTGAATAAGGCTGCACTGCAGCTTTTTCGGTCTGTGACTTCTCGATTCTTGTCTTCTCAGGTGAGAGGTCCAATGGTGCGCCTGCTGGATTGAATGCTACCTCCATTTTTACGTTTAAACACAGCTCCTTTCTTTTCTCACTATTGGCTGTTACCCCTTTACGTCTCACCAGCAGGTAGAGGGTACACAGTTCTCTAAAACCCCTTCAGCATTTATTGTTCGTAGACTTTTTGCTGATGGTCAGTCGACTGGTGTAAGTTGAAACTTTTTGTAGATTAGATTGCATGGGTCTAACACTCCCCGAGGTTGAGCTGTTATCCATTTTCCTTTTTTTTTAAAAGAGTGTGTGTTAAACTTAACTCTTCATACTCTCTTCTTGAAACATTTGCCTGTTTTAAACTTTTTGTCCATTCCCTACTTCAGCACAATATTTTAGGGCAGGTGTCCTTTACAGCCCTGAGCCCTTGTGAATGTTAAGTGAACATTAGCTGTGACTTTAAAGCTGCTCTTGCAGGAAACGGCCACAAGGTGGCAGCATTTCTCCTTTACCAAATTTGGTTACTAGGGAAACACAGCCTTAAGGGAAGTGGTGTTCTAGGTTGTAAATTAGAATGGAATGTGCCAGGAAAAAAACCTTTAAGGTTATGTCTCATTACTTCTTGTTCATAGTTGTAATTTACTTTTGATTTTTTATCCCAGCAAATATGACTACAATGGTTTGTTTGTTCTAGGTGTGCAAGATGTGGTTCTTTCACACATATACATGTATCTATTCTTCCTCGCATCCTTTTCCCACGTACGTCATGACACAATATTTAGTAGTCTTCTCCTGGTCTTCCGTCCGTCTTTGGTGGTTATATATTTCACATGGTTTGTATATCTCTGTTAACCCCAATATGGTAATGTATCCAATCCTCATCCCTTTCTATGGGGTGAACCATAAGTTTTTTAATGAATCTGCGATTGCCTTTCTCTGTGGAAATATCTTCATTGGTATCAATTTTTAAGTAACTCCTAAAAGTGATGTGATAGGATATGTGTCTTTTGCTTTCTCACTTACTACAGGAGGAGTGATTACGTCTAGACTCATCTATGGTGCTTGCAAATGGCATTGTTTCATTTTTTCCCCAACGAATATTCCATCTGTACATGGAGGAGTTCTTCTTTGTCCCCCCATCTGTTGGTGGACTTTTTGATTACTTCCATATCTTGGCTATTGTAATACTGTGCAATGCAGATTTGCCTGCCTGTGTCTTTCCAATTCTCTCTTCTTAAATTATAGGTCGAGGAGTGGGCCTGCTGGATCATATGGTAGATCGATGCTTACCTTTGTAAGGCACCTCCATTCTGTTCTCATTCATGGCCCTTTCCAACTTACGTCCCACTTGAAGTTGAGGGTATGCATTTCTCCACAACACCTTCATCATTCATTGTTTGTAGTTTTCTTGCTGATGGTTATTCTGACAAGTGTGAGCTGATACCTCTCTGTGCTTTAATTCGAATGTGCCACATGATCCGTTGAAGTTGAGCTTTAAGGCATGTCCGTTTTATTTTTCAAGCTGTGATTACCCCTTAGTTCTTCAAAGTGTTCACTTTAAGTATGTGTCACATTTTGAAATGTTTTTGCCATTACCTCCCTCAAGATATTTTGAGGGCAGGTTTCATTTACAGTTCTTCAGTACTTGTTCCTATGAAATGACCATTAGCACAGGCTTTAAAGCCGCTTTGGCAGGTAACTGCCAGAGGGCGGCAGCCTTTCTATGTCCCCCACCCTGGTAACTAGGGAAAAGCCCTTGCGGCCTGTGGTGTTTCTCGGTTATAAGTTAGAGTGGAGTCTGCCCGGACAAACCCACACAAGCTGATGTCTCCATACTTTTGTTGGATTTTGAAATTTAATTTTTATTTTTTATTGGAGTAATTTTCCACTGTGTACGTGGACCACTTCTACTTTGTGCATTCCTCGGTTGATGGACATTTTCATTGCTTCCAAGTGTTGGCTATGGTAAATATTGTTGGAGTGGAGGATTGCCAGCCTGTGACTTTTGGATTCTCATTTTCTCAGGTGATAGGCCCAGCAGTGGGTGTGATTGATTGACTGGTAGCACCGTGTTTCCCTTTTCAAAGCACCTTCTTTGTGTTTTCATTAGTGGCTCTTACCACGTCCCCCTTAGAATCGAGGGTACGCATTTCTCCACAATCGCTTCAGCATTTATTGTGTGCAGCATTTATGCTAATGGCCCTTCTGGCTGCTGTGAGCTGATAGGTTTTTGTAATCTGGGTTTGCATGTCTTTGAAAATTCGTAAAACTCATCATTTCTCTCTACCGTTTTCTTTTCTGTTAAAAATAAAGAAAACAATGGGGAGTACAATACAACTCTTGAAATTGTCTTCTTGGAAGGTGGCCCTCTTTTGAATTTTTTGGTCGATTTTCCACCCCAGAATTGTTTTAGAGAGCAGGTGTCATTTACCGAAATGCAGTTTGGCGAATATTTTGTGACCTTTAGCAATGGGTTTAAAGCTGCTGTTGTGGGAAGTGGCCTCAAGGAGGCAGCATTTCTCCATTCCCAAAGCGGGGTACTAGGGCAGCAGAGCCTTTCTGGAAGTCATGTTCCTAGGTTGTAAATTACATTGGAATATTCATGGAGAAACCCCCATAAGTTTATGTCTCATTATTTCTTCTTGGTTTTAATTTTTTTTTTATTTGGGATAAAGCTTAGAATATTGTTTGTCCTAGGTGTACACAATCTGGTCCATTTGTACATTATATATGTGTATTCAAGTACACATCCTCTTCCCATGTAAAATGTTACAGATGGTTCCACAGACCTCCCTTGCTATATGGTCGGTCTTTTCGAGATATGTATATAATATGCGTTTGTATACATATAGTAACACTAATCTTAATTTATCCATTCCCCCCACCTTTCCTTTTAGATGAGCATAGTTTGTTTTCTAAGTCTGTGAGTGTCTTTCTCTGTGGAAATATGTTCATTTGTGTCAGTTATTAGATAACGCCTATAAGTGATATCATAGAATATAGGTCTTTTGCTTTCCGACTTACCTCATGTTTCGTGATTATCTCCAGACTCATTTGTGGTGCCTCAGAGAGCAATGGTTAATTGTTTTCCATGGCTAATATTCCATTGTGTACATGGACCACTTCTTCTTTATCCATTCACCTCTTGTTGGACATTTTGATTGCTTCACTGTCTTGGCTATTGTGAATAAGGCTGCACTGCAGCTTTTGCGGCCTGTGTCTTCTCGATTCTTGTCTTCTCAGGTGAGAGGTCCAATGGTGCGCCTGCTGGATTGAATGGTACCTCCATTTTTACTTTTAAACACAGCTCCTTTCTGTTCTCATTATTGCCTGTTACCCCTTTACGTCTCACCAGCAGGTAGAGGGTACAAAGTTCTCTAAAACCCCTTCAGCATTTATCGTTTGTAGACTTTTTGCTGATGGTCAGTCGACTGGGGTAAGTTGAAACTTTTTGTAGATTAGATTGCATGGGTCTAACACTCCCTGAGGTTGAGATTTTATCCATTTCCCTTTTTTTTAAAAAAGAGCGTGAGTAAAACTTAACTCTTCATACTCTCTTCTTGAAACATTTGCCTGTTTTGAGTTTTTTCTTCCTTTCCCTACTTCAGCACAATTTTTTAGGGCAGGTGTCCTTTAAAGCCCTGAGTCCTTGTGAATGTTAAGTGACCATTAGCTGTGAGTTTAAAGCTGTTCTTGCAGGAAACGGCCACAAGGTGGCAGCCTTTCCCCGTTACCAAATTTGGTTACTAGGGAAACAGAGCCTTAATGGAAGTGGTGTTCTAGGTTGTAAATTAGAATGGGATGTGCCAGGAGAAAGCCCTTTAAGTTTATGTCCTATTACTTCTTGTTCATAGTTGTAATTTACTTTTGATTTTTTATCCCAGCAAATATGACTACAATGGTTTGTTTGTTCTAGGTGTGCAAGATGTGGTTCTTTCACACATATACATGTATCTATTCTTCCTCGCATCCTTTTCCCACGTAGGTCATGACACAATGTTGAGTAGTCTTCCCCTGGTCTTCCGTACGTCTTTGGTGGTTATATATTTCACCTGGTTTGTATATCTCTGTTAACCCCAATATGGTAATGTATCCAATCCTCATCCCTTTCTATGGGGTGAACCATAAGTTTTTTAATGAATCTGCGATTGCCTTTCTCTGTGGAAATATCTTCATTGGTATCAATTTTTAAGTAACTCCTAAAAGTGATGTGATAGGATATGTGTCTTTTGCTTTCTCACTTACTATAGGAGGCGTGATTACGTCTGGACTCATCTATGGTGCTTGCAAATGGCATTGTTATTTTTTTCACTAGCGAATATTCCATCTGTACATGGAGGAGTTCTTCTTTGTCCCCCCATCTGTTGGTGGACTTTTTGGTTACTTCCATATCTTGGCTATTGGAATACTGTGCAATGCAGATTTGCCTGCCTGTGTCTTTCCAATTATCTCTTCTTAGATTATAGGTCGAGGAGTGGGCCTGCTGGATCATATGGTAGATCGATGTTTACCTTTGTAAGGCACCTCCATTCTATTCTCATTCTTGGCCCTTTCCAACTTACGTCCCACTTGAACTTGAGGGTAAGCATTTCTCCACAACGCCTTCAGCATTTATTGTTTGTAGTTTTCTTGCTGATGGTTATTCTGACAAGTGTGAGCTGATACCTCTCTGTGCTTGAATTCGAATGTGCCACATGATCCGTTGAAGTTGAGCTTTAAGGCATGTCCTTTTTATTTTTCAAGCTGTGATTACCCCTTAGTTCTTCAAAGTGTTCTCTTTAAGTATGTGTCACATTTTGAAATGTTTTGGCCATTACCTCCCTCAAGACATTTTGAGGGCAGGTTTCATTTACAGTTCTGCAGTACTTGTTCCTATGAAATGACCATTAGCACAGGCTTTAAAGCTGCTTTGGCAGGTAACTGCCAGAGGACGGCAGCCTTTCTATGTCCCCCACCCTGGTAACTAGGGAAAAGCCCTTGCGGCCTGTGGTGTTTCTCGGTTATAAATTAGAGTGGAGTGTGCCCGGACAAACCCACACAAGCTGATGTCTCCTTACTTTTGTTGGATTTTGAAATTTAATTTTTATTTTTTATTGGAGTAATTTTCCACTGTGTACGTGGACCACTTCTACTTTGTGCATTCCTCGGTTGATGGACATTCTCATTGCTTCCAAGTGTTGGCTATGGTAAATATTGTTGGAGTGCAGGATTGCCAGCCTGTGACTTTTGGATTCTCATTTTCTCAGGTGATAGGCCCAGCAGTGGGTGTGATTGATTGACTGCTAGCACCGTGTTTCCCTTTTCAAAGCACCTTCTTTGTGTTTTCATTAGTGGCTCTTACCACGTCCCCCTTAGAATGGAGGGTACGCATTTCTCCACAATCGCTTCAGCATTTATTGTGTGCAGCATTTATGCTAATGGCCTTCTGGCTGCTGTGAGCTGATAGGTTTTTGTAATCTGGATTTGCATGTCTTTGAAAATTCGTAAAACTCATCATTTCTCTCCACCGTTTTCTTTTCCGTTAAAAAAAAGGAAACTATTGGGAGTACAATACAACTCTTGAAATTGTCGTCTTGGAAGGTGGCCCTCTTTTAAAATTTTTGGTCGATTTTCCACCCCAGAATTGTTTTAGAGAGCAGGTGTCATTTACCGAAATGCAGTTTTGCGAATATTTTGTGACCTTTAGCAATGGGTTTAAAGCTGCTGTTGTGGGAAGTGGCCTCAAGGAGGCAACATTTCTCCATTCCCAAAGCTGGGTACTAGGGCAGCAGAGCCTTTCTGGAAGTCATGTTCCTAGGTTGTAAATTACATTGGAATGTGCATGGAGAAACCCCCATAAGTTTATGTCTCATTATTTCTTCTTGGTTTTAATTTTTTTTTTTTTATTTGGGATAAAGCTTAGAATATTGTTTGTCCTAGGTGTACACAATCTGGTCCATTTGTACATTATATATGTGTATTCAAGTACAGATCCTCTTCCCATGTAAAATGTTACAGAGGGTTCCGCAGACCTCCCTTGCTATATGGTCGGTCTTTTCGAGATATGTATATAATATGCGTTTGTATACATATAGTAACACTAATCTTAATTTATCCATTCCCACCTTTCCTTTTAGATGAGCATAGTTTGTTTTCTAAGTCTGTGAATGTCTTTCTCTGTGGAAATATGTTCATTTGTGTCAGTTATTAGATAACGCCTATAAGTGATATCATAGAATATAGGTCTTTTTCTTTCCAACTTACCTCATGTTTCATGATTATCTCCAGACTCATTTGTGGTGCCTCAGAGAGCAATGGTTCATTGTTTTCCATGGCTAATATTCCATTGTGTACATGGACCACTTCTTCTTTATCCATTCACCTCTTGTTGGACATTTTGATTGCTTCACTGTCTTGGCTATTGTGAATAAGGCTGCACTGCAGCTTTTGCGGCCTGTGTCTTCTCGATTCTTGTCTTCTCAGGTGAGAGGTCCAATGGTGCGCCTGCTGGATTGAATGCTACCTCCATTTTTACGTTTAAACACAGCTCCTTTCTTTTCTCACTATTGGCTGTTACCCCTTTACGTCTCACCAGCAGGTAGAGGGTACACAGTTCTCTAAAACCCCTTCAGCATTTATTGTTCGTAGACTTTTTGCTGATGGTCAGTCGACTGGTGTAAGTTGAAACTTTTTGTAGATTAGATTGCATGGGTCTAACACTCCCCGAGGTTGAGCTGTTATCCATTTTCCTTTTTTTTTAAAAGAGTGTGTGTTAAACTTAACTCTTCATACTCTCTTCTTGAAACATTTGCCTGTTTTAAACTTTTTGTCCATTCCCTACTTCAGCACAATATTTTAGGGCAGGTGTCCTTTACAGCCCTGAGCCCTTGTGAATGTTAAGTGAACATTAGCTGTGACTTTAAAGCTGCTCTTGCAGGAAACGGCCACAAGGTGGCAGCATTTCTCCTTTACCAAATTTGGTTACTAGGGAAACACAGCCTTAAGGGAAGTGGTGTTCTAGGTTGTAAATTAGAATGGAATGTGCCAGGAAAAAACCCTTTAAGGTTATGTCTCATTACTTCTTGTTCATAGTTGTAATTTACTTTTGATTTTTTATCCCAGCAAATATGACTACAATGGTTTGTTTGTTCTAGGTGTGCAAGATGTGGTTCTTTCACACATATACATGTATCTATTCTTCCTCGCATCCTTTTCCCACGTACGTCATGACACAATATTTAGTAGTCTTCTCCTGGTCTTCCGTCCGTCTTTGGTGGTTATATATTTCACATGGTTTGTATATCTCTGTTAACCCCAATATGGTAATGTATCCAATCCTCATCCCTTTCTATGGGGTGAACCATAAGTTTTTTAATGAATCTGCGATTGCCTTTCTCTGTGGAAATATCTTCATTGGTATCAATTTTTAAGTAACTCCTAAAAGAGATGTGATAGGATATGTGTCTTTTGCTTTCTCACTTACTACAGGAGGAGTGATTACGTCTAGACTCATCTATGGTGCTTGCAAATGGCATTGTTTCATTTTTTCCCCAACGAATATTCCATCTGTACATGGAGGAGTTCTTCTTTGTCCCCCCATCTGTTGGTGGACTTTTTTATTACTTCCATATCTTGGCTATTGTAATACTGTGCAATGCAGATTTGCCTGCCTGTGTCTTTCCAATTCTCTCTTCTTAAATTATAGGTCGAGGAGTGGGCCTGCTGGATCATATGGTAGATCGATGCTTACCTTTGTAAGGCACCTCCATTCTGTTCTCATTCATGGCCCTTTCCAACTTACGTCCCACTTGAAGTTGAGGGTATGCATTTCTCCACAACACCTTCATCATTCATTGTTTGTAGTTTTCTTGCTGATGGTTATTCTGACAAGTGTGAGCTGATACCTCTCTGTGCTTGAATTCGAATGTGCCACATGATCCGTTGAAGTTGAGCTTTAAGGCATGTCCGTTTTATTTTTCAAGCTGTGATTACCCCTTAGTTCTTCAAAGTGTTCACTTTAAGTATGTGTAACATTTTGAAATGTTTTTGCCATTACCTCCCTCAAGATATTTTGAGGGCAGGTTTCATTTACAGTTCTTCAGTACTTGTTCCTATGAAATGACCATTAGCACAGGCTTTAAAGCCGCTTTGGCAGGTAACTGCCAGAGGGCGGCAGCCTTTCTATGTCCCCCACCCTGGTAACTAGGGAAAAGCCCTTGCGGCCTGTGGTGTTTCTCGGTTATAAGTTAGAGTGGAGTCTGCCCGGACAAACCCACACAAGCTGATGTCTCCATACTTTTGTTGGATTTTGAAATTTAATTTTTATTTTTTATTGGAGTAATTTTCCACTGTGTACGTGGACCGCTTCTACTTTGTGCATTCCTCGGTTGATGGACATTTTCATTGCTTCCAAGTGTTGGCTATGGTAAATATTGTTGGAGTGCAGGATTGCCAGCCTGTGACTTTTGGATTCTCATTTTCTCAGGTGATAGGCCCAGCAGTGGGTGTGATTGATTGACTGGTAGCACCGTGTTTCCCTTTTCAAAGCACCTTCTTTGTGTTTTCATTAGTGGCTCTTACCACGTCCCCCTTAGAATCGAGGGTACGCATTTCTCCACAATCGCTTCAGCATTTATTGTGTGCAGCATTTATGCTAATGGCCCTTCTGGCTGCTGTGAGCTGATAGGTTTTTGTAATCTGGGTTTGCATGTCTTTGAAAATTCTTAAAATTCATCATTTCTCTCTACCGTTTTCTTTTCTGTTAAAAATAAAGAAAACAATGGGGAGTACAATACAACTCTTGAAATTGTCTTCTTGGAAGGTGGCCCTCTTTTGAATTTTTTGGTCGATTTTCCACCCCAGAATTGTTTTAGAGAGCAGGTGTCATTTACCGAAATGCAGTTTGGCGAATATTTTGTGACCTTTAGCAATGGGTTTAAAGCTGCTGTTGTGGGAAGTGGCCTCAAGGAGGCAGCATTTCTCCATTCCCAAAGCGGGGTCCTAGGGCAGCAGAGCCTTTCTGGAAGTCATGTTCCTAGGTTGTAATTTACATTGGAATATGCATGGAGAAACCCCCATAAGTTTATGTCTCATTATTTCTTCTTGGTTTTAATTTTTTTTTTATTTGGGATAAAGCTTAGAATATTGTTTGTCCTAGGTGTACACAATCTGGTCCATTTGTACATTATATATGTGTATTCAAGTACACATCCTCTTCCCATGTAAAATGTTACAGATGGTTCCACAGACCTCCCTTGCTATATGGTCGGTCTTTTCGAGATATGTATATAATATGCGTTTGTATACATATAGTAACACTAATCTTAATTTATCCATTCCCCCCACCTTTCCTTTTAGATGAGCATAGTTTGTTTTCTAAGTCTGTGAGTGTCTTTCTCTGTGGAAATATGTTCATTTGTGTCAGTTATTAGATAACGCCTATAAGTGATATCATAGAATATAGGTCTTTTGCTTTCCGACTTACCTCATGTTTCGTGATTATCTCCAGACTCATTTGTGGTGCCTCAGAGAGCAATGGTTCATTGTTTTCCATGGCTAATATTCCATTGTGTACATGGACCACTTCTTCTTTATCCATTCACCTCTTGTTGGACATTTTGATTGCTTCACTGTCTTGGCTATTGTGAATAAGGCTGCACTGCAGCTTTTGCGGCCTGTGTCTTCTCGATTCTTGTCTTCTCAGGTGAGAGGTCCAATGGTGCGCCTGCTGGATTGAATGGTACCTCCATTTTTACTTTTAAACACAGCTCCTTTCTGTTCTCATTATTGCCTGTTACCCCTTTACGTCTCACCAGCAGGTAGAGGGTACAAAGTTCTCTAAAACCCCTTCAGCATTTATCGTTTGTAGACTTTTTGCTGATGGTCAGTCGACTGGGGTAAGTTGAAACTTTTTGTAGATTAGATTGCATGGGTCTAACACTCCCTGAGGTTGAGATTTTATCCATTTCCCTTTTTTTTTAAAAAGAGCGTGAGTAAAACTTAACTCTTCATACTCTCTTCTTGAAACATTTGCCTGTTTTGAGTTTTTTCTTCCTTTCCCTACTTCAGCACAATTTTTTAGGGCAGGTGTCCTTTAAAGCCCTGAGTCCTTGTGAATGTTAAGTGACCATTAGCTGTGAGTTTAAAGCTGTTCTTGCAGGAAACGGCCACAAGGTGGCAGCCTTTCCCCGTTACCAAATTTGGTTACTAGGGAAACAGAGCCTTAATGGAAGTGGTGTTCTAGGTTGTAAATTAGAATGGAATGTGCCAGGAGAAAGCCCTTTAAGTTTATGTCCTATTAATTCTTGTTCATAGTTGTAATTTACTTTTGATTTTTTATCCCAGCAAATATGACTACAATGGTTTGTTTGTTCTAGGTGTGCAAGATGTGGTTCTTTCACACATATACATGTATCTATTCTTCCTCGCATCCTTTTCCCACGTAGGTCATGACACAATGTTGAGTAGTCTTCCCCTGGTCTTCCGTACGTCTTTGGTGGTTATATATTTCACCTGGTTTGTATATCTCTGTTAACCCCAATATGGTAATGTATCCAATCCTCATCCTTTTCTATGGGGTGAACCATAAGTTTTTTAATGAATCTGCGATTGCCTTTCTCTGTGGAAATATCTTCATTGGTATCAATTTTTAAGTAACTCCTAAAAGTGATGTGATAGGATATGTGTCTTTTGCTTTCTCACTTACTATAGGAGGCGTGATTACGTCTGGACTCATCTATGGTGCTTGCAAATGGCATTGTTTCATTTTTTTCACTAGCGAATATTCCATCTGTATATGGAGGAGTTCTTCTTTGTCCCCCCATCTGTTGGTGGACTTTTTGGTTACTTCCATATCTTGGCTATTGGAATACTGTGCAATGCAGATTTGCCTGCCTGTGTCTTTCCAATTATCTCTTCTTAGATTATAGGTCGAGGAGTGGGCCTGCTGGATCATATGGTAGATCGATGTTTACCTTTGTAAGGCACCTCCATTCTATTCTCATTCTTGGCCCTTTCCAACTTACGTCCCACTTGAACTTGAGGGTAAGCATTTCTCCACAACGCCTTCAGCATTTATTGTTTGTAGTTTTCTTGCTGATGGTTATTCTGACAAGTGTGAGCTGATACCTCTCTGTGCTTGAATTCGAATGTGCCACATGATCCGTTGAAGTTGAGCTTTAAGGCATGTCCTTTTTATTTTTCAAGCTGTGATTACCCCTTAGTTCTTCAAAGTGTTCTCTTTAAGTATGTGTCACATTTTGAAATGTTTTGGTCATTACCTCCCTCAAGACATTTTGAGGGCAGGTTTCATTTACAGTTCTGCAGTACTTGTTCCTATGAAATGACCATTAGCACAGGCTTTAAAGCTGCTTTGGCAGGTAACTGCCAGAGGACGGCAGCCTTTCTATGTCCCCCACCCTGGTAACTAGGGAAAAGCCCTTGCGGCCTGTGGTGTTTCTAGGTTATAAATTAGAGTGGAGTGTGCCCGGACAAACCCACACAAGCTGATGTCTCCTTACTTTTGTTGGATTTTGAAATTTAATTTTTATTTTTTATTGGAGTAATTTTCCACTGTGTACGTGGACCACTTCTACTTTGTGCATTCCTCGGTTGATGGACATTCTCATTGCTTCCAAGTGTTGGCTATGGTAAATATTGTTGGAGTGCAGGATTGCCAGCCTGTGACTTTTGGATTCTCATTTTCTCAGGTGATAGGCCCAGCAGTGGGTGTGATTGATTGACTGCTAGCACCGTGTTTCCCTTTTCAAAGCACCTTCTTTGTGTTTTCATTAGTGGCTCTTACCACGTCCCCCTTAGAATGGAGGGTACGCATTTCTCCACAATCGCTTCAGCATTTATTGTGTGCAGCATTTATGCTAATGGCCCTTCTGGCTGCTGTGAGCAGATAGGTTTTTGTAATCTGGGTTTGCATGTCTTTGAAAATTCGTAAAACTCATCATTTCTCTCCACCGTTTTCTTTTCCGTTAAAAAAAAGGAAACTATTGGGAGTACAATACAACTCTTGAAATTGTCGTCTTGGAAGGTGGCCCTCTTTTAAAATTTTTGGTCGATTTTCCACCCCAGAATTGTTTTAGAGAGCAGGTGTCATTTACCGAAATGCAGTTTGGCGAATATTTTGTGACCTTTAGCAATGGGTTTAAAGCTGCTGTTGTGGGAAGTGGCCTCAAGGAGGCAGCATTTCTCCATTCCCAAAGCTGGGTACTAGGGCAGCAGAGCCTTTCTGGAAGTCATGTTCCTAGGTTGTAAATTACATTGGAATGTGCATGGAGAAACCCCCATAAGTTTATGTCTCATTATTTCTTCTTGGTTTTAATTTTTTTTTTTTTATTTGGGATAAAGCTTAGAATATTGTTTGTCCTAGGTGTACACAATCTGGTCCATTTGTACATTATATATGTGTATTCAAGTACAGATCCTCTTCCCATGTAAAATGTTACAGAGGGTTCCGCAGACCTCCCTTGCTATATGGTCGGTCTTTTCGAGATATGTATATAATATGCGTTTGTATACATATAGTAACACTAATCTTAATTTATCCATTCCCACCTTTCCTTTTAGATGAGCATAGTTTGTTTTCTAAGTCTGTGAATGTCTTTCTCTGTGGAAATATGTTCATTTGTGTCAGTTATTAGATAACGCCTATAAGTGATATCATAGAATATAGGTCTTTTGCTTTCTGACTTACCTCATGTTTCATGATTATCTCCAGACTCATTTGTGGTGCCTCAGAGAGCAATGGTTCATTGTTTTCCATGGCTAATATTCCATTGTGTACATGGACCACTTCTTCTTTATCCATTCACCTCTTGTTGGACATTTTGATTGCTTCACTGTCTTGGCTATTGTGAATAAGGCTGCACTGCAGCTTTTGCGGCCTGTGTCTTCTCGATTCTTGTCTTCTCAGGTGAGAGGTCCAATGGTGCGCCTGCTGGATTGAATGGTACCTCCATTTTTACTTTTAAACACAGCTCCTTTCTGTTCTCATTATTGCCTGTTACCCCTTTATGTCTCACCAGCAGGTAGAGGGTACAAAGTTCTCTAAAACCCCTTCAGCATTTATCGTTTGTAGACTTTTTGCTGATGGTCAGTCGACTGGGGTAAGTTGAAACTTTTTGTAGATTAGATTGCATGGGTCTAACACTCCCTGAGGTTGAGATTTTATCCATTTCCCTTTTTTTTTAAAAAGAGCGTGAGTAAAACTTAACTCTTCATACTCTCTTCTTGAAACATTTGCCTGTTTTGAGTTTTTTCGTCCTTTCCCTACTTCAGCACAATTTTTTAGGGCAGGTGTCCTTTAAAGCCCTGAGTCCTTGTGAATGTTAAGTGACCATTAGCTGTGAGTTTAAAGCTGTTCTTGCAGGAAACGGCCACAAGGTGGCAGCCTTTCCCCGTTACCAAATTTGGTTACTAGGGAAACAGAGCCTTAATGGAAGTGGTGTTCTAGGTTGTAAATAAGAATGGAATGTGCCAGGAGAAAGCCCTTTAAGTTTATGTCCTATTACTTCTTGTTCATAGTTGTAATTTACTTTTTATTTTTTATCCCAGCAAATATGACTACAATGGTTTGTTTGTTCTAGGTGTGCAAGATGTGGTTCTTTCACACATATACATGTATCTATTCTTCCTCGCATCCTTTTCCCACGTAGGTCATGACACAATGTTGAGTAGTCTTCCCCTGGTCTTCCGTACGTCTTTGGTGGTTATATATTTCACCTGGTTTGTATATCTCTGTTAACCCCAATATGGTAATGTATCCAATCCTCATCCCTTTCTATGGGGTGAACCATAAGTTTTTTAATGAATCTGCGATTGCCTTTCTCTGTGGAAATATCTTCATTGGTATCAATTTTTAAGTAACTCCTAAAAGTGATGTGATAGGATATGTGTCTTTTGCTTTCTCACTTACTATAGGAGGCGTGATTACGTCTGGACTCATCTATGGTGCTTGCAAATGGCATTGTTTCATTTTTTTCACTAGCGAATATTCCATCTGTACATGGAGGAGTTCTTCTTTGTCCCCCCATCTGTTGGTGGACTTTTTGGTTACTTCCATATCTTGGCTATTGGAATACTGTGCAATGCAGATTTGCCTGCCTGTGTCTTTCCAATTATCTCTTCTTAGATTATAGGTCGAGGAGTGGGCCTGCTGGACATATGGTAGATCGATGTTTACCTTTGTAAGGCACCTCCATTCTGTTCTCATTCTTGGCCCTTTCCAACTTACGTCCCACTTGAACTTGAGGGTATGCATTTCTCCACAACGCCTTCAGCATTTATTGTTTGTAGTTTTCTTGCTGATGGTTATTCTGACAAGTGTGAGCTGATACCTCTCTGTGCTTGAATTCGAATGGGCCACATGATCCGTTGAAGTTGAGCTTTAAGGCATGTCCTGTTTATTTTTCAAGCTGTGATTACCCCTTAGTTCTTCAAAGTGTTCTCTTTAAGTATGTGTCACATTTTGAAATGTTTTGGCCATTACCTCCCTCAAGACATTTTGAGGGCAGGTTTCATTTACAGTTCTGCAGTACTTGTTCCTATGAAATGACCATTAGCACAGGCTTTAAAGCCGCTTTGGCAGGTAACTGCCAGAGGACGGCAGCCTTTCTATGTCCCCCACCCTGGTAACTAGGGAAAAGCCCTTGCGGCCTGTGGTGTTTCTCGGTTATAAATTAGAGTGGAGTGTGCCCGGACAAACCCACACAAGCTGATGTCTCCTTACTTTTGTTGGATTTTGAAATTTAATTTTTATTTTTTATTGGAGTAATTTTCCACTGTGTACGTGGACCACTTCTACTTTGTGCATTCCTCGGTTGATGGACATTCTCATTGCTTCCAAGTGTTGGCTATGGTAAATATTGTTGGAGTGCAGGATTGCCAGCCTGTGACTTTTGGATTCTCATTTTCTCAGGTGATAGGCCCAGCAGTGGGTGTGATTGATTGACTGCTAGCACCGTGTTTCCCTTTTCAAAGCACCTTCTTTGTGTTTTCATTAGTGGCTCTTACCACGTCCCCCTTAGAATGGAGGGTACGCATTTCTCCACAATCGCTTCAGCATTTATTGTGTGCAGCATTTATGCTAATGGCCCTTCTGGCTGCTGTGAGCTGATAGGTTTTTGTAATCTGGGTTTGCATGTCTTTGAAAATTCGTAAAACTCATCATTTCTCTCCACCGTTTTCTTTTCCGATAAAAAAAAGGAAACTATTGGGAGTACAATACAACTCTTGAAATTGTCGACTTGGAAGGTGGCCCTCTTTTGAATTTTTTGGTCGATTTTCCACCCCAGAATTGTTTTAGAGAGCAGGTGTCATTTACCTAAATGCAGTTTGGCGAATATTTTGTGACCTTTTGGAATGGGTTTAAAGCTGCTGTTGTGGGAAGTGGCCTCAAGGAGGCAGCATTTCTCCATTCCCAAACCTGGGTACTAGGGCAGCAGAGCCTTTCTGAAAGTCATGTTCCTAGGTTGTAAATTACATTGGAATGTGCATGGAGAAACCCCCATAAGTTTATGTCTCATTATTTCTTCTTGGTTTTAAATTTTTTTTTTTTATTTGGGGTAAAGCTTAGAATATTGTTTGTCCTAGGTGTACACAATCTCGTCCATTTGTACATTATATATGTGTATTCAAGTACAGATCCTCTTCCCATGTAAAATGTTACAGAGGGTTCTGCAGACCTCCCTTGCTATATGGTTGGTCTTTTCGAGATATGTATATAATATGCGTTTGTATACATATAGTAACACTAATCTTAATTTATCCATTCCCCCCACCTTTCCTTTTAGATGAGCATAGTTTGTTTTCTAAGTCTGTGAATGTCTTTCTCTGTGGAAATATGTTCATTTGTGTCAGTTATTAGATAACGCCTATAAGTGATATCATAGAATATAGGTCTTTTGCTTTCTGACTTACCTCATGTTTCATGATTATCTCCAGACTCATTTGTGGTGCCTCAGAGAGCAATGGTTCATTGTTTTCCATGGCTAATATTCCATTGTGTACATGGACCACTTCTTCTTTATCCATTCATCTCTTGTTGGATATTTTGATTGCTTCACTGTCTTACCTATTGTGAATAAGGCTGCACTGCAGCTTTTTCGGTCTGTGTCTTCTCGATTCTTGTCTTCTCAGGTGAGAGGTCCAATGGTGCGCCTGCTGGATTGAATGCTACGTCCATTTTTACGTTTAAACACAGCTCCTTTCTTTTCTCACTATTGGCTGTTACCCCTTTACGTCTCACCAGCAGGTAGAGGGTACACAGTTCTCTAAAACCCCTTCAGCATTTATTGTTCGTAGACTTTTTGCTGATGGTCAGTCGACTGGTGTAAGTTGAAACTTTTTGTAGATTAGATTGCATGGGTCTAACACTCCCCGAGGTTGAGCTGTTAACCATTTTCCTTTTTTTTTAAAAGAGTGTGTGTAAAACTTAACTCTTCATACTCTCTTCTTGAAACATTTGCCTGTTTTAAATTTTTTGTCCATTCCCTACTTCAGCACAATTTTTTAGGGCAGGTGTCCTTTACAGCCCTGAGCCCTTGTGAATGTTAAGTGAACATTAGCTGTGACTTTAAAGCTGCTCTTGCAGGAAACGGCCACAAGGTGGCAGCATTTCTCCTTTACCAAATTTGGTTACTAGGGAAACACAGCCTTAAGGGAAGTGGTGTTCTAGGTTGTAAATTAGAATGGAATGTGCCAGGAAAAAACCCTTTAAGGTTATGTCTCATTACTTCTTGTTCATAGTTGTAATTTACTTTTGATTTTTTATCCCAGCAAATATGACTACAATGGTTTGTTTGTTCTAGGTGTGCAAGATGTGGTTCTTTCACACATATACATGTATCTATTCTTCCTCACATCCTTTTCCCACGTACGTCATGACACAATATTGAGTAGTCTTCTCCTGGTCTTCCGTCCGTCTTTGGTGGTTATATATTTCACATGGTGTGTATATCTCTGTTATCCCCAATATGGTAATGTATCCAATCCTCATCCCTTTCTATGGGGTGAACCATAAGTTTTTTAATGAATCTGTGATTGCCTTTCTCTGTGGAAATATCTTCATTGGTATCAATTTTTAAGTAACTCCTAAAAGTGATGTGATAGGATATGTGTCTTTTGCTTTCTCACTTACTACAGGAGGAGTGATTACGTCTAGACTCATCTATGGTGCTTGCAAATGGCATTGTTTCATTTTTTCCCCAACGAATATTCCATCTGTACATGGAGGAGTTCTTCTTTGTCCCCCCATCTGTTGGTGGACTTTTTGATTACTTCCATATCTTGGCTATTGTAATACTGTGCAATGCAGATTTGCCTGCCTGTGTCTTTCCAATTCTCTCTTCTTAAATTATAGGTCGAGGAGTGGGCCTGCTGGATCATATGGTAGATCGATGCTTACCTTTGTAAGGCACCTCCATTCTGTTCTCATTAGTGGCCCTTTCCAACTTACGTCCCACTTGAAGTTGAGGGTATGCATTTCTCCACAACACCTTCATCATTCATTGTTTGTAGTTTTCTTGCTGATGGTTATTCTGACAAGTGTGAGCTGATACCTCTCTGTGCTTGAATTCGAATGTGCCACATGATCCGTTGAAGTTGAGCTTTAAGGCATGTCCGTTTTATTTTTCAAGCTGTGATTACCCCTTTCGTTCTTCAAAGTGTTCTCTTTAAGTATGTGTCACATTTTGAAATGTTTTGGCCATTACCTCCCTCAAGATATTTTGAGGGCAGGTTTCATTTACAGTCCTGCAGTACTTGTTCCTATGAAATGACCATTAGCACAGGCTTTAAAGCCGCTTTGGCAGGTAACAGCCAGAGGGCGGCAGCCTTTCTATGTCCCCCACCCTGGTAACTAGGGAAAAGCCCTTGCGGCCTGTGGTGTTTCTCGGTTATAAGTTAGAGTGGAGTCTGCCCGGACAAACCCACACAAGCTGATGTCTCCTTACTCTTGTTGGATTTTGAAATTTAATTTTTATTTTTTATTGGAGTAATTTTCCACTGTGTACGTGGACCACTTCTACTTTGTGCATTCCTCGGTTGATGGACATTTTCATTGCTTCCAAGTGTTGGCTATGGTAAATATTGTTGGAGTGCACGATTGCCAGCCTGTGACTTTTGGATTCTCATTTTCTCAGGTGATAGGCCCAGCAGTGGGTGTGATTGATTGACTGCTAGCACCGTGTTTCCCTTTTCAAAGCACCTTCTTTGTGTTTTCATTAGTGTCTCTTACCACGTCCCCCTTAGAATCGAGGGTACGCATTTCTCCACAATCGCTTCAGCATTTATTGTGTGCAGCATTTATGCTAATGGCCCTTCTGGCTGCTGTGAGCTGATAGGTTTTTGTAATCTGGGTTTGCATGTCTTTGAAAATTCGTAAAACTCATCATTTCTCTCTACCGTTTTCTTTTCTGTTAAAAATAAAGAAAACAATTGGGAGTACAATACAACTCTTGAAATTGTCTTCTTGGAAGGTGGCCCTCTTTTGAATTTTTTGGTCGATTTTCCACCCCAGAATTGTTTTAGAGAGCAGGTGTCATTTACCGAAATGCAGTTTGGCGAATATTTTGTGACCTTTAGCAATGGGTTTAAAGCTGCTGTTGTGGGAAGTGGCCTCAAGGAGGCAGCATTTCTCCATTCCCAAAGCGGGGTACTAGGGCAGCAGAGCCTTTCTGGAAGTCATGTTCCTAGGTTGTAAATTACATTGGAATGTGCATGGAGAAACCCCCATAAGTTTATGTCTCATTATTTCTTCCTGGTTTTAATTTTTTTTTTATTTGGGATAAAGCTTAGAATATTGTTTGTCCTAGGTGTACACAATCTGGTCCATTTGTACATTATATATGTGTATTCAAGTACAGATCCTCTTCCCATGTAAAATGTTACAGAGGGTTCCGCAGACCTCCCTTGCTATATGATCGGTCTTTTCGAGATATGTATATAATATGTGTTTGTATACATATAGTAACACTAATCTTAATTTATCCATTCCCCCCACCTTTCCTTTTAGATGAGCATAGTTTGTTTTCTATGTCTGTGAGTGTCTTTCTCTGTGGAAATATGTTCATTTGTGTCAGTTATTAGATAACGCCTATAAGTGATATCATAGAATATAGGTCTTTTTCTTTCCAACTTACCTCATGTTTCGTGATTATCTCCAGACTCATTTGTGGTGCCTCAGAGAGCAATGGTTCATTGTTTTCCATGGCTAATATTGCATTGTGTACATGGACCACTTCTTCTTTATCCATTCACCGCTTGTTGGATATTTTGATTGCTTCACTGTCTTGGCTATTGTGAATAAGACTGCACTGCAGCTTTTGCGCCCTGTGTCTTCTCGATTCTTGTCTTCTCAGGTGAGAGGTCCAATGGTGCGCCTGCTGGATTGAATGCTACCTACATTTTTACGTTTAAACACAGCTCCTTTCTTTTCTCACTATTGGCTGTTACCCCTTTACGTCTCACCAGCAGGTAGAGGGTACACAGTTCTCTAAAACCCCTTCAGCATTTATTGTTCGTAGACTTTTTGCTGATGGTCAGTCGACTGGTGTAAGTTGAAACTTTTTGTAGATTAGATTGCATGGGTCTAACACTCCCCGAGGTTGAGCTGTTATCCATTTTCCTTTTTTTTTAAAAGAGTGTGTGTAAAACTTAACTCTTCATACTCTCTTCTTGAAACATTTGCCTGTTTTGAATTTTTTGTCCATTCCCTACTTCAGCACAATTTTTTAGGGCAGGTGTCCTTTACAGCCCTGAGCCCTTGTGAATGTTAAGTGAACATTAGCTGTGACTTTAAAGCTGCTCTTGCAGGAAACGGCCACAAGGTGGCAGCATTTCTCCTTTACCAAATTTGGTTACTAGGGAAACACAGCCTTAAGGGAAATGGTGTTCTAGGTTGTAAATTAGAATGGAATGTGCCAGGAAAAAACCCTTTAAGGTTATGTCTCATTACTTCTTGTTCATAGTTGTAATTTACTTTTGATTTTTTATCCCAGCAAATATGACTACAATGGTTTGTTTGTTCTAGGTGTGCAAGATGTGGTTCTTTCACACATATACATGTATCTATTCTTCCTCACATCCTTTTCCCACGTACGTCATGACACAATATTGAGTAGTCTTCTCCTGGTCTTCCGTACGTCTTTGGTGGTTATATATTTCACATGGTTTGTATATCTCTGTTAACCCCAATATGGTAATGTATCCAATCCTCATCCCTTTCTATGGGGTGAAACATAAGTTTTTTAATGAATCTGCAATTGCCTTTCTCTGTGGAAATATCTTCATTGGTATCAATTTTTAAGTAACTCCTAAAAGTGATGTGATAGGATATGTGTCTTTTGCTTTCTCACTTACTATAGGAGGCGTGATTACGTGTGGACTCATCTATGGTGCTTGCAAATGGCATTGTTTCATTTTTTCCCCAACGAATATTCCATCTGTACATGGAGGAGTTCTTCTTTGTCCCCCCATCTGTTGGTGGACTTTTTGGTTACTTCCATATCTTGGCTATTGTAATACTGTGCAATGCAGATTTGCCTGCCTGTATCTTTCCAATTATCTCTTCTTAGATTATAGGTCGAGGAGTGGGCCTGCTGGATCATATAGTAGATCGATGTTTACCTTTGTAAGGCACCTCCATTCTGTTCTCATTCGTGGCCCTTTCCAACTTACGTCCCACTTGAACTTGAGGGTATGCATTTCTCCACAACGCCTTCAGCATTTATTGTTTGTAGTTTTCTTGCTGATGGTTATTCTGACAAGTGTGAGCTGATACCTCTCTGTGCTTGAATTCGAATGTGCCACATGATCCGTTGAAGTTGAGCTTTAAGGCATGTCCTGTTTATTTTTCAAGCTGTGATTACCCCTTAGTTCTTCAAAGTGTTCTCTTTAAGTATGTGTCACATTTTGAAATGTTTTGGTCATTACCTCCCTCAAGACATTTTGAGGGCAGGTTTCATTTACAGTTCTGCAGTACTTGTTCCTATGAAATGACCATTAGCACAGGCTTTAAAGCTGCTTTGGCAGGTAACTGCCAGAGGACGGCAGCCTTTCTATGTCCCCCACCCTGGTAACTAGGGAAAAGCCCTTGCGGCCTGTGGTGTTTCTCGGTTATAAATTAGAGTGGAGTGTGCCCGGACAAACCCACACAAGCTGATGTCTCCTTACTTTTGTTGGATTTTGAAATTTAATTTTTATTTTTTATTGGAGTAATTTTCCACTGTGTACGTGGACCACTTCTACTTTGTGCATTCCTCGGTTGATGGACATTTTCATTGCTTCCAAGTGTTGGCTATGGTAAATATTGTTGGAGTGCACGATTGCCAGCCTGTGACTTTTGGATTCTCATTTTCTCAGGTGATAGGCCCAGCAGTGGGTGTGATTGATTGACTGCTAGCACCGTGTTTCCCTTTTCAAAGCACCTTCTTTGTGTTTTCATTAGTGTCTCTTACCACGTCCCCCTTAGAATCGAGGGTACGCATTTCTCCACAATCGCTTCAGCATTTATTGTGTGCAGCATTTATGCTAATGGCCCTTCTGGCTGCTGTGAGCTGATAGGTTTTTGTAATCTGGTTTTGCATGTCTTTGAAAATTCGTAAAACTCATCATTTCTCTCTACCGTTTTCTTTTCTGTTAAAAATAAAGAAAACAATTGGGAGTACAATACAACTCTTGAAATTGTCTTCTTGGAAGGTGGCCCTCTTTTGAATTTTTTGGTCGATTTTCCACCCCAGAATTGTTTTAGAGAGCAGGTGTCATTTACCGAAATGCAGTTTGGCGAATATTTTGTGACCTTTAGGAATGGGTTTAAAGCTGCTGTTGTGGGAAGTGGCCTCAAGGAGGCAGCATTTCTCCATTCCCAAAGCTGGGTACTAGGGCAGCAGAGCCTTTCTGGAAGTCATGTTCCTAGGTTGTAAATTACATTGGAATGTGCATGGAGAAACCCCCATAAGTTTATGTCTCATTATTTCTTCTTGGTTTTAATTTTTTTTTTTTTTAATTTGGGATAAAGCTTAGAATATTGTTTGTCCTAGGTGTACACAATCTGGTCCATTTGTACATTATATATGTGTATTCAACTACAGATCCTCTTCCCATGTAAAATGTTACAGAGGGTTCCGCAGACCTCCCTTGCTATATGGTCGGTCTTTTCGAGATATGTATATAATATGCGTTTGTATACATATAGTAACACTAATCTTAATTTATCCATTCCCCCCACCTTTCCTTTTAGATGAGCATAGTTTGTTTTCTAAGTCTGTGAATGTCTTTCTCTGTGGAAATATGTTCATTTGTGTCAGTTATTAGATAACGCCTATAAGTGATATCATAGAATATAGGTCTTTTGCTTTCTGACTTACCTCATGTTTCATGATTATCTCCAGACTCATTTGTGGTGCCTCAGAGAGCAATGGTTCATTGTTTTCCATGGCTAATATTCCATTGTGTACATGGACCACTTCTTCTTTATCCATTCACCTCTTGTTGGACATTTTGATTGCTTCACTGTCTTGGCTATTGTGAATAAGGCTGCACTGCAGCTTTTGCGGCCTGTGTCTTCTCGATTCTTGTCTTCTCAGGTGAGAGGTCCAATGGTGCGCCTGCTGGATTGAATGGTACCTCCATTTTTACTTTTAAACACAGCTCCTTTCTGTTCTCATTATTGCCTCTTACCCCTTTATGTCTCACCAGCAGGTAGAGGGTACAAAGTTCTCTAAAACCCCTTCAGCATTTATCGTTTGTAGACTTTTTGCTGATGGTCAGTCGACTGGGGTAAGTTGAAACTTTTTGTAGATTAGATTGCATGGGTCTAACACTCCCAGAGGTTGAGATTTTATCCATTTCCCTTTTTTTTTAAAAAGAGCGTGAGTAAAACTTAACTCTTCATACTCTCTTCTTGAAACATTTGCCTGTTTTGAGTTTTTTCGTCCTTTCCCTACTTCAGCACAATTTTTTAGGGCAGGTGTCCTTTAAAGCCCTGAGTCCTTGTGAATGTTAAGTGACCATTAGCTGTGAGTTTAAAGCTGTTCTTGCAGGAAACGGCCACAAGGTGGCAGCCTTTCCCCGTTACCAAATTTGGTTACTAGGGAAACAGAGCCTTAATGGAAGTGGTGTTCTAGGTTGTAAATTAGAATGGAATGTGCCAGGAGAAAGCCCTTTAAGTTTATGTCCTATTACTTCTTGTTCATAGTTGTAATTTACTTTTTATTTTTTATCCCAGCAAATATGACTACAATGGTTTGTTTGTTCTAGGTGTGCAAGATGTGGTTCTTTCACACATATACATGTATCTATTCTTCCTCGCATCCTTTTCCCACGTAGGTCATGACACAATGTTGAGTAGTCTTCCCCTGGTCTTCCGTACGTCTTTGGTGGTTATATATTTCACCTGGTTTGTATATCTCTGTTAACCCCAATATGGTAATGTATCCAATCCTCATCCCTTTCTATGGGGTGAACCATAAGTTTTTTAATGAATCTGCGATTGCCTTTCTCTGTGGAAATATCTTCATTGGTATCAATTTTTAAGTAACTCCTAAAAGTGATGTGATAGGATATGTGTCTTTTGCTTTCTCACTTACTATAGGAGGCGTGATTACGTCTGGACTCATCTATGGTGCTTGCAAATGGCATTGTTTCATTTTTTTCACTAGCGAATATTCCATCTGTACATGGAGGAGTTCTTCTTTGTCCCCCCATCTGTTGGTGGACTTTTTGGTTACTTCCATATCTTGGCTATTGGAATACTGTGCAATGCAGATTTGCCTGCCTGTGTCTTTCCAATTATCTCTTCTTAGATTATAGGTCGAGGAGTGGGCCTGCTGGACATATGGTAGATCGATGTTTACCTTTGTAAGGCACCTCCATTCTGTTCTCATTCTTGGCCCTTTCCAACTTACGTCCCACTTGAACTTGAGGGTATGCATTTCTCCACAACGCCTTCAGCATTTATTGTTTGTAGTTTTCTTGCTGATGGTTATTCTGACAAGTGTGAGCTGATACCTCTCTGTGCTTGAATTCGAATGTGCCACATGATCCGTTGAAGTTGAGCTTTAAGGCATGTCCTGTTTATTTTTCAAGCTGTGATTACCCCTTTGTTCTTCAAAGTGTTCTCTTTAGGTATGTGTCACATTTTGAAATGTTTTGGCCATTACCTCCTTCAAGACATTTTGAGGGCAGGTTTCATTTACAGTTCTGCAGTACTTGTTCCTATGAAATGACCATTAGCACAGGCTTTAAAGCCGCTTTGGAAGGTAACTGCCAGAGGACGGCAGCCTTTCTATGTCCCCCACCCTGGTAACTAGGGAAAAGCCCTTGCGGCCTGTGGTGTTTCTCGGTTATAAATTAGAGTGGAGTGTGCCCGGACAAACCCACACAAGCTGATGTCTCCTTACTTTTGTTGGATTTTGAAATTTAATTTTTATTTTTTATTGGAGTAATTTTCCACTGTGTACGTGGACCACTTCTACTTTGTGCATTCCTCGGTTGATGGACATTCTCATTGCTTCCAAGTGTTGGCTATGGTAAATATTGTTGGAGTGCAGGATTGCCAGCCTGTGACTTTTGGATTCTCATTTTCTCAGGTGATAGGCCCAGCAGTGGGTGTGATTGATTGACTGCTAGCACCGTGTTTCCCTTTTCAAAGCACCTTCTTTGTGTTTTCATTAGTGGCTCTTACCACGTCCCCCTTAGAATCGAGGGTACGCATTTCTCCACAATCGCTTCAGCATTTATTGTGTGCAGCATTTATGCTAATGGCCCTTCTGGCTGCTGTGAGCTGATAGGTTTTTGTAATCTGGGTTTGCATGTCTTTGAAAATTCGTAAAACTCATCATTTCTCTCCACCGTTTTCTTTTCCGATAAAAAAAAGGAAACTATTGGGAGTACAATACAACTCTTGAAATTGTCGACTTGGAAGGTGGCCCTCTTTTGAATTTTTTGGTCGATTTTCCACCCCAGAATTGTTTTAGAGAGCAGGTGTCATTTACCTAAATGCAGTTTGGTGAATATTTTGTGACCTTTTGGAATGGGTTTAAAGCTGCTGTTGTGGGAAGTGGCCTCAAGGAGGCAGCATTTCTCCATTCCCAAACCTGGGTACTAGGGCAGCAGAGCCTTTCTGAAAGTCATGTTCCTAGGTTGTAAATTACATTGGAATGTGCATGGAGAAACCCCCATAAGTTTATGTCTCATTATTTCTTCTTGGTTTTAAATTTTTTTTTTTTTTTATTTGGGGTAAAGCTTAGAATATTGTTTGTCCTAGGTGTACACAATCTCGTCCATTTGTACATTATATATGTGTATTCAAGTACAGATCCTCTTCCCATGTAAAATGTTACAGAGGGTTCTGCAGACCTCCCTTGCTATATGGTTGGTCTTTTCGAGATATGTATATAATATGCGTTTGTATACATATAGTAACACTAATCTTAATTTATCCATTCCCCCCACCTTTCCTTTTAGATGAGCATAGTTTGTTTTCTAAGTCTGTGAATGTCTTTCTCTGTGGAAATATGTTCATTTGTGTCAGTTATTAGATAACGCCTATAAGTGATATCATAGAATATAGGTCTTTTGCTTTCTGACTTACCTCATGTTTCATGATTATCTCCAGACTCATTTGTGGTGCCTCAGAGAGCAATGGTTCATTGTTTTCCATGGCTAATATTCCATTGTGTACATGGACCACTTCTTCTTTATCCATTCATCTCTTGTTGGATATTTTGATTGCTTCACTGTCTTACCTATTGTGAATAAGGCTGCACTGCAGCTTTTTCGGTCTGTGTCTTCTCGATTCTTGTCTTCTCAGGTGAGAGGTCCAATGGTGCGCCTGCTGGATTGAATGCTACCTCCATTTTTACGTTTAAACACAGCTCCTTTCTTTTCTCACTATTGGCTGTTACCCCTTTATGTCTCACCAGCAGGTAGAGGGTACACAGTTCTCTAAAACCCCTTCAGCATTTATTGTTCGTAGACTTTTTGCTGATGGTCAGTCGACTGGTGTAAGTTGAAACTTTTTGTAGATTAGATTGCATGGGTCTAACACTCCCCGAGGTTGAGCTGTTAACCATTTTCCTTTTTTTTTAAAAGAGTGTGTGTAAAACTTAACTCTTCATACTCTCTTCTTGAAACATTTGCCTGTTTTAAATTTTTTGTCCATTCCCTACTTCAGCACAATTTTTTAGGGCAGGTGTCCTTTACAGCCCTGAGCCCTTGTGAATGTTAAGTGAACATTAGCTGTGACTTTAAAGCTGCTCTTGCAGGAAACGGCCACAAGGTGGCAGCATTTCTCCTTTACCAAATTTGGTTACTAGGGAAACACAGCCTTAAGGGAAGTGGTGTTCTAGGTTGTAAATTAGAATGGAATGTGCCAGGAAAAAACCCTTTAAGGTTATGTCTCATTACTTCTTGTTCATAGTTGTAATTTACTTTTGATTTTTTATCCCAGCAAATATGACTACAATGGTTTGTTTGTTCTAGGTGTGCAAGATGTGGTTCTTTCACACATATACATGTATCTATTCTTCCTCACATCCTTTTCCCACGTACGTCATGACACAATATTGAGTAGTCTTCTCCTGGTCTTCCGTCCGTCTTTGGTGGTTATATATTTCACATGGTGTGTATATCTCTGTTAACCCCAATATGGTAATGTATCCAATCCTCATCCCTTTCTATGGGGTGAACCATAAGTTTTTTAATGAATCTGCGATTGCCTTTCTCTGTGGAAATATCTTCATTGGTATCAATTTTTAAGTAACTCCTAAAAGTGATGTGATAGGATATGTGTCTTTTGCTTTCTCACTTACTACAGGAGGAGTGATTACGTCTAGACTCATCTATGGTGCTTGCAAATGGCATTGTTTCATTTTTTCCCCAACGAATATTCCATCTGTACATGGAGGAGTTCTTCTTTGTCCCCCCATCTGTTGGTGGACTTTTTGATTACTTCCATATCTTGGCTATTGTAATACTGTGCAATGCAGATTTGCCTGCCTGTGTCTTTCCAATTCTCTCTTCTTAAATTATAGGTCGAGGAGTGGGCCTGCTGGATCATATGGTAGATCGATGCTTACCTTTGTAAGGCACCTCCATTCTGTTCTCATTCGTGGCCCTTTCCAACTTACGTCCCACTTGAAGTTGAGGGTATGCATTTCTCCACAACACCTTCATCATTCATTGTTTGTAGTTTTCTTGCTGATGGTTATTCTGACAAGTGTGAGCTGATACCTCTCTGTGCTTGAATTCGAATGTGCCACATGATCCGTTGAAGTTGAGCTTTAAGGCATGTCCGTTTTATTTTTCAAGCTGTGATTACCCCTTTCGTTCTTCAAAGTGTTCTCTTTAAGTATGTGTCACATTTTGAAATGTTTTGGCCATTACCTCCCTCAAGATATTTTGAGGGCAGGTTTCATTTACAGTCCTGCAGAACTTGTTCCTATGAAATGACCATTAGCACAGGCTTTAAAGCCGCTTTGGCAGGTAACAGCCAGAGGGCGGCAGCCTTTCTATGTCCCCCACCCTGGTAACTAGGGAAAAGCCCTTGCGGCCTGTGGTGTTTCTCGGTTATAAGTTAGAGTGGAGTCTGCCCGGACAAACCCACACAAGCTGATGTCTCCTTACTTTTGTTGGATTTTGAAATTTAATTTTTATTTTTTATTGGAGTAATTTTCCACTGTGTACGTGGACCACTTCTACTTTGTGCATTCCTCGGTTGATGGACATTTTCATTGCTTCCAAGTGGTGGCTATGGTAAATATTGTTGGAGTGCACGATTGCCAGCCTGTGACTTTTGGATTCTCATTTTCTCAGGTGATAGGCCCAGCAGTGGGTGTGATTGATTGACTGCTAGCACCGTGTTTCCCTTTTCAAAGCACCTTCTTTGTGTTTTCATTAGTGGCTCTTACCACGTCCCCCTTAGAATCGAGGGTACGCATTTCTCCACAATCGCTTCAGCATTTATTGTGTGCAGCATTTATGCTAATGGCCCTTCTGGCTGCTGTGAGCTGATAGGTTTTTGTAATCTGGGTTTGCATGTCTTTGAAAATTCGTAAAACTCATCATTTCTCTCTACCGTTTTCTTTTCTGTTAAAAATAAAGAAAACAATTGGGAGTACAATACAACTCTTGAAATTGTCTTCTTGGAAGGTGGCCCTCTTTTGAATTTTTTTGGTCGATTTTCCACCCCAGAATTGTTTTAGAGAGCAGGTGTCATTTACCGAAATGCAGTTTGGCGAATATTTTGTGACCTTTAGCAATGGGTTTAAAGCTGCTGTTGTGGGAAGTGGCCTCAAGGAGGCAGCATTTCTCCATTCCCAAAGCGGGGTACTAGGGCAGCAGAGCCTTTCTGGAAGTCATGTTCCTAGGTTGTAAATTACATTGGAATGTGCATGGAGAAACCCCCATAAGTTTATGTCTCATTATTTCTTCCTGGTTTTAATTTTTTTTTTTTATTTGGGATAAAGCTTAGAATATTGTTTGTCCTAGGTGTACACAATCTGGTCCATTTGTACATTATATATGTGTATTCAAGTACAGATCCTCTTCCCATGTAAAATGTTACAGAGGGTTCCGCAGACCTCCCTTGCTATATGATCGGTCTTTTCGAGATATGTATATAATATGTGTTTGTATACATATAGTAACACTAATCTTAATTTATCCATTCCCCCCACCTTTCCTTTTAGATGAGCATAGTTTGTTTTCTAAGTCTGTGAGTGTCTTTCTCTGTGGAAATATGTTCATTTGTGTCAGTTATTAGATAACGCCTATAAGTGATATCATAGAATATAGGTCTTTTTCTTTCCAACTTACCTCATGTTTCGTGATTATCTCCAGACTCATTTGTGGTGCCTCAGAGAGCAATGGTTCATTGTTTTCCATGGCTAATATTCCATTGTGTACATGGACCACTTCTTCTTTATCCATTCACCTCTTGTTGGATATTTTGATTGCTTCACTGTCTTGGCTATTGTGAATAAGACTGCACTGCAGCTTTTGCGCCCTGTGTCTTCTCGATTCTTGTCTTCTCAGGTGAGAGGTCCAATGGTGCGCCTGCTGGATTGAATGCTACCTACATTTTTACGTTTAAACACAGCTCCTTTCTTTTCTCACTATTGGCTGTTACCCCTTTACGTCTCACCAGCAGGTAGAGGGTACACAGTTCTCTAAAACCCCTTCAGCATTTATTGTTCGTAGACTTTTTGCTGATGGTCAGTCGACTGGTGTAAGTTGAAACTTTTTGTAGATTAGATTGCATGGGTCTAACAATCCCCGAGGTTGAGCTGTTATCCATTTTCCTTTTTTTTTAAAAGAGTGTGTGTAAAACTTAACTCTTCATACTCTCTTCTTGAAACATTTGCCTGTTTTGAATTTTTTGTCCATTCCCTACTTCAGCACAATTTTTTAGGGCAGGTGTCCTTTACAGCCCTGAGCCCTTGTGAATGTTAAGTGAACATTAGCTGTGACTTTAAAGCTGCTCTTGCAGGAAACGGCCACAAGGTGGCAGCATTTCTCCTTTACCAAATTTGGTTACTAGGGAAACACAGCCTTAAGGGAAATGGTGTTCTAGGTTGTAAATTAGAATGGAATGTGCCAGGAAAAAACCCTTTAAGGTTATGTCTCATTACTTCTTGTTCATAGTTGTAATTTACTTTTGATTTTTTATCCCAGCAAATATGACTACAATGGTTTGTTTGTTCTAGGTGTGCAAGATGTGGTTCTTTCACACATATACATGTATCTATTCTTCCTCACATCCTTTTCCCACGTACGTCATGACACAATATTGAGTAGTCTTCTCCTGGTCTTCCGTACGTCTTTGGTGGTTATATATTTCACATGGTTAGTATATCTCTGTTAACCCCAATATGGTAATGTATCCAATCCTCATCCCTTTCTATGGGGTGAACCATAAGTTTTTTAATGAATCTGCAATTGCCTTTCTCTGTGGAAATATCTTCATTGGTATCAATTTTTAAGTAACTCCTAAAAGTGATGTGATAGGATATGTGTCTTTTGCTTTCTCACTTACTATAGGAGGCGTGATTACGTGTGGACTCATCTATGGTGCTTGCAAATGGCATTGTTTCATTTTTTCCCCAACGAATATTCCATCTGTACATGGAGGAGTTCTTCTTTGTCCCCCCATCTGTTGGTGGACTTTTTGGTTACTTCCATATCTTGGCTATTGTAATACTGTGCAATGCAGATTTGCCTGCCTGTATCTTTCCAATTATCTCTTCTTAGATTATAGGTCGAGGAGTGGGCCTGCTGGATCATATGGTAGATCGATGTTTACCTTTGTAAGGCACCTCCATTCTGTTCTCATTCGTGGCCCTTTCCAACTTACGTCCCACTTGAACTTGAGGGTATGCATTTCTCCACAACGCCTTCAGCATTTATTGTTTGTAGTTTTCTTGCTGATGGTTATTCTGACAAGTGTGAGCTGATACCTCTCTGTGCTTGAATTCGAATGTGCCACATGATCCGTTGAAGTTGAGCTTTAAGGCATGTCCTTTTTATTTTTCAAGCTGTGATTACCCCTTAGTTCTTCAAAGTGTTCTCTTTAAGTATGTGTCACATTTTGAAATGTTTTGGTCATTACCTCCCTCAAGACATTTTGAGGACAGGTTTCATTTACAGTTCTGCAGTACTTGTTCCTATGAAATGACCATTAGCACAGGCTTTAAAGCTGCTTTGGCAGGTAACTGCCAGAGGACGGCAGCCTTTCTATGTCCCCCACCCTGGTAACTAGGGAAAAGCCCTTGCGGCCTGTGGTGTTTCTCGGTTATAAATTAGAGTGGAGTGTGCCCGGACAAACCCACACAAGCTGATGTCTCCTTACTTTTGTTGGATTTTGAAATTTAATTTTTATTTTTTATTGGAGTAATTTTCCACTGTGTACGTGGACCACTTCTACTTTGTGCATTCCTCGGTTGATGGACATTCTCATTGCTTCCAAGTGTTGGCTATGGTAAATATTGTTGGAGTGCAGGATTGCCAGCCTGTGACTTTTGGATTCTCATTTTCTCAGGTGATAGGCCCAGCAGTGGGTGTGATTGATTGACTGCTAGCACCGTGTTTCCCTTTTCAAAGCACCTTCTTTGTGTTTTCATTAGTGGCTCTTACCACGTCCCCCTTAGAATGGAGGGTACGCATTTCTCCACAATCGCTTCAGCATTTATTGTGTGCAGCATTTATGCTAATGGCCCTTCTGGCTGCTGTGAGCTGATAGGTTTTTGTAATCTGGGTTTGCATGTCTTTGAAAATTCGTAAAACTCATCATTTCTCTCCACCGTTTTCTTTTCCGTTAAAAAAAAGGAAACTATTGGGAGTACAATACAACTCTTGAAATTGTCGTCTTGGAAGGTGGCCCTCTTTTGAATTTCTTGGTCGATTTCCACCCCAGAATTGTTTTAGAGAGCAGGTGTCATTTACCGAAATGCAGTTTGGCGAATATTTTGTGACCTTTAGGAATGGGTTTAAAGCTGCTGTTGTGGGAAGTGGCCTCAAGGAGGCAGCATTTCTCCATTCCCAAAGCTGGGTACTAGGGCAGCAGAGCCTTTCTGGAAGTCATGTTCCTAGGTTGTAAATTACATTGGAATGTGCATGGAGAAACCCCCATAAGTTTATGTCTCATTATTTCTTCTTGGTTTTAATTTTTTTTTTTTTTAATTTGGGATAAAGCTTAGAATATTGTTTGTCCTAGGTGTACACAATCTGGTCCATTTGTACATTATATATGTGTATTCAAGTACAGATCCTCTTCCCATGTAAAATGTTACAGAGGGTTCCGCAGACCTCCCTTGCTATATGGTCGGTCTTTTCGAGATATGTATATAATATGCGTTTGTATACATATAGTAACACTAATCTTAATTTATCCATTCCCCCCACCTTTCCTTTTAGATGAGCATAGTTTGTTTTCTAAGTCTGTGAATGTCTTTCTCTGTGGAAATATGTTCATTTGTGTCAGTTATTAGATAACGCCTATAAGTGATATCATAGAATATAGGTCTTTTGCTTTCTGACTTACCTCATGTTTCATGATTATCTCCAGACTCATTTGTGGTGCCTCAGAGAGCAATGGTTCATTGTTTTCCATGGCTAATATTCCATTGTGTACATGGACCACTTCTTCTTTATCCATTCACCTCTTGTTGGATATTTTGATTGCTTCACTGTCTTACCTATTGTGAATAAGGCTGCACTGCAGCTTTTTCGGTCTGTGTCTTCTCGATTCTTGTCTTCTCAGGTGAGAGGTCCAATGGTGCGCCTGCTGGATTGAATGCTACCTCCATTTTTACGTTTAAACACAGCTCCTTTCTTTTCTCACTATTGGCTGTTACCCCTTTACGTCTCACCAGCAGGTAGAGGGTACACAGTTCTCTAAAACCCCTTCAGCATTTATTGTTCGTAGACTTTTTGCTGATGGTCAGTCGACTGGTGTAAGTTGAAACTTTTTGTAGATTAGATTGCATGGGTCTAACACTCCCCGAGGTTGAGCTGTTATCCATTTTCCTTTTTTTTTTTAAAGAGTGTGTGTAAAACTTAACTCTTCATACTCTCTTCTTGAAACATTTGCCTGTTTTAAACTTTTTGTCCTTTCCCTACTTCAGCACAATTTTTTAGGGCAGGTGTCCTTTACAGCCCTGAGCCCTTGTGAATGTTAAGTGAACATTAGCTGTGACTTTAAAGCTGCTCTTGCAGGAAACGGCCACAAGGTGGCAGCATTTCTCCTTTACCAAATTTGGTTACTAGGGAAACACAGCCTTAAGGGAAGTGGTGTTCTAGGTTGTAAATTAGAATGGAATGTGCCAGGAAAAAACCCTTTAAGGTTATGTCTCATTACTTCTTGTTCATAGTTGTAATTTACTTTTGATTTTTTATCCCAGCAAATATGACTACAATGGTTTGTTTGTTCTAGGTGTGCAAGATGTGGTTCTTTCACACATATACATGTATCTATTCTTCCTCGCATCCTTTTCCCACGTACGTCATGACACAATATTTAGTAGTCTTCTCCTGGTCTTCCGTCCGTCTTTGGTGGTTATATATTTCACATGGTTTGTATATCTCTGTTAACCCCAATATGGTAATGTATCCAATCCTCATCCCTTTCTATGGGGTGAACCATAAGTTTTTTAATGAATCTGCGATTGCCTTTCTCTGTGGAAATATCTTCATTGGTATCAATTTTTAAGTAACTCCTAAAAGTGATGTGATAGGATATGTGTCTTTTGCTTTCTCACTTACTACAGGAGGAGTGATTACGTCTAGACTCATCTATGGTGCTTGCAAATGGCATTGTTTCATTTTTTCCCCAACGAATATTCCATCTGTACATGGAGGAGTTCTTCTTTGTCCCCCCATCTGTTGGTGGACTTTTTGATTACTTCCATATCTTGGCTATTGTAATACTGTGCAATGCAGATTTGCCTGCCTGTGTCTTTCCAATTCTCTCTTCTTAAATTATAGGTCGAGGAGTGGGCCTGCTGGATCATATGGTAGATCGATGCTTACCTTTGTAAGGCACCTCCATTCTGTTCTCATTCGTGGCCCTTTCCAACTTACGTCCCACTTGAAGTTGAGGGTATGCATTTCTCCACAACACCTTCATCATTCATTGTTTGTAGTTTTCTTGCTGATGGTTATTCTGACAAGTGTGAGCTGATACCTCTCTTTGCTTGAATTCGAATGTGCCACATGATCCGTTGAAGTTGAGCTTTAAGGCATGTCCGTTTTATTGTTCAAGCTGTGATTACCCCTTAGTTCTTCAAAGTGTTCTCTTTAAGTATGTGTCACATTTTGAAATGTTTTGGCCATTACCTCCCTCAAGATATTTTGAGGGCAGGTTTCATTTACAGTTCTGCAGTACTTGTTCCTATGAAATGACCATTAGCACAGGCTTTAAAGCCGCTTTGGCAGGTAACTGCCAGAGGGCGGCAGCCTTTCTATGTCCCCCACCCTGGTAACTAGGGAAAAGCCCTTGCGGCCTGTGGTGTTTCTCGGTTATAAGTTAGAGTGGAGTCTGCCCGGACAAACCCACACAAGCTGATGTCTCCTTACTTTTGTTGGATTTTGAAATTTAATTTTTATTTTTTATTGGAGTAATTTTCCACTGTGTACGTGGACCGCTTCTACTTTGTGCATTCCTCGGTTGATGGACATTTTCATTGCTTCCAAGTGTTGGCTATGGTAAATATTGTTGGAGTGCAGGATTGCCAGCCTGTGACTTTTGGATTCTCATTTTCTCAGGTGATAGGCCCAGCAGTGGGTGTGATTGATTGACTGGTAGCACCGTGTTTCCCTTTTCAAAGCACCTTCTTTGTGTTTTCATTAGTGGCTCTTACCACGTCCCCCTTAGAATCGAGGGTACGCATTTGTCCACAATCGCTTCAGCATTTATTGTGTGCAGCATTTATGCTAATGGCCCTTCTGGCTGCTGTGAGCTGATAGGTTTTTGTAATCTGGGTTTGCATGTCTTTGAAAATTCGTAAAACTCATCATTTCTCTCTACCGTTTTCTTTTCTGTTAAAAATAAAGAAAACAATTGGGAGTACAATACAACTCTTGAAATTGTCTTCTTGGAAGGTGGCCCTCTTTTGAATTTTTTGGTCGATTTTCCACCCCAGAATTGTTTTAGAGAGCAGGTGTCATTTACCGAAATGCAGTTTGGCGAATATTTTGTGACCTTTAGCAATGGGTTTAAAGCTGCTGTTGTGGGAAGTGGCCTCAAGGAGGCAGCATTTCTCCATTCCCAAAGCGGGGTACTAGGGCAGCAGAGCCTTTCTGGAAGTCATGTTCCTAGGTTGTAAATTACATTGGAATGTGCATGGAGAAACCCCCATAAGTTTATGTCTCATTATTTCTTCTTGGTTTTATTTTTTTTTTATTTGGGATAAAGCTTAGAATATTGTTTGTCCTAGGTGTACACAATCTGGTCCATTTGTACATTATATATGTGTATTCAAGTACACATCCTCTTCCCATGTAAAATGTTACAGATGGTTCCGCAGACCTCCCTTGCTATATGGTCGGTCTTTTCGAGATATGTATATAATATGCGTTTGTATACATATAGTAACACTAATCTTAATTTATCCATTCCCCCCACCTTTCCTTTTAGATGAGCATAGTTTGTTTTCTAAGTCTGTGAGTGTCTTTCTCTGTGGAAATATGTTCATTTGTGTCAGTTATTAGATAACGCCTATAAGTGATATCATAGAATATAGGTCTTTTGCTTTCCGACTTACCTCATGTTTCGTGATTATCTCCAGACTCATTTGTGGTGCCTCAGAGAGCAATGGTTCATTGTTTTCCATGGCTAATATTCCATTGTGTACATGGACCACTTCTCCTTTATCCATTCACCTCTTGTTGGACATTTTGATTGCTTCACTGTCTTGGCTATTGTGAATAAGGCTGCACTGCAGCTTTTGCGGCCTGTGTCTTCTCGATTCTTGTCTTCTCAGGTGAGAGGTCCAATGGTGCGCCTGCTGGATTGAATGGTACCTCCATTTTTACTTTTAAACACAGCTCCTTTCTGTTCTCATTATTGCCTGTTACCCCTTTACGTCTCACCAGCAGGTAGAGGGTACAAATTTCTCTAAAACCCCTTCAGCATTTATCGTTTGTAGACTTTTTGCTGATGGTCAGTCGACTGGGGTAAGTTGAAACTTTTTGTAGATTAGATTGCATGGGTCTAACACTCCCTGAGTTTGAGATTTTATCCATTTCCCTTTTTTTTAAAAAAGAGCGTGAGTAAAACTTAACTCTTCATACTCTCTTCTTGAAACATTTGCCTGTTTTGAGTTTTTTCGTCCTTTCCCTACTTCAGCACAATTTTTTAGGGCAGGTGTCCTTTAAAGCCCTGAGTCCTTGTGAATGTTAAGTGACCATTAGCTGTGAGTTTAAAGCTGTTCTTGCAGGAAACGGCCACAAGGTGGCAGCCTTTCCCCGTTACCAAATTTGGTTACTAGGGAAACAGAGCCTTAATGGAAGTGGTGTTCTAGGTTGTAAATTAGAATGGAATGTGCCAGGAGAAAGCCCTTTAAGTTTATGTCCTATTACTTCTTGTTCATAGTTGTAATTTACTTTTTATTTTTTATCCCAGCAAATATGACTACAATGGTTTGTTTGTTCTAGGTGTGCAAGATGTGGTTCTTTCACACATATACATGTATCTATTCTTCCTCGCATCCTTTTCCCACGTAGGTCATGACACAATGTTGAGTAGTCTTCCCCTGGTCTTCCGTACGTCTTTGGTGGTTATATATTTCACCTGGTTTGTATATCTCTGTTAACCCCAATATGGTAATGTATCCAATCCTCATCCCTTTCTATGGGGTGAACCATAAGTTTTTTAATGAATCTGCGATTGCCTTTCTCTGTGGAAATATCTTCATTGGTATCAATTTTTAAGTAACTCCTAAAAGTGATGTGATAGGATATGTGTCTTTTGCTTTCTCACTTACTATAGGAGGCGTGATTACGTCTGGACTCATCTATGGTGCTTGCAAATGGCATTGTTTCATTTTTTTCACTAGCGAATATTCCATCTGTACATGGAGGAGTTCTTCTTTGTCCCCCCATCTGTTGGTGGACTTTTTGGTTACTTCCATATCTTGGCTATTGGAATACTGTGCAATGCAGATTTGCCTGCCTGTGTCTTTCCAATTATCTCTTCTTAGATTATAGGTCGAGGAGTGGGCCTGCTGGATCATATGGTAGATCGATGTTTACCTTTGTAAGGCACCTCCATTCTGTTCTCATTCTTGGCCCTTTCCAACTTACGTCCCACTTGAACTTGAGGGTATGCATTTCTCCACAACGCCTTCAGCATTTATTGTTTGTAGTTTTCTTGCTGATGGTTATTCTGACAAGTGTGAGCTGATACCTCTCTGTGCTTGAATTCGAATGTGCCACATGATCCGTTGAAGTTGAGCTTTAAGGCATGTCCTTTTTATTTTTCAAGCTGTGATTACCCCTTAGTTCTTCAAAGTGTTCTCTTTAAGTATGTGTCACATTTTGAAATGTTTTGGTCATTACCTCCCTCAAGACATTTTGAGGGCAGGTTTCATTTACAGTTCTGCAGTACTTGTTCCTATGAAATGACCATTAGCACAGGCTTTAAAGCTGCTTTGGCAGGTAACTGCCAGAGGACGGCAGCCTTTCTATGTCCCCGACCCTGGTAACTAGGGAAAAGCCCTTGCGGCCTGTGGTGTTTCTCGGTTATAAATTAGAGTGGAGTGTGCCCGGACAAACCCACACAAGCTGATGTCTCCTTACTTTTGTTGGATTTTGAAATTTAATTTTTATTTTTTATTGGAGTAATTTTCCACTGTGTACGTGGACCACTTCTACTTTGTGCATTCCTCGGTTGATGGACATTCTCATTGCTTCCAAGTGTTGGCTATGGTAAATATTGTTGGAGTGCAGGATTGCCAGCCTGTGACTTTTGGATTCTCATTTTCTCAGGTGATAGGCCCAGCAGTGGGTGTGATTGATTGACTGCTAGCACCGTGTTTCCCTTTTCAAAGCACCTTCTTTGTGTTTTCATTAGTGGCTCTTACCACGTCCCCCTTAGAATGGAGGGTACGCATTTCTCCACAATCGCTTCAGCATTTATTGTGTGCAGCATTTATGCTAATGGCCCTTCTGGCTGCTGTGAGCTGATAGGTTTTTGTAATCTGGGTTTGCATGTCTTTGAAAATTCGTAAAACTCATCATTTCTCTCCACCGTTTTCTTTTCCGTTAAAAAAAGGAAACTATTGGGAGTACAGTACAACTCTTGAAATTGTCGTCTTGGAAGGTGGCCCTCTTTTAAATTTTTTGGTCGATTTTCCACCCCAGAATTGTTTTAGAGAGCAGGTGTCATTTACCGAAATGCAGTTTGGCGAATATTTTGTGACCTTTAGCAATGGGTTTAAAGCTGCTGTTGTGGGAAGTGGCCTCAAGGAGGCAGCATTTCTCCATTCCCAAAGCTGGGTACTAGGGCAGCAGAGCCTTTCTGAAAGTCATGTTCCTAGGTTGTAAATTACATTGGAATGTGCATGGAGAAACCCCCATAAGTTTATGTCTCATTATTTCTTCTTGGTTTTAATTTTTTTTTTTTTATTTGGGATAAAGCTTAGAATATTGTTTGTCCTAGGTGTACACAATCTGGTCCATTTGTACATTATATATGTGTATTCAAGTACAGATCCTCTTCCCATGTAAAATGTTACAGAGGGTTCCGCAGACCTCCCTTGCTATATGGTCGGTCTTTTCGAGATATGTATATAATATGCGTTTGTATACATATAGTAACACTAATCTTAATTTATCCATTCCCACCTTTCCTTTTAGATGAGCATAGTTTGTTTTCTAAGTCTGTGAATGTCTTTCTCTGTGGAAATATGTTCATTTGTGTCAGTTATTAGATAACGCCTATAAGTGATATCATAGAATATAGGTCTTTTGCTTTCTGACTTACCTCATGTTTCATGATTATCTCCAGACTCATTTGTGGTGCCTCAGAGAGCAATGGTTCATTGTTTTCCATGGCTAATATTCCATTGTGTACATGGACCACTTCTTCTTTATCCATTCACCTCTTGTTGGATATTTTGATTGCTTCACTGTCTTACCTATTGTGAATAAGGCTGCACTGCAGCTTTTTCGGTCTGTGTCTTCTCGATTCTTGTCTTCTCAGGTGAGAGGTCCAATGGTGCGCCTGCTGGATTGAATGCTACCTCCATTTTTACGTTTAAACACAGCTCCTTTCTTTTCTCACTATTGGCTGTTACCCCTTTACCTCTCACCAGCAGGTAGAGGGTACACAGTTCTCTAAAACCCCTTCAGCATTTATTGTTCGTAGACTTTTTGCTGATGGTCAGTCGACTGGTGTAAGTTGAAACTTTTTGTAGATTAGATTGCATGGGTCTAACACTCCCCGAGGTTGAGCTGTTATCCATTTTCCTTTTTTTTTAAAAGAGTGTGTGTAAAACTTAACTCTTCATACTCTCTTCTTGAAACATTTGCCTGTTTTAAACTTTTTGTCCATTCCCTACTTCAGCACAATATTTTAGGGCAGGTGTCCTTTACAGCCCTGAGCCCTTGTGAATGTTAAGTGAACATTAGCTGTGACTTTAAAGCTGCTCTTGCAGGAAACGGCCACAAGGTGGCAGCATTTCTCCTTTACCAAATTTGGTTACTAGGGAAACACAGCCTTAAGGGAAGTGGTGTTCTAAGTTGTAAATTAGAATGGAATGTGCCAGGAAAAAACCCTTTAAGGTTATGTCTCATTACTTCTTGTTCATAGTTGTAATTTACTTTTGATTTTTTATCCCAGCAAATATGACTACAATGGTTTGTTTGTTCTAGGTGTGCAAGATGTGGTTCTTTCACACATATACATGTATCTATTCTTCCTCGCATCCTTTTCCCACGTACGTCATGACACAATATTTAGTAGTCTTCTCCTGGTCTTCCGTCCGTCTTTGGTGGTTATATATTTCACATGGTGTGTATATCTCTGTTAACCCCAATATGGTAATGTATCCAATCCTCATCCCTTTCTATGGGGTGAACCATAAGTTTTTTAATGAATCTGCGATTGCCTTTCTCTGTGGAAATATCTTCATTGGTATCAATTTTTAAGTAACTCCTAAAAGTGATGTGATAGGATATGTGTCTTTTGCTTTCTCACTTACTACAGGAGGAGTGATTACGTCTAGACTCATCTATGGTGCTTGCAAATGGCATTGTTTCATTTTTTCCCCAACGAATATTCCATCTGTACATGGAGGAGTTCTTCTTTGTCCCCCCATCTGTTGGTGGACTTTTTGATTACTTCCATATCTTGGCTATTGTAATACTGTGCAATGCAGATTTGCCTGCCTGTGTCTTTCCAATTCTCTCTTCTTAAATTATAGGTCGAGGAGTGGGCCTGCTGGATCATATGGTAGATCGATGCTTACCTTTGTAAGGCACCTCCATTCTGTTCTCATTCGTGGCCCTTTCCAACTTACGTCCCACTTGAAGTTGAGGGTATGCATTTCTCCACAACACCTTCATCATTCATTGTTTGTAGTTTTCTTGCTGATGGTTATTCTGACAAGTGTGAGCTGATACCTCTCTGTGCTTGAATTCGAATGTGCCACATGATCCGTTGAAGTTGAGCTTTAAGGCATGTCCGTTTTATTTTTCAAGCTGTGATTACCCCTTAGTTCTTCAAAGTGTTCACTTTAAGTATGTGTCACATTTTGAAATGTTTTGGCCATTACCTCCCTCAAGATATTTTGAGGGCAGGTTTCATTTACAGTTCTTCAGTACTTGTTCCTAAGAAATGACCATTAGCACAGGCTTTAAAGCCGCTTTGGCAGGTAACTGCCAGAGGGCGGCAGCCTTTCTATGTCCCCCACCCTGGTAACTAGGGAAAAGCCCTTGCGGCCTGTGGTGTTTCTCGGTTATAAGTTAGAGTGGAGTCTGCCCGGACAAACCCACACAAGCTGATGTCTCCTTACTTTTGTTGGATTTTGAAATTTAATTTTTATTTTTTATTGGAGTAATTTTCCACTGTGTACGTGGACCGCTTCTACTTTGTGCATTCCTCGGTTGATGGACATTTTCATTGCTTCCAAGTGTTGGCTATGGTAAATATTGTTGGAGTGCAGGATTGCCAGCCTGTGACTTTTGGATTCTCATTTTCTCAGGTGATAGGCCCAGCAGTGGGTGTGATTGATTGACTGGTAGCACCGTGTTTCCCTTTTCAAAGCACCTTCTTTGTGTTTTCATTAGTGGCTCTTACCACGTCCCCCTTAGAATCGAGGGTACGCATTTGTCCACAATCGCTTCAGCATTTATTGTGTGCAGCATTTATGCTAATGGCCCTTCTGGCTGCTGTGAGCTGATAGGTTTTTGTAATCTGGGTTTGCATGTCTTTGAAAATTCGTAAAACTCATCATTTCTCTCTACCGTTTTCTTTTCTGTTAAAAATAAAGAAAACAATTGGGAGTACAATACAACTCTTGAAATTGTCTTCTTGGAAGGTGGCCCTCTTTTGAATTTTTTTGGTCGATTTTCCACCCCAGAATTGTTTTAGAGAGCAGGTGTCATTTACCGAAATGCAGTTTGGCGAATATTTTGTGACCTTTAGCAATGGGTTTAAACCTGCTGTTGTGGGAAGTGGCCTCAAGGAGGCAGCATTTCTCCATTCCCAAAGCGGGGTACTAGGGCAGCAGAGCCTTTCTGGAAGTCATGTTCCTAGGTTGTAAATTACATTGGAATGTGCATGGAGAAACCCCCATAAGTTTATGTCTCATTATTTCTTCCTGGTTTTAATTTTTTTTTTTTATTTGGGATAAAGCTTAGAATATTGTTTGTCCTAGGTGTACACAATCTGGTCCATTTGTACATTATATATGTGTATTCAAGTACAGATCCTCTTCCCATGTAAAATGTTACAGAGGGTTCCGCAGACCTCCCTTGCTATATGATCGGTCTTTTCGAGATATGTATATAATATGTGTTTGTATACATATAGTAACACTAATCTTAATTTATCCATTCCCCCCACCTTTCCTTTTAGATGAGCATAGTTTGTTTTCTAAGTCTGTGAGTGTCTTTCTCTGTGGAAATATGTTCATTTGTGTCAGTTATTAGATAACGCCTATAAGTGATATCATAGAATATAGGTCTTTTTCTTTCCAACTTACCTCATGTTTCGTGATTATCTCCAGACTCATTTGTGGTGCCTCAGAGAGCAATGGTTCATTGTTTTCCATGGCTAATATTCCATTGTGTACATGGACCACTTCTTCTTTATCCATTCACCTCTTGTTGGATATTTTGATTGCTTCACTGTCTTGGCTATTGTGAATAAGACTGCACTGCAGCTTTTGCGCCCTGTGTCTTCTCGATTCTTGTATTCTCAGGTGAGAGGTCCAATGGTGCGCCTGCTGGATTGAATGCTACCTCCATTTTTACGTTTAAACACAGCTCCTTTCTTTTCTCACTATTGGCTGTTACCCCTTTACGTCTCACCAGCAGGTAGAGGGTACACAGTTCTCTAAAACCCCTTCAGCATTTATTGTTCATAGACTTTTTCTGATGGTCAGTCGACTGGTGTAAGTTGAAACTTTTTGTAGATTAGATTGCATGGGTCTAACACTCCCCGAGGTTGAGCTGTTATCCATTTTCCTTTTTTTTTAAAAGAGTGTGTGTAAAACTTAACTCTTCATACTCTCTTCTTGAAACATTTGCCTGTTTTGAATTTTTTGTCCATTCCCTACTTCAGCACAATTTTTTAGGGCAGGTGTCCTTTACAGCCCTGAGCCCTTGTGAATGTTAAGTGAACATTAGCTGTGACTTTAAAGCTGCTCTTGCAGGAAACGGCCACAAGGTGGCAGCATTTCTCCTTTACCAAATTTGGTTACTAGGGAAACACAGCCTTAAGGGAAATGGTGTTCTAGGTTGTAAATTAGAATGGAATGTGCCAGGAAAAAACCCTTTAAGTTTATGTCTCATTACTTCTTGTTCATAGTTGTAATTTACTTTTGATTTTTTATCCCAGCAAATATGACTACAATGGTTTGTTTGTTCTAGGTGTGCAAGATGTGGTTCTTTCACACATATACATGTATCTATTCTTCCTCACATCCTTTTTCCACGTACGTCATGACACAATATTGAGTAGTCTTCTCCTGGTCTTCAGTACGTCTTTGGTGGTTATATATTTCACATGGTTTGTATATCTCTGTTAACCCCAATATGGTAATGTATCCAATCCTCATCCCTTTCTATGGGGTGAACCATAAGTTTTTTAATGAATCTGCAATTGCCTTTCTCTGTGGAAATATCTTCATTGGTATCAATTTTTAAGTAACTCCTAAAAGTGATGTGATAGGATATGTGTCTTTTGCTTTCTCACTTACTATAGGAGGCGTGATTACGTGTGGACTCATCTATGGTGCTTGCAAATGGCATTGTTTCATTTTTTCCCCAACGAATATTCCATCTGTACATGGAGGAGTTCTTCTTTGTCCCCCCATCTGTTGGTGGACTTTTTGGTTACTTCCATATCTTGGCTATTGGAATACTGTGCAATGCAGATTTGCCTGCCTGTATCTTTCCAATTATCTCTTCTTAGATTATAGGTCGAGGAGTGGGCCTGCTGGATCATATGGTAGATCGATGTTTACCTTTGTAAGGCACCTCCATTCTGTTCTCATTCGTGGCCCTTTCCAACTTACGTCCCACTTGAACTTGAGGGTATGCATTTCTCCACAACGCCTTCAGCATTTATTGTTTGTAGTTTTCTTGCTGATGGTTATTCTGACAAGTGTGAGCTGATACCTCTCTGTGCTTGAATTCGAATGTGCCACATGATCCGTTGAAGTTGAGCTTTAAGGCATGTCCTTTTTATTTTTCAAGCTGTGATTACCCCTTAGTTCTTCAAAGTGTTCTCTTTAAGTATGTGTCACATTTTGAAATGTTTTGGTCATTACCTCCCTCAAGACATTTTGAGGGCAGGTTTCATTTACAGTTCTGCAGTACTTGTTCCTATGAAATGACCATTAGCACAGGCTTTAAAGCTGCTTTGGCAGGTAACTGCCAGAGGACGGCAGCCTTTCTATGTCCCCGACCCTGGTAACTAGGGAAAAGCCCTTGCGGCCTGTGGTGTTTCTCGGTTATAAATTAGAGTGGAGTGTGCCCGGACAAACCCACACAAGCTGATGTCTCCTTACTTTTGTTGGATTTTGAAATTTAATTTTTATTTTTTATTGGAGTAATTTTCCACTGTGTACGTGGACCACTTCTACTTTGTGCATTCCTCGGTTGATGGACATTCTCATTGCTTCCAAGTGTTGGCTATGGTAAATATTGTTGGAGTGCAGGATTGCCAGCCTGTGACTTTTGGATTCTCATTTTCTCAGGTGATAGGCCCAGCAGTGGGTGTGATTGATTGACTGCTAGCACCGTGTTTCCCTTTTCAAAGCACCTTCTTTGTGTTTTCATTAGTGGCTCTTACCACGTCCCCCTTAGAATGGAGGGTACGCATTTCTCCACAATCGCTTCAGCATTTATTGTGTGCAGCATTTATGCTAATGGCCCTTCTGGCTGCTGTGAGCTGATAGGTTTTTGTAATCTGGGTTTGCATGTCTTTGAAAATTCGTAAAACTCATCATTTCTCTCCACCGTTTTCTTTTCCGTTAAAAAAAAGGAAACTATTGGGAGTACAATACAACTCTTGAAATTGTCGTCTTGGAAGGTGGCCCTCTTTTGAATTTCTTGGTCGATTTCCACCCCAGAATTGTTTTAGAGAGCAGGTGTCATTTACCGAAATGCAGTTTGGCGAATATTTTGTGACCTTTAGGAATGGGTTTAAAGCTGCTGTTGTGGGAAGTGGCCTCAAGGAGGCAGCATTTCTCCATTCCCAAAGCGGGGTACTAGGGCAGCAGAGCCTTTCTGGAAGTCATGTTCCTAGGTTGTAAATTACATTGGAATGTGCATGGAGAAAACCCCATAAGTTTATGTCTCATTATTTCTTCTTGGTTTTAATTTTTTTTTTTTTTAATTTGGGATAAAGCTTAGAATATTGTTTGTCCTAGGTGTACACAATCTGGTCCATTTGTACATTATATATGTGTATTCAAGTACAGATCCTCTTCCCATGTAAAATGTTACAGAGGGTTCCGCAGACCTCCCTTGCTATATGGTCGGTCTTTTCGAGATATGTATATAATATGCGTTTGTATACATATAGTAACACTAATCTTAATTTATCCATTCCCCACACCTTTCCTTTTAGATGAGCATAGTTTGTTTTCTAAGTCTGTGAATGTCTTTCTCTGTGGAAATATGTTCATTTGTGTCAGTTATTAGATAACGCCTATAAGTGATATCATAGAATATAGGTCTTTTGCTTTCTGACTTACCTCATGTTTCATGATTATCTCCAGACTCATTTGTGGTGCCTCAGAGAGCAATGGTTCATTGTTTTCCATGGCTAATATTCCATTGTGTACATGGACCACTTCTTCTTTATCCATTCACCTCTTGTTGGATATTTTGATTGCTTCACTGTCTTACCTATTGTGAATAAGGCTGCACTGCAGCTTTTTCGGTCTGTGTCTTCTCGATTCTTGTCTTCTCAGGTGAGAGGTCCAATGGTGCGCCTGCTGGATTGAATGCTACCTCCATTTTTACGTTTAAACACAGCTCCTTTCTTTTCTCACTATTGGCTGTTACCCCTTTATGTCTCACCAGCAGGTAGAGGGTACACAGTTCTCTAAAACCCCTTCAGCATTTATTGTTCGTAGACTTTTTGCTGATGGTCAGTCGACTGGTGTAAGTTGAAACTTTTTGTAGATTAGATTGCATGGGTCTAACACTCCCCGAGGTTGAGCTGTTATCCATTTTCCTTTTTTTTTTTTAAAGAGTGTGTGTAAAACTTAACTCTTCATACTCTCTTCTTGAAACATTTGCCTGTTTTAAACTTTTTGTCCTTTCCCTACTTCAGCACAATTTTTTAGGGCAGGTGTCCTTTACAGCCCTGAGCCCTTGTGAATGTTAAGTGAACATTAGCTGTGACTTTAAAGCTGCTCTTGCAGGAAACGGCCACAAGGTGGCAGCATTTCTCCTTTACCAAATTTGGTTACTAGGGAAACACAGCCTTAAGGGAAGTGGTGTTCTAAGTTGTAAATTAGAATGGAATGTGCCAGGAAAAAACCCTTTAAGGTTATGTCTCATTACTTCTTGTTCATAGTTGTAATTTACTTTTGATTTTTTATCCCAGCAAATATGACTACAATGGTTTGTTTGTTCTAGGTGTGCAAGATGTGGTTCTTTCACACATATACATGTATCTATTCTTCCTCGCATCCTTTTCCCACGTACGTCATGACACAATATTTAGTAGTCTTCTCCTGGTCTTCCGTCCGTCTTTGGTGGTTATATATTTCACATGGTTTGTATATCTCTGTTAACCCCAATATGGTAATGTATCCAATCCTCATCCCTTTCTATGGGGTGAACCATAAGTTTTTTAATGAATCTGCGATTGCCTTTCTCTGTGGAAATATCTTCATTGGTATCAATTTTTAAGTAACTCCTAAAAGTGATGTGATAGGATATGTGTCTTTTGCTTTCTCACTTACTACAGGAGGAGTGATTACGTCTAGACTCATCTATGGTGCTTGCAATTGGCATTGTTTCATTTTTTCCCCAACGAATATTCCATCTGTACATGGAGGAGTTCTTCTTTGTCCCCCCATCTGTTGGCGGACTTTTTGATTACTTCCATATCTTGGCTATTGTAATACTGTGCAATGCAGATTTGCCTGCCTGTGTCTTTCCAATTCTCTCTTCTTAAATTATAGGTCGAGGAATGGGCCTCCTGGATCATATGGTAGATCGATGCTTACCTTTGTAAGGCACCTCCATTCTGTTCTCATTCGTGGCCCTTTCCAACTTACGTCCCACTTGAAGTTGAGGGTATGCATTTCTCCACAACACCTTCATCATTCATTGTTTGTAGTTTTCTTGCTGATGGTTATTCTGACAAGTGTGAGCTGATACCTCTCTGTGCTTGAATTCGAATGTGCCACATGATCCGTTGAAGTTGAGCTTTAAGGCATGTCCGTTTTATTGTTCAAGCTGTGATTACCCCTTAGTTCTTCAAAGTGTTCTCTTTAAGTATGTGTCACATTTTGAAATGTTTTGGCCATTACCTCCCTCAAGATATTTTGAGGGCAGGTTTCATTTACAGTTCTGCAGTACTTGTTCCTATGAAATGACCATTAGCACAGGCTTTAAAGCCGCTTTGGCAGGTAACTGCCAGAGGGTGGCAGCCTTTCTATGTCCCCCACCCTGGTAACTAGGGAAAAGCCCTTGCGGCCTGTGGTGTTTCTCGGTTATAAGTTAGAGTGGAGTGTGCCCGGACAAACCCACACAAGCTGATGTCTCCTTACTTTTGTTGGATTTTGAAATTTAATTTTTATTTTTTATTGGAGTAATTTTCCACTGTGTACGTGGACCACTTCTACTTTGTGCATTCCTCGGTTGATGGACATTCTCATTGCTTCCAAGTGTTGGCTATGGTAAATATTGTTGGAGTGCAGGATTGCCAGCCTGTGACTTTTGGATTCTCATTTTCTCAGGTGATAGGCCCAGCAGTGGGTGTGATTGATTGACTGCTAGCACCGTGTTTCCCTTTTCAAAGCACCTTCTTTGTGTTTTCATTAGTGGCTCTTACCACGTCCCCCTTAGAATGGAGGGTACGCATTTCTCCACAATCGCTTCAGCATTTATTGTGTGCAGCATTTATGCTAATGGCCCTTCTGGCTGCTGTGAGCTGATAGGTTTTTGTAATCTGGGTTTGCATGTCTTTGAAAATTCGTAAAACTCATCATTTCTCTCCACCGTTTTCTTTTCCGTTAAAAAAAAGGAAACTATTGGGAGTACAATACAACTCTTGAAATTGTCGTCTTGGAAGGTGGCCCTCTTTTGAATTTCTTGGTCGATTTCCACCCCAGAATTGTTTTAGAGAGCAGGTGTCATTTACCGAAATGCAGTTTGGCGAATATTTTGTGACCTTTAGGAATGGGTTTAAAGCTGCTGTTGTGGGAAGTGGCCTCAAGGAGGCAGCATTTCTCCATTCCCAAAGCTGGGTACTAGGGCAGCAGAGCCTTTCTGGAAGTCATGTTCCTAGGTTGTAAATTACATTGGAATGTGCATGGAGAAACCCCCATAAGTTTATGTCTCATTATTTCTTCTTGGTTTTAATTTTTTTTTTTTTTTTAATTTGGGATAAAGCTTAGAATATTGTTTGTCCTAGGTGTACACAATCTGGTCCATTTGTACATTATATATGTGTATTCAAGTACAGATCCTCTTCCCATGTAAAATGTTACAGAGGGTTCCGCAGACCTCCCTTGCTATATGGTCGGTCTTTTCGAGATATGTATATAATATGCGTTTGTATACATATAGTAACACTAATCTTAATTTATCCATTCCCCCCACCTTTCCTTTTAGATGAGCATAGTTTGTTTTCTAAGTCTGTGAATGTCTTTCTCTGTGGAAATATGTTCATTTGTGTCAGTTATTAGATAACGCCTATAAGTGATATCATAGAATATAGGTCTTTTGCTTTCTGACTTACCTCATGTTTCATGATTATCTCCAGACTCATTTGTGGTGCCTCAGAGAGCAATGGTTCATTGTTTTCCATGGCTAATATTCCATTGTGTACATGGACCACTTCTTCTTTATCCATTCACCTCTTGTTGGATATTTTGATTGCTTCACTGTCTTACCTATTGTGAATAAGGCTGCACTGCAGCTTTTTCGGTCTGTGTCTTCTCGATTCTTGTCTTCTCAGGTGAGAGGTCCAATGGTGCGCCTGCTGGATTGAATGCTACCTCCATTTTTACGTTTAAACACAGCTCCTTTCTTTTCTCACTATTGGCTGTTACCCCTTTACGTCTCACCAGCAGGTAGAGGGTACACAGTTCTCTAAAACCCCTTCAGCATTTATTGTTCGTAGACTTTTTGCTGATGGTCAGTCGACTGGTGTAAGTTGAAACTTTTTGGAGATTAGATTGCATGGGTCTAACACTCCCCGAGGTTGAGCTGTTATCCATTTTCCTTTTTTTTTTTAAAGAGTGTGTGTAAAACTTAACTCTTCATACTCTCTTCTTGAAACATTTGCCTGTTTTAAACTTTTTGTCCTTTCCCTACTTCAGCACAATTTTTTAGGGCAGGTGTCCTTTACAGCCCTGAGCCCTTGTGAATGTTAAGTGAACATTAGCTGTGACTTTAAAGCTGCTCTTGCAGGAAACGGCCACAAGGTGGCAGCATTTCTCCTTTACCAAATTTGGTTACTAGGGAAACACAGCCTTAAGGGAAGTGGTGTTCTAGGTTGTAAATTAGAATGGAATGTGCCAGGAAAAAACCCTTTAAGGTTATGTCTCATTACTTCTTGTTCATAGTTGTAATTTACTTTTGATTTTTTATCCCAGCAAATATGACTACAATGGTTTGTTTGTTCTAGGTGTGCAAGATGTGGTTCTTTCACACATATACATGTATCTATTCTTCCTCGCATCCTTTTCCCACGTACGTCATGACACAATATTTAGTAGTCTTCTCCTGGTCTTCCGTCCGTCTTTGGTGGTTATATATTTCACATGGTTTGTATATCTCTGTTAACCCCAATATGGTAATGTATCCAATCCTCATCCCTTTCTATGGGGTGAACCATAAGTTTTTTAATGAATCTGCGATTGCCTTTCTCTGTGGAAATATCTTCATTGGTATCAATTTTTAAGTAACTCCTAAAAGTGATGTGATAGGATATGTGTCTTTTGCTTTCTCACTTACTACAGGAGGAGTGATTACGTCTAGACTCATCTATGGTGCTTGCAAATGGCATTGTTTCATTTTTTCCCCAACGAATATTCCATCTGTACATGGAGGAGTTCTTCTTTGTCCCCCCATCTGTTGGTGGACTTTTTGATTACTTCCATATCTTGGCTATTGTAATACTGTGCAATGCAGATTTGCCTGCCTGTGTCTTTCCAATTCTCTCTTCTTAAATTATAGGTCGAGGAGTGGGCCTGCTGGATCATATGGTAGATCGATGCTTACCTTTGTAAGGCACCTCCATTCTGTTCTCATTCGTGGCCCTTTCCAACTTACGTCCCACTTGAAGTTGAGGGTATGCATTTCTCCACAACACCTTCATCATTCATTGTTTGTAGTTTTCTTGCTGATGGTTATTCTGACAAGTGTGAGCTGATACCTCTCTTTGCTTGAATTCGAATGTGCCACATGATCCGTTGAAGTTGAGCTTTAAGGCATGTCCGTTTTATTGTTCAAGCTGTGATTACCCCTTAGTTCTTCAAAGTGTTCTCTTTAAGTATGTGTCACATTTTGAAATGTTTTGGCCATTACCTCCCTCAAGATATTTTGAGGGCAGGTTTCATTTACAGTTCTGCAGTACTTGTTCCTATGAAATGACCATTAGCACAGGCTTTAAAGCCGCTTTGGCAGGTAACTGCCAGAGGGCGGCAGCCTTTCTATGTCCCCCACCCTGGTAACTAGGGAAAAGCCCTTGCGGCCTGTGGTGTTTCTCGGTTATAAGTTAGAGTGGAGTCTGCCCGGACAAACCCACACAAGCTGATGTCTCCTTACTTTTGTTGGATTTTGAAATTTAATTTTTATTTTTTATTGGAGTAATTTTCCACTGTGTACGTGGACCGCTTCTACTTTGTGCATTCCTCGGTTGATGGACATTTTCATTGCTTCCAAGTGTTGGCTATGGTAAATATTGTTGGAGTGCAGGATTGCCAGCCTGTGACTTTTGGATTCTCATTTTCTCAGGTGATAGGCCCAGCAGTGGGTGTGATTGATTGACTGGTAGCACCGTGTTTCCCTTTTCAAAGCACCTTCTTTGTGTTTTCATTAGTGGCTCTTACCACGTCCCCCTTAGAATCGAGGGTACGCATTTGTCCACAATCGCTTCAGCATTTATTGTGTGCAGCATTTATGCTAATGGCCCTTCTGGCTGCTGTGAGCTGATAGGTTTTTGTAATCTGGGTTTGCATGTCTTTGAAAATTCGTAAAACTCATCATTTCTCTCTACCGTTTTCTTTTCTGTTAAAAATAAAGAAAACAATTGGGAGTACAATACAACTCTTGAAATTGTCTTCTTGGAAGGTGGCCCTCTTTTGAATTTTTTGGTCGATTTTCCACCCCAGAATTGTTTTAGAGAGCAGGTGTCATTTACCGAAATGCAGTTTGGCGAATATTTTGTGACCTTTAGCAATGGGTTTAAAGCTGCTGTTGTGGGAAGTGGCCTCAAGGAGGCAGCATTTCTCCATTCCCAAAGCGGGGTACTAGGGCAGCAGAGCCTTTCTGGAAGTCATGTTCCTAGGTTGTAAATTACATTGGAATGTGCATGGAGAAACCCCCATAAGTTTATGTCTCATTATTTCTTCTTGGTTTTATTTTTTTTTTATTTGGGATAAAGCTTAGAATATTGTTTGTCCTAGGTGTACACAATCTGGTCCATTTGTACATTATATATGTGTATTCAAGTACACATCCTCTTCCCATGTAAAATGTTACAGATGGTTCCGCAGACCTCCCTTGCTATATGGTCGGTCTTTTCGAGATATGTATATAATATGCGTTTGTATACATATAGTAACACTAATCTTAATTTATCCATTCCCCCCACCTTTCCTTTTAGATGAGCATAGTTTGTTTTCTAAGTCTGTGAGTGTCTTTCTCTGTGGAAATATGTTCATTTGTGTCAGTTATTAGATAACGCCTATAAGTGATATCATAGAATATAGGTCTTTTGCTTTCCGACTTACCTCATGTTTCGTGATTATCTCCAGACTCATTTGTGGTGCCTCAGAGAGCAATGGTTCATTGTTTTCCATGGCTAATATTCCATTGTGTACATGGACCACTTCTCCTTTATCCATTCACCTCTTGTTGGACATTTTGATTGCTTCACTGTCTTGGCTATTGTGAATAAGGCTGCACTGCAGCTTTTGCGGCCTGTGTCTTCTCGATTCTTGTCTTCTCAGGTGAGAGGTCCAATGGTGCGCCTGCTGGATTGAATGGTACCTCCATTTTTACTTTTAAACACAGCTCCTTTCTGTTCTCATTATTGCCTGTTACCCCTTTACGTCTCACCAGCAGGTAGAGGGTACAAATTTCTCTAAAACCCCTTCAGCATTTATCGTTTGTAGACTTTTTGCTGATGGTCAGTCGACTGGGGTAAGTTGAAACTTTTTGTAGATTAGATTGCATGGGTCTAACACTCCCTGAGTTTGAGATTTTATCCATTTCCCTTTTTTTTAAAAAAGAGCGTGAGTAAAACTTAACTCTTCATACTCTCTTCTTGAAACATTTGCCTGTTTTGAGTTTTTTCGTCCTTTCCCTACTTCAGCACAATTTTTTAGGGCAGGTGTCCTTTAAAGCCCTGAGTCCTTGTGAATGTTAAGTGACCATTAGCTGTGAGTTTAAAGCTGTTCTTGCAGGAAACGGCCACAAGGTGGCAGCCTTTCCCCGTTACCAAATTTGGTTACTAGGGAAACAGAGCCTTAATGGAAGTGGTGTTCTAGGTTGTAAATTAGAATGGAATGTGCCAGGAGAAAGCCCTTTAAGTTTATGTCCTATTACTTCTTGTTCATAGTTGTAATTTACTTTTTATTTTTTATCCCAGCAAATATGACTACAATGGTTTGTTTGTTCTAGGTGTGCAAGATGTGGTTCTTTCACACATATACATGTATCTATTCTTCCTCGCATCCTTTTCCCACGTAGGTCATGACACAATGTTGAGTAGTCTTCCCCTGGTCTTCCGTACGTCTTTGGTGGTTATATATTTCACCTGGTTTGTATATCTCTGTTAACCCCAATATGGTAATGTATCCAATCCTCATCCCTTTCTATGGGGTGAACCATAAGTTTTTTAATGAATCTGCGATTGCCTTTCTCTGTGGAAATATCTTCATTGGTATCAATTTTTAAGTAACTCCTAAAAGTGATGTGATAGGATATGTGTCTTTTGCTTTCTCACTTACTATAGGAGGCGTGATTACGTCTGGACTCATCTATGGTGCTTGCAAATGGCATTGTTTCATTTTTTTCACTAGCGAATATTCCATCTGTACATGGAGGAGTTCTTCTTTGTCCCCCCATCTGTTGGTGGACTTTTTGGTTACTTCCATATCTTGGCTATTGGAATACTGTGCAATGCAGATTTGCCTGCCTGTGTCTTTCCAATTATCTCTTCTTAGATTATAGGTCGAGGAGTGGGCCTGCTGGATCATATGGTAGATCGATGTTTACCTTTGTAAGGCACCTCCATTCTGTTCTCATTCTTGGCCCTTTCCAACTTACGTCCCACTTGAACTTGAGGGTATGCATTTCTCCACAACGCCTTCAGCATTTATTGTTTGTAGTTTTCTTGCTGATGGTTATTCTGACAAGTGTGAGCTGATACCTCTCTGTGCTTGAATTCGAATGTGCCACATGATCCGTTGAAGTTGAGCTTTAAGGCATGTCCTTTTTATTTTTCAAGCTGTGATTACCCCTTAGTTCTTCAAAGTGTTCTCTTTAAGTATGTGTCACATTTTGAAATGTTTTGGTCATTACCTCCCTCAAGACATTTTGAGGGCAGGTTTCATTTACAGTTCTGCAGTACTTGTTCCTATGAAATGACCATTAGCACAGGCTTTAAAGCTGCTTTGGCAGGTAACTGCCAGAGGACGGCAGCCTTTCTATGTCCCCGACCCTGGTAACTAGGGAAAAGCCCTTGCGGCCTGTGGTGTTTCTCGGTTATAAATTAGAGTGGAGTGTGCCCGGACAAACCCACACAAGCTGATGTCTCCTTACTTTTGTTGGATTTTGAAATTTAATTTTTATTTTTTATTGGAGTAATTTTCCACTGTGTACGTGGACCACTTCTACTTTGTGCATTCCTCGGTTGATGGACATTCTCATTGCTTCCAAGTGTTGGCTATGGTAAATATTGTTGGAGTGCAGGATTGCCAGCCTGTGACTTTTGGATTCTCATTTTCTCAGGTGATAGGCCCAGCAGTGGGTGTGATTGATTGACTGCTAGCACCGTGTTTCCCTTTTCAAAGCACCTTCTTTGTGTTTTCATTAGTGGCTCTTACCACGTCCCCCTTAGAATGGAGGGTACGCATTTCTCCACAATCGCTTCAGCATTTATTGTGTGCAGCATTTATGCTAATGGCCCTTCTGGCTGCTGTGAGCTGATAGGTTTTTGTAATCTGGGTTTGCATGTCTTTGAAAATTCGTAAAACTCATCATTTCTCTCCACCGTTTTCTTTTCCGTTAAAAAAAGGAAACTATTGGGAGTACAGTACAACTCTTGAAATTGTCGTCTTGGAAGGTGGCCCTCTTTTAAATTTTTTGGTCGATTTTCCACCCCAGAATTGTTTTAGAGAGCAGGTGTCATTTACCGAAATGCAGTTTGGCGAATATTTTGTGACCTTTAGCAATGGGTTTAAAGCTGCTGTTGTGGGAAGTGGCCTCAAGGAGGCAGCATTTCTCCATTCCCAAAGCTGGGTACTAGGGCAGCAGAGCCTTTCTGAAAGTCATGTTCCTAGGTTGTAAATTACATTGGAATGTGCATGGAGAAACCCCCATAAGTTTATGTCTCATTATTTCTTCTTGGTTTTAATTTTTTTTTTTTTATTTGGGATAAAGCTTAGAATATTGTTTGTCCTAGGTGTACACAATCTGGTCCATTTGTACATTATATATGTGTATTCAAGTACAGATCCTCTTCCCATGTAAAATGTTACAGAGGGTTCCGCAGACCTCCCTTGCTATATGGTCGGTCTTTTCGAGATATGTATATAATATGCGTTTGTATACATATAGTAACACTAATCTTAATTTATCCATTCCCACCTTTCCTTTTAGATGAGCATAGTTTGTTTTCTAAGTCTGTGAATGTCTTTCTCTGTGGAAATATGTTCATTTGTGTCAGTTATTAGATAACGCCTATAAGTGATATCATAGAATATAGGTCTTTTGCTTTCTGACTTACCTCATGTTTCATGATTATCTCCAGACTCATTTGTGGTGCCTCAGAGAGCAATGGTTCATTGTTTTCCATGGCTAATATTCCATTGTGTACATGGACCACTTCTTCTTTATCCATTCACCTCTTGTTGGATATTTTGATTGCTTCACTGTCTTACCTATTGTGAATAAGGCTGCACTGCAGCTTTTTCGGTCTGTGTCTTCTCGATTCTTGTCTTCTCAGGTGAGAGGTCCAATGGTGCGCCTGCTGGATTGAATGCTACCTCCATTTTTACGTTTAAACACAGCTCCTTTCTTTTCTCACTATTGGCTGTTACCCCTTTACGTCTCACCAGCAGGTAGAGGGTACACAGTTCTCTAAAACCCCTTCAGCATTTATTGTTCGTAGACTTTTTGCTGATGGTCAGTCGACTGGTGTAAGTTGAAACTTTTTGTAGATTAGATTGCATGGGTCTAACACTCCCCGAGGTTGAGCTGTTATCCATTTTCCTTTTTTTTTAAAAGAGTGTGTGTAAAACTTAACTCTTCATACTCTCTTCTTGAAACATTTGCCTGTTTTAAACTTTTTGTCCATTCCCTACTTCAGCACAATATTTTAGGGCAGGTGTCCTTTACAGCCCTGAGCCCTTGTGAATGTTAAGTGAACATTAGCTGTGACTTTAAAGCTGCTCTTGCAGGAAACGGCCACAAGGTGGCAGCATTTCTCCTTTACCAAATTTGGTTACTAGGGAAACACAGCCTTAAGGGAAGTGGTGTTCTAAGTTGTAAATTAGAATGGAATGTGCCAGGAAAAAACCCTTTAAGGTTATGTCTCATTACTTCTTGTTCATAGTTGTAATTTACTTTTGATTTTTTATCCCAGCAAATATGACTACAATGGTTTGTTTGTTCTAGGTGTGCAAGATGTGGTTCTTTCACACATATACATGTATCTATTCTTCCTCGCATCCTTTTCCCACGTACGTCATGACACAATATTTAGTAGTCTTCTCCTGGTCTTCCGTCCGTCTTTGGTGGTTATATATTTCACATGGTGTGTATATCTCTGTTAACCCCAATATGGTAATGTATCCAATCCTCATCCCTTTCTATGGGGTGAACCATAAGTTTTTTAATGAATCTGCGATTGCCTTTCTCTGTGGAAATATCTTCATTGGTATCAATTTTTAAGTAACTCCTAAAAGTGATGTGATAGGATATGTGTCTTTTGCTTTCTCACTTACTACAGGAGGAGTGATTACGTCTAGACTCATCTATGGTGCTTGCAAATGGCATTGTTTCATTTTTTCCCCAACGAATATTCCATCTGTACATGGAGGAGTTCTTCTTTGTCCCCCCATCTGTTGGTGGACTTTTTGATTACTTCCATATCTTGGCTATTGTAATACTGTGCAATGCAGATTTGCCTGCCTGTGTCTTTCCAATTCTCTCTTCTTAAATTATAGGTCGAGGAGTGGGCCTGCTGGATCATATGGTAGATCGATGCTTACCTTTGTAAGGCACCTCCATTCTGTTCTCATTCGTGGCCCTTTCCAACTTACGTCCCACTTGAAGTTGAGGGTATGCATTTCTCCACAACACCTTCATCATTCATTGTTTGTAGTTTTCTTGCTGATGGTTATTCTGACAAGTGTGAGCTGATACCTCTCTGTGCTTGAATTCGAATGTGCCACATGATCCGTTGAAGTTGAGCTTTAAGGCATGTCCGTTTTATTTTTCAAGCTGTGATTACCCCTTAGTTCTTCAAAGTGTTCACTTTAAGTATGTGTCACATTTTGAAATGTTTTGGCCATTACCTCCCTCAAGATATTTTGAGGGCAGGTTTCATTTACAGTTCTTCAGTACTTGTTCCTATGAAATGACCATTAGCACAGGCTTTAAAGCCGCTTTGGCAGGTAACTGCCAGAGGGCGGCAGCCTTTCTATGTCCCCCACCCTGGTAACTAGGGAAAAGCCCTTGCGGCCTGTGGTGTTTCTCGGTTATAAGTTAGAGTGGAGTCTGCCCGGACAAACCCACACAAGCTGATGTCTCCTTACTTTTGTTGGATTTTGAAATTTAATTTTTATTTTTTATTGGAGTAATTTTCCACTGTGTACGTGGACCGCTTCTACTTTGTGCATTCCTCGGTTGATGGACATTTTCATTGCTTCCAAGTGTTGGCTATGGTAAATATTGTTGGAGTGCAGGATTGCCAGCCTGTGACTTTTGGATTCTCATTTTCTCAGGTGATAGGCCCAGCAGTGGGTGTGATTGATTGACTGGTAGCACCGTGTTTCCCTTTTCAAAGCACCTTCTTTGTGTTTTCATTAGTGGCTCTTACCACGTCCCCCTTAGAATCGAGGGTACGCATTTGTCCACAATCGCTTCAGCATTTATTGTGTGCAGCATTTATGCTAATGGCCCTTCTGGCTGCTGTGAGCTGATAGGTTTTTGTAATCTGGGTTTGCATGTCTTTGAAAATTCGTAAAACTCATCATTTCTCTCTACCGTTTTCTTTTCTGTTAAAAATAAAGAAAACAATTGGGAGTACAATACAACTCTTGAAATTGTCTTCTTGGAAGGTGGCCCTCTTTTGAATTTTTTTGGTCGATTTTCCACCCCAGAATTGTTTTAGAGAGCAGGTGTCATTTACCGAAATGCAGTTTGGCGAATATTTTGTGACCTTTAGCAATGGGTTTAAAGCTGCTGTTGTGGGAAGTGGCCTCAAGGAGGCAGCATTTCTCCATTCCCAAAGCGGGGTACTAGGGCAGCAGAGCCTTTCTGGAAGTCATGTTCCTAGGTTGTAAATTACATTGGAATGTGCATGGAGAAACCCCCATAAGTTTATGTCTCATTATTTCTTCCTGGTTTTAATTTTTTTTTTTTATTTGGGATAAAGCTTAGAATATTGTTTGTCCTAGGTGTACACAATCTGGTCCATTTGTACATTATATATGTGTATTCAAGTACAGATCCTCTTCCCATGTAAAATGTTACAGAGGGTTCCGCAGACCTCCCTTGCTATATGATCGGTCTTTTCGAGATATGTATATAATATGTGTTTGTATACATATAGTAACACTAATCTTAATTTATCCATTCCCCCCACCTTTCCTTTTAGATGAGCATAGTTTGTTTTCTAAGTCTGTGAGTGTCTTTCTCTGTGGAAATATGTTCATTTGTGTCAGTTATTAGATAACGCCTATAAGTGATATCATAGAATATAGGTCTTTTTCTTTCCAACTTACCTCATGTTTCGTGATTATCTCCAGACTCATTTGTGGTGCCTCAGAGAGCAATGGTTCATTGTTTTCCATGGCTAATATTCCATTGTGTACATGGACCACTTCTTCTTTATCCATTCACCTCTTGTTGGATATTTTGATTGCTTCACTGTCTTGGCTATTGTGAATAAGACTGCACTGCAGCTTTTGCGCCCTGTGTCTTCTCGATTCTTGTATTCTCAGGTGAGAGGTCCAATGGTGCGCCTGCTGGATTGAATGCTACCTCCATTTTTACGTTTAAACACAGCTCCTTTCTTTTCTCACTATTGGCTGTTACCCCTTTACGTCTCATCAGCAGGTAGAGGGTACACAGTTCTCTAAAACCCCTTCAGCATTTATTGTTCATAGACTTTTTCTGATGGTCAGTCGACTGGTGTAAGTTGAAACTTTTTGTAGATTAGATTGCATGGGTCTAACACTCCCCGAGGTTGAGCTGTTATCCATTTTCCTTTTTTTTTAAAAGAGTGTGTGTAAAACTTAACTCTTCATACTCTCTTCTTGAAACATTTGCCTGTTTTGAATTTTTTGTCCATTCCCTACTTCAGCACAATTTTTTAGGGCAGGTGTCCTTTACAGCCCTGAGCCCTTGTGAATGTTAAGTGAACATTAGCTGTGACTTTAAAGCTGCTCTTGCAGGAAACGGCCACAAGGTGGCAGCATTTCTCCTTTACCAAATTTGGTTACTAGGGAAACACAGCCTTAAGGGAAATGGTGTTCTAGGTTGTAAATTAGAATGGAATGTGCCAGGAAAAAACCCTTTAAGTTTATGTCTCATTACTTCTTGTTCATAGTTGTAATTTACTTTTGATTTTTTATCCCAGCAAATATGACTACAATGGTTTGTTTGTTCTAGGTGTGCAAGATGTGGTTCTTTCACACATATACATGTATCTATTCTTCCTCACATCCTTTTTCCACGTACGTCATGACACAATATTGAGTAGTCTTCTCCTGGTCTTCAGTACGTCTTTGGTGGTTATATATTTCACATGGTTTGTATATCTCTGTTAACCCCAATATGGTAATGTATCCAATCCTCATCCCTTTCTATGGGGTGAACCATAAGTTTTTTAATGAATCTGCAATTGCCTTTCTCTGTGGAAATATCTTCATTGGTATCAATTTTTAAGTAACTCCTAAAAGTGATGTGATAGGATATGTGTCTTTTGCTTTCTCACTTACTATAGGAGGCGTGATTACGTGTGGACTCATCTATGGTGCTTGCAAATGGCATTGTTTCATTTTTTCCCCAACGAATATTCCATCTGTACATGGAGGAGTTCTTCTTTGTCCCCCCATCTGTTGGTGGACTTTTTGGTTACTTCCATATCTTGGCTATTGGAATACTGTGCAATGCAGATTTGCCTGCCTGTATCTTTCCAATTATCTCTTCTTAGATTATAGGTCGAGGAGTGGGCCTGCTGGATCATATGGTAGATCGATGTTTACCTTTGTAAGGCACCTCCATTCTGTTCTCATTCGTGGCCCTTTCCAACTTACGTCCCACTTGAACTTGAGGGTATGCATTTCTCCACAACGCCTTCAGCATTTATTGTTTGTAGTTTTCTTGCTGATGGTTATTCTGACAAGTGTGAGCTGATACCTCTCTGTGCTTGAATTCGAATGTGCCACATGATCCGTTGAAGTTGAGCTTTAAGGCATGTCCTTTTTATTTTTCAAGCTGTGATTACCCCTTAGTTCTTCAAAGTGTTCTCTTTAAGTATGTGTCACATTTTGAAATGTTTTGGTCATTACCTCCCTCAAGACATTTTGAGGGCAGGTTTCATTTACAGTTCTGCAGTACTTGTTCCTATGAAATGACCATTAGCACAGGCTTTAAAGCTGCTTTGGCAGGTAACTGCCAGAGGACGGCAGCCTTTCTATGTCCCCGACCCTGGTAACTAGGGAAAAGCCCTTGCGGCCTGTGGTGTTTCTCGGTTATAAATTAGAGTGGAGTGTGCCCGGACAAACCCACACAAGCTGATGTCTCCTTACTTTTGTTGGATTTTGAAATTTAATTTTTATTTTTTATTGGAGTAATTTTCCACTGTGTACGTGGACCACTTCTACTTTGTGCATTCCTCGGTTGATGGACATTCTCATTGCTTCCAAGTGTTGGCTATGGTAAATATTGTTGGAGTGCAGGATTGCCAGCCTGTGACTTTTGGATTCTCATTTTCTCAGGTGATAGGCCCAGCGGTGGGTGTGATTGATTGACTGCTAGCACCGTGTTTCCCTTTTCAAAGCACCTTCTTTGTGTTTTCATTAGTGGCTCTTACCACGTCCCCCTTAGAATGGAGGGTACGCATTTCTCCACAATCGCTTCAGCATTTATTGTGTGCAGCATTTATGCTAATGGCCCTTCTGGCTGCTGTGAGCTGATAGGTTTTTGTAATCTGGGTTTGCATGTCTTTGAAAATTCGTAAAACTCATCATTTCTCTCCACCGTTTTCTTTTCCGTTAAAAAAAAGGAAACTATTGGGAGTACAATACAACTCTTGAAATTGTCGTCTTGGAAGGTGGCCCTCTTTTGAATTTCTTGGTCGATTTCCACCCCAGAATTGTTTTAGAGAGCAGGTGTCATTTACCGAAATGCAGTTTGGCGAATATTTTGTGACCTTTAGGAATGGGTTTAAAGCTGCTGTTGTGGGAAGTGGCCTCAAGGAGGCAGCATTTCTCCATTCCCAAAGCTGGGTACTAGGGCAGCAGAGCCTTTCTGGAAGTCATGTTCCTAGGTTGTAAATTACATTGGAATGTGCATGGAGAAACCCCCATAAGTTTATGTCTCATTATTTCTTCTTGGTTTTAATTTTTTTTTTTTTTAATTTGGGATAAAGCTTAGAATATTGTTTGTCCTAGGTGTACACAATCTGGTCCATTTGTACATTATATATGTGTATTCAAGTACAGATCCTCTTCCCATGTAAAATGTTACAGAGGGTTCCGCAGACCTCCCTTGCTATATGGTCGGTCTTTTCGAGATATGTATATAATATGCGTTTGTATACATATAGTAACACTAATCTTAATTTATCCATTCCCCACACCTTTCCTTTTAGATGAGCATAGTTTGTTTTCTAAGTCTGTGAATGTCTTTCTCTGTGGAAATATGTTCATTTGTGTCAGTTATTAGATAACGCCTATAAGTGATATCATAGAATATAGGTCTTTTGCTTTCTGACTTACCTCATGTTTCATGATTATCTCCAGACTCATTTGTGGTGCCTCAGAGAGCAATGGTTCATTGTTTTCCATGGCTAATATTCCATTGTGTACATGGACCACTTCTTCTTTATCCATTCACCTCTTGTTGGATATTTTGATTGCTTCACTGTCTTACCTATTGTGAATAAGGCTGCACTGCAGCTTTTTCGGTCTGTGTCTTCTCGATTCTTGTCTTCTCAGGTGAGAGGTCCAATGGTGCGCCTGCTGGATTGAATGCTACCTCCATTTTTACGTTTAAACACAGCTCCTTTCTTTTCTCACTATTGGCTGTTACCCCTTTACGTCTCACCAGCAGGTAGAGGGTACACAGTTCTCTAAAACCCCTTCAGCATTTATTGTTCGTAGACTTTTTGCTGATGGTCAGTCGACTGGTGTAAGTTGAAACTTTTTGTAGATTAGATTGCATGGGTCTAACACTCCCCGAGGTTGAGCTGTTATCCATTTTCCTTTTTTTTTTTTAAAGAGTGTGTGTAAAACTTAACTCTTCATACTCTCTTCTTGAAACATTTGCCTGTTTTAAACTTTTTGTCCTTTCCCTACTTCAGCACAATTTTTTAGGGCAGGTGTCCTTTACAGCCCTGAGCCCTTGTGAATGTTAAGTGAACATTAGCTGTGACTTTAAAGCTGCTCTTGCAGGAAACGGCCACAAGGTGGCAGCATTTCTCCTTTACCAAATTTGGTTACTAGGGAAACACAGCCTTAAGGGAAGTGGTGTTCTAAGTTGTAAATTAGAATGGAATGTGCCAGGAAAAAACCCTTTAAGGTTATGTCTCATTACTTCTTGTTCATAGTTGTAATTTACTTTTGATTTTTTATCCCAGCAAATATGACTACAATGGTTTGTTTGTTCTAGGTGTGCAAGATGTGGTTCTTTCACACATATACATGTATCTATTCTTCCTCGCATCCTTTTCCCACGTACGTCATGACACAATATTTAGTAGTCTTCTCCTGGTCTTCCGTCCGTCTTTGGTGGTTATATATTTCACATGGTTTGTATATCTCTGTTAACCCCAATATGGTAATGTATCCAATCCTCATCCCTTTCTATGGGGTGAACCATAAGTTTTTTAATGAATCTGCGATTGCCTTTCTCTGTGGAAATATCTTCATTGGTATCAATTTTTAAGTAACTCCTAAAAGTGATGTGATAGGATATGTGTCTTTTGCTTTCTCACTTACTACAGGAGGAGTGATTACGTCTAGACTCATCTATGGTGCTTGCAATTGGCATTGTTTCATTTTTTCCCCAACGAATATTCCATCTGTACATGGAGGAGTTCTTCTTTGTCCCCCCATCTGTTGGCGGACTTTTTGATTACTTCCATATCTTGGCTATTGTAATACTGTGCAATGCAGATTTGCCTGCCTGTGTCTTTCCAATTCTCTCTTCTTAAATTATAGGTCGAGGAATGGGCCTCCTGGATCATATGGTAGATCGATGCTTACCTTTGTAAGGCACCTCCATTCTGTTCTCATTCGTGGCCCTTTCCAACTTACGTCCCACTTGAAGTTGAGGGTATGCATTTCTCCACAACACCTTCATCATTCATTGTTTGTAGTTTTCTTGCTGATGGTTATTCTGACAAGTGTGAGCTGATACCTCTCTGTGCTTGAATTCGAATGTGCCACATGATCCGTTGAAGTTGAGCTTTAAGGCATGTCCGTTTTATTGTTCAAGCTGTGATTACCCCTTAGTTCTTCAAAGTGTTCTCTTTAAGTATGTGTCACATTTTGAAATGTTTTGGCCATTACCTCCCTCAAGATATTTTGAGGGCAGGTTTCATTTACAGTTCTGCAGTACTTGTTCCTATGAAATGACCATTAGCACAGGCTTTAAAGCCGCTTTGGCAGGTAACTGCCAGAGGGCGGCAGCCTTTCTATGTCCCCCACCCTGGTAACTAGGGAAAAGCCCTTGCGGCCTGTGGTGTTTCTCGGTTATAAGTTAGAGTGGAGTGTGCCCGGACAAACCCACACAAGCTGATGTCTCCTTACTTTTGTTGGATTTTGAAATTTAATTTTTATTTTTTATTGGAGTAATTTTCCACTGTGTACGTGGACCACTTCTACTTTGTGCATTCCTCGGTTGATGGACATTCTCATTGCTTCCAAGTGTTGGCTATGGTAAATATTGTTGGAGTGCAGGATTGCCAGCCTGTGACTTTTGGATTCTCATTTTCTCAGGTGATAGGCCCAGCAGTGGGTGTGATTGATTGACTGCTAGCACCGTGTTTCCCTTTTCAAAGCACCTTCTTTGTGTTTTCATTAGTGGCTCTTACCACGTCCCCCTTAGAATGGAGGGTACGCATTTCTCCACAATCGCTTCAGCATTTATTGTGTGCAGCATTTATGCTAATGGCCCTTCTGGCTGCTGTGAGCTGATAGGTTTTTGTAATCTGGGTTTGCATGTCTTTGAAAATTCGTAAAACTCATCATTTCTCTCCACCGTTTTCTTTTCCGTTAAAAAAAAGGAAACTATTGGGAGTACAATACAACTCTTGAAATTGTCGTCTTGGAAGGTGGCCCTCTTTTGAATTTCTTGGTCGATTTCCACCCCAGAATTGTTTTAGAGAGCAGGTGTCATTTACCGAAATGCAGTTTGGCGAATATTTTGTGACCTTTAGGAATGGGTTTAAAGCTGCTGTTGTGGGAAGTGGCCTCAAGGAGGCAGCATTTCTCCATTCCCAAAGCTGGGTACTAGGGCAGCAGAGCCTTTCTGGAAGTCATGTTCCTAGGTTGTAAATTACATTGGAATGTGCATGGAGAAACCCCCATAAGTTTATGTCTCATTATTTCTTCTTGGTTTTAATTTTTTTTTTTTTTTAATTTGGGATAAAGCTTAGAATATTGTTTGTCCTAGGTGTACACAATCTGGTCCATTTGTACATTATATATGTGTATTCAAGTACAGGTCCTCTTCCCATGTAAAATGTTACAGAGGGTTCCGCAGACCTCCCTTGCTATATGGTCGGTCTTTTCGAGATATGTATATAATATGCGTTTGTATACATATAGTAACACTAATCTTAATTTATCCATTCCCCCCACCTTTCCTTTTAGATGAGCATAGTTTGTTTTCTAAGTCTGTGAATGTCTTTCTCTGTGGAAATATGTTCATTTGTGTCAGTTATTAGATAACGCCTATAAGTGATATCATAGAATATAGGTCTTTTGCTTTCCGACTTACCTCATGTTTCGTGATTATCTCCAGACTCATTTGTGGTGCCTCAGAGAGCAATGGTTCATTGTTTTCCATGGCTAATATTCCATTGTGTACATGGACCACTTCTTCTTTATCCATTCACCTCTTGTTGGATATTTTGATTGCTTCACTGTCTTACCTATTGTGAATAAGGCTGCACTGCAGCTTTTGCGGCCTGTGTCTTCTCGATTCTTGTCTTCTCAGGTGAGAGGTCCAATGGTGCGCCTGCTGGATTGAATGCTACCTCCATTTTTACGTTTAAACACAGCTCCTTTCTTTTCTCACTATTGGCTGTTACCCCTTTACGTCTCACCAGCAGGTAGAGGGTACACAGTTCTCTAAAACCCCTTCAGCATTTATTGTTCGTAGACTTTTTGCTGATGGTCAGTCGACTGGTGTAAGTTGAAACTTTTTGTAGATTAGATTGCATGGGTCTAACACTCCCCGAGGTTGAGCTGTTATCCATTTTCCTTTTTTTTTTTAAAGAGTGTGTGTAAAACTTAACTCTTCATACTCTCTTCTTGAAACATTTGCCTGTTTTAAACTTTTTGTCCTTTCCCTACTTCAGCACAATTTTTTAGGGCAGGTGTCCTTTACAGCCCTGAGCCCTTGTGAATGTTAAGTGAACATTAGCTGTGACTTTAAAGCTGCTCTTGCAGGAAACGGCCACAAGGTGGCAGCATTTCTCCTTTACCAAATTTGGTTACTAGGGAAACACAGCCTTAAGGGAAGTGGTGTTCTAAGTTGTAAATTAGAATGGAATGTGCCAGGAAAAAACCCTTTAAGGTTATGTCTCATTACTTCTTGTTCATAGTTGTAATTTACTTTTGATTTTTTATCCCAGCAAATATGACTACAATGGTTTGTTTGTTCTAGGTGTGCAAGATGTGGTTCTTTCACACATATACATGTATCTATTCTTCCTCGCATCCTTTTCCCACGTACATCATGACACAATATTTAGTAGTCTTCTCCTGGTCTTCCGTCCGTCTTTGGTGGTTATATATTTCACATGGTTTGTATATCTCTGTTAACCCCAATATGGTAATGTATCCAATCCTCATCCCTTTCTATGGGGTGAACCATAAGTTTTTTAATGAATCTGCGATTGCCTTTCTCTGTGGAAATATCTTCATTGGTATCAATTTTTAAGTAACTCCTAAAAGTGATGTGATAGGATATGTGTCTTTTGCTTTCTCACTTACTACAGGAGGAGTGATTACGTCTAGACTCATCTATGGTGCTTGCAAATGGCATTGTTTCATTTTTTCCCCAACGAATATTCCATCTGTACATGGAGGAGTTCTTCTTTGTCCCCCCATCTGTTGGTGGACTTTTTGATTACTTCCATATCTTGGCTATTGTAATACTGTGCAATGCAGATTTGCCTGCCTGTGTCTTTCCAATTCTCTCTTCTTAAATTATAGGTCGAGGAGTGGGCCTGCTGGATCATATGGTAGATCGATGCTTACCTTTGTAAGGCACCTCCATTCTGTTCTCATTCGTGGCCCTTTCCAACTTACGTCCCACTTGAAGTTGAGGGTATGCATTTCTCCACAACACCTTCATCATTCATTGTTTGTAGTTTTCTTGCTGATGGTTATTCGGACAAGTGTGAGCTGATACCTCTCTGTGCTTGAATTCGAATGTGCCACATGATCCGTTGAAGTTGAGCTTTAAGGCATGTCCGTTTTATTGTTCAAGCTGTGATTACCCCTTAGTTCTTCAAAGTGTTCTCTTTAAGTATGTGTCACATTTTGAAATGTTTTGGCCATTACCTCCCTCAAGATATTTTGAGGGCAGGTTTCATTTACAGTTCTGCAGTACTTGTTCCTATGAAATGACCATTAGCACAGGCTTTAAAGCCGCTTTGGCAGGTAACTGCCAGAGGGCGGCAGCCTTTCTATGTCCCCCACCCTGGTAACTAGGGAAAAGCCCTTGCGGCCTGTGGTGTTTCTCGGTTATAAGTTAGAGTGGAGTCTGCCCGGACAAACCCACACAAGCTGATGTCTCCTTACTTTTGTTGGATTTTGAAATTTAATTTTTATTTTTTATTGGAGTAATTTTCCACTGTGTACGTGGACCACTTCTACTTTGTGCATTCCTCGGTTGATGGACATTTTCATTGCTTCCAAGTGTTGGCTATGGTAAATATTGTTGGAGTGCAGGATTGCCAGCCTGTGACTTTTGGATTCTCATTTTCTCAGGTGATAGGCCCAGCAGTGGGTGTGATTGATTGACTGGTAGCACCGTGTTTCCCTTTTCAAAGCACCTTCTTTGTGTTTTCATTAGTGGCTCTTACCACGTCCCCCTTAGAATCGAGGGTACGCATTTGTCCACAATCGCTTCAGCATTTATTGTGTGCAGCATTTATGCTAATGACCCTTCTGGCTGCTGTGAGCTGATAGGTTTTTGTAATCTGGGTTTGCATGTCTTTGAAAATTCGTAAAACTCATCATTTCTCTCTACCGTTTTCTTTTCTGTTAAAAATAAAGAAAACAATTGGGAGTACTATACAACTCTTGAAATTGTCTTCTTGGAAGGTGGCCCACTTTTGAATTTTTTGGTCGATTTTCCACCCCAGAATTGTTTTAGAGAGCAGGTGTCATTTACCGAAATGCAGTTTGGCGAATATTTTGTGACCTTTAGCAATGGGTTTAAAGCTGCTGTTGTGGGAAGTGGCCTCAAGGAGGCAGCATTTCTCCATTCCCAAAGCGGGGTACTAGGGCAGCAGAGCCTTTCTGGAAGTCATGTTCCTAGGTTGTAAATTACATTGGAATGTGCATGGAGAAACCCCCATAAGTTTATGTCTCATTATTTCTTCTTGGTTTTAATTTTTTTTTATTTGGGATAAAGCTTAGAATATTGTTTGTCCTAGGTGTACACAATCTGGTCCATTTGTACATTATATATGTGTATTCAAGTACACATCCTTTTCCCATGTAAAATGTTACAGATGGTTCCGCAGACCTCCCTTGCTATATGGTCGGTCTTTTCGAGATATGTATATAATATGCGTTTGTATACATATAGTAACACTAATCTTAATTTATCCATTCCCCCCACCTTTCCTTTTAGATGAGCATAGTTTGTTTTCTAAGTCTGTGAGTGTCTTTCTCTGTGGAAATATGTTCATTTGTGTCAGTTATTAGATAACGCCTATAAGTGATATCATAGAATATAGGTCTTTTGCTTTCCGACTTACCTCATGTTTCGTGATTATCTCCAGACTCATTTGTGGTGCCTCAGAGAGCAATGGTTCATTGTTTTCCATGGCTAATATTCCATTGTGTACATGGACCACTTCTCCTTTATCCATTCACCTCTTGTTGGACATTTTGATTGCTTCACTGTCTTGGCTATTGTGAATAAGGCTGCACTGCAGCTTTTGCGGCCGGTGTCTTCTCGATTCTTGTCTTCTCAGGTGAGAGGTCCAATGGTGCGCCTGCTGGATTGAATGGTACCTCCATTTTTACTTTTAAACACAGCTCCTTTCTGTTCTCATTATTGCCTGTTACCCCTTTACGTCTCACCAGCAGGTAGAGGGTACAAAGTTCTCTAAAACCCCTTCAGCATTTATCGTTTGTAGACTTTTTGCTGATGGTCAGTCGACTGGGGTAAGTTGAAACTTTTTGTAGATTAGATTGCATGGGTCTAACACTCCCTGAGTTTGAGATTTTATCCATTTCCCTTTTTTTTAAAAAAGAGCGTGAGTAAAACTTAACTCTTCATACTCTCTTCTTGAAACATTTGCCTGTTTTGAGTTTTTTCGTCCTTTCCCTACTTCAGCACAATTTTTTAGGGCAGGTGTCCTTTAAAGCCCTGAGTCCTTGTGAATGTTAAGTGACCATTAGCTGTGAGTTTAAAGCTGTTCTTGCAGGAAACGGCCACAAGGTGGCAGCCTTTCCCCGTTACCAAATTTGGTTACTAGGGAAACAGAGCCTTAATGGAAGTGGTGTTCTAGGTTGTAAATTAGAATGGAATGTGCCAGGAGAAAGCCCTTTAAGTTTATGTCCTATTACTTCTTGTTCATAGTTGTAATTTACTTTTGATTTTTTATCCCAGCAAATATGACTACAATGGTTTGTTTGTTCTAGGTGTGCAAGATGTGGTTCTTTCACACATATACATGTATCTATTCTTCCTCGCATCCTTTTCCCACGTAGGTCATGACACAATGTTGAGTAGTCTTCCCCTGGTCTTCCGTACGTCTTTGGTGGTTATATATTTCACCTGGTTTGTATATCTCTGTTAACCCCAATATGGTAATGTATCCAATCCTCATCCCTTTCTATGGGGTGAACCATAAGTTTTTTAATGAATCTGCGATTGCCTTTCTCTGTGGAAATATCTTCATTGGTATCAATTTTTAAGTAACTCCTAAAAGTGATGTGATAGGATATGTGTCTTTTGCTTTCTCACTTACTACAGGAGGAGTGATTACGTCTAGACTCATCTATGGTGCTTGCAATTGGCATTGTTTCATTTTTTCCCCAACGAATATTCCATCTGTACATGGAGGAGTTCTTCTTTGTCCCCCCATCTGTTGGTGGACTTTTTGATTACTTCCATATCTTGGCTATTGTAATACTGTGCAATGCAGATTTGCCTGCCTGTGTCTTTCCAATTCTCTCTTCTTAAATTATAGGTCGAGGAGTGGGCCTGCTGGATCATATGGTAGATCGATGCTTACCTTTGTAAGGCACCTCCATTCTGTTCTCATTCGTGGCCCTTTCCAACTTACGTCCCACTTGAAGTTGAGGGTATGCATTTCTCCACAACACCTTCATCATTCATTGTTTGTAGTTTTCTTGCTGATGGTTATTCGGACAAGTGTGAGCTGATACCTCTCTGTGCTTGAATTCGAATGTGCCACATGATCCGTTGAAGTTGAGCTTTAAGGCATGTCCGTTTTATTGTTCAAGCTGTGATTACCCCTTAGTTCTTCAAAGTGTTCTCTTTAAGTATGTGTCACATTTTGAAATGTTTTGGCCATTACCTCCCTCAAGATATTTTGAGGGCAGGTTTCATTTACAGTTCTGCAGTACTTGTTCCTATGAAATGACCATTAGCACAGGCTTTAAAGCCGCTTTGGCAGGTAACTGCCAGAGGGCGGCAGCCTTTCTATGTCCCCCACCCTGGTAACTAGGGAAAAGCCCTTGCGGCCTGTGGTGTTTCTCGGTTATAAGTTAGAGTGGAGTCTGCCCGGACAAACCCACACAAGCTGATGTCTCCTTACTTTTGTTGGATTTTGAAATTTAATTTTTATTTTTTATTGGAGTAATTTTCCACTGTGTACGTGGACCACTTCTACTTTGTGCATTCCTCGGTTGATGGACATTCTCATTGCTTCCAAGTGTTGGCTATGGTAAATATTGTTGGAGTGCAGGATTGCCAGCCTGTGACTTTTGGATTCTCATTTTCTCAGGTGATAGGCCCAGCAGTGGGTGTGATTGATTGACTGCTAGCACCGTGTTTCCCTTTTCAAAGCACCTTCTTTGTGTTTTCATTAGTGGCTCTTACCACGTCCCCCTTAGAATGGAGGGTACGCATTTCTCCACAATCGCTTCAGCATTTATTGTGTGCAGCATTTATGCTAATGGCCCTTCTGGCTGCTGTGAGCTGATAGGTTTTTGTAATCTGGGTTTGCATGTCTTTGAAAATTCGTAAAACTCATCATTTCTCTCCACCGTTTTCTTTTCCGTTAAAAAAAAGGAAACTATTGGGAGTACAATACAACTCTTGAAATTGTCGTCTTGGAAGGTGGCCCTCTTTTGAATTTCTTGGTCGATTTCCACCCCAGAATTGTTTTAGAGAGCAGGTGTCATTTACCGAAATGCAGTTTGGCGAATATTTTGTGACCTTTAGGAATGGGTTTAAAGCTGCTGTTGTGGGAAGTGGCCTCAAGGAGGCAGCATTTCTCCATTCCCAAAGCTGGGTACTAGGGCAGCAGAGCCTTTCTGGAAGTCATGTTCCTAGGTTGTAAATTACATTGGAATGTGCATGGAGAAACCCCCATAAGTTTATGTCTCATTATTTCTTCTTGGTTTTAATTTTTTTTTTTTTAATTTGGGATAAAGCTTAGAATATTGTTTGTCCTAGGTGTACACAATCTGGTCCATTTGTACATTATATATGTGTATTCAAGTACAGATCCTCTTCCCATGTAAAATGTTACAGATGGTTCCACAGACCTCCCTTGCTATATGGTCGGTCTTTTCGAGATATGTATATAATATGCGTTTGTATACATATAGTAACACTAATCTTAATTTATCCATTCCCCACACCTTTCCTTTTAGATGAGCATAGTTTGTTTTCTAAGTCTGTGAATGTCTTTCTCTGTGGAAATATGTTCATTTGTGTCAGTTATTAGATAACGCCTATAAGTGATATCATAGAATATAGGTCTTTTGCTTTCTGACTTACCTCATGTTTCATGATTATCTCCAGACTCATTTGTGGTGCCTCAGAGAGCAATGGTTCATTGTTTTCCATGGCTAATATTCCATTGTGTACATGGACCACTTCTTCTTTATCCATTCACCTCTTGTTGGATATTTTGATTGCTTCACTGTCTTACCTATTGTGAATAAGGCTGCACTGCAGCTTTTTCGGTCTGTGTCTTCTCGATTCTTGTCTTCTCAGGTGAGAGGTCCAATGGTGCGCCTGCTGGATTGAATGCTACCTCCATTTTTACGTTTAAACACAGCTCCTTTCTTTTCTCACTATTGGCTGTTACCCCTTTACGTCTCACCAGCAGGTAGAGGGTACACAGTTCTCTAAAACCCCTTCAGCATTTATTGTTCGTAGACTTTTTGCTGATGGTCAGTCGACTGGTGTAAGTTGAAACTTTTTGTAGATTAGATTGCATGGGTCTAACACTCCCCGAGGTTGAGCTGTTATCCATTTTCCTTTTTTTTTTTAAAGAGTGTGTGTAAAACTTAACTCTTCATACTCTCTTCTTGAAACATTTGCCTGTTTTAAACTTTTTGTCCTTTCCCTACTTCAGCACAATTTTTTAGGGCAGGTGTCCTTTACAGCCCTGAGCCCTTGTGAATGTTAAGTGAACATTAGCTGTGACTTTAAAGCTGCTCTTGCAGGAAACGGCCACAAGGTGGCAGCATTTCTCCTTTACCAAATTTGGTTAATAGGGAAACACAGCCTTAAGGGAAGTGGTGTTCTAAGTTGTAAATTAGAATGGAATGTGCCAGGAAAAAACCCTTTAAGGTTATGTCTCATTACTTCTTGTTCATAGTTGTAATTTACTTTTGATTTTTTATCCCAGCAAATATGACTACAATGGTTTGTTTGTTCTAGGTGTGCAAGATGTGGTTCTTTCACACATATACATGTATCTATTCTTCCTCGCATCCTTTTCCCACGTACATCATGACACAATATTTAGTAGTCTTCTCCTGGTCTTCCGTCCGTCTTTGGTGGTTATATATTTCACATGGTTTGTATATCTCTGTTAACCCCAATATGGTAATGTATCCAATCCTCATCCCTTTCTATGGGGTGAACCATAAGTTTTTTAATGAATCTGCGATTGCCTTTCTCTGTGGAAATATCTTCATTGGTATCAATTTTTAAGTAACTCCTAAAAGTGATGTGATAGGATATGTGTCTTTTGCTTTCTCACTTACTACAGGAGGAGTGATTACGTCTAGACTCATCTATGGTGCTTGCAAATGGCATTGTTTCATTTTTTCCCCAACGAATATTCCATCTGTACATGGAGGAGTTCTTCTTTGTCCCCCCATCTGTTGGTGGACTTTTTGATTACTTCCATATCTTGGCTATTGTAATACTGTGCAATGCAGATTTGCCTGCCTGTGTCTTTCCAATTCTCTCTTCTTAAATTATAGGTCGAGGAGTGGGCCTGCTGGATCATATGGTAGATCGATGCTTACCTTTGTAAGGCACCTCCATTCTGTTCTCATTCGTGGCCCTTTCCAACTTACGTCCCACTTGAAGTTGAGGGTATGCATTTCTCCACAACACCTTCATCATTCATTGTTTGTAGTTTTCTTGCTGATGGTTATTCGGACAAGTGTGAGCTGATACCTCTCTGTGCTTGAATTCGAATGTGCCACATGATCCGTTGAAGTTGAGCTTTAAGGCATGTCCGTTTTATTGTTCAAGCTGTGATTACCCCTTAGTTCTTCAAAGTGTTCTCTTTAAGTATGTGTCACATTTTGAAATGTTTTGGCCATTACCTCCCTCAAGATATTTTGAGGGCAGGTTTCATTTACAGTTCTGCAGTACTTGTTCCTATGAAATGACCATTAGCACAGGCTTTAAAGCCGCTTTGGCAGGTAACTGCCAGAGGGCGGCAGCCTTTCTATGTCCCCCACCCTGGTAACTAGGGAAAAGCCCTTGCGGCCTGTGGTGTTTCTCGGTTATAAGTTAGAGTGGAGTCTGCCCGGACAAACCCACACAAGCTGATGTCTCCTTACTTTTGTTGGATTTTGAAATTTAATTTTTATTTTTTATTGGAGTAATTTTCCACTGTGTACGTGGACCACTTCTACTTTGTGCATTCCTCGGTTGATGGACATTTTCATTGCTTCCAAGTGTTGGCTATGGTAAATATTGTTGGAGTGCAGGATTGCCAGCCTGTGACTTTTGGATTCTCATTTTCTCAGGTGATAGGCCCAGCAGTGGGTGTGATTGATTGACTGGTAGCACCGTGTTTCCCTTTTCAAAGCACCTTCTTTGTGTTTTCATTAGTGGCTCTTACCACGTCCCCCTTAGAATCGAGGGTACGCATTTGTCCACAATCGCTTCAGCATTTATTGTGTGCAGCATTTATGCTAATGGCCCTTCTGGCTGCTGTGAGCTGATAGGTTTTTGTAATCTGGGTTTGCATGTCTTTGAAAATTCGTAAAACTCATCATTTCTCTCTACCGTTTTCTTTTCTGTTAAAAATAAAGAAAACAATTGGGAGTACTATACAACTCTTGAAATTGTCTTCTTGGAAGGTGGCCCACTTTTGAATTTTTTGGTCGATTTTCCACCCCAGAATTGTTTTAGAGAGCAGGTGTCATTTACCGAAATGCAGTTTGGCGAATATTTTGTGACCTTTAGCAATGGGTTTAAAGCTGCTGTTGTGGGAAGTGGCCTCAAGGAGGCAGCATTTCTCCATTCCCAAAGCGGGGTACTAGGGCAGCAGAGCCTTTCTGGAAGTCATGTTCCTAGGTTGTAAATTACATTGGAATGTGCATGGAGAAACCCCCATAAGTTTATGTCTCATTATTTCTTCTTGGTTTTAATTTTTTTTTATTTGGGATAAAGCTTAGAGTATTGTTTGTCCTAGGTGTACACAATCTGGTCCATTTGTACATTATATATGTGTATTCAAGTACACATCCTCTTCCCATGTAAAATGTTACAGATGGTTCCGCAGACCTCCCTTGCTATATGGTCGGTCTTTTCGAGATATGTATATAATATGCGTTTGTATACATATAGTAACACTAATCTTAATTTATCCATTCCCCCCACCTTTCCTTTTAGATGAGCATAGTTTGTTTTCTAAGTCTGTGAGTGTCTTTCTCTGTGGAAATATGTTCATTTGTGTCAGTTATTAGATAACGCCTATAAGTGATATCATAGAATATAGGTCTTTTGCTTTCCGACTTACCTCATGTTTCGTGATTATCTCCAGACTCATTTGTGGTGCCTCAGAGAGCAATGGTTCATTGTTTTCCATGGCTAATATTCCATTGTGTACATGGACCACTTCTCCTTTATCCATTCACCTCTTGTTGGACATTTTGATTGCTTCACTGTCTTGGCTATTGTAAATAAGGCTGCACTGCAGCTTTTGCGGCCTGTGTCTTCTCGATTCTTGTCTTCTCAGGTGAGAGGTCCAATGGTGCGCCTGCTGGATTGAATGGTACCTCCATTTTTACTTTTAAACACAGCTCCTTTCTGTTCTCATTATTGCCTGTTACCCCTTTACGTCTCACCAGCAGGTAGAGGGTACAAAGTTCTCTAAAACCCCTTCAGCATTTATCGTTTGTAGACTTTTTGCTGATGGTCAGTCGACTGGGGTAAGTTGAAACTTTTTGTAGATTAGATTGCATGGGTCTAACACTCCCTGAGTTTGAGATTTTATCCATTTCCCTTTTTTTTAAAAAAGAGCGTGAGTAAAACTTAACTCTTCATACTCTCTTCTTGAAACATTTGCCTGTTTTGAGTTTTTTCGTCCTTTCCCTACTTCAGCACAATTTTTTAGGGCAGGTGTCCTTTAAAGCCCTGAGTCCTTGTGAATGTTAAGTGACCATTAGCTGTGAGTTTAAAGCTGTTCTTGCAGGAAACGGCCACAAGGTGGCAGCCTTTCCCCGTTACCAAATTTGGTTACTAGGGAAACAGAGCCTTAATGGAAGTGGTGTTCTAGGTTGTAAATTAGAATGGAATGTGCCAGGAGAAAGCCCTTTAAGTTTATGTCCTATTACTTCTTGTTCATAGTTGTAATTTACTTTTTATTTTTTATCCCAGCAAATATGACTACAATGGTTTGTTTGTTCTAGGTGTGCAAGATGTGGTTCTTTCACACATATACATGTATCTATTCTTCCTCGCATCCTTTTCCCACGTAGGTCATGACACAATGTTGAGTAGTCTTCCCCTGGTCTTCCGTACGTCTTTGGTGGTTATATATTTCACCTGGTTTGTATATCTCTGTTAACCCCAATATGGTAATGTATCCAATCCTCATCCCTTTCTATGGGGTGAACCATAAGTTTTTTAATGAATCTGCGATTGCCTTTCTCTGTGGAAATATCTTCATTGGTATCAATTTTTAAGTAACTCCTAAAAGTGATGTGATAGGATATGTGTCTTTTGCTTTCTCACTTACTACAGGAGGAGTGATTACGTCTAGACTCATCTATGGTGCTTGCAATTGGCATTGTTTCATTTTTTCCCCAACGAATATTCCATCTGTACATGGAGGAGTTCTTCTTTGTCCCCCCATCTGTTGGTGGACTTTTGGATTACTTCCATATCTTGGCTATTGTAATACTGTGCAATGCAGATTTGCCTGCCTGTGTCTTTCCAATTCTCTCTTCTTAAATTATAGGTCGAGGAGTGGGCCTGCTGGATCATATGGTAGATCGATGCTTACCTTTGTAAGGCACCTCCATTCTGTTCTCATTCGTGGCCCTTTCCAACTTACGTCCCACTTGAAGTTGAGGGTATGCATTTCTCCACAACACCTTCATCATTCATTGTTTGTAGTTTTCTTGCTGATGGTTATTCTGACAAGTGTGAGCTGATACCTCTCTGTGCTTGAATTCGAATGTGCCACATGATCCGTTGAAGTTGAGCTTTAAGGCATGTCCGTTTTATTGTTCAAGCTGTGATTACCCCTTAGTTCTTCAAAGTGTTCTCTTTAAGTATGTGTCACATTTTGAAATGTTTTGGCCATTACCTCCCTCAAGATATTTTGAGGGCAGGTTTCATTTACAGTTCTGCAGTACTTGTTCCTATGAAATGACCATTAGCACAGGCTTTAAAGCCGCTTTGGCAGGTAACTGCCAGAGGGCGGCAGCCTTTCTATGTCCCCCACCCTGGTAACTAGGGAAAAGCCCTTGCGGCCTGTGGTGTTTCTCGGTTATAAGTTAGAGTGGAGTCTGCCCGGACAAACCCACACAAGCTGATGTCTCCTTACTTTTGTTGGATTTTGAAATTTAATTTTTATTTTTTATTGGAGTAATTTTCCACTGTGTACGTGGACCACTTCTACTTTGTGCATTCCTCGGTTGATGGACATTCTCATTGCTTCCAAGTGTTGGCTATGGTAAATATTGTTGGAGTGCAGGATTGCCAGCCTGTGACTTTTGGATTCTCATTTTCTCAGGTGATAGGCCCAGCAGTGGGTGTGATTGATTGACTGCTAGCACCGTGTTTCCCTTTTCAAAGCACCTTCTTTGTGTTTTCATTAGTGGCTCTTACCACGTCCCCCTTAGAATGGAGGGTACGCATTTCTCCACAATCGCTTCAGCATTTATTGTGTGAAGCATTTATGCTAATGGCCCTTCTGGCTGCTGTGAGCTGATAGGTTTTTGTAATCTGGGTTTGCATGTCTTTGAAAATTCGTAAAACTCATCATTTCTCTCCACCGTTTTCTTTTCCGTTAAAAAAAAGGAAACTATTGGGAGTACAATACAACTCTTGAAATTGTCGTCTTGGAAGGTGGCCCTCTTTTGAATTTCTTGGTCGATTTCCACCCCAGAATTGTTTTAGAGAGCAGGTGTCATTTACCGAAATGCAGTTTGGCGAATATTTTGTGACCTTTAGCAATGGGTTTAAAGCTGCTGTTGTGGGAAGTGGCCTCAAGGAGGCAGCATTTCTCCATTCCCAAAGCGGGGTACTAGGGCAGCAGAGCCTTTCTGGAAGTCATGTTCCTAGGTTGTAAATTACATTGGAATGTGCATGGAGAAACCCCCATAAGTTTATGTCTCATTATTTCTTCTTGGTTTTAATTTTTTTTTTATTTGGGATAAAGCTTAGAATATTGTTTGTCCTAGGTGTACACAATCTGGTCCATTTGTACATTATATATGTGTATTCAAGTACACATCCTCTTCCCATGTAAAATGTTACAGAGGGTTCCGCAGACCTCCCTTGCTATATGGTCGGTCTTTTCGAGATATGTATATAATATGCGTTTGTATACATATAGTAACACTAATCTTAATTTATCCATTCCCCCCACCTTTCCTTTTAGATGAGCATAGTTTGTTTTCTAAGTCTGTGAATGTCTTTCTCTGTGGAAATATGTTCATTTGTGTCAGTTATTAGATAACGCCTATAAGTGATATCATAGAATATAGGTCTTTTGCTTTCCGACTTACCTCATGTTTCGTGATTATCTCCAGACTCATTTGTGGTGCCTCAGAGAGCAATGGTTCATTGTTTTCCATGGCTAATATTCCATTGTGTACATGGACCACTTCTTCTTTATCCATTCACCTCTTGTTGGATATTTTGATTGCTTCACTGTCTTACCTATTGTGAATAAGGCTGCACTGCAGCTTTTGCGGCCTGTGTCTTCTCGATTCTTGTCTTCTCAGGTGAGAGGTCCAATGGTGCGCCTGCTGGATTGAATGCTACCTCCATTTTTACGTTTAAACACAGCTCCTTTCTTTTCTCACTATTGGCTGTTACCCCTTTACGTCTCACCAGCAGGTAGAGGGTACAAAGTTCTCTAAAACCCCTTCAGCATTTATTGTTCGTAGACTTTTTGCTGATGGTCAGTCGACTGGGGTAAGTTGAAACTTTTTGTAGATTAGATTGCATGGGTCTAACACTCCCCGAGGTTGAGCTGTTATCCATTTTCCTTTTTTTTTTTAAAGAGTGTGTGTAAAACTTAACTCTTCATACTCTCTTCTTGAAACATTTGCCTGTTTTAAACTTTTTGTCCTTTCCCTACTTCAGCACAATTTTTTAGGGCAGGTGTCCTTTAAAGCCCTGAGTCCTTGTGAATGTTAAGTGACCATTAGCTGTGAGTTTAAAGCTGTTCTTGCAGGAAACGGCCACAAGGTGGCAGCCTTTCCCCGTTACCAAATTTGGTTACTAGGGAAACAGAGCCTTAATGGAAGTGGTGTTCTAGGTTGTAAATTAGAATGGAATGTGCCAGGAGAAAGCCCTTTAAGTTTATGTCCTATTACTTCTTGTTCATAGTTGTAATTTACTTTTTATTTTTTATCCCAGCAAATATGACTACAATGGTTTGTTTGTTCTAGGTGTGCAAGATGTGGTTCTTTCACACATATACATGTATCTATTCTTCCTCGCATCCTTTTCCCACGTAGGTCATGACACAATGTTGAGTAGTCTTCCCCTGGTCTTCCGTACGTCTTTGGTGGTTATATATTTCACCTGGTTTGTATATCTCTGTTAACCCCAATATGGTAATGTATCCAATCCTCATCCCTTTCTATGGGGTGAACCATAAGTTTTTTAATGAATCTGCGATTGCCTTTCTCTGTGGAAATATCTTCATTGGTATCAATTTTTAAGTAACTCCTAAAAGTGATGTGATAGGATATGTGTCTTTTGCTTTCTCACTTACTACAGGAGGAGTGATTACGTCTAGACTCATCTATGGTGCTTGCAATTGGCATTGTTTCATTTTTTCCCCAACGAATATTCCATCTGTACATGGAGGAGTTCTTCTTTGTCCCCCCATCTGTTGGTGGACTTTTTGATTACTTCCATATCTTGGCTATTGTAATACTGTGCAATGCAGATTTGCCTGCCTGTGTCTTTCCAATTCTCTCTTCTTAAATTATAGGTCGAGGAGTGGGCCTGCTGGATCATATGGTAGATCGATGCTTACCTTTGTAAGGCACCTCCATTCTGTTCTCATTCGTGGCCCTTTCCAACTTACGTCCCACTTGAAGTTGAGGGTATGCATTTCTCCACAACACCTTCATCATTCATTGTTTGTAGTTTTCTTGCTGATGGTTATTCTGACAAGTGTGAGCTGATACCTCTCTGTGCTTGAATTCGAATGTGCCACATGATCCGTTGAAGTTGAGCTTTAAGGCATGTCCGTTTTATTGTTCAAGCTGTGATTACCCCTTAGTTCTTCAAAGTGTTCTCTTTAAGTATGTGTCACATTTTGAAATGTTTTGGCCATTACCTCCCTCAAGATATTTTGAGGGCAGGTTTCATTTACAGTTCTGCAGTACTTGTTCCTATGAAATGACCATTAGCACAGGCTTTAAAGCCGCTTTGGCAGGTAACTGCCAGAGGGCGGCAGCCTTTCTATGTCCCCCACCCTGGTAACTAGGGAAAAGCCCTTGCGGCCTGTGGTGTTTCTCGGTTATAAGTTAGAGTGGAGTGTGCCCGGACAAACCCACACAAGCTGATGTCTCCTTACTTTTGTTGGATTTTGAAATTTAATTTTTATTTTTTATTGGAGTAATTTTCCACTGTGTACGTGGACCACTTCTACTTTGTGCAGTCCTCGGTTGATGGACATTCTCATTGCTTCCAAGTGTTGGCTATGGTAAATATTGTTGGAGTGCAGGATTGCCAGCCTGTGACTTTTGGATTCTCATTTTCTCAGGTGATAGGCCCAGCAGTGGGTGTGATTGATTGACTGGTAGCACCGTGTTTCCCTTTTCAAAGCACCTTCTTTGTGTTTTCATTAGTGGCTCTTACCACGTCCCCCTTAGAATGGAGGGTACGCATTTCTCCACAATCGCTTCAGCATTTATTGTGTGCAGCATTTATGCTAATGGCCCTTCTGGCTGCTGTGAGCTGATAGGTTTTTGTAATCTGGGTTTGCATGTCTTTGAAAATTCGTAAAACTCATCATTTCTCTCCACCGTTTTCTTTTCCGTTAAAAAAAAGGAAACTATTGGGAGTACAATACAACTCTTGAAATTGTCGTCTTGGAAGGTGGCCCTCTTTTGAATTTCTTGGTCGATTTCCACCCCAGAATTGTTTTAGAGAGCAGGTGTCATTTACCGAAATGCAGTTTGGCGAATATTTTGTGACCTTTAGGAATGGGTTTAAAGCTGCTGTTGTGGGAAGTGGCCTCAAGGAGGCAGCATTTCTCCATTCCCAAAGCTGGGTACTAGGGCAGCAGAGCCTTTCTGGAAGTCATGTTCCTAGGTTGTAAATTACATTGGAATGTGCATGGAGAAACCCCCATAAGTTTATGTCTCATTATTTCTTCTTGGTTTTAATTTTTTTTTTTTTTAATTTGGGATAAAGCTTAGAATATTGTTTGTCCTAGGTGTACACAATCTGGTCCATTTGTACATTATATATGTGTATTCAAGTACAGATCCTCTTCCCATGTAAAATGTTACAGAGGGTTCCGCAGACCTCCCTTGCTATATGGTCGGTCTTTTCGAGATATGTATATAATATGCGTTTGTATACATATAGTAACACTAATCTTAATTTATCCATTCCCCCCACCTTTCCTTTTAGATGAGCATAGTTTGTTTTCTAAGTCTGTGAATGTCTTTCTCTGTGGAAATATGTTCATTTGTGTCAGTTATTAGATAACGCCTATAAGTGATATCATAGAATATAGGTCTTTTGCTTTCTGACTTACCTCATGTTTCATGATTATCTCCAGACTCATTTGTGGTGCCTCAGAGAGCAATGGTTCACTGTTTTCCATGGCTAATATTCCATTGTGTACATGGACCACTTCTTCTTTATCCATTCACCTCTTGTTGGATATTTTGATTGCTTCACTGTCTTACCTATTGTGAATAAGGCTGCACTGCAGCTTTTTCGGTCTGTGTCTTCTCGATTCTTGTCTTCTCAGGTGAGAGGTCCAATGGTGCGCCTGCTGGATTGAATGCTACCTCCATTTTTACGTTTAAACACAGCTCCTTTCTTTTCTCACTATTGGCTGTTACCCCTTTACGTCTCACCAGCAGGTAGAGGGTACACAGTTCTCTAAAACCCCTTCAGCATTTATTGTTCGTAGACTTTTTGCTGATGGTCAGTCGACTGGTGTAAGTTGAAACTTTTTGTAGATTAGATTGCATGGGTCTAACACTCCCCGAGGTTGAGCTGTTATCCATTTTCCTTTTTTTTTTTAAAGAGTGTGTGTAAAACTTAACTCTTCATACTCTCTTCTTGAAACATTTGCCTGTTTTGAGTTTTTTCGTCCTTTCCCTACTTCAGCACAATTTTTTAGGGCAGGTGTCCTTTACAGCCCTGAGCCCTTGTGAATGTTAAGTGAACATTAGCTGTGACTTTAAAGCTGCTCTTGCAGGAAACGGCCACAAGGTGGCAGCATTTCTCCTTTACCAAATTTGGTTACTAGGGAAACACAGCCTTAAGGGAAGTGGTGTTCTAAGTTGTAAATTAGAATGGAATGTGCCAGGAAAAAACCCTTTAAGGTTATGTCTCATTACTTCTTGTTCATAGTTGTAATTTACTTTTGATTTTTTATCCCAGCAAATATGACTACAATGGTTTGTTTGTTCTAGGTGTGCAAGATGTGGTTCTTTCACACATATACATGTATCTATTCTTCCTCGCATCCTTTTCCCACGTACATCATGACACAATATTTAGTAGTCTTCTCCTGGTCTTCCGTCCGTCTTTGGTGGTTATATATTTCACATGGTTTGTATATCTCTGTTAACCCCAATATGGTAATGTATCCAATCCTCATCCCTTTCTATGGGGTGAACCATAAGTTTTTTAATGAATCTGCGATTGCCTTTCTCTGTGGAAATATCTTCATTGGTATCAATTTTTAAGTAACTCCTAAAAGTGATGTGATAGGATATGTGTCTTTTGCTTTCTCACTTACTACAGGAGGAGTGATTACGTCTAGACTCATCTATGGTGCTTGCAAATGGCATTGTTTCATTTTTTCCCCAACGAATATTCCATCTGTACATGGAGGAGTTCTTCTTTGTCCCCCCATCTGTTGGTGGACTTTTGGATTACTTCCATATCTTGGCTATTGTAATACTGTGCAATGCAGATTTGCCTGCCTGTGTCTTTCCAATTCTCTCTTCTTAAATTATAGGTCGAGGAGTGGGCCTGCTGGATCATATGGTAGATCGATGCTTACCTTTGTAAGGCACCTCCATTCTGTTCTCATTCGTGGCCCTTTCCAACTTACGTCCCACTTGAAGTTGAGGGTATGCATTTCTCCACAACACCTTCATCATTCATTGTTTGTAGTTTTCTTGCTGATGGTTATTCGGACAAGTGTGAGCTGATACCTCTCTGTGCTTGAATTCGAATGTGCCACATGATCCGTTGAAGTTGAGCTTTAAGGCATGTCCGTTTTATTGTTCAAGCTGTGATTACCCCTTAGTTCTTCAAAGTGTTCTCTTTAAGTATGTGTCACATTTTGAAATGTTTTGGCCATTACCTCCCTCAAGATATTTTGAGGGCAGGTTTCATTTACAGTTCTGCAGTACTTGTTCCTATGAAATGACCATTAGCACAGGCTTTAAAGCCGCTTTGGCAGGTAACTGCCAGAGGGCGGCAGCCTTTCTATGTCCCCCACCCTGGTAACTAGGGAAAAGCCCTTGCGGCCTGTGGTGTTTCTCGGTTATAAGTTAGAGTGGAGTCTGCCCGGACAAACCCACACAAGCTGATGTCTCCTTACTTTTGTTGGATTTTGAAATTTAATTTTTATTTTTTATTGGAGTAATTTTCCACTGTGTACGTGGACCACTTCTACTTTGTGCATTCCTCGGTTGATGGACATTTTCATTGCTTCCAAGTGTTGGCTATGGTAAATATTGTTGGAGTGCAGGATTGCCAGCCTGTGACTTTTGGATTCTCATTTTCTCAGGTGATAGGCCCAGCAGTGGGTGTGATTGATTGACTGGTAGCACCGTGTTTCCCTTTTCAAAGCACCTTCTTTGTGTTTTCATTAGTGGCTCTTACCACGTCCCCCTTAGAATCGAGGGTACGCATTTGTCCACAATCGCTTCAGCATTTATTGTGTGCAGCATTTATGCTAATGGCCCTTCTGGCTGCTGTGAGCTGATAGGTTTTTGTAATCTGGGTTTGCATGTCTTTGAAAATTCGTAAAACTCATCATTTCTCTCTACCGTTTTCTTTTCTGTTAAAAATAAAGAAAACAATTGGGAGTACTATACAACTCTTGAAATTGTCTTCTTGGAAGGTGGCCCTCTTTTGAATTTTTTGGTCGATTTTCCACCCCAGAATTGTTTTAGAGAGCAGGTGTCATTTACCGAAATGCAGTTTGGCGAATATTTTGTGACCTTTAGCAATGGGTTTAAAGCTGCTGTTGTGGGAAGTGGCCTCAAGGAGGCAGCATTTCTCCATTCCCAAAGCGGGGTACTAGGGCAGCAGAGCCTTTCTGGAAGTCATGTTCCTAGGTTGTAAATTACATTGGAATGTGCATGGAGAAACCCCCATAAGTTTATGTCTCATTATGTCTTCTTGGTTTTAATTTTTTTTTTATTTGGGATAAAGCTTAGAATATTGTTTGTCCTAGGTGTACACAATCTGGTCCATTTGTACATTATATATGTGTATTCAAGTACAGATCCTCTTCCCATGTAAAATGTTACAGAGGGTTCCGCAGACCTCCCTTGCTATATGGTCGGTCTTTTCGAGATATGTATATAATATGCGTTTGTATACATATAGTAACACTAATCTTAATTTATCCATTCCCCCCACCTTTCCTTTTAGATGAGCATAGTTTGTTTTCTAAGTCTGTGAGTGTCTTTCTCTGTGGAAATATGTTCATTTGTGTCAGTTATTAGATAACGCCTATAAGTGATATCATAGAATATAGGTCTTTTGCTTTCCGACTTACCTCATGTTTCGTGATTATCTCCAGACTCATTTGTGGTGCCTCAGAGAGCAATGGTTCATTGTTTTCCATGGCTAATATTCCATTGTGTACATGGACCACTTCTTCTTTATCCATTCACCTCTTGTTGGACATTTTGATTGCTTCACTGTCTTGGCTATTGTGAATAAGGCTGCACTGCAGCTTTTGCGGCCTGTGTCTTCTCGATTCTTGTCTTCTCAGGTGAGAGGTCCAATGGTGCGCCTGCTGGATTGAATGGTACCTCCATTTTTACTTTTAAACACAGCTCCTTTCTGTTCTCATTATTGCCTGTTACCCCTTTACGTCTCACCAGCAGGTAGAGGGTACAAAGTTCTCTAAAACCCCTTCAGCATTTATCGTTTGTAGACTTTTTGCTGATGGTCAGTCGACTGGGGTAAGTTGAAACTTTTTGTAGATTAGATTGCATGGGTCTAACACTCCCTGAGTTTGAGATTTTATCCATTTCCCTTTTTTTTAAAAAAGAGCGTGAGTAAAACTTAACTCTTCATACTCTCTTCTTGAAACATTTGCCTGTTTTGAGTTTTTTCGTCCTTTCCCTACTTCAGCACAATTTTTTAGGGCAGGTGTCCTTTAAAGCCCTGAGTCCTTGTGAATGTTAAGTGACCATTAGCTGTGAGTTTAAAGCTGTTCTTGCAGGAAACGGCCACAAGGTGGCAGCCTTTCCCCGTTACCAAATTTGGTTACTAGGGAAACAGAGCCTTAATGGAAGTGGTGTTCTAGGTTGTAAATTAGAATGGAATGTGCCAGGAGAAAGCCCTTTAAGTTTATGTCCTATTACTTCTTGTTCATAGTTGTAATTTACTTTTTATTTTTTATCCCAGCAAATATGACTACAATGGTTTGTTTGTTCTAGGTGTGCAAGATGTGGTTCTTTCACACATATACATGTATCTATTCTTCCTCGCATCCTTTTCCCACGTAGGTCATGACACAATGTTGAGTAGTCTTCCCCTGGTCTTCCGTACGTCTTTGGTGGTTATATATTTCACCTGGTTTGTATATCTCTGTTAACCCCAATATGGTAATGTATCCAATCCTCATCCCTTTCTATGGGGTGAACCATAAGTTTTTTAATGAATCTGCGATTGCCTTTCTCTGTGGAAATATCTTCATTGGTATCAATTTTTAAGTAACTCCTAAAAGTGATGTGATAGGATATGTGTCTTTTGCTTTCTCACTTACTACAGGAGGAGTGATTACGTCTAGACTCATCTATGGTGCTTGCAATTGGCATTGTTTCATTTTTTCCCCAACGAATATTCCATCTGTACATGGAGGAGTTCTTCTTTGTCCCCCCATCTGTTGGTGGACTTTTGGATTACTTCCATATCTTGGCTATTGTAATACTGTGCAATGCAGATTTGCCTGCCTGTGTCTTTCCAATTCTCTCTTCTTAAATTATAGGTCGAGGAGTGGGCCTGCTGGATCATATGGTAGATCGATGCTTACCTTTGTAAGGCACCTCCATTCTGTTCTCATTCGTGGCCCTTTCCAACTTACGTCCCACTTGAAGTTGAGGGTATGCATTTCTCCACAACACCTTCATCATTCATTGTTTGTAGTTTTCTTGCTGATGGTTATTCTGACAAGTGTGAGCTGATACCTCTCTGTGCTTGAATTCGAATGTGCCACATGATCCGTTGAAGTTGAGCTTTAAGGCATGTCCGTTTTATTGTTCAAGCTGTGATTACCCCTTAGTTCTTCAAAGTGTTCTCTTTAAGTATGTGTCACATTTTGAAATGTTTTGGCCATTACCTCCCTCAAGATATTTTGAGGGCAGGTTTCATTTACAGTTCTGCAGTACTTGTTCCTATGAAATGACCATTAGCACAGGCTTTAAAGCCGCTTTGGCAGGTAACTGCCAGAGGGCGGCAGCCTTTCTATGTCCCCCACCCTGGTAACTAGGGAAAAGCCCTTGCGGCCTGTGGTGTTTCTCGGTTATAAGTTAGAGTGGAGTCTGCCCGGACAAACCCACACAAGCTGATGTCTCCTTACTTTTGTTGGATTTTGAAATTTAATTTTTATTTTTTATTGGAGTAATTTTCCACTGTGTACGTGGACCACTTCTACTTTGTGCATTCCTCGGTTGATGGACATTCTCATTGCTTCCAAGTGTTGGCTATGGTAAATATTGTTGGAGTGCAGGATTGCCAGCCTGTGACTTTTGGATTCTCATTTTCTCAGGTGATAGGCCCAGCAGTGGGTGTGATTGATTGACTGCTAGCACCGTGTTTCCCTTTTCAAAGCACCTTCTTTGTGTTTTCATTAGTGGCTCTTACCACGTCCCCCTTAGAATGGAGGGTACGCATTTCTCCACAATCGCTTCAGCATTTATTGTGTGAAGCATTTATGCTAATGGCCCTTCTGGCTGCTGTGAGCTGATAGGTTTTTGTAATCTGGGTTTGCATGTCTTTGAAAATTCGTAAAACTCATCATTTCTCTCCACCGTTTTCTTTTCCGTTAAAAAAAAGGAAACTATTGGGAGTACAATACAACTCTTGAAATTGTCGTCTTGGAAGGTGGCCCTCTTTTGAATTTCTTGGTCGATTTCCACCCCAGAATTGTTTTAGAGAGCAGGTGTCATTTACCGAAATGCAGTTTGGCGAATATTTTGTGACCTTTAGCAATGGGTTTAAAGCTGCTGTTGTGGGAAGTGGCCTCAAGGAGGCAGCATTTCTCCATTCCCAAAGCGGGGTACTAGGGCAGCAGAGCCTTTCTGGAAGTCATGTTCCTAGGTTGTAAATTACATTGGAATGTGCATGGAGAAACCCCCATAAGTTTATGTCTCATTATTTCTTCTTGGTTTTAATTTTTTTTTTATTTGGGATAAAGCTTAGAATATTGTTTGTCCTAGGTGTACACAATCTGGTCCATTTGTACATTATATATGTGTATTCAAGTACACATCCTCTTCCCATGTAAAATGTTACAGAGGGTTCCGCAGACCTCCCTTGCTATATGGTCGGTCTTTTCGAGATATGTATATAATATGCGTTTGTATACATATAGTAACACTAATCTTAATTTATCCATTCCCCCCACCTTTCCTTTTAGATGAGCATAGTTTGTTTTCTAAGTCTGTGAATGTCTTTCTCTGTGGAAATATGTTCATTTGTGTCAGTTATTAGATAACGCCTATAAGTGATATCATAGAATATAGGTCTTTTGCTTTCCGACTTACCTCATGTTTCGTGATTATCTCCAGACTCATTTGTGGTGCCTCAGAGAGCAATGGTTCATTGTTTTCCATGGCTAATATTCCATTGTGTACATGGACCACTTCTTCTTTATCCATTCACCTCTTGTTGGATATTTTGATTGCTTCACTGTCTTACCTATTGTGAATAAGGCTGCACTGCAGCTTTTGCGGCCTGTGTCTTCTCGATTCTTGTCTTCTCAGGTGAGAGGTCCAATGGTGCGCCTGCTGGATTGAATGCTACCTCCATTTTTACGTTTAAACACAGCTCCTTTCTTTTCTCACTATTGGCTGTTACCCCTTTACGTCTCACCAGCAGGTAGAGGGTACAAAGTTCTCTAAAACCCCTTCAGCATTTATTGTTCGTAGACTTTTTGCTGATGGTCAGTCGACTGGGGTAAGTTGAAACTTTTTGTAGATTAGATTGCATGGGTCTAACACTCCCCGAGGTTGAGCTGTTATCCATTTTCCTTTTTTTTTTTAAAGAGTGTGTGTAAAACTTAACTCTTCATACTCTCTTCTTGAAACATTTGCCTGTTTTAAACTTTTTGTCCTTTCCCTACTTCAGCACAATTTTTTAGGGCAGGTGTCCTTTAAAGCCCTGAGTCCTTGTGAATGTTAAGTGACCATTAGCTGTGAGTTTAAAGCTGTTCTTGCAGGAAACGGCCACAAGGTGGCAGCCTTTCCCCGTTACCAAATTTGGTTACTAGGGAAACAGAGCCTTAATGGAAGTGGTGTTCTAGGTTGTAAATTAGAATGGAATGTGCCAGGAGAAAGCCCTTTAAGTTTATGTCCTATTACTTCTTGTTCATAGTTGTAATTTACTTTTTATTTTTTATCCCAGCAAATATGACTACAATGGTTTGTTTGTTCTAGGTGTGCAAGATGTGGTTCTTTCACACATATACATGTATCTATTCTTCCTCGCATCCTTTTCCCACGTAGGTCATGACACAATGTTGAGTAGTCTTCCCCTGGTCTTCCGTACGTCTTTGGTGGTTATATATTTCACCTGGTTTGTATATCTCTGTTAACCCCAATATGGTAATGTATCCAATCCTCATCCCTTTCTATGGGGTGAACCATAAGTTTTTTAATGAATCTGCGATTGCCTTTCTCTGTGGAAATATCTTCATTGGTATCAATTTTTAAGTAACTCCTAAAAGTGATGTGATAGGATATGTGTCTTTTGCTTTCTCACTTACTACAGGAGGAGTGATTACGTCTAGACTCATCTATGGTGCTTGCAATTGGCATTGTTTCATTTTTTCCCCAACGAATATTCCATCTGTACATGGAGGAGTTCTTCTTTGTCCCCCCATCTGTTGGTGGACTTTTTGATTACTTCCATATCTTGGCTATTGTAATACTGTGCAATGCAGATTTGCCTGCCTGTGTCTTTCCAATTCTCTCTTCTTAAATTATAGGTCGAGGAGTGGGCCTGCTGGATCATATGGTAGATCGATGCTTACCTTTGTAAGGCACCTCCATTCTGTTCTCATTCGTGGCCCTTTCCAACTTACGTCCCACTTGAAGTTGAGGGTATGCATTTCTCCACAACACCTTCATCATTCATTGTTTGTAGTTTTCTTGCTGATGGTTATTCTGACAAGTGTGAGCTGATACCTCTCTGTGCTTGAATTCGAATGTGCCACATGATCCGTTGAAGTTGAGCTTTAAGGCATGTCCGTTTTATTGTTCAAGCTGTGATTACCCCTTAGTTCTTCAAAGTGTTCTCTTTAAGTATGTGTCACATTTTGAAATGTTTTGGCCATTACCTCCCTCAAGATATTTTGAGGGCAGGTTTCATTTACAGTTCTGCAGTACTTGTTCCTATGAAATGACCATTAGCACAGGCTTTAAAGCCGCTTTGGCAGGTAACTGCCAGAGGGCGGCAGCCTTTCTATGTCCCCCACCCTGGTAACTAGGGAAAAGCCCTTGCGGCCTGTGGTGTTTCTCGGTTATAAGTTAGAGTGGAGTGTGCCCGGACAAACCCACACAAGCTGATGTCTCCTTACTTTTGTTGGATTTTGAAATTTAATTTTTATTTTTTATTGGAGTAATTTTCCACTGTGTACGTGGACCACTTCTACTTTGTGCAGTCCTCGGTTGATGGACATTCTCATTGCTTCCAAGTGTTGGCTATGGTAAATATTGTTGGAGTGCAGGATTGCCAGCCTGTGACTTTTGGATTCTCATTTTCTCAGGTGATAGGCCCAGCAGTGGGTGTGATTGATTGACTGCTAGCACCGTGTTTCCCTTTTCAAAGCACCTTCTTTGTGTTTTCATTAGTGGCTCTTACCACGTCCCCCTTAGAATGGAGGGTACGCATTTCTCCACAATCGCTTCAGCATTTATTGTGTGCAGCATTTATGCTAATGGCCCTTCTGGCTGCTGTGAGCTGATAGGTTTTTGTAATCTGGGTTTGCATGTCTTTGAAAATTCGTAAAACTCATCATTTCTCTCCACCGTTTTCTTTTCCGTTAAAAAAAAGGAAACTATTGGGAGTACAATACAACTCTTGAAATTGTCGTCTTGGAAGGTGGCCCTCTTTTGAATTTCTTGGTCGATTTCCACCCCAGAATTGTTTTAGAGAGCAGGTGTCATTTACCGAAATGCAGTTTGGCGAATATTTTGTGACCTTTAGGAATGGGTTTAAAGCTGCTGTTGTGGGAAGTGGCCTCAAGGAGGCAGCATTTCTCCATTCCCAAAGCTGGGTACTAGGGCAGCAGAGCCTTTCTGGAAGTCATGTTCCTAGGTTGTAAATTACATTGGAATGTGCATGGAGAAACCCCCATAAGTTTATGTCTCATTATTTCTTCTTGGTTTTAATTTTTTTTTTTTTAATTTGGGATAAAGCTTAGAATATTGTTTGTCCTAGGTGTACACAATCTGGTCCATTTGTACATTATATATGTGTATTCAAGTACAGATCCTCTTCCCATGTAAAATGTTACAGAGGGTTCCGCAGACCTCCCTTGCTATATGGTCGGTCTTTTCGAGATATGTATATAATATGCGTTTGTATACATATAGTAACACTAATCTTAATTTATCCATTCCCCCCACCTTTCCTTTTAGATGAGCATAGTTTGTTTTCTAAGTCTGTGAATGTCTTTCTCTGTGGAAATATGTTCATTTGTGTCAGTTATTAGATAACGCCTATAAGTGATATCATAGAATATAGGTCTTTTGCTTTCTGACTTACCTCATGTTTCATGATTATCTCCAGACTCATTTGTGGTGCCTCAGAGAGCAATGGTTCACTGTTTTCCATGGCTAATATTCCATTGTGTACATGGACCACTTCTTCTTTATCCATTCACCTCTTGTTGGATATTTTGATTGCTTCACTGTCTTACCTATTGTGAATAAGGCTGCACTGCAGCTTTTTCGGTCTGTGTCTTCTCGATTCTTGTCTTCTCAGGTGAGAGGTCCAATGGTGCGCCTGCTGGATTGAATGCTACCTCCATTTTTACGTTTAAACACAGCTCCTTTCTTTTCTCACTATTGGCTGTTACCCCTTTACGTCTCACCAGCAGGTAGAGGGTACACAGTTCTCTAAAACCCCTTCAGCATTTATTGTTCGTAGACTTTTTGCTGATGGTCAGTCGACTGGTGTAAGTTGAAACTTTTTGTAGATTAGATTGCATGGGTCTAACACTCCCCGAGGTTGAGCTGTTATCCATTTTCCTTTTTTTTTTTAAAGAGTGTGTGTAAAACTTAACTCTTCATACTCTCTTCTTGAAACATTTGCCTGTTTTGAGTTTTTTCGTCCTTTCCCTACTTCAGCACAATTTTTTAGGGCAGGTGTCCTTTACAGCCCTGAGCCCTTGTGAATGTTAAGTGAACATTAGCTGTGACTTTAAAGCTGCTCTTGCAGGAAACGGCCACAAGGTGGCAGCATTTCTCCTTTACCAAATTTGGTTACTAGGGAAACACAGCCTTAAGGGAAGTGGTGTTCTAAGTTGTAAATTAGAATGGAATGTGCCAGGAAAAAACCCTTTAAGGTTATGTCTCATTACTTCTTGTTCATAGTTGTAATTTACTTTTGATTTTTTATCCCAGCAAATATGACTACAATGGTTTGTTTGTTCTAGGTGTGCAAGATGTGGTTCTTTCACACATATACATGTATCTATTCTTCCTCGCATCCTTTTCCCACGTACATCATGACACAATATTTAGTAGTCTTCTCCTGGTCTTCCGTCCGTCTTTGGTGGTTATATATTTCACATGGTTTGTATATCTCTGTTAACCCCAATATGGTAATGTATCCAATCCTCATCCCTTTCTATGGGGTGAACCATAAGTTTTTTAATGAATCTGCGATTGCCTTTCTCTGTGGAAATATCTTCATTGGTATCAATTTTTAAGTAACTCCTAAAAGTGATGTGATAGGATATGTGTCTTTTGCTTTCTCACTTACTACAGGAGGAGTGATTACGTCTAGACTCATCTATGGTGCTTGCAAATGGCATTGTTTCATTTTTTCCCCAACGAATATTCCATCTGTACATGGAGGAGTTCTTCTTTGTCCCCCCATCTGTTGGTGGACTTTTGGATTACTTCCATATCTTGGCTATTGTAATACTGTGCAATGCAGATTTGCCTGCCTGTGTCTTTCCAATTCTCTCTTCTTAAATTATAGGTCGAGGAGTGGGCCTGCTGGATCATATGGTAGATCGATGCTTACCTTTGTAAGGCACCTCCATTCTGTTCTCATTCGTGGCCCTTTCCAACTTACGTCCCACTTGAAGTTGAGGGTATGCATTTCTCCACAACACCTTCATCATTCATTGTTTGTAGTTTTCTTGCTGATGGTTATTCGGACAAGTGTGAGCTGATACCTCTCTGTGCTTGAATTCGAATGTGCCACATGATCCGTTGAAGTTGAGCTTTAAGGCATGTCCGTTTTATTGTTCAAGCTGTGATTACCCCTTAGTTCTTCAAAGTGTTCTCTTTAAGTATGTGTCACATTTTGAAATGTTTTGGCCATTACCTCCCTGAAGATATTTTGAGGGCAGGTTTCATTTACAGTTCTGCAGTACTTGTTCCTATGAAATGACCATTAGCACAGGCTTTAAAGCCGCTTTGGCAGGTAACTGCCAGAGGGCGGCAGCCTTTCTATGTCCCCCACCCTGGTAACTAGGGAAAAGCCCTTGCGGCCTGTGGTGTTTCTCGGTTATAAGTTAGAGTGGAGTCTGCCCGGACAAACCCACACAAGCTGATGTCTCCTTACTTTTGTTGGATTTTGAAATTTAATTTTTATTTTTTATTGGAGTAATTTTCCACTGTGTACGTGGACCACTTCTACTTTGTGCATTCCTCGGTTGATGGACATTTTCATTGCTTCCAAGTGTTGGCTATGGTAAATATTGTTGGAGTGCAGGATTGCCAGCCTGTGACTTTTGGATTCTCATTTTCTCAGGTGATAGGCCCAGCAGTGGGTGTGATTGATTGACTGGTAGCACCGTGTTTCCCTTTTCAAAGCACCTTCTTTGTGTTTTCATTAGTGGCTCTTACCACGTCCCCCTTAGAATCGAGGGTACGCATTTGTCCACAATCGCTTCAGCATTTATTGTGTGCAGCATTTATGCTAATGGCCCTTCTGGCTGCTGTGAGCTGATAGGTTTTTGTAATCTGGGTTTGCATGTCTTTGAAAATTCGTAAAACTCATCATTTCTCTCTACCGTTTTCTTTTCTGTTAAAAATAAAGAAAACAATTGGGAGTACTATACAACTCTTGAAATTGTCTTCTTGGAAGGTGGCCCTCTTTTGAATTTTTTGGTCGATTTTCCACCCCAGAATTGTTTTAGAGAGCAGGTGTCATTTACCGAAATGCAGTTTGGCGAATATTTTGTGACCTTTAGCAATGGGTTTAAAGCTGCTGTTGTGGGAAGTGGCCTCAAGGAGGCAGCATTTCTCCATTCCCAAAGCGGGGTACTAGGGCAGCAGAGCCTTTCTGGAAGTCATGTTCCTAGGTTGTAAATTACATTGGAATGTGCATGGAGAAACCCCCATAAGTTTATGTCTCATTATTTCTTCTTGGTTTTAATTTTTTTTTTATTTGGGATAAAGCTTAGAATATTGTTTGTCCTAGGTGTACACAATCTGGTCCATTTGTACATTATATATGTGTATTCAAGTACACATCCTCTTCCCATGTAAAATGTTACAGAGGGTTCCGCAGACCTCCCTTGCTATATGGTCGGTCTTTTCGAGATATGTATATAATATGCGTTTGTATACATATAGTAACACTAATCTTAATTTATCCATTCCCCCCACCTTTCCTTTTAGATGAGCATAGTTTGTTTTCTAAGTCTGTGAATGTCTTTCTCTGTGGAAATATGTTCATTTGTGTCAGTTATTAGATAACGCCTATAAGTGATATCATAGAATATAGGTCTTTTGCTTTCCGACTTACCTCATGTTTCGTGATTATCTCCAGACTCATTTGTGGTGCCTCAGAGAGCAATGGTTCATTGTTTTCCATGGCTAATATTCCATTGTGTACATGGACCACTTCTTCTTTATCCATTCACCTCTTGTTGGATATTTTGATTGCTTCACTGTCTTACCTATTGTGAATAAGGCTGCACTGCAGCTTTTGCGGCCTGTGTCTTCTCGATTCTTGTCTTCTCAGGTGAGAGGTCCAATGGTGCGCCTGCTGGATTGAATGCTACCTCCATTTTTACGTTTAAACACAGCTCCTTTCTTTTCTCACTATTGGCTGTTACCCCTTTACGTCTCACCAGCAGGTAGAGGGTACAAAGTTCTCTAAAACCCCTTCAGCATTTATTGTTCGTAGACTTTTTGCTGATGGTCAGTCGACTGGGGTAAGTTGAAACTTTTTGTAGATTAGATTGCATGGGTCTAACACTCCCCGAGGTTGAGCTGTTATCCATTTTCCTTTTTTTTTTTAAAGAGTGTGTGTAAAACTTAACTCTTCATACTCTCTTCTTGAAACATTTGCCTGTTTTAAACTTTTTGTCCTTTCCCTACTTCAGCACAATTTTTTAGGGCAGGTGTCCTTTAAAGCCCTGAGTCCTTGTGAATGTTAAGTGACCATTAGCTGTGAGTTTAAAGCTGTTCTTGCAGGAAACGGCCACAAGGTGGCAGCCTTTCCCCGTTACCAAATTTGGTTACTAGGGAAACAGAGCCTTAATGGAAGTGGTGTTCTAGGTTGTAAATTAGAATGGAATGTGCCAGGAGAAAGCCCTTTAAGTTTATGTCCTATTACTTCTTGTTCATAGTTGTAATTTACTTTTTATTTTTTATCCCAGCAAATATGACTACAATGGTTTGTTTGTTCTAGGTGTGCAAGATGTGGTTCTTTCACACATATACATGTATCTATTCTTCCTCGCATCCTTTTCCCACGTAGGTCATGACACAATGTTGAGTAGTCTTCCCCTGGTCTTCCGTACGTCTTTGGTGGTTATATATTTCACCTGGTTTGTATATCTCTGTTAACCCCAATATGGTAATGTATCCAATCCTCATCCCTTTCTATGGGGTGAACCATAAGTTTTTTAATGAATCTGCGATTGCCTTTCTCTGTGGAAATATCTTCATTGGTATCAATTTTTAAGTAACTCCTAAAAGTGATGTGATAGGATATGTGTCTTTTGCTTTCTCACTTACTACAGGAGGAGTGATTACGTCTAGACTCATCTATGGTGCTTGCAATTGGCATTGTTTCATTTTTTCCCCAACGAATATTCCATCTGTACATGGAGGAGTTCTTCTTTGTCCCCCCATCTGTTGGTGGACTTTTTGATTACTTCCATATCTTGGCTATTGTAATACTGTGCAATGCAGATTTGCCTGCCTGTGTCTTTCCAATTCTCTCTTCTTAAATTATAGGTCGAGGAGTGGGCCTGCTGGATCATATGGTAGATCGATGCTTACCTTTGTAAGGCACCTCCATTCTGTTCTCATTCGTGGCCCTTTCCAACTTACGTCCCACTTGAAGTTGAGGGTATGCATTTCTCCACAACACCTTCATCATTCATTGTTTGTAGTTTTCTTGCTGATGGTTATTCTGACAAGTGTGAGCTGATACCTCTCTGTGCTTGAATTCGAATGTGCCACATGATCCGTTGAAGTTGAGCTTTAAGGCATGTCCGTTTTATTGTTCAAGCTGTGATTACCCCTTAGTTCTTCAAAGTGTTCTCTTTAAGTATGTGTCACATTTTGAAATGTTTTGGCCATTACCTCCCTCAAGATATTTTGAGGGCAGGTTTCATTTACAGTTCTGCAGTACTTGTTCCTATGAAATGACCATTAGCACAGGCTTTAAAGCCGCTTTGGCAGGTAACTGCCAGAGGGCGGCAGCCTTTCTATGTCCCCCACCCTGGTAACTAGGGAAAAGCCCTTGCGGCCTGTGGTGTTTCTCGGTTATAAGTTAGAGTGGAGTGTGCCCGGACAAACCCACACAAGCTGATGTCTCCTTACTTTTGTTGGATTTTGAAATTTAATTTTTATTTTTTATTGGAGTAATTTTCCACTGTGTACGTGGACCACTTCTACTTTGTGCAGTCCTCGGTTGATGGACATTCTCATTGCTTCCAAGTGTTGGCTATGGTAAATATTGTTGGAGTGCAGGATTGCCAGCCTGTGACTTTTGGATTCTCATTTTCTCAGGTGATAGGCCCAGCAGTGGGTGTGATTGATTGACTGCTAGCACCGTGTTTCCCTTTTCAAAGCACCTTCTTTGTGTTTTCATTAGTGGCTCTTACCACGTCCCCCTTAGAATGGAGGGTACGCATTTCTCCACAATCGCTTCAGCATTTATTGTGTGCAGCATTTATGCTAATGGCCCTTCTGGCTGCTGTGAGCTGATAGGTTTTTGTAATCTGGGTTTGCATGTCTTTGAAAATTCGTAAAACTCATCATTTCTCTCCACCGTTTTCTTTTCCGTTAAAAAAAAGGAAACTATTGGGAGTACAATACAACTCTTGAAATTGTCGTCTTGGAAGGTGGCCCTCTTTTGAATTTCTTGGTCGATTTCCACCCCAGAATTGTTTTAGAGAGCAGGTGTCATTTACCGAAATGCAGTTTGGCGAATATTTTGTGACCTTTAGGAATGGGTTTAAAGCTGCTGTTGTGGGAAGTGGCCTCAAGGAGGCAGCATTTCTCCATTCCCAAAGCTGGGTACTAGGGCAGCAGAGCCTTTCTGGAAGTCATGTTCCTAGGTTGTAAATTACATTGGAATGTGCATGGAGAAACCCCCATAAGTTTATGTCTCATTATTTCTTCTTGGTTTTAATTTTTTTTTTTTTTAATTTGGGATAAAGCTTAGAATATTGTTTGTCCTAGGTGTACACAATCTGGTCCATTTGTACATTATATATGTGTATTCAAGTACAGATCCTCTTCCCATGTAAAATGTTACAGAGGGTTCCGCAGACCTCCCTTGCTATATGGTCGGTCTTTTCGAGATATGTATATAATATGCGTTTGTATACATATAGTAACACTAATCTTAATTTATCCATTCCCCCCACCTTTCCTTTTAGATGAGCATAGTTTGTTTTCTAAGTCTGTGAATGTCTTTCTCTGTGGAAATATGTTCATTTGTGTCAGTTATTAGATAACGCCTATAAGTGATATCATAGAATATAGGTCTTTTGCTTTCTGACTTACCTCATGTTTCATGATTATCTCCAGACTCATTTGTGGTGCCTCAGAGAGCAATGGTTCACTGTTTTCCATGGCTAATATTCCATTGTGTACATGGACCACTTCTTCTTTATCCATTCACCTCTTGTTGGATATTTTGATTGCTTCACTGTCTTACCTATTGTGAATAAGGCTGCACTGCAGCTTTTTCGGTCTGTGTCTTCTCGATTCTTGTCTTCTCAGGTGAGAGGTCCAATGGTGCGCCTGCTGGATTGAATGCTACCTCCATTTTTACGTTTAAACACAGCTCCTTTCTTTTCTCACTATTGGCTGTTACCCCTTTACGTCTCACCAGCAGGTAGAGGGTACAAAGTTCTCTAAAACCCCTTCAGCATTTATTGTTCATAGACTTTTTGCTGATGGTCAGTCGACTGGTGTAAGTTGAAACTTTTTGTAGATTAGATTGCATGGGTCTAACACTCCCCGAGGTTGAGCTGTTATCCATTTTCCTTTTTTTTTTTAAAGAGTGTGTGTAAAACTTAACTCTTCATACTCTCTTCTTGAAACATTTGCCTGTTTTGAGTTTTTTCGTCCTTTCCCTACTTCAGCACAATTTTTTAGGGCAGGTGTCCTTTACAGCCCTGAGCCCTTGTGAATGTTAAGTGAACATTAGCTGTGACTTTAAAGCTGCTCTTGCAGGAAACGGCCACAAGGTGGCAGCATTTCTCCTTTACCAAATTTGGTTACTAGGGAAACACAGCCTTAAGGGAAGTGGTGTTCTAAGTTGTAAATTAGAATGGAATGTGCCAGGAAAAAACCCTTTAAGGTTATGTCTCATTACTTCTTGTTCATAGTTGTAATTTACTTTTGATTTTTTATCCCAGCAAATATGACTACAATGGTTTGTTTGTTCTAGGTGTGCAAGATGTGGTTCTTTCACACATATACATGTATCTATTCTTCCTCGCATCCTTTTCCCACGTACATCATGACACAATATTTAGTAGTCTTCTCCTGGTCTTCCGTCCGTCTTTGGTGGTTATATATTTCACATGGTTTGTATATCTCTGTTAACCCCAATATGGTAATGTATCCAATCCTCATCCCTTTCTATGGGGTGAACCATAAGTTTTTTAATGAATCTGCGATTGCCTTTCTCTGTGGAAATATCTTCATTGGTATCAATTTTTAAGTAACTCCTAAAAGTGATGTGATAGGATATGTGTCTTTTGCTTTCTCACTTACTACAGGAGGAGTGATTACGTCTAGACTCATCTATGGTGCTTGCAAATGGCATTGTTTCATTTTTTCCCCAACGAATATTCCATCTGTACATGGAGGAGTTCTTCTTTGTCCCCCCATCTGTTGGTGGACTTTTTGATTACTTCCATATCTTGGCTATTGTAATACTGTGCAATGCAGATTTGCCTGCCTGTGTCTTTCCAATTCTCTCTTCTTAAATTATAGGTCGAGGAGTGGGCCTGCTGGATCATATGGTAGATCGATGCTTACCTTTGTAAGGCACCTCCATTCTGTTCTCATTCGTGGCCCTTTCCAACTTACGTCCCACTTGAAGTTGAGGGTATGCATTTCTCCACAACACCTTCATCATTCATTGTTTGTAGTTTTCTTGCTGATGGTTATTCGGACAAGTGTGAGCTGATACCTCTCTGTGCTTGAATTCGAATGTGCCACATGATCCGTTGAAGTTGAGCTTTAAGGCATGTCCGTTTTATTGTTCAAGCTGTGATTACCCCTTAGTTCTTCAAAGTGTTCTCTTTAAGTATGTGTCACATTTTGAAATGTTTTGGCCATTACCTCCCTCAAGATATTTTGAGGGCAGGTTTCATTTACAGTTCTGCAGTACTTGTTCCTATGAAATGACCATTAGCACAGGCTTTAAAGCCGCTTTGGCAGGTAACTGCCAGAGGGCGGCAGCCTTTCTATGTCCCCCACCCTGGTAACTAGGGAAAAGCCCTTGCGGCCTGTGGTGTTTCTCGGTTATAAGTTAGAGTGGAGTCTGCCCGGACAAACCCACACAAGCTGATGTCTCCTTACTTTTGTTGGATTTTGAAATTTAATTTTTATTTTTTATTGGAGTAATTTTCCACTGTGTACGTGGACCACTTCTACTTTGTGCATTCCTCGGTTGATGGACATTTTCATTGCTTCCAAGTGTTGGCTATGGTAAATATTGTTGGAGTGCAGGATTGCCAGCCTGTGACTTTTGGATTCTCATTTTCTCAGGTGATAGGCCCAGCAGTGGGTGTGATTGATTGACTGGTAGCACCGTGTTTCCCTTTTCAAAGCACCTTCTTTGTGTTTTCATTAGTGGCTCTTACCACGTCCCCCTTAGAATCGAGGGTACGCATTTGTCCACAATCGCTTCAGCATTTATTGTGTGCAGCATTTATGCTAATGGCCCTTCTGGCTGCTGTGAGCTGATAGGTTTTTGTAATCTGGGTTTGCATGTCTTTGAAAATTCGTAAAACTCATCATTTCTCTCTACCGTTTTCTTTTCTGTTAAAAATAAAGAAAACAATTGGGAGTACTATACAACTCTTGAAATTGTCTTCTTGGAAGGTGGCCCTCTTTTGAATTTTTTGGTCGATTTTCCACCCCAGAATTGTTTTAGAGAGCAGGTGTCATTTACCGAAATGCAGTTTGGCGAATATTTTGTGACCTTTAGCAATGGGTTTAAAGCTGCTGTTGTGGGAAGTGGCCTCAAGGAGGCAGCATTTCTCCATTCCCAAAGCGGGGTACTAGGGCAGCAGAGCCTTTCTGGAAGTCATGTTCCTAGGTTGTAAATTACATTGGAATGTGCATGGAGAAACCCCCATAAGTTTATGTCTCATTATTTCTTCTTGGTTTTAATTTTTTTTTTATTTGGGATAAAGCTTAGAATATTGTTTGTCCTAGGTGTACACAATCTGGTCCATTTGTACATTATATATGTGTATTCAAGTACACATCCTCTTCCCATGTAAAATGTTACAGAGGGTTCCGCAGACCTCCCTTGCTATATGGTCGGTCTTTTCGAGATATGTATATAATATGCGTTTGTATACATATAGTAACACTAATCTTAATTTATCCATTCCCCCCACCTTTCCTTTTAGATGAGCATAGTTTGTTTTCTAAGTCTGTGAATGTCTTTCTCTGTGGAAATATGTTCATTTGTGTCAGTTATTAGATAACGCCTATAAGTGATATCATAGAATATAGGTCTTTTGCTTTCCGACTTACCTCATGTTTCGTGATTATCTCCAGACTCATTTGTGGTGCCTCAGAGAGCAATGGTTCATTGTTTTCCATGGCTAATATTCCATTGTGTACATGGACCACTTCTTCTTTATCCATTCACCTCTTGTTGGATATTTTGATTGCTTCACTGTCTTACCTATTGTGAATAAGGCTGCACTGCAGCTTTTGCGGCCTGTGTCTTCTCGATTCTTGTCTTCTCAGGTGAGAGGTCCAATGGTGCGCCTGCTGGATTGAATGCTACCTCCATTTTTACGTTTAAACACAGCTCCTTTCTTTTCTCACTATTGGCTGTTACCCCTTTACGTCTCACCAGCAGGTAGAGGGTACAAAGTTCTCTAAAACCCCTTCAGCATTTATTGTTCGTAGACTTTTTGCTGATGGTCAGTCGACTGGGGTAAGTTGAAACTTTTTGTAGATTAGATTGCATGGGTCTAACACTCCCCGAGGTTGAGCTGTTATCCATTTTCCTTTTTTTTTTTAAAGAGTGTGTGTAAAACTTAACTCTTCATACTCTCTTCTTGAAACATTTGCCTGTTTTAAACTTTTTGTCCTTTCCCTACTTCAGCACAATTTTTTAGGGCAGGTGTCCTTTAAAGCCCTGAGTCCTTGTGAATGTTAAGTGACCATTAGCTGTGAGTTTAAAGCTGTTCTTGCAGGAAACGGCCACAAGGTGGCAGCCTTTCCCCGTTACCAAATTTGGTTACTAGGGAAACAGAGCCTTAATGGAAGTGGTGTTCTAGGTTGTAAATTAGAATGGAATGTGCCAGGAGAAAGCCCTTTAAGTTTATGTCCTATTACTTCTTGTTCATAGTTGTAATTTACTTTTTATTTTTTATCCCAGCAAATATGACTACAATGGTTTGTTTGTTCTAGGTGTGCAAGATGTGGTTCTTTCACACATATACATGTATCTATTCTTCCTCGCATCCTTTTCCCACGTAGGTCATGACACAATGTTGAGTAGTCTTCCCCTGGTCTTCCGTACGTCTTTGGTGGTTATATATTTCACCTGGTTTGTATATCTCTGTTAACCCCAATATGGTAATGTATCCAATCCTCATCCCTTTCTATGGGGTGAACCATAAGTTTTTTAATGAATCTGCGATTGCCTTTCTCTGTGGAAATATCTTCATTGGTATCAATTTTTAAGTAACTCCTAAAAGTGATGTGATAGGATATGTGTCTTTTGCTTTCTCACTTACTACAGGAGGAGTGATTACGTCTAGACTCATCTATGGTGCTTGCAATTGGCATTGTTTCATTTTTTCCCCAACGAATATTCCATCTGTACATGGAGGAGTTCTTCTTTGTCCCCCCATCTGTTGGTGGACTTTTGGATTACTTCCATATCTTGGCTATTGTAATACTGTGCAATGCAGATTTGCCTGCCTGTGTCTTTCCAATTCTCTCTTCTTAAATTATAGGTCGAGGAGTGGGCCTGCTGGATCATATGGTAGATCGATGCTTACCTTTGTAAGGCACCTCCATTCTGTTCTCATTCGTGGCCCTTTCCAACTTACGTCCCACTTGAAGTTGAGGGTATGCATTTCTCCACAACACCTTCATCATTCATTGTTTGTAGTTTTCTTGCTGATGGTTATTCTGACAAGTGTGAGCTGATACCTCTCTGTGCTTGAATTCGAATGTGCCACATGATCCGTTGAAGTTGAGCTTTAAGGCATGTCCGTTTTATTGTTCAAGCTGTGATTACCCCTTAGTTCTTCAAAGTGTTCTCTTTAAGTATGTGTCACATTTTGAAATGTTTTGGCCATTACCTCCCTCAAGATATTTTGAGGGCAGGTTTCATTTACAGTTCTGCAGTACTTGTTCCTATGAAATGACCATTAGCACAGGCTTTAAAGCCGCTTTGGCAGGTAACTGCCAGAGGGCGGCAGCCTTTCTATGTCCCCCACCCTGGTAACTAGGGAAAAGCCCTTGCGGCCTGTGGTGTTTCTCGGTTATAAGTTAGAGTGGAGTGTGCCCGGACAAACCCACACAAGCTGATGTCTCCTTACTTTTGTTGGATTTTGAAATTTAATTTTTATTTTTTATTGGAGTAATTTTCCACTGTGTACGTGGACCACTTCTACTTTGTGCAGTCCTCGGTTGATGGACATTCTCATTGCTTCCAAGTGTTGGCTATGGTAAATATTGTTGGAGTGCAGGATTGCCAGCCTGTGACTTTTGGATTCTCATTTTCTCAGGTGATAGGCCCAGCAGTGGGTGTGATTGATTGACTGCTAGCACCGTGTTTCCCTTTTCAAAGCACCTTCTTTGTGTTTTCATTAGTGGCTCTTACCACGTCCCCCTTAGAATGGAGGGTACGCATTTCTCCACAATCGCTTCAGCATTTATTGTGTGCAGCATTTATGCTAATGGCCCTTCTGGCTGCTGTGAGCTGATAGGTTTTTGTAATCTGGGTTTGCATGTCTTTGAAAATTCGTAAAACTCATCATTTCTCTCCACCGTTTTCTTTTCCGTTAAAAAAAAGGAAACTATTGGGAGTACAATACAACTCTTGAAATTGTCGTCTTGGAAGGTGGCCCTCTTTTGAATTTCTTGGTCGATTTCCACCCCAGAATTGTTTTAGAGAGCAGGTGTCATTTACCGAAATGCAGTTTGGCGAATATTTTGTGACCTTTAGGAATGGGTTTAAAGCTGCTGTTGTGGGAAGTGGCCTCAAGGAGGCAGCATTTCTCCATTCCCAAAGCTGGGTACTAGGGCAGCAGAGCCTTTCTGGAAGTCATGTTCCTAGGTTGTAAATTACATTGGAATGTGCATGGAGAAACCCCCATAAGTTTATGTCTCATTATTTCTTCTTGGTTTTAATTTTTTTTTTTTTTAATTTGGGATAAAGCTTAGAATATTGTTTGTCCTAGGTGTACACAATCTGGTCCATTTGTACATTATATATGTGTATTCAAGTACAGATCCTCTTCCCATGTAAAATGTTACAGAGGGTTCCGCAGACCTCCCTTGCTATATGGTCGGTCTTTTCGAGATATGTATATAATATGCGTTTGTATACATATAGTAACACTAATCTTAATTTATCCATTCCCCCCACCTTTCCTTTTAGATGAGCATAGTTTGTTTTCTAAGTCTGTGAATGTCTTTCTCTGTGGAAATATGTTCATTTGTGTCAGTTATTAGATAACGCCTATAAGTGATATCATAGAATATAGGTCTTTTGCTTTCTGACTTACCTCATGTTTCATGATTATCTCCAGACTCATTTGTGGTGCCTCAGAGAGCAATGGTTCACTGTTTTCCATGGCTAATATTCCATTGTGTACATGGACCACTTCTTCTTTATCCATTCACCTCTTGTTGGATATTTTGATTGCTTCACTGTCTTACCTATTGTGAATAAGGCTGCACTGCAGCTTTTTCGGTCTGTGTCTTCTCGATTCTTGTCTTCTCAGGTGAGAGGTCCAATGGTGCGCCTGCTGGATTGAATGCTACCTCCATTTTTACGTTTAAACACAGCTCCTTTCTTTTCTCACTATTGGCTGTTACCCCTTTACGTCTCACCAGCAGGTAGAGGGTACAAAGTTCTCTAAAACCCCTTCAGCATTTATTGTTCATAGACTTTTTGCTGATGGTCAGTCGACTGGTGTAAGTTGAAACTTTTTGTAGATTAGATTGCATGGGTCTAACACTCCCCGAGGTTGAGCTGTTATCCATTTTCCTTTTTTTTTTTAAAGAGTGTGTGTAAAACTTAACTCTTCATACTCTCTTCTTGAAACATTTGCCTGTTTTGAGTTTTTTCGTCCTTTCCCTACTTCAGCACAATTTTTTAGGGCAGGTGTCCTTTACAGCCCTGAGCCCTTGTGAATGTTAAGTGAACATTAGCTGTGACTTTAAAGCTGCTCTTGCAGGAAACGGCCACAAGGTGGCAGCATTTCTCCTTTACCAAATTTGGTTACTAGGGAAACACAGCCTTAAGGGAAGTGGTGTTCTAAGTTGTAAATTAGAATGGAATGTGCCAGGAAAAAACCCTTTAAGGTTATGTCTCATTACTTCTTGTTCATAGTTGTAATTTACTTTTGATTTTTTATCCCAGCAAATATGACTACAATGGTTTGTTTGTTCTAGGTGTGCAAGATGTGGTTCTTTCACACATATACATGTATCTATTCTTCCTCGCATCCTTTTCCCACGTACATCATGACACAATATTTAGTAGTCTTCTCCTGGTCTTCCGTCCGTCTTTGGTGGTTATATATTTCACATGGTTTGTATATCTCTGTTAACCCCAATATGGTAATGTATCCAATCCTCATCCCTTTCTATGGGGTGAACCATAAGTTTTTTAATGAATCTGCGATTGCCTTTCTCTGTGGAAATATCTTCATTGGTATCAATTTTTAAGTAACTCCTAAAAGTGATGTGATAGGATATGTGTCTTTTGCTTTCTCACTTACTACAGGAGGAGTGATTACGTCTAGACTCATCTATGGTGCTTGCAAATGGCATTGTTTCATTTTTTCCCCAACGAATATTCCATCTGTACATGGAGGAGTTCTTCTTTGTCCCCCCATCTGTTGGTGGACTTTTTGATTACTTCCATATCTTGGCTATTGTAATACTGTGCAATGCAGATTTGCCTGCCTGTGTCTTTCCAATTCTCTCTTCTTAAATTATAGGTCGAGGAGTGGGCCTGCTGGATCATATGGTAGATCGATGCTTACCTTTGTAAGGCACCTCCATTCTGTTCTCATTCGTGGCCCTTTCCAACTTACGTCCCACTTGAAGTTGAGGGTATGCATTTCTCCACAACACCTTCATCATTCATTGTTTGTAGTTTTCTTGCTGATGGTTATTCGGACAAGTGTGAGCTGATACCTCTCTGTGCTTGAATTCGAATGTGCCACATGATCCGTTGAAGTTGAGCTTTAAGGCATGTCCGTTTTATTGTTCAAGCTGTGATTACCCCTTAGTTCTTCAAAGTGTTCTCTTTAAGTATGTGTCACATTTTGAAATGTTTTGGCCATTACCTCCCTCAAGATATTTTGAGGGCAGGTTTCATTTACAGTTCTGCAGTACTTGTTCCTATGAAATGACCATTAGCACAGGCTTTAAAGCCGCTTTGGCAGGTAACTGCCAGAGGGCGGCAGCCTTTCTATGTCCCCCACCCTGGTAACTAGGGAAAAGCCCTTGCGGCCTGTGGTGTTTCTCGGTTATAAGTTAGAGTGGAGTCTGCCCGGACAAACCCACACAAGCTGATGTCTCCTTACTTTTGTTGGATTTTGAAATTTAATTTTTATTTTTTATTGGAGTAATTTTCCACTGTGTACGTGGACCACTTCTACTTTGTGCATTCCTCGGTTGATGGACATTTTCATTGCTTCCAAGTGTTGGCTATGGTAAATATTGTTGGAGTGCAGGATTGCCAGCCTGTGACTTTTGGATTCTCATTTTCTCAGGTGATAGGCCCAGCAGTGGGTGTGATTGATTGACTGGTAGCACCGTGTTTCCCTTTTCAAAGCACCTTCTTTGTGTTTTCATTAGTGGCTCTTACCACGTCCCCCTTAGAATCGAGGGTACGCATTTGTCCACAATCGCTTCAGCATTTATTGTGTGCAGCATTTATGCTAATGGCCCTTCTGGCTGCTGTGAGCTGATAGGTTTTTGTAATCTGGGTTTGCATGTCTTTGAAAATTCGTAAAACTCATCATTTCTCTCTACCGTTTTCTTTTCTGTTAAAAATAAAGAAAACAATTGGGAGTACTATACAACTCTTGAAATTGTCTTCTTGGAAGGTGGCCCTCTTTTGAATTTTTTGGTCGATTTTCCACCCCAGAATTGTTTTAGAGAGCAGGTGTCATTTACCGAAATGCAGTTTGGCGAATATTTTGTGACCTTTAGCAATGGGTTTAAAGCTGCTGTTGTGGGAAGTGGCCTCAAGGAGGCAGCATTTCTCCATTCCCAAAGCGGGGTACTAGGGCAGCAGAGCCTTTCTGGAAGTCATGTTCCTAGGTTGTAAATTACATTGGAATGTGCATGGAGAAACCCCCATAAGTTTATGTCTCATTATTTCTTCTTGGTTTTAATTTTTTTTTTATTTGGGATAAAGCTTAGAATATTGTTTGTCCTAGGTGTACACAATCTGGTCCATTTGTACATTATATATGTGTATTCAAGTACACATCCTCTTCCCATGTAAAATGTTACAGAGGGTTCCGCAGACCTCCCTTGCTATATGGTCGGTCTTTTCGAGATATGTATATAATATGCGTTTGTATACATATAGTAACACTAATCTTAATTTATCCATTCCCCCCACCTTTCCTTTTAGATGAGCATAGTTTGTTTTCTAAGTCTGTGAATGTCTTTCTCTGTGGAAATATGTTCATTTGTGTCAGTTATTAGATAACGCCTATAAGTGATATCATAGAATATAGGTCTTTTGCTTTCCGACTTACCTCATGTTTCGTGATTATCTCCAGACTCATTTGTGGTGCCTCAGAGAGCAATGGTTCATTGTTTTCCATGGCTAATATTCCATTGTGTACATGGACCACTTCTTCTTTATCCATTCACCTCTTGTTGGATATTTTGATTGCTTCACTGTCTTACCTATTGTGAATAAGGCTGCACTGCAGCTTTTGCGGCCTGTGTCTTCTCGATTCTTGTCTTCTCAGGTGAGAGGTCCAATGGTGCGCCTGCTGGATTGAATGCTACCTCCATTTTTACGTTTAAACACAGCTCCTTTCTTTTCTCACTATTGGCTGTTACCCCTTTACGTCTCACCAGCAGGTAGAGGGTACAAAGTTCTCTAAAACCCCTTCAGCATTTATTGTTCGTAGACTTTTTGCTGATGGTCAGTCGACTGGGGTAAGTTGAAACTTTTTGTAGATTAGATTGCATGGGTCTAACACTCCCCGAGGTTGAGCTGTTATCCATTTTCCTTTTTTTTTTTAAAGAGTGTGTGTAAAACTTAACTCTTCATACTCTCTTCTTGAAACATTTGCCTGTTTTAAACTTTTTGTCCTTTCCCTACTTCAGCACAATTTTTTAGGGCAGGTGTCCTTTAAAGCCCTGAGTCCTTGTGAATGTTAAGTGACCATTAGCTGTGAGTTTAAAGCTGTTCTTGCAGGAAACGGCCACAAGGTGGCAGCCTTTCCCCGTTACCAAATTTGGTTACTAGGGAAACAGAGCCTTAATGGAAGTGGTGTTCTAGGTTGTAAATTAGAATGGAATGTGCCAGGAGAAAGCCCTTTAAGTTTATGTCCTATTACTTCTTGTTCATAGTTGTAATTTACTTTTTATTTTTTATCCCAGCAAATATGACTACAATGGTTTGTTTGTTCTAGGTGTGCAAGATGTGGTTCTTTCACACATATACATGTATCTATTCTTCCTCGCATCCTTTTCCCACGTAGGTCATGACACAATGTTGAGTAGTCTTCCCCTGGTCTTCCGTACGTCTTTGGTGGTTATATATTTCACCTGGTTTGTATATCTCTGTTAACCCCAATATGGTAATGTATCCAATCCTCATCCCTTTCTATGGGGTGAACCATAAGTTTTTTAATGAATCTGCGATTGCCTTTCTCTGTGGAAATATCTTCATTGGTATCAATTTTTAAGTAACTCCTAAAAGTGATGTGATAGGATATGTGTCTTTTGCTTTCTCACTTACTACAGGAGGAGTGATTACGTCTAGACTCATCTATGGTGCTTGCAATTGGCATTGTTTCATTTTTTCCCCAACGAATATTCCATCTGTACATGGAGGAGTTCTTCTTTGTCCCCCCATCTGTTGGTGGACTTTTGGATTACTTCCATATCTTGGCTATTGTAATACTGTGCAATGCAGATTTGCCTGCCTGTGTCTTTCCAATTCTCTCTTCTTAAATTATAGGTCGAGGAGTGGGCCTGCTGGATCATATGGTAGATCGATGCTTACCTTTGTAAGGCACCTCCATTCTGTTCTCATTCGTGGCCCTTTCCAACTTACGTCCCACTTGAAGTTGAGGGTATGCATTTCTCCACAACACCTTCATCATTCATTGTTTGTAGTTTTCTTGCTGATGGTTATTCTGACAAGTGTGAGCTGATACCTCTCTGTGCTTGAATTCGAATGTGCCACATGATCCGTTGAAGTTGAGCTTTAAGGCATGTCCGTTTTATTGTTCAAGCTGTGATTACCCCTTAGTTCTTCAAAGTGTTCTCTTTAAGTATGTGTCACATTTTGAAATGTTTTGGCCATTACCTCCCTCAAGATATTTTGAGGGCAGGTTTCATTTACAGTTCTGCAGTACTTGTTCCTATGAAATGACCATTAGCACAGGCTTTAAAGCCGCTTTGGCAGGTAACTGCCAGAGGGCGGCAGCCTTTCTATGTCCCCCACCCTGGTAACTAGGGAAAAGCCCTTGCGGCCTGTGGTGTTTCTCGGTTATAAGTTAGAGTGGAGTGTGCCCGGACAAACCCACACAAGCTGATGTCTCCTTACTTTTGTTGGATTTTGAAATTTAATTTTTATTTTTTATTGGAGTAATTTTCCACTGTGTACGTGGACCACTTCTACTTTGTGCAGTCCTCGGTTGATGGACATTCTCATTGCTTCCAAGTGTTGGCTATGGTAAATATTGTTGGAGTGCAGGATTGCCAGCCTGTGACTTTTGGATTCTCATTTTCTCAGGTGATAGGCCCAGCAGTGGGTGTGATTGATTGACTGCTAGCACCGTGTTTCCCTTTTCAAAGCACCTTCTTTGTGTTTTCATTAGTGGCTCTTACCACGTCCCCCTTAGAATGGAGGGTACGCATTTCTCCACAATCGCTTCAGCATTTATTGTGTGCAGCATTTATGCTAATGGCCCTTCTGGCTGCTGTGAGCTGATAGGTTTTTGTAATCTGGGTTTGCATGTCTTTGAAAATTCGTAAAACTCATCATTTCTCTCCACCGTTTTCTTTTCCGTTAAAAAAAAGGAAACTATTGGGAGTACAATACAACTCTTGAAATTGTCGTCTTGGAAGGTGGCCCTCTTTTGAATTTCTTGGTCGATTTCCACCCCAGAATTGTTTTAGAGAGCAGGTGTCATTTACCGAAATGCAGTTTGGCGAATATTTTGTGACCTTTAGGAATGGGTTTAAAGCTGCTGTTGTGGGAAGTGGCCTCAAGGAGGCAGCATTTCTCCATTCCCAAAGCTGGGTACTAGGGCAGCAGAGCCTTTCTGGAAGTCATGTTCCTAGGTTGTAAATTACATTGGAATGTGCATGGAGAAACCCCCATAAGTTTATGTCTCATTATTTCTTCTTGGTTTTAATTTTTTTTTTTTTTAATTTGGGATAAAGCTTAGAATATTGTTTGTCCTAGGTGTACACAATCTGGTCCATTTGTACATTATATATGTGTATTCAAGTACAGATCCTCTTCCCATGTAAAATGTTACAGAGGGTTCCGCAGACCTCCCTTGCTATATGGTCGGTCTTTTCGAGATATGTATATAATATGCGTTTGTATACATATAGTAACACTAATCTTAATTTATCCATTCCCCCCACCTTTCCTTTTAGATGAGCATAGTTTGTTTTCTAAGTCTGTGAATGTCTTTCTCTGTGGAAATATGTTCATTTGTGTCAGTTATTAGATAACGCCTATAAGTGATATCATAGAATATAGGTCTTTTGCTTTCTGACTTACCTCATGTTTCATGATTATCTCCAGACTCATTTGTGGTGCCTCAGAGAGCAATGGTTCACTGTTTTCCATGGCTAATATTCCATTGTGTACATGGACCACTTCTTCTTTATCCATTCACCTCTTGTTGGATATTTTGATTGCTTCACTGTCTTACCTATTGTGAATAAGGCTGCACTGCAGCTTTTTCGGTCTGTGTCTTCTCGATTCTTGTCTTCTCAGGTGAGAGGTCCAATGGTGCGCCTGCTGGATTGAATGCTACCTCCATTTTTACGTTTAAACACAGCTCCTTTCTTTTCTCACTATTGGCTGTTACCCCTTTACGTCTCACCAGCAGGTAGAGGGTACACAGTTCTCTAAAACCCCTTCAGCATTTATTGTTCGTAGACTTTTTGCTGATGGTCAGTCGACTGGTGTAAGTTGAAACTTTTTGTAGATTAGATTGCATGGGTCTAACACTCCCCGAGGTTGAGCTGTTATCCATTTTCCTTTTTTTTTTTAAAGAGTGTGTGTAAAACTTAACTCTTCATACTCTCTTCTTGAAACATTTGCCTGTTTTGAGTTTTTTCGTCCTTTCCCTACTTCAGCACAATTTTTTAGGGCAGGTGTCCTTTACAGCCCTGAGCCCTTGTGAATGTTAAGTGAACATTAGCTGTGACTTTAAAGCTGCTCTTGCAGGAAACGGCCACAAGGTGGCAGCATTTTTCCTTTACCAAATATGGTTACTAGGGAAACACAGCCTTAAGGGAAGTGGTGTTCTAAGTTGTAAATTAGAATGGAATGTGCCAGGAAAAAACCCTTTAAGGTTATGTCTCATTACTTCTTGTTCATAGTTGTAATTTACTTTTGATTTTTTATCCCAGCAAATATGACTACAATGGTTTGTTTGTTCTAGGTGTGCAAGATGTGGTTCTTTCACACATATACATGTATCTATTCTTCCTCGCATCCTTTTCCCACGTACATCATGACACAATGTTTAGTAGTCTTCTCCTGGTCTTCCGTCCGTCTTTGGTGGTTATATATTTCACATGGTTTGTATATCTCTGTTAACCCCAATATGGTAATGTATCCAATCCTCATCCCTTTCTATGGGGTGAACCATAAGTTTTTTAATGAATCTGCGATTGCCTTTCTCTGTGGAAATATCTTCATTGGTATCAATTTTTAAGTAACTCCTAAAAGTGATGTGATAGGATATGTGTCTTTTGCTTTCTCACTTACTACAGGAGGAGTGATTACGTCTAGACTCATCTATGGTGCTTGCAAATGGCATTGTTTCATTTTTTCCCCAACGAATATTCCATCTGTACATGGAGGAGTTCTTCTTTGTCCCCCCATCTGTTGGTGGACTTTTTGATTACTTCCATATCTTGGCTATTGTAATACTGTGCAATGCAGATTTGCCTGCCTGTGTCTTTCCAATTCTCTCTTCTTAAATTATAGGTCGAGGAGTGGGCCTGCTGGATCATATGGTAGATCGATGCTTACCTTTGTAAGGCACCTCCATTCTGTTCTCATTCGTGGCCCTTTCCAACTTACGTCCCACTTGAAGTTGAGGGTATGCATTTCTCCACAACACCTTCATCATTCATTGTTTGTAGTTTTCTTGCTGATGGTTATTCGGACAAGTGTGAGCTGATACCTCTCTGTGCTTGAATTCGAATGTGCCACATGATCCGTTGAAGTTGAGCTTTAAGGCATGTCCGTTTTATTGTTCAAGCTGTGATTACCCCTTAGTTCTTCAAAGTGTTCTCTTTAAGTATGTGTCACATTTTGAAATGTTTTGGCCATTACCTCCCTCAAGATATTTTGAGGGCAGGTTTCATTTACAGTTCTGCAGTACTTGTTCCTATGAAATGACCATTAGCACAGGCTTTAAAGCCGCTTTGGCAGGTAACTGCCAGAGGGCGGCAGCCTTTCTATGTCCCCCACCCTGGTAACTAGGGAAAAGCCCTTGCGGCCTGTGGTGTTTCTCGGTTATAAGTTAGAGTGGAGTGTGCCCGGACAAACCCACACAAGCTGATGTCTCCTTACTTTTGTTGGATTTTGAAATTTAATTTTTATTTTTTATTGGAGTAATTTTCCACTGTGTACGTGGACCACTTCTACTTTGTGCATTCCTCGGTTGATGGACATTTTCATTGCTTCCAAGTGTTGGCTATGGTAAATATTGTTGGAGTGCAGGATTGCCAGCCTGTGACTTTTGGATTCTCATTTTCTCAGGTGATAGGCCCAGCAGTGGGTGTGATTGATTGACTGGTAGCACCGTGTTTCCCTTTTCAAAGCACCTTCTTTGTGTTTTCATTAGTGGCTCTTACCACGTCCCCCTTAGAATCGAGGGTACGCATTTGTCCACAATCGCTTCAGCATTTATTGTGTGCAGCATTTATGCTAATGGCCCTTCTGGCTGCTGTGAGCTGATAGCTTTTGTAATCTGGGTTTGCATGTCTTTGAAAATTCGTAAAACTCATCATTTCTCTCTACCGTTTTCTTTTCTGTTAAAAATAAAGAAAACAATTGGGAGTACTATACAACTCTTGAAATTGTCTTCTTGGAAGGTGGCCCTCTTTTGAATTTTTTGGTCGATTTTCCACCCCAGAATTGTTTTAGAGAGCAGGTGTCATTTACCGAAATGCAGTTTGGCGAATATTTTGTGACCTTTAGCAATGGGTTTAAAGCTGCTGTTGTGGGAAGTGGCCTCAAGGAGGCAGCATTTCTCCATTCCCAAAGCGGGGTACTAGGGCAGCAGAGCCTTTCTGGAAGTCATGTTCCTAGGTTGTAAATTACATTGGAATGTGCATGGAGAAACCCCCATAAGTTTATGTCTCATTATTTCTTCTTGGTTTTAATTTTTTTTTTATTTGGGATAAAGCTTAGAATATTGTTTGTCCTAGGTGTACACAATCTGGTCCATTTGTACATTATATATGTGTATTCAAGTACACATCCTCTTCCCATGTAAAATGTTACAGATGGTTCCGCAGACCTCCCTTGCTATATGGTCGGTCTTTTCGAGATATGTATATAATATGCGTTTGTATACATATAGTAACACTAATCTTAATTTATCCATTCCCCCCACCTTTCCTTTTAGATGAGCATAGTTTGTTTTCTAAGTCTGTGAGTGTCTTTCTCTGTGGAAATATGTTCATTTGTGTCAGTTATTAGATAACGCCTATAAGTGATATCATAGAATATAGGTCTTTTGCTTTCCGACTTACCTCATGTTTCGTGATTATCTCCAGACTCATTTGTGGTGCCTCAGAGAGCAATGGTTCATTGTTTTCCATGGCTAATATTCCATTGTGTACATGGACCACTTCTCCTTTATCCATTCACCTCTTGTTGGACATTTTGATTGCTTCACTGTCTTGGCTATTGTGAATAAGGCTGCACTGCAGCTTTTGCGGCCTGTGTCTTCTCGATTCTTGTCTTCTCAGGTGAGAGGTCCAATGGTGCGCCTGCTGGATTGAATGGTACCTCCATTTTTACTTTTAAACACAGCTCCTTTCTGTTCTCATTATTGCCTGTTACCCCTTTACGTCTCACCAGCAGGTAGAGGGTACAAAGTTCTCTAAAACCCCTTCAGCATTTATCGTTTGTAGACTTTTTGCTGATGGTCAGTCGACTGGGGTAAGTTGAAACTTTTTGTAGATTAGATTGCATGGGTCTAACACTCCCTGAGTTTGAGATTTTATCCATTTCCCTTTTTTTTAAAAAAGAGCGTGAGTAAAACTTAACTCTTCATACTCTCTTCTTGAAACATTTGCCTGTTTTGAGTTTTTTCGTCCTTTCCCTACTTCAGCACAATTTTTTAGGGCAGGTGTCCTTTAAAGCCCTGAGTCCTTGTGAATGTTAAGTGACCATTAGCTGTGAGTTTAAAGCTGTTCTTGCAGGAAACGGCCACAAGGTGGCAGCCTTTCCCCGTTACCAAATTTGGTTACTAGGGAAACAGAGCCTTAATGGAAGTGGTGTTCTAGGTTGTAAATTAGAATGGAATGTGCCAGGAGAAAGCCCTTTAAGTTTATGTCCTATTACTTCTTGTTCATAGTTGTAATTTACTTTTTATTTTTTATCCCAGCAAATATGACTACAATGGTTTGTTTGTTCTAGGTGTGCAAGATGTGGTTCTTTCACACATATACATGTATCTATTCTTCCTCGCATCCTTTTCCCACGTAGGTCATGACACAATGTTGAGTAGTCTTCCCCTGGTCTTCCGTACGTCTTTGGTGGTTATATATTTCACCTGGTTTGTATATCTCTGTTAACCCCAATATGGTAATGTATCCAATCCTCATCCCTTTCTATGGGGTGAACCATAAGTTTTTTAATGAATCTGCGATTGCCTTTCTCTGTGGAAATATCTTCATTGGTATCAATTTTTAAGTAACTCCTAAAAGTGATGTGATAGGATATGTGTCTTTTGCTTTCTCACTTACTACAGGAGGAGTGATTACGTCTAGACTCATCTATGGTGCTTGCAATTGGCATTGTTTCATTTTTTCCCCAACGAATATTCCATCTGTACATGGAGGAGTTCTTCTTTGTCCCCCCATCTGTTGGTGGACTTTTGGATTACTTCCATATCTTGGCTATTGTAATACTGTGCAATGCAGATTTGCCTGCCTGTGTCTTTCCAATTCTCTCTTCTTAAATTATAGGTCGAGGAGTGGGCCTGCTGGATCATATGGTAGATCGATGCTTACCTTTGTAAGGCACCTCCATTCTGTTCTCATTCGTGGCCCTTTCCAACTTACGTCCCACTTGAAGTTGAGGGTATGCATTTCTCCACAACACCTTCATCATTCATTGTTTGTAGTTTTCTTGCTGATGGTTATTCTGACAAGTGTGAGCTGATACCTCTCTGTGCTTGAATTCGAATGTGCCACATGATCCGTTGAAGTTGAGCTTTAAGGCATGTCCGTTTTATTGTTCAAGCTGTGATTACCCCTTAGTTCTTCAAAGTGTTCTCTTTAAGTATGTGTCACATTTTGAAATGTTTTGGCCATTACCTCCCTCAAGATATTTTGAGGGCAGGTTTCATTTACAGTTCTGCAGTACTTGTTCCTATGAAATGACCATTAGCACAGGCTTTAAAGCCGCTTTGGCAGGTAACTGCCAGAGGGCGGCAGCCTTTCTATGTCCCCCACCCTGGTAACTAGGGAAAAGCCCTTGCGGCCTGTGGTGTTTCTCGGTTATAAGTTAGAGTGGAGTGTGCCCGGACAAACCCACACAAGCTGATGTCTCCTTACTTTTGTTGGATTTTGAAATTTAATTTTTATTTTTTATTGGAGTAATTTTCCACTGTGTACGTGGACCACTTCTACTTTGTGCATTCCTCGGTTGATGGACATTCTCATTGCTTCCAAGTGTTGGCTATGGTAAATATTGTTGGAGTGCAGGATTGCCAGCCTGTGACTTTTGGATTCTCATTTTCTCAGGTGATAGGCCCAGCAGTGGGTGTGATTGATTGACTGCTAGCACCGTGTTTCCCTTTTCAAAGCACCTTCTTTGTGTTTTCATTAGTGGCTCTTACCACGTCCCCCTTAGAATGGAGGGTACGCATTTCTCCACAATCGCTTCAGCATTTATTGTGTGCAGCATTTATGCTAATGGCCCTTCTGGCTGCTGTGAGCTGATAGGTTTTTGTAATCTGGGTTTGCATGTCTTTGAAAATTCGTAAAACTCATCATTTCTCTCCACCGTTTTCTTTTCCGTTAAAAAAAAGGAAACTATTGGGAGTACAATACAACTCTTGAAATTGTCGTCTTGGAAGGTGGCCCTCTTTTGAATTTCTTGGTCGATTTCCACCCCAGAATTGTTTTAGAGAGCAGGTGTCATTTACCGAAATGCAGTTTGGCGAATATTTTGTGACCTTTAGCAATGGGTTTAAAGCTGCTGTTGTGGGAAGTGGCCTCAAGGAGGCAGCATTTCTCCATTCCCAAAGCGGGGTACTAGGGCAGCAGAGCCTTTCTGGAAGTCATGTTCCTAGGTTGTAAATTACATTGGAATGTGCATGGAGAAACCCCCATAAGTTTATGTCTCATTATTTCTTCTTGGTTTTAATTTTTTTTTTATTTGGGATAAAGCTTAGAATATTGTTTGTCCTAGGTGTACACAATCTGGTCCATTTGTACATTATATATGTGTATTCAAGTACACATCCTCTTCCCATGTAAAATGTTACAGAGGGTTCCGCAGACCTCCCTTGCTATATGGTCGGTCTTTTCGAGATATGTATATAATATGCGTTTGTATACATATAGTAACACTAATCTTAATTTATCCATTCCCCCCACCTTTCCTTTTAGATGAGCATAGTTTGTTTTCTAAGTCTGTGAATGTCTTTCTCTGTGGAAATATGTTCATTTGTGTCAGTTATTAGATAACGCCTATAAGTGATATCATAGAATATAGGTCTTTTGCTTTCCGACTTACCTCATGTTTCGTGATTATCTCCAGACTCATTTGTGGTGCCTCAGAGAGCAATGGTTCATTGTTTTCCATGGCTAATATTCCATTGTGTACATGGACCACTTCTTCTTTATCCATTCACCTCTTGTTGGATATTTTGATTGCTTCACTGTCTTACCTATTGTGAATAAGGCTGCACTGCAGCTTTTGCGGCCTGTGTCTTCTCGATTCTTGTCTTCTCAGGTGAGAGGTCCAATGGTGCGCCTGCTGGATTGAATGCTACCTCCATTTTTACGTTTAAACACAGCTCCTTTCTTTTCTCACTATTGGCTGTTACCCCTTTACGTCTCACCAGCAGGTAGAGGGTACAAAGTTCTCTAAAACCCCTTCAGCATTTATTGTTCGTAGACTTTTTGCTGATGGTCAGTCGACTGGGGTAAGTTGAAACTTTTTGTAGATTAGATTGCATGGGTCTAACACTCCCCGAGGTTGAGCTGTTATCCATTTTCCTTTTTTTTTTTAAAGAGTGTGTGTAAAACTTAACTCTTCATACTCTCTTCTTGAAACATTTGCCTGTTTTAAACTTTTTGTCCTTTCCCTACTTCAGCACAATTTTTTAGGGCAGGTGTCCTTTAAAGCCCTGAGTCCTTGTGAATGTTAAGTGACCATTAGCTGTGAGTTTAAAGCTGTTCTTGCAGGAAACGGCCACAAGGTGGCAGCCTTTCCCCGTTACCAAATTTGGTTACTAGGGAAACAGAGCCTTAATGGAAGTGGTGTTCTAGGTTGTAAATTAGAATGGAATGTGCCAGGAGAAAGCCCTTTAAGTTTATGTCCTATTACTTCTTGTTCATAGTTGTAATTTACTTTTTATTTTTTATCCCAGCAAATATGACTACAATGGTTTGTTTGTTCTAGGTGTGCAAGATGTGGTTCTTTCACACATATACATGTATCTATTCTTCCTCGCATCCTTTTCCCACGTAGGTCATGACACAATGTTGAGTAGTCTTCCCCTGGTCTTCCGTACGTCTTTGGTGGTTATATATTTCACCTGGTTTGTATATCTCTGTTAACCCCAATATGGTAATGTATCCAATCCTCATCCCTTTCTATGGGGTGAACCATAAGTTTTTTAATGAATCTGCGATTGCCTTTCTCTGTGGAAATATCTTCATTGGTATCAATTTTTAAGTAACTCCTAAAAGTGATGTGATAGGATATGTGTCTTTTGCTTTCTCACTTACTACAGGAGGAGTGATTACGTCTAGACTCATCTATGGTGCTTGCAATTGGCATTGTTTCATTTTTTCCCCAACGAATATTCCATCTGTACATGGAGGAGTTCTTCTTTGTCCCCCCATCTGTTGGTGGACTTTTTGATTACTTCCATATCTTGGCTATTGTAATACTGTGCAATGCAGATTTGCCTGCCTGTGTCTTTCCAATTCTCTCTTCTTAAATTATAGGTCGAGGAGTGGGCCTGCTGGATCATATGGTAGATCGATGCTTACCTTTGTAAGGCACCTCCATTCTGTTCTCATTCGTGGCCCTTTCCAACTTACGTCCCACTTGAAGTTGAGGGTATGCATTTCTCCACAACACCTTCATCATTCATTGTTTGTAGTTTTCTTGCTGATGGTTATTCGGACAAGTGTGAGCTGATACCTCTCTGTGCTTGAATTCGAATGTGCCACATGATCCGTTGAAGTTGAGCTTTAAGGCATGTCCGTTTTATTGTTCAAGCTGTGATTACCCCTTAGTTCTTCAAAGTGTTCTCTTTAAGTATGTGTCACATTTTGAAATGTTTTGGCCATTACCTCCCTCAAGATATTTTGAGGGCAGGTTTCATTTACAGTTCTGCAGTACTTGTTCCTATGAAATGACCATTAGCACAGGCTTTAAAGCCGCTTTGGCAGGTAACTGCCAGAGGGCGGCAGCCTTTCTATGTCCCCCACCCTGGTAACTAGGGAAAAGCCCTTGCGGCCTGTGGTGTTTCTCGGTTATAAGTTAGAGTGGAGTGTGCCCGGACAAACCCACACAAGCTGATGTCTCCTTACTTTTGTTGGATTTTGAAATTTAATTTTTATTTTTTATTGGAGTAATTTTCCACTGTGTACGTGGACCACTTCTACTTTGTGCAGTCCTCGGTTGATGGACATTCTCATTGCTTCCAAGTGTTGGCTATGGTAAATATTGTTGGAGTGCAGGATTGCCAGCCTGTGACTTTTGGATTCTCATTTTCTCAGGTGATAGGCCCAGCAGTGGGTGTGATTGATTGACTGCTAGCACCGTGTTTCCCTTTTCAAAGCACCTTCTTTGTGTTTTCATTAGTGGCTCTTACCACGTCCCCCTTAGAATGGAGGGTACGCATTTCTCCACAATCGCTTCAGCATTTATTGTGTGCAGCATTTATGCTAATGGCCCTTCTGGCTGCTGTGAGCTGATAGGTTTTTGTAATCTGGGTTTGCATGTCTTTGAAAATTCGTAAAACTCATCATTTCTCTCCACCGTTTTCTTTTCCGTTAAAAAAAAGGAAACTATTGGGAGTACAATACAACTCTTGAAATTGTCGTCTTGGAAGGTGGCCCTCTTTTGAATTTCTTGGTCGATTTCCACCCCAGAATTGTTTTAGAGAGCAGGTGTCATTTACCGAAATGCAGTTTGGCGAATATTTTGTGACCTTTAGGAATGGGTTTAAAGCTGCTGTTGTGGGAAGTGGCCTCAAGGAGGCAGCATTTCTCCATTCCCAAAGCTGGGTACTAGGGCAGCAGAGCCTTTCTGGAAGTCATGTTCCTAGGTTGTAAATTACATTGGAATGTGCATGGAGAAACCCCCATAAGTTTATGTCTCATTATTTCTTCTTGGTTTTAATTTTTTTTTTTTTTAATTTGGGATAAAGCTTAGAATATTGTTTGTCCTAGGTGTACACAATCTGGTCCATTTGTACATTATATATGTGTATTCAAGTACAGATCCTCTTCCCATGTAAAATGTTACAGAGGGTTCCGCAGACCTCCCTTGCTATATGGTCGGTCTTTTCGAGATATGTATATAATATGCGTTTGTATACATATAGTAACACTAATCTTAATTTATCCATTCCCCCCACCTTTCCTTTTAGATGAGCATAGTTTGTTTTCTAAGTCTGTGAATGTCTTTCTCTGTGGAAATATGTTCATTTGTGTCAGTTATTAGATAACGCCTATAAGTGATATCATAGAATATAGGTCTTTTGCTTTCTGACTTACCTCATGTTTCATGATTATCTCCAGACTCATTTGTGGTGCCTCAGAGAGCAATGGTTCACTGTTTTCCATGGCTAATATTCCATTGTGTACATGGACCACTTCTTCTTTATCCATTCACCTCTTGTTGGATATTTTGATTGCTTCACTGTCTTACCTATTGTGAATAAGGCTGCACTGCAGCTTTTTCGGTCTGTGTCTTCTCGATTCTTGTCTTCTCAGGTGAGAGGTCCAATGGTGCGCCTGCTGGATTGAATGCTACCTCCATTTTTACGTTTAAACACAGCTCCTTTCTTTTCTCACTATTGGCTGTTACCCCTTTACGTCTCACCAGCAGGTAGAGGGTACACAGTTCTCTAAAACCCCTTCAGCATTTATTGTTCGTAGACTTTTTGCTGATGGTCAGTCGACTGGTGTAAGTTGAAACTTTTTGTAGATTAGATTGCATGGGTCTAACACTCCCCGAGGTTGAGCTGTTATCCATTTTCCTTTTTTTTTTAAAGAGTGTGTGTAAAACTTAACTCTTCATACTCTCTTCTTGAAACATTTGCCTGTTTTGAGTTTTTTCGTCCTTTCCCTACTTCAGCACAATTTTTTAGGGCAGGTGTCCTTTACAGCCCTGAGCCCTTGTGAATGTTAAGTGAACATTAGCTGTGACTTTAAAGCTGCTCTTGCAGGAAACGGCCACAAGGTGGCAGCATTTCTCCTTTACCAAATTTGGTTACTAGGGAAACACAGCCTTAAGGGAAGTGGTGTTCTAAGTTGTAAATTAGAATGGAATGTGCCAGGAAAAAACCCTTTAAGGTTATGTCTCATTACTTCTTGTTCATAGTTGTAATTTACTTTTGATTTTTTATCCCAGCAAATATGACTACAATGGTTTGTTTGTTCTAGGTGTGCAAGATGTGGTTCTTTCACACATATACATGTATCTATTCTTCCTCTCATCCTTTTCCCACGTACATCATGACACAATATTTAGTAGTCTTCTCCTGGTCTTCCGTCCGTCTTTGGTGGTTATATATTTCACATGGTTTGTATATCTCTGTTAACCCCAATATGGTAATGTATCCAATCCTCATCCCTTTCTATGGGGTGAACCATAAGTTTTTTAATGAATCTGCGATTGCCTTTCTCTGTGGAAATATCTTCATTGGTATCAATTTTTAAGTAACTCCTAAAAGTGATGTGATAGGATATGTGTCTTTTGCTTTCTCACTTACTACAGGAGGAGTGATTACGTCTAGACTCATCTATGGTGCTTGCAAATGGCATTGTTTCATTTTTTCCCCAACGAATATTCCATCTGTACATGGAGGAGTTCTTCTTTGTCCCCCCATCTGTTGGTGGACTTTTTGATTACTTCCATATCTTGGCTATTGTAATACTGTGCAATGCAGATTTGCCTGCCTGTGTCTTTCCAATTCTCTCTTCTTAAATTATAGGTCGAGGAGTGGGCCTGCTGGATCATATGGTAGATCGATGCTTACCTTTGTAAGGCACCTCCATTCTGTTCTCATTCGTGGCCCTTTCCAACTTACGTCCCACTTGAAGTTGAGGGTATGCATTTCTCCACAACACCTTCATCATTCATTGTTTGTAGTTTTCTTGCTGATGGTTATTCGGACAAGTGTGAGCTGATACCTCTCTGTGCTTGAATTCGAATGTGCCACATGATCCGTTGAAGTTGAGCTTTAAGGCATGTCCGTTTTATTGTTCAAGCTGTGATTACCCCTTAGTTCTTCAAAGTGTTCTCTTTAAGTATGTGTCACATTTTGAAATGTTTTGGCCATTACCTCCCTCAAGATATTTTGAGGGCAGGTTTCATTTACAGTTCTGCAGTACTTGTTCCTATGAAATGACCATTAGCACAGGCTTTAAAGCCGCTTTGGCAGGTAACTGCCAGAGGGCGGCAGCCTTTCTATGTCCCCCACCCTGGTAACTAGGGAAAAGCCCTTGCGGCCTGTGGTGTTTCTCGGTTATAAGTTAGAGTGGAGTCTGCCCGGACAAACCCACACAAGCTGATGTCTCCTTACTTTTGTTGGATTTTGAAATTTAATTTTTATTTTTTATTGGAGTAATTTTCCACTGTGTACGTGGACCACTTCTACTTTGTGCATTCCTCGGTTGATGGACATTCTCATTGCTTCCAAGTGTTGGCTATGGTAAATATTGTTGGAGTGCAGGATTGCCAGCCTGTGACTTTTGGATTCTCATTTTCTCAGGTGATAGGCCCAGCAGTGGGTGTGATTGATTGACTGCTAGCACCGTGTTTCCCTTTTCAAAGCACCTTCTTTGTGTTTTCATTAGTGGCTCTTACCACGTCCCCCTTAGAATGGAGGGTACGCATTTGTCCACAATCGCTTCAGCATTTATTGTGTGCAGCATTTATGCTAATGGCCCTTCTGGCTGCTGTGAGCTGATAGGTTTTTGTAATCTGGGTTTGCATGTCTTTGAAAATTCGTAAAACTCATCATTTCTCTCCACCGTTTTCTTTTCCGTTAAAAAAAAGGAAACTATTGGGAAAACAATACAACTCTTGAAATTGTCGTCTTGGAAGGTGGCCCTCTTTTGAATTTCTTGGTCGATTTCCACCCCAGAATTGTTTTAGAGAGCAGGTGTCATTTACCGAAATGCAGTTTGGCGAATATTTTGTGACCTTTAGCAATGGGTTTAAAGCTGCTGTTGTGGGAAGTGGCCTCAAGGAGGCAGCATTTCTCCATTCCCAAAGCGGGGTACTAGGGCAGCAGAGCCTTTCTGGAAGTCATGTTCCTAGGTTGTAAATTACATTGGAATGTGCATGGAGAAACCCCCATAAGTTTATGTCTCATTATTTCTTCTTGGTTTTAATTTTTTTTTTATTTGGGATAAAGCTTAGAATATTGTTTGTCCTAGGTGTACACAATCTGGTCCATTTGTACATTATATATGTGTATTCAAGTACACATCCTCTTCCCATGTAAAATGTTACAGAGGGTTCCGCAGACCTCCCTTGCTATATGGTCGGTCTTTTCGAGATATGTATATAATATGCGTTTGTATACATATAGTAACACTAATCTTAATTTATCCATTCCCCCCACCTTTCCTTTTAGATGAGCATAGTTTGTTTTCTAAGTCTGTGAATGTCTTTCTCTGTGGAAATATGTTCATTTGTGTCAGTTATTAGATAACGCCTATAAGTGATATCATAGAATATAGGTCTTTTGCTTTCCGACTTACCTCATGTTTCGTGATTATCTCCAGACTCATTTGTGGTGCCTCAGAGAGCAATGGTTCATTGTTTTCCATGGCTAATATTCCATTGTGTACATGGACCACTTCTTCTTTATCCATTCACCTCTTGTTGGATATTTTGATTGCTTCACTGTCTTACCTATTGTGAATAAGGCTGCACTGCAGCTTTTGCGGCCTGTGTCTTCTCGATTCTTGTCTTCTCAGGTGAGAGGTCCAATGGTGCGCCTGCTGGATTGAATGCTACCTCCATTTTTACGTTTAAACACAGCTCCTTTCTTTTCTCACTATTGGCTGTTACCCCTTTACGTCTCACCAGCAGGTAGAGGGTACACAGTTCTCTAAAACCCCTTCAGCATTTATTGTTCGTAGACTTTTTGCTGATGGTCAGTCGACTGGTGTAAGTTGAAACTTTTTGTAGATTAGATTGCATGGGTCTAACACTCCCCGAGGTTGAGCTGTTATCCATTTTCCTTTTTTTTTTTAAAGAGTGTGTGTAAAACTTAACTCTTCATACTCTCTTCTTGAAACATTTGCCTGTTTTAAACTTTTTGTCCTTTCCCTACTTCAGCACAATTTTTTAGGGCAGGTGTCCTTTAAAGCCCTGAGTCCTTGTGAATGTTAAGTGACCATTAGCTGTGAGTTTAAAGCTGTTCTTGCAGGAAACGGCCACAAGGTGGCAGCCTTTCCCCGTTACCAAATTTGGTTACTAGGGAAACAGAGCCTTAATGGAAGTGGTGTTCTAGGTTGTAAATTAGAATGGAATGTGCCAGGAGAAAGCCCTTTAAGTTTATGTCCTATTACTTCTTGTTCATAGTTGTAATTTACTTTTTATTTTTTATCCCAGCAAATATGACTACAATGGTTTGTTTGTTCTAGGTGTGCAAGATGTGGTTCTTTCACACATATACATGTATCTATTCTTCCTCGCATCCTTTTCCCACGTAGGTCATGACACAATGTTGAGTAGTCTTCCCCTGGTCTTCCGTACGTCTTTGGTGGTTATATATTTCACCTGGTTTGTATATCTCTGTTAACCCCAATATGGTAATGTATCCAATCCTCATCCCTTTCTATGGGGTGAACCATAAGTTTTTTAATGAATCTGCGATTGCCTTTCTCTGTGGAAATATCTTCATTGGTATCAATTTTTAAGTAACTCCTAAAAGTGATGTGATAGGATATGTGTCTTTTGCTTTCTCACTTACTACAGGAGGAGTGATTACGTCTAGACTCATCTATGGTGCTTGCAATTGGCATTGTTTCATTTTTTCCCCAACGAATATTCCATCTGTACATGGAGGAGTTCTTCTTTGTCCCCCCATCTGTTGGTGGACTTTTTGATTACTTCCATATCTTGGCTATTGTAATACTGTGCAATGCAGATTTGCCTGCCTGTGTCTTTCCAATTCTCTCTTCTTAAATTATAGGTCGAGGAGTGGGCCTGCTGGATCATATGGTAGATCGATGCTTACCTTTGTAAGGCACCTCCATTCTGTTCTCATTCGTGGCCCTTTCCAACTTACGTCCCACTTGAAGTTGAGGGTATGCATTTCTCCACAACACCTTCATCATTCATTGTTTGTAGTTTTCTTGCTGATGGTTATTCTGACAAGTGTGAGCTGATACCTCTCTGTGCTTGAATTCGAATGTGCCACATGATCCGTTGAAGTTGAGCTTTAAGGCATGTCCGTTTTATTGTTCAAGCTGTGATTACCCCTTAGTTCTTCAAAGTGTTCTCTTTAAGTATGTGTCACATTTTGAAATGTTTTGGCCATTACCTCCCTCAAGATATTTTGAGGGCAGGTTTCATTTACAGTTCTGCAGTACTTGTTCCTATGAAATGACCATTAGCACAGGCTTTAAAGCCGCTTTGGCAGGTAACTGCCAGAGGGCGGCAGCCTTTCTATGTCCCCCACCCTGGTAACTAGGGAAAAGCCCTTGCGGCCTGTGGTGTTTCTCGGTTATAAGTTAGAGTGGAGTGTGCCCGGACAAACCCACACAAGCTGATGTCTCCTTACTTTTGTTGGATTTTGAAATTTAATTTTTATTTTTTATTGGAGTAATTTTCCACTGTGTACGTGGACCACTTCTACTTTGTGCAGTCCTCGGTTGATGGACATTCTCATTGCTTCCAAGTGTTGGCTATGGTAAATATTGTTGGAGTGCAGGATTGCCAGCCTGTGACTTTTGGATTCTCATTTTCTCAGGTGATAGGCCCAGCAGTGGGTGTGATTGATTGACTGCTAGCACCGTGTTTCCCTTTTCAAAGCACCTTCTTTGTGTTTTCATTAGTGGCTCTTACCACGTCCCCCTTAGAATGGAGGGTACGCATTTCTCCACAATCGCTTCAGCATTTATTGTGTGCAGCATTTATGCTAATGGCCCTTCTGGCTGCTGTGAGCTGATAGGTTTTTGTAATCTGGGTTTGCATGTCTTTGAAAATTCGTAAAACTCATCATTTCTCTCCACCGTTTTCTTTTCCGTTAAAAAAAAGGAAACTATTGGGAGTACAATACAACTCTTGAAATTGTCGTCTTGGAAGGTGGCCCTCTTTTGAATTTCTTGGTCGATTTCCACCCCAGAATTGTTTTAGAGAGCAGGTGTCATTTACCGAAATGCAGTTTGGCGAATATTTTGTGACCTTTAGGAATGGGTTTAAAGCTGCTGTTGTGGGAAGTGGCCTCAAGGAGGCAGCATTTCTCCATTCCCAAAGCTGGGTACTAGGGCAGCAGAGCCTTTCTGGAAGTCATGTTCCTAGGTTGTAAATTACATTGGAATGTGCATGGAGAAACCCCCATAAGTTTATGTCTCATTATTTCTTCTTGGTTTTAATTTTTTTTTTTTTTTAATTTGGGATAAAGCTTAGAATATTGTTTGTCCTAGGTGTACACAATCTGGTCCATTTGTACATTATATATGTGTATTCAAGTACAGATCCTCTTCCCATGTAAAATGTTACAGAGGGTTCCGCAGACCTCCCTTGCTATATGGTCGGTCTTTTCGAGATATGTATATAATATGCGTTTGTATACATATAGTAACACTAATCTTAATTTATCCATTCCCCCCACCTTTCCTTTTAGATGAGCATAGTTTGTTTTCTAAGTCTGTGAATGTCTTTCTCTGTGGAAATATGTTCATTTGTGTCAGTTATTAGATAACGCCTATAAGTGATATCATAGAATATAGGTCTTTTGCTTTCTGACTTACCTCATGTTTCATGATTATCTCCAGACTCATTTGTGGTGCCTCAGAGAGCAATGGTTCACTGTTTTCCATGGCTAATATTCCATTGTGTACATGGACCACTTCTTCTTTATCCATTCACCTCTTGTTGGATATTTTGATTGCTTCACTGTCTTACCTATTGTGAATAAGGCTGCACTGCAGCTTTTTCGGTCTGTGTCTTCTCGATTCTTGTCTTCTCAGGTGAGAGGTCCAATGGTGCGCCTGCTGGATTGAATGCTACCTCCATTTTTACGTTTAAACACAGCTCCTTTCTTTTCTCACTATTGGCTGTTACCCCTTTACGTCTCACCAGCAGGTAGAGGGTACACAGTTCTCTAAAACCCCTTCAGCATTTATTGTTCGTAGACTTTTTGCTGATGGTCAGTCGACTGGTGTAAGTTGAAACTTTTTGTAGATTAGATTGCATGGGTCTAACACTCCCCGAGGTTGAGCTGTTATCCATTTTCCTTTTTTTTTTTAAAGAGTGTGTGTAAAACTTAAGTCTTCATACTCTCTTCTTGAAACATTTGCCTGTTTTGAGTTTTTTCGTCCTTTCCCTACTTCAGCACAATTTTTTAGGGCAGGTGTCCTTTACAGCCCTGAGCCCTTGTGAATGTTAAGTGAACATTAGCTGTGACTTTAAAGCTGCTCTTGCAGGAAACGGCCACAAGGTGGCAGCATTTCTCCTTTACCAAATTTGGTTACTAGGGAAACACAGCCTTAAGGGAAGTGGTGTTCTAAGTTGTAAATTAGAATGGAATGTGCCAGGAAAAAACCCTTTAAGGTTATGTCTCATTACTTCTTGTTCATAGTTGTAATTTACTTTTGATTTTTTATCCCAGCAAATATGACTACAATGGTTTGTTTGTTCTAGGTGTGCAAGATGTGGTTCTTTCACACATATACATGTATCTATTCTTCCTCGCATCCTTTTCCCACGTACATCATGACACAATATTTAGTAGTCTTCTCCTGGTCTTCCGTCCGTCTTTGGTGGTTATATATTTCACATGGTTTGTATATCTCTGTTAACCCCAATATGGTAATGTATCCAATCCTCATCCCTTTCTATGGGGTGAACCATAAGTTTTTTAATGAATCTGCGATTGCCTTTCTCTGTGGAAATATCTTCATTGGTATCAATTTTTAAGTAACTCCTAAAAGTGATGTGATAGGATATGTGTCTTTTGCTTTCTCACTTACTACAGGAGGAGTGATTACGTCTAGACTCATCTATGGTGCTTGCAAATGGCATTGTTTCATTTTTTCCCCAACGAATATTCCATCTGTACATGGAGGAGTTCTTCTTTGTCCCCCCATCTGTTGGTGGACTTTTTGATTACTTCCATATCTTGGCTATTGTAATACTGTGCAATGCAGATTTGCCTGCCTGTGTCTTTCCAATTCTCTCTTCTTAAATTATAGGTCGAGGAGTGGGCCTGCTGGATCATATGGTAGATCGATGCTTACCTTTGTAAGGCACCTCCATTCTGTTCTCATTCGTGGCCCTTTCCAACTTACGTCCCACTTGAAGTTGAGGGTATGCATTTCTCCACAACACCTTCATCATTCATTGTTTGTAGTTTTCTTGCTGATGGTTATTCGGACAAGTGTGAGCTGATACCTCTCTGTGCTTGAATTCGAATGTGCCACATGATCCGTTGAAGTTGAGCTTTAAGGCATGTCCGTTTTATTGTTCAAGCTGTGATTACCCCTTAGTTCTTCAAAGTGTTCTCTTTAAGTATGTGTCACATTTTGAAATGTTTTGGCCATTACCTCCCTCAAGATATTTTGAGGGCAGGTTTCATTTACAGTTCTGCAGTACTTGTTCCTATGAAATGACCATTAGCACAGGCTTTAAAGCCGCTTTGGCAGGTAACTGCCAGAGGGCGGCAGCCTTTCTATGTCCCCCACCCTGGTAACTAGGGAAAAGCCCTTGCGGCCTGTGGTGTTTCTCGGTTATAAGTTAGAGTGGAGTCTGCCCGGACAAACCCACACAAGCTGATGTCTCCTTACTTTTGTTGGATTTTGAAATTTAATTTTTATTTTTTATTGGAGTAATTTTCCACTGTGTACGTGGACCACTTCTACTTTGTGCATTCCTCGGTTGATGGACATTTTCATTGCTTCCAAGTGTTGGCTATGGTAAATATTGTTGGAGTGCAGGATTGCCAGCCTGTGACTTTTGGATTCTCATTTTCTCAGGTGATAGGCCCAGCAGTGGGTGTGATTGATTGACTGCTAGCACCGTGTTTCCCTTTTCAAAGCACCTTCTTTGTGTTTTCATTAGTGGCTCTTACCACGTCCCCCTTAGAATCGAGGGTACGCATTTGTCCACAATCGCTTCAGCATTTATTGTGTGCAGCATTTATGCTAATGGCCCTTCTGGCTGCTGTGAGCTGATAGGTTTTTGTAATCTGGGTTTGCATGTCTTTGAAAATTCGTAAAACTCATCATTTCTCTCTACCGTTTTCTTTTCTGTTAAAAATAAAGAAAACAATTGGGAGTACTATACAACTCTTGAAATTGTCTTCTTGGAAGGTGGCCCTCTTTTGAATTTTTTGGTCGATTTTCCACCCCAGAATTGTTTTAGAGAGCAGGTGTCATTTACCGAAATGCAGTTTGGCGAATATTTTGTGACCTTTAGCAATGGGTTTAAAGCTGCTGTTGTGGGAAGTGGCCTCAAGGAGGCAGCATTTCTCCATTCCCAAAGCGGGGTACTAGGGCAGCAGAGCCTTTCTGGAAGTCATGTTCCTAGGTTGTAAATTACATTGGAATGTGCATGGAGAAACCCCCATAAGTTTATGTCTCATTATTTCTTCTTGGTTTTAATTTTTTTTTTATTTGGGATAAAGCTTAGAATATTGTTTGTCCTAGGTGTACACAATCTGGTCCATTTGTACATTATATATGTGTATTCAAGTACACATCCTCTTCCCATGTAAAATGTTACAGAGGGTTCCGCAGACCTCCCTTGCTATATGGTCGGTCTTTTCGAGATATGTATATAATATGCGTTTGTATACATATAGTAACACTAATCTTAATTTATCCATTCCCCCCACCTTTCCTTTTAGATGAGCATAGTTTGTTTTCTAAGTCTGTGAATGTCTTTCTCTGTGGAAATATGTTCATTTGTGTCAGTTATTAGATAACGCCTATAAGTGATATCATAGAATATAGGTCTTTTGCTTTCCGACTTACCTCATGTTTCGTGATTATCTCCAGACTCATTTGTGGTGCCTCAGAGAGCAATGGTTCATTGTTTTCCATGGCTAATATTCCATTGTGTACATGGACCACTTCTTCTTTATCCATTCACCTCTTGTTGGATATTTTGATTGCTTCACTGTCTTACCTATTGTGAATAAGGCTGCACTGCAGCTTTTGCGGCCTGTGTCTTCTCGATTCTTGTCTTCTCAGGTGAGAGGTCCAATGGTGCGCCTGCTGGATTGAATGCTACCTCCATTTTTACGTTTAAACACAGCTCCTTTCTTTTCTCACTATTGGCTGTTACCCCTTTACGTCTCACCAGCAGGTAGAGGGTACAAAGTTCTCTAAAACCCCTTCAGCATTTATTGTTCGTAGACTTTTTGCTGATGGTCAGTCGACTGGGGTAAGTTGAAACTTTTTGTAGATTAGATTGCATGGGTCTAACACTCCCCGAGGTTGAGCTGTTATCCATTTTCCTTTTTTTTTTTAAAGAGTGTGTGTAAAACTTAACTCTTCATACTCTCTTCTTGAAACATTTGCCTGTTTTAAACTTTTTGTCCTTTCCCTACTTCAGCACAATTTTTTAGGGCAGGTGTCCTTTAAAGCCCTGAGTCCTTGTGAATGTTAAGTGACCATTAGCTGTGAGTTTAAAGCTGTTCTTGCAGGAAACGGCCACAAGGTGGCAGCCTTTCCCCGTTACCAAATTTGGTTACTAGGGAAACAGAGCCTTAATGGAAGTGGTGTTCTAGGTTGTAAATTAGAATGGAATGTGCCAGGAGAAAGCCCTTTAAGTTTATGTCCTATTACTTCTTGTTCATAGTTGTAATTTACTTTTTATTTTTTATCCCAGCAAATATGACTACAATGGTTTGTTTGTTCTAGGTGTGCAAGATGTGGTTCTTTCACACATATACATGTATCTATTCTTCCTCGCATCCTTTTCCCACGTAGGTCATGACACAATGTTGAGTAGTCTTCCCCTGGTCTTCCGTACGTCTTTGGTGGTTATATATTTCACCTGGTTTGTATATCTCTGTTAACCCCAATATGGTAATGTATCCAATCCTCATCCCTTTCTATGGGGTGAACCATAAGTTTTTTAATGAATCTGCGATTGCCTTTCTCTGTGGAAATATCTTCATTGGTATCAATTTTTAAGTAACTCCTAAAAGTGATGTGATAGGATATGTGTCTTTTGCTTTCTCACTTACTACAGGAGGAGTGATTACGTCTAGACTCATCTATGGTGCTTGCAATTGGCATTGTTTCATTTTTTCCCCAACGAATATTCCATCTGTACATGGAGGAGTTCTTCTTTGTCCCCCCATCTGTTGGTGGACTTTTTGATTACTTCCATATCTTGGCTATTGTAATACTGTGCAATGCAGATTTGCCTGCCTGTGTCTTTCCAATTCTCTCTTCTTAAATTATAGGTCGAGGAGTGGGCCTGCTGGATCATATGGTAGATCGATGCTTACCTTTGTAAGGCACCTCCATTCTGTTCTCATTCGTGGCCCTTTCCAACTTACGTCCCACTTGAAGTTGAGGGTATGCATTTCTCCACAACACCTTCATCATTCATTGTTTGTAGTTTTCTTGCTGATGGTTATTCTGACAAGTGTGAGCTGATACCTCTCTGTGCTTGAATTCGAATGTGCCACATGATCCGTTGAAGTTGAGCTTTAAGGCATGTCCGTTTTATTGTTCAAGCTGTGATTACCCCTTAGTTCTTCAAAGTGTTCTCTTTAAGTATGTGTCACATTTTGAAATGTTTTGGCCATTACCTCCCTCAAGATATTTTGAGGGCAGGTTTCATTTACAGTTCTGCAGTACTTGTTCCTATGAAATGACCATTAGCACAGGCTTTAAAGCCGCTTTGGCAGGTAACTGCCAGAGGGCGGCAGCCTTTCTATGTCCCCCACCCTGGTAACTAGGGAAAAGCCCTTGCGGCCTGTGGTGTTTCTCGGTTATAAGTTAGAGTGGAGTGTGCCCGGACAAACCCACACAAGCTGATGTCTCCTTACTTTTGTTGGATTTTGAAATTTAATTTTTATTCTTTATTGGAGTAATTTTCCACTGTGTACGTGGACCACTTCTACTTTGTGCAGTCCTCGGTTGATGGACATTCTCATTGCTTCCAAGTGTTGGCTATGGTAAATATTGTTGGAGTGCAGGATTGCCAGCCTGTGACTTTTGGATTCTCATTTTCTCAGGTGATAGGCCCAGCAGTGGGTGTGATTGATTGACTGCTAGCACCGTGTTTCCCTTTTCAAAGCACCTTCTTTGTGTTTTCATTAGTGGCTCTTACCACGTCCCCCTTAGAATGGAGGGTACGCATTTCTCCACAATCGCTTCAGCATTTATTGTGTGCAGCATTTATGCTAATGGCCCTTCTGGCTGCTGTGAGCTGATAGGTTTTTGTAATCTGGGTTTGCATGTCTTTGAAAATTCGTAAAACTCATCATTTCTCTCCACCGTTTTCTTTTCCGTTAAAAAAAAGGAAACTATTGGGAGTACAATACAACTCTTGAAATTGTCGTCTTGGAAGGTGGCCCTCTTTTGAATTTCTTGGTCGATTTCCACCCCAGAATTGTTTTAGAGAGCAGGTGTCATTTACCGAAATGCAGTTTGGCGAATATTTTGTGACCTTTAGGAATGGGTTTAAAGCTGCTGTTGTGGGAAGTGGCCTCAAGGAGGCAGCATTTCTCCATTCCCAAAGCTGGGTACTAGGGCAGCAGAGCCTTTCTGGAAGTCATGTTCCTAGGTTGTAAATTACATTGGAATGTGCATGGAGAAACCCCCATAAGTTTATGTCTCATTATTTCTTCTTGGTTTTAATTTTTTTTTTTTTTAATTTGGGATAAAGCTTAGAATATTGTTTGTCCTAGGTGTACACAATCTGGTCCAATTGTACATTATATATGTGTATTCAAGTACAGATCCTCTTCCCATGTAAAATGTTACAGAGGGTTCCGCAGACCTCCCTTGCTATATGGTCGGTCTTTTCGAGATATGTATATAATATGCGTTTGTATACATATAGTAACACTAATCTTAATTTATCCATTCCCCCCACCTTTCCTTTTAGATGAGCATAGTTTGTTTTCTAAGTCTGTGAATGTCTTTCTCTGTGGAAATATGTTCATTTGTGTCAGTTATTAGATAACGCCTATAAGTGATATCATAGAATATAGGTCTTTTGCTTTCTGACTTACCTCATGTTTCATGATTATCTCCAGACTCATTTGTGGTGCCTCAGAGAGCAATGGTTCACTGTTTTCCATGGCTAATATTCCATTGTGTACATGGACCACTTCTTCTTTATCCATTCACCTCTTGTTGGATATTTTGATTGCTTCACTGTCTTACCTATTGTGAATAAGGCTGCACTGCAGCTTTTTCGGTCTGTGTCTTCTCGATTCTTGTCTTCTCAGGTGAGAGGTCCAATGGTGCGCCTGCTGGATTGAATGCTACCTCCATTTTTACGTTTAAACACAGCTCCTTTCTTTTCTCACTATTGGCTGTTACCCCTTTACGTCTCACCAGCAGGTAGAGGGTACACAGTTCTCTAAAACCCCTTCAGCATTTATTGTTAGTAGACTTTTTGCTGATGGTCAGTCGACTGGTGTAAGTTGAAACTTTTTGTAGATTAGATTGCATGGGTCTAACACTCCCCGAGGTTGAGCTGTTATCCATTTTCCTTTTTTTTTTTAAAGAGTGTGTGTAAAACTTAACTCTTCATACTCTCTTCTTGAAACATTTGCCTGTTTTGAGTTTTTTCGTCCTTTCCCTACTTCAGCACAATTTTTTAGGGCAGGTGTCCTTTACAGCCCTGAGCCCTTGTGAATGTTAAGTGAACATTAGCTGTGACTTTAAAGCTGCTCTTGCAGGAAACGGCCACAAGGTGGCAGCATTTCTCCTTTACCAAATTTGGTTACTAGGGAAACACAGCCTTAAGGGAAGTGGTGTTCTAAGTTGTAAATTAGAATGGAATGTGCCAGGAAAAAACCCTTTAAGGTTATGTCTCATTACTTCTTGTTCATAGTTGTAATTTACTTTTGATTTTTTATCCCAGCAAATATGACTACAATGGTTTGTTTGTTCTAGGTGTGCAAGATGTGGTTCTTTCACACATATACATGTATCTATTCTTCCTCGCATCCTTTTCCCACGTACATCATGACACAATATTTAGTAGTCTTCTCCTGGTCTTCCGTCCGTCTTTGGTGGTTATATATTTCACATGGTTTGTATATCTCTGTTAACCCCAATATGGTAATGTATCCAATCCTCATCCCTTTCTATGGGGTGAACCATAAGTTTTTTAATGAATCTGCGATTGCCTTTCTCTGTGGAAATATCTTCATTGGTATCAATTTTTAAGTAACTCCTAAAAGTGATGTGATAGGATATGTGTCTTTTGCTTTCTCACTTACTACAGGAGGAGTGATTACGTCTAGACTCATCTATGGTGCTTGCAAATGGCATTGTTTCATTTTTTCCCCAACGAATATTCCATCTGTACATGGAGGAGTTCTTCTTTGTCCCCCCATCTGTTGGTGGACTTTTTGATTACTTCCATATCTTGGCTATTGTAATACTGTGCAATGCAGATTTGCCTGCCTGTGTCTTTCCAATTCTCTCTTCTTAAATTATAGGTCGAGGAGTGGGCCTGCTGGATCATATGGTAGATCGATGCTTACCTTTGTAAGGCACCTCCATTCTGTTCTCATTCGTGGCCCTTTCCAACTTACGTCCCACTTGAAGTTGAGGGTATGCATTTCTCCACAACACCTTCATCATTCATTGTTTGTAGTTTTCTTGCTGATGGTTATTCGGACAAGTGTGAGCTGATACCTCTCTGTGCTTGAATTCGAATGTGCCACATGATCCGTTGAAGTTGAGCTTTAAGGCATGTCCGTTTTATTGTTCAAGCTGTGATTACCCCTTAGTTCTTCAAAGTGTTCTCTTTAAGTATGTGTCACATTTTGAAATGTTTTGGCCATTACCTCCCTCAAGATATTTTGAGGGCAGGTTTCATTTACAGTTCTGCAGTACTTGTTCCTATGAAATGACCATTAGCACAGGCTTTAAAGCCGCTTTGGCAGGTAACTGCCAGAGGGCGGCAGCCTTTCTATGTCCCCCACCCTGGTAACTAGGGAAAAGCCCTTGCGGCCTGTGGTGTTTCTCGGTTATAAGTTAGAGTGGAGTCTGCCCGGACAAACCCACACAAGCTGATGTCTCCTTACTTTTGTTGGATTTTGAAATTTAATTTTTATTTTTTATTGGAGTAATTTTCCACTGTGTACGTGGACCACTTCTACTTTGTGCATTCCTCGGTTGATGGACATTTTCATTGCTTCCAAGTGTTGGCTATGGTAAATATTGTTGGAGTGCAGGATTGCCAGCCTGTGACTTTTGGATTCTCATTTTCTCAGGTGATAGGCCCAGCAGTGGGTGTGATTGATTGACTGGTAGCACCGTGTTTCCCTTTTCAAAGCACCTTCTTTGTGTTTTCATTAGTGGCTCTTACCACGTCCCCCTTAGAATCGAGGGTACGCATTTGTCCACAATCGCTTCAGCATTTATTGTGTGCAGCATTTATGCTAATGGCCCTTCTGGCTGCTGTGAGCTGATAGGTTTTTGTAATCTGGGTTTGCATGTCTTTGAAAATTCGTAAAACTCATCATTTCTCTCTACCGTTTTCTTTTCTGTTAAAAATAAAGAAAACAATTGGGAGTACTATACAACTCTTGAAATTGTCTTCTTGGAAGGTGGCCCTCTTTTGAATTTTTTGGTCGATTTTCCACCCCAGAATTGTTTTAGAGAGCAGGTGTCATTTACCGAAATGCAGTTTGGCGAATATTTTGTGACCTTTAGCAATGGGTTTAAAGCTGCTGTTGTGGGAAGTGGCCTCAAGGAGGCAGCATTTCTCCATTCCCAAAGCGGGGTACTAGGGCAGCAGAGCCTTTCTGGAAGTCATGTTCCTAGGTTGTAAATTACATTGGAATGTGCATGGAGAAACCCCCATAAGTTTATGTCTCATTATTTCTTCTTGGTTTTAATTTTTTTTTTATTTGGGATAAAGCTTAGAATATTGTTTGTCCTAGGTGTACACAATCTGGTCCATTTGTACATTATATATGTGTATTCAAGTACACATCCTCTTCCCATGTAAAATGTTACAGAGGGTTCCGCAGACCTCCCTTGCTATATGGTCGGTCTTTTCGAGATATGTATATAATATGCGTTTGTATACATATAGTAACACTAATCTTAATTTATCCATTCCCCCCACCTTTCCTTTTAGATGAGCATAGTTTGTTTTCTAAGTCTGTGAATGTCTTTCTCTGTGGAAATATGTTCATTTGTGTCAGTTATTAGATAACGCCTATAAGTGATATCATAGAATATAGGTCTTTTGCTTTCCGACTTACCTCATGTTTCGTGATTATCTCCAGACTCATTTGTGGTGCCTCAGAGAGCAATGGTTCATTGTTTTCCATGGCTAATATTCCATTGTGTACATGGACCACTTCTTCTTTATCCATTCACCTCTTGTTGGATATTTTGATTGCTTCACTGTCTTACCTATTGTGAATAAGGCTGCACTGCAGCTTTTGCGGCCTGTGTCTTCTCGATTCTTGTCTTCTCAGGTGAGAGGTCCAATGGTGCGCCTGCTGGATTGAATGCTACCTCCATTTTTACGTTTAAACACAGCTCCTTTCTTTTCTCACTATTGGCTGTTACCCCTTTACGTCTCACCAGCAGGTAGAGGGTACAAAGTTCTCTAAAACCCCTTCAGCATTTATTGTTCGTAGACTTTTTGCTGATGGTCAGTCGACTGGGGTAAGTTGAAACTTTTTGTAGATTAGATTGCATGGGTCTAACACTCCCCGAGGTTGAGCTGTTATCCATTTTCCTTTTTTTTTTTAAAGAGTGTGTGTAAAACTTAACTCTTCATACTCTCTTCTTGAAACATTTGCCTGTTTTAAACTTTTTGTCCTTTCCCTACTTCAGCACAATTTTTTAGGGCAGGTGTCCTTTAAAGCCCTGAGTCCTTGTGAATGTTAAGTGACCATTAGCTGTGAGTTTAAAGCTGTTCTTGCAGGAAACGGCCACAAGGTGGCAGCCTTTCCCCGTTACCAAATTTGGTTACTAGGGAAACAGAGCCTTAATGGAAGTGGTGTTCTAGGTTGTAAATTAGAATGGAATGTGCCAGGAGAAAGCCCTTTAAGTTTATGTCCTATTACTTCTTGTTCATAGTTGTAATTTACTTTTTATTTTTTATCCCAGCAAATATGACTACAATGGTTTGTTTGTTCTAGGTGTGCAAGATGTGGTTCTTTCACACATATACATGTATCTATTCTTCCTCGCATCCTTTTCCCACGTAGGTCATGACACAATGTTGAGTAGTCTTCCCCTGGTCTTCCGTACGTCTTTGGTGGTTATATATTTCACCTGGTTTGTATATCTCTGTTAACCCCAATATGGTAATGTATCCAATCCTCATCCCTTTCTATGGGGTGAACCATAAGTTTTTTAATGAATCTGCGATTGCCTTTCTCTGTGGAAATATCTTCATTGGTATCAATTTTTAAGTAACTCCTAAAAGTGATGTGATAGGATATGTGTCTTTTGCTTTCTCACTTACTACAGGAGGAGTGATTACGTCTAGACTCATCTATGGTGCTTGCAATTGGCATTGTTTCATTTTTTCCCCAACGAATATTCCATCTGTACATGGAGGAGTTCTTCTTTGTCCCCCCATCTGTTGGTGGACTTTTTGATTACTTCCATATCTTGGCTATTGTAATACTGTGCAATGCAGATTTGCCTGCCTGTGTCTTTCCAATTCTCTCTTCTTAAATTATAGGTCGAGGAGTGGGCCTGCTGGATCATATGGTAGATCGATGCTTACCTTTGTAAGGCACCTCCATTCTGTTCTCATTCGTGGCCCTTTCCAACTTACGTCCCACTTGAAGTTGAGGGTATGCATTTCTCCACAACACCTTCATCATTCATTGTTTGTAGTTTTCTTGCTGATGGTTATTCTGACAAGTGTGAGCTGATACCTCTCTGTGCTTGAATTCGAATGTGCCACATGATCCGTTGAAGTTGAGCTTTAAGGCATGTCCGTTTTATTGTTCAAGCTGTGATTACCCCTTAGTTCTTCAAAGTGTTCTCTTTAAGTATGTGTCACATTTTGAAATGTTTTGGCCATTACCTCCCTCAAGATATTTTGAGGGCAGGTTTCATTTACAGTTCTGCAGTACTTGTTCCTATGAAATGACCATTAGCACAGGCTTTAAAGCCGCTTTGGCAGGTAACTGCCAGAGGGCGGCAGCCTTTCTATGTCCCCCACCCTGGTAACTAGGGAAAAGCCCTTGCGGCCTGTGGTGTTTCTCGGTTATAAGTTAGAGTGGAGTGTGCCCGGACAAACCCACACAAGCTGATGTCTCCTTACTTTTGTTGGATTTTGAAATTTAATTTTTATTTTTTATTGGAGTAATTTTCCACTGTGTACGTGGACCACTTCTACTTTGTGCAGTCCTCGGTTGATGGACATTCTCATTGCTTCCAAGTGTTGGCTATGGTAAATATTGTTGGAGTGCAGGATTGCCAGCCTGTGACTTTTGGATTCTCATTTTCTCAGGTGATAGGCCCAGCAGTGGGTGTGATTGATTGACTGCTAGCACCGTGTTTCCCTTTTCAAAGCACCTTCTTTGTGTTTTCATTAGTGGCTCTTACCACGTCCCCCTTAGAATGGAGGGTACGCATTTCTCCACAATCGCTTCAGCATTTATTGTGTGCAGCATTTATGCTAATGGCCCTTCTGGCTGCTGTGAGCTGATAGGTTTTTGTAATCTGGGTTTGCATGTCTTTGAAAATTCGTAAAACTCATCATTTCTCTCCACCGTTTTCTTTTCCGTTAAAAAAAAGGAAACTATTGGGAGTACAATACAACTCTTGAAATTGTCGTCTTGGAAGGTGGCCCTCTTTTGAATTTCTTGGTCGATTTCCACCCCAGAATTGTTTTAGAGAGCAGGTGTCATTTACCGAAATGCAGTTTGGCGAATATTTTGTGACCTTTAGGAATGGGTTTAAAGCTGCTGTTGTGGGAAGTGGCCTCAAGGAGGCAGCATTTCTCCATTCCCAAAGCTGGGTACTAGGGCAGCAGAGCCTTTCTGGAAGTCATGTTCCTAGGTTGTAAATTACATTGGAATGTGCATGGAGAAACCCCCATAAGTTTATGTCTCATTATTTCTTCTTGGTTTTAATTTTTTTTTTTTTAATTTGGGATAAAGCTTAGAATATTGTTTGTCCTAGGTGTACACAATCTGGTCCATTTGTACATTATATATGTGTATTCAAGTACAGATCCTCTTCCCATGTAAAATGTTACAGAGGGTTCCGCAGACCTCCCTTGCTATATGGTCGGTCTTTTCGAGATATGTATATAATATGCGTTTGTATACATATAGTAACACTAATCTTAATTTATCCATTCCCCCCACCTTTCCTTTTAGATGAGCATAGTTTGTTTTCTAAGTCTGTGAATGTCTTTCTCTGTGGAAATATGTTCATTTGTGTCAGTTATTAGATAACGCCTATAAGTGATATCATAGAATATAGGTCTTTTGCTTTCTGACTTACCTCATGTTTCATGATTATCTCCAGACTCATTTGTGGTGCCTCAGAGAGCAATGGTTCACTGTTTTCCATGGCTAATATTCCATTGTGTACATGGACCACTTCTTCTTTATCCATTCACCTCTTGTTGGATATTTTGATTGCTTCACTGTCTTACCTATTGTGAATAAGGCTGCACTGCAGCTTTTTCGGTCTGTGTCTTCTCGATTCTTGTCTTCTCAGGTGAGAGGTCCAATGGTGCGCCTGCTGGATTGAATGCTACCTCCATTTTTACGTTTAAACACAGCTCCTTTCTTTTCTCACTATTGGCTGTTACCCCTTTACGTCTCACCAGCAGGTAGAGGGTACACAGTTCTCTAAAACCCCTTCAGCATTTATTGTTCGTAGACTTTTTGCTGATGGTCAGTCGACTGGTGTAAGTTGAAACTTTTTGTAGATTAGATTGCATGGGTCTAACACTCCCCGAGGTTGAGCTGTTATCCATTTTCCTTTTTTTTTTTAAAGAGTGTGTGTAAAACTTAACTCTTCATACTCTCTTCTTGAAACATTTGCCTGTTTTGAGTTTTTTCGTCCTTTCCCTACTTCAGCACAATTTTTTAGGGCAGGTGTCCTTTACAGCCCTGAGCCCTTGTGAATGTTAAGTGAACATTAGCTGTGACTTTAAAGCTGCTCTTGCAGGAAACGGCCACAAGGTGGCAGCATTTCTCCTTTACCAAATTTGGTTACTAGGGAAACACAGCCTTAAGGGAAGTGGTGTTCTAAGTTGTAAATTAGAATGGAATGTGCCAGGAAAAAACCCTTTAAGGTTATGTCTCATTACTTCTTGTTCATAGTTGTAATTTACTTTTGATTTTTTATCCCAGCAAATATGACTACAATGGTTTGTTTGTTCTAGGTGTGCAAGATGTGGTTCTTTCACACATATACATGTATCTATTCTTCCTCGCATCCTTTTCCCACGTACATCATGACACAATATTTAGTAGTCTTCTCCTGGTCTTCCGTCCGTCTTTGGTGGTTATATATTTCACATGGTTTGTATATCTCTGTTAACCCCAATATGGTAATGTATCCAATCCTCATCCCTTTCTATGGGGTGAACCATAAGTTTTTTAATGAATCTGCGATTGCCTTTCTCTGTGGAAATATCTTCATTGGTATCAATTTTTAAGTAACTCCTAAAAGTGATGTGATAGGATATGTGTCTTTTGCTTTCTCACTTACTACAGGAGGAGTGATTACGTCTAGACTCATCTATGGTGCTTGCAAATGGCATTGTTTCATTTTTTCCCCAACGAATATTCCATCTGTACATGGAGGAGTTCTTCTTTGTCCCCCCATCTGTTGGTGGACTTTTTGATTACTTCCATATCTTGGCTATTGTAATACTGTGCAATGCAGATTTGCCTGCCTGTGTCTTTCCAATTCTCTCTTCTTAAATTATAGGTCGAGGAGTGGGCCTGCTGGATCATATGGTAGATCGATGCTTACCTTTGTAAGGCACCTCCATTCTGTTCTCATTCGTGGCCCTTTCCAACTTACGTCCCACTTGAAGTTGAGGGTATGCATTTCTCCACAACACCTTCATCATTCATTGTTTGTAGTTTTCTTGCTGATGGTTATTCGGACAAGTGTGAGCTGATACCTCTCTGTGCTTGAATTCGAATGTGCCACATGATCCGTTGAAGTTGAGCTTTAAGGCATGTCCGTTTTATTGTTCAAGCTGTGATTACCCCTTAGTTCTTCAAAGTGTTCTCTTTAAGTATGTGTCACATTTTGAAATGTTTTGGCCATTACCTCCCTCAAGATATTTTGAGGGCAGGTTTCATTTACAGTTCTGCAGTACTTGTTCCTATGAAATGACCATTAGCACAGGCTTTAAAGCCGCTTTGGCAGGTAACTGCCAGAGGGCGGCAGCCTTTCTATGTCCCCCACCCTGGTAACTAGGGAAAAGCCCTTGCGGCCTGTGGTGTTTCTCGGTTATAAGTTAGAGTGGAGTCTGCCCGGACAAACCCACACAAGCTGATGTCTCCTTACTTTTGTTGGATTTTGAAATTTAATTTTTATTTTTTATTGGAGTAATTTTCCACTGTGTACGTGGACCACTTCTACTTTGTGCATTCCTCGGTTGATGGACATTTTCATTGCTTCCAAGTGTTGGCTATGGTAAATATTGTTGGAGTGCAGGATTGCCAGCCTGTGACTTTTGGATTCTCATTTTCTCAGGTGATAGGCCCAGCAGTGGGTGTGATTGATTGACTGGTAGCACCGTGTTTCCCTTTTCAAAGCACCTTCTTTGTGTTTTCATTAGTGGCTCTTACCACGTCCCCCTTAGAATCGAGGGTACGCATTTGTCCACAATCGCTTCAGCATTTATTGTGTGCAGCATTTATGCTAATGGCCCTTCTGGCTGCTGTGAGCTGATAGGTTTTTGTAATCTGGGTTTGCATGTCTTTGAAAATTCGTAAAACTCATCATTTCTCTCTACCGTTTTCTTTTCTGTTAAAAATAAAGAAAACAATTGGGAGTACTATACAACTCTTGAAATTGTCTTCTTGGAAGGTGGCCCTCTTTTGAATTTTTTGGTCGATTTTCCACCCCAGAATTGTTTTAGAGAGCAGGTGTCATTTACCGAAATGCAGTTTGGCGAATATTTTGTGACCTTTAGCAATGGGTTTAAAGCTGCTGTTGTGGGAAGTGGCCTCAAGGAGGCAGCATTTCTCCATTCCCAAAGCGGGGTACTAGGGCAGCAGAGCCTTTCTGGAAGTCATGTTCCTAGGTTGTAAATTACATTGGAATGTGCATGGAGAAACCCCCATAAGTTTATGTCTCATTATTTCTTCTTGGTTTTAATTTTTTTTTTATTTGGGATAAAGCTTAGAATATTGTTTGTCCTAGGTGTACACAATCTGGTCCATTTGTACATTATATATGTGTATTCAAGTACACATCCTCTTCCCATGTAAAATGTTACAGATGGTTCCGCAGACCTCCCTTGCTATATGGTCGGTCTTTTCGAGATATGTATATAATATGCGTTTGTATACATATAGTAACACTAATCTTAATTTATCCATTCCCCCCACCTTTCCTTTTAGATGAGCATAGTTTGTTTTCTAAGTCTGTGAGTGTCTTTCTCTGTGGAAATATGTTCATTTGTGTCAGTTATTAGATAACGCCTATAAGTGATATCATAGAATATAGGTCTTTTGCTTTCCGACTTACCTCATGTTTCGTGATTATCTCCAGACTCATTTGTGGTGCCTCAGAGAGCAATGATTCATTGTTTTCCATGGCTAATATTCCATTGTGTACATGGACCACTTCTCCTTTATCCATTCACCTCTTGTTGGACATTTTGATTGCTTCACTGTCTTGGCTATTGTGAATAAGGCTGCACTGCAGCTTTTGCGGCCTGTGTCTTCTCGATTCTTGTCTTCTCAGGTGAGAGGTCCAATGGTGCGCCTGCTGGATTGAATGGTACCTCCATTTTTACTTTTAAACACAGCTCCTTTCTGTTCTCATTATTGCCTGTTACCCCTTTACGTCTCACCAGCAGGTAGAGGGTACAAAGTTCTCTAAAACCCCTTCAGCATTTATCGTTTGTAGACTTTTTGCTGATGGTCAGTCGACTGGGGTAAGTTGAAACTTTTTGTAGATTAGATTGCATGGGTCTAACACTCCCTGAGTTTGAGATTTTATCCATTTCCCTTTTTTTTAAAAAAGAGCGTGAGTAAAACTTAACTCTTCATACTCTCTTCTTGAAACATTTGCCTGTTTTGAGTTTTTTCGTCCTTTCCCTACTTCAGCACAATTTTTTAGGGCAGGTGTCCTTTAAAGCCCTGAGTCCTTGTGAATGTTAAGTGACCATTAGCTGTGAGTTTAAAGCTGTTCTTGCAGGAAACGGCCACAAGGTGGCAGCCTTTCCCCGTTACCAAATTTGGTTACTAGGGAAACAGAGCCTTAATGGAAGTGGTGTTCTAGGTTGTAAATTAGAATGGAATGTGCCAGGAGAAAGCCCTTTAAGTTTATGTCCTATTACTTCTTGTTCATAGTTGTAATTTACTTTTTATTTTTTATCCCAGCAAATATGACTACAATGGTTTGTTTGTTCTAGGTGTGCAAGATGTGGTTCTTTCACACATATACATGTATCTATTCTTCCTCGCATCCTTTTCCCACGTAGGTCATGACACAATGTTGAGTAGTCTTCCCCTGGTCTTCCGTACGTCTTTGGTGGTTATATATTTCACCTGGTTTGTATATCTCTGTTAACCCCAATATGGTAATGTATCCAATCCTCATCCCTTTCTATGGGGTGAACCATAAGTTTTTTAATGAATCTGCGATTGCCTTTCTCTGTGGAAATATCTTCATTGGTATCAATTTTTAAGTAACTCCTAAAAGTGATGTGATAGGATATGTGTCTTTTGCTTTCTCACTTACTATAGGAGGCGTGATTACGTCTGGACTCATCTATGGTGCTTGCAAATGGCATTGTTTCATTTTTTTCACTAGCGAATATTCCATCTGTACATGGAGGAGTTCTTCTTTGTCCCCCCATCTGTTGGTGGACTTTTTGGTTACTTCCATATCTTGGCTATTGGAATACTGTGCAATGCAGATTTGCCTGCCTGTGTCTTTCCAATTATCTCTTCTTAGATTATAGGTCGAGGAGTGGGCCTGCTGGATCATATGGTAGATCGATGTTTACCTTTGTAAGGCACCTCCATTCTGTTCTCATTCTTGGCCCTTTCCAACTTACGTCCCACTTGAACTTGAGGGTATGCATTTCTCCACAACGCCTTCAGCATTTATTGTTTGTAGTTTTCTTGCTGATGGTTATTCTGACAAGTGTGAGCTGATACCTCTCTGTGCTTGAATTCGAATGTGCCACATGATCCGTTGAAGTTGAGCTTTAAGGCATGTCCTTTTTATTTTTCAAGCTGTGATTACCCCTTAGTTCTTCAAAGTGTTCTCTTTAAGTATGTGTCACATTTTGAAATGTTTTGGTCATTACCTCCCTCAAGACATTTTGAGGGCAGGTTTCATTTACAGTTCTGCAGTACTTGTTCCTATGAAATGACCATTAGCACAGGCTTTAAAGCTGCTTTGGCAGGTAACTGCCAGAGGACGGCAGCCTTTCTATGTCCCCGACCCTGGTAACTAGGGAAAAGCCCTTGCGGCCTGTGGTGTTTCTCGGTTATAAATTAGAGTGGAGTGTGCCCGGACAAACCCACACAAGCTGATGTCTCCTTACTTTTGTTGGATTTTGAAATTTAATTTTTATTTTTTATTGGAGTAATTTTCCACTGTGTACGTGGACCACTTCTACTTTGTGCATTCCTCGGTTGATGGACATTCTCATTGCTTCCAAGTGTTGGCTATGGTAAATATTGTTGGAGTGCAGGATTGCCAGCCTGTGACTTTTGGATTCTCATTTTCTCAGGTGATAGGCCCAGCAGTGGGTGTGATTGATTGACTGCTAGCACCGTGTTTCCCTTTTCAAAGCACCTTCTTTGTGTTTTCATTAGTGGCTCTTACCACGTCCCCCTTAGAATGGAGGGTACGCATTTCTCCACAATCGCTTCAGCATTTATTGTGTGCAGCATTTATGCTAATGGCCCTTCTGGCTGCTGTGAGCTGATAGGTTTTTGTAATCTGGGTTTGCATGTCTTTGAAAATTCGTAAAACTCATCATTTCTCTCCACCGTTTTCTTTTCCGTTAAAAAAAGGAAACTATTGGGAGTACAATACAACTCTTGAAATTGTCGTCTTGGAAGGTGGCCCTCTTTTAAATTTTTTGGTCGATTTTCCACCCCAGAATTGTTTTAGAGAGCAGGTGTCATTTACCGAAATGCAGTTTGGCGAATATTTTGTGACCTTTAGGAATGGGTTTAAAGCTGCTGTTGTGGGAAGTGGCCTCAAGGAGGCAGCATTTCTCCATTCCCAAAGCTGGGTACTAGGGCAGCAGAGCCTTTCTGGAAGTCATGTTCCTAGGTTGTAAATTACATTGGAATGTGCATGGAGAAACCCCCATAAGTTTATGTCTCATTATTTCTTCTTGGTTTTAATTTTTTTTTTTTTTTATTTGGGATAAAGCTTAGAATATTGTTTGTCCTAGGTGTACACAATCTGGTCCATTTGTACATTATATATGTGTATTCAAGTACAGATCCTCTTCCCATGTAAAATGTTACAGAGGGTTCCGCAGACCTCCCTTGCTATATGGTCGGTCTTTTCGAGATATGTATATAATATGCGTTTGTATACATATAGTAACACTAATCTTAATTTATCCATTCCCACCTTTCCTTTCAGATGAGCATAGTTTGTTTTCTAAGTCTGTGAATGTCTTTCTCTGTGGAAATATGTTCATTTGTGTCAGTTATTAGATAACGCCTATAAGTGATATCATAGAATATAGGTCTTTTGCTTTCCGACTTACCTCATGTTTCGTGATTATCTCCAGACTCATTTGTGGTGCCTCAGAGAGCAATGGTTCATTGTTTTCCATGGCTAATATTCCATTGTGTACATGGACCACTTCTCCTTTATCCATTCACCTCTTGTTGGACATTTTGATTGCTTCACTGTCTTGGCTATTGTGAATAAGGCTGCACTGCAGCTTTTGCGGCCTGTGTCTTCTCGATTCTTGTCTTCTCAGGTGAGAGGTCCAATGGTGCGCCTGCTGGATTGAATGGTACCTCCATTTTTACTTTTAAACACAGCTCCTTTCTGTTCTCATTATTGCCTGTTACCCCTTTACGTCTCACCAGCAGGTAGAGGGTACAAAGTTCTCTAAAACCCCTTCAGCATTTATCGTTTGTAGACTTTTTGCTGATGGTCAGTCGACTGGGGTAAGTTGAAACTTTTTGTAGATTAGATTGCATGGGTCTAACACTCCCTGAGTTTGAGATTTTATCCATTTCCCTTTTTTTTAAAAAAGAGCGTGAGTAAAACTTAACTCTTCATACTCTCTTCTTGAAACATTTGCCTGTTTTGAGTTTTTTCGTCCTTTCCCTACTTCAGCACAATTTTTTAGGGCAGGTGTCCTTTAAAGCCCTGAGTCCTTGTGAATGTTAAGTGACCATTAGCTGTGAGTTTAAAGCTGTTCTTGCAGGAAACGGCCACAAGGTGGCAGCCTTTCCCCGTTACCAAATTTGGTTACTAGGGAAACAGAGCCTTAATGGAAGTGGTGTTCTAGGTTGTAAATTAGAATGGAATGTGCCAGGAGAAAGCCCTTTAAGTTTATGTCCTATTACTTCTTGTTCATAGTTGTAATTTACTTTTGATTTTTTATCCCAGCAAATATGACTACAATGGTTTGTTTGTTCTAGGTGTGCAAGATGTGGTTCTTTCACACATATACATGTATCTATTCTTCCTCGCATCCTTTTCCCACGTAGGTCATGACACAATGTTGAGTAGTCTTCCCCTGGTCTTCCGTACGTCTTTGGTGGTTATATATTTCACCTGGTTTGTATATCTCTGTTAACCCCAATATGGTAATGTATCCAATCCTCATCCCTTTCTATGGGGTGAACCATAAGTTTTTTAATGAATCTGCGATTGCCTTTCTCTGTGGAAATATCTTCATTGGTATCAATTTTTAAGTAACTCCTAAAAGTGATGTGATAGGATATGTGTCTTTTGCTTTCTCACTTACTACAGGAGGAGTGATTACGTCTAGACTCATCTATGGTGCTTGCAAATGGCATTGTTTCATTTTTTCCCCAACGAATATTCCATCTGTACATGGAGGAGTTCTTCTTTGTCCCCCCATCTGTTGGTGGACTTTTTGATTACTTCCATATCTTGGCTATTGTAATACTGTGCAATGCAGATTTGCCTGCCTGTGTCTTTCCAATTCTCTCTTCTTAAATTATAGGTCGAGGAGTGGGCCTGCTGGATCATATGGTAGATCGATGCTTACCTTTGTAAGGCACCTCCATTCTGTTCTCATTCGTGGCCCTTTCCAACTTACGTCCCACTTGAAGTTGAGGGTATGCATTTCTCCACAACACCTTCATCATTCATTGTTTGTAGTTTTCTTGCTGATGGTTATTCTGACAAGTGTGAGCTGATACCTCTCTGTGCTTGAATTCGAATGTGCCACATGATCCGTTGAAGTTGAGCTTTAAGGCATGTCCGTTTTATTGTTCAAGCTGTGATTACCCCTTAGTTCTTCAAAGTGTTCTCTTTAAGTATGTGTCACATTTTGAAATGTTTTGGCCATTACCTCCCTCAAGATATTTTGAGGGCAGGTTTCATTTACAGTTCTGCAGTACTTGTTCCTATGAAATGACCATTAGCACAGGCTTTAAAGCCGCTTTGGCAGGTAACTGCCAGAGGGCGGCAGCCTTTCTATGTCCCCCACCCTGGTAACTAGGGAAAAGCCCTTGCGGCCTGTGGTGTTTCTCGGTTATAAGTTAGAGTGGAGTGTGCCCGGACAAACCCACACAAGCTGATGTCTCCTTACTTTTGTTGGATTTTGAAATTTAATTTTTATTTTTTATTGGAGTAATTTTCCACTGTGTACGTGGACCACTTCTACTTTGTGCATTCCTCGGTTGATGGACATTCTCATTGCTTCCAAGTGTTGGCTATGGTAAATATTGTTGGAGTGCAGGATTGCCAGCCTGTGACTTTTGGATTCTCATTTTCTCAGGTGATAGGCCCAGCAGTGGGTGTGATTGATTGACTGCTAGCACCGTGTTTCCCTTTTCAAAGCACCTTCTTTGTGTTTTCATTAGTGGCTCTTACCACGTCCCCCTTAGAATGGAGGGTACGCATTTCTCCACAATCGCTTCAGCATTTATTGTGTGCAGCATTTATGCTAATGGCCCTTCTGGCTGCTGTGAGCTGATAGGTTTTTGTAATCTGGGTTTGCATGTCTTTGAAAATTCGTAAAACTCATCATTTCTCTCCACCGTTTTCTTTTCCGTTAAAAAAAAGGAAACTATTGGGAGTACAATACAACTCTTGAAATTGTCGTCTTGGAAGGTGGCCCTCTTTTGAATTTCTTGGTCGATTTCCACCCCAGAATTGTTTTAGAGAGCAGGTGTCATTTACCGAAATGCAGTTTGGCGAATATTTTGTGACCTTTAGGAATGGGTTTAAAGCTGCTGTTGTGGGAAGTGGCCTCAAGGAGGCAGCATTTCTCCATTCCCAAAGCTGGGTACTAGGGCAGCAGAGCCTTTCTGGAAGTCATATTCCTAGGTTGTAAATTACATTGGAATGTGCATGGAGAAACCCCCATAAGTTTATGTCTCATTATTTCTTCTTGGTTTTAATTTTTTTTTTTTTAATTTGGGATAAAGCTTAGAATATTGTTTGTCCTAGGTGTACACAATCTGGTCCATTTGTACATTATATATGTGTATTCAAGTACAGATCCTCTTCCCATGTAAAATGTTACAGAGGGTTCCGCAGACCTCCCTTGCTATATGGTCGGTCTTTTCGAGATATGTATATAATATGCGTTTGTATACATATAGTAACACTAATCTTAATTTATCCATTCCCCCCACCTTTCCTTTTAGATGAGCATAGTTTGTTTTCTAAGTCTGTGAGTGTCTTTCTCTGTGGAAATATGTTCATTTGTGTCAGTTATTAGATAACGCCTATACGTGATATCATAGAATATAGGTCTTTTGCTTTCCGACTTACCTCATGTTTCGTGATTATCTCCAGACTCATTTGTGGTGCCTCAGAGAGCAATGGTTCATTGTTTTCCATGGCTAATATTCCATTGTGTACATGGACCACTTCTTCTTTATCCATTCACCTCTTGTTGGACATTTTGATTGCTTCACTGTCTTGGCTATTGTGAATAAGGCTGCACTGCAGCTTTTGCGGCCTGTGTCTTCTAGATTCTTGTCTTCTCAGGTGAGAGGTCCAATGGTGCCCCTGCTGGATTGAATGGTACCTCATTTTTACTTTTAAACACAGCTCCTTTCTGTTCTCATTATTGCCTGTTACCCCTTTACGTCTCACCAGCAGGTAGAGGGTACAAAGTTCTCCAAAACCCCTTCAGCATTTATCGTTTGTAGACTTTTTGCTGATGGTCAGTCGACTGGGGTAAGTTGAAACTTTTTGTAGATTAGATTGCATGGGTCTAACACTCCCTGAGGTTGAGATTTTATCCATTTCCCTTTTTTTTTAAAAAGAGCGTGAGTAAAACTTAACTCTTCATACTCTCTTCTTGAAACATTTGCCTCTTTTGAGTTTTTTCGTCCTTTCCCTACTTCAGCACAATTTTTTAGGGCAGGTGTCCTTTACAGCCCTGAGCCCTTGTGAATGTTAAGTGAACATTAGCTGTGACTTTAAAGCTGCTCTTGCAGGAAACGGCCACAAGGTGGCAGCATTTCTCCTTTACCAAATTTGGTTACTAGGGAAACACAGCCTTAAGGGAAGTGGTGTTCTAGGTTGTAAATTAGAATGGAATGTGCCAGGAAAAAACCCTTTAAGGTTATGTCTCATTACTTCTTGTTCATAGTTGTAATTTACTTTTGATTTTTTATCCCAGCAAATATGACTACAATGGTTTGTTTGTTCTAGGTGTGCAAGATGTGGTTCTTTCACACATATACATGTATCTATTCTTCCTCGCATCCTTTTCCCACGTACGTCATGACACAATATTTAGTAGTCTTCTCCTGGTCTTCCGTCCGTCTTTGGTGGTTATATATTTCACATGGTTTGTATATCTCTGTTAACCCCAATATGGTAATGTATCCAATCCTCATCCCTTTCTATGGGGTGAACCATAAGTTTTTTAATGAATCTGCGATTGCCTTTCTCTGTGGAAATATCTTCATTGGTATCAATTTTTAAGTAACTCCTAAAAGTGATGTGATAGGATATGTGTCTTTTGCTTTCTCACTTACTACAGGAGGAGTGATTACGTCTAGACTCATCTATGGTGCTTGCAAATGGCATTGTTTCATTTTGTCCCCAACGAATATTCCATCTGTACATGGAGGAGTTCTTCTTTGTCCCCCCCATCTGTTGGTGGACTTTTTGATTACTTCCATATCTTGGCTATTGTAAAACTGTGCAATGCAGATTTGCCTGCCTGTGTCTTTCCAATTCTCTCTTCTTAAATTATAGGTCGAGGAGTGGGCCTGCTGGATCATATGGTAGATCGATGCTTACCTTTGTAAGGCACCTCCATTCTGTTCTCATTCGTGGCCCTTTCCAACTTACGTCCCACTTGAAGTTGAGGGTATGCATTTCTCCACAACACCTTCATCATTCATTGTTTGTAGTTTTCTTGCTGATGGTTATTCTGACAAGTGTGAGCTGATACCTCTCTGTGCTTTAATTCGAATGTGCCACATGACCCGTTGAAGTTGAGCTTTAAGGCATGTCCGTTTTATTTTTCAAGCTGTGATTACCCCTTAGTTCTTCAAAGTGTTCACTTTAAGTATGTGTCACATTTTGAAATGTTTTGGCCATTACCTCCCTCAAGATATTTTGAGGGCAGGTTTCATTTAGAGTTCTGCAGTACTTGATCCTATGAAATGACCATTAGCACAGGCTTTAAAGCCGCTTTGGCAGGTAACTGCCAGAGGGCGGCAGCCTTTCTATGTCCCCCACCCTGGTAACTAGGGAAAAGCCCTTGCGGCCTGTGGTGTTTCTCGGTTATAAGTTAGAGTGGAGTCTGCCCGGACAAACCCACACAAGCTGATGTCTCCTTACTTTTGTTGGATTTTGAAATTTAATTTTTATTTTTTATTGGAGTAATTTTCCACTGTGTACGTGGACCACTTCTACTTTGTGCATTCCTCGGTTGATGGACATTTTCATTGCTTCCAAGTGTTGGCTATGGTAAATATTGTTGGAGTGCAGGATTGCCAGCCTGTGACTTTTGGATTCTCATTTTCTCAGGTGATAGGCCCAGCAGTGGGTGTGATTGATTGACTGCTAGCACCGTGTTTCCCTTTTCAAAGCACCTTCTTTGTGTTTTCATTAGTGGCTCTTACCACGTCCCCCTTAGAATCGAGGGTACGCATTTGTCCACAATCGCTTCAGCATTTATTGTGTGCAGCATTTATGCTAATGGCCCTTCTGGCTGCTGTGAGCTGATAGGTTTTTGTAATCTGGGTTTGCATGTCTTTGAAAATTCGTAAAACTCATCATTTCTCTCTACCGTTTTCTTTTCTGTTAAAAATAAAGAAAACAATTGGGAGTACAATACAACTCTTGAAATTGTCTTCTTGGAAGGTGGCCCTCTTTTGAATTTTTTGGTCGATTTTCCACCCCAGAACTGTTTTAGAGAGCAGGTGTCATTTACCGAAATGCAGTTTGGCGAATATTTTGTGACCTTTAGCAATGGGTTTAAAGCTGCTGTTGTGGGAAGTGGCCTCAAGGAGGCAGCATTTCTCCATTCCCAAAGCGGGGTACTAGGGCAGCAGAGCCTTTCTGGAAGTCATGTTCCTAGGTTGTAAATTACATTGGAATGTGCATGGAGAAACCCCCATAAGTTTATGTCTCATTATTTCTTCTTGGTTTTAATTTTTTTTTTATTTGGGATAAAGCTTAGAATATTGTTTGTCCTAGGTGTACACAATCTGGTCCATTTGTACATTATATATGTGTATTCAAGTACACATCCTCTTCCCATGTAAAATGTTACAGATGGTTCCGCAGACCTCCCTTGCTATATGGTCGGTCTTTTCGAGATATGTATATAATATGCGTTTGTATACATATAGTAACACTAATCTTAATTTATCCATTCCCCCCACCTTTCCTTTTAGATGAGCATAGTTTGTTTTCTAAGTCTGTGAGTGTCTTTCTCTGTGGAAATATGTTCATTTGTGTCAGTTATTAGATAACGCCTATAAGTGATATCATAGAATATAGGTCTTTTGCTTTCCGACTTACCTCATGTTTCGTGATTATCTCCAGACTCATTTGTGGTGCCTCAGAGAGCAATGGTTCATTGTTTTCCATGGCTAATATTCCATTGTGTACATGGACCACTTCTTCTTTATCCATTCACCTCTTGTTGGACATTTTGATTGCTTCACTGTCTTGGCTATTGTGAATAAGGCTGCACTGCAGCTTTTGCGGCCTGTGTCTTCTCGATTCTTGTCTTCTCAGGTGAGAGGTCCAATGGTGCGCCTGCTGGATTGAATGGTACCTCCATTTTTACTTTTAAACACAGCTCCTTTCTGTTCTCATTATTGCCTGTTACCCCTTTACGTCTCACCAGCAGGTAGAGGGTACAAAGTTCTCTAAAACCCCTTCAGCATTTATCGTTTGTAGACTTTTTGCTGATGGTCAGTCGACTGGGGTAAGTTGAAACTTTTTGTAGATTAGATTGCATGGATCTAACACTCCCCGAGGTTGAGCTGTTATCCATTTTCCTTTTTTTTTAAAAGAGTGTGTGTAAAACTTAACTCTTCATACTCTCTTCTTGAAACATTTGCCTGTTTTAAAGTTTTTGTCCATTCCCTACTTCAGCACAATTTTTTAGGGCAGGTGTCCTTTACAGCCCTGAGCCCTTGTGAATGTTAAGTGAACATTAGCTGTGACTTTAAAGCTGCTCTTGCAGGAAACGGCCACAAGGTGGCAGCATTTCTCCTTTACCAAATTTGGTTACTAGGGAAACACAGCCTTAAGGGAAGTGGTGTTCTAGGTTGTAAATTAGAATGGAATGTGCCAGGAAAAAACCCTTTAAGGTTATGTCTCATTACTTCTTGTTCATAGTTGTAATTTACTTTTGATTTTTTATCCCAGCAAATATGACTACAATGGTTTGTTTGTTCTAGGTGTGCAAGATGTGGTTCTTTCACACATATACATGTATCTATTCTTCCTCGCATCCTTTTCCCACGTACGTCATGACACAATATTTAGTAGTCTTCTCCTGGTCTTCCGTCCGTCTTTGGTGGTTATATATTTCACATGGTTTGTATATCTCTGTTAACCCCAATATGGTAATGTATCCAATCCTCATCCCTTTCTATGGGGTGAACCATAAGTTTTTTAATGAATCTGCGATTGCCTTTCTCTGTGGAAATATCTTCATTGGTATCAATTTTTAAGTAACTCCTAAAAGTGATGTGATAGGATATGTGTCTTTTGCTTTCTCACTTACTACAGGAGGAGTGATTACGTCTAGACTCATCTATGGTGCTTGCAAATGGCATTGTTTCATTTTGTCCCCAACGAATATTCCATCTGTACATGGAGGAGTTCTTCTTTGTCCCCCCCATCTGTTGGTGGACTTTTTGATTACTTCCATATCTTGGCTATTGTAAAACTGTGCAATGCAAATTTGCCTGCCTGTGTCTTTCCAATTCTCTCTTCTTAAATTATAGGTCGAGGAGTGGGCCTGCTGGATCATATGGTAGATCGATGCTTACCTTTGTAAGGCACCTCCATTCTGTTCTCATTCGTGGCCCTTTCCAACTTACGTCCCACTTGAAGTTGAGGGTATGCATTTCTCCACAACACCTTCATCATTCATTGTTTGTAGTTTTCTTGCTGATGGTTATTCTGACAAGTGTGAGCTGATACCTCTCTGTGCTTTAATTCGAATGTGCCACATGACCCGTTGAAGTTGAGCTTTAAGGCATGTCCGTTTTATTTTTCAAGCTGTGATTACCCCTTAGTTCTTCAAAGTGTTCACTTTAAGTATGTGTCACATTTTGAAATGTTTTGGCCATTACCTCCCTCAAGATATTTTGAGGGCAGGTTTCATTTAGAGTTCTGCAGTACTTGATCCTATGAAATGACCATTAGCACAGGCTTTAAAGCCGCTTTGGCAGGTAACTGCCAGAGGGCGGCAGCCTTTCTATGTCCCCCACCCTGGTAACTAGGGAAAAGCCCTTGCGGCCTGTGGTGTTTCTCGGTTATAAGTTAGAGTGGAGTCTGCCCGGACAAACCCACACAAGCTGATGTCTCCTTACTTTTGTTGGATTTTGAAATTTAATTTTTATTTTTTATTGGAGTAATTTTCCACTGTGTACGTGGACCACTTCTACTTTGTGCATTCCTCGGTTGATGGACATTTTCATTGCTTCCAAGTGTTGGCTATGGTAAATATTGTTGGAGTGCAGGATTGCCAGCCTGTGACTTTTGGATTCTCATTTTCTCAGGTGATAGGCCCAGCAGTGGGTGTGATTGATTGACTGCTAGCACCGTGTTTCCCTTTTCAAAGCACCTTCTTTGTGTTTTCATTAGTGGCTCTTACCACGTCCCCCTTAGAATCGAGGGTACGCATTTGTCCACAATCGCTTCAGCATTTATTGTGTGCAGCATTTATGCTAATGGCCCTTCTGGCTGCTGTGAGCTGATAGGTTTTTGTAATCTGGGTTTGCATGTCTTTGAAAATTCGTAAAACTCATCATTTCTCTCTACCGTTTTCTTTTCTGTTAAAAATAAAGAAAACAATTGGGAGTACAATACAACTCTTGAAATTGTCTTCTTGGAAGGTGGCCCTCTTTTGAATTTTTTGGTCGATTTTCCACCCCAGAACTGTTTTAGAGAGCAGGTGTCATTTACCGAAATGCAGTTTGGCGAATATTTTGTGACCTTTAGCAATGGGTTTAAAGCTGCTGTTGTGGGAAGTGGCCTCAAGGAGGCAGCATTTCTCCATTCCCAAAGCGGGGTACTAGGGCAGCAGAGCCTTTCTGGAAGTCATGTTCCTAGGTTGTAAATTACATTGGAATGTGCATGGAGAAACCCCCATAAGTTTATGTCTCATTATTTCTTCTTGGTTTTAATTTTTTTTTTATTTGGGATAAAGCTTAGAATATTGTTTGTCCTAGGTGTACACAATCTGGTCCATTTGTACATTATATATGTGTATTCAAGTACACATCCTCTTCCCATGTAAAATGTTACAGATGGTTCCGCAGACCTCCCTTGCTATATGGTCGGTCTTTTCGAGATATGTATATAATATGCGTTTGTATACATATAGTAACACTAATCTTAATTTATCCATTCCCCCCACCTTTCCTTTTAGATGAGCATAGTTTGTTTTCTAAGTCTGTGAGTGTCTTTCTCTGTGGAAATATGTTCATTTGTGTCAGTTATTAGATAACGCCTATAAGTGATATCATAGAATATAGGTCTTTTGCTTTCCGACTTACCTCATGTTTCGTGATTATCTCCAGACTCATTTGTGGTGCCTCAGAGAGCAATGGTTCATTGTTTTCCATGGCTAATATTCCATTGTGTACATGGACCACTTCTTCTTTATCCATTCACCTCTTGTTGGACATTTTGATTGCTTCACTGTCTTGGCTATTGTGAATAAGGCTGCACTGCAGCTTTTGCGGCCTGTGTCTTCTCGATTCTTGTCTTCTCAGGTGAGAGGTCCAATGGTGCGCCTGCTGGATTGAATGGTACCTCCATTTTTACTTTTAAACACAGCTCCTTTCTGTTCTCATTATTGCCTGTTACCCCTTTACGTCTCACCAGCAGGTAGAGGGTACAAAGTTCTCTAAAACCCCTTCAGCATTTATCGTTTGTAGACTTTTTGCTGATGGTCAGTCGACTGGGGTAAGTTGAAACTTTTTGTAGATTAGATTGCATGGATCTAACACTCCCCGAGGTTGAGCTGTTATCCATTTTCCTTTTTTTTTAAAAGAGTGTGTGTAAAACTTAACTCTTCATACTCTCTTCTTGAAACATTTGCCTGTTTTAAAGTTTTTGTCCATTCCCTACTTCAGCACAATTTTTTAGGGCAGGTGTCCTTTACAGCCCTGAGCCCTTGTGAATGTTAAGTGAACATTAGCTGTGACTTTAAAGCTGCTCTTGCAGGAAACGGCCACAAGGTGGCAGCATTTCTCCTTTACCAAATTTGGTTACTAGGGAAACACAGCCTTAAGGGAAGTGGTGTTCTAGGTTGTAAATTAGAATGGAATGTGCCAGGAAAAAACCCTTTAAGGTTATGTCTCATTACTTCTTGTTCATAGTTGTAATTTACTTTTGATTTTTTATCCCAGCAAATATGACTACAATGGTTTGTTTGTTCTAGGTGTGCAAGATGTGGTTCTTTCACACATATACATGTATCTATTCTTCCTCGCATCCTTTTCCCACGTACGTCATGACACAATATTTAGTAGTCTTCTCCTGGTCTTCCGTCCGTCTTTGGTGGTTATATATTTCACATGGTTTGTATATCTCTGTTAACCCCAATATGGTAATGTATCCAATCCTCATCCCTTTCTATGGGGTGAACCATAAGTTTTTTAATGAATCTGCGATTGCCTTTCTCTGTGGAAATATCTTCATTGGTATCAATTTTTAAGTAACTCCTAAAAGTGATGTGATAGGATATGTGTCTTTTGCTTTCTCACTTACTACAGGAGGAGTGATTACGTCTAGACTCATCTATGGTGCTTGCAAATGGCATTGTTTCATTTTGTCCCCAACGAATATTCCATCTGTACATGGAGGAGTTCTTCTTTGTCCCCCCCATCTGTTGGTGGACTTTTTGATTACTTCCATATCTTGGCTATTGTAAAACTGTGCAATGCAGATTTGCCTGCCTGTGTCTTTCCAATTCTCTCTTCTTAAATTATAGGTCGAGGAGTGGGCCTGCTGGATCATATGGTAGATCGATGCTTACCTTTGTAAGGCACCTCCATTCTGTTCTCATTCGTGGCCCTTTCCAACTTACGTCCCACTTGAAGTTGAGGGTATGCATTTCTCCACAACACCTTCATCATTCATTGTTTGTAGTTTTCTTGCTGATGGTTATTCTGACAAGTGTGAGCTGATACCTCTCTGTGCTTTAATTCGAATGTGCCACATGACCCGTTGAAGTTGAGCTTTAAGGCATGTCCGTTTTATTTTTCAAGCTGTGATTACCCCTTAGTTCTTCAAAGTGTTCACTTTAAGTATGTGTCACATTTTGAAATGTTTTGGCCATTACCTCCCTCAAGATATTTTGAGGGCAGGTTTCATTTAGAGTTCTGCAGTACTTGATCCTATGAAATGACCATTAGCACAGGCTTTAAAGCCGCTTTGGCAGGTAACTGCCAGAGGGCGGCAGCCTTTCTATGTCCCCCACCCTGGTAACTAGGGAAAAGCCCTTGCGGCCTGTGGTGTTTCTCGGTTATAAGTTAGAGTGGAGTCTGCCCGGACAAACCCACACAAGCTGATGTCTCCTTACTTTTGTTGGATTTTGAAATTTAATTTTTATTTTTTATTGGAGTAATTTTCCACTGTGTACGTGGACCACTTCTACTTTGTGCATTCCTCGGTTGATGGACATTTTCATTGCTTCCAAGTGTTGGCTATGGTAAATATTGTTGGAGTGCAGGATTGCCAGCCTGTGACTTTTGGATTCTCATTTTCTCAGGTGATAGGCCCAGCAGTGGGTGTGATTGATTGACTGCTAGCACCGTGTTTCCCTTTTCAAAGCACCTTCTTTGTGTTTTCATTAGTGGCTCTTACCACGTCCCCCTTAGAATCGAGGGTACGCATTTGTCCACAATCGCTTCAGCATTTATTGTGTGCAGCATTTATGCTAATGGCCCTTCTGGCTGCTGTGAGCTGATAGGTTTTTGTAATCTGGGTTTGCATGTCTTTGAAAATTCGTAAAACTCATCATTTCTCTCTACCGTTTTCTTTTCTGTTAAAAATAAAGAAAACAATTGGGAGTACAATACAACTCTTGAAATTGTCTTCTTGGAAGGTGGCCCTCTTTTGAATTTTTTGGTCGATTTTCCACCCCAGAACTGTTTTAGAGAGCAGGTGTCATTTACCGAAATGCAGTTTGGCGAATATTTTGTGACCTTTAGCAATGGGTTTAAAGCTGCTGTTGTGGGAAGTGGCCTCAAGGAGGCAGCATTTCTCCATTCCCAAAGCGGGGTACTAGGGCAGCAGAGCCTTTCTGGAAGTCATGTTCCTAGGTTGTAAATTACATTGGAATGTGCATGGAGAAACCCCCATAAGTTTATGTCTCATTATTTCTTCTTGGTTTTAATTTTTTTTTTATTTGGGATAAAGCTTAGAATATTGTTTGTCCTAGGTGTACACAATCTGGTCCATTTGTACATTATATATGTGTATTCAAGTACACATCCTCTTCCCATGTAAAATGTTACAGATGGTTCCGCAGACCTCCCTTGCTATATGGTCGGTCTTTTCGAGATATGTATATAATATGCGTTTGTATACATATAGTAACACTAATCTTAATTTATCCATTCCCCCCACCTTTCCTTTTAGATGAGCATAGTTTGTTTTCTAAGTCTGTGAGTGTCTTTCTCTGTGGAAATATGTTCATTTGTGTCAGTTATTAGATAACGCCTATAAGTGATATCATAGAATATAGGTCTTTTGCTTTCCGACTTACCTCATGTTTCGTGATTATCTCCAGACTCATTTGTGGTGCCTCAGAGAGCAATGGTTCATTGTTTTCCATGGCTAATATTCCATTGTGTACATGGACCACTTCTTCTTTATCCATTCACCTCTTGTTGGACATTTTGATTGCTTCACTGTCTTGGCTATTGTGAATAAGGCTGCACTGCAGCTTTTGCGGCCTGTGTCTTCTCGATTCTTGTCTTCTCAGGTGAGAGGTCCAATGGTGCGCCTGCTGGATTGAATGGTACCTCCATTTTTACTTTTAAACACAGCTCCTTTCTGTTCTCATTATTGCCTGTTACCCCTTTACGTCTCACCAGCAGGTAGAGGGTACAAAGTTCTCTAAAACCCCTTCAGCATTTATCGTTTGTAGACTTTTTGCTGATGGTCAGTCGACTGGGGTAAGTTGAAACTTTTTGTAGATTAGATTGCATGGATCTAACACTCCCCGAGGTTGAGCTGTTATCCATTTTCCTTTTTTTTTAAAAGAGTGTGTGTAAAACTTAACTCTTCATACTCTCTTCTTGAAACATTTGCCTGTTTTAAAGTTTTTGTCCATTCCCTACTTCAGCACAATTTTTTAGGGCAGGTGTCCTTTACAGCCCTGAGCCCTTGTGAATGTTAAGTGAACATTAGCTGTGACTTTAAAGCTGCTCTTGCAGGAAACGGCCACAAGGTGGCAGCATTTCTCCTTTACCAAATTTGGTTACTAGGGAAACACAGCCTTAAGGGAAGTGGTGTTCTAGGTTGTAAATTAGAATGGAATGTGCCAGGAAAAAACCCTTTAAGGTTATGTCTCATTACTTCTTGTTCATAGTTGTAATTTACTTTTGATTTTTTATCCCAGCAAATATGACTACAATGGTTTGTTTGTTCTAGGTGTGCAAGATGTGGTTCTTTCACACATATACATGTATCTATTCTTCCTCGCATCCTTTTCCCACGTACGTCATGACACAATATTTAGTAGTCTTCTCCTGGTCTTCCGTCCGTCTTTGGTGGTTATATATTTCACATGGTTTGTATATCTCTGTTAACCCCAATATGGTAATGTATCCAATCCTCATCCCTTTCTATGGGGTGAACCATAAGTTTTTTAATGAATCTGCGATTGCCTTTCTCTGTGGAAATATCTTCATTGGTATCAATTTTTAAGTAACTCCTAAAAGTGATGTGATAGGATATGTGTCTTTTGCTTTCTCACTTACTACAGGAGGAGTGATTACGTCTAGACTCATCTATGGTGCTTGCAAATGGCATTGTTTCATTTTGTCCCCAACGAATATTCCATCTGTACATGGAGGAGTTCTTCTTTGTCCCCCCCATCTGTTGGTGGACTTTTTGATTACTTCCATATCTTGGCTATTGTAAAACTGTGCAATGCAGATTTGCCTGCCTGTGTCTTTCCAATTCTCTCTTCTTAAATTATAGGTCGAGGAGTGGGCCTGCTGGATCATATGGTAGATCGATGCTTACCTTTGTAAGGCACCTCCATTCTGTTCTCATTCGTGGCCCTTTCCAACTTACGTCCCACTTGAAGTTGAGGGTATGCATTTCTCCACAACACCTTCATCATTCATTGTTTGTAGTTTTCTTGCTGATGGTTATTCTGACAAGTGTGAGCTGATACCTCTCTGTGCTTTAATTCGAATGTGCCACATGACCCGTTGAAGTTGAGCTTTAAGGCATGTCCGTTTTATTTTTCAAGCTGTGATTACCCCTTAGTTCTTCAAAGTGTTCACTTTAAGTATGTGTCACATTTTGAAATGTTTTGGCCATTACCTCCCTCAAGATATTTTGAGGGCAGGTTTCATTTAGAGTTCTGCAGTACTTGATCCTATGAAATGACCATTAGCACAGGCTTTAAAGCCGCTTTGGCAGGTAACTGCCAGAGGGCGGCAGCCTTTCTATGTCCCCCACCCTGGTAACTAGGGAAAAGCCCTTGCGGCCTGTGGTGTTTCTCGGTTATAAGTTAGAGTGGAGTCTGCCCGGACAAACCCACACAAGCTGATGTCTCCTTACTTTTGTTGGATTTTGAAATTTAATTTTTATTTTTTATTGGAGTAATTTTCCACTGTGTACGTGGACCACTTCTACTTTGTGCATTCCTCGGTTGATGGACATTTTCATTGCTTCCAAGTGTTGGCTATGGTAAATATTGTTGGAGTGCAGGATTGCCAGCCTGTGACTTTTGGATTCTCATTTTCTCAGGTGATAGGCCCAGCAGTGGGTGTGATTGATTGACTGCTAGCACCGTGTTTCCCTTTTCAAAGCACCTTCTTTGTGTTTTCATTAGTGGCTCTTACCACGTCCCCCTTAGAATCGAGGGTACGCATTTGTCCACAATCGCTTCAGCATTTATTGTGTGCAGCATTTATGCTAATGGCCCTTCTGGCTGCTGTGAGCTGATAGGTTTTTGTAATCTGGGTTTGCATGTCTTTGAAAATTCGTAAAACTCATCATTTCTCTCTACCGTTTTCTTTTCTGTTAAAAATAAAGAAAACAATTGGGAGTACAATACAACTCTTGAAATTGTCTTCTTGGAAGGTGGCCCTCTTTTGAATTTTTTGGTCGATTTTCCACCCCAGAACTGTTTTAGAGAGCAGGTGTCATTTACCGAAATGCAGTTTGGCGAATATTTTGTGACCTTTAGCAATGGGTTTAAAGCTGCTGTTGTGGGAAGTGGCCTCAAGGAGGCAGCATTTCTCCATTCCCAAAGCGGGGTACTAGGGCAGCAGAGCCTTTCTGGAAGTCATGTTCCTAGGTTGTAAATTACATTGGAATGTGCATGGAGAAACCCCCATAAGTTTATGTCTCATTATTTCTTCTTGGTTTTAATTTTTTTTTTATTTGGGATAAAGCTTAGAATATTGTTTGTCCTAGGTGTACACAATCTGGTCCATTTGTACATTATATATGTGTATTCAAGTACACATCCTCTTCCCATGTAAAATGTTACAGATGGTTCCGCAGACCTCCCTTGCTATATGGTCGGTCTTTTCGAGATATGTATATAATATGCGTTTGTATACATATAGTAACACTAATCTTAATTTATCCATTCCCCCCACCTTTCCTTTTAGATGAGCATAGTTTGTTTTCTAAGTCTGTGAGTGTCTTTCTCTGTGGAAATATGTTCATTTGTGTCAGTTATTAGATAACGCCTATAAGTGATATCATAGAATATAGGTCTTTTGCTTTCCGACTTACCTCATGTTTCGTGATTATCTCCAGACTCATTTGTGGTGCCTCAGAGAGCAATGGTTCATTGTTTTCCATGGCTAATATTCCATTGTGTACATGGACCACTTCTTCTTTATCCATTCACCTCTTGTTGGACATTTTGATTGCTTCACTGTCTTGGCTATTGTGAATAAGGCTGCACTGCAGCTTTTGCGGCCTGTGTCTTCTCGATTCTTGTCTTCTCAGGTGAGAGGTCCAATGGTGCGCCTGCTGGATTGAATGGTACCTCCATTTTTACTTTTAAACACAGCTCCTTTCTGTTCTCATTATTGCCTGTTACCCCTTTACGTCTCACCAGCAGGTAGAGGGTACAAAGTTCTCTAAAACCCCTTCAGCATTTATCGTTTGTAGACTTTTTGCTGATGGTCAGTCGACTGGGGTAAGTTGAAACTTTTTGTAGATTAGATTGCATGGATCTAACACTCCCCGAGGTTGAGCTGTTATCCATTTTCCTTTTTTTTTAAAAGAGTGTGTGTAAAACTTAACTCTTCATACTCTCTTCTTGAAACATTTGCCTGTTTTAAAGTTTTTGTCCATTCCCTACTTCAGCACAATTTTTTAGGGCAGGTGTCCTTTACAGCCCTGAGCCCTTGTGAATGTTAAGTGAACATTAGCTGTGACTTTAAAGCTGCTCTTGCAGGAAACGGCCACAAGGTGGCAGCATTTCTCCTTTACCAAATTTGGTTACTAGGGAAACACAGCCTTAAGGGAAGTGGTGTTCTAGGTTGTAAATTAGAATGGAATGTGCCAGGAAAAAACCCTTTAAGGTTATGTCTCATTACTTCTTGTTCATAGTTGTAATTTACTTTTGATTTTTTATCCCAGCAAATATGACTACAATGGTTTGTTTGTTCTAGGTGTGCAAGATGTGGTTCTTTCACACATATACATGTATCTATTCTTCCTCGCATCCTTTTCCCACGTACGTCATGACACAATATTTAGTAGTCTTCTCCTGGTCTTCCGTCCGTCTTTGGTGGTTATATATTTCACATGGTTTGTATATCTCTGTTAACCCCAATATGGTAATGTATCCAATCCTCATCCCTTTCTATGGGGTGAACCATAAGTTTTTTAATGAATCTGCGATTGCCTTTCTCTGTGGAAATATCTTCATTGGTATCAATTTTTAAGTAACTCCTAAAAGTGATGTGATAGGATATGTGTCTTTTGCTTTCTCACTTACTACAGGAGGAGTGATTACGTCTAGACTCATCTATGGTGCTTGCAAATGGCATTGTTTCATTTTGTCCCCAACGAATATTCCATCTGTACATGGAGGAGTTCTTCTTTGTCCCCCCCATCTGTTGGTGGACTTTTTGATTACTTCCATATCTTGGCTATTGTAAAACTGTGCAATGCAGATTTGCCTGCCTGTGTCTTTCCAATTCTCTCTTCTTAAATTATAGGTCGAGGAGTGGGCCTGCTGGATCATATGGTAGATCGATGCTTACCTTTGTAAGGCACCTCCATTCTGTTCTCATTCGTGGCCCTTTCCAACTTACGTCCCACTTGAAGTTGAGGGTATGCATTTCTCCACAACACCTTCATCATTCATTGTTTGTAGTTTTCTTGCTGATGGTTATTCTGACAAGTGTGAGCTGATACCTCTCTGTGCTTTAATTCGAATGTGCCACATGACCCGTTGAAGTTGAGCTTTAAGGCATGTCCGTTTTATTTTTCAAGCTGTGATTACCCCTTAGTTCTTCAAAGTGTTCACTTTAAGTATGTGTCACATTTTGAAATGTTTTGGCCATTACCTCCCTCAAGATATTTTGAGGGCAGGTTTCATTTAGAGTTCTGCAGTACTTGATCCTATGAAATGACCATTAGCACAGGCTTTAAAGCCGCTTTGGCAGGTAACTGCCAGAGGGCGGCAGCCTTTCTATGTCCCCCACCCTGGTAACTAGGGAAAAGCCCTTGCGGCCTGTGGTGTTTCTCGGTTATAAGTTAGAGTGGAGTCTGCCCGGACAAACCCACACAAGCTGATGTCTCCTTACTTTTGTTGGATTTTGAAATTTAATTTTTATTTTTTATTGGAGTAATTTTCCACTGTGTACGTGGACCACTTCTACTTTGTGCATTCCTCGGTTGATGGACATTTTCATTGCTTCCAAGTGTTGGCTATGGTAAATATTGTTGGAGTGCAGGATTGCCAGCCTGTGACTTTTGGATTCTCATTTTCTCAGGTGATAGGCCCAGCAGTGGGTGTGATTGATTGACTGCTAGCACCGTGTTTCCCTTTTCAAAGCACCTTCTTTGTGTTTTCATTAGTGGCTCTTACCACGTCCCCCTTAGAATCGAGGGTACGCATTTGTCCACAATCGCTTCAGCATTTATTGTGTGCAGCATTTATGCTAATGGCCCTTCTGGCTGCTGTGAGCTGATAGGTTTTTGTAATCTGGGTTTGCATGTCTTTGAAAATTCGTAAAACTCATCATTTCTCTCTACCGTTTTCTTTTCTGTTAAAAATAAAGAAAACAATTGGGAGTACAATACAACTCTTGAAATTGTCTTCTTGGAAGGTGGCCCTCTTTTGAATTTTTTGGTCGATTTTCCACCCCAGAACTGTTTTAGAGAGCAGGTGTCATTTACCGAAATGCAGTTTGGCGAATATTTTGTGACCTTTAGCAATGGGTTTAAAGCTGCTGTTGTGGGAAGTGGCCTCAAGGAGGCAGCATTTCTCCATTCCCAAAGCGGGGTACTAGGGCAGCAGAGCCTTTCTGGAAGTCATGTTCCTAGGTTGTAAATTACATTGGAATGTGCATGGAGAAACCCCCATAAGTTTATGTCTCATTATTTCTTCTTGGTTTTAATTTTTTTTTTATTTGGGATAAAGCTTAGAATATTGTTTGTCCTAGGTGTACACAATCTGGTCCATTTGTACATTATATATGTGTATTCAAGTACACATCCTCTTCCCATGTAAAATGTTACAGATGGTTCCGCAGACCTCCCTTGCTATATGGTCGGTCTTTTCGAGATATGTATATAATATGCGTTTGTATACATATAGTAACACTAATCTTAATTTATCCATTCCCCCCACCTTTCCTTTTAGATGAGCATAGTTTGTTTTCTAAGTCTGTGAGTGTCTTTCTCTGTGGAAATATGTTCATTTGTGTCAGTTATTAGATAACGCCTATAAGTGATATCATAGAATATAGGTCTTTTGCTTTCCGACTTACCTCATGTTTCGTGATTATCTCCAGACTCATTTGTGGTGCCTCAGAGAGCAATGGTTCATTGTTTTCCATGGCTAATATTCCATTGTGTACATGGACCACTTCTTCTTTATCCATTCACCTCTTGTTGGACATTTTGATTGCTTCACTGTCTTGGCTATTGTGAATAAGGCTGCACTGCAGCTTTTGCGGCCTGTGTCTTCTCGATTCTTGTCTTCTCAGGTGAGAGGTCCAATGGTGCGCCTGCTGGATTGAATGGTACCTCCATTTTTACTTTTAAACACAGCTCCTTTCTGTTCTCATTATTGCCTGTTACCCCTTTACGTCTCACCAGCAGGTAGAGGGTACAAAGTTCTCTAAAACCCCTTCAGCATTTATCGTTTGTAGACTTTTTGCTGATGGTCAGTCGACTGGGGTAAGTTGAAACTTTTTGTAGATTAGATTGCATGGATCTAACACTCCCCGAGGTTGAGCTGTTATCCATTTTCCTTTTTTTTTAAAAGAGTGTGTGTAAAACTTAACTCTTCATACTCTCTTCTTGAAACATTTGCCTGTTTTAAAGTTTTTGTCCATTCCCTACTTCAGCACAATTTTTTAGGGCAGGTGTCCTTTACAGCCCTGAGCCCTTGTGAATGTTAAGTGAACATTAGCTGTGACTTTAAAGCTGCTCTTGCAGGAAACGGCCACAAGGTGGCAGCATTTCTCCTTTACCAAATTTGGTTACTAGGGAAACACAGCCTTAAGGGAAGTGGTGTTCTAGGTTGTAAATTAGAATGGAATGTGCCAGGAAAAAACCCTTTAAGGTTATGTCTCATTACTTCTTGTTCATAGTTGTAATTTACTTTTGATTTTTTATCCCAGCAAATATGACTACAATGGTTTGTTTGTTCTAGGTGTGCAAGATGTGGTTCTTTCACACATATACATGTATCTATTCTTCCTCGCATCCTTTTCCCACGTACGTCATGACACAATATTTAGTAGTCTTCTCCTGGTCTTCCGTCCGTCTTTGGTGGTTATATATTTCACATGGTTTGTATATCTCTGTTAACCCCAATATGGTAATGTATCCAATCCTCATCCCTTTCTATGGGGTGAACCATAAGTTTTTTAATGAATCTGCGATTGCCTTTCTCTGTGGAAATATCTTCATTGGTATCAATTTTTAAGTAACTCCTAAAAGTGATGTGATAGGATATGTGTCTTATGCTTTCTCACTTACTACAGGAGGAGTGATTACGTCTAGACTCATCTATGGTGCTTGCAAATGGCATTGTTTCATTTTGTCCCCAACGAATATTCCATCTGTACATGGAGGAGTTCTTCTTTGTCCCCCCCATCTGTTGGTGGACTTTTTGATTACTTCCATATCTTGGCTATTGTAAAACTGTGCAATGCAGATTTGCCTGCCTGTGTCTTTCCAATTCTCTCTTCTTAAATTATAGGTCGAGGAGTGGGCCTGCTGGATCATATGGTAGATCGATGCTTACCTTTGTAAGGCACCTCCATTCTGTTCTCATTCGTGGCCCTTTCCAACTTACGTCCCACTTGAAGTTGAGGGTATGCATTTCTCCACAACACCTTCATCATTCATTGTTTGTAGTTTTCTTGCTGATGGTTATTCTGACAAGTGTGAGCTGATACCTCTCTGTGCTTTAATTCGAATGTGCCACATGACCCGTTGAAGTTGAGCTTTAAGGCATGTCCGTTTTATTTTTCAAGCTGTGATTACCCCTTAGTTCTTCAAAGTGTTCACTTTAAGTATGTGTCACATTTTGAAATGTTTTGGCCATTACCTCCCTCAAGATATTTTGAGGGCAGGTTTCATTTACAGTTCTGCAGTACTTGATCCTATGAAATGACCATTAGCACAGGCTTTAAAGCCGCTTTGGCAGGTAACTGCCAGAGGGCGGCAGCCTTTCTATGTCCCCCACCCTGGTAACTAGGGAAAAGCCCTTGCGGCCTGTGGTGTTTCTCGGTTATAAGTTAGAGTGGAGTCTGCCCGGACAAACCCACACAAGCTGATGTCTCCTTACTTTTGTTGGATTTTGAAATTTAATTTTTATTTTTTATTGGAGTAATTTTCCACTGTGTACGTGGACCACTTCTACTTTGTGCATTCCTCGGTTGATGGACATTTTCATTGCTTCCAAGTGTTGGCTATGGTAAATATTGTTGGAGTGCAGGATTGCCAGCCTGTGACTTTTGGATTCTCATTTTCTCAGGTGATAGGCCCAGCAGTGGGTGTGATTGATTGACTGCTAGCACCGTGTTTCCCTTTTCAAAGCACCTTCTTTGTGTTTTCATTAGTGGCTCTTACCACGTCCCCCTTAGAATCGAGGGTACGCATTTGTCCACAATCGCTTCAGCATTTATTGTGTGTAGCATTTATGCTAATGGCCCTTCTGGCTGCTGTGAGCTGATAGGTTTTTGTAATCTGGGTTTGCATGTCTTTGAAAATTCGTAAAACTCATCATTTCTCTCTACCGTTTTCTTTTCTGTTAAAAATAAAGAAAACAATTGGGAGTACAATACAACTCTTGAAATTGTCTTCTTGGAAGGTGGCCCTCTTTTGAATTTTTTGGTCGATTTTCCACCCCAGAATTGTTTTAGAGAGCAGGTGTCATTTACCGAAATGCAGTTTGGCGAATATTTTGTGACCTTTAGCAATGGGTTTAAAGCTGCTGTTGTGGGAAGTGGCCTCAAGGAGGCAGCATTTCTCCATTCCCAAAGCGGGGTACTAGGGCAGCAGAGCCTTTCTGGAAGTCATGTTCCTAGGTTGTAAATTACATTGGAATGTGCATGGAGAAACCCCCATAAGTTTATGTCTCATTATTTCTTCTTGGTTTTAATTTTTTTTTTTATTTGGGATAAAGCTTAGAATATTGTTTGTCCTAGGTGTACACAATCTGGTCCATTTGTACATTATATATGTGTATTCAAGTACAGATCCTCTTCCCATGTAAAATGTTACAGAGTGTTCCACAGACCTCCCTTGCTATATGGTCGGTCTTTTCGAGATATGTATATAATATGCGTTTGTATACATATAGTAACACTAATGTTAATTTATCCATTCCCCCCACCTTTCCTTTTAGATGAGCATAGTTTGTTTTCTAAGTCTGTGAGTGTCTTTCTCTGTGGAAATATGTTCATTTGTGTCAGTTATTAGATAACGCCTATAAATGATATCATAGAATATAGGTCTTTTGCTTTCTGACTTACCTCATGTTTCATGATTATCTCCAGACTCATTTGTGGTGCCTCAGAGAGCAATGGTTCATTGTTTTCCATGGCTAATATTCCATTGTGTACATGGACCACTTCTTCTTTATCCATTCACCTCTTGTTGGACATTTTGATTGCTTCACTGTCTTACCTATTGTGAATAAGGCTGCACTGCAGCTTTTGCGGCCTGTGTCTTCTCGATTCTTGTCTTCTCAGGTGAGAGGTCCAATGGTGCGCCTGCTGGATTGAAAGGTACCTCCATTTTTACTTTTAAACACAGCTCCTTTCTTTTCTCACTATTGGCTGTTACCCCTTTACGTCTCACCAGCAGGTAGAGGGTACACAGTTCTCTAAAACCCCTTCAGCATTTATTGTTCGTAGACTTTTTGCTGATGGTCAGTCGACTGGTGTAAGTTGAAACTTTTTGTAGATTAGATTGCATGGGTCTAACACTCCCCGAGGTTGAGCTGTTATCCATTTTCCTTTTTTTTTTAAAGTGTGTGTGTAAAACTTAACTCTTCATACTCTCTTCTTGAAACATTTGCCTGTTTTAAATTTTTTGTCCATTCCCTACTTCAGCACAATTTTTTAGGGCAGGTGTCCTTTACAGCCCTGAGCCCTTGTGAATGTTAAGTGAACATTAGCTGTGACTTTAAAGCTGCTCTTGCAGGAAACGGCCACAAGGTGGCAGCATTTCTCCTTTACCAAATTTGGTTACTAGGGAAACACAGCCTTAAGGGAAGTGGTGTTCTAGGTTGTAAATTAGAATGGAATGTGCCAGGAAAAAACCCTTTAAGGTTATGTCTCATTACTTCTTGTTCATAGTTGTAATTTACTTTTGATTTTTTATCCCAGCAAATATGACTACAATGGTTTGTTTGTTCTAGGTGTGCAAGATGTGGTTCTTTCACACATATACATGTATCTATTCTTCCTCGCATCCTTTTCCCACGTACGTCATGACACAATGTTGAGTAGTCTTCCCCTGGTCTTCCGTACGTCTTTGGTGGTTATATATTTCACCTGGTTTGTATATCTCTGTTAACCCCAATATGGTAATGTATCCAATCCTCATCCCTTTCTATGGGGTGAACCATAAGTTTTTTAATGAATCTGCGATTGCCTTTCTCTGTGGAAATATCTTCATTGGTATCAATTTTTAAGTAACTCCTAAAAGTGATGTGATAGGATATGTGTCTTTTGCTTTCTCACTTACTACAGGAGGCGTGATTACGTCTAGACTCATCTATGGTGCTTGCAAATGGCATTGTTTCATTTTTTCCCCAACGAGTATTCCATCTGTACATGGAGGAGTTCTTCTTTGTCCCCCCATCTGTTGGTGGATTTTTTGGTTACTTCCATATCTTGGCTATTGTAATACTGTGCAATGCAGATTTGCCTGCCTGTGTCTTTCCAATTCTCTCTTCTTAGATTATAGGTCGAGGAGTGGGCCTGCTGGATCATATGGTAGATCCATGCTTACCTTTGTAAGGCACCTCCATTCTGTTCTCATTCGTGGCCCTTTCCAACTTACGTCCCACTTGAACTTGAGGGTATGCATTTCTCCACAACACCTTCAGCATTTATTGTTTGTAGTTTTCTTGCTGATGGTTATTCTGACAAGTGTGAGCTGATACCTCTCTGTGCTTGAATTCGAATGTGCCACATGATCCGTTGAAGTTGAGCTTTAAGGCATGTCCGTTTTATTTTTCAAGCTGTGATTACCCCTTAGTTCTTCAAAGTGTTCACTTTAAGTATGTGTCACATTTTGAAATGTTTTGGCCATTACCTCCCTCAAGATATTTTGAGGGCAGGTTTCATTTACAGTTCTGCAGTACTTGATCCTATGAAATGACCATTAGCACAGGCTTTAAAGCCGCTTTGGCAGGTAACTGCCAGAGGGCGGCAGCCTTTCTATGTCCCCCACCCTGGTAACTAGGGAAAAGCCCTTGCGGCCTGTGGTGTTTCTCGGTTATAAGTTAGAGTGGAGTCTGCCCGGACAAACCCACACAAGCTGATGTCTCCTTACTTTTGTTGGATTTTGAAATTTAATTTTTATTTTTTATTGGAGTAATTTTCCACTGTGTACGTGGACCACTTCTACTTTGTGCATTCCTCGGTTGATGGACATTTTCATTGCTTCCAAGTGTTGGCTATGGTAAATATTGTTGGAGTGCAGGATTGCCAGCCTGTGACTTTTGGATTCTCATTTTCTCAGGTGATAGGCCCAGCAGTGGGTGTGATTGATTGACTGCTAGCACCGTGTTTCCCTTTTCAAAGCACCTTCTTTGTGTTTTCATTAGTGGCTCTTACCACGTCCCCCTTAGAATCGAGGGTACGCATTTGTCCACAATCGCTTCAGCATTTATTGTGTGTAGCATTTATGCTAATGGCCCTTCTGGCTGCTGTGAGCTGATAGGTTTTTGTAATCTGGGTTTGCATGTCTTTGAAAATTCGTAAAACTCATCATTTCTCTCTACCGTTTTCTTTTCTGTTAAAAATAAAGAAAACAATTGGGAGTACAATACAACTCTTGAAATTGTCTTCTTGGAAGGTGGCCCTCTTTTGAATTTTTTGGTCGATTTTCCACCCCAGAACTGTTTTAGAGAGCAGGTGTCATTTACCGAAATGCAGTTTGGCGAATATTTTGTGACCTTTAGCAATGGGTTTAAAGCTGCTGTTGTGGGAAGTGGCCTCAAGGAGGCAGCATTTCTCCATTCCCAAAGCGGGGTACTAGGGCAGCAGAGCCTTTCTGGAAGTCATGTTCCTAGGTTGTAAATTACATTGGAATGTGCATGGAGAAACCCCCATAAGTTTATGTCTCATTATTTCTTCTTGGTTTTAATTTTTTTTTTATTTGGGATAAAGCTTAGAATATTGTTTGTCCTAGGTGTACACAATCTGGTCCATTTGTACATTATATATGTGTATTCAAGTACACATCCTCTTCCCATGTAAAATGTTACAGATGGTTCCGCAGACCTCCCTTGCTATATGGTCGGTCTTTTCGAGATATGTATATAATATGCGTTTGTATACATATAGTAACACTAATCTTAATTTATCCATTCCCCCCACCTTTCCTTTTAGATGAGCATAGTTTGTTTTCTAAGTCTGTGAGTGTCTTTCTCTGTGGAAATATGTTCATTTGTGTCAGTTATTAGATAACGCCTATAAGTGATATCATAGAATATAGGTCTTTTGCTTTCCGACTTACCTCATGTTTCGTGATTATCTCCAGACTCATTTGTGGTGCCTCAGAGAGCAATGGTTCATTGTTTTCCATGGCTAATATTCCATTGTGTACATGGACCACTTCTTCTTTATCCATTCACCTCTTGTTGGACATTTTGATTGCTTCACTGTCTTGGCTATTGTGAATAAGGCTGCACTGCAGCTTTTGCGGCCTGTGTCTTCTCGATTCTTGTCTTCTCAGGTGAGAGGTCCAATGGTGCGCCTGCTGGATTGAATGGTACCTCCATTTTTACTTTTAAACACAGCTCCTTTCTGTTCTCATTATTGCCTGTTACCCCTTTACGTCTCACCAGCAGGTAGAGGGTACAAAGTTCTCTAAAACCCCTTCAGCATTTATCGTTTGTAGACTTTTTGCTGATGGTCAGTCGACTGGGGTAAGTTGAAACTTTTTGTAGATTAGATTGCATGGATCTAACACTCCCCGAGGTTGAGCTGTTATCCATTTTCCTTTTTTTTTAAAAGAGTGTGTGTAAAACTTAACTCTTCATACTCTCTTCTTGAAACATTTGCCTGTTTTAAAGTTTTTGTCCATTCCCTACTTCAGCACAATTTTTTAGGGCAGGTGTCCTTTACAGCCCTGAGCCCTTGTGAATGTTAAGTGAACATTAGCTGTGACTTTAAAGCTGCTCTTGCAGGAAATGACCACAAGGTGGCAGCATTTCTCCTTTACCAAATTTGGTTACTAGGGAAACACAGCCTTAAGGGAAGTGGTGTTCTAGGTTGTAAATTAGAATGGAATGTGCCAGGAAAAAACCCTTTAAGGTTATGTCTCATTACTTCTTGTTCATAGTTGTAATTTACTTTTGATTTTTTATCCCAGCAAATATGACTACAATGGTTTGTTTGTTCTAGGTGTGCAAGATGTGGTTCTTTCACACATATACATGTATCTATTCTTCCTCGCATCCTTTTCCCACGTACGTCATGACACAATATTTAGTAGTCTTCTCCTGGTCTTCCGTCCGTCTTTGGTGGTTATATATTTCACATGGTTTGTATATCTCTGTTAACCCCAATATGGTAATGTATCCAATCCTCATCCCTTTCTATGGGGTGAACCATAAGTTTTTTAATGAATCTGCGATTGCCTTTCTCTGTGGAAATATCTTCATTGGTATCAATTTTTAAGTAACTCCTAAAAGTGATGTGATAGGATATGTGTCTTATGCTTTCTCACTTACTACAGGAGGAGTGATTACGTCTAGACTCATCTATGGTGCTTGCAAATGGCATTGTTTCATTTTGTCCCCAACGAATATTCCATCTGTACATGGAGGAGTTCTTCTTTGTCCCCCCCATCTGTTGGTGGACTTTTTGATTACTTCCATATCTTGGCTATTGTAAAACTGTGCAATGCAGATTTGCCTGCCTGTGTCTTTCCAATTCTCTCTTCTTAAATTATAGGTCGAGGAGTGGGCCTGCTGGATCATATGGTAGATCGATGCTTACCTTTGTAAGGCACCTCCATTCTGTTCTCATTCGTGGCCCTTTCCAACTTACGTCCCACTTGAAGTTGAGGGTATGCATTTCTCCACAACACCTTCATCATTCATTGTTTGTAGTTTTCTTGCTGATGGTTATTCTGACAAGTGTGAGCTGATACCTCTCTGTGCTTTAATTCGAATGTGCCACATGACCCGTTGAAGTTGAGCTTTAAGGCATGTCCGTTTTATTTTTCAAGCTGTGATTACCCCTTAGTTCTTCAAAGTGTTCACTTTAAGTATGTGTCACATTTTGAAATGTTTTGGCCATTACCTCCCTCAAGATATTTTGAGGGCAGGTTTCATTTACAGTTCTGCAGTACTTGATCCTATGAAATGACCATTAGCACAGGCTTTAAAGCCGCTTTGGCAGGTAACTGCCAGAGGGCGGCAGCCTTTCTATGTCCCCCACCCTGGTAACTAGGGAAAAGCCCTTGCGGCCTGTGGTGTTTCTCGGTTATAAGTTAGAGTGGAGTCTGCCCGGACAAACCCACACAAGCTGATGTCTCCTTACTTTTGTTGGATTTTGAAATTTAATTTTTATTTTTTATTGGAGTAATTTTCCACTGTGTACGTGGACCACTTCTACTTTGTGCATTCCTCGGTTGATGGACATTTTCATTGCTTCCAAGTGTTGGCTATGGTAAATATTGTTGGAGTGCAGGATTGCCAGCCTGTGACTTTTGGATTCTCATTTTCTCAGGTGATAGGCCCAGCAGTGGGTGTGATTGATTGACTGCTAGCACCGTGTTTCCCTTTTCAAAGCACCTTCTTTGTGTTTTCATTAGTGGCTCTTACCACGTCCCCCTTAGAATCGAGGGTACGCATTTGTCCACAATCGCTTCAGCATTTATTGTGTGTAGCATTTATGCTAATGGCCCTTCTGGCTGCTGTGAGCTGATAGGTTTTTGTAATCTGGGTTTGCATGTCTTTGAAAATTCGTAAAACTCATCATTTCTCTCTACCGTTTTCTTTTCTGTTAAAAATAAAGAAAAGAATTGGGAGTACAATACAACTCTTGAAATTGTCTTCTTGGAAGGTGGCCCTCTTTTGAATTTTTTGGTCGATTTTCCACCCCAGAATTGTTTTAGAGAGCAGGTGTCATTTACCGAAATGCAGTTTGGCGAATATTTTGTGACCTTTAGCAATGGGTTTAAAGCTGCTGTTGTGGGAAGTGGCCTCAAGGAGGCAGCATTTCTCCATTCCCAAAGCGGGGTACTAGGGCAGCAGAGCCTTTCTGGAAGTCATGTTCCTAGGTTGTAAATTACATTGGAATGTGCATGGAGAAACCCCCATAAGTTTATGTCTCATTATTTCTTCTTGGTTTTAATTTTTTTTTTATTTGGGATAAAGCTTAGAATATTGTTTGTCCTAGGTGTACACAATCTGGTCCATTTGTACATTATATATGTGTATTCAAGTACAGATCCTCTTCCCATGTAAAATGTTACAGAGTGTTCCACAGACCTCCCTTGCTATATGGTCGGTCTTTTCGAGATATGTATATAATATGCGTTTGTATACATATAGTAACACTAATGTTAATTTATCCATTCCCCCCACCTTTCCTTTTAGATGAGCATAGTTTGTTTTCTAAGTCTGTGAGTGTCTTTCTCTGTGGAAATATGTTCATTTGTGTCAGTTATTAGATAACGCCTATAAATGATATCATAGAATATAGGTCTTTTGCTTTCTGACTTACCTCATGTTTCATGATTATCTCCAGACTCATTTGTGGTGCCTCAGAGAGCAATGGTTCATTGTTTTCCATGGCTAATATTCCATTGTGTACATGGACCACTTCTTCTTTATCCATTCACCTCTTGTTGGACATTTTGATTGCTTCACTGTCTTACCTATTGTGAATAAGGCTGCACTGCAGCTTTTGCGGCCTGTGTCTTCTCGATTCTTGTCTTCTCAGGTGAGAGGTCCAATGGTGCGCCTGCTGGATTGAAAGGTACCTCCATTTTTACTTTTAAACACAGCTCCTTTCTTTTCTCACTATTGGCTGTTACCCCTTTACGTCTCACCAGCAGGTAGAGGGTACACAGTTCTCTAAAACCCCTTCAGCATTTATTGTTCGTAGACTTTTTGCTGATGGTCAGTCGACTGGTGTAAGTTGAAACTTTTTGTAGATTAGATTGCATGGGTCTAACACTCCCCGAGGTTGAGCTGTTATCCATTTTCCTTTTTTTTTTAAAGTGTGTGTGTAAAACTTAACTCTTCATACTCTCTTCTTGAAACATTTGCCTGTTTTAAATTTTTTGTCCATTCCCTACTTCAGCACAATTTTTTAGGGCAGGTGTCCTTTACAGCCCTGAGCCCTTGTGAATGTTAAGTGAACATTAGCTGTGACTTTAAAGCTGCTCTTGCAGGAAACGGCCACAAGGTGGCAGCATTTCTCCTTTACCAAATTTGGTTACTAGGGAAACACAGCCTTAAGGGAAGTGGTGTTCTAGGTTGTAAATTAGAATGGAATGTGCCAGGAAAAAACCCTTTAAGGTTATGTCTCATTACTTCTTGTTCATAGTTGTAATTTACTTTTGATTTTTTATCCCAGCAAATATGACTACAATGGTTTGTTTGTTCTAGGTGTGCAAGATGTGGTTCTTTCACACATATACATGTATCTATTCTTCCTCGCATCCTTTTCCCACGTACGTCATGACACAATGTTGAGTAGTCTTCCCCTGGTCTTCCGTACGTCTTTGGTGGTTATATATTTCACCTGGTTTGTATATCTCTGTTAACCCCAATATGGTAATGTATCCAATCCTCATCCCTTTCTATGGGGTGAACCATAAGTTTTTTAATGAATCTGCGATTGCCTTTCTCTGTGGAAATATCTTCATTGGTATCAATTTTTAAGTAACTCCTAAAAGTGATGTGATAGGATATGTGTCTTTTGCTTTCTCACTTACTACAGGAGGCGTGATTACGTCTAGACTCATCTATGGTGCTTGCAAATGGCATTGTTTCATTTTTTCCCCAACGAGTATTCCATCTGTACATGGAGGAGTTCTTCTTTGTCCCCCCATCTGTTGGTGGATTTTTTGGTTACTTCCATATCTTGGCTATTGTAATACTGTGCAATGCAGATTTGCCTGCCTGTGTCTTTCCAATTCTCTCTTCTTAGATTATAGGTCGAGGAGTGGGCCTGCTGGATCATATGGTAGATCCATGCTTACCTTTGTAAGGCACCTCCATTCTGTTCTCATTCGTGGCCCTTTCCAACTTACGTCCCACTTGAAGTTGAGGGTATGCATTTCTCCACAACACCTTCAGCATTTATTGTTTGTAGTTTTCTTGCTGATGGTTATTCTGACAAGTGTGAGCTGATACCTCTCTGTGCTTGAATTCGAATGTGCCACATGATCCGTTGAAGTTGAGCTTTAAGGCATGTCCGTTTTATTTTTCAAGCTGTGATTACCCCTTAGTTCTTCAAAGTGTTCTCTTTAAGTATGTGTCACATTTTGAAATGTTTTGGCCATTACCTCCCTCAAGATATTTTGAGGGCAGGTTTCATTTACAGTTCTGCAGTACTTGTTCCTATGAAATGACCATTAGCACAGGCTTTAAAGCCGCTTTGGCAGGTAACTGCCAGAGGGCGGCAGCCTTTCTATGTCCCCCACCCTGGTAACTAGGGAAAAGCCTTTGTGGCCTGTGGTGTTTCTCGGTTATAAGTTAGAGTGGAGTCTGCCCGGACAAACCTACACAAGCTGATGTCTCCTTACTTTTGTTGGATTTTGAAATTTAATTTTTATTTTTTATTGGAGTAATTTTCCACTGTGTACGTGGACCACTTCTACTTTGTGCATTCCTCGGTTGATGGACATTTTCATTGCTTCCAAGTGTTGGCTATGGTAAATATTGTTGGAGTGCAGGATTGCCAGCCTGTGACTTTTGGATTCTCATTTTCTCAGGTGATAGGCCCAGCAGTGGGTGTGATTGATTGACTGCTAGCACCGTGTTTCCCTTTTCAAAGCACCTTCTTTGTGTTTTCATTAGTGGCTCTTACCACGTCCCCCTTAGAATCGAGGGTACGCATTTGTCCACAATCGCTTCAGCATTTATTGTGTGCAGCATTTATGCTAATGGCCCTTCTGGCTGCTGTGAGCTGATAGGTTTTTGTAATCTGGGTTTGCATGTCTTTGAAAATTCGTAAAACTCATCATTTCTCTCCACCGTTTTCTTTTCCAATAAAAAAAAGGAAACTATTGGGAGTACAATACAACTCTTGAAATTCTCGTCTTGGGAGGTGGCCCTCTTTTGAATTTTTTGGTCGATTTTCCACCCCAGAATTGTTTTAGAGAGCAGGTGTCATTTACCGAAATGCAGTTTGGCGAATATTTTGTGACCTTTAGGAATGGGTGTAAATCTGCTGTTGTGGGAAGTGGCCTCAAGGAGGCAGCATTTCTCCATTCCCAAAGCTGGGTACTAGGGCAGCAGAGCCTTTCTGGAAGTCATGTTCCTAGGTTGTAAATTACATTGGAATGTGCATGGAGAAACCCCCATAAGTTTATGTCTCATTATTTCTTCTTGGTTTTAATTTTTTTTTTTTTATTTGGGATAAAGCTTAGAATATTGTTTGTCCTAGGTGTAAACAATCTGGTCCATTTGTACATTATATATGTGTATTCAAGTACAGATCCTCTTCCCATGTAAAATGTTACAGAGGGTTCCGCAGACCTCCCTTGCTATATGGTCGGTCTTTTCGAGATATGTATATAATATGCGTTTGTATACATATAGTAACACTAATCTTAATTTATCCATTCCCCCCACCTTTCCTTTTAGATGAGCATAGTTTGTTTTCTAAGTCTGTGAGTGTCTTTCTCTGTGGAAATATGTTCATTTGTGTCAGTTATTAGATAATGCCTATAAGTGATATCATAGAATATAGGTCTTTTGCTTTCTGACTTACCTCATGTTTCATGATTATCTCCAGACTCATTTGTGGTGCCTCAGAGAGCAATGGTTCATTGTTTTCCATGGCTAATATTCCATTGTGTACATGGACCACTTCTTCTTTATCCATTCACCTCTTGTTGGATATTTTGATTGCTTCACTGTCTTACCTATTGTGAATAAGGCTGCACTGCAGCTTTTTCGGTCTGTGTCTTCTCGATTCTTGTCTTCTCAGGTGAGAGGTCCAATGGTGCGCCTGCTGGATTGAAAGGTACCTCCATTTTTACTTTTAAACACAGCTCCTTTCTTTTCTCACTATTGGCTGTTACCCCTTTACGTCTCACCAGCAGGTAGAGGGTACACAGTTCTCTAAAACCCCTTCAGCATTTATTGTTCGTAGACTTTTTGCTGATGGTCAGTCGACTGGTGTAAGTTGAAACTTTTTGTAGATTAGATTGCATGGGTCTAACACTCCCCGAGGTTGAGCTGTTATCCATTTTCCTTTTTTTTTTAAAGTGTGTGTGTAAAACTTAACTCTTCATACTCTCTTCTTGAAACATTTGCCTGTTTTAAATTTTTTGTCCATTCCCTACTTCAGCACAATTTTTTAGGGCAGGTGTCCTTTACAGCCCTGAGCCCTTGTGAATGTTAAGTGAACATTAGCTGTGACTTTAAAGCTGCTCTTGCAGGAAACGGCCACAAGGTGGCAGCATTTCTCCTTTACCAAATTTGGTTACTAGGGAAACACAGCCTTAAGGGAAGTGGTGTTCTAGGTTGTAAATTAGAATGGAATGTGCCAGGAAAAAACCCTTTAAGGTTATGTCTCATTACTTCTTGTTCATAGTTGTAATTTACTTTTGATTTTTTATCCCAGCAAATATGACTACAATGGTTTGTTTGTTCTAGGTGTGCAAGATGTGGTTCTTTCACACATATACATGTATCTATTCTTCCTCGCATCCTTTTCCCACGTACGTCATGACACAATGTTGAGTAGTCTTCCCCTGGTCTTCCGTACGTCTTTGGTGGTTATATATTTCACCTGGTTTGTATATCTCTGTTAACCCCAATATGGTAATGTATCCAATCCTCATCCCTTTCTATGGGGTGAACCATAAGTTTTTTAATGAATCTGCGATTGCCTTTCTCTGTGGAAATATCTTCATTGGTATCAATTTTTAAGTAACTCCTAAAAGTGATGTGATAGGATATGTGTCTTTTGCTTTCTCACTTACTACAGGAGGCGTGATTACGTCTAGACTCATCTATGGTGCTTGCAAATGGCATTGTTTCATTTTTTCCCCAACGAGTATTCCATCTGTACATGGAGGAGTTCTTCTTTGTCCCCCCATCTGTTGGTGGATTTTTTGGTTACTTCCATATCTTGGCTATTGTAATACTGTGCAATGCAGATTTGCCTGCCTGTGTCTTTCCAATTCTCTCTTCTTAGATTATAGGTCGAGGAGTGGGCCTGCTGGATCATATGTTAGATCCATGCTTACCTTTGTAAGGCACATCCATTCTGTTCTCATTCTTGGCCCTTTCCAACTTACGTCCCACTTGAAGTTGAGGGTATGCATTTCTCCACAACACCTTCAGCATTTATTGTTTGTAGTTTTCTTGCTGATGGTTATTCTGACAAGTGTGAGCTGATACCTCTCTGTGCTTGAATTCGAATGTGCCACATGATCCGTTGAAGTTGAGCTTTAAGGCATGTCCGTTTTATTTTTCAAGCTGTGATTACCCCTTAGTTCTTCAAAGTGTTCTCTTTAAGTATGTGTCACATTTTGAAATGTTTTGGCCATTACCTCCCTCAAGATATTTTGAGGGCAGGTTTCATTTACAGTTCTGCAGTACTTGTTCCTATGAAATGACCATTAGCACAGGCTTTAAAGCCGCTTTGGCAGGTAACTGCCAGAGGGCGGCAGCCTTTCTATGTCCCCCACCCTGGTAACTAGGGAAAAGCCCTTGTGGCCTGTGGTGTTTCTCGGTTATAAGTTAGAGTGGAGTCTGCCCGGACAAACCCACACAAGCTGATGTCTCCTTACTTTTGTTGGATTTTGAAATTTAATTTTTATTTTTTATTGGAGTAATTTTCCACTGTGTACGTGGACCACTTCTACTTTGTGCATTCCTCAGTTGATGGACATTTTCATTGCTTCCAAGTGTTGGCTATGGTAAATATTGTTGGAGTGCAGGATTGCCAGCCTGTGACTTTTGGATTCTCATTTTCTCAGGTGATAGGCCCAGCAGTGGGTGTGATTGATTGACTGCTAGCACCGTGTTTCCCTTTTCAAAGCACCTTCTTTGTGTTTTCATTAGTGGCTCTTACCACGTCCCCCTTAGAATCGAGGGTACGCATTTGTCCACAATCGCTTCAGCATTTATTGTGTGCAGGATTTATGCTAATGGCCCTTCTGGCTGCTGTGAGCTGATAGGTTTTTGTAATCTGGGTTTGCATGTCTTTGAAAATTCGTAAAACTCATCATTTCTCTCCACCGTTTTCTTTTCCAATAAAAAAAAGGAAACTATTGGGAGTACAATACAACTCTTGAAATTCTCGTCTTGGGAGGTGGCCCTCTTTTGAATTTTTTGGTCGATTTTCCACCCCAGAATTGTTTTAGAGAGCAGGTGTCATTTACCGAAATGCAGTTTGGCGAATATTTTGTGACCTTTAAGAATGGGTGTAAAGCTGCTGTTGTGGGAAGTGGCCTCAAGGAGGCAGCATTTCTCCATTCCCAAAGCTGGGTACTAGGGCAGCAGAGCCTTTCTGGAAGTCATGTTCCTAGGTTGTAAATTACATTGGAATGTGCATGGAGAAACCCCCATAAGTTTATGTCTCATTATTTCTTCTTGGTTTTAATTTTTTTTTTTTATTTGGGATAAAGCTTAGAATATTGTTTGTCCTAGGTGTACACAATCTGGTCCATTTGTACATTATATATGTGTATTCAAGTACAGATCCTCTTCCCATGTAAAATGTTACAGAGGGTTCCGCAGACCTCCCTTGCTATATGGTCGGTCTTTTCGAGATATGTATATAATATGCGTTTGTATACATATAGTAACACTAATCTTAATTTATCCATTCCCCCCACCTTTCCTTTTAGATGAGCATAGTTTGTTTTCTAAGTCTGTGAGTGTCTTTCTCTGTGGAAATATGTTCATTTGTGTCAGTTATTAGATAATGCCTATAAGTGATATCATAGAATATAGGTCTTTTGCTTTCTGACTTACCTCATGTTTCATGATTATCTCCAGACTCATTTGTGGTGCCTCAGAGAGCAATGGTTCATTGTTTTCCATGGCTAATATTCCATTGTGTACATGGACCACTTCTTCTTTATCCATTCACCTCTTGTTGGATATTTTGATTGCTTCACTGTCTTACCTATTGTGAATAAGGCTGCACTGCAGCTTTTTCGGTCTGTGTCTTCTCGATTCTTGTCTTCTCAGGTGAGAGGTCCAATGGTGCGCCTGCTGGATTGAATGCTACCTCCATTTTTACGTTTAAACACAGCTCCTTTCTTTTCTCACTATTGGTTGTTACCCCTTTACGTCTCACCAGCAGGTAGAGGGTACACAGTTCTCTAAAACCCCTTCAGCATTTATTGTTCGTAGACTTTTTGCTGATGGTCAGTCGACTGGTGTAAGTTGAAACTTTTTGTAGATTAGATTGCATGGGTCTAACACTCCCCGAGGTTGAGCTGTTATCCATTTTCCTTTTTTTTTTAAAGTGTGTGTGTAAAACTTAACTCTTCATACTCTCTTCTTGAAACATTTGCCTGTTTTAAATTTTTTGTCCATTCCCTACTTCAGCACAATTTTTTAGGGCAGGTGTCCTTTACAGCCCTGAGCCCTTGTGAATGTTAAGTGAACATTAGCTGTGACTTTAAAGCTGCTCTTGCAGGAAACGGCCACAAGGTGGCAGCATTTCTCCTTTACCAAATTTGGTTACTAGGGAAACACAGCCTTAAGGGAAGTGGTGTTCTAGGTTGTAAATTAGAATGGAATGTGCCAGGAAAAAACCCTTTAAGGTTATGTCTCATTACTTCTTGTTCATAGTTGTAATTTACTTTTGATTTTTTATCCCAGCAAATATGACTACAATGGTTTGTTTGTTCTAGGTGTGCAAGATGTGGTTCTTTCACACATATACATGTATCTATTCTTCCTCGCATCCTTTTCCCACGTACGTCATGACACAATGTTTAGTAGTCTTCTCCTGGTCTTCCGTCCGTCTTTGGTGGTTATATATTTCACATGGTTTGTATATCTCTGTTAACCCCAATATGGTAATGTATCCAATCCTCATCCCTTTCTATGGGGTGAACCATAAGTTTTTTAATGAATCTGCGATTGCCTTTCTCTTTGGAAATATCTTCATTGGTATCAATTTTTAAGTAACTCCTAAAAGTGATGTGATAGGATATGTGTCTTTTGCTTTCTCACTTACTACAGGAGGAGTGATTACGTCTAGACTCATCTATGGTGCTTGCAAATGGCATTGTTTCATTTTTTCCCCAACGAATATTCCATCTGTACATGGAGGAGTTCTTCTTTGTCCCCCCATCTGTTGGTGGACTTTTTGATTACTTCCATATCTTGGCTATTGTAATACTGTGCAATGCAGATTTGCCTGCCTGTGTCTTTCCAATTCCCTCTTCTTAAATTATAGGTCGAGGAGTGGGCCTGCTGGATCATATGGTAGATCGATGCTTACCTTTGTAAGGCACCTCCATTCTGTTCTCATTCGTGGCCCTTTCCAACTTACGTCCCACTTGAAGTTGAGGGTATGCATTTCTCCACAACGCCTTCAGCATTCATTGTTTGTAGTTTTCTTGCTGATGGTTATTCTGACAAGTGTGAGCTGATACCTCTCTGTGCTTGAATTCGAATGTGCCAAATGATCCGTTGAAGTTGAGCTTTAAGGCATGTCCGTTTTATTTTTCAAGCTGTGATTACCCCTTAGTTCTTCAAAGTGTTCACTTTAAGTATGTGTCACATTTTGAAATGTTTTGGCCATTACCTCCCTCAAGATATTTTGAGGGCAGGTTTCATTTACAGTTCTGCAGTACTTGTTCCTATGAAATGACCATTAGCACAGCCTTTAAAGCCGCTTTGGCAGGTAACTGCCAGAGGGCGGCAGCCTTTCTATGTCCCCCACCCTGGTAACTAGGAAAAAGCCCTTGCGGCCTGTGGTGTTTCTCGGTTATAAGTTAGAGTGGAGTCTGCCCGGACAAACTCACACAAGCTGATGTCTCCTTACTTTTGTTGGATTTTGAAATTTAATTTTTATTTTTTATTGGAGTAATTTTCCACTGTGTACGTGGACCGCTTCTACTTTGTGCATTCCTCGGTTGATGGACATTTTCATTGCTTCCAAGTGTTGGCTATGGTAAATATTGTTGGAGTGCACGATTGCCAGCCAGTGACTTTTGGATTCTCATTTTCTCAGGTGATAGGCCCAGCAGTGGGTGTGATTGATTGACTGGTAGCACCGTGTTTCCCTTTTCAAAGCACCTTCTTTGTGTTTTCATTAGTGGCTCTTACCACGTCCCCCTTAGAATCGAGGGTACGCATTTGTCCACAATCGCTTCAGCATTTATTGTGTGCAGCATTTATGCTAATGGCCCTTCTGGCTGCTGTGAGCTGATAGGTTTTTGTAATCTGGGTTTGCATGTCTTTGAAAATTCGTAAAACTCATCATTTCTCTCTACCGTTTTCTTTTCTGTTAAAAATAAAGAAAACAATTGGGAGTACAATACAACTCTTGAAATTGTCTTCTTGGAAGGTGGTCCTCTTTTGAATTTTTTGGTCGATTTTCCACCCCAGAATTGTTTTAGAGAGCAGGTGTCATTTACCGAAATGCAGTTTGGCGAATATTTTGTGACCTTTAGCAATGGGTTTAAAGCTGCTGTTGTGGGAAGTGGCCTCAAGGAGGCAGCATTTCTCCATTCCCAAAGCGGGGTACTAGGGCAGCAGAGCCTTTCTGGAAGTCATGTTCCTAGGTTGTAAATTACATTGGAATGTGCATGGAGAAACCCCCATAAGTTTATGTCTCATTATTTCTTCTTGGTTTTAATTTTTTTTTTTAATTTGGGGTAAAACTTAGAATATTGTTTGTCCTAGGTGTACACAATCTGGTCCATTTGTACATTATATATGTGTATTCAAGTACACATCCTCGTCCCATGTAAAATGTTACAGATGGTTCCGCAGACCTCCCTTGCTATATGGTCGGTCTTTTCGAGATATGTATATAATATGCGTTTGTATACATATAGTAACACTAATCTTAATTTATCCATTCCCCCCACCTTTCCTTTTAGATGAGCATAGTTTGTTTTCTAAGTCTGTGAGTGTCTTCCTCTGTGGAAATATGTTCATTTGTGTCAGTTATTAGATAACGCCTATAAGTGATATCATTGAATATACGTCTTTTGCTTTCCCACTTACCTCATGTTTCGTGATTATCTCCAGACTCATTTGTGGTGCCTCAGAGAGCAATGGTTCATTGTTTTCCATGGCTAATATTCCATTGTGTACATGGACCACTTCTCCTTTATCCATTCACCTCTTGTTGGACATTTTGATTGCTTCACTGTCTTGGCTATTGTGAATATGGCTGCACTGCAGCTTTTGCGGCCTGTGTCTTTTCGCTTCTTGTCTTCTCAGGTGAGAGGTCCAATGGTGCGCCTGCTGGATTGAATGGTACCTCCATTTTTACTTTTAAACACAGCTCCTTTCTGTTCTCATTATTGCCTGTTACCCCTTTACGTCTCACCAGCAGGTAGAGGGTACAAAGTTCTCTAAAACCCCTTCAGCATTTATCGTTTGTAGACTTTTTGCTGATGGTCAGTCGACTGGGGTAAGTTGAAACTTTTTGTAGATTAGATTGCATGGGTCTAACACTCCCTGAGGTTGAGATTTTATCCATTTCCCTTTTTTTTAAAAAAGAGCGTGAGTAAAACTTAACTCTTCATACTCTCTTCTTGAAACATTTGCCTGTTTTGAGTTTTTTCGTCCTTTCCCTACTTCAGCACAATTTTTTAGGGCAGGTGTCCTTTAAAGCCCTGAGTCCTTGTGAATGTTAAGTGACCATTAGCTGTGAGTTTAAAGCTGTTCTTGCAGGAAACGGCCACAAGGTGGCAGCCTTTCCCCGTTACCAAATTTGGTTACTAGGGAAACAGAGCCTTAATGGAAGTGGTGTTCTAGGTTGTAAATTAGAATGGAATGTGCCAGGAGAAAGCCCTTTAAGTTTATGTCCTATTACTTCTTGTTCATAGTTGTAATTTACTTTTTATTTTTTATCCCAGCAAATATGACTACAATGGTTTGTTTGTTCTAGGTGTGCAAGATGTGGTTCTTTCACACATATACATGTATCTATTCTTCCTCGCATCCTTTTCCCACGTAGGTCATGACACAATGTTGAGTAGTCTTCCCCTGGTCTTCCGTACGTCTTTGGTGGTTATATATTTCACCTGGTTTGTATATCTCTGTTAACCCCAATATGGTAATGTATCCAATCCTCATCCCTTTCTATGGGGTGAACCATAAGTTTTTTAATGAATCTGCGATTGCCTTTCTCTGTGGAAATATCTTCATTGGTATCAATTTTTAAGTAACTCCTAAAAGTGATGTGATAGGATATGTGTCTTTTGCTTTCTCACTTACTATAGGAGGCGTGATTACGTCTGGACTCATCTATGGTGCTTGCAAATGGCATTGTTTCATTTTTTTCACTAGCGAATATTCCATCTGTACATGGAGGAGTTCTTCTTTGTCCCCCCATCTGTTGGTGTACTTTTTGGTTACTTCCATATCTTGGCTATTGGAATACTGTGCAATGCAGATTTGCCTGCCTGTGTCTTTCCAATTCTCTCTTCTTAGATTATAGGTCGAGGAGTGGGCCTGCTGGATCATATGGTAGATCGATGTTTACCTTTGTAAGGCACCTCCATTCTGTTCTCATTCTTGGCCCTTTCCAACTTACGTCCCACTTGAACTTGAGGGTATGCATTTCTCCACAACGCCTTCAGCATTTATTGTTTGTAGTTTTCTTGCTGATGGTTATTCTGACAAGTGTGAGCTGATACCTCTCTGTGCTTGAATTCGAATGTGCCACATGATCCGTTGAAGTTGAGCTTTAAGGCATGTCCTTTTTATTTTTCAAGCTGTGATTACCCCTTAGTTCTTCAAAGTGTTCTCTTTAAGTATGTGTCACATTTTGAAATGTTTTGGTCATTACCTCCCTCAAGACATTTTGAGGGCAGGTTTCATTTACAGTTCTGCAGTACTTGTTCCTATGAAATGACCATTAGCACAGGCTTTAAAGCTGCTTTGGCAGGTAACTGCCAGAGGACGGCAGCCTTTCTATGTCCCCCACCCTGGTAACTAGGGAAAAGCCCTTGCGGCCTGTGGTGTTTCTCGGTTATAAATTAGAGTGGAGTGTGCCCGGACAAACCCACACAAGCTGATGTCTCCTTACTTTTGTTGGATTTTGAAATTTAATTTTTATTTTTTATTGGAGTAATTTTCCACTGTGTACGTGGACCACTTCTACTTTGTGCATTCCTCGGTTGATGGACATTCTCATTGCTTCCAAGTGTTGGCTATGGTAAATATTGTTGGAGTGCAGGATTGCCAGCCTGTGACTTTTGGATTCTCATTTTCTCAGGTGATAGGCCCAGCAGTGGTTGTGATTGATTGACTGCTAGCACCGTGTTTCCCTTTTCAAAGCACCTTCTTTGTGTTTTCATTAGTGGCTCTTACCACGTCCCCCTTAGAATGGAGGGTACGCATTTCTCCACAATCGCTTCAGCATTTATTGTGTGCAGCATTTATGCTAATGGCCCTTCTGGCTGCTGTGAGCTGATAGGTTTTTGTAATCTGGGTTTGCATGTCTTTGAAAATTCGTAAAACTCATCATTTCTCTCCACCGTTTTCTTTTCCGTTAAAAAAAAGGAAACTATTGGGAGTACAATACAACTCTTGAAATTGTCGTCTTGGAAGGTGGCCCTCTTTTGAATTTCTTGGTCGATTTCCACCCCAGAATTGTTTTAGAGAGCAGGTGTCATTTACCGAAATGCAGTTTGGCGAATATTTTGTGACCTTTAGGAATGGGTTTAAAGCTGCTGTTGTGGGAAGTGGCCTCAAGGAGGCAGCATTTCTCCATTCCCAAAGCTGGGTACTAGGGCAGCAGAGCCTTTCTGGAAGTCATGTTCCTAGGTTGTAAATTACATTGGAATGTGCATGGAGAAACCCCCATAAGTTTATGTCTCATTATTTCTTCTTGGTTTTAATTTTTTTTTTTTATTTGGGATAAAGCTTAGAATATTGTTTGTCCTAGGTGTACACAATCTGGTCCATTTGTACATTATATATGTGTATTCAAGTACAGATCCTCTTCCCATGTAAAATGTTACAGAGGGTTCCGCAGACCTCCCTTGCTATATGGTCGGTCTTTTCGAGATATGTATATAATATGCGTTTGTATACATATAGTAACACTAATCTTAATTTATCCATTCCCCCCACCTTTCCTTTTAGATGAGCATAGTTTGTTTTCTAAGTCTGTGAGTGTCTTTCTCTGTGGAAATATGTTCATTTGTGTCAGTTATTAGATAACGCCTATAAGTGATATCATAGAATATAGGTCTTTTGCTTTCTGACTTACCTCATGTTTCATGATTATCTCCAGACTCATTTGTGGTGCCTCAGAGAGCAATGGTTCATTGTTTTCCATGGCTAATATTCCATTGTGTACATGGACCACTTCTTCTTTATCCATTCACCTCTTGTTGGATATTTTGATTGCTTCACTGTCTTACCTATTGTGAATAAGGCTGCACTGCAGCTTTTTCGGTCTGTGTCTTCTCGATTCTTGTCTTCTCAGGTGAGAGGTCCAATGGTGCGCCTGCTGGATTGAATGCTACCTCCATTTTTACGTTTAAACGCAGCTCCTTTCTTTTCTCACTATTGGCTGTTACCCCTTTACGTCTCACCAGCAGGTAGAGGGTACACAGTTCTCTAAAACCCCTTCAGCATTTATTGTTCGTAGACTTTTTGCTGATGGTCAGTCGACTGGTGTAAGTTGAAACTTTTTGTAGATTAGATTGCATGGGTCTAACACTCCCCGAGGTTGAGCTGTTATCCATTTTCCTTTTTTTTATAAAGAGTGTGTGTAAAACTTAACTCTTCATACTCTCTTCTTGAAACATTTGCCTGTTTTAAACTTTTTGTCCATTCCCTACTTCAGCACAATTTTTTAGGGCAGGTGTCCTTTACAGCCCTGAGCCCTTGTGAATGTTAAGTGAACATTAGCTGTGACTTTAAAGCTGCTCCTGCAGGAAACGGCCACAAGGTGGCAGCATTTCTCCTTTACCAAATTTGGTTACTAGGGAAACACAGCCTTAAGGAAAGTGGTGTTCTAGGTTTTAAATTAGAATGGAATGTGCCAGGAAAAAACCCTTTAAGGTTATGTCTCATTACTTCTTGTTCATAGTTGTAATTTACTTTTGATTTTTTATCCCAGCAAATATGACTACAATGGTTTGTTTGTTCTAGGTGTGCAAGATGTGGTTCTTTCACACATATACATGTATCTATTCTTCCTCGCATCCTTTTCCCACGTACGTCATGACACAATATTTAGTAGTCTTCTCCTGGTCTTCCGTCCGTCTTTGGTGGTTATATATTTCACATGGTTTGTATATCTCTGTTAACCCCAATATGGTAATGTATCCAATCCTCATCCCTTTCTATGGGGTGAACCATAAGTTTTTTAATGAATCTGCGATTGCCTTTCTCTGTGGAAATATCTTCATTGGTATCAATTTTTAAGTAACTCCTAAAAGTGATGTGATAGGATATGTGTCTTTTGCTTTCTCACTTACTACAGGAGGAGTGATTACGTCTAGACTCATCTATGGTGCTTGCAAATGGCATTGTTTCATTTTTTCCCCAACGAATATTCCATCTGTACATGGAGGAGTTCTTCTTTGTCCCCCCATCTGTTGGTGGACTTTTTGATTACTTCCATATCTTGGCTATTGTAATACTGTGCAATGCAGATTTGCCTGCCTGTGTCTTTCCAATTCTCTCTTCTTAAATTATAGGTCGAGGAGTGGGCCTGCTGGATCATATGGTAGATCGATGCTTACCTTTGTAAGGCACCTCCATTCTGTTCTCATTCGTGGCCCTTTCCAACTTACGTCCCACTTGAAGTTGAGGGTATGCATTTCTCCACAACACCTTCATCATTCATTGTTTGTAGTTTTCTTGCTGATGGTTATTCTGACAAGTGTGAGCTGATACCTCTCTGTGCTTGAATTCGAATGTGCCACATGATCCGTTGAAGTTGAGCTTTAAGGCATGTCCGTTTTATTTTTCAAGCTGTGATTACCCCTTAGTTCTTCAAAGTGTTCACTTTAAGTATGTGTCACATTTTGAAATGTTTTGGCCATTACCTCCCTCAAGATATTTTGAGGGCAGGTTTCATTTACAGTTCTGCAGTACTTGTTCCTATGAAATGACCATTAGCACAGGCTTTAAAGCCGCTTTGGCAGGTAACTGCCAGAGGACGGCAGCCTTTCTATGTCCCCCACCCTGGTAACTAGGGAAAAGCCCTTGCGGCCTGTTGTGTTTCTCGGTTATAAGTTAGAGTGGAGTGTGCCCGGACAAACCCACACAAGCTGATGTCTCCTTACTTTTGTTGGATTTTGAAATTTAATTTTTATTTTTTATTGGAGTAATTTTCCACTGTGTACGTGGACCACTTCTACTTTGTGCATTCCTCGGTTGATGGACATTTTCATTGCTTCCCAGTGTTGGCTATGGTAAATATTGTTGGAGTGCAGGATTGCCAGCCTGTGACTTTTGGATTCTCATTTTCTCAGGTGATAGGCCCAGCAGTGGGTGTGATTGATTGACTGGTAGCACCGTGTTTCCCTTTTCAAAGCACCTTCTTTGTGTTTTCATTAGTGGCTCTTACCACGTCCCCCTTAGAATCGAGGGTACGCATTTGTCCACAATCGCTTCAGCATTTATTGTGTGCAGCATTTATGCTAATGACCCTTCTGGCTGCTGTGAGCTGATAGGTTTTTGTAATCTGGGTTTGCATGTCTTTGAAAATTCGTAAAACTCATCATTTCTCTCCACCGTTTTCTTTTCCGTTAAAAAAAAGGAAACAATTGGGAGTACAATACAACTCTTGAAATTGTCTTCTTGGAAGGTGGCCCTCTTTTGAATTTTTTGGTCGATTTTCCACCCCAGAATTGTTTTAGAGAGCAGGTGTCATTTACCGAAATGCAGTTTGGCGAATATTTTGTGACCTTTAGCAATGGGTTTAAAGCTGCTGTTGTGGGAAGTGGCCTCAAGGAGGCAGCATTTCTCCATTCCCAAAGCGGGGTACTAGGGCAGCAGAGCCTTTCTGGAAGTCATGTGCCTAGGTTGTAAATTACATTGGAATGTGCATGGAGAAACCCCCATAAGTTTATGTCTCATTATTTCTTCTTGGTTTTAATTTTTTTTTTATTTGGGTTAAAGCTTAGAATATTGTTTGTCCTAGGTGTACACAATCTGGTCCATTTGTACATTATATATGTGTATTCAAGTACAGATCCTCTTCCCATGTAAAATGTTACAGAGGGTTCCGCAGACCTCCCTTGCTATATGGTCGGTCTTTTCGAGATATGTATATAATATGCGTTTGTATACATATAGTAACACTAATCTTAATTTATCCATTCCCCCCACCTTTCCTTTTAGATGAGCATAGTTTGTTTTCTAAGTCTGTGAGTGTCTTTCTCTGTGGAAATATGTTCATTTGTGTCAGTTATTAGATAACGCCTATAAGTGATATCATAGAATATAGGTCTTTTGCTTTCCGACTTACCTCATGTTTCGTGATTATCTCCAGACTCATTTGTGGTGCCTCAGAGAGCAATGGTTCATTGTTTTCCATGGCTAATATTCCATTGTGTACATGGACCACTTCTTCTTTATCCATTTACCTCTTGTTGGACATTTGGATTGCTTCACTGTCTTGGCTATTGTGAATAAGGCTGCACTGCAGCTTTTGCGGCCTGTGTCTTCTCGATTCTTGTCTTCTCAGGTGAGAGGTCCAATGGTGCGCCTGCTGGATTGAATGGTACCTCCATTTTTACTTTTAAACACAGCTCCTTTCTGTTCTCATTATTGCCTGTTACCCCTTTACGTCTCACCAGCAGGTAGAGGGTACAAAGTTCTCTAAAACCCCTTCAGCATTTATCGTTTGTAGACTTTTTGCTGATGGTCAGTCGACTGGGGTAAGTTGAAACTTTTTGTAGATTAGATTGCATGGGTCTAACACTCCCTGAGGTTGAGATTTTATCCATTTCCCTTTTTTTTTAAAAAGAGCGTGAGTAAAACTTAACTCTTCATACTCTCTTCTTGAAACATTTGCCTGTTTTGAGTTTTTTCGTCCTTTCCCTACTTCAGCACAATTTTTTAGGGCAGGTGTCCTTTAAAGCCCTGAGTCCTTGTGAATGTTAAGTGACCATTAGCTGTGAGTTTAAAGCTGTTCTTGCAGGAAACGGCCACAAGGTGGCAGCCTTTCCCCGTTACCAAATTTGGTTACTAGGGAAACAGAGCCTTAATGGAAGTGGTGTTCTAGGTTGTAAATTAGAATGGAATGTGCCAGGAGAAAGCCCTTTAAGTTTATGTCCTATTACTTCTTGTTCATAGTTGTAATTTACTTTTTATTTTTTATCCCAGCAAATATGACTACAATGGTTTGTTTGTTCTAGGTGTGCAAGATGTGGTTCTTTCACACATATACATGTATCTATTCTTCCTCGCATCCTTTTCCCACGTAGGTCATGACACAATGTTGAGTAGTCTTCCCCTGGTCTTCCGTACGTCTTTGGTGGTTATATATTTCACCTGGTTTGTATATCTCTGTTAACCCCAATATGGTAATGTATCCAATCCTCATCCCTTTCTATGGGGTGAACCATAAGTTTTTTAATGAATCTGCGATTGCCTTTCTCTGTGGAAATATCTTCATTGGTATCAATTTTTAAGTAACTCCTAAAAGTGATGTGATAGGATATGTGTCTTTTGCTTTCTCACTTACTATAGGAGGCGTGATTACGTCTGGACTCATCTGTGGTGCTTGCAAATGGCATTGTTTCATTTTTTTCACTAGCGAATATTCCATCTGTACATGGAGGAGTTCTTCTTTGTCCCCCCATCTGTTGGTGGACTTTTTGGTTACTTCCATATCTTGGCTATTGGAATACTGTGCAATGCAGATTTGCCTGCCTGTGTCTTTCCAATTATCTCTTCTTAGATTATAGGTCGAGGAGTGGGCCTGCTGGATCATATGGTAGATCGATGTTTACCTTTGTAAGGCACCTCCATTCTGTTCTCATTCTTGGCCCTTTCCAACTTACGTCCCACTTGAACTTGAGGGTATGCATTTCTCCACAACGCCTTCAGCATTTATTGTTTGTAGTTTTCTTGCTGATGGTTATTCTGACAAGTGTGAGCTGATACCTCTCTGTGCTTGAATTCGAATGTGCCACATGATCCGTTGAAGTTGAGCTTTAAGGCATGTCCTTTTTATTTTTCAAGCTGTGATTACCCCTTAGTTCTTCAAAGTGTTCTCTTTAAGTATGTGTCACATTTTGAAATGTTTTGGTCATTACCTCCCTCAAGACATTTTGAGGGCAGGTTTCATTTACAGTTCTGCAGTACTTGTTCCTATGAAATGACCATTAGCACAGGCTTTAAAGCCGCTTTGGCAGGTAACTGCCAGAGGACGGCAGCCTTTCTATGTCCCCCACCCTGGTAACTAGGGAAAAGCCCTTGCGGCCTGTGGTGTTTCTCGGTTATAAATTAGAGTGGAGTGTGCCCGGACAAACCCACGCAAGCTGATGTCTCCTTACTTTTGTTGGATTTTGAAATTTAATTTTTATTTTTTATTGGAGTAATTTTCCACTGTGTACGTGGACCACTTCTACTTTCTGCATTCCTCGGTTGATGGACATTCTCATTTCTTCCAAGTGTTGGCTATGGTAAATATTGTTGGAGTGCAGGATTGCCAGCCTGTGACTTTTGGATTCTCATTTTCTCAGGTGATAGGCCCAGCAGTTGGTGTGATTGATTGACTGCTAGCACCGTGTTTCCCTTTTCAAAGCACCTTCTTTGTGTTTTCATTAGTGGCTCTTACCACGTCCCCCTTAGAATGGAGGGTACGCATTTCTCCACAATCGCTTCAGCATTTATTGTGTGCAGCATTTATGCTAATGGCCCTTCTGGCTGCTGTGAGCTGATAGGTTTTTGTAATCTGGGTTTGCATGTCTTTGAAAATTCGTAAAACTCATCATTTCTCTCCACCGTTTTCTTTTCTGTTAAAAATAAAGAAAACAATTGGGAGTACAATACAACTCTTGAAATTGTCTTCTTGGAAGGTGCCCCTCTTTTGAATTTTTTGGTCGATTTTCCACCCCGGAATTGTTTTAGAGAGCAGGTGTCATTTACCGAAATGCAGTTTGGCGAATATTTTGTGACCTTTAGCAATGGGTTTAAAGCTGCTGTTGTGGGAAGTGGCCTCAAGGAGGCAGCATTTCTCCATTCCCAAAGCGGGGTACTAGGGCAGCAGAGCCTTTCTGGAAGTCATGTGCCTAGGTTGTAAATTACATTGGAATGTGCATGGAGAATCCCCCATAAGTTTATGTCTCATTATTTCTTCTTGGTTTTAATTTTTTTTTTTATTTGGGATAAAGCTTAGAATATTGTTTGTCCTAGGTGTACACAATCTGGTTCATTTGTACATTATATATGTGTATTCAAGTACAGATCCTCTTCCCATGTAAAATGTTACAGAGGGTTCCGCAGACCTCCCTTGCTATATGGTCGGTCTTTTCGAGATATGTATATAATATGCGTTTGTATACATATAGTAACACTAATCTTAATTTATCCATTCCCCCCACCTTTCCTTTTAGATGAGCATAGTTTGTTTTCTAAGTCTGTGAGTGTCTTTCTCTGTGGAAATATGTTCATTTGTGTCAGTTATTAGATAACGCCTATAAGTGATATCATAGAATATAGGTCTTTTGCTTTCCGACTTACCTCATGTTTCGTGATTATCTCCAGACTCATTTGTGGTGCCTCAGAGAGCAATGGTTCATTGTTTTCCATGGCTAATATTCCATTGTGTACATGGACCACTTCTTCTTTATCCATTCACCTCTTGTTGGACATTTTGATTGCTTCACTGTCTTGGCTATTGTGAATAAGGCTGCACTGCAGCTTTTGCGGCCTGTGTCTTCTCGATTCTTGTCTTCTCAGGTGAGAGGTCCAATGGTGCGCCTGCTGGATTGAATGGTACCTCCATTTTTACTTTTAAACACAGCTCCTTTCTGTTCTCATTATTGCCTGTTACCCCTTTACGTCTCACCAGCAGGTAGAGGGTACAAAGTTCTCTAAAACCCCTTCAGCATTTATCGTTTGTAGACTTTTTGCTGATGGTCAGGCGACTGGGGTAAGTTGAAACTTTTTGTAGATTAGATTGCATGGGTCTAACACTCCCTGAGGTTGAGATTTTATCCATTTCCCTTTTTTTTAAAAAAGAGCGTGAGTAAAACTTAACTCTTCATACTCTCTTCTTGAAACATTTGCCTGTTTTGAGTTTTTTCGTCCTTTCCCTACTTCAGCACAATTTTTTAGGGCAGGTGTCCTTTAAAGCCCTGAGTCCTTGTGAATGTTCAGTGACCATTAGCTGTGAGTTTAAAGCTGTTCTTGCAGGAAACGGCCACAAGGTGGCAGCCTTTCCCCGTTACCAAATTTGGTTACTAGGGAAACAGAGCCTTAATGGAAGTGGTGTTCTAGGTTGTAAATTAGAATGGAATGTGCCAGGAGAAAGCCCTTTAAGTTTATGTCCTATTACTTCTTGTTCATAGTTGTAATTTACTTTTTATTTTTTATCCCAGCAAATATGACTACAATGGTTTGTTTGTTCTAGGTGTGCAAGATGTGGTTCTTTCACACATATACATGTATCTATTCTTCCTCACATCCTTTTCCCACGTAGGTCATGACACAATGTTGAGTAGTCTTCCCCTGGTCTTCCGTACGTCTTTGGTGGTTATATATTTCACCTGGTTTGTATATCTCTGTTAACCCCAATATGGTAATGTATCCAATCCTCATCCCTTTCTATGGGGTGAACCATAAGTTTTTTAATGAATCTGTGATTGCCTTTCTCTGTGGAAATATCTTCATTGGTATCAATTTTTAAGTAACTCCTAAAAGTGATGTGATAGGATATGTGTCTTTTGCTTTCTCACTTACTATAGGAGGCGTGATTACGTCTGGACTCATCGATGGTGCTTGCAAATGGCATTGTTTCATTTTTTTCACTAGCGAATATTCCATCTATACATGGAGGAGTTCTTCTTTGTCCCCCCATCTGTTGGTGGACTTTTTGGTTACTTCCATATCTTGGCTATTGGAATACTGTGCAATGCAGATTTGCCTGCCTGTGTCTTTCCAATTATCTCTTCTTAGATTATAGGTCGAGGAGTGGGCCTGCTGGACATATGGTAGATCGATGTTTACCTTTGTAAGGCACCTCCATTCTGTTCTCATTCTTGGCCCTTTCCAACTTACGTCCCACTTGAACTTGAGGGTATGCATTTCTCCACAACGCCTTCAGCATTTATTGTTTATAGTTTTCTTGCTGATGGTTATTCTGACAAGTGTGAGCTGATACCTCTCTGTGCTTGAATTCGAATGTGCCACATGATCCGTTGAAGTTGAGCTTTAAGGCATGTCCTGTTTATTTTTCAAGCTGTGATTACCCCTTAGTTCTTCAAAGTGTTCTCTTTAAGTATGTGTCACATTTTGAAATGTCTTGGCCATTACCTCCCTCAAGACATTTTGAGGGCAGGTTTCATTTACAGTTCTGCAGTACTTGTTCCTATGAAATGACCATTAGCACAGGCTTTAAAGCCGCTTTGGCAGGTAACTGCCAGAGGACGGCAGCCTTTCTATGTCCCCCACCCTGGTAACTAGGGAAAAGCCCTTGCGGCCTGTGGTGTTTCTCGGTTATAAATTAGAGTGGAGTGTGCCCGGACAAACCCACACAAGCTGATGTCTCCTTACTTTTGTTGGATTTTGAAATTTAATTTTTATTTTTTATTGGAGTAAGTTTCCACTGTGTACGTGGACCACTTCTACTTTGTGCATTCCTCGGTTGATGGACATTCTCATTGCTTCCAAGTGTTGGCTATGGTAAATATTGTTGGAGTGCAGGATTGCCAGCCTGTGACTTTTGGATTCTCATTTTCTCAGGTGATAGGCCCAGCAGTGGGTGTGATTGATTGACTGCTAGCACCGTGTTTCCCTTTTCAAAGCACCTTCTTTGTGTTTTCATTAGTGGCTCTTACCACGTCCCCCTTAGAATCGAGGGTACGCATTTCTCCACAATCGCTTCAGCATTTATTGTGTGCAGCATTTATGCTAATGGCCCTTCTGGCTGCTGTGAGCTGATAGGTTTTTGTAATCTGGGTTTGCATGTCTTTGAAAATTCGTAAAACTCATCATTTCTCTCCACCGTTTTCTTTTCCGATAAAAAAAAGGAAACTATTGGGAGTACAATACAACTCTTGAAATTGTCGACTTGGAAGGTGGCCCTCTTTTGAATTTTTTGGTCGATTTTCCACCCCAGAATTGTTTTAGAGAGCAGGTGTCATTTACCTAAATGCAGTTTGGCGAATATTTTGTGACCTTTAGGAATGGGTTTAAAGCTGCTGTTGTGGGAAGTGGCCTCAAGGAGGCAGCATTTCTCCATTCCCAAAGCGGGGTACTAGGGCAGCAGAGCCTTTCTGGAAGTCATGTTCCTAGGTTGTAAATTACATTGGAATGTGCATGGAGAAACCCCCATAAGTTTATGTCTCATTATTTCTTCTTGGTTTTAAATTTTTTTTTTATTTGGGGTAAAGCTTAGAATATTGTTTGTCCTACGTGTACACAATCTGGTCCATTTGTACATTATATATGTGTATTCAAGTACAGATCCTCTTCCCATGTAAAATGTTACAGAGGGTTCTGCAGACCTCCCTTGCTATATGGTTGGTCTTTTCGAGATATGTATATAATATGCGTTTGTATACATATAGTAACACTAATCTTAATTTATCCATTCCCCCCACCTTTCCTTTTAGATGAGCATAGTTTGTTTTCTAAGTCTGTGAATGTCTTTCTCTGTGGAAATATGTTCATTTGTGTCAGTTATTAGATAACGCCTATAAGTGATATCATAGAATATAGGTCTTTTGCTTTCTGACTTACCTCATGTTTCATGATTATCTCCAGAGTCATTTGTGGTGCCTCAGAGAGCAATGGTTCATTGTTTTCCATGGCTAATATTCCATTGTGTACATGGACCACTTCTTCTTTATCCATTCACCTCTTGTTGGATATTTTGATTGCTTCACTGTCTTACCTATTGTGAATAAGGCTGCACTGCAGCTTTTTCGGTCTGTGTCTTCTCGATTCTTGTCTTCTCAGGTGAGAGGTCCAATGGTGCGCCTGCTGGATTGAATGCTACCTCCATTTTTACGTTTAAACACAGCTCCTTTCTTTTCTCACTATTGGCTGTTACCCCTTTACGTCTCACCAGCAGGTAGAGGGTACACAGTTCTCTAAAACCCCTTCAGCATTTATTGTTCGTAGACTTTTTGCTGATGGTCAGTCGACTGGTGTAAGTTGAAACTTTTTGTAGATTAGATTGCATGGGTCTAACACTCCCCGAGGTTGAGCTGTTAACCATTTTCCTTTTTTTTTAAAAGAGTGTGTGTAAAACTTAACTCTTCATACTCTCTTCTTGAAACATTTGCCTGTTTTAAATTTTTTGTCCATTCCCTACTTCAGCACAATTTTTTAGGGCAGGTGTCCTTTACAGCCCTGAGCCCTTGTGAATGTTAAGTGAACATTAGCTGTGACTTTAAAGCTGCTCTTGCAGGAAACGGCCACAAGGTGGCAGCATTTCTCCTTTACTAAATTTGGTTACTAGGGAAACACAGCCTTAAGGGAAGTGGTGTTCTAGGTTGTAAATTAGAATGGAATGTGCCAGGAAAAAACCCTTTAAGGTTATGTCTCATTACTTCTTGTTCATAGTTGTAATTTACTTTTGATTTTTTATCCCAGCAAATATGACTACAATGGTTTGTTTGTTCTAGGTGTGCAAGATGTGGTTCTTTCACACATATACATGTATCTATTCTTCCTCACATCCTTTTCCCACGTACGTCATGACACAATATTGAGTAGTCTTCTCCTGGTCTTCCGTCCGTCTTTGGTGGTTATATATTTCACATGGTGTGTATATCTCTGTTAACCCCAATATGGTAATGTATCCAATCCTCATCCCTTTCTATGGGGTGAACCATAAGTTTTTTAATGAATCTGCGATTGCCTTTCTCTGTGGAAATATCTTCATTGGTATCAATTTTTAAGTAACTCCTAAAAGTGATGTGATAGGATATGTGTCTTTTGCTTTCTCACTTACTACAGGAGGAGTGATTACGTCTAGACTCATCTATGGTGCTTGCAAATGGCATTGTTTCATTTTTTCCCCAACGAATATTCCATCTGTACATGGAGGAGTTCTTCTTTGTCCCCCCATCTGTTGGTGGACTTTTTGATTACTTCCATATCTTGGCTATTGTAATACTGTGCAATGCAGATTTGCCTGCCTGTGTCTTTCCAATTCTCTCTTCTTAAATTATAGGTCGAGGAGTGGGCCTGCTGGATCATATGGTAGATCGATGCTTACCTTTGTAAGGCACCTCCATTCTGTTCTCATTCGTGGCCCTTTCCAACTTACGTCCCACTTGAAGTTGAGGGTATGCATTTCTCCACAACACCTTCATCATTCATTGTTTGTAGTTTTCTTGCTGATGGTTATTCTGACAAGTGTGAGCTGATACCTCTCTGTGCTTGAATTCGAATGTGCCACATGATCCGTTGAAGTTGAGCTTTAAGGCATGTCCGTTTTATTTTTCAAGCTGTGATTACCCCTTTCGTTCTTCAAAGTGTTCTCTTTAAGTATGTGTCACATTTTGAAATGTTTTGGCCATTACCTCCCTCAAGATATTTTGAGGGCAGGTTTCATTTACAGTCCTGCAGTACTTGTTCCTATGAAATGACCATTAGCACAGGCTTTAAAGCCGCTTTGGCAGGTAACAGCCAGAGGGCGGCAGCCTTTCTATGTCCCCCACCCTGGTAACTAGGGAAAAGCCCTTGCGGCCTGTGGTGTTTCTCGGTTATAAGTTAGAGTGGAGTCTGCCCGGACAAACCCACACAAGCTGATGTCTCCTTACTTTTGTTGGATTTTGAAATTTAATTTTTATTTTTTATTGGAGTAATTTTCCACTGTGTACGTGGACCACTTCTACTTTGTACATTCCTCGGTTGATGGACATTTTCATTGCTTCCAAGTGTTGGCTATGGTAAATATTGTTGGAGTGCACGATTGCCAGCCTGTGACTTTTGGATTCTCATTTTCTCAGGTGATAGGCCCAGCAGTGGGTGTGATTGATTGACTGGTAGCACCCTGTTTCCCTTTTCAAAGCACCTTCTTTGTGTTTTCATTAGTGGCTCTTACCACGTCCCCCTTAGAATCGAGGGTACGCATTTCTCCACAATCGCTTCAGCATTTATTGTGTGCAGCATTTATGCTAATGGCCCTTCTGGCTGCTGTGAGCTGATAGGTTTTTGTAATCTGGGTTTGCATGTCTTTGAAAATTCGTAAAACTCATCATTTCTCTCTACCGTTTTCTTTTCTTTTAAAAATAAAGAAAACAATTGGGAGTACAATACAACTCTTGAAATTGTCTTCTTGGAAGGTGGCCCTCTTTTGAATTTTTTGGTCGATTTTCCACCCCAGAATTGTTTTAGAGAGCAGGTGTCATTTACCGAAATGCAGTTTGGCGAATATTTTGTGACCTTTAGCAATGGGTTTAAAGCTGCTGTTGTGGGAAGTGGCCTCAAGGAGGCAGCATTTCTCCATTCCCAAAGCGGGGTACTAGGGCAGCAGAGCCTTTCTGGAAGTCATGTTCCTAGGTTGTAAATTACATTGGAATGTGCATGGAGAAACCCCCATAAGTTTATGTCTCATTATTTCTTCCTGGTTTTAATTTTTTTTTTTTATTTGGGATAAAGCTTAGAATATTGTTTGTCCTAGGTGTACACAATCTGGTCCATTTGTACATTATATATGTGTATTCAAGTACAGATCCTCTTCCCATGTAAAATGTTACAGAGGGTTCCGCAGACCTCCCTTGCTATATGATCGGTCTTTTCGAGATATGTATATAATATGTGTTTGTATACATATAGTAACACTAATCTTAATTTATCCATTCCCCCCACCTTTCCTTTTAGATGAGCATAGTTTGTTTTCTAAGTCTGTGAGTGTATTTCTCTGTGGAAATATGTTCATTTGTGTCAGTTATTAGATAACGCCTATAAGTGATATCATAGAATATAGGTCTTTTTCTTTCCAACTTACCTCATGTTTCGTGATTATCTCCAGACTCATTTGTGGTGCCTCAGAGAGCAATGGTTCATTGTTTTCCATGGCTAATATTCCATTGTGTACATGGACCACTTCTTCTTTATCCATTCACCTCTTGTTGGATATTTTGATTGCTTCACTGTCTTGGCTATTGTGAATAAGACTGCACTGCAGCTTTTGCGCCCTGTGTCTTCTCGATTCTTGTCTTCTCAGGTGAGAGGTCCAATGGTGTGCCTGCTGGATTGAATGCTACCTCCATTTTTACGTTTAAACACAGCTCCTTTCTTTTCTCACTATTGGCTGTTACCCCTTTACGTCTCACCAGCAGGTAGAGGGTACACAGTTCTCTAAAACCCCTTCAGCATTTATTGTTCGTAGACTTTTTGCTGATGGTCAGTCGACTGGTGTAAGTTGAAACTTTTTGTAGATTAGATTGCATGGGTCTAACACTCCCCGAGGTTGAGCTGTTATCCATTTTCCTTTTTTTTTAAAAGAGTGTGTGTAAAACTTAACTCTTCATACTCTCTTCTTGAAACATTTGCCTGTTTTGAAATTTTGTCCATTCCCTACTTCAGCACTATTTTTTAGGGCAGGTGTCCTTTACAGCCCTGAGCCCTTGTGAATGTTAAGTGAACATTAGCTGTGACTTTAAAGCTGCTCTTGCAGGAAACGGCCACAAGGTGGCAGCATTTCTCCTTTACCAAATTTGGTTACTAGGGAAACACAGCCTTAAGGGAAGTGGTGTTCTAGGTTGTAAATTAGAATGGAATGTGCCAGGAAAAAACCCTTTAAGGTTATGTCTCATTACTTCTTATTCATAGTTGTAATTTACTTTTGATTTTTTATCCCAGCAAATATGACTACAATGGTTTGTTTGTTCTAGGTGTGCAAGATGTGGTTCTTTCACACATATACATGTATCTATTCTTCCTCACATCCTTTTCCCACGTACGTCATGACACAATATTGAGTAGTCTTCTCCTGGTCTTCCGTACGTCTTTGGTGGTTATATATTTCACATGGTTTGTATATCTCTGTTAACCCCAATATGGTAATGTATCCAATCCTCATCCCTTTCTATGGGGTGAACCATAAGTTTTTTAATGAATCTGCAATTGCCTTTCTCTTTGGAAATATCTTCATTGGTATCAATTTTTAAGTAACTCCTAAAAGTGATGTGATAGGATATGTGTCTTTTGCTTTCTCACTTACTACAGGAGGCGTAATTACGTCTAGACTCATCTATGGTACTTGCAAATGGCATTGTTTCATTTTTTCCCCAACGAATATTCCATCTGTACATGGAGGAGTTCTTCTTTGTCCCCCCATCTGTTGGTGGATTTTTTGGTTACTTCCATATCTTGGCTATTGTAATACTGTGCAATGCAGATTTGCCTGCCTGTATCTTTCCAATTCTCTCTTCTTAGATTATAGGTCGAGGAGTGGGCCTGCTGGATCATATGGTAGATCGATGCTTACCTTTGTAAGGCACCTCAATTCTGTTCTCATTCGTGGCGCTTTCCAACTTACGTCCCACTTGAAGTTGAGGGTATGCATTTCTCCACAACGCCTTCAGCATTTATTGTTTGTAGTTTTCTTGCTGATGGTTATTCTGACAAGTGTGAGCTGATACCTCTCTTTGCTTGAATTCGAATGTGCCACATGATTCGTTGAAGTTGAGCTTTAAGGCATGTCCGTTTTATTTTTCAAGCTGTGATTACCCCTTAGTTCTTCAAAGTGTTCTCTTTAAGTATCTGTCACATTTTGAAATGTTTTGGCCATTACCTCCCTCAAGACATTTTGAGGGCAGGTTTCATTTACAGTTCTGCAGTACTTGTTCCTATGAAATGACCATTAGCACAGGCTTTAAAGCCGATTTGGCAGGTAACTGCCAGAGGGCGGCAGCCTTTCTATGTCCCCCACCCTGGTAACTAGGGAAAAGCCCTTGCGGCCTGTGGTGTTTCTCGGTTATAAAATAGACTGCAGTCTGCCCGGACAAACCCACACAAGCTGATGTCTCCTTACTTTTGTTGGATTTTGAAATTTAAATTTTATTTTTTATTGGAGTAATTTTCCACTGTGTACGTGGACCACTTCTACTTTGTGCATTCCTCGGTTGATGGACATTTTCATTGCTTCCAAGTGTTGGCTATGGTAAATATTGTTGGAGTGCAGGATTGCCAGCCTGTGACTTTTGGATTCTCATTTTCTCAGGTGATAGGCCCAGCAGTGGGTGTGATTGATTGACTGCTAGCACCGTGTTTCCCTTTTCAAAGCACCTTCTTTGTGTTTTCATTAGTGGCTCTTACCACGTCCCCCTTAGAATCGAGGGTACGCATTTCTCCACAATCGCTTCAGCATTTATTGTGTGCAGCATTTATACTAATGGCCCTTCTGGCTGCTGTGAGCTGATAGGTTTTTGTAATCTGGGTTTGCATGTCTTTGAAAATTCGTAAAACTCATCATTTCTCTCCACCGTTTTCTTTTCTGTTAAAAAAAAGGAAACAATTGGGAGTACAATACAACTCTTGAAATTGTCGTCTTGGAAGGTGGCCCTCTTTTGAATTTTTTGGTCGATTTTCCACCCCAGAATTGTTTTAGAGAGCAGGTGTCATTTACCGAAATGCAGTTTGGCGAATATTTTGTGACCTTTAGCAATGGGTTTAAAGCTGCTGTTGTGGGAAGTGGCCTCAAGGAGGCAGCATTTCTCCATTCCCAAAGCTGGGTACTAGGGCAGCAGAGCCTTTCTGGAAGTCATGTTCCTAGGTTGTAAATTACATTGGAATGTGCATGGAGAAACCCCCATAAGTTTATGTCTCATTATTTCTTCTTGGTTTTAATTTTTTTTTTTTTTAATTTGGGATAAAGCTTAGAATATTGTTTGTCCTAGGTGTACACAATCTGGTCCATTTGTACATTATATATGTGTATTCAAGTACAGATCCTCTTCCCATGTAAAATGTTACAGAGGGTTCCGCAGACCTCCCTTGCTATATGGTCGGTCTTTTCGAGATATGTATATAATATGCGTTTGTATACATATAGTAACACTAATCTTAATTTATCCATTCCCCCCACCTTTCCTTTTAGATGAGCATAGTTTGTTTTCTAAGTCTGTGAGTGTCTTTCTCTGTGGAAATATGTTCATTTGTGTCAGTTATTAGATAATGCCTATAAGTGATATCATAGAATATAGGTCTTTTGCTTTCTGACTTACCTCATGTTTCATGATTATCTCCAGACTCATTTGTGGTGCCTCAGAGAGCAATGGTTCATTGTTTTCCATGGCTAATATTCCATTGTGTACATGGACCACTTCTTCGTTATCCATTCACCTCTTTTTGGATATTTTGATTGCTTCACTGTCTTGGCTATTGTGAATAAGGCTGCACTGCAGCTTTTTCGGTCTGTGTCTTCTCTATTCTTGTCTTCTCAGGTGAGAGGTCCAATGGTGCGCCTGCTGGATTCAATGCTACCTCCATTTTTACGTTTAAACACAGCTCCTTTCTTTTCTCACTATTGGCTGTTACCCCTTTACGTCTCACCAGCAGGTAGAGGGTACACAGTTCTCTAAAACCCCTTCAGCATTTATCGTATGTAGACTTTTTGCTGATGGTCAGTCGGCTGGTGTAAGTTGAAACTTTTTGTAGTTTAGATTGCATGGGTCTAACACTCCCCGAGGTTGAGCTTTTATCCATTTTCTTTTTTTTTAAAAAGAGCGTGAGTAAAACTTAACTCTTCATACTCTCTTCTTGAAACATTTGCCTGTTTTGAGTTTTTTCGTCCTTTCCCTACTTCAGCACAATTTTTTAGGGCAGGTGTCCTTTACAGCCCTGAGCCCTTGTGAATGTTAAGTGACCATTAGCTGTGAGTTTAACGCTGTCCTTGCAGGAAACGGCCACAAGGTGGCAGCCTTTCCCCGTTACCAAAATTGGTTACTAGGGAAACAGAGCCTTAATGGACGTGGTGTTGTAGGTTGTAAAAAAATAAAAAGGACATGTCTTAAAGCTCAATTTCAACGCATTATGCGACACATGCAAATTCAACCACAAAGAGGTATCAGCTCACACCACTCAGAATAACCGTCAGCAAAACCTACAAAGAATAAATGCTGAAGGTGCTGGGAAGAAATACATACCCTCCACTTTAAGTGGGACGTAACCTGGAAAGAGCCACTAAGGAGAACAGAATAGAGGTGCCTTTAAAAGGTAAACATTGAGCTACCATATGATCCAGCAGACCTATTCCTGGACCTATAAACTAAGAAGACAGAATTGGAAGGACACAGGCACGCAAATCTGCATCGCATAGTATTACAGTAGCCAAGATATGGAAGTAACCAAAAAGTCCACCGACAGATGGGTGGACAGAGAAGAACTGCTACCTGTACAGATGGAATATGAGCTAGTGAAAAAATGAAACAGTGTCATTTGCAGCACCATAGAGGAGTCTAGAAGTAATCACGCAACTTGGAGTAAGTGAGAAAGCGAAAGACACATGTCCTATCATATCACATATAGGTGTTACCTAAAAGATGTTACAAACAAAGACATTTCCACAGAGAAACACTATCATAGATTCATTACAAAAACTTATGGTTCACCAAATGGAAAGGTGTGAGGATTGGATACCTCACCATATTGAGGTTAACAGAGAGATACAAACACATGTGGAATATATAATCACCAAAGACGTACGCAATACCAAGAGAAGACTACTCAACATTGTGTCATAACCTACATGGGGAAAGGATCCGAAGAAGACTAGATATATGCATATGTGTGAAAGTACCACATCTCGCACTCCTGGAACAAACAAAACACTGTCATCAAGTTGGCTGTGATAAAAAATAAAAATTAAGTTAAAAATACCAACAAGAAGTAATGAGACATAAATTAAAGGGCTTTTTCCTCGCACATTCCATTCTAATTTACAACCTAGAACACCACTTCCAATAAGGCTCTGTTGCCCTAGTAACCAGATTTGGTAAAGGAGAAATGCTGCCGCCTTTTGGGCGATTCCAGCAAGAGCAGCTTTTAACCCACAGCTAATGGTCACTTACCACTCACAAGGACTCAGGGCTGAAAAGGACACCTGCCCTCAAAATTGTGCTGAGGTAGGGAATGGAGAAAAAGAATTCAAAACAGGCAAAATTTTCACGAAGATAGTATGAAGAGGTAAGTTTTACTCACTCTCTTTTTAAAGAAAGGAAAATGGATAAAAGCTCCACCTCAGGAAGTATTAGACTCATGCAATCTAATCTACAAAAAGTTTTCAACTCACACCAGTCGACTGACCATTGGCAAAAAGTCTACAAGCAATAAATGCTGAAGAGGTTTTAGAGAACTGTGTACCCTCTAGCTGCTGGTGAGATGTAAAAGGGTTAAACGCTAATAATGAGAACAGGAAGGAGCTGCGTTGAAAAGGAAAAATTGAGGTACCATTCAATCCAGCAGGCGCACCGATGGGCCTCTCACCGGAGAAGACCAGAATGAAGAAGACCCGGGCTGCAAAAGCTGCACTGCAGCCTTATTCACAATAGACAAGACAGTGAAGCAACCAAAATGTCCATCAACAGATGAAAGGATAAAGAAGTGGTCCCTGTACACAATGAATACTAGCCATGGAAAACAATGAAACACTGCTCTTTGAGGCACCATAGATGATCTTGGAGATAATCACAGAACATGAGGTAAGTCGGAAAGCAAAAGTCCTATATCCTATGATATCACTTATAGGCGTTATCTAATAACTGACACAAATGAACATATTTCCACAGAGAAAGTCAATCACAGACTTATTAAAAAAAAACAAACTATGCTTATCTAAAAAGAAAGGTGGGGGGAATGGATAAATGAAGATTAGCGTTACCATATGTATACAAATACATATTATATACATATATCAAAAAGACCGACCGTAGAGCAAGGAAGGTTTACGGAACACTCTGTAATAATTTACACGGGAAGAGGATCTCTACATAAATAGGTGTATAGAATATGTAGATGAACCAGAGTGTGTACACCTTGGACAAGCAACATTCTAACCATTATCCCAATTGAAAACAATTAAAACAACGAACTAGGAGTAATGAGACATCAGCTTATGGGGGGTTTTCCTGGCACATTCCATTCAAATTTACAACCCAGGCAAACGACTTCCAGAAGGGCTCTGCCTCCCTAGTACCCAGATCTGGGAATGGAGAAATGCTGCATCCTTGTGGCCGTTTCCCACAACAGCAGCTTTCAACCCACTGCAAAAGGTCACTAAATATTCACCAATTGCAGTGCTGTAAATGACACCTGCCCTCCAAAAAATACTGAGGTCGGAAATCGACCAAAAACTTCTAGAGTGCAACCTTCCAAAAAGAAAATTTGAAGAGGTATATTATACTCCCACTTTTTTTCTTTTTTCTTTGAACAGGAAAGAAAAAGGCGTGGAAAAATGATGAATTGTAGGAATTTTTACAGACAGGTAAACCCAAATTACAAAAACCTATCAGCTCACACCAGTCAGAATGGCCATCAACAAAAACGCTGCAAACAAGAAATGCTGACGTGATTGTGGAGAAATGCGTACCCTCGATTCTAAGGGGGACGTGGTAAGAGCCACTAATGAAAGCACAATTGAGGTGCCTTGAAAAGGTAAACGTTGAGCTACCATACCAGTCAATCAATCATACCCACTGCTGGGCCTATCACCTGAGAAAATGAAAATCAAAAATCACAGGCTGGCAATCCTGTACTCCAGCAATATTTACCATAGGCAACACTTGGAAGCAACGAAAATGTCCATCAACAGAGGAATGCACCAAGAAGAAGTGGTCCATGTACACAATGGAATATTAGCCATGGAAAACACTGAAGCACTGCTCTTTGAGGCACCAAAGATGAGCCTGGAGATAATCACAAAACATGAAGTAGGTCGGAAAGAAAAAGAACTATAGCCTATATTATCACTTATGGCATTATCTAATAACTGACACAGATGAAAATATTTCCAAAGAGAAAGACACTCACAGGCTGAGAGAACAAACTATGCTCATCTAAAAGGAAAGGAGGGGGGAAATTGAGAAATGAAGGTTAGTGTTACTGTACATATACAAATACATATTATATGCATGTATCAAAAAGACCGAACATACAGCAAGGGAGGTCGACGGAACACTGTAATATTTTACATGGGAAGAGGATCTGTACATTAATAGACATACATAATGTACAAATGAACCAGATTGTGTACACCTAGGACAAACAATATTCTAAACTTTACCCAGATTAAAAAAAAGTTTAAAAAACAAGAAGAAGGAATGAGACCTAAACTTATGGGGATTTCTCCTGGCAAATTCCATTCTAATTTACAACCTAGGACAACGACTTCCAGAAAGGCTCTGCTGCCCTAGCACCCAGAATGGGGAGTGGAGAAATGCTACCTCCTTATGGCCGTTTCCCACCACAGCAGCTTTGAACCCACTGCAAAAGGTCACTAAATTTTCACCAACTTGCAGTCCTGTAAATGACACCTGACCTCCAGAAAATTTCTGGGGTAAAAAATCGACCACAAAATTCAGAAGAGGGCAACCTTCGAAGAAGACAATATCAAGAGCTATATTGTACTCACGGTTTTTTCTTTTAAGAGAAAAGAAAAAGACGTAGGAATATGATGGATTTTAAAAATTTTAATGACATGCATACCCATATTACAAAAACCTATCAGCTCACAGCAGTCAGAATGGCCATTAGGAAAAAATGCTGCAAAAAAAAAAAGGTGAAGGGAGAGTGGAGTAATACGTACCCTCGGTTGTAAGGGGGGACATGCAAAGAGCCACTAATGAAAACACAATGTAGGTGCTTTGAAAAGGGAGACATTTGAGCTACCAGTCAATCAATCACAACCACTGCTTGGCCTATCACCTGAGAAAATGAGAATCAAAAAGTCACAGGCTGGCAAACCTGGACGCCAGCAAGATTTACCATAGCCAGCACTTGGAAGCAATGAAAATGTCCATCAACCGAGGAACGCACCAAGAAGAAGTGGTCCACGTACACAATGGAATATTACTCTAATAATAAATATAAATTAAATTTAAAAACAAACAAAAGCAAGGAGACATCAACATTTGTGGGTTTACCCGGGCAAATTGCACTCTAATTTATAACCGAAGAACACCCCTGGCCGGTAGGTCTGTTTCCCTAGTGCCAGCATGGGGAACGTAGAAAGGCTGCCGCTCTCTGGCCGTTACCTGCAAAAGCAGGTTTAAAGCCTGAGCTAATGGTCACTTCATATGAACAAGTACTGCAGGGCTGTAAATGAAACCTGCCCTCAAAATGTCTTGAGGGAGATAAGGGCCAAAATATTTCCAATGGTGACACATACTTTAAGAAAACACTTTGAAGAAATAAGCTCTAATCACAGCTGGAAAAACAGAAAGGACATGTCTTAAAGCTCAATTTCAACGCATTATGAGACACATGCAAATTCAACCACAAAGAGGTATCAGCTCACACCACTCAGAATAACCATCAGCAAAAACTACAAAGAATAAATGCTGAAGGTGCTGGGAAGAAATACATACCCTCCACTTTAAGTGGGACGTAACCTGGAAAGAGCCACTAAGGAGAACAGAATAGAGGTGCCTTTAAAAGGTAAACATTGAGCTACCATATGATCCAGCAGACCTATTCCTGGACCTATAAACTAAGAAGACAGAATTGGAAGGACACAGGCACGCAAATCTGCATCGCATAGTATTACAGTAGCCAAGATATGGAAGTAACCAAAAAGTCCACCGACAGATGGGTGGACAGAGAAGAACTGCTACCTGTACAGATGGAATATGAGCTAGTGAAAAAATGAAACAGTGTCATTTGCAGCACCATAGAGGAGTCTAGAAGTAATCACGCAACTTGGAGTAAGTGAGAAAGCGAAAGACACATGTCCTATCATATCACATATAGGTGTTACCTAAAAGATGATACAAACAAAGACATTTCCACAGAGAAACACTATCATAGATTCATTACAAAAACTTATGGTTCACCAAATGGAAAGGTGTGAGGATTGGATACCTCACCATAGTGAGGTTAACAGAGAGATACAAACACATGTGGAATATATAATCACCAAAGACGTACGCAATACCAAGAGAAGACTACTCAACATTGTGTCATAACCTACATGGGGAAAGGATCCGAAGAAGACTAGATATATGCATATGTGTGAAAGTACCACATCTCGCACTCCTGGAACAAACAAAACATTGTAATCAAGTTGGCTGTGATAAAAAATAAAAATTAAGTTAAAAATACCAACAAGAAGTAATGAGACATAAATTAAAGGGCTTTTTCCTCGCACATTCCATTCTAATTTACAACCTAGAACACCACTTCCAATAAGGCTCTGTTGCCCTAGTAACCAGATTTGGTAAAGGAGAAATGCTGCCGCCTTTTGGGCGATTCCAGCAAGAGCAGCTTTTAACCCACAGCTAATGGTCACTTACCACTCACAAGGACTCAGGGCTGAAAAGGACACCTGCCCTCAAAATTGTGCTGAGGTAGGGAATGGAGAAAAAGAATTCAAAACAGGCAAAATTTTCACGAAGATAGTATGAAGAGGTAAGTTTTACTCACTCTCTTTTTAAAGAAAGGAAAATGGATAAAAGCTCCACCTCAGGAAGTATTAGACTCATGCAATCTAATCTACAAAAAGTTTTCAACTCACACCAGTCGACTGACCATTGGCAAAAAGTCTACAAGCAATAAATGCTGAAGAGGTTTTAGAGAACTGTGTACCCTCTAGCTGCTGGTGAGATGTAAAAGGGTTAAACGCTAATAATGAGAACAGAAAGGAGCTGCGTTGAAAAGGAAAAATTGAGGTACCATTCAATCCAGCAGGCGCACCGATGGGCCTCTCACCGGAGAAGACCAGAATGAAGAAGACCCGGGCTGCAAAAGCTGCACTGCAGCCTTATTCACAATAGACAAGACAGTGAAGCAACCAAAATGTCCATCAACAGATGAAAGGATAAAGAAGTGGTCCCTGTACACAATGAATACTAGCCATGGAAAACAATGAAACACTGCTCTTTGAGGCACCATAGATGATCTTGGAGATAATCACAGAACATGAGGTAAGTCGGAAAGCAAAAGTCCTATATCCTATGATATCACTTATAGGCGTTATCTAATAACTGACACAAATGAACATATTTCCACAGAGAAAGTCAATCACAGACTTATTAAAAAAAAAAAAAAACTATGCTTATCTAAAAGGAAAGGTGGGGTGAATGGATAAATGAAGATTAGCGTTACCATATGTATACAAATACATATTATATACATATATCAAAAAGACCGACCGTAGAGCAAGGAAGGTTTACGGAACACTCTGTAATAATTTACACGGGAAGAGGATCTCTACATAAATAGGTGTATAGAATATGTAGATGAACCAGAGTGTGTACACCTTGGACAAGCAACATTCTAACCATTACCCCAATTGAAAACAATTAAAACAACGAACTAGGAGTAATGAGACATCAGCTTATGGGGGGTTTTCCTGGCACATTCCATTCAAATTTACAACCCAGGCAAACGACTTCCAGAACGGCTCTGCTGCCCTAGTACCCAGATTTGGGAATGGAGAAATGCTGCATCCTTGTGGCCGTTTCCCACAACAGCAGCTTTCAACCCACTGCAAAAGGTCACTAAATATTCACCAATTGCAGTGCTGTAAATGACACCTGCCCTCCAAAAAATACTGAGGTCGGAAATCGACCAAAAACTTCTAGAGTGCAACCTTCCAAGAAGAAAATTTGAAGAGGTATATTATACTCCCAGTTTTTTTCTTTTTTCTTTTAACAGAAAAGTAAAAGGCGTGGAAAAATGATGAATTGTAGGAATTTTTACAGACATGTAAACCCAAATTACAAAAACCTATCAGCTCACACCAGTCAGAATGGCCATCAACAAAAACGCTGCAAACAAGAAATGCTGACGTGATTGTGGAGAAATGCGTACCCTCGATTTTAAGGCGGACGTGGTAAGAGCCACTAATGAAAGCACAATTGAGGTGCCTTGAAAAGGTAAACGTTGAGCTACCATACCAGTCAATCAATCATACCCACTGCTGGGTCTATCACCTGAGAAAATGAAAATCAAAAATCACAGGCTGGCAATCCTGCACTCCAGCAATATTTACCATAGGCAACACTTGGAAGCAACGAAAATGTCCATCAACAGAGGAATGCACCAAGAAGAAGTGGTCCATGTACACAATGGAATATTAGCCATGGAAAACACTGAAGCACTGCTCTTTGAGGCACCATAGATGAGCCTGGAGATAATCACAAAACATGAAGTAGGTCGGAAAGCAAAAGAACTATAGCCTATATTATCACTTATGGCATTATCTAATAACTGACACAGATGAAAATATTTCCAAAGAGAAAGACACTCACAGTCTGCGAGAACAAACTATGCTCATCTAAAAGGAAAGGAGGGGGGAAATTGAGAAATGAAGGTTAGTGTTACTGTACATATACAAATACATATTATATGCATGTATCAAAAAGACCGAACATACAGCAAGGGAGGTCGACGGAACACTGTAATATTTTACATGGGAAGAGGATCTGTACATTAATAGACATACATAATGTACAAATGAACCAGATTGTGTACACCTAGGACAAACTATATTCTAAACTTTACCCAGATTAAAAAAAGTTTAAAAACCAAGAAGAAGGAATGAGACCTAAACTTATGGGGATTTCTCCTGGCAAATTCCATTCTAATTTACAACCTACGGCAATGACTTCCAGAAAGGCTCTGCTGCCCTAGCACCCAGAATGGGGAATGGAGAAATGCTACCTCCTTGTGGCCGTTTCCCACAACAGCAGCTTTGAACCCACTGCAAAAGGTCACTAAATTTTCACCAACTTGCAGTTCTGTAAATGACACCTGACCTCCAGAAACTTTCTGGGGTCAAAAATCGACCACAAAATTCAGAAGAGGGCAACCTTCGAAGAAGACAATTTCAAGAGCTATATTGTACTCACGGTTTTTTCTTTTAAGAGAAAAGAAAAAGACGTAGGAATATGATGGATTTTAAAAATTTTAATGACATGCATACCTATATTACAAAAACCTATCAGCTCACAGCAGTCAGAATGGCCATTAGGAGAAAATGCTGCAAAAAATAAACGGTGAAGGGAGAGTGGAGAAATGCGTACCCTCGGTTGTAAGGGGGGGGCATGTAAAGAGCCACTAATGAAAACACAATGTAGGTGCTTTGAAAAGGGAGACATTTGAGCTACCAGTCAATCAATCACAACCACTGCTTGGCCTATCACCTGAGAAAATGAGAATCAAAAAGTCACAGGCTGGCAAACCTGTACGCCAGCAAGATTTACCATAGCCAGCACTTGGAAGCAATGAAAATCTCCATCAACCGAGGAACGCACCAAGAAGAAGTGGTCCACGTACACAATGGAATATTACTCTAATAATAAATATAAATTAAATTTAAAAACAAACAAAAGCAAGGAGACATCAACATTTGTGGGTTTACCCGGGCACATTGCACTCTAATTTATAACCGAAGAACACCCCTGGCCGGTAGGTCTGTTTCCCTAGTACCAGCATGGGGAACGTAGAAAGGCTGCCGCTCTCTGGCCGTTACCTGCAAAAGCAGGTTTAAAGCCTGAGCTAATGGTCACTTCATATGAACAAGTACTGCAGGGCTGTAAATGAAACCTGCCCTCAAAATGTCTTGAGGGAGATAAGGGCCAAAATATTTCCAATGGTGACACATACTTTAAGAAAACACTTTGAAGAAATAAGCTCTAATCACAGCTGGAAAAACAGAAAGGACATGTCTTAAAGCTCAATTTCAACGCATTATGAGACACATGCAAATTCAACCACAAAGAGGTATCAGCTCACACCACTCAGAATAACCATCAGCAAAAACTACAAAGAATAAATGCTGAAGGTGCTGGGAAGAAATACATACCCTCCACTTTAAGTGGGACGTAACCTGGAAAGAGCCACTAAGGAGAACAGAATAGAGGTGCCTTTAAAAGGTAAACATTGAGCTACCATATGATCCAGCAGACCTATTCCTGGACCTATAAACTAAGAAGACAGAATTGGAAGGACACAGGCACGCAAATCTGCATCGCATAGTATTACAGTAGCCAAGATATGGAAGTAACCAAAAAGTCCACCGACAGATGGGTGGACAGAGAAGAACTGCTACCTGTACAGATGGAATATGAGCTAGTGAAAAAATGAAACAGTGTCATTTGCAGCACCATAGAGGAGTCTAGAAGTAATCACGCAACTTGGAGTAAGTGAGAAAGCGAAAGACACATGTCCTATCATATCACATATAGGTGTTACCTAAAAGATGATACAAACAAAGACATTTCCACAGAGAAACACTATCATAGATTCATTACAAAAACTTATGGTTCACCAAATGGAAAGGTGTGAGGATTGGATACCTCACCATAGTGAGGTTAACAGAGAGATACAAACACATGTGGAATATATAATCACCAAAGACGTACGCAATACCAAGAGAAGACTACTCAACATTGTGTCATAACCTACATGGGGAAAGGATCCGAAGAAGACTAGATATATGCATATGTGTGAAAGTACCACATCTCGCACTCCTGGAACAAACAAAACATTGTAATCAAGTTGGCTGTGATAAAAAATAAAAATTAAGTTAAAAATACCAACAAGAAGTAATGAGACATAAATTAAAGGGCTTTTTCCTCGCACATTCCATTCTAATTTACAACCTAGAACACCACTCCCAATAAGGCTCTGTTGCCCTAGTAACCAGATTTGGTAAAGGAGAAATGCTGCCGCCTTTTGGGCGATTCCAGCAAGAGCAGCTTTTAACCCACAGCTAATGGTCACTTACCACTCACAAGGACTCAGGGCTGAAAAGGACACCTGCCCTCAAAATTGTGCTGAGGTAGGGAATGGAGAAAAAGAATTCAAAACAGGCAAAATTTTCACGAAGATAGTATGAAGAGGTAAGTTTTACTCACTCTCTTTTTAAAGAAAGGAAAATGGATAAAAGCTCCACCTCAGGAAGTATTAGACTCATGCAATCTAATCTACAAAAAGTTTTCAACTCACACCAGTCGACTGACCATTGGCAAAAAGTCTACAAGCAATAAATGCTGAAGAGGTTTTAGAGAACTGTGTACCCTCTAGCTGCTGGTGAGATGTAAAAGGGTTAAACGCTAATAATGAGAACAGAAAGGAGCTGCGTTGAAAAGGAAAAATTGAGGTACCATTCAATCCAGCAGGCGCACCGATGGGCCTCTCACCGGAGAAGACCAGAATGAAGAAGACCCGGGCTGCAAAAGCTGCACTGCAGCCTTATTCACAATAGACAAGACAGTGAAGCAACCAAAATGTCCATCAACAGATGAAAGGATAAAGAAGTGGTCCCTGTACACAATGAATACTAGCCATGGAAAACAATGAAACACTGCTCTTTGAGGCACCATAGATGATCTTGGAGATAATCACAGAACATGAGGTAAGTCGGAAAGCAAAAGTCCTATATCCTATGATATCACTTATAGGCGTTATCTAATAACTGACACAAATGAACATATTTCCACAGAGAAAGTCAATCACAGACTTATTAAAAAAAAAAAAAACTATGCTTATCTAAAAGGAAAGGTGGGGGGAATGGATAAAAGAAGATTAGCGTTACCATATGTATACAAATACATATTATATACATATATCAAAAAGACCGACCGTAGAGCAAGGAAGGTTTACGGAACACTCTGTAATAATTTACACGGGAAGAGGATCTCTACATAAATAGGTGTATAGAATATGTAGATGAACCAGAGTGTGTACACCTTGGACAAGCAACATTCTAACCATTACCCCAATTGAAAACAATTAAAACAACGAACTAGGAGTAATGAGACATCAGCTTATGGGGGGTTTTCCTGGCACATTCCATTCAAATTTACAACCCAGGCAAACGACTTCCAGAACGGCTCTGCTGCCCTAGTACCCAGATTTGGGAATGGAGAAATGCTGCATCCTTGTGGCCGTTTCCCACAACAGCAGCTTTCAACCCACTGCAAAAGGTCACTAAATATTCACCAATTGCAGTGCTGTAAATGACACCTGCCCTCCAAAATATACTGAGGTCGGAAATCGACCAAAAACTTCTAGAGTGCAACCTTCCAAGAAGAAAATTTGAAGAGGTATATTATACTCCCACTTTTTTTCTTTTTTCTTTTAACAGAAAAGTAAAAGGCGTGGAAAAATGATGAATTGTAGGAATTTTTACAGACATGTAAACCCAAATTACAAAAACCTATCAGCTCACACCAGTCAGAATGGCCATCAACAAAAACGCTGCAAACAAGAAATGCTGACGTGATTGTGGAGAAATGCGTACCCTCGATTCTAAGGGGGACGTGGTAAGAGCCACTAATGAAAGCACAATTGAGGTGCCTTGAAAAGGTAAACGTTGAGCTACCATACCAGTCAATCAATCATACCCACTGCTGGGTCTATCACCTGAGAAAATGAAAATCAAAAATCACAGGCTGGCAATCCTGCACTCCAGCAATATTTACCATAGGCAACACTTGGAAGCAACGAAAATGTCCATCAACAGAGGAATGCACCAAGAAGAAGTGGTCCATGTACACAATGGAATATTAGCCATGGAAAACACTGAAGCACTGCTCTTTGGGGCACCATAGATGAGCCTGGAGATAATCACAAAACATGAAGTAGGTCGGAAAGCAAAAGAACTATAGCCTATATTATCACTTATGGCATTATCTAATAACTGACACAGATGAAAATATTTCCAAAGAGAAAGACACTCACAGTCTGCGAGAACAAACTATGCTCATCTAAAAGGAAAGGAGGGGGGAAATTGAGAAATGAAGGTTAGTGTTACTGTACGTATACAAATACATATTATATGCATGTATCAAAAAGACCGAACATACAGCAAGGGAGGTCGACGGAACACTGTAATATTTTACATGGGAAGAGGATCTGTACATTAATAGACATACATAATGTACAAATGAACCAGATTGTGTACACCTAGGACAAACTATATTCTAAACTTTACCCAGATTAAAAAAAGTTTAAAAACCAAGAAGAAGGAATGAGACCTAAACTTATGGGGATTTCTCCTGGCAAATTCCATTCTAATTTACAACCTAGGACAATGACTTCCAGAAAGGCTCTGCTGCCCTAGCACCCAGAATGGGGAATGGAGAAATGCTACCTCCTTGTGGCCGTTTCCCACAACAGCAGCTTTGAACCCACTGCAAAAGGTCACTAAATTTTCACCAACTTGCAGTTCTGTAAATGACACCTGACCTCCAGAAACTTTCTGGGGTCAAAAATCGACCACAAAATTCAGAAGAGGGCAACCTTCGAAGAAGACAATTTCAAGAGCTATATTGTACTCACGGTTTTTTCTTTTAAGAGAAAAGAAAAAGACGTAGGAATATGATGGATTTTAAAAATTTTAATGACATGCATACCTATATTACAAAAACCTATCAGCTCACAGCAGTCAGAATGGCCATTAGGAGAAAATGCTGCAAAAAATAAACGGTGAAGGGAGAGTGGAGAAATGCGTACCCTCGGTTGTAAGGGGGGGGCATGTAAAGAGCCACTAATGAAAACACAATGTAGGTGCTTTGAAAAGGGAGACATTTGAGCTACCAGTCAATCAATCACAACCACTGCTTGGCCTATCACCTGAGAAAATGAGAATCAAAAAGTCACAGGCTGGCAAACCTGGACGCCAGCAAGATTTACCATAGCCAGCACTTGGAAGCAATGAAAATCTCCATCAACCGAGGAATGCACCAAGAAGAAGTGGTCCACGTACACAATGGAATATTACTCTAATAATAAATATAAATTAAATTTAAAAACAAACAAAAGCAAGGAGACATCAACATTTGTGGGTTTACCCGGGCACATTGCACTCTAATTTATAACCGAAGAACACCCCTGGCCGGTAGGTCTGTTTCCCTAGTACCAGCATGGGGAACGTAGAAAGGCTGCCGCTCTCTGGCCGTTACCTGCAAAAGCAGGTTTAAAGCCTGAGCTAATGGTCACTTCATATGAACAAGTACTGCAGGGCTGTAAATGAAACCTGCCCTCAAAATGTCTTGAGGGAGATAAGGGCCAAAATATTTCCAATGGTGACACATACTTTAAGAAAACACTTTGAAGAAATAAGCTCTAATCACAGCTGGAAGAACAGAAAGGACATGTCTTAAAGCTCAATTTCAACGCATTATGAGACACATGCAAATTCAACCACAAAGAGGTATCAGCTCACACCACTCAGAATAACCATCAGCAAAAACTACAAAGAATAAATGCTGAAGGTGCTGGGAAGAAATACATACCCTCCACTTTAAGTGGGACGTAACCTGGAAAGAGCCACTAAGGAGAACAGAATAGAGGTGCCTTTAAAAGGTAAACATTGAGCTACCATATGATCCAGCAGACCTATTCCTGGACCTATAAACTAAGAAGACAGAATTGGAAGGACACAGGCACGCAAATCTGCATCGCATAGTATTACAGTAGCCAAGATATGGAAGTAACCAAAAAGTCCACCGACAGATGGGTGGACAGAGAAGAACTGCTACCTGTACAGATGGAATATGAGCTAGTGAAAAAATGAAACAGTGCCATTTGCAGCACCATAGAGGAGTCTAGAAGTAATCACGCAACTTGGAGTAAGTGAGAAAGCGAAAGACACATGTCCTATCATATCACATATAGGTGTTACCTAAAAGATGATACAAACAAAGACATTTCCACAGAGAAACACTATCATAGATTCATTACAAAAACTTATGGTTCACCAAATGGAAAGGTGTGAGGATTGGATACCTCACCATAGTGAGGTTAACAGAGAGATACAAACACATGTGGAATATATAATCACCAAAGACGTACGCAATACCAAGAGAAGACTACTCAACATTGTGTCATAACCTACATGGGGAAAGGATCCGAAGAAGACTAGATATATGCATATGTGTGAAAGTACCACATCTCGCACTCCTGGAACAAACAAAACATTGTAATCAAGTTGGCTGTGATAAAAAACAAAAATTACGTTAAAAATACCAACAAGAAGTAATGAGACATAAATTAAAGGGCTTTTTCCTCGCACATTCCATTCTAATTTACAACCTAGAACACCACTTCCAGTAAGGCTCTGTTGCCCTAGTAACCAGATTTGGTAAAGGAGAAATGCTGCCGCCTTGTGGCCGATTCCCGCAAGAGCAGCTTTTAGCCCACAGCTAATGGTCACTTACCATTCACAAGGACTCAGGGCTGCAAAGGACACCTGCCCTCAAAATTGTGCTGAGGTAGGGAATGGAGAAAAAGAATTCAAAACAGGCAAAATTTTCACGAAGATAGTATGAAGAGGTAAGTTTTACTCACTCTCTTTTTAAAGAAAGGAAAATGGATAAAAGCTCCACCTCAGGAAGTATTAGACTCATGCAATCTAATCTACAAAAAGTTTTCAACTCACACCAGTCGACTGACCATTGGCAAAAAGTCTACAAGCAATAAATGCTGAAGAGGTTTTAGAGAACTGTGTACCCTCTAGCTGCTGGTGAGATGTAAAAGGGTTAAACGCTAATAATGAGAACAGAAAGGAGCTGCGTTGAAAAGGAAAAATTGAGGTACCATTCAATCCAGCAGGCGCACCGATGGGCCTCTCACCGGAGAAGACCAGAATGAAGAAGACCCGGGCTGCAAAAGCTGCACTGCAGCCTTATTCACAATAGACAAGACAGTGAAGCAACCAAAATGTCCATCAACAGATGAAAGGATAAAGAAGTGGTCCCTGTACACAATGAATACTAGCCATGGAAAACAATGAAACACTGCTCTTTGAGGCACCATAGATGATCTTGGAGATAATCACAGAACATGAGGTAAGTCGGAAAGCAAAAGTCCTATATCCTATGATATCACTTATAGGCGTTATCTAATAACTGACACAAATGAACATATTTCCACAGAGAAAGTCAATCACAGACTTATTAAAAAAAAAAACTATGCTTATCTAAAAGGAAAGGTGGGGGGAATGGATAAATGAAGATTAGCGTTACCATATGTATACAAATACATATTATATACATATATCAAAAAGACCGACCGTAGAGCAAGGAAGGTTTACGGAACACTCTGTAATAATTTACACGGGAAGAGGATCTCTACATAAATAGGTGTATAGAATATGTAGATGAACCAGAGTGTGTACACCTTGGACAAGCAACATTCTAACCATTACCCCAATTGAAAACAATTAAAACAACGAACTAGGAGTAATGAGACATCAGCTTATGGGGGGTTTTCCTGGCACATTCCATTCAAATTTACAACCCAGGCAAACGACTTCCAGAACGGCTCTGCTGCCCTAGTACCCAGATTTGGGAATGGAGAAATGCTGCATCCTTGTGGCCGTTTCCCACAACAGCAGCTTTCAACCCACTGCAAAAGGTCACTAAATATTCACCAATTGCAGTGCTGTAAATGACACCTGCCCTCCAAAATATACTGAGGTCAGAAATCGACCAAAAACTTCTAGAGTTCAACCTTCCAAAAAGAAAATTTGAAGAGGTATATTATACTCCCACTGTTTTTTTTCTTTTTTCTTTGAACAGGAAAGAAAAAGGCGTGGAAAAATGATGAATTGTAGGAATTTTTACAGACATGTAAACCCAAATTACAAAAACCTATCAGCTCACACCAGTCAGAATGGCCATCAACAAAAACGCTGCAAACAAGAAATGCTGACGTGATTGTGGAGAAATGCGTACCCTCGATTCTAAGGGGGACGTGGTAAGAGCCACTAATGAAAGCACAATTGAGGTGCCTTGAAAAGGTAAACGTTGATCTACCATACCAGTCAATCAATCATACCCACTGCTGGGTCTATCACCTGAGAAAATGAAAATCAAAAATCACAGGCTGGCAATCCTGCACTCCAGCAATATTTACCATAGGCAACACTTGGAAGCAACGAAAATGTCCATCAACAGAGGAATGCACCAAGAAGAAGTGGTCCATGTACACAATGGAATATTAGCCATGGAAAACACTGAAGCACTGCTCTTTGAGGCACCATAGATGAGCCTGGAGATAATCACAAAACATGAAGTAGGTCGGAAAGCAAAAGAACTATAGCCTATATTATCACTTATGGCATTATCTAATAACTGACACAGATGAAAATATTTCCAAAGAGAAAGACACTCACAGTCTGCGAGAACAAACTATGCTCATCTAAAAGGAAAGGAGGGGGGAAATTGAGAAATGAAGGTTAGTGTTACTGTACATATACAAATACATATTATATGCATGTATCAAAAAGACCGAACATACAGCAAGGGAGGTCGACGGAACACTGTAATATTTTACATGGGAAGAGGATCTGTACATTAATAGACATACATAATGTACAAATGAACCAGATTGTGTACACCTAGGACAAACTATATTCTAAACTTTACCCAGATTAAAAAAAGTTTAAAAACCAAGAAGAAGGAATGAGACCTAAACTTATGGGGATTTCTCCTGGCAAATTCCATTCTAATTTACAACCTAGGACAATGACTTCCAGAAAGGCTCTGCTGCCCTAGCACCCAGAATGGGGAATGGAGAAATGCTACCTCCTTGTGGCCGTTTCCCACAACAGCAGCTTTGAACCCACTGCAAAAGGTCACTAAATTTTCACCAACTTGCAGTTCTGTAAATGACACCTGACCTCCAGAAACTTTCTGGGGTCAAAAATCGACCACAAAATTCAGAAGAGGGCAACCTTCGAAGAAGACAATTTCAAGAGCTATATTGTACTCACGGTTTTTTCTTTTAAGAGAAAAGAAAAAGACGTAGGAATATGATGGATTTTAAAAATTTTAATGACATGCATACCTATATTACAAAAACCTATCAGCTCACAGCAGTCAGAATGGCCATTAGGAGAAAATGCTGCAAAAAATAAACGGTGAAGGGAGAGTGGAGAAATGCGTACCCTCGGTTGTAAGGGGGGGCATGTAAAGAGCCACTAATGAAAACACAATGTAGGTGCTTTGAAAAGGGAGACATTTGAGCTACCAGTCAATCAATCACAACCACTGCTTGGCCTATCACCTGAGAAAATGAGAATCAAAAAGTCACAGGCTGGCAAACCTGTACGCCAGCAAGATTTACCATAGCCAGCACTTGGAAGCAATGAAAATGTCCATCAACCGAGGAACGCACCAAGAAGAAGTGGTCCACGTACACAATGGAATATTACTCTAATACTAAATATAAATTAAATTTAAAAACAAACAAAAGCAAGGAGACATCAACATTTGTGGGTTTACCCGGGCACATTGCACTCTAATTTATAACCGAAGAACACCCCTAGCCGGTAGGTCTGTTTCCCTAGTACCAGCATGGGGAACGTAGAAAGGCTGCCGCTCTCTGGCCGTTACCTGCAAAAGCAGGTTTAAAGCCTGAGCTAATGGTCACTTCATATGAACAAGTACTGCAGGGCTGTAAATGAAACCTGCCCTCAAAATGTCTTGAGGGAGATAAGGGCCAAAATATTTCCAATGTTGACACATACTTTAAGAAAACACTTTGAAGAAATAAGCTCTAATCACAGCTGGAAAAACAAAAAGGACATGTCTTAAAGCTCAATTTCAACGCATTATGAGACACATGCAAATTCAACCACAAAGAGGTATCAGCTCACACCACTCAGAATAACCATCAGCAAAAACTACAAAGAATAAATGCTGAAGGTGCTGGGAAGAAATACATACCCTCCACTTTAAGTGGGACGTAACCTGGAAAGAGCCACTAAGGAGAACAGAATAGAGGTGCCTTTAAAAGGTAAACATTGAGCTACCATATGATCCAGCAGACCTATTCCTGGACCTATAAACTAAGAAGACAGGATTGGAAGGACACAGGCACGCAAATCTGCATCGCAAAATATTACAGTAGCCAAGATATGGAAGTAACCAAAAAGTCCACCAACAGATGGGTGGACAGAGAAGAACTGCTACCTGTACAGATGGAATATGAGCTAGTGAAAAAATGAAACAGTGCCATTTGCAGCACCATAGAGGAGTCTAGAAGTAATCACGCAACTTGGAGTAAGTGAGAAAGCGAAAGACACATGTCCTATCATATCACATATAGGTGTTACCTAAAAGATGATACAAACAAAGACATTTCCACAGAGAAACACTATCATAGATTCATTACAAAAACTTATGGTTCACCAAATGGAAAGGTGTGAGGATTGGATAACTCACCATATTGAGGTTAACAGAGAGATACAAACACATGTGGAATATATAATCACCAAAGACGTACGCAATACCAAGAGAAGACTACTCAACATTGTGTCATAACCTACATGGGGAAAGGATCCGAAGAAGACTAGATATATGCATATGTGTGAAAGTACCACATCTCACACTCCTGGAACAAACAAAACATTGTAATCAAGTTGGCTGTGATAAAAAACAAAAATTAAGTTAAAAATACCAACAAGAAGTAATGAGACATAAATTAAAGGGCTTTTTCCTCGCACATTCCATTCTAATTTACAACCTAGAACACCACTTCCAGTAAGGCTCTGTTGCCCTAGTAACCAGATTTGGTAAAGGAGAAATGCTGCCGCCTTGTGGCCGATTCCCGCAAGAGCAGCTTTTAGCCCACAGCTAATGGTCACTTACCATTCACAAGGACTCAGGGCTGCAAAGGACACCTGCCCTCAAAATTGTGCTGAGGTAGGGAATGGAGAAAAAGAATTCAAAACAGGCAAAATTTTCACGAAGATAGTATGAAGAGGTAAGTTTTACTCACTCTCTTTCTAAAGAAAGGAAAATGGATAAAAGCTCCACCTCAGGAAGTATTAGACTCATGCAATCTAATCTACAAAAAGTTTTCAACTCACACCAGTCGACTGACCATTGGCAAAAAGTCTACAAGCAATAAATGCTGAAGAGGTTTTAGAGAACTGTGTACCCTCTAGCTGCTGGTGAGATGTAAAAGGGTTAAACGCTAATAATGAGAACAGAAAGGAGCTGCGTTGAAAAGGAAAAATTGAGGTACCATTCAATCCAGCAGGCACACCGATGGGCCTCTCACCGGAGAAGACCAGAATGAAGAAGACCCGGGCTGCAAAAGCTGCACTGCAGCCTTATTCACAATAGACAAGACAGTGAAGCAACCAAAATGTCCATCAACAGATGAAAGGATAAAGAAGTGGTCCCTGTACACAATGAATACTAGCCATGGAAAACAATGAAACACTGCTCTTTGAGGCACCATAGATGATCTTGGAGATAATCACAGAACATGAGGTAAGTCGGAAAGCAAAAGTCCTATATCCTATGATATCACTTATAGGCGTTATCTAATAACTGACACAAATGAACATATTTCCACAGAGAAAGTCAATCACAGACTTATTAAAAAAAAAAAAAAAAAACTATGCTTATCTAAAAGGAAAGGTGGGGGGAATGGATAAATGAAGATTAGCGTTACCATATGTATACAAATACATATTATATACATATATCAAAAAGACCGACCGTAGAGCAAGGAAGGTTTACGGAACACTCTGTAATAATTTACACGGGAAGAGGATCTCTACATAAATAGGTGTATAGAATATGTAGATGAACCAGAGTGTGTACACCTTGGACAAGCAACATTCTAACCATTACCCCAATTGAAAACAATTAAAACAACGAACTAGGAGTAATGAGACATCAGCTTATGGGGGGTTTTCCTGGCACATTCCATTCAAATTTACAACCCAGGCAAACGACTTCCAGAACGGCTATGCTGCCCTAATACCCAGATTTGGGAATGGAGAAATGCTGCATCCTTGTGGCCGTTTCCCACAACAGCAGCTTTCAACCCACTGCAAAAGGTCACTAAATATTCACCAATTGCAGTGCTGTAAATGACACCTGCCCTCCAAAAAATACTGAGGTCGGAAATCGACCAAAAACTTCTAGAGTGCAACCTTCCAAAAAGAAAATTTGAAGAGGTATATTATACTCCCACTTTTTTTCTTTTTTCTTTGAACAGGAAAGAAAAAGGCGTGGAAAAATGATGAATTGTAGGAATTTTTACAGACATGTAAACCCAAATTACAAAAACCTATCAGCTCACACCAGTCAGAATGGCCATCAACAAAAACGTTGCAAACAATAAATGCTGACGTGATTGTGGAGAAATGCTTACCCTCGATTCTAAGGGGGACGTGGTAAGAGCCACTAATGAAAGCACAATTGCGTTGCCTTGAAAAGGTAAACGTTGAGCTACCATACCAGTCAATCAATCATACCCACTGCTGGGCCTATCACCTGAGAAAATGAAAATCAAAAATCACAGGCTGGCAATCCTGCACTCCAGCAATATTTACCATAGGCAACACTTGGAAGCAACGAAAATGTCCATCAACAGAGGAATGCACCAAGAAGAAGTGGTCCATGTACACAATGGAATATTAGCCATGGAAAACACTGAAGCACTGCTCTTTGAGGCACCATAGATGAGCCTGGAGATAATCACAAAACATGAAGTAGGTCGGAAAGCAAAAGAACTATAGCCTATATTATCACTTATGGCATTATCTAATAACTGACACAGATGAAAATATTTCCAAAGAGAAAGACACTCACTGGCTGAGAGAACAAACTATGCTCATCTAAAAGGAAAGGAGGGGGGAAATTGAGAAATGAAGGTTAGTGTTACTGTACATATACAAATACATATTATATGCATGTGTCAAAAAGACCGAACATATAGCAAGGGAGGTCGACGGAACACTGTAATATTTTACATGGGAAGAGGATCTCTACATTAATAGACATACATAATGTACAAATGAACCAGATTGTGTACACCTAGGACAAACTATATTCTAAACTTTACCCAGATTAAAAAAAGTTTAAAAACCAAGAAGAAGGAATGAGACCTAAACTTATGGGGAATTCTCCTGGCAAATTCCATTCTAATTTACAACCTAGGACAATGACTTCCAGAAAGGCTCTGCTGCCCTAGCACCCAGAATGGGGAATGGAGAAATGCTACCTCCTTGTGGCCGTTTCCCACAAGAGCAGGTTTGAACCCACTGCAAAAGGTCACTAAATTTTCACCAACTTGCAGTTCTGTAAATGACACCTGACCTCCAGAAACTTTCTGGGGTCAAAAATCGAGCACAAAATTCAGAAGAGAGCAACCTTCGAAGAAGACAATTTCAAGAGCTATATTGTACTCACGGTTTTTTCTTTTAAGAGAAAAGAAAAAGACGTAGGAATATGATGGATCTTAAAAATTTTAATGACATGCATACCTATATTACAAAAACCTATCAGCTCACAGCAGTCAGAATGGCCATTAGGAGAAAATGCTGCAAAAAATAAACGGTGAAGGGAGAGTGGAGAAATGCGTACCCTCGGTTGTAAGGGGGGGCATGTAAAGAGCCACTAATGAAAACACAATGTAGGTGCTTTGAAAAGGGAGACATTTGAGCTACCAGTCAATCAATCACAACCACTGCTTGGCCTATCACCTGAGAAAATGAGAATCAAAAAGTCACAGGCTGGCAAACCTGTACACCAGCAAGATTTACCATAGCCAGCACTTGGAAGCAATGAAAATGTCCATCAACCGAGGAAAGCACCAAGAAGTAGTGGTCCACGTACACAATGGAATATTACTCTAATAATAAATATAAATTAAATTTAGAAACAAACAAAAGCAAGGAGACATCAACATTTGTGGGTTTACCCGGGCACATTGCACTCTAATTTATAACCGAAGACCACCCCTGGCCGGTAGGTCTGTTTCCCTAGTACCAGCATGGGGAACGTAGAAAGGCTGCCGCTCTCTGGCCGTTACCTGCAAAAGCAGGTTTAAAGCCTGAGCTAATGGTCACTTCATATGAACAAGTACTGCAGGGCTGTAAATGAAACCTGCCCTCAAAATGTCTTGAGGGAGATAATGGCCAAAATATTTCCAATGGTGACACATACTTTAAGAAAACACTTTGAAGAAATAAGCTCTAATCACAGCTGGAAAAACAAAAAGGACATGTCTTAAAGCTCAATTTCAACGCATTATGAGACACATGCAAATACAACCACAAAGAGGTATCAGCTCACACCACTCAGAATAACCGTCAGCAAAAACTACAAAGAATAAATGCTGAAGGTGCTGGGAAGAAATACATACCCTGCACTTTAAGTGGGACGTAACCTGGAAAGAGCCACTAAGGAGAACAGAATAGAGGTGCCTTTAAAAGGTAAACATTGAGCTACCATATGATCCAGCAGACCTATTCCTGGACCTATAAACTAAGAAGACAGAATTGGAAGGACACAGGCACGCAAATCTGCATCGCATAGTATTACAGTAGCCAAGATATGGATGTAACCAAAAAGTCCACCGACAGATGGGTGGACAGAGAAGAACTGCTACCTGTACAGATGGAATATGAGCTAGTGAAAAAATGAAACAGTGCCATTTGCAGCACCATAGAGGAGTCTAGAAGTAATCACGCAACTTGGAGTAAGTGAGAAAGCGAAAGACACATGTCCTATCATATCACATATAGGTGTTACCTAAAAGATGATACAAACAAAGACATTTCCACAGAGAAACACTATCATAGATTCATTACAAAAACTTATGGTTCACCAAATGGAAAGGTGTGAGGATTGGATACCTCACCATATTGAGGTTAACAGAGAGATACAAACACATGTGGAATATATAATCACCAAAGACGTACGCAATACCAAGAGAACACTACTCAACATTGTGTCATAACCTACATGGGAAAAGGATCCGAAGAAGACTAGATATATGCATATGTGTGAAAGTACCACATCTCGCACTCCTGGAACAAACAAAACATTTTAATCAAGTTGGCTGTGATAAAAAATAAAAATTAAGTTAAAAATACCAACAAGAAGTAATGAGACATAAATTAAAGGGCTTTTTCCTCGCACATTCCATTCTAATTTACAACCTAGAACACCACTTCCAGTAAGGCTCTGTTGCCCTAGTAACCAGATTTGGTAAAGGAGAAATGCTGCCGCCTTGTGGCCGATTCCCGCAAGAGCAGCTTTTAGCCCACAGCTAATGGTCACTTACCATTCACAAGGACTCAGGGCTGAAAAGGACACCTGCCCTCAAAATTGTGCTGAGGTAGGGAATGGAGAAAAAGAATTCAAAACAGGCAAAATTTTCACGAAGATAGTATGAAGAGGTAAGTTTTACTCACTCTCTTTTTAAAGAAAGGAAAATGGATAAAAGCTCCACCTCAGGAAGTATTAGACTCATGCAATCTAATCTACAAAAAGTTTTCAACTCACACCAGTCGACTGACCATTGGCAAAAAGTCTACAAGCAATAAATGCTGAAGAGGTTTTAGAGAACTGTGTACCCTCTAGCTGCTGGTGAGATGTAAAAGGGTTAAACGCTAATAATGAGAACAGAAAGGAGCTGCGTTGAAAAGGAAAAATTGAGGTACCATTCAATCCAGCAGGCGCACCAATGGGCCTCTCACCGGAGAAGACCAGAATGAAGAAGACCCGGGCTGCAAAAGCTGCACTGAAGCCTTATTCACAATAGACAAGACAGTGAAGCAACCAAAATGTCCATCAACAGATGAAAGGATAAAGAAGTGGTCCCTGTACACAATGAATACTAGCCATGGAAAACAATGAAACACTGCTCTTTGAGGCACCATAGATGATCTTGGAGATAATCACAGAACATGAGGTAAGTCGGAAAGCAAAAGTCCTATATCCTATGATATCACTTATAGGCGTTATCTAATAACTGACACAAATGAACATATTTCCACAGAGAAAGTCAATCACAGACTTATTAAAAAAAAAAAAAACTATGCTTATCTAAAAGGAAAGGTGGGGGGAATGGATAAATGAAGATTAGCGTTACCATATGTATATAAATACATATTATATACATATATCAAAAAGACCGACCGTAGAGCAAGGAAGGTTTACGGAACACTCTGTAATAATTTACACGGGAAGAGGATCTCCACATAAATAGGTGTATAGAATATGTAGATGAACCAGAGTGTGTACACCTTGGACAAGCAACATTCTAACCATTACCCCAATTGAAAACAATTAAAACAACGAACTAGGAGTAATGAGACATCAGCTTATGGGGGGTTTTCCTGGCACATTCCATTCAAATTTACAACCCAGGCAAACGACTTCCAGAACGGCTCTGCCTCCCTAGTACCCAGATTTGGGAATGGAGAAATGCTGCATCCTTGTGGCCGTTTCCCACAACAGCAGCTTTCAACCCACTGCAAAAGGTCACTAAATATTCACCAATTGCAGTGCTGTAAATGACACCTGGCCTCCAAAAAATACTGAGGTCGGAAATCGACCAAAAACTTCTAGAGTGCAACCTTCCAAAAGGAAAATTTGAAGAGGTATATTATACTCCCACTTTTTTTCTTTTTTCTTTGAACAGGAAAGAAAAAGGCGTGGAAAAATGATGAATTGTAGGAATTTTTACAGACATGTAAACCCAAATTACAAAAACCTATCAGCTCACACCAGTCAGAATGGCCATCAACAAAAACGCTGCAAACAATAAATGCTGACGTGATTGTGGAGAAATGCGTACCCTCGATTCTAAGGGGGACGTGGTAAGAGCCACTAATGCAAGCACAATTGAGGTGCCTTGAAAAGGTAAACGTTGAGCTACCATACCAGTCAATCAATCATACCCACTGCTGGGTCTATCACCTGAGAAAATGAAAATCAAAAATCACAGGCTGGCAATCCTTGCACTCCAGCAATATTTACCATAGGCAACACTTGGAAGCATCGAAAATGTCCATCAACAGAGGAATGCACCAAGAAGAAGTGGTCCATGTACACAATGGAATATTAGCCATGGAAAACACTGAAGCACTGCTCTTTGAGGCACCATAGATGAGCCTGGAGATAATCACAAAACATGAAGTAGGTCGGAAAGCAAAAGAACTATAGCTTATATTATCACTTATGGCATTATCTAATAACTGACAGAGATGAAAATATTTCCAAAGAGAAAGACACTCACAGGCTGAGAGAACAAACTATGCTCATCTAAAAGGAAAGGAGGGGGGAAATTGAGAAATGAAGGTTAGTGTTACTGTACATATACAAATACATATTATATGCATGTATCAAAAAGACCGAACATATAGCAAGGGAGGTCGATGGAACACTGTAATATTTTACATGGGAAGAGGATCTGTACATTAATAGACATACATAATGTACAAATGAACCAGATTGTGTACACCTAGGACAAACAATATTCTAAACTTTACCCAGATTAAAAAAAGTTTAAAAACCAAGAAGAAGGAATGAGACCTAAACTTATGGGGATTTCTCCTGGCAAATTCCATTCTAATTTACAACCTAGGACAATGACTTCCAGAAAGGCTCTGCTGCCCTAGCACCCAGAATGGGGAATGGAGAAATGCTACCTCCTTGTGGCCGTTTCCCACAAGAGAAGCTTTGAACCCACTGCAAAAGGTCACTAAATTTTCACCAACTTGCAGTTCTGTAAATGACACCTGACCTCCAGAAACTTTCTGGGGTCAAAAATCGACCACAAAATTCAGAAGAGGGCAACCTTCGAAGAAGACAATTTCAAGAGCTATATTGTACTCACGGTTTTTTCTTTTAAGAGAAAAGAAAAAGACGTAGGAATATGATGGATCTTAAAAATTTTAATGACATGCATACCTATATTACAAAAACCTATCAGCTCACAGCAGTCAGAATGGCCATTAGGAGAAAATGCTGCAAAAAATAAACGGTGAAGGGAGAGTGGAGAAATGCGTACCCTCGGTTGTAAGGGGGGGCATGTAAAGAGCCACTAATGAAAACACAATGTAGGTGCTTTGAAAAGGGAGACATTTGAGCTACCAGTCAATCAATCACAACCACTGCTTGGCCTATCACCTGAGAAAATGAGAATCAAAAATTCACAGGCTGGCAAACCTGTACGCCAGCAAGATTTACCATAGCCAGCACTTGGAAGCAATGAAAATGTCCATCAACCGAGGAAAGCACCAAGAAGTAGTGGTCCACGTACACAATGGAATATTACTCTAATAATAAATATAAATTAAATTTAGAAACAAACAAAAGCAAGGAGACATCAACATTTGTGGGTTTACCCGGGCACATTGCACTCTAATTTATAACCGAAGACCACCCCTGGCCGGTAGGTCTGTTTCCCTAGTACCAGCATGGGGAACGTAGAAAGGCTGCCGCTCTCTGGACGTTACCTGCAAAAGCAGGTTTAAAGCCTGAGCTAATGGTCACTTCATATGAACAAGTACTGCAGGGCTGTAAATGAAACCTGCCCTCAAAATGTCTTGAGGGAGATAATGGCCAAAATATTTCCAATGGTGACACATACTTTAAGAAAACACTTTGAAGAAATAAGCTCTAATCACAGCTGGAAAAACAAAAAGGACATGTCTTAAAGCTCAATTTCAACGCATTATGAGACACATGCAAATACAACCACAAAGAGGTATCAGCTCACACCACTCAGAATAACCATCAGCAAAAACTGCAAAGAATAAATGCTGAAGGTGCTGGGAAGAAATACATACCCTGCACTTTAAGTGGGACGTAACCTGGAAAGAGCCACTAAGGAGAACAGAATAGAGGTGCCTTTAAAAGGTAAACATTGAGCTACCATATGATCCAGCAGACCTATTCCTGGACCTATAAACTAAGAAGACAGAATTGGAAGGACACAGGCACGCAAATCTGCATCGCATAGTATTACAGTAGCCAAGATATGGAAGTAACCAAAAAGTCCACCGACAGATGGGTGGACAGAGAAGAACTGCTACCTGTACAGATGGAATATGAGCTAGTGAAAAAATGAAACAGTGCCATTTGCAGCACCATAGAGGAGTCTAGAAGTAATCACGCAATTTGGAGTAAGTGAGAAAGCGAAAGACACATGTCCTATCATATCACATATAGGTGTTACTTAAAAGATGATACAAACAAAGACATTTCCACAGAGAAACACTATCATAGATTCATTACAAAAACTTATGGTTCACCAAATGGAAAGGTGTGAGGATTGGATACCTCACCATATTGAGGTTAACAGAGAGATACAAACACATGTGGAATATATAATCACCAAAGACGTACGCAATACCAAGAGAAGACTACTCAACATTGTGTCATAACCTACATGGGGAAAGGATCCGAAGAAGACTAGATATATGCATATGTGTGAAAGTACCACATCTCGCACTCCTGGAACAAACAAAACATTGTAATCAAGTTGGCTGTGATAAAAAACAAAAATTAAGTTAAAAATACCAACAAGAAGTAATGAGACATAAATTAAAGGGCTTTTTCCTCGCACATTCCATTCTAATTTACAACCTAGAACACCACTTCCAGTAAGGCTCTGTTGCCCTAGTAACCAGATTTGGTAAAGGAGAAATGCTGCCGCCTTGTGGCCGATTCCCGCAAGAGCAGCTTTTAGCCCACAGCTAATGGTCACTTACCATTCACAAGGACTCAGGGCTGCAAAGGACACCTGCCCTCAAAATTGTGCTGAGGTAGGGAATGGAGAAAAAGAATTCAAAACAGGCAAAATTTTCACGAAGATAGTATGAAGAGGTAAGTTTTACTCACTCTCTTTTTAAAGAAAGGAAAATGGATAAAAGCTCCACCTCAGGAAGTATTAGACTCATGCAATCTAATCTACAAAAAGTTTTCAACTCACACCAGTCGACTGACCATTGGCAAAAAGTCTACAAGCAATAAATGCTGAAGAGGTTTTAGAGAACTGTGTACCCTCTAGCTGCTGGTGAGATGTAAAAGGGTTAAACGCTAATAATGAGAACAGAAAGGAGCTGCGTTGAAAAGGAAAAATTGAGGTACCATTCAATCCAGCAGGCGCACCAATGGGCCTCTCACCGGAGAAGACCAGAATGAAGAAGACCCGGGCTGCAAAAGCTGCACTGCAGCCTTATTCACAATAGACAAGACAGTGAAGCAACCAAAATGTCCATCAACAGATGAAAGGATAAAGAAGTGGTCCCTGTACACAATGAATACTAGCCATGGAAAACAATGAAACACTGCTCTTTGAGGCACCATAGATGATCTTGGAGATAATCACAGAACATGAGGTAAGTCGGAAAGCAAAAGTCCTATATCCTATGATATCACTTATAGGCGTTATCTAATAACTGACACAAATGAACATATTTCCACAGAGAAAGTCAATCACAGACTTATTAAAAAAAAAAAAAAAACTATGCTTATCTAAAAGGAAAGGTGGGGGGAATGGATAAATGAAGATTAGCGTTACCATATGTATACAAATACATATTATATACATATATCAAAAAGACCGACCGTAAAGCAAGGAAGGTTTACGGAACACTCTGTAATAATTTACACGGGAAGAGGATCTCTACATAAATAGGTGTATAGAATATGTAGATGAACCAGAGTGTGTACACCTTGGACAAGCAACATTCTAACCATTACCCCAATTGAAAACAATTAAAACAACGAACTAGGAGTAATGAGACATCAGCTTATGGGGGGTTTTCCTGGCACATTCCATTCAAATTTACAACCCAGGCAAACGACTTCCAGAACGGCTCTGCCTCCCTAGTACCCAGATTTGGGAATGGAGAAATGCTGCATCCTTGTGGCCGTTTCCCACAACAGCAGCTTTCAACCCACTGCAAAAGGTCACTAAATATTCACCAATTGCAGTGCTGTAAATGACACCCGGCCTCCAAAAAATACTGAGGTCGGAAATCGACCAAAAACTTCTAGAGTGCAACCTTCCAAAAGGAAAATTTGAAGAGGTATATTATACTCCCACTTTTTTTCTTTTTTCTTTGAACAGAAAAGAAAAAGGCGTGGAAAAATGATGAAGTGTAGGAATTTTTACAGACATGTAAACCCAAATTACAAAAACCTATCAGCTCACACCAGTCAGAATGGCCATCAACAAAAACGCTGCAAACAAGAAATGCTGACGTGATTGTGGGAAATGCGTACCCTCGATTCTAAGGGGGACGTGGTAAGAGCCACTAATGCAAGCACAATTGAGGTGCCTTGAAAAGGTAAACGTTGAGCTACCATACCAGTCAATCAATCATACCCACTGCTGGGTCTATCACCTGAGAAAATGAAAATCAAAAATCACAGGCTGGCAATCCTTGCACTCCAGCAATATTTACCATAGGCAACACTTGGAAGCATCGAAAATGTCCATCAACAGAGGAATGCACCAAGAAGAAGTGGTCCATGTACACAATGGAATATTAGCCATGGAAAACACTGAAGCACTGCTCTTTGAGGCACCATAGATGAGCCTGGAGATAATCACAAAACATGAAGTAGGTCGGAAAGCAAAAGAACTATAGCTTATATTATCACTTATGGCATTATCTAATAACTGACAGAGATGAAAATATTTCCAAAGAGAAAGACACTCACAGGCTGAGAGAACAAACTATGCTCATCTAAAAGGAAAGGAGGGGGGAAATTGAGAAATGAAGGTTAGTGTTACTGTACATATACAAATACATATTATATGCATGTATCAAAAAGACCGAACATATAGCAAGGGAGGTCGATGGAACACTGTAATATTTTACATGGGAAGAGGATCTGTACATTAATAGACATACATAATGTACAAATGAACCAGATTGTGTACACCTAGGACAAACAATATTCTAAACTTTACCCAGATTAAAAAAAGTTTAAAAACCAAGAAGAAGGAATGAGACCTAAACTTATGGGGATTACTCCTGGCAAATTCCATTCTAATTTACAACCTAGGACAATGACTTCCAGAAAGGCTCTGCTGCCCTAGCACCCAGAATTGGGAATGGAGAAATGCTACCTCCTTGTGGCCGTTTCCCACAAGAGAAGCTTTGAACCCACTGCAAAAGGTCACTAAATTTTCACCAACTTGCAGTTCTGTAAATGACACCTGACCTCCAGAAACTTTCTGGGGTCAAAAATCGACCACAAAATTCAGAAGAGGGCAACCTTCGAAGAAGACAATTTCAAGAGCTATATTGTACTCACGGTTTTTTCTTTTAAGAGAAAAGAAAAAAGACGTAGGAATATGATAGATCTTAAAAATTTTAATGACATGCATACTTATATTACAAAAACCTATCAGCTCACAGCAGTCAGAATGGCCATTAGGAGAAAATGCTGCAAAAAATAAACGGTGAAGGGAGAGTGGAGAAATGCGTACCCTCGGTTGTAAGAGGGGGCATGTAAAGAGCCACTAATGAAAACACAATGTAGGTGCTTTGAAAAGGGAGACATTTGAGCTACCAGTCAATCAATCACAACCACTGCTTGGCCTATCACCCGAGAAAATGAGAATCAAAAATTCACAGGCTGGCAAACCTGTACGCCAGCAAGATTTACCATAGCCAGCACTTGGAAGCAATGAAAATGTCCATCAACCGAGGAAAGCACCAAGAAGTAGTGGTCCACGTACACAATGGAATATTACTCTAATAATAAATATAAATTAAATTTAGAAACAAACAAAAGCAAGGAGACATCAACATTTGTGGGTTTACCCGGGCACATTGCACTCTAATTTATAACCGAAGACCACCCCTGGCCGGTAGGTCTGTTTCCCTAGTACCAGCATGGGGAACGTAGAAAGGCTGCCGCTCTCTGGCCGTTACCTGCAAAAGCAGGTTTAAAGCCTGAGCTAATGGTCACTTCATATGAACAAGTACTGCAGGGCTGTAAATGAAACCTGCCCTCAAAATGTCTTGAGGGAGATAATGGCCAAAATATTTCCAATGGTGACACATACTTTAAGAAAACACTTTGAAGAAATAAGCTCTAATCACAGCTGGAAAAACAAAAAGGACATGTCTTAAAGCTCAATTTCAACGCATTATGAGACACATGCAAATACAACCACAAAGAGGTATCAGCTCACACCACTCAGAATAACCGTCAGCAAAAACTACAGAGAATAAATGCTGAAGGTGCTGGGAAGAAATACATACCCTGCACTTTAAGTGGGACGTAACCTGGAAAGAGCCACTAAGGAGAACAGAATAGAGGTGCCTTTAAAAGGTAAACATTGAGCTACCATATGATCCAGCAGACCTATTCCTGGACCTATAAACTAAGAAGACAGAATTGGAAGGACACAGGCACGCAAATCTGCATCGCATAGTATTACAGTAGCCAAGATATGGGAGTAACCAAAAAGTCCACCGACGGATGGGTGGACAGAGAAGAACTGCTACCTGTACAGATGGAATATGAGCTAGTGAAAAAATGAAACAGTGCCATTTGCAGCACCATAGAGGAGTCTAGAAGTAATCACGCAACTTGGAGTAAGTGAGAAAGCGAAAGACACATGTCCTATCATATCACATATAGGTGTTACCTAAAAGATGATACAAACAAAGACATTTCCACAGAGAAACACTATCATAGATTCATTACAAAAACTTATGGTTCACCAAATGGAAAGGTGTGAGGATTGGATACCTCACCATATTGAGGTTAACAGAGAGATACAAACACATGTGGAATATATAATCACCAAGGACATACGCAATACCAAGAGAAGACTACTCAACATTGTGTGATAACCTACATGGGAAAAGGATCCGAAGAAGACTAGATATATGCATATGTGTGAAAGTACCACATCTCGCACTCCTGGAACAAACAAAACATTGTAATCAAGTTGGCTGTGATAAAAAATAAAAATTAAGTTAAAAATACCAACAAGAAGTAATGATACATAAATTAAAGGGCTTTTTCCTCGCACATTCCATTCTAATTTACAACCTAGAACACCACTTCCAGTAAGGCTCTGTTGCCCTAGTAACCAGATTTGGTAAAGGAGAAATGCTGCCGCCTTGTGGCCGATTCCCGCAAGAGCAGCTTTTAGCCCACAGCTAATGGTCACTTACCATTCACAAGGACTCAGGGCTGAAAAGGACACCTGCCCTCAAAATTGTGCTGAGGTAGGGAATGGAGAAAAAGAATTCAAAACAGGCAAAATTTTCACGAAGATAGTATGAAGAGGTAAGTTTTACTCACTCTCTTTTTAAAGAAAGGAAAATGGATAAAAGCTCCACCTCAGGAAGTATTAGACTCATGCAATCTAATCTACAAAAAGTTTTCAACTCACACCAGTCGACTGACCATTGGCAAAAAGTCTACAAGCAATAAATGCTGAAGAGGTTTTAGAGAACTGTGTACCCTCTAGCTGCTGGTGAGATGTAAAAGGGTTAAACGCTAATAATGAGAACAGAAAGGAGCTGCGTTGAAAAGGAAAAATTGAGGTACCATTCAATCCAGCAGGCGCACCAATGGGCCTCTCACCGGAGAAGACCAGAATGAAGAAGACCCGGGCTGCAAAAGCTGCACTGCAGCCTTATTCACAATAGACAAGACAGTGAAGCAACCAAAATGTCCATCAACAGATGAAAGGATAAAGAAGTGGTCCCTGTACACAATGAATACTAGCCATGGAAAACAATGAAACACTGCTCTTTGAGGCACCATAGATGATCTTGGAGATAATCACAGAACATGAGGTAAGTCGGAAAGCAAAAGTCCTATATCCTATGATATCACTTATAGGCGTTATCTAATAACTGACACAAATGAACATATTTCCACAGAGAAAGTCAATCACAGACTTATTAAAAAAAAAAAACTATGCTTATCTAAAAGGAAAGGTGGGGGGAATGGATAAATGAAGATTAGCGTTACCATATGTATACAAATACATATTATATACATATATCAAAAAGACCGACCGTAGAGCAAGGAAGGTTTACGGAACACTCTGTAATAATTTACACGGGAAGAGGATCTCTACATAAATAGGTGTATAGAATATGTAGATGAACCAGAGTGTGTACACCTTGGACAAGCAACATTCTAACCATTACCCCAATTGAAAACAATTAAAACAGCGAACTAGGAGTAATGAGACATCAACTTACGGGGGGTTTTCCTGGCACATTCCATTCAAATTTACAACCCAGGCAAACGACTTCCAGAACGGCTCTGCTGCCCTAGTACACAGATTTGGAAATGGAGAAATGCTGTATCCTTGTGGCCGTTTCCCACAACAGCAGCTTTCAACCCACTGCAAAAGGTCACTAAATATTCACCAATTGCAGTGCTGTAAATGACACCTGACCTCCAAAAAATACTGAGGTCGGAAATCGACCAAAAACTTCTAGAGTGCAACCTTCCAAAAAGAAAATTTGAAGAGGTATATTATACTCCCACTTTTTTTCTTTTTTCTTTGAACAGAAAAGAAAAAGGCGTGGAAAAATGATGAATTGTAGGAATTTTTACAGACAGGTAAACCCAAATTACAAAAACCTATCAGCTCACACCAGTCAGAATGGCCATCAACAAAAACGCTGCAAACAAGAAATGCTGACGTGATTGTGGAGAAATGCGTACCCTCGATTCTAAGGCGGACGTGGTAAGAGCCACTAATGAAAGCACAATTGAGGTGCCTTGAAAAGGTAAACGTTGAGCCACCATACCAGTCAATCAATCATACCCACTGCTGGGTCTATCACCTGAGAAAATGAAAATCAAAAATCACAGGCTGGCAATCCTGCACTCCAGCAATATTTACCATAGGCAACACTTGGAAGCAACGAAAATGTCCATCAACAGAGGAATGCACCAAGAAGAAGTGGTCCATGTACACAATGGAATATTAGCCATGGAAAACACTGAAGCACTGCTCTTTGAGGCACCATAGATGAGCCTGGAGATAATCACAAAACATGAAGTAGGTCGGAAAGCAAAAGAACTATAGCCTATATTATCACTTATGGCATTATCTAATAACTGACACAGATGAACATATTTCCAAAGAGAAAGACACTCACAGGCTGAGAGAACAAACTATGGTCATCTAAAAGGAAAGGAGGGGGGAAATTGAGAAATGAAGGTTAGTGTTACTATATATATACAAATACATATTATATGCATGTATCAAAAAGACCAAACATACAGCAAGGGAGGTCGACGGAACACTGTAATATTTTACATGGGAAGAGGATCTGTACATTAATAGACATACATAATGTACAAATGAACCAGATTGTGTACACCTAGGACAAACAATATTCTAAAATTTACCCAGATTAAAAAAAGTTTAAAAACCAAGAAGAAGGAATGAGACCTAAACTTATGGGGATTTCTCCTGGCAAATTCCATTCTAATTTACAACCTAGGACAATGACTTCCAGAAAGGCTCTGCTACCCTAGCACCCAGAATGGGGAATGGAGAAATGCTACCTCCTTGTGGCCGTTTCCCACAAGAGCAGCTTTGAACCCACTGCAAAAGGTCACTAAATTTTCACCAACTTGCAGTTCTGTAAATGACACCTGACCTCCAGAAACTTTCTGGGGTCAAAAATCGAGCACAAAATTCAGAAGAGGGCAACCTTCGAAGAAGACAATTTCAAGAGCTATATTGTACTCACGGATTTTTCTTTTAAGAGAAAAGAAAAAGACGTAGGAATATGATGGATTTTAAAAATTTTAATGACATGCATACCCATATTACAGAAACCTATCAGCTCACAGCAGTCAGAATGGCCATTAGGAAAAAATGCTGCAAAAAAATAAACGGTGATGGGAGAGTGGAGAAATATGTACCCTCGGTTGTAAGGGGGGGCATGTAAAGAGCCACTAATGAAAACACAATGTAGGTGCTTTGAAAAGGGAGACATTTGAGCTACCAGTCAATCAATCACAACCACTGCTTGGCCTATCACCTGAGAAAATGAGAATCAAAAAGTCACAGGCTGGCAAACCTGTACGCCAGCAAGATTTACCATAGCCAGCACTTGGAAGCAATGAAAATCTCCATCAACCGAGGAACGCACCAAGAAGAAGTGGTCCACCGTACACAATGGAATATTACTCTAATAATAAATATAAATTAAATTTAAAAACAAACAAAAGCAAGGAGACATCAACATTTGTGGGTTTACCCGGGCACATTGCACTCTAATTTATAACCGAAGAACACCCCTGGCCGGTAGGTCTGTTTCCCTAGTACCAGCATGGGGAACGTAGAAAGGCTGCCGCTCTCTGGCCGTTACCTGCAAAAGCAGGTTTAAAGCCTGAGCTAATGGTCACTTCATATGAACAAGTACTGCAGGGCTGTAAATGAAACCTGCCCTCAAAATGTCTTGAGGGAGATAAGGGCCAAAATATTTCCAATGGTGACACATACTTTAAGAAAACACTTTGAAGAAATAAGCTCTAATCACAGCTGGAAAAACAGAAAGGACATGTCTTAAAGCTCAATTTCAACGCATTATGAGACACATGCAAATTCAACCACAAAGAGGTATCAGCTCACACCACTCAGAATAACCATCAGCAAAAACTACAAAGAATAAATGCTGAAGGTGCTGGGAAGAAATACATACCCTCCACTTTAAGTGGGACGTAACCTGGAAAGAGCCACTAAGGAGAACAGAATAGAGGTGCCTTTAAAAGGTAAACATTGAGCTACCATATGATCCAGCAGACCTATTCCTGGACCTATAAACTAAGAAGACAGAATTGGAAGGACACAGGCACGCAAATCTGCATCGCATAGTATTACAGTAGCCAAGATATGGAAGTAACCAAAAAGTCCACCGACAGATGGGTGGACAGAGAAGAACTGCTACCTGTACAGATGGAATATGAGCTAGTGAAAAAATGAAACAGTGCCATTTGCAGCACCATAGAGGAGTCTAGAAGTAATCACGCAACTTGGAGTAAGTGAGAAAGCGAAAGACACATGTCCTATCATATCACATATAGGTGTTACCTAAAAGATGATACAAACAAAGACATTTCCACAGAGAAACACTATCATAGATTCATTACAAAAACTTATGGTTCACCAAATGGAAAGGTGTGAGGATTGGATACCTCACCATAGTGAGGTTAACAGAGAGATACAAACACATGTGGAATATATAATCACCAAAGACGTACGCAATACCAAGAGAAGACTACTCAACATTGTGTCATAACCTACATGGGGAAAGGATCCGAAGAAGACTAGATATATGCATATGTGTGAAAGTACCACATCTCGCACTCCTGGAACAAACAAAACATTGTAATCAAGTTGGCTGTGATAAAAAATAAAAATTAAGTTAAAAATACCAACAAGAAGTAATGAGACATAAATTAAAGGGCTTTTTCCTCGCACATTCCATTCTAATTTACAACCTAGAACACCACTTCCAGTAAGGCTCTGTTGCCCTAGTAACCAGATTTGGTAAAGGAGAAATGCTGCCGCCTTGTGGCCGATTCCCGCAAGAGCAGCTTTTAACCCACAGCTAATGGTCACTTACCATTCACAAGGACTCAGGGCTGCAAAGGACACCTGCCCTCAAAATTGTGCTGAGGTAGGGAATGGAGAAAAAGAATTCAAAACAGGCAAAATTTTCACGAAGATAGTATGAAGAGGTAAGTTTTACTCACTCTCTTTTTAAAGAAAGGAAAATGGATAAAAGCTCCACCTCAGGAAGTATTAGACTCATGCAATCTAATCTACAAAAAGTTTTCAACTCACACCAGTCGACTGACCATTGGCAAAAAGTCTACAAGCAATAAATGCTGAAGAGGTTTTAGAGAACTGTGTACCCTCTAGCTGCTGGTGAGATGTAAAAGGGTTAAACGCTAATAATGAGAACAGAAAGGAGCTGCGTTGAAAAGGAAAAATTGAGGTACCATTCAATCCAGCAGGCGCACCGATGGGCCTCTCACCGGAGAAGACCACAATGAAGAAGACTCGGGCTGCAAAAGCTGCACTGCAGCCTTATTCACAATAGACAAGACAGTGAAGCAACCAAAATGTCCATCAACAGATGAAAGGATAAAGAAGTGGTCCCTGTACACAATGAATACTAGCCATGGAAAACAATGAAACACTGCTCTTTGAGGCACCATAGATGATCTTGGAGATAATCACAGAACATGAGGTAAGTCGGAAAGCAAAAGTCCTATATCCTATGATATCACTTATAGGCGTTATCTAATAACTGACACAAATGAATATATTTCCACAGAGAAAGTCAATCACAGACTTATTAAAAAAAAAAAAACTATGCTTATCTAAAAGGAAAGGTGGGGGGAATGGATAAATGAAGATTAGCGTTACCATATGTATACAAATACATATAATATACATATATCAAAAAGACCGACCGTAGAGCAAGGAAGGTTTACGGAACACTCTGTAATAATTTACACGGGAAGAGGATCTCTACATAAATAGGTGTATAGAATATGTAGATGAACCAGAGTGTGTACACCTTGGACAAGCAACATTCTAACCATTACCCCAATTGAAAACAATTAAAACAGCGAACTAGGAGTAATGAGACATCAACTTACGGGGGGTTTTCCTGGCACATTCCATTCAAATTTACAACCCAGGCAAACGACTTCCAGAACGGCTCTGCTGCCCTAGTACACAGATTTGGAAATGGAGAAATGCTGTATCCTTGTGGCCGTTTCCCACAACAGCAGCTTTCAACCCACTGCAAAAGGTCACTAAATATTCACCAATTTCAGTGCTGTAAATGACACCTGACCTCCAAAAAATACTGAGGTCGGAAATCGACCAAAAACTTCTAGAGTGCAACCTTCCAAAAAGAAAATTTGAAGAGGTATATTATACTCCCACTTTTTTTCTTTTTTCTTTGAACAGAAAAGAAAAAGGCGTGGAAAAATGATGAATTGTAGGAATTTTTACAGACAGGTAAACCCAAATTACAAAAACCTATCAGCTCACACCAGTCAGAATGGCCATCAACAAAAACGCTGCAAACAAGAAATGCTGACGTGATTGTGGAGAAATGCGTACCCTCGATTCTAAGGCGGACGTGGTAAGAGCCACTAATGAAAGCACAATTGAGGTGCCTTGAAAAGGTAAACGTTGAGCCACCATACCAGTCAATCAATCATACCCACTGCTGGGTCTATCACCTGAGAAAATGAAAATCAAAAATCACAGGCTGGCAATCCTGCACTCCAGCAATATTTACCATAGGCAACACTTGGAAGCAACGAAAATGTCCATCAACAGAGGAATGCACCAAGAAGAAGTGGTCCATGTACACAATGGAATATTAGCCATGGAAAACACTGAAGCACTGCTCTTTGAGGCACCATAGATGAGCCTGGAGATAATCACAAAACATGAAGTAGGTCGGAAAGCAAAAGAACTATAGCCTATATTATCACTTATGGCATTATCTAATAACTGACACAGATGAACATATTTCCAAAGAGAAAGACACTCACAGGCTGAGAGAACAAACTATGGTCATCTAAAAGGAAAGGAGGGGGGAAATTGAGAAATGAAGGTTAGTGTTACTATATATATACAAATACATATTATATGCATGTATCAAAAAGACCAAACATACAGCAAGGGAGGTCGACGGAACACTGTAATATTTTACATGGGAAGAGGATCTGTACATTAATAGACATACATAATGTACAAATGAACCAGATTGTGTACACCTAGGACAAACAATATTCTAAAATTTACCCAGATTAAAAAAAGTTTAAAAACCAAGAAGAAGGAATGAGACCTAAACTTATGGGGATTTCTCCTGGCAAATTCCATTCTAATTTACAACCTAGGACAATGACTTCCAGAAAGGCTCTGCTACCCTAGCACCCAGAATGGGGAATGGAGAAATGCTACCTCCTTGTGGCCGTTTCCCACAAGAGCAGCTTTGAACCCACTGCAAAAGGTCACTAAATTTTCACCAACTTGCAGTTCTGTAAATGACACCTGACCTCCAGAAACTTTCTGGGGTCAAAAATCGAGCACAAAATTCAGAAGAGGGCAACCTTCGAAGAAGACAATTTCAAGAGCTATATTGTACTCACGGATTTTTCTTTTAAGAGAAAAGAAAAAAGACGTAGGAATATGATGGATTTTAAAAATTTTAATGACATGCATACCCATATTACAGAAACCTATCAGCTCACAGCCGTCAGAATGGCCATTAGGAAAAAATGCTGCAAAAAAATAAACGGTGATGGGAGAGTGGAGAAATATGTACCCTCGGTTGTAAGGGGGGGCATGTAAAGAGCCACTAATGAAAACACAATGTAGGTGCTTTGAAAAGGGAGACATTTGAGCTACCAGTCAATCAATCACAACCACTGCTTGGCCTATCACCTGAGAAAATGAGAATCAAAAAGTCACAGGCTGGCAAACCTGTACGCCAGCAAGATTTACCATAGCCAGCACTTGGAAGCAATGAAAATCTCCATCAACCGAGGAACGCACCAAGAAGAAGTGGTCCACGTACACAATGGAATATTACTCTAATAATAAATATAAATTAAATTTAAAAACAAACAAAAGCAAGGAGACATCAACATTTGTGGGTTTACCCGGGCACATTGCACTCTAATTTATAACCGAAGAACACCCCTGGCCGGTAGGTCTGTTTCCCTAGTACCAGCATGGGGAACGTAGAAAGGCTGCCGCTCTCTGGCCGTTACCTGCAAAAGCAGGTTTAAAGCCTGAGCTAATGGTCACTTCATATGAACAAGTACTGCAGGGCTGTAAATGAAACCTGCCCTCAAAATGTCTTGAGGGAGATAAGGGCCAAAATATTTCCAATGGTGACACATACTTTAAGAAAACACTTTGAAGAAATAAGCTCTAATCACAGCTGGAAAAACAGAAAGGACATGTCTTAAAGCTCAATTTCAACGCATTATGAGACACATGCAAATTCAACCACAAAGAGGTATCAGCTCACACCACTCAGAATAACCATCAGCAAAAACTACAAAGAATAAATGCTGAAGGTGCTGGGAAGAAATACATACCCTCCACTTTAAGTGGGACGTAACCTGGAAAGAGCCACTAAGGAGAACAGAATAGAGGTGCCTTTAAAAGGTAAACATTGAGCTACCATATGATCCAGCAGACCTATTCCTGGACCTATAAACTAAGAAGACAGAATTGGAAGGACACAGGCACGCAAATCTGCATCGCATAGTATTACAGTAGCCAAGATATGGAAGTAACCAAAAAGTCCACCGACAGATGGGTGGACAGAGAAGAACTGCTACCTGTACAGATGGAATATGAGCTAGTGAAAAAATGAAACAGTGCCATTTGCAGCACCATAGAGGAGTCTAGAAGTAATCACGCAACTTGGAGTAAGTGAGAAAGCGAAAGACACATGTCCTATCATATCACATATAGGTGTTACCTAAAAGATGATACAAACAAAGACATTTCCACAGAGAAACACTATCATAGATTCATTACAAAAACTTATGGTTCACCAAATGGAAAGGTGTGAGGATTGGATACCTCACCATAGTGAGGTTAACAGAGAGATACAAACACATGTGGAATATATAATCACCAAAGACGTACGCAATACCAAGAGAAGACTACTCAACATTGTGTCATAACCTACATGGGGAAAGGATCCGAAGAAGACTAGATATATGCATATGTGTGAAAGTACCACATCTCGCACTCCTGGAACAAACAAAACATTGTAATCAAGTTGGCTGTGATAAAAAATAAAAATTAAGTTAAAAATACCAACAAGAAGTAATGAGACATAAATTAAAGGGCTTTTTCCTCGCACATTCCATTCTAATTTACAACCTAGAACACCACTCCCAATAAGGCTCTGTTGCCCTAGTAACCAGATTTGGTAAAGGAGAAATGCTGCCGCCTTTTGGGCGATTCCAGCAAGAGCAGCTTTTAACCCACAGCTAATGGTCACTTAACACTCACAAGGACTCAGGGCTGCAAAGGACACCTGCCCTCAAAATTGTGCTGAGGTAGGGAATGGAGAAAAAGAATTCAAAACAGGCAAAATTTTCACGAAGATAGTATGAAGAGGTAAGTTTTACTCACTCTCTTTTTAAAGAAAGGAAAATGGATAAAAGCTCCACCTCAGGAAGTATTAGACTCATGCAATCTAATCTACAAAAAGTTTTCAACTCACACCAGTCGACTGACCATTGGCAAAAAGTCTACAAGCAATAAATGCTGAAGAGGTTTTAGAGAACTGTGTACCCTCTAGCTGCTGGTGAGATGTAAAAGGGTTAAACGCTAATAATGAGAACAGAAAGGAGCTGCGTTGAAAAGGAAAAATTGAGGTACCATTCAATCCAGCAGGCGCACCGATGGGCCTCTCACCGGAGAAGACCAGAATGAAGAAGACCCGGGCTGCAAAAGCTGCACTGCAGCCTTATTCACAATAGACAAGACAGTGAAGCAACCAAAATGTCCATCAACAGATGAAAGGATAAAGAAGTGGTCCCTGTACACAATGAATACTAGCCATGGAAAACAATGAAACACTGCTCTTTGAGGCACCATAGATGATCTTGGAGATAATCACAGAACATGAGGTAAGTCGGAAAGCAAAAGTCCTATATCCTATGATATCACTTATAGGCGTTATCTAATAACTGACACAAATGAACATATTTCCACAGAGAAAGTCAATCACAGACTTATTAAAAAAAAAAAAAAACTATGCTTATCTAAAAGGAAAGGTGGGGGGAATGGATAAATGAAGATTAGCGTTACCATATGTATACAAATACATATTATATACATATATCAAAAAGACCGACCGTAGAGCAAGGAAGGTTTACGGAACACTCTGTAATAATTTACACGGGAAGAGGATCTCTACATAAATAGGTGTATAGAATATGTAGATGAACCAGAGTGTGTACACCTTGGACAAGCAACATTCTAACCATTACCCCAATTGAAAACAATTAAAACAACGAACTAGGAGTAATGAGACATCAGCTTATGGGGGGTTTTCCTGGCACATTCCATTCAAATTTACAACCCAGGCAAACGACTTCCAGAACGGCTCTGCTGCCCTAGTACCCAGATTTGGGAATGGAGAAATGCTGCATCCTTGTGGCCGTTTCCCACAACAGCAGCTTTCAACCCACTGCAAAAGGTCACTAAATATTCACCAATTGCAGTGCTGTAAATGACACCTGCCCTCCAAAAAATACTGAGGTCGGAAATCGACCAAAAACTTCTAGAGTGCAACCTTCCAAGAAGAAAATTTGAAGAGGTATATTATACTCCCACTTTTTTTCTTTTTTCTTTTAACAGAAAAGTAAAAGGCGTGGAAAAATGATGAATTGTAGGAATTTTTACAGACATGTAAACCCAAATTACAAAAACCTATCAGCTCACACCAGTCAGAATGGCCATCAACAAAAACGCTGCAAACAAGAAATGCTGACGTGATTGTGGAGAAATGCGTACCCTCGATTCTAAGGGGGACGTGGTAAGAGCCACTAATGAAAGCACAATTGAGGTGCCTTGAAAAGGTAAACGTTGAGCTACCATACCAGTCAATCAATCATACCCACTGCTGGGTCTATCACCTGAGAAAATGAAAATCAAAAATCACAGGCTGGCAATCCTGCACTCCAGCAATATTTACCATAGGCAACACTTGGAAGCAACGAAAATGTCCATCAACAGAGGAATGCACCAAGAAGAAGTGGTCCATGTACACAATGGAATATTAGCCATGGAAAACACTGAAGCACTGCTCTTTGAGGCACCATAGATGAGCCTGGAGATAATCACAAAACATGAAGTAGGTCGGAAAGCAAAAGAACTATAGCCTATATTATCACTTATGGCATTATCTAATAACTGACACAGATGAAAATATTTCCAAAGAGAAAGACACTCACAGTCTGCGAGAACAAACTATGCTCATCTAAAAGGAAAGGAGGGGGGAAATTGAGAAATGAAGGTTAGTGTTACTGTACGTATACAAATACATATTATATGCATGTATCAAAAAGACCGAACATACAGCAAGGGAGGTCGACGGAACACTGTAATATTTTACATGGGAAGAGGATCTGTACATTAATAGACATACATAATGTACAAATGAACCAGATTGTGTACACCTAGGACAAACTATATTCTAAACTTTACCCAGATTAAAAAAAGTTTAAAAACCAAGAAGAAGGAATGAGACCTAAACTTATGGGGATTTCTCCTGGCAAATTCCATTCTAATTTACAACCTAGGACAATGACTTCCAGAAAGGCTCTGCTGCCCTAGCACCCAGAAGGGGGAATGGAGAAATGCTACCTCCTTGTGGCCGTTTCCCACAACAGCAGCTTTGAACCCACTGCAAAAGGTCACTAAATTTTCACCAACTTGCAGTTCTGTAAATGACACCTGACCTCCAGAAACTTTCTGGGGTCAAAAATCGACCACAAAATTCAGAAGAGGGCAACCTTCGAAGAAGACAATTTCAAGAGCTATATTGTACTCACGGTTTTTTCTTTTAAGAGAAAAGAAAAAGACGTAGGAATATGATGGATTTTAAAAATTTTAATGACATGCATACCTATATTACAAAAACCTATCAGCTCACAGCAGTCAGAATGGCCATTAGGAGAAAATGCTGCAAAAAATAAACGGTGAAGGGAGAGTGGAGAAATGCGTACCCTCGGTTGTAAGGGGGGGGCATGTAAAGAGCCACTAATGAAAACACAATGTAGGTGCTTTGAAAAGGGAGACATTTGAGCTACCAGTCAATCAATCACAACCACTGCTTGGCCTATCACCTGAGAAAATGAGAATCAAAAAGTCACAGGCTGGCAAACCTGTACGCCAGCAAGATTTACCATAGCCAGCACTTGGAAGCAATGAAAATCTCCATCAACCGAGGAACGCACCAAGAAGAAGTGGTCCACGTACACAATGGAATATTACTCTAATAATAAATATAAATTAAATTTAAAAACAAACAAAAGCAAGGAGACATCAACATTTGTGGGTTTACCCGGGCACATTGCACTCTAATTTATAACCGAAGAACACCCCTGGCCGGTAGGTCTGTTTCCCTAGTACCAGCATGGGGAACGTAGAAAGGCTGCCGCTCTCTGGCCGTTACCTGCAAAAGCAGGTTTAAAGCCTGAGCTAATGGTCACTTCATATGAACAAGTACTGCAGGGCTGTAAATGAAACCTGCCCTCAAAATGTCTTGAGGGAGATAAGGGCCAAAATATTTCCAATGGTGACACATACTTTAAGAAAACACTTTGAAGAAATAAGCTCTAATCACAGCTGGAAAAACAGAAAGGACATGTCTTAAAGCTCAATTTCAACGCATTATGAGACACATGCAAATTCAACCACAAAGAGGTATCAGCTCACACCACTCAGAATAACCATCAGCAAAAACTACAAAGAATAAATGCTGAAGGTGCTGGGAAGAAATACATACCCTCCACTTTAAGTGGGACGTAACCTGGAAAGAGCCACTAAGGAGAACAGAATAGAGGTGCCTTTAAAAGGTAAACATTGAGCTACCATATGATCCAGCAGACCTATTCCTGGACCTATAAACTAAGAAGACAGAATTGGAAGGACACAGGCACGCAAATCTGCATCGCATAGTATTACAGTAGCCAAGATATGGAAGTAACCAAAAAGTCCACCGACAGATGGGTGGACAGAGAAGAACTGCTACCTGTACAGATGGAATATGAGCTAGTGAAAAAATGAAACAGTGCCATTTGCAGCACCATAGAGGAGTCTAGAAGTAATCACGCAACTTGGAGTAAGTGAGAAAGCGAAAGACACATGTCCTATCATATCACATATAGGTGTTACCTAAAAGATGATACAAACAAAGACATTTCCACAGAGAAACACTATCATAGATTCATTACAAAAACTTATGGTTCACCAAATGGAAAGGTGTGAGGATTGGATACCTCACCATATTGAGGTTAACAGAGAGATACAAACACATGTGGAATATATAATCACCAAAGACTTACGCAATACCAAGAGAAGACTACTCAACATTGTGTCATAACCTACATGGGGAAAGGATCCGAAGAAGACTAGATATATGCATATGTGTGAAAGTACCACATCTCGCACTCCTGGAACAAACAAAACATTGTAATCAAGTTGGCTGTGATAAAAAACAAAAATTACGTTAAAAATACCAACAAGAAGTAATGAGACATAAATTAAAGGGCTTTTTCCTCGCACATTCCATTCTAATTTACAACCTAGAACACCACTTCCTGTAAGGCTCTGTTGCCCTAGTAACCAGATTTGGTAAAGGAGAAATGCTGCCGCCTTGTGGCCGATTCCCGCAAGAGCAGCTTTTAGCCCACAGCTAATGGTCACTTACCATTCACAAGGACACAGGGCTGCAAAGGACACCTGCCCTCAAAATTGTGCTGAGGTAGGGAATGGAGAAAAAGAATTCAAAACAGGCAAAATTTTCACGAAGATAGTATGAAGAGGTAAGTTTTACTCACTCTCTTTTTAAAGAAAGGAAAATGGATAAAAGCTCCACCTCAGGAAGTATTAGACTCATGCAATCTAATCTACAAAAAGTTTTCAACTCACACCAGTCGACTGACCATTGGCAAAAAGTCTACAAGCAATAAATGCTGAAGAGGTTTTAGAGAACTGTGTACCCTCTAGCTGCTGGTGAGATGTAAAAGGGTTAAACGCTAATAATGAGAACAGAAAGGAGCTGCGTTGAAAAGGAAAAATTGAGGTACCATTCAATCCAGCAAGCGCACCGATGGGCCTCTCACCGGAGAAGACCAGAATGAAGAAGACCCGGGCTGCAAAAGCTGCACTGCAGCCTTATTCACAATAGACAAGACAGTGAAGCAACCAAAATGTCCATCAACAGATGAAAGGATAAAGAAGTGGTCCCTGTACACAATGAATACTAGCCATGGAAAACAATGAAACACTGCTCTTTGAGGCACCATAGATGATCTTGGAGATAATCACAGAACATGAGGTAAGTCGGAAAGCAAAAGTCCTATATCCTATGATATCACTTATAGGCGTTATCTAATAACTGACACAAATGAACATATTTCCACAGAGAAAGTCAATCACAGACTTATTAAAAAAAAAAAAAAAACTATGCTTATCTAAAAGGAAAGGTGGGGGGAATGGATAAATGAAGATTAGCGTTACCATATGTATACAAATACATATTATATACATATATCAAAAAGACCGACCGTAGAGCAAGGAAGGTTTACGGAACACTCTGTAATAATTTACACGGGAAGAGGATCTCTACATAAATAGGTGTATAGAATATGTAGATGAACCAGAGTGTGTACACCTTGGACAAGCAACATTCTAACCATTACCCCAATTGAAAACAATTAAAACAACGAACTAGGAGTAATGAGACATCAGCTTATGGGGGGTTTTCCTGGCACATTCCATTCAAATTTACAACCCAGGCAAACGACTTCCAGAACGGCTCTGCTGCCCTAGTACTCCAGATTTGGGAATGGAGAAATGCTGCATCCTTGTGGCCGTTTCCCACAACAGCAGCTTTCAACCCACTGCAAAAGGTCACTAAATATTCACCAATTGCAGTGCTGTAAATGACACCTGCCCTCCAAAATATACTGAGGTCAGAAATCGACCAAAAACTTCTAGAGTTCAACCTTCCAAAAAGAAAATTTGAAGAGGTATATTATACTCCCACTGTTTTTTTTCTTTTTTCTTTGAACAGGAAAGAAAAAGGCGTGGAAAAATGATGAATTGTAGGAATTTTTACAGACATGTAAACCCAAATTACAAAAACCTATCAGCTCACACCAGTCAGAATGGCCATCAACAAAAACGCTGCAAACAAGAAATGCTGACGTGATTGTGGAGAAATGCGTACCCTCGATTCTAAGGGGGACGTGGTAAGAGCCACTAATGAAAGCACAATTGAGGTGCCTTGAAAAGGTAAACGTTGAGCTACCATACCAGTCAATCAATCATACCCACTGCTGGGTCTATCACCTGAGAAAATGAAAATCAAAAATCACAGGCTGGCAATCCTGCACTCCAGCAATATTTACCATAGGCAACACTTGGAAGCAACGAAAATGTCCATCAACAGAGGAATGCACCAAGAAGAAGTGGTCCATGTACACAATGGAATATTAGCCATGGAAAACACTGAAGCACTGCTCTTTGAGGCACCATAGATGAGCCTGGAGATAATCACAAAACATGAAGTAGGTCGGAAAGCAAAAGAACTATAGCCTATATTATCACTTATGGCATTATCTAATAACTGACACAGATGAAAATATTTCCAAAGAGAAAGACACTCACAGTCTGCGAGAACAAACTATGCTCATCTAAAAGGAAAGGAGGGGGGAAATTGAGAAATGAAGGTTAGTGTTACTGTACATATACAAATACATATTATATGCATGTATCAAAACGACCGAACATACAGCAAGGGAGGTCGACGGAACACTGTAATATTTTACATGGGAAGAGGATCTGTACATTAATAGACATACATAATGTACAAATGAACCAGATTGTGTACACCTAGGACAAACTATATTCTAAACTTTACCCAGATTAAAAAAAGTTTAAAAACCAAGAAGAAGGAATGAGACCTAAACTTATGGGGATTTCTCCTGGCAAATTCCATTCTAATTTACAACCTAGGACAATGACTTCCAGAAAGGCTCTGCTGCCCTAGCACCCAGAATGGGGAATGGAGAAATGCTACCTCCTTGTGGCCGTTTCCCACAACAGCAGCTTTGAACCCACTGCAAAAGGTCACTAAATTTTCACCAACTTGCAGTTCTGTAAATGACACCTGACCTCCAGAAACTTTCTGGGGTCAAAAATCGACCACAAAATTCAGAAGAGGGCAACCTTCGAAGAAGACAATTTCAAGAGCTATATTGTACTCACGGTTTTTTCTTTTAAGAGAAAAGAAAAAGACGTAGGAATATGATGGATTTTAAAAATTTTAATGACATGCATACCTATATTACAAAAACCTATCAGCTCACAGCAGTCAGAATGGCCATTAGGAGAAAATGCTGCAAAAAATAAACGGTGAAGGGAGAGTGGAGAAATGCGTACCCTCGGTTGTAAGGGGGGGCATGTAAAGAGCCACTAATGAAAACACAATGTAGGTGCTTTGAAAAGGGAGACATTTGAGCTACCAGTCAATCAATCACAACCACTGCTTGGCCTATCACCTGAGAAAATGAGAATCAAAAAGTCACAGGCTGGCAAACCTGTACGCCAGCAAGATTTACCATAGCCAGCACTTGGAAGCAATGAAAATGTCCATCAACCGAGGAACGCACCAAGAAGAAGTGGTCCACGTACACAATGGAATATTACTCTAATAATAAATATAAATTAAATTTAAAAACAAACAAAAGCAAGGAGACATCAACATTTGTGGGTTTACCCGGGCACATTGCACTCTAATTTATAACCGAAGAACACCCCTAGCCGGTAGGTCTGTTTCCCTAGTACCAGCATGGGGAACGTAGAAAGGCTGCCGCTCTCTGGCCGTTACCTGCAAAAGCAGGTTTAAAGCCTGAGCTAATGGTCACTTCATATGAACAAGTACTGCAGGGCTGTAAATGAAACCTGCCCTCAAAATGTCTTGAGGGAGATAAGGGCCAAAATATTTCCAATGTTGACACATACTTTAAGAAAACACTTTGAAGAAATAAGCTCTAATCACAGCTGGAAAAACAAAAAGGACATGTCTTAAAGTTCAATTTCAACGCATTATGAGACACATGCAAATTCAACCACAAAGAGGTATCAGCTCACACCACTCAGAATAACCATCAGCAAAAACTACAAAGAATAAATGCTGAAGGTGCTGGGAAGAAATACATACCCTCCACTTTAAGTGGGACGTAACCTGGAAAGAGCCACTAAGGAGAACAGAATAGAGGTGCCTTTAAAAGGTAAACATTGAGCTACCATATGATCCAGCAGACCTATTCCTGGACCTATAAACTAAGAAGACAGGATTGGAAGGACACAGGCACGAAAATCTGCATCGCAAAATATTACAGTAGCCAAGATATGGAAGTAACCAAAAAGTCCACCAACAGATGGGTGGACAGAGAAGAACTGCTACCTGTACAGATGGAATATGAGCTAGTGAAAAAATGAAACAGTGCCATTTGCAGCACCATAGAGGAGTCTAGAAGTAATCACGCAACTTGGAGTAAGTGAGAAAGCGAAAGACACATGTCCTATCATATCACATATAGGTGTTACCTAAAAGATGATACAAACAAAGACATTTCCACAGAGAAACACTATCATAGATTCATTACAAAAACTTATGGTTCACCAAATGGAAAGGTGTGAGGATTGGATACCTCACCATATTGAGGTTAACAGAGAGATACAAACACATGTGGAATATATAATCACCAAAGACGTACGCAATACCAAGAGAAGACTACTCAACATTGTGTCATAACCTACATGGGGAAAGGATCCGAAGAAGACTAGATATATGCATATGTGTGAAAGTACCACATCTCACACTCCTGGAACAAACAAAACATTGTAATCAAGTTGGCTGTGATAAAAAACAAAAATTAAGTTAAAAATACCAACAAGAAGTAATGAGACATAAATTAAAGGGCTTTTTCCTCGCACATTCCATTCTAATTTACAACCTAGAACACCACTTCCAGTAAGGCTCTGTTGCCCTAGTAACCAGATTTGGTAAAGGAGAAATGCTGCCGCCTTGTGGCCGATTCCCGCAAGAGCAGCTTTTAGCCCACAGCTAATGGTCACTTACCATTCACAAGGACTCAGGGCTGCAAAGGACACCTGCCCTCAAAATTGTGCTGAGGTAGGGAATGGAGAAAAAGAATTCAAAACAGGCAAAATTTTCACGAAGATAGTATGAAGAGGTAAGTTTTACTCACTCTCTTTCTAAAGAAAGGAAAATGGATAAAAGCTCCACCTCAGGAAGTATTAGACTCATGCAATCTAATCTACAAAAAGTTTTCAACTCACACCAGTCGACTGACCATTGGCAAAAAGTCTACAAGCAATAAATGCTGAAGAGGTTTTAGAGAACTGTGTACCCTCTAGCTGCTGGTGAGATGTAAAAGGGTTAAACGCTAATAATGAGAACAGAAAGGAGCTGCGTTGAAAAGGAAAAATTGAGGTACCATTCAATCCAGCAGGCACACCGATGGGCCTCTCACCGGAGAAGACCAGAATGAAGAAGACCCGGGCTGCAAAAGCTGCACTGCAGCCTTATTCACAATAGACAAGACAGTGAAGCAACCAAAATGTCCATCAACAGATGAAAGGATAAAGAAGTGGTCCCTGTACACAATGAATACTAGCCATGGAAAACAATGAAACACTGCTCTTTGAGGCACCATAGATGATCTTGGAGATAATCACAGAACATGAGGTAAGTCGGAAAGCAAAAGTCCTATATCCTATGATATCACTTATAGGCGTTATCTAATAACTGACACAAATGAACATATTTCCACAGAGAAAGTCAATCACAGACTTATTAAAAAAAAAAAAAAAAACTATGCTTATCTAAAAGGAAAGGTGGGGGGAATGGATAAATGAAGATTAGCGTTACCATATGTATACAAATACATATTATATACATATATCAAAAAGACCGACCGTAGAGCAAGGAAGGTTTACGGAACACTCTGTAATAATTTACACGGGAAGAGGATCTCTACATAAATAGGTGTATAGAATATGTAGATGAACCAGAGTGTGTACACCTTGGACAAGCAACATTCTAACCATTACCCCAATTGAAAACAATTAAAACAACGAACTAGGAGTAATGAGACATCAGCTTATGGGGGGTTTTCCTGGCACATTCCATTCAAATTTACAACCCAGGCAAACGACTTCCAGAACGGCTATGCTGCCCTAATACCCAGATTTGGGAATGGAGAAATGCTGCATCCTTGTGGCCGTTTCCCACAACAGCAGCTTTCAACCCACTGCAAAAGGTCACTAAATATTCACCAATTGCAGTGCTGTAAATGACACCTGCCCTCCAAAAAATACTGAGGTCGGAAATCGACCAAAAACTTCTAGAGTGCAACCTTCCAAAAAGAAAATTTGAAGAGGTATATTATACTCCCACTTTTTTTCTTTTTTCTTTGAACAGGAAAGAAAAAGGCGTGGAAAAATGATGAATTGTAGGAATTTTTACAGACATGTAAACCCAAATTACAAAAACCTATCAGCTCACACCAGTCAGAATGGCCATCAACAAAAACGTTGCAAACAATAAATGCTGACGTGATTGTGGAGAAATGCGTACCCTCGATTCTAAGGGGGACGTGGTAAGAGCCACTAATGAAAGCACAATTGCGTTGCCTTGAAAAGGTAAACGTTGAGCTACCATACCAGTCAATCAATCATACCCACTGCTGGGCCTATCACCTGAGAAAATGAAAATCAAAAATCACAGGCTGGCAATCCTGCACTCCAGCAATATTTACCATAGGCAACACTTGGAAGCAACGAAAATGTCCATCAACAGAGGAATGCACCAAGAAGAAGTGGTCCATGTACACAATGGAATATTAGCCATGGAAAACACTGAAGCACTGCTCTTTGAGGCACCATAGATGAGCCTGGAGATAATCACAAAACATGAAGTAGGTCGGAAAGCAAAAGAACTATAGCCTATATTATCACTTATGGCATTATCTAATAACTGACACAGATGAAAATATTTCCAAAGAGAAAGACACTCACAGGCTGAGAGAACAAACTATGCTCATCTAAAAGGAAAGGAGGGGGGAAATTGAGAAATGAAGGTTAGTGTTACTGTACATATACAAATACATATTATATGCATGTGTCAAAAAGACCGAACATATAGCAAGGGAGGTCGACGGAACACTGTAATATTTTACATGGGAAGAGGATCTCTACATTAATAGACATACATAATGTACAAATGAACCAGATTGTGTACACCTAGGACAAACTATATTCTAAACTTTACCCAGATTAAAAAAAGTTTAAAAACCAAGAAGAAGGAATGAGACCTAAACTTATGGGGAATTCTCCTGGCAAATTCCATTCTAATTTACAACCTAGGACAATGACTTCCAGAAAGGCTCTGCTGCCCTAGCACCCAGAATGGGGAATGGAGAAATGCTACCTCCTTGTGGCCGTTTCCCACAACAGCAGGTTTGAACCCACTGCAAAAGGTCACTAAATTTTCACCAACTTGCAGTTCTGTAAATGACACCTGACCTCCAGAAACTTTCTGGGGTCAAAAATCGACCACAAAATTCAGAAGAGGGCAACCTTCGAAGAAGACAATTTCAAGAGCTATATTGTACTCACGGTTTTTTCTTTTAAGAGAAAAGAAAAAGACGTAGGAATATGATGGATCTTAAAAATTTTAATGACATGCATACCTATATTACAAAAACCTATCAGCTCACATCAGTCAGAATGGCCATTAGGAGAAAATGCTGCAAAAAATAAACGGTGAAGGGAGAGTGGAGAAATGCGTACCCTCGGTTGTAAGGGGGGGCATGTAAAGAGCCACTAATGAAAACACAATGTAGGTGCTTTGAAAAGGGAGACATTTGAGCTACCAGTCAATCAATCACAACCACTGCTTGGCCTATCACCTGAGAAAATGAGAATCAAAAAGTCACAGGCTGGCAAACCTGTACACCAGCAAGATTTACCATAGCCAGCACTTGGAAGCAATGAAAATGTCCATCAACCGAGGAAAGCACCAAGAAGTAGTGGTCCACGTACACAATGGAATATTACTCTAATAATAAATATAAATTAAATTTAGAAACAAACAAAAGCAAGGAGACATCAACATTTGTGGGTTTACCCGGGCACATTGCACTCTAATTTATAACCGAAGACCACCCCTGGCCGGTAGGTCTGTTTCCCTAGTACCAGCATGGGGAACGTAGAAAGGCTGCCGCTCTCTGGCCGTTACCTGCAAAAGCAGGTTTAAAGCCTGAGCTAATGGTCACTTCATATGAACAAGTACTGCAGGGCTGTAAATGAAACCTGCCCTCAAAATGTCTTGAGGGAGATAATGGCCAAAATATTTCCAATGGTGACACATACTTTAAGAAAACACTTTGAAGAAATAAGCTCTAATCACAGCTGGAAAAACAAAAAGGACATGTCTTAAAGCTCAATTTCAACGCATTATGAGACACATGCAAATACAACCACAAAGAGGTATCAGCTCACACCACTCAGAATAACCGTCAGCAAAAACTACAAAGAATAAATGCTGAAGGTGCTGGGAAGAAATACATACCCTGCACTTTAAGTGGGACGTAACCTGGAAAGAGCCACTAAGGAGAACAGAATAGAGTTGCCTTTAAAAGGTAAACATTGAGCTACCATATGATCCAGCAGACCTATTCCTGGACCTATAAACTAAGAAGACAGAATTGGAAGGACACAGGCACGCAAATCTGCATCGCATAGTATTACAGTAGCCAAGATATGGAAGTAACCAAAAAGTCCACCGACAGATGGGTGGACAGAGAAGAACTGCTACCTGTACAGATGGAATATGAGCTAGTGAAAAAATGAAACAGTGCCATTTGCAGCACCATAGAGGAGTCTAGAAGTAATCACGCAACTTGGAGTAAGTGAGAAAGCGAAAGACACATGTCCTATCATATCACATATAGGTGTTACCTAAAAGATGATACAAACAAAGACATTTCCACAGAGAAACACTATCATAGATTCATTACAAAAACTTATGGTTCACCAAATGGAAAGGTGTGAGGATTGGTTACCTCACCATATTGAGGTTAACAGAGAGATACAAACACATGTGGAATATATAATCACCAAAGACGTACGCAATACCAAGAGAACACTACTCAACATTGTGTCATAACCTACATGGGAAAAGGATCCGAAGAAGACTAGATATATGCATATGTGTGAAAGTACCACATCTCGCACTCCTGGAACAAACAAAACATTGTAATCAAGTTGGCTGTGATAAAAAATAAAAATTAAGTTAAAAATACCAACAAGAAGTAATGAGACATAAATTAAAGGGCTTTTTCCTCGCACATTCCATTCTAATTTACAACCTAGAACACCACTTCCAGTAAGGCTCTGTTGCCCTAGTAACCAGATTTGGTAAAGGAGAAATGCTGCCGCCTTGTGGCCGATTCCCGCAAGAGCAGCTTTTAGCCCACAGCTAATGGTCACTTACCATTCACAAGGACTCAGGGCTGAAAAGGACACCTGCCCTCAAAATTGTGCTGAGGTAGGGAATGGAGAAAAAGAATTCAAAACAGGCAAAATTTTCACGAAGATAGTATGAAGAGGTAAGTTTTAATCACTCTCTTTTTAAAGAAAGGAAAATGGATAAAAGCTCCACCTCAGGAAGTATTAGACTCATGCAATCTAATCTACAAAAAGTTTTCAACTCACACCAGTCGACTGACCATTGGCAAAAAGTCTACAAGCAATAAATGCTGAAGAGGTTTTAGAGAACTGTGTACCCTCTAGCTGCTGGTGAGATGTAAAAGGGTTAAACGCTAATAATGAGAACAGAAAGGAGCTGCGTTGAAAAGGAAAAATTGAGGTACCATTCAATCCAGCAGGCGCACCAATGGGCCTCTCACCGGAGAAGACCAGAATGAAGAAGACCCGGGCTGCAAAAGCTGCACTGAAGCCTTATTCACAATAGACAAGACAGTGAAGCAACCAAAATGTCCATCAACAGATGAAAGGATAAAGAAGTGGTCCCTGTACACAATGAATACTAGCCATGGAAAACAATGAAACACTGCTCTTTGAGGCACCATAGATGATCTTGGAGATAATCACAGAACATGAGGTAAGTCGGAAAGCAAAAGTCCTATATCCTATGATATCACTTATAGGCGTTATCTAATAACTGACACAAATGAACATATTTCCACAGAGAAAGTCAATCACAGACTTATTAAAAAAAAAAAAAAACTATGCTTATCTAAAAGGAAAGGTGGGGGGAATGGATAAATGAAGATTAGCGTTACCATATGTATATAAATACATATTATATACATATATCAAAAAGACCGACCGTAGAGCAAGGAAGGTTTACGGAACACTCTGTAATAATTTACACGGGAAGAGGATCTCTACATAAATAGGTGTATAGAATATGTAGATGAACCAGAGTGTGTACACCTTGGACAAGCAACATTCTAACCATTACCCCAATTGAAAACAATTAAAACAACGAACTAGGAGTAATGAGACATCAGCTTATGGGGGGTTTTCCTGGCACATTCCATTCAAATTTACAACCCAGGCAAACGACTTCCAGAACGGCTCTGCCTCCCTAGTACCCAGATTTGGGAATGGAGAAATGCTGCATCCTTGTGGCCGTTTCCCACAACAGCAGCTTTCAACCCACTGCAAAAGGTCACTAAATATTCACCAATTGCAGTGCTGTAAATGACACCTGGCCTCCAAAAAATACTGAGGTCGGAAATCGACCAAAAACTTCTAGAGTGCAACCTTCCAAAAGGAAAATTTGAAGAGGTATATTATACTCCCACTTTTTTTCTTTTTTCTTTGAACAGGAAAGAAAAAGGCGTGGAAAAATGATGAATTGTAGGAATTTTTACAGACATGTAAACCCAAATTACAAAAACCTATCAGCTCACACCAGTCAGAATGGCCATCAACAAAAACGCTGCAAACAAGAAATGCTGACGTGATTGTGGAGAAATGCGTACCCTCGATTCTAAGGGGGACGTGGTAAGAGCCACTAATGCAAGCACAATTGAGGTGCCTTGAAAAGGTAAACGTTGAGCTACCATACCAGTCAATCAATCATACCCACTGCTGGGTCTATCACCTGAGAAAATGAAAATCAAAAATCACAGGCTGGCAATCCTTGCACTCCAGCAATATTTACCATAGGCAACACTTGGAAGCATCGAAAATGTCCATCAACAGAGGAATGCACCAAGAAGAAGTGGTCCATGTACACAATGGAATATTAGCCATGGAAAACACTGAAGCACTGCTCTTTGAGGCACCATAGATGAGCCTGGAGATAATCACAAAACATGAAGTAGGTCGGAAAGCAAAAGAACTATAGCTTATATTATCACTTATGGCATTATCTAATAACTGACAGAGATGAAAATATTTCCAAAGAGAAAGACACTCACAGGCTGAGAGAACAAACTATGCTCATCTAAAAGGAAAGGAGGGGGGAAATTGAGAAATGAAGGTTAGTGTTACTGTACATATACAAATACATATTATATGCATGTATCAAAAAGACCGAACATATAGCAAGGGAGGTCGATGGAACACTGTAATATTTTACATGGGAAGAGGATCTGTACATTAATAGACATACATAATGTACAAATGAACCAGATTGTGTACACCTAGGACAAACAATATTCTAAACTTTACCCAGATTAAAAAAAGTTTAAAAACCAAGAAGAAGGAATGAGACCTAAACTTATGGGGATTTCTCCTGGCAAATTCCATTCTAATTTACAACCTAGGACAATGACTTCCAGAAAGGCTCTGCTGCCCTAGCACCCAGAATGGGGAATGGAGAAATGCTACCTACTTGTGGCCGTTTCCCACAAGAGAAGCTTTGAACCCACTGCAAAAGGTCACTAAATTTTCAACAACTTGCAGTTCTGTAAATGACACCTGACCTCCAGAAACTTTCTGGGGTCAAAAATCGACCACAAAATTCAGAAGAGGGCAACCTTCGAAGAAGACAATTTCAAGAGCTATATTGTACTCACGGTTTTTTCTTTTAAGAGAAAAGAAAAAGACGTAGGAATATGATGGATCTTAAAAATTTTAATGACATGCATACCTATATTACAAAAACCTATCAGCTCACAGCAGTCAGAATGGCCATTAGGAGAAAATGCTGCAAAAAATAAACGGTGAAGGGAGAGTGGAGAAATGCGTACCCTCGGTTGTAAGGGGGGGCATGTAAAGAGCCACTAATGAAAACACAATGTAGGTGCTTTGAAAAGGGAGACATTTGAGCTACCAGTCAATCAATCACAACCACTGCTTGGCCTATCACCTGAGAAAATGAGAATCAAAAATTCACAGGCTGGCAAACCTGTACGCCAGCAAGATTTACCATAGCCAGCACTTGGAAGCAATGAAAATGTCCATCAACCGAGGAAAGCACCAAGAAGTAGTGGTCCACGTACACAATGGAATATTACTCTAATAATAAATATAAATTAAATTTAGAAACAAACAAAAGCAAGGAGACATCAACATTTGTGGGTTTACCCGGGCACATTGCACTCTAATTTATAACCGAAGACCACCCCTGGCCGGTAGGTCTGTTTCCCTAGTACCAGCATGGGGAACGTAGAAAGGCTGCCGCTCTCTGGACGTTACCTGCAAAAGCAGGTTTAAAGCCTGAGCTAATGGTCACTTCATATGAACAAGTACTGCAGGGCTGTAAATGAAACCTGCCCTCAAAATGTCTTGAGGGAGATAATGGCCAAAATATTTCCAATGGTGACACATACTTTAAGAAAACACTTTGAAGAAATAAGCTCTAATCACAGCTGGAAAAACAAAAAGGACATGTCTTAAAGCTCAATTTCAACGCATTATGAGACACATGCAAATACAACCACAAAGAGATATCAGCTCACACCACTCAGAATAACCATCAGCAAAAACTGCAAAGAATAAATGCTGATGGTGCTGGGAAGAAATACATACCCTGCACTTTAAGTGGGACGTAACCTGGAAAGAGCCACTAAGGAGAACAGAATAGAGGTGCCTTTAAAAGGTAAACATTGAGCTACCATATGATCCAGCAGACCTATTCCTGGACCTATAAACTAAGAAGACAGAATTGGAAGGACACAGGCACGCAAATCTGCATCGCATAGTATTACAGTAGCCAAGATATGGAAGTAACCAAAAAGTCCACCGACAGATGGGTGGACAGAGAAGAACTGCTACCTGTACAGATGGAATATGAGCTAGTGAAAAAATGAAACAGTGCCATTTGCAGCACCATAGAGGAGTCTAGAAGTAATCACGCAATTTGGAGTAAGTGAGAAAGCGAAAGACACATGTCCTATCATATCACATATAGGTGTTACCTACAAGATGATACAAACAAAGACATTTCCACAGAGAAACACTATCATAGATTCATTACAAAAACTTATGGTTCACCAAATGGAAAGGTGTGAGGATTGGATACCTCACCATATTGAGGTTAACAGAGAGATACAAACACATGTGGAATATATAATCACCAAAGACGTACGCAATACCAAGAGAAGACTACTCAACATTGTGTCATAACCTACATGGGGAAAGGATCCGAAGAAGACTAGATATATGCATATGTGTGAAAGTACCACATCTCGCACTCCTGGAACAAACAAAACATTGTAATCAAGTTGGCTGTGATAAAAAACAAAAATTACGTTAAAAATACCAACAAGAAGTAATGAGACATAAATTAAAGGGCTTTTTCCTCGCACATTCCATTCTAATTTACAACCTAGAACACCACTTCCAGTAAGGCTCTGTTGCCCTAGTAACCAGATTTGGTAAAGGAGAAATGCTGCCGCCTTGTGGCCGATTCCCGCAAGAGCAGCTTTTAGCCCACAGCTAATGGTCACTTACCATTCACAAGGACTCAGGGCTGCAAAGGACACCTGCCCTCAAAATTGTGCTGAGGTAGGGAATGGAGAAAAAGAATTCAAAACAGGCAAAATTTTCACGAAGATAGTATGAAGAGGTAAGTTTTACTCACTCTCTTTTTAAAGAAAGGAAAATGGATAAAAGCTCCACCTCAGGAAGTATTAGACTCATGCAATCTAATCTACAAAAAGTTTTCAACTCACACCAGTCGACTGACCATTGGCAAAAAGTCTACAAGCAATAAATGCTGAAGAGGTTTTAGAGAACTGTGTACCCTCTAGCTGCTGGTGAGATGTAAAAGGGTTAAACGCTAATAATGAGAACAGAAAGGAGCTGCGTTGAAAAGGAAAAATTGAGGTACCATTCAATCCAGCAGGCGCACCAATGGGCCTCTCACCGGAGAAGACCAGAATGAAGAAGACCCGGGCTGCAAAAGCTGCACTGCAGCCTTATTCACAATAGACAAGACAGTGAAGCAACCAAAATGTCCATCAACAGATGAAAGGATAAAGAAGTGGTCCCTGTACACAATGAATACTAGCCATGGAAAACAATGAAACACTGCTCTTTGAGGCACCATAGATGATCTTGGAGATAATCACAGAACATGAGGTAAGTCGGAAAGCAAAAGTCCTATATCCTATGATATCACTTATAGGCGTTATCTAATAACTGACACAAATGAACATATTTCCACAGAGAAAGTCAATCACAGACTTATTAAAAAAAAAAAAAAACTATGCTTATCTAAAAGGAAAGGTGGGGGGAATGGATAAATGAAGATTAGCGTTACCATATGTATACAAATACATATTATATACATATATCAAAAAGACCGACCGTAAAGCAAGGAAGGTTTACGGAACACTCTGTAATAATTTACACGGGAAGAGGATCTCTACATAAATAGGTGTATAGAATATGTAGATGAACCAGAGTGTGTACACCTTGGACAAGCAACATTCTAACCATTACCCCAATTGAAAACAATTAAAACAACGAACTAGGAGTAATGAGACATCAGCTTATGGGGGGTTTTCCTGGCACATTCCATTCAAATTTACAACCCAGGCAAACGACTTCCAGAACGGCTCTGCCTCCCTAGTACCCAGATTTGGGAATGGAGAAATGCTGCATCCTTGTGGCCGTTTCCCACAACAGCAGCTTTCAACCCACTGCAAAAGGTCACTAAATATTCACCAATTGCAGTGCTGTAAATGACACCCGGCCTCCAAAAAATACTGAGGTCGGAAATCGACCAAAAACTTCTAGAGTGCAACCTTCCAAAAGGAAAATTTGAAGAGGTATATTATACTCCCACTTTTTTTCTTTTTTCTTTGAACAGAAAAGAAAAAGGCGTGGAAAAATGATGAATTGTAGGAATTTTTACAGACATGTAAACCCAAATTACAAAAACCTATCAGCTCACACCAGTCAGAATGGCCATCAACAAAAACGCTGCAAACAAGAAATGCTGACGTGATTGTGGGAAATGCGTACCCTCGATTCTAAGGGGGACGTGGTAAGAGCCACTAATGCAAGCACAATTGAGGTGCCTTGAAAAGGTAAACGTTGAGCTACCATACCAGTCAATCAATCATACCCACTGCTGGGTCTATCACCTGAGAAAATGAAAATCAAAAATCACAGGCTGGCAATCCTTGCACTCCAGCAATATTTACCATAGGCAACACTTGGAAGCATCGAAAATGTCCATCAACAGAGGAATGCACCAAGAAGAAGTGGTCCATGTACACAATGGAATATTAGCCATGGAAAACACTGAAGCACTGCTCTTTGAGGCACCATAGATGAGCCTGGAGATAATCACAAAACATGAAGTAGGTCGGAAAGCAAAAGAACTATAGCTTATATTATCACTTATGGCATTATCTAATAACTGACAGAGATGAAAATATTTCCAAAGAGAAAGACACTCACAGGCTGAGAGAACAAACTATGCTCATCTAAAAGGAAAGGAGGGGGGAAATTGAGAAATGAAGGTTAGTGTTACTGTACATATACAAATACATATTATATGCATGTATCAAAAAGACCGAACATATAGCAAGGGAGGTCGATGGAACACTGTAATATTTTACATGGGAAGAGGATCTGTACATTAATAGACATACATAATGTACAAATGAACCAGATTGTGTACACCTAGGACAAACAATATTCTAAACTTTACCCAGATTAAAAAAAGTTTAAAAACCAAGAAGAAGGAATGAGACCTAAACTTATGGGGATTTCTCCTGGCAAATTCCATTCTAATTTACAACCTAGGACAATGACTTCCAGAAAGGCTCTGCTGCCCTAGCACCCAGAATGGGGAATGGAGAAATGCTACCTCCTTGTGGCCGTTTCCCACAAGAGAAGCTTTGAACCCACTGCAAAAGGTCACTAAATTTTCACCAACTTGCAGTTCTGTAAATGACACCTGACCTCCAGAAACTTTCTGGGGTCAAAAATCGACCACAAAATTCAGAAGAGGGCAACCTTCGAAGAAGACAATTTCAAGAGCTATATTGTACTCACGGTTTTTTCTTTTAAGAGAAAAGAAAAAAGACGTAGGAATATGATAGATCTTAAATATTTTAATGACATGCATACCTATATTACAAAAACCTATCAGCTCACAGCAGTCAGAATGGCCATTAGGAGAAAATGCTGCAAAAAATAAACGGTGAAGGGAGAGTGGAGAAATGCGTACCCTCGGTTGTAAGGGGGGGCATGTAAAGAGCCACTAATGAAAACACAATGTAGGTGCTTTGAAAAGGGAGACATTTGAGCTACCAGTCAATCAATCACAACCACTGCTTGGCCTATCACCCGAGAAAATGAGAATCAAAAATTCACAGGCTGGCAAACCTGTACGCCAGCAAGATTTACCATAGCCAGCACTTGGAAGCAATGAAAATGTCCATCAACCGAGGAAAGCACCAAGAAGTAGTGGTCCACGTACACAATGGAATATTACTCTAATAATAAATATAAATTAAATTTAGAAACAAACAAAAGCAAGGAGACATCAACATTTGTGGGTTTACCCGGGCACATTGCACTCTAATTTATAACCGAAGACCACCCCTGGCCGGTAGGTCTGTTTCCCTAGTACCAGCATGGGGAACGTAGAAAGGCTGCCGCTCTCTGGCCGTTACCTGCAAAAGCAGGTTTAAAGCCTGAGCTAATGGTCACTTCATATGAACAAGTACTGCAGGGCTGTAAATGAAACCTGCCCTCAAAATGTCTTGAGGGAGATAATGGCCAAAATATTTCCAATGGTGACACATACTTTAAGAAAACACTTTGAAGAAATAAGCTCTAATCACAGCTGGAAAAACAAAAAGGACATGTCTTAAAGCTCAATTTCAACGCATTATGAGACACATGCAAATACAACCACAAAGAGGTATCAGCTCACACCACTCAGAATAACCGTCAGCAAAAACTACAGAGAATAAATGCTGAAGGTGCTGGGAAGAAATACATACCCTGCACTTTAAGTGGGACGTAACCTGGAAAGAGCCACTAAGGAGAACAGAATAGAGGTGCCTTTAAAAGGTAAACATTGAGCTACCATATGATCCAGCAGACCTATTCCTGGACCTATAAACTAAGAAGACAGAATTGGAAGGACACAGGCACGCAAATCTGCATCGCATAGTATTACAGTAGCCAAGATATGGGAGTAACCAAAAAGTCCACCGACGGATGGGTGGACAGAGAAGAACTGCTACCTGTACAGATGGAATATGAGCTAGTGAAAAAATGAAACAGTGCCATTTGCAGCACCATAGAGGAGTCTAGAAGTAATCACGCAACTTGGAGTAAGTGAGAAAGCGAAAGACACATGTCCTATCATATCACATATAGGTGTTACCTAAAAGATGATACAAACAAAGACATTTCCACAGAGAAACACTATCATAGATTCATTACAAAAACTTATGGTTCACCAAATGGAAAGGTGTGAGGATTGGATACCTCACCATATTGAGGTTAACAGAGAGATACAAACACATGTGGAATATATAATCACCAAGGACATACGCAATACCAAGAGAAGACTACTCAACATTGTGTCATAACCTACATGGGAAAAGGATCCGAAGAAGACTAGATATATGCATATGTGTGAAAGTACCACATCTCGCACTCCTGGAACAAACAAAACATTGTAATCAAGTTGGCTGTGATAAAAAATAAAAATTAAGTTAAAAATACCAACAAGAAGTAATGATACATAAATTAAAGGGCTTTTTCCTCGCACATTCCATTCTAATTTACAACCTAGAACACCACTTCCAGTAAGGCTCTGTTGCCCTAGTAACCAGATTTGGTAAAGGAGAAATGCTGCCGCCTTGTGGCCGATTCCCGCAAGAGCAGCTTTTAGCCCACAGCTAATGGTCACTTACCATTCACAAGGACTCAGGGCTGAAAAGGACACCTGCCCTCAAAATTGTGCTGAGGTAGGGAATGGAGAAAAAGAATTCAAAACAGGCAAAATTTTCACGAAGATAGTATGAAGAGGTAAGTTTTACTCACTCTCTTTTTAAAGAAAGGAAAATGGATAAAAGCTCCACCTCAGGAAGTATTAGACTCATGCAATCTAATCTACAAAAAGTTTTCAACTCACACCAGTCGACTGACCATTGGCAAAAAGTCTACAAGCAATAAATGCTGAAGAGGTTTTAGAGAACTGTGTACCCTCTAGCTGCTGGTGAGATGTAAAAGGGTTAAACGCTAATAATGAGAACAGAAAGGAGCTGCGTTGAAAAGGAAAAATTGAGGTACCATTCAATCCAGCAGGCGCACCAATGGGCCTCTCACCGGAGAAGACCAGAATGAAGAAGACCCGGGCTGCAAAAGCTGCACTGCAGCCTTATTCACAATAGACAAGACAGTGAAGCAACCAAAATGTCCATCAACAGATGAAAGGATAAAGAAGTGGTCCCTGTACACAATGAATACTAGCCATGGAAAACAATGAAACACTGCTCTTTGAGGCACCATAGATGATCTTGGAGATAATCACAGAACATGAGGTAAGTCGGAAAGCAAAAGTCCTATATCCTATGATATCACTTATAGGCGTTATCTAATAACTGACACAAATGAACATATTTCCACAGAGAAAGTCAATCACAGACTTATTAAAAAAAAAAAAACTATGCTTATCTAAAAGGAAAGGTGGGGGGAATGGATAAATGAAGATTAGCGTTACCATATGTATACAAATACATATTATATACATATATCAAAAAGACCGACCGTAGAGCAAGGAAGGTTTACGGAACACTCTGTAATAATTTACACGGGAAGAGGATCTCTACATAAATAGGTGTATAGAATATGTAGATGAACCAGAGTGTGTACACCTTGGACAAGCAACATTCTAACCATTACCCCAATTGAAAACAATTAAAACAACGAACTAGGAGTAATGAGACATCAGCTTATGGGGGGTTTTCCTGGCACATTCCATTCAAATTTACAACCCAGGCAAACGACTTCCAGAATGGCTCTGCCTCCCTAGTACCCAGATTTGGGAATGGAGAAATGCTGCATCCTTGTGGCCGTTTCCCACAACAGCAGCTTTCAACCCACTGCAAAAGGTCACTAAATATTCACCAATTGCAGTGCTGTAAATGACACCTGGCCTCCAAAAAATACTGAGGTCGGAAATCGACCAAAAACTTCTAGAGTGCAACCTTCCAAAAGGAAAATTTGAAGAGGTATATTATACTCCCACTTTTTTTCTTTTTTCTTTGAACAGAAAAGAAAAAGGCGTGGAAAAATGATGAATTGTAGGAATTTTTACAGACATGTAAACCCAAATTACAAAAACCTATCAGCTCACACCAGTCAGAATGGCCATCAACAAAAACGCTGCAAACAAGAAATGCTGACGTGATTGTGGAGAAATGCGTACCCTCGATTCTAAGGGGGACGTGGTAAGAGCCACTAATGCAAGCACAATTGAGGTGCCTTGAAAAGGTAAACGTTGAGCTACCATACCAGTCAATCAATCATACCCACTGCTGGGTCTATCACCTGAGAAAATGAAAATCAAAAATCACAGGCTGGCAATCCTTGCACTCCAGCAATATTTACCATAGGCAACACTTGGAAGCATCGAAAATGTCCATCAACAGAGGAATGCACCAAGAAGAAGTGGTCCATGTACACAATGGAATATTAGCCATGGAAAACACTGAAGCACTGCTCTTTGAGGCACCATAGATGAGCCTGGAGATAATCACAAAACATGAAGTAGGTCGGAAAGCAAAAGAATTATAGCCTATATTATCACTTATGGCATTATCTAATAACTGACAGAGATGAAAATATTTCCAAAGAGAAAGACACTCACAGGCTGAGAGAACAAACTATGCTCATCTAAAAGGAAAGGAGGGGGGAAATTGAGAAATGAAGGTTAGTGTTACTGTACATATACAAATACATATTATATGCATGTATCAAAAAGACCGAACATATAGCAAGGGAGGTCGATGGAACACTGTAATATTTTACATGGGAAGAGGATCTGTACATTAATAGACATACATAATGTACAAATGAACCAGATTGTTTACACCTAGGACAAACAATATTCTAAACTTTACCCAGATTAAAAAAAGTTTAAAAACCAAGAAGAAGGAATGAGACCTAAACTTATGGGGATTTCTCCTGGCAAATTCCATTCTAATTTACAACCTAGGACAATGACTTCCAGAAAGGCTCTGCTGCCCTAGCACCCAGAATGGGGAATGGAGAAATGCTACCTCCTTGTGGCCGTTTCCCACAAGAGAAGCTTTGAACCCACTGCAAAAGGTCATTAAATTTTCACCAACTTGCAGTTCTGTAAATGACACCTGACCTCCAGAAACTTTCTGGGGTCAAAAATCGACCACAAAATTCAGAAGAGGGCAACCTTCGAAGAAGACAATTTCAAGAGCTATATTGTACTCACGGTTTTTTCTTTTAAGATAAAAGAAAAAGACGTAGGAATATGATGGATTTTAAAAATTTTAATGACATGCATACCTATATTACAAAAACCTATCAGCTCACAGCAGTCAGAATGGCCATTAGGAAAAAATGCTGCAAAAATTAAACGGAGAAGGGAGAGTGGAGAAATGCGTACCCTCGGTTGTAAGGGGGGGCATGTAAAGAGCCACTAATGAAAACAAAATGTAGGTGCTTTGAAAAGGGAGACATTTGAGCTACCAGTCAATCAATCACAACCACTGCTTGGCCTATCACCTGAGAAAATGAGAATCAAAAAGTCACAGGCTGGCAAACCTGTACGCCAGCAAGATTTACCATAGCCAGCACTTGGAAGCAATGAAAATGTCCATCAACCGAGGAACGCACCAAGAAGAAGTGGTCCACGTACACAATGGAATATTACTCTAATAATAAATATAAATTAAATTTAAAAGCAAACAAAAGCAAGGAGACATCAACATTTGTGGGTTTACCCGGGCACATTGCATTCTAATTTATAACCGAAGACCACGCCTGGCCGGTAGGTCTGTTTCCCTAGTACCAGCATGGGGAACGTAGAAAGGCTGCCGCTCTCTGGACGTTACCTGCAAAAGCAGGTTTAAAGCCTGAGCTAATGGTCACTTCATATGAACAAGTACTGCAGGGCTGTAAATGAAACCTGCCCTCAAAATGTCTTGAGGGAGATAATGGCCAAAATATTTCCAATGGTGACACATACTTTAAGAAAACACTTTGAAGAAATAAGCTCTAATCACAGCTGGAAAAACAAAAAGGACATGTCTTAAAGCTCAATTTCAACACATTATGAGACATATGCAAATACAACCACAAAGAGGTATCAGCTCACACCACTCAGAATAACCGTCAGCAAAAACTACAGAGAATAAATGCTGAAGGTGCTGGGAAGAAATACATACCCTGCACTTTAAGTGGGACGTAACCTGGAAAGAGCCACTAAGGAGAACAGAATAGAGGTGCCTTTAAAAGGTAAACATTGAGCTACCATATGATCCAGCAGACCTATTCCTGGACCTATAAACTAAGAAGACAGAATTGGAAGGACACAGGCACGCAAATCTGCATCGCATAGTATTACAGTAGCCAAGATATGGGAGTAACCAAAAAGTCCACCGACGGATGGGTGGACAGAGAAGAACTGCTACCTGTACAGATGGAATATGAGCTAGTGAAAAAATGAAACAGTGCCATTTGCAGCACCATAGAGGAGTCTAGAAGTAATCACGCAACTTGGAGTAAGTGAGAAAGCGAAAGACACATGTCCTATCATATCACATATAGGTGTTACCTAAAAGATGATACAAACAAAGACATTTCCACAGAGAAACACTATCATAGATTCATTACAAAAACTTATGGTTCACCAAATGGAAAGGTGTGAGGATTGGATACCTCACCATATTAAGGTTAACAGAGAGATACAAACACATGTGGAATATATAATCACCAAGGACATACGCAATACCAAGAGAAGACTACTCAACATTGTGTCATAACCTACATGGGAAAAGGATCCGAAGAAGACTAGATATATGCATATGTGTGAAAGTACCACATCTCGCACTCCTGGAACAAACAAAACATTGTAATCAAGTTGGCTGTGATAAAAAATAAAAATTAAGTTAAAAATACCAACAAGAAGTAATGATACATAAATTAAAGGGCTTTTTCCTCGCACATTCCATTCTAATTTACAACCTAGAACACCACTTCCAGTAAGGCTCTGTTGCCCTAGTAACCAGATTTGGTAAAGGAGAAATGCTGCCGCCTTGTGGCCGATTCCCGCAAGAGCAGCTTTTAGCCCACAGCTAATGGTCACTTACCATTCACAAGGACTCAGGGCTGAAAAGGACACCTTCCCTCAAAATTGTGCTGAGGTAGGGAATGGAGAAAAAGAATTCAAAACAGGCAAAATTTTCACGAAGATAGTATGAAGAGGTAAGTTTTACTCACTCTCTTTTTAAAGAAAGGAAAATGGATAAAAGCTCCACCTCAGGAAGTATTAGACTCATGCAATCTAATCTACAAAAAGTTTTCAACTCACACCAGTCGACTGACCATTGGCAAAAAGTCTACAAGCAATAAATGCTGAAGAGGTTTTAGAGAACTGTGTACCCTCTAGCTGCTGGTGAGATGTAAAAGGGTTAAACGCTAATAATGAGAACAGAAAGGAGCTGCGTTGAAAAGGAAAAATTGAGGTACCATTCAATCCAGCAGGCGCACCAATGGGCCTCTCACCGGAGAAGACCAGAATGAAGAAGACCCGGGCTGCAAAAGCTGCACTGCAGCCTTATTCACAATAGACAAGACAGTGAAGCAACCAAAATGTCCATCAACAGATGAAAGGATAAAGAAGTGGTCCCTGTACACAATGAATACTAGCCATGGAAAACAATGAAACACTGCTCTTTGAGGCACCATAGATGATCTTGGAGATAATCACAGAACATGAGGTAAGTCGGAAAGCAAAAGTCCTATATCCTATGATATCACTTATAGGCGTTATCTAATAACTGACACAAATGAACATATTTCCACAGAGAAAGTCAATCACAGACGTATTAAAAAAAAACTATGCTTATCTAAAAGGAAAGGTGGGGGGAATGGATAAATGAAGATTAGCGTTACCATATGTATACAAATACATATTATATACATATATCAAAAAGACCGACCGTAGAGCAAGGAAGGTTTACGGAACACTCTGTAATAATTTACACGGGAAGAGGATCTCTACATAAATAGGTGTATAGAATATGTAGATGAACCAGAGTGTGTACACCTTGGACAAGCAACATTCTAACCATTACCCCAATTGAAAACAATTAAAACAACGAACTAGGAGTAATGAGACATCAGCTTATGGGGGGTTTTCCTGGCACATTCCATTCAAATTTACAACCCAGGCAAACGACTTCCAGAACGGCTCTGCCTCCCTAGTACCCAGATTTGGGAATGGAGAAATGCTGCATCCTTGTGGCCGTTTCCCACAACAGCAGCTTTCAACCCACTGCAAAAGGTCACTAAATATTCACCAATTGCAGTGCTGTAAATGACACCCGGCCTCCAAAAAATACTGAGGTCGGAAATCGACCAAAAACTTCTAGAGTGCAACCTTCCAAAAGGAAAATTTGAAGAGGTATATTATACTCCCACTTTTTTTCTTTTTTCTTTGAACAGAAAAGAAAAAGGCGTGGAAAAATGATGAATTGTAGGAATTTTTACAGACATGTAAACCCAAATTACAAAAACCTATCAGCTCACACCAGTCAGAATGGCCATCAACAAAAACGCTGCAAAGAAGAAATGCTGACGTGATTGTGGGAAATGCGTACCCTCGATTCTAAGGGGGACGTGGTAAGAGCCACTAATGCAAGCACAATTGAGGTGCCTTGAAAAGGTAAACGTTGAGCTACCATACCAGTCAATCAATCATACCCACTGCTGGGTCTATCACCTGAGAAAATGAAAATCAAAAATCACAGGCTGGCAATCCTTGCACTCCAGCAATATTTACCATAGGCAACACTTGGAAGCATCGAAAATGTCCATCAACAGAGGAATGCACCAAGAAGAAGTGGTCCATGTACACAATGGAATATTAGCCATGGAAAACACTGAAGCACTGCTCTTTGAGGCACCATAGATGAGCCTGGAGATAATCACAAAACATGAAGTAGGTCGGAAAGCAAAAGAACTATAGCTTATATTATCACTTATGGCATTATCTAATAACTGACAGAGATGAAAATATTTCCAAAGAGAAAGACACTCACAGGCTGAGAGAACAAACTATGCTCATCTAAAAGGAAAGGAGGGGGGAAATTGAGAAATGAAGGTTAGTGTTACTGTACATATACAAATACATATTATATGCATGTATCAAAAAGACCGAACATATAGCAAGGGAGGTCGATGGAACACTGTAATATTTTACATGGGAAGAGGATCTGTACATTAATAGACATACATAATGTACAAATGAACCAGATTGTGTACACCTAGGACAAACAATATTCTAAACTTTACCCAGATTAAAAAAAGTTTAAAAACCAAGAAGAAGGAATGAGACCTAAACTTATGGGGATTTCTCCTGGCAAATTCCATTCTAATTTACAACCTAGGACAATGACTTCCAGAAAGGCTCTGCTGCCCTAGCACCCAGAATGGGGAATGGAGAAATGCTACCTCCTTGTGGCCGTTTCCCACAAGAGAAGCTTTGAACCCACTGCAAAAGGTCACTAAATTTTCACCAACTTGCAGTTCTGTAAATGACACCTGACCTCCAGAAACTTTCTGGGGTCAAAAATCGACCACAAAATTCAGAAGAGGGCAACCTTCGAAGAAGACAATTTCAAGAGCTATATTGTACTCACGGTTTTTTCTTTTAAGAGAAAAGAAAAAAGACGTAGGAATATGATAGATCTTAAATATTTTAATGACATGCATACCTATATTACAAAAACCTATCAGCTCACAGCAGTCAGAATGGCCATTAGGAGAAAATGCTGCAAAAAATAAACGGTGAAGGGAGAGTGGAGAAATGCGTACCCTCGGTTGTAAGGGGGGGCATGTAAAGAGCCACTAATGAAAACACAATGTAGGTGCTTTGAAAAGGGAGACATTTGAGCTACCAGTCAATCAATCACAACCACTGCTTGGCCTATCACCCGAGAAAATGAGAATCAAAAATTCACAGGCTGGCAAACCTGTACGCCAGCAAGATTTACCATAGCCAGCACTTGGAAGCAATGAAAATGTCCATCAACCGAGGAAAGCACCAAGAAGTAGTGGTCCACGTACACAATGGAATATTACTCTAATAATAAATATAAATTAAATTTAGAAACAAACAAAAGCAAGGAGACATCAACATTTGTGGGTTTACCCGGGCACATTGCACTCTAATTTATAACCGAAGACCACCCCTGGCCGGTAGGTCTGTTTCCCTAGTACCAGCATGGGGAACGTAGAAAGGCTGCCGCTCTCTGGCCGTTACCTGCAAAAGCAGGTTTAAAGCCTGAGCTAATGGTCACTTCATATGAACAAGTACTGCAGGGCTGTAAATGAAACCTGCCCTCAAAATGTCTTGAGGGAGATAATGGCCAAAATATTTCCAATGGTGACACATACTTTAAGAAAACACTTTGAAGAAATAAGCTCTAATCACAGCTGGAAAAACAAAAAGGACATGTCTTAAAGCTCAATTTCAACGCATTATGAGACACATGCAAATACAACCACAAAGAGGTATCAGCTCACACCACTCAGAATAACCGTCAGCAAAAACTACAGAGAATAAATGCTGAAGGTGCTGGGAAGAAATACATACCCTGCACTTTAAGTGGGACGTAACCTGGAAAGAGCCACTAAGGAGAACAGAATAGAGGTGCCTTTAAAAGGTAAACATTGAGCTACCATATGATCCAGCAGACCTATTCCTGGACCTATAAACTAAGAAGACAGAATTGGAAGGACACAGGCACGCAAATCTGCATCGCATAGTATTACAGTAGCCAAGATATGGGAGTAACCAAAAAGTCCACCGACGGATGGGTGGACAGAGAAGAACTGCTACCTGTACAGATGGAATATGAGCTAGTGAAAAAATGAAACAGTGCCATTTGCAGCACCATAGAGGAGTCTAGAAGTAATCACGCAACTTGGAGTAAGTGAGAAAGCGAAAGACACATGTCCTATCATATCACATATAGGTGTTACCTAAAAGATGATACAAACAAAGACATTTCCACAGAGAAACACTATCATAGATTCATTACAAAAACTTATGGTTCACCAAATGGAAAGGTGTGAGGATTGGATACCTCACCATATTGAGGTTAACAGAGAGATACAAACACATGTGGAATATATAATCACCAAGGACATACGCAATACCAAGAGAAGACTACTCAACATTGTGTCATAACCTACATGGGAAAAGGATCCGAAGAAGACTAGATATATGCATATGTGTGAAAGTACCACATCTCGCACTCCTGGAACAAACAAAACATTGTAATCAAGTTGGCTGTGATAAAAAATAAAAATTAAGTTAAAAATACCAACAAGAAGTAATGATACATAAATTAAAGGGCTTTTTCCTCGCACATTCCATTCTAATTTACAACCTAGAACACCACTTCCAGTAAGGCTCTGTTGCCCTAGTAACCAGATTTGGTAAAGGAGAAATGCTGCCGCCTTGTGGCCGATTCCCGCAAGAGCAGCTTTTAGCCCACAGCTAATGGTCACTTACCATTCACAAGGACTCAGGGCTGAAAAGGACACCTGCCCTCAAAATTGTGCTGAGGTAGGGAATGGAGAAAAAGAATTCAAAACAGGCAAAATTTTCACGAAGATAGTATGAAGAGGTAAGTTTTACTCACTCTCTTTTTAAAGAAAGGAAAATGGATAAAAGCTCCACCTCAGGAAGTATTAGACTCATGCAATCTAATCTACAAAAAGTTTTCAACTCACACCAGTCGACTGACCATTGGCAAAAAGTCTACAAGCAATAAATGCTGAAGAGGTTTTAGAGAACTGTGTACCCTCTAGCTGCTGGTGAGATGTAAAAGGGTTAAACGCTAATAATGAGAACAGAAAGGAGCTGCGTTGAAAAGGAAAAATTGAGGTACCATTCAATCCAGCAGGCGCACCAATGGGCCTCTCACCGGAGAAGACCAGAATGAAGAAGACCCGGGCTGCAAAAGCTGCACTGCAGCCTTATTCACAATAGACAAGACAGTGAAGCAACCAAAATGTCCATCAACAGATGAAAGGATAAAGAAGTGGTCCCTGTACACAATGAATACTAGCCATGGAAAACAATGAAACACTGCTCTTTGAGGCACCATAGATGATCTTGGAGATAATCACAGAACATGAGGTAAGTCGGAAAGCAAAAGTCCTATATCCTATGATATCACTTATAGGCGTTATCTAATAACTGACACAAATGAACATATTTCCACAGAGAAAGTCAATCACAGACTTATTAAAAAAAAAAAAAAAAACTATGCTTATCTAAAAGGAAAGGTGGGGGGAATGGATAAATGAAGATTAGCGTTACCATATGTATACAAATACATATTATATACATATATCAAAAAGACCGACCGTAGAGCAAGGAAGGTTTACGGAACACTCTGTAATAATTTACACGGGAAGAGGATCTCTACATAAATAGGTGTATAGAATATGTAGATGAACCAGAGTGTGTACACCCTGGACAAGCAACATTCTAACCATTACCCCAATTGAAAACAATTAAAACAACGAACTAGGAGTAATGAGACATCAGCTTATGGGGGGTTTTCCTGGCACATTCCATTCAAATTTACAACCCAGGCAAACGACTTCCAGAAGGGCTCTGCCTCCCTAGTACCCAGATTTGGGAATGGAGAAATGCTGCATCCTTGTGGCCGTTTCCCACAACAGCAGCTTTCAACCCACTGCAAAAGGTCACTAAATATTCACCAATTGCAGTGCTGTAAATGACACCTGGCCTCCAAAAAATACTGAGGTCGGAAATCGACCAAAAACTTCTAGAGTGCAACCTTCCAAAAGGAAAATTTGAAGAGGTATATTATACTCCCACTTTTTTTCTTTTTTCTTTGAACAGAAAAGAAAAAGGCGTGGAAAAATGATGAATTGTAGGAATTTTTACAGACATGTAAACCCAAATTACAAAAACCTATCAGCTCACACCAGTCAGAATGGCCATCAACAAAAACGCTGCAAACAAGAAATGCTGACGTGATTGTGGAGAAATGCGTACCCTCGATTCTAAGGGGGACGTGGTAAGAGCCACTAATGCAAGCACAATTGAGGTGCCTTGAAAAGGTAAACGTTGAGCTACCATACCAGTCAATCAATCATACCCACTGCTGGGTCTATCACCTGAGAAAATGAAAATCAAAAATCACAGGCTGGCAATCCTTGCACTCCAGCAATATTTACCATAGGCAACACTTGGAAGCATCGAAAATGTCCATCAACAGAGGAATGCACCAAGAAGAAGTGGTCCATGTACACAATGGAATATTAGCCATGGAAAACACTGAAGCACTGCTCTTTGAGGCACCATAGATGAGCCTGGAGATAATCACAAAACATGAAGTAGGTCGGAAAGCAAAAGAATTATAGCCTATATTATCACTTATGGCATTATCTAATAACTGACAGAGATGAAAATATTTCCAAAGAGAAAGACACTCACAGGCTGAGAGAACAAACTATGCTCATCTAAAAGGAAAGGAGGGGGGAAATTGAGAAATGAAGGTTAGTGTTACTGTACATATACAAATACATATTATATGCATGTATCAAAAAGACCGAACATATAGCAAGGGAGGTCGATGGAACACTGTAATATTTTACATGGGAAGAGGATCTGTACATTAATAGACATACATAATGTACAAATGAACCAGATTGTGTACACCTAGGACAAACAATATTCTAAACTTTACCCAGATTAAAAAAAGTTTAAAAACCAAGAAGAAGGAATGAGACCTAAACTTATGGGGATTTCTCCTGGCAAATTCCATTCTAATTTACAACCTAGGACAATGACTTCCAGAAAGGCTCTGCTGCCCTAGCACCCAGAATGGGGAATGGAGAAATGCTACCTCCTTGTGGCCGTTTCCCACAAGAGAAGCTTTGAACCCACTGCAAAAGGTCATTAAATTTTCACCAACTTGCAGTTCTGTAAATGACACCTGACCTCCAGAAACTTTCTGGGGTCAAAAATCGACCACAAAATTCAGAAGAGGGCAACCTTCGAAGAAGACAATTTCAAGAGCTATATTGTACTCACGGTTTTTTCTTTTAAGATAAAAGAAAAAGACGTAGGAATATGATGGATTTTAAAAATTTTAATGACATGCATACCTATATTACAAAAACCTATCAGCTCACAGCAGTCAGAATGGCCATTAGGAAAAAATGCTGCAAAAATTAAACGGAGAAGGGAGAGTGGAGAAATGCGTACCCTCGGTTGTAAGGGGGGGCATGTAAAGAGCCACTAATGAAAACAAAATGTAGGTGCTTTGAAAAGGGAGACATTTGAGCTACCAGTCAATCAATCACAACCACTGCTTGGCCTATCACCTGAGAAAATGAGAATCAAAAAGTCACAGGCTGGCAAACCTGTACGCCAGCAAGATTTACCATAGCCAGCACTTGGAAGCAATGAAAATGTCCATCAACCGAGGAACGCACCAAGAAGAAGTGGTCCACGTACACAATGGAATATTACTCTAATAATAAATATAAATTAAATTTAAAAGCAAACAAAAGCAAGGAGACATCAACATTTGTGGGTTTACCCGGGCACATTGCATTCTAATTTATAACCGAAGACCACGCCTGGCCGGTAGGTCTGTTTCCCTAGTACCAGCATGGGGAACGTAGAAAGGCTGCCGCTCTCTGGACGTTACCTGCAAAAGCAGGTTTAAAGCCTGAGCTAATGGTCACTTCATATGAACAAGTACTGCAGGGCTGTAAATGAAACCTGCCCTCAAAATGTCTTGAGGGAGATAATGGCCAAAATATTTCCAATGGTGACACATACTTTAAGAAAACACTTTGAAGAAATAAGCTCTAATCACAGCTGGAAAAACAAAAAGGACATGTCTTAAAGCTCAATTTCAACACATTATGAGACATATGCAAATACAACCACAAAGAGGTATCAGCTCACACCACTCAGAATAACCGTCAGCAAAAACTACAGAGAATAAATGCTGAAGGTGCTGGGAAGAAATACATACCCTGCACTTTAAGTGGGACGTAACCTGGAAAGAGCCACTAAGGAGAACAGAATAGAGGTGCCTTTAAAAGGTAAACATTGAGCTACCATATGATCCAGCAGACCTATTCCTGGACCTATAAACTAAGAAGACAGAATTGGAAGGACACAGGCACGCAAATCTGCATCGCATAGTATTACAGTAGCCAAGATATGGGAGTAACCAAAAAGTCCACCGACGGATGGGTGGACAGAGAAGAACTGCTACCTGTACAGATGGAATATGAGCTAGTGAAAAAATGAAACAGTGCCATTTGCAGCACCATAGAGGAGTCTAGAAGTAATCACGCAACTTGGAGTAAGTGAGAAAGCGAAAGACACATGTCCTATCATATCACATATAGGTGTTACCTAAAAGATGATACAAACAAAGACATTTCCACAGAGAAACACTATCATAGATTCATTACAAAAACTTATGGTTCACCAAATGGAAAGGTGTGAGGATTGGATACCTCACCATATTAAGGTTAACAGAGAGATACAAACACATGTGGAATATATAATCACCAAGGACATACGCAATACCAAGAGAAGACTACTCAACATTGTGTCATAACCTACATGGGAAAAGGATCCGAAGAAGACTAGATATATGCATATGTGTGAAAGTACCACATCTCGCACTCCTGGAACAAACAAAACATTGTAATCAAGTTGGCTGTGATAAAAAATAAAAATTAAGTTAAAAATACCAACAAGAAGTAATGATACATAAATTAAAGGGCTTTTTCCTCGCACATTCCATTCTAATTTACAACCTAGAACACCACTTCCAGTAAGGCTCTGTTGCCCTAGTAACCAGATTTGGTAAAGGAGAAATGCTGCCGCCTTGTGGCCGATTCCCGCAAGAGCAGCTTTTAGCCCACAGCTAATGGTCACTTACCATTCACAAGGACTCAGGGCTGAAAAGGACACCTTCCCTCAAAATTGTGCTGAGGTAGGGAATGGAGAAAAAGAATTCAAAACAGGCAAAATTTTCACGAAGATAGTATGAAGAGGTAAGTTTTACTCACTCTCTTTTTAAAGAAAGGAAAATGGATAAAAGCTCCACCTCAGGAAGTATTAGACTCATGCAATCTAATCTACAAAAAGTTTTCAACTCACACCAGTCGACTGACCATTGGCAAAAAGTCTACAAGCAATAAATGCTGAAGAGGTTTTAGAGAACTGTGTACCCTCTAGCTGCTGGTGAGATGTAAAAGGGTTAAACGCTAATAATGAGAACAGAAAGGAGCTGCGTTGAAAAGGAAAAATTGAGGTACCATTCAATCCAGCAGGCGCACCAATGGGCCTCTCACCGGAGAAGACCAGAATGAAGAAGACCCGGGCTGCAAAAGCTGCACTGCAGCCTTATTCACAATAGACAAGACAGTGAAGCAACCAAAATGTCCATCAACAGATGAAAGGATAAAGAAGTGGTCCCTGTACACAATGAATACTAGCCATGGAAAACAATGAAACACTGCTCTTTGAGGCACCATAGATGATCTTGGAGATAATCACAGAACATGAGGTAAGTCGGAAAGCAAAAGTCCTATATCCTATGATATCACTTATAGGCGTTATCTAATAACTGACACAAATGAACATATTTCCACAGAGAAAGTCAATCACAGACGTATTAAAAAAAAACTATGCTTATCTAAAAGGAAAGGTGGGGGGAATGGATAAATGAAGATTAGCGTTACCATATGTATACAAATACATATTATATACATATATCAAAAAGACCGACCGTAGAGCAAGGAAGGTTTACGGAACACTCTGTAATAATTTACACGGGAAGAGGATCTCTACATAAATAGGTGTATAGAATATGTAGATGAACCAGAGTGTGTACACCTTGGACAAGCAACATTCTAACCATTACCCCAATTGAAAACAATTAAAACAACGAACTAGGAGTAATGAGACATCAGCTTATGGGGGGTTTTCCTGGCACATTCCATTCAAATTTACAACCCAGGCAAACGACTTCCAGAACGGCTCTGCCTCCCTAGTACCCAGATTTGGGAATGGAGAAATGCTGCATCCTTGTGGCCGTTTCCCACAACAGCAGCTTTCAACCCACTGCAAAAGGTCACTAAATATTCACCAATTGCAGTGCTGTAAATGACACCCGGCCTCCAAAAAATACTGAGGTCGGAAATCGACCAAAAACTTCTAGAGTGCAACCTTCCAAAAGGAAAATTTGAAGAGGTATATTATACTCCCACTTTTTTTCTTTTTTCTTTGAACAGAAAAGAAAAAGGCGTGGAAAAATGATGAATTGTAGGAATTTTTACAGACATGTAAACCCAAATTACAAAAACCTATCAGCTCACACCAGTCAGAATGGCCATCAACAAAAACGCTGCAAAGAAGAAATGCTGACGTGATTGTGGGAAATGCGTACCCTCGATTCTAAGGGGGACGTGGTAAGAGCCACTAATGCAAGCACAATTGAGGTGCCTTGAAAAGGTAAACGTTGAGCTACCATACCAGTCAATCAATCATACCCACTGCTGGGTCTATCACCTGAGAAAATGAAAATCAAAAATCACAGGCTGGCAATCCTTGCACTCCAGCAATATTTACCATAGGCAACACTTGGAAGCATCGAAAATGTCCATCAACAGAGGAATGCACCAAGAAGAAGTGGTCCATGTACACAATGGAATATTAGCCATGGAAAACACTGAAGCACTGCTCTTTGAGGCACCATAGATGAGCCTGGAGATAATCACAAAACATGAAGTAGGTCGGAAAGCAAAAGAACTATAGCTTATATTATCACTTATGGCATTATCTAATAACTGACAGAGATGAAAATATTTCCAAAGAGAAAGACACTCACAGGCTGAGAGAACAAACTATGCTCATCTAAAAGGAAAGGAGGGGGGAAATTGAGAAATGAAGGTTAGTGTTACTGTACATATACAAATACATATTATATGCATGTATCAAAAAGACCGAACATATAGCAAGGGAGGTCGATGGAACACTGTAATATTTTACATGGGAAGAGGATCTGTACATTAATAGACATACATAATGTACAAATGAACCAGATTGTGTACACCTAGGACAAACAATATTCTAAACTTTACCCAGATTAAAAAAAGTTTAAAAACCAAGAAGAAGGAATGAGACCTAAACTTATGGGGATTTCTCCTGGCAAATTCCATTCTAATTTACAACCTAGGACAATGACTTCCAGAAAGGCTCTGCTGCCCTAGCACCCAGAATGGGGAATGGAGAAATGCTACCTCCTTGTGGCCGTTTCCCACAAGAGAAGCTTTGAACCCACTGCAAAAGGTCACTAAATTTTCACCAACTTGCAGTTCTGTAAATGACACCTGACCTCCAGAAACTTTCTGGGGTCAAAAATCGACCACAAAATTCAGAAGAGGGCAACCTTCGAAGAAGACAATTTCAAGAGCTATATTGTACTCACGGTTTTTTCTTTTAAGAGAAAAGAAAAAAGACGTAGGAATATGATAGATCTTAAATATTTTAATGACATGCATACCTATATTACAAAAACCTATCAGCTCACAGCAGTCAGAATGGCCATTAGGAGAAAATGCTGCAAAAAATAAACGGTGAAGGGAGAGTGGAGAAATGCGTACCCTCGGTTGTAAGGGGGGGCATGTAAAGAGCCACTAATGAAAACACAATGTAGGTGCTTTGAAAAGGGAGACATTTGAGCTACCAGTCAATCAATCACAACCACTGCTTGGCCTATCACCCGAGAAAATGAGAATCAAAAATTCACAGGCTGGCAAACCTGTACGCCAGCAAGATTTACCATAGCCAGCACTTGGAAGCAATGAAAATGTCCATCAACCGAGGAAAGCACCAAGAAGTAGTGGTCCACGTACACAATGGAATATTACTCTAATAATAAATATAAATTAAATTTAGAAACAAACAAAAGCAAGGAGACATCAACATTTGTGGGTTTACCCGGGCACATTGCACTCTAATTTATAACCGAAGACCACCCCTGGCCGGTAGGTCTGTTTCCCTAGTACCAGCATGGGGAACGTAGAAAGGCTGCCGCTCTCTGGCCGTTACCTGCAAAAGCAGGTTTAAAGCCTGAGCTAATGGTCACTTCATATGAACAAGTACTGCAGGGCTGTAAATGAAACCTGCCCTCAAAATGTCTTGAGGGAGATAATGGCCAAAATATTTCCAATGGTGACACATACTTTAAGAAAACACTTTGAAGAAATAAGCTCTAATCACAGCTGGAAAAACAAAAAGGACATGTCTTAAAGCTCAATTTCAACGCATTATGAGACACATGCAAATACAACCACAAAGAGGTATCAGCTCACACCACTCAGAATAACCGTCAGCAAAAACTACAGAGAATAAATGCTGAAGGTGCTGGGAAGAAATACATACCCTGCACTTTAAGTGGGACGTAACCTGGAAAGAGCCACTAAGGAGAACAGAATAGAGGTGCCTTTAAAAGGTAAACATTGAGCTACCATATGATCCAGCAGACCTATTCCTGGACCTATAAACTAAGAAGACAGAATTGGAAGGACACAGGCACGCAAATCTGCATCGCATAGTATTACAGTAGCCAAGATATGGGAGTAACCAAAAAGTCCACCGACGGATGGGTGGACAGAGAAGAACTGCTACCTGTACAGATGGAATATGAGCTAGTGAAAAAATGAAACAGTGCCATTTGCAGCACCATAGAGGAGTCTAGAAGTAATCACGCAACTTGGAGTAAGTGAGAAAGCGAAAGACACATGTCCTATCATATCACATATAGGTGTTACCTAAAAGATGATACAAACAAAGACATTTCCACAGAGAAACACTATCATAGATTCATTACAAAAACTTATGGTTCACCAAATGGAAAGGTGTGAGGATTGGATACCTCACCATATTGAGGTTAACAGAGAGATACAAACACATGTGGAATATATAATCACCAAGGACATACGCAATACCAAGAGAAGACTACTCAACATTGTGTCATAACCTACATGGGAAAAGGATCCGAAGAAGACTAGATATATGCATATGTGTGAAAGTACCACATCTCGCACTCCTGGAACAAACAAAACATTGTAATCAAGTTGGCTGTGATAAAAAATAAAAATTAAGTTAAAAATACCAACAAGAAGTAATGATACATAAATTAAAGGGCTTTTTCCTCGCACATTCCATTCTAATTTACAACCTAGAACACCACTTCCAGTAAGGCTCTGTTGCCCTAGTAACCAGATTTGGTAAAGGAGAAATGCTGCCGCCTTGTGGCCGATTCCCGCAAGAGCAGCTTTTAGCCCACAGCTAATGGTCACTTACCATTCACAAGGACTCAGGGCTGAAAAGGACACCTGCCCTCAAAATTGTGCTGAGGTAGGGAATGGAGAAAAAGAATTCAAAACAGGCAAAATTTTCACGAAGATAGTATGAAGAGGTAAGTTTTACTCACTCTCTTTTTAAAGAAAGGAAAATGGATAAAAGCTCCACCTCAGGAAGTATTAGACTCATGCAATCTAATCTACAAAAAGTTTTCAACTCACACCAGTCGACTGACCATTGGCAAAAAGTCTACAAGCAATAAATGCTGAAGAGGTTTTAGAGAACTGTGTACCCTCTAGCTGCTGGTGAGATGTAAAAGGGTTAAACGCTAATAATGAGAACAGAAAGGAGCTGCGTTGAAAAGGAAAAATTGAGGTACCATTCAATCCAGCAGGCGCACCAATGGGCCTCTCACCGGAGAAGACCAGAATGAAGAAGACCCGGGCTGCAAAAGCTGCACTGCAGCCTTATTCACAATAGACAAGACAGTGAAGCAACCAAAATGTCCATCAACAGATGAAAGGATAAAGAAGTGGTCCCTGTACACAATGAATACTAGCCATGGAAAACAATGAAACACTGCTCTTTGAGGCACCATAGATGATCTTGGAGATAATCACAGAACATGAGGTAAGTCGGAAAGCAAAAGTCCTATATCCTATGATATCACTTATAGGCGTTATCTAATAACTGACACAAATGAACATATTTCCACAGAGAAAGTCAATCACAGACTTATTAAAAAAAAAAAAAAAAACTATGCTTATCTAAAAGGAAAGGTGGGGGGAATGGATAAATGAAGATTAGCGTTACCATATGTATACAAATACATATTATATACATATATCAAAAAGACCGACCGTAGAGCAAGGAAGGTTTACGGAACACTCTGTAATAATTTACACGGGAAGAGGATCTCTACATAAATAGGTGTATAGAATATGTAGATGAACCAGAGTGTGTACACCCTGGACAAGCAACATTCTAACCATTACCCCAATTGAAAACAATTAAAACAACGAACTAGGAGTAATGAGACATCAGCTTATGGGGGGTTTTCCTGGCACATTCCATTCAAATTTACAACCCAGGCAAACGACTTCCAGAAGGGCTCTGCCTCCCTAGTACCCAGATTTGGGAATGGAGAAATGCTGCATCCTTGTGGCCGTTTCCCACAACAGCAGCTTTCAACCCACTGCAAAAGGTCACTAAATATTCACCAATTGCAGTGCTGTAAATGACACCTGGCCTCCAAAAAATACTGAGGTCGGAAATCGACCAAAAACTTCTAGAGTGCAACCTTCCAAAAGGAAAATTTGAAGAGGTATATTATACTCCCACTTTTTTTCTTTTTTCTTTGAACAGAAAAGAAAAAGGCGTGGAAAAATGATGAATTGTAGGAATTTTTACAGACATGTAAACCCAAATTACAAAAACCTATCAGCTCACACCAGTCAGAATGGCCATCAACAAAAACGCTGCAAACAAGAAATGCTGACGTGATTGTGGAGAAATGCGTACCCTCGATTCTAAGGGGGACGTGGTAAGAGCCACTAATGCAAGCACAATTGAGGTGCCTTGAAAAGGTAAACGTTGAGCTACCATACCAGTCAATCAATCATACCCACTGCTGGGTCTATCACCTGAGAAAATGAAAATCAAAAATCACAGGCTGGCAATCCTTGCACTCCAGCAATATTTACCATAGGCAACACTTGGAAGCATCGAAAATGTCCATCAACAGAGGAATGCACCAAGAAGAAGTGGTCCATGTACACAATGGAATATTAGCCATGGAAAACACTGAAGCACTGCTCTTTGAGGCACCATAGATGAGCCTGGAGATAATCACAAAACATGAAGTAGGTCGGAAAGCAAAAGAATTATAGCCTATATTATCACTTATGGCATTATCTAATAACTGACAGAGATGAAAATATTTCCAAAGAGAAAGACACTCACAGGCTGAGAGAACAAACTATGCTCATCTAAAAGGAAAGGAGGGGGGAAATTGAGAAATGAAGGTTAGTGTTACTGTACATATACAAATACATATTATATGCATGTATCAAAAAGACCGAACATATAGCAAGGGAGGTCGATGGAACACTGTAATATTTTACATGGGAAGAGGATCTGTACATTAATAGACATACATAATGTACAAATGAACCAGATTGTGTACACCTAGGACAAACAATATTCTAAACTTTACCCAGATTAAAAAAAGTTTAAAAACCAAGAAGAAGGAATGAGACCTAAACTTATGGGGATTTCTCCTGGCAAATTCCATTCTAATTTACAACCTAGGACAATGACTTCCAGAAAGGCTCTGCTGCCCTAGCACCCAGAATGGGGAATGGAGAAATGCTACCTCCTTGTGGCCGTTTCCCACAAGAGAAGCTTTGAACCCACTGCAAAAGGTCACTAAATTTTCACCAACTTGCAGTTCTGTAAATGACACCTGACCTCCAGAAACTTTCTGGGGTCAAAAATCGACCACAAAATTCAGAAGAGGGCAACCTTCGAAGAAGACAATTTCAAGAGCTATATTGTACTCACGGTTTTTTCTTTTAAGAGAAAAGAAAAAGACGTAGGAATATGATGGATTTTAAAAATTTTAATGACATGCATACCTATATTACAAAAACCTATCAGCTCACAGCAGTCAGAATGGCTATTAGGAAAAAATGCTGCAAAAATTAAACGGTGAAGGGAGAGTGGAGAAATGCGTACCCTCGGTTGTAAGGGGGGGCATGTAAAGAGCCACTAATGAAAACAAAATGTAGGTGCTTTGAAAAGGGAGACATTTGAGCTACCAGTCAATCAATCACAACCACTGCTTGGCCTATCACCTGAGAAAATGAGAATCAAAAAGTCACAGGCTGGCAAACCTGTACGCCAGCAAGATTTACCATAGCCAGCACTTGGAAGCAATGAAAATGTCCATCAACCGAGGAACGCACCAAGAAGAAGTGGTCCACGTACACAATGGAATATTACTCTAATAATAAATATAAATTAAATTTAAAAGCAAACAAAAGCAAGGAGACATCAACATTTGTGGGTTTACCCGGGCACATTGCATTCTAATTTATAACCGAAGACCACGCCTGGCCGGTAGGTCTGTTTCCCTAGTACCAGCATGGGGAACGTAGAAAGGCTGCCGCTCTCTGGCCGTTACCTGCAAAAGCAGGTTTAAAGCCTGAGATAATGGTCACTTCATATGAACAAGTACTGCAGGGCTGTAAATGAAACCTGCCCTCAAAATGTCTTGAGGGAGATAATGGCCAAAATATTTCCAATGGTGACACATACTTTAAGAAAACACTTTGAAGAAATAAGCTCTAATCACAGCTGGAAAAACAAAAAGGACATGTCTTAAAGCTCAATTTCAACGCATTATGAGACACATGCAAATTCAACCACAAAGAGGTATCAGCTCACACCACTCAGAATAACCGTCAGCAAAATCTACAGAGAAAAAATGCTGAAGGTGCTGGGAAGAAATACATACCCTCCACTTTAAGTGGGATGTAACCTGGAAAGAGCCACTAAGGAGAACAGAATAGAGGTGTCTTTAAAAGGTAAACATTGAGCTACCATATGATCCAGCAGACCTATTCCTGGACCTATAAACTAAGAAGACAGAATTGGAAGGACACAGGCACGCAAATCTGCATCGCATAGTATTACAGTAGCCAAGATATGGAAGTAACCAAAAAGTCCACCGACGGATGGGTGGACAGAGAAGAACTGCTACCTGTACAGATGGAATATGAGCTAGTGAAAAAATGAAACAGTGCCATTTGAAGCACCATAGAGGAGTCTAGAAGTAATCACGCAACTTGGAGTAAGTGAGAAAGCGAAAGACACATATCCTATCATATCACATATAGGTGTTACCTAAAAGATGATACAAACAAAGACATTTCCACAGAGAAACACTATCATAGATTCATTACAAAAACTTATGGTTCACCAAATGGAAAGGTGTGAGGATTGGATACCTCACCATATTGAGGTTAACAGAGAGATACAAACACATGTGAAATATATAATCACCAAAGACGTACGCAATACCAAGAGAAGACTATTCAACATTGTGTCATAACCTACATGGGAAAAGGATCCGAAGAAGACTAGATATATGCATATGTGTGAAAGTACCACATCTCTCACTCCTGGAACAAACAAAACATTGTAATCAAGTTGGCTGTGATAAAAAATAAAAATTAAGTTAAAAATACCAACAAGAAGTAATGAGACATAAATTAAAGGGCTTTTTCCTCGCACATTCCATTCTAATTTACAACCTAGAACACCACTTCCAGTAAGGCTCTGTTGCCCTAGTAACCAGATTTGGTAAAGGAGAAATGCTGCCGCCTTGTGGCCGATTCCCGCAAGAGCAGCTTTTAACCCACAGCTAATGGTCACTTACCATTCACAAGGACTCAGGGCTGCAAAGGACACCTGCCCTCAAAATTGTGCTGAGGTAGGGAATGGAGAAAAATAATTCAAAACAGGCAAAATTTTCACGAAGATAGTATGAAGAGGTAAGTTTTACTCACTCTCTTTTTAAAGAAAGGAAAATGGATAAAAGCTCCACCTCAGGAAGTATTAGACTCATGCAATCTAATCTACAAAAAGTTTTCAACTCACACCAGTCGACTGACCATTGGCAAAAAGTCTACAAGCAATAAATGCTGAAGAGGTTTTAGAGAACTGTGTACCCTCTAGCTGCTGGTGAGATGTAAAAGGGTTAAACGCTAATAATGAGAACAGAAAGGAGCTGCGTTGAAAAGGAAAAATTGAGGTACCATTCAATCCAGCAGGCGCACCGATGGGCCTCTCACCGGAGAAGACCAGAATGAAGAAGACCCGGGCTGCAAAAGCTGCACTGCAGCCTTATTCACAATAGACAAGACAGTGAAGCAACCAAAATGTCCATCAACAGATGAAAGGATAAAGAAGTGGTCCCTGTACACAATGAATACTAGCCATGGAAAACAATGAAACACTGCTCTTTGAGGCACCATAGATGATCTTGGAGATAATCACAGAACATGAGGTAAGTCGGAAAGCAAAAGTCCTATATCCTATGATATCACTTATAGGCGTTATCTAATAACTGACACAAATGAACATATTTCCACAGAGAAAGTCAATCACAGACTTATTAAAAAAAAAAAAAAACTATGCTTATCTAAAAGGAAAGGTGGGGGGAATGGATAAATGAAGATTAGCGTTACCATATGTATACAAATACATATTATATACATATATCAAAAAGACCGACCGTAGAGCAAGGAAGGTTTACGGAACACTCTGTAATAATTTACACGGGAAGAGGATCTCTACATAAATAGGTGTATAGAATATGTAGATGAACCAGAGTGTGTACACCTTGGACAAGCAACATTCTAACCATTACCCCAATTGAAAACAATTAAAACAACGAACTAGGAGTAATGAGACATCAGCTTATGGGGGGTTTTCCTGGCACATTCCATTCAAATTTACAACCCAGGCAAACGACTTCCAGAACGGCTCTGCTGCCCTAGTACCCAGATTTGGGAATGGAGAAATGCTGCATCCTTGTGGCCGTTTCCCACAACAGCAGCTTTCAACCCACTGCAAAAGGTCACTAAATATTCACCAATTGCAGTGCTGTAAATGACACCTGCCCTCCAAAAAATACTGAGGTCGGAAATCGACCAAAAACTTCTAGAGTGCAACCTTCCAAAAGGAAAATTTGAAGAGGTATATTATACTCCCACTTTTTTTCTTTTTTCTTTGAACAGGAAAGAAAAAGGCGTGGAAAAATGATGAATTGTAGGAATTTTTACAGACATGTAAACCCAAATTACAAAAACCTATCAGCTCACACCAGTCAGAATGGCCATCAACAAAAACGCTGCAAACAAGAAATGCTGACGTGATTGTGGAGAAATGCGTACCCTCGATTCTAAGGGGACGTGGTAAGAGCCACTAATGAAAGCACAATTGCGTTGCCTTGAAAAGGTAAACGTTGAGCTACCATACCAGTCAATCAATCATACCCACTGCTGGGCCTATCACCTGAGAAAATGAAAATCAAAAATCACAGGCTGGCAATCCTGCACTCCAGCAATATTTACCATAGGCAACACTTGGAAGCAACGAAAATGTCCATCAACAGAGGAATGCACCAAGAAGAAGTGGTCCATGTACACAATGGAATATTAGCCATGGAAAACACTGAAGCACTGCTCTTTGAGGCACCATAGATGAGCCTGGAGATAATCACAAAACATGAAGTAGGTCGGAAAGCAAAAGAACTATAGCCTATATTATCACTTATGGCATTATCTAATAACTGACACAGATGAAAATATTTCCAAAGAGAAAGACACTCACAGGCTGAGAGAACAAACTATGCTCATCTAAAAGGAAAGGAGGGGGGAAATTGAGAAATGAAGGTTAGTGTTACTGTACATATACAAATACATATTATATGCATGTGTCAAAAAGACCGAACATATAGCAAGGGAGGTCGACGGAACACTGTAATATTTTACATGGGAAGAGGATCTCTACATTAATAGACATACATAATGTACAAATGAACCAGATTGTGTACACCTAGGACAAACTATATTCTAAACTTTACCCAGATTAAAAAAAGTTTAAAAACCAAGAAGAAGGAATGAGACCTAAACTTATGGGGAATTCTCCTGGCAAATTCCATTCTAATTTACAACCTAGGACAATGACTTCCAGAAAGGCTCTGCTGCCCTAGCACCCAGAATGGGGAATGGAGAAATGCTACCTCCTTGTGGCCGTTTCCCACAACAGCAGGTTTGAACCCACTGCAAAAGGTCACTAAATTTTCACCAACTTGCAGTTCTGTAAATGACACCTGACCTCCAGAAACTTTCTGGGGTCAAAAATCGACCACAAAATTCAGAAGAGGGCAACCTTCGAAGAAGACAATTTCAAGAGCTATATTGTACTCACGGTTTTTTCTTTTAAGAGAAAAGAAAAAGACGTAGGAATATGATGGATCTTAAAAATTTTAATGACATGCATACCTATATTACAAAAACCTATCAGCTCACAGCAGTCAGAATGGCCATTAGGAGAAAATGCTGCAAAAAATAAACGGTGAAGGGAGAGTGGAGAAATGCGTACCCTCGGTTGTAAGGGGGGGCATGTAAAGAGCCACTAATGAAAACACAATGTAGGTGCTTTGAAAAGGGAGACATTTGAGCTACCAGTCAATCAATCACAACCACTGCTTGGCCTATCACCTGAGAAAATGAGAATCAAAAAGTCACAGGCTGGCAAACCTGTACGCCAGCAAGATTTACCATAGCCAGCACTTGGAAGCAATGAAAATGTCCATCAACCGAGGAAAGCACCAAGAAGTAGTGGTCCACGTACACAATGGAATATTACTCTAATAATAAATATAAATTAAATTTAGAAACAAACAAAAGCAAGGAGACATCAACATTTGTGGGTTTACCCGGGCACATTGCACTCTAATTTATAACCGAAGACCACCCCTGGCCGGTAGGTCTGTTTCCCTAGTACCAGCATGGGGAACGTAGAAAGGCTGCCGCTCTCTGGCCGTTACCTGCAAAAGCAGGTTTAAAGCCTGAGCTAATGGTCACTTCATATGAACAAGTACTGCAGGGCTGTAAATGAAACCTGCCCTCAAAATGTCTTGAGGGAGATAATGGCCAAAATATTTCCAATGGTGACACATACTTTAAGAAAACACTTTGAAGAAATAAGCTCTAATCACAGCTGGAAAAACAAAAAGGACATGTCTTAAAGCTCAATTTCAACGCATTATGAGACACATGCAAATACAACCACAAAGAGGTATCAGCTCACACCACTCAGAATAACCATCAGCAAAAACTGCAAAGAATAAATGCTGAAGGTGCTGGGAAGAAATACATACCCTGCACTTTAAGTGGGACGTAACCTGGAAAGAGCCACTAAGGAGAACAGAATAGAGGTGCCTTTAAAAGGTAAACATTGAGCTACCATATGATCCAGCAGACCTATTCCTGGACCTATAAACTAAGAAGACAGAATTGGAAGGACACAGGCACGCAAATCTGCATCGCATAGTATTACAGTAGCCAAGATATGGAAGTAACCAAAAAGTCCACCGACAGATGGGTGGACAGAGAAGAACTGCTACCTGTACAGATGGAATATGAGCTAGTGAAAAAATGAAACAGTGCCATTTGCAGCACCATAGAGGAGTCTAGAAGTAATCACGCAACTTGGAGTAAGTGAGAAAGCGAAAGACACATGTCCTATCATATCACATATAGGTGTTACCTAAAAGATGATACAAACAAAGACATTTCCACAGAGAAACACTATCATAGATTCATTACAAAAACTTATGGTTCACCAAATGGAAAGGTGTGAGGATTGGATACCTCACCATATTGAGGTTAACAGAGAGATACAAACACATGTGGAATATATAATCACCAAAGACGTACGCAATACCAAGAGAACACTACTCAACATTGTGTCATAACCTACATGGGAAAAGGATCCGAAGAAGACTAGATATATGCATATGTGTGAAAGTACCACATCTCGCACTCCTGGAACAAACAAAACATTGTAATCAAGTTGGCTGTGATAAAAAATAAAAATTAAGTTAAAAATACCAACAAGAAGTAATGAGACATAAATTAAAGGGCTTTTTCCTCGCACATTCCATTCTAATTTACAACCTAGAACACCACTTCCAGTAAGGCTCTGTTGCCCTAGTAACCAGATTTGGTAAAGGAGAAATGCTGCCGCCTTGTGGCCGATTCCCGCAAGAGCAGCTTTTAGCCCACAGCTAATGGTCACTTACCATTCACAAGGACTCAGGGCTGCAAAGGACACCTGCCCTCAAAATTGTGCTGAGGTAGGGAATGGAGAAAAAGAATTCAAAACAGGCAAAATTTTCACGAAGATAGTATGAAGAGGTAAGTTTTACTCACTCTCTTTTTAAAGAAAGGAAAATGGATAAAAGCTCCACCTCAGGAAGTATTAGACTCATGCAATCTAATCTACAAAAAGTTTTCAACTCACACCAGTCGACTGACCATTGGCAAAAAGTCTACAAGCAATAAATGCTGAAGAGGTTTTAGAGAACTGTGTACCCTCTAGCTGCTGGTGAGATGTAAAAGGGTTAAACGCTAATAATGAGAACAGAAAGGAGCTGCGTTGAAAAGGAAAAATTGAGGTACCATTCAATCCAGCAGGCGCACCGATGGGCCTCTCAACGGAGAAGACCAGAATGAAGAAGACCCGGGCTGCAAAAGCTGCACTGCAGCCTTATTCACAATAGACAAGACAGTGAAGCAACCAAAATGTCCATCAACAGATGAAAGGATAAAGAAGTGGTCCCTGTACACAATGAATACTAGCCATGGAAAACAATGAAACACTGCTCTTTGAGGCACCATAGATGATCTTGGAGATAATCACAGAACATGAGGTAAGTCGGAAAGCAAAAGTCCTATATCCTATGATATCACTTATAGGCGTTATCTAATAACTGACACAAATGAACATATTTCCACAGAGAAAGTCAATCACAGACTTATTAAAAAAAAAAAAAAAAACTATGCTTATCTAAAAGGAAAGGTGGGGGGAATGGATAAATGAAGATTAGCGTTACCATATGTATACAAATACATATTATATACATATATCAAAAAGACCGACCGTAGAGCAAGGAAGGTTTACGGAACACTCTGTAATAATTTACACGGGAAGAGGATCTCTACATAAATAGGTGTATAGAATATGTAGATGAACCAGAGTGTGTACACCCTGGACAAGCAACATTCTAACCATTACCCCAATTGAAAACAATTAAAACAACGAACTAGGAGTAATGAGACATCAGCTTATGGGGGGTTTTCCTGGCACATTCCATTCAAATTTACAACCCAGGCAAACGACTTCCAGAAGGGCTCTGCCTCCCTAGTACCCAGATTTGGGAATGGAGAAATGCTGCATCCTTGTGGCCGTTTCCCACAACAGCAGCTTTCAACCCACTGCAAAAGGTCACTAAATATTCACCAATTGCAGTGCTGTAAATGACACCTGGCCTCCAAAAAATACTGAGGTCGGAAATCGACCAAAAACTTCTAGAGTGCAACCTTCCAAAAGGAAAATTTGAAGAGGTATATTATACTCCCACTTTTTTTCTTTTTTCTTTGAACAGAAAAGAAAAAGGCGTGGAAAAATGATGAATTGTAGGAATTTTTACAGACATGTAAACCCAAATTACAAAAACCTATCAGCTCACACCAGTCAGAATGGCCATCAACAAAAACGCTGCAAACAAGAAATGCTGACGTGATTGTGGAGAAATGCGTACCCTCGATTCTAAGGGGGACGTGGTAAGAGCCACTAATGCAAGCACAATTGAGGTGCCTTGAAAAGGTAAACGTTGAGCTACCATACCAGTCAATCAATCATACCCACTGCTGGGTCTATCACCTGAGAAAATGAAAATCAAAAATCACAGGCTGGCAATCCTTGCACTCCAGCAATATTTACCATAGGCAACACTTGGAAGCATCGAAAATGTCCATCAACAGAGGAATGCACCAAGAAGAAGTGGTCCATGTACACAATGGAATATTAGGCATGGAAAACACTGAAGCACTGCTCTTTGAGGCACCATAGATGAGCCTGGAGATAATCACAAAACATGAAGTAGGTCGGAAAGCAAAAGAACTATAGCTTATATTATCACTTATGGCATTATCTAATAACTGACAGAGATGAAAATATTTCCAAAGAGAAAGACACTCACAGGCTGAGAGAACAAACTATGCTCATCTAAAAGGAAAGGAGGGGGGAAATTGAGAAATGAAGGTTAGTGTTACTGTACATATACAAATACATATTATATGCATGTATCAAAAAGACCGAACATATAGCAAGGGAGGTCGATGGAACACTGTAATATTTTACATGGGAAGAGGATCTGTACATTAATAGACATACATAATGTACAAATGAACCAGATTGTGTACACCTAGGACAAACAATATTCTAAACTTTACCCAGATTAAAAAAAGTTTAAAAACCAAGAAGAAGGAATGAGACCTAAACTTATGGGGATTTCTCCTGGCAAATTCCATTCTAATTTACAACCTAGGACAATGACTTCCAGAAAGGCTCTGCTGCCCTAGCACCCAGAATGGGGAATGGAGAAATGCTACCTACTTGTGGCCGTTTCCCACAAGAGAAGCTTTGAACCCACTGCAAAAGGTCACTAAATTTTCAACAACTTGCAGTTCTGTAAATGACACCTGACCTCCAGAAACTTTCTGGGGTCAAAAATCGACCACAAAATTCAGAAGAGGGCAACCTTCGAAGAAGACAATTTCAAGAGCTATATTGTACTCACGGTTTTTTCTTTTAAGAGAAAAGAAAAAGACGTAGGAATATGATGGATCTTAAAAATTTTAATGACATGCATACCTATATTACAAAAACCTATCAGCTCACAGCAGTCAGAATGGCCATTAGGAGAAAATGCTGCAAAAAATAAACGGTGAAGGGAGAGTGGAGAAATGCGTACCCTCGGTTGTAAGGGGGGGCATGTAAAGAGCCACTAATGAAAACACAATGTAGGTGCTTTGAAAAGGGAGACATTTGAGCTACCAGTCAATCAATCACAACCACTGCTTGGCCTATCACCTGAGAAAATGAGAATCAAAAATTCACAGGCTGGCAAACCTGTACGCCAGCAAGATTTACCATAGCCAGCACTTGGAAGCAATGAAAATGTCCATCAACCGAGGAAAGCACCAAGAAGTAGTGGTCCACGTACACAATGGAATATTACTCTAATAATAAATATAAATTAAATTTAGAAACAAACAAAAGCAAGGAGACATCAACATTTGTGGGTTTACCCGGGCACATTGCACTCTAATTTATAACCGAAGACCACCCCTGGCCGGTAGGTCTGTTTCCCTAGTACCAGCATGGGGAACGTAGAAAGGCTGCCGCTCTCTGGACGTTACCTGCAAAAGCAGGTTTAAAGCCTGAGCTAATGGTCACTTCATATGAACAAGTACTGCAGGGCTGTAAATGAAACCTGCCCTCAAAATGTCTTGAGGGAGATAATGGCCAAAATATTTCCAATGGTGACACATACTTTAAGAAAACACTTTGAAGAAATAAGCTCTAATCACAGCTGGAAAAACAAAAAGGACATGTCTTAAAGCTCAATTTCAACGCATTATGAGACACATGCAAATACAACCACAAAGAGGTATCAGCTCACACCACTCAGAATAACCATCAGCAAAAACTGCAAAGAATAAATGCTGATGGTGCTGGGAAGAAATACATACCCTGCACTTTAAGTGGGACGTAACCTGGAAAGAGCCACTAAGGAGAACAGAATAGAGGTGCCTTTAAAAGGTAAACATTGAGCTACCATATGATCCAGCAGACCTATTCCTGGACCTATAAACTAAGAAGACAGAATTGGAAGGACACAGGCACGCAAATCTGCATCGCATAGTATTACAGTAGCCAAGATATGGAAGTAACCAAAAAGTCCACCGACAGATGGGTGGACAGAGAAGAACTGCTACCTGTACAGATGGAATATGAGCTAGTGAAAAAATGAAACAGTGCCATTTGCAGCACCATAGAGGAGTCTAGAAGTAATCACGCAATTTGGAGTAAGTGAGAAAGCGAAAGACACATGTCCTATCATATCACATATAGGTGTTACCTACAAGATGATACAAACAAAGACATTTCCACAGAGAAACACTATCATAGATTCATTACAAAAACTTATGGTTCACCAAATGGAAAGGTGTGAGGATTGGATACCTCACCATATTGAGGTTAACAGAGAGATACAAACACATGTGGAATATATAATCACCAAAGACGTACGCAATACCAAGAGAAGACTACTCAACATTGTGTCATAACCTACATGGGGAAAGGATCCGAAGAAGACTAGATATATGCATATGTGTGAAAGTACCACATCTCGCACTCCTGGAACAAACAAAACATTGTAATCAAGTTGGCTGTGATAAAAAACAAAAATTACGTTAAAAATACCAACAAGAAGTAATGAGACATAAATTAAAGGGCTTTTTCCTCGCACATTCCATTCTAATTTACAACCTAGAACACCACTTCCAGTAAGGCTCTGTTGCCCTAGTAACCAGATTTGGTAAAGGAGAAATGCTGCCGCCTTGTGGCCGATTCCCGCAAGAGCAGCTTTTAGCCCACAGCTAATGGTCACTTACCATTCACAAGGACTCAGGGCTGCAAAGGACACCTGCCCTCAAAATTGTGCTGAGGTAGGGAATGGAGAAAAAGAATTCAAAACAGGCAAAATTTTCACGAAGATAGTATGAAGAGGTAAGTTTTACTCACTCTCTTTTTAAAGAAAGGAAAATGGATAAAAGCTCCACCTCAGGAAGTATTAGACTCATGCAATCTAATCTACAAAAAGTTTTCAACTCACACCAGTCGACTGACCATTGGCAAAAAGTCTACAAGCAATAAATGCTGAAGAGGTTTTAGAGAACTGTGTACCCTCTAGCTGCTGGTGAGATGTAAAAGGGTTAAACGCTAATAATGAGAACAGAAAGGAGCTGCGTTGAAAAGGAAAAATTGAGGTACCATTCAATCCAGCAGGCGCACCAATGGGCCTCTCACCGGAGAAGACCAGAATGAAGAAGACCCGGGCTGCAAAAGCTGCACTGCAGCCTTATTCACAATAGACAAGACAGTGAAGCAACCAAAATGTCCATCAACAGATGAAAGGATAAAGAAGTGGTCCCTGTACACAATGAATACTAGCCATGGAAAACAATGAAACACTGCTCTTTGAGGCACCATAGATGATCTTGGAGATAATCACAGAACATGAGGTAAGTCGGAAAGCAAAAGTCCTATATCCTATGATATCACTTATAGGCGTTATCTAATAACTGACACAAATGAACATATTTCCACAGAGAAAGTCAATCACAGACTTATTAAAAAAAAAAAAAAACTATGCTTATCTAAAAGGAAAGGTGGGGGGAATGGATAAATGAAGATTAGCGTTACCATATGTATACAAATACATATTATATACATATATCAAAAAGACCGACCATAAAGCAAGGAAGGTTTACGGAACACTCTGTAATAATTTACACGGGAAGAGGATCTCTACATAAATAGGTGTATAGAATATGTAGATGAACCAGAGTGTGTACACCTTGGACAAGCAACATTCTAACCATTACCCCAATTGAAAACAATTAAAACAACGAACTAGGAGTAATGAGACATCAGCTTATGGGGGGTTTTCCTGGCACATTCCATTCAAATTTACAACCCAGGCAAACGACTTCCAGAACGGCTCTGCCTCCCTAGTACCCAGATTTGGGAATGGAGAAATGCTGCATCCTTGTGGCCGTTTCCCACAACAGCAGCTTTCAACCCACTGCAAAAGGTCACTAAATATTCACCAATTGCAGTGCTGTAAATGACACCCGGCCTCCAAAAAATACTGAGGTCGGAAATCGACCAAAAACTTCTAGAGTGCAACCTTCCAAAAGGAAAATTTGAAGAGGTATATTATACTCCCACTTTTTTTCTTTTTTCTTTGAACAGAAAAGAAAAAGGCGTGGAAAAATGATGAATTGTAGGAATTTTTACAGACATGTAAACCCAAATTACAAAAACCTATCAGCTCACACCAGTCAGAATGGCCATCAACAAAAACGCTGCAAACAAGAAATGCTGACGTGATTGTGGGAAATGCGTACCCTCGATTCTAAGGGGGACGTGGTAAGAGCCACTAATGCAAGCACAATTGAGGTGCCTTGAAAAGGTAAACGTTGAGCTACCATACCAGTCAATCAATCATACCCACTGCTGGGTCTATCACCTGAGAAAATGAAAATCAAAAATCACAGGCTGGCAATCCTTGCACTCCAGCAATATTTACCATAGGCAACACTTGGAAGCATCGAAAATGTCCATCAACAGAGGAATGCACCAAGAAGAAGTGGTCCATGTACACAATGGAATATTAGCCATGGAAAACACTGAAGCACTGCTCTTTGAGGCACCATAGATGAGCCTGGAGATAATCACAAAACATGAAGTAGGTCGGAAAGCAAAAGAACTATAGCTTATATTATCACTTATGGCATTATCTAATAACTGACAGAGATGAAAATATTTCCAAAGAGAAAGACACTCACAGGCTGAGAGAACAAACTATGCTCATCTAAAAGGAAAGGAGGGGGGAAATTGAGAAATGAAGGTTAGTGTTACTGTACATATACAAATACATATTATATGCATGTATCAAAAAGACCGAACATATAGCAAGGGAGGTCGATGGAACACTGTAATATTTTACATGGGAAGAGGATCTGTACATTAATAGACATACATAATGTACAAATGAACCAGATTGTGTACACCTAGGACAAACAATATTCTAAACTTTACCCAGATTAAAAAAAGTTTAAAAACCAAGAAGAAGGAATGAGACCTAAACTTATGGGGATTTCTCCTGGCAAATTCCATTCTAATTTACAACCTAGGACAATGACTTCCAGAAAGGCTCTGCTGCCCTAGCACCCAGAATGGGGAATGGAGAAATGCTACCTCCTTGTGGCCGTTTCCCACAAGAGAAGCTTTGAACCCACTGCAAAAGGTCACTAAATTTTCACCAACTTGCAGTTCTGTAAATGACACCTGACCTCCAGAAACTTTCTGGGGTCAAAAATCGACCACAAAATTCAGAAGAGGGCAACCTTCGAAGAAGACAATTTCAAGAGCTATATTGTACTCACGGTTTTTTCTTTTAAGAGAAAAGAAAAAAGACGTAGGAATATGATAGATCTTAAAAATTTTAATGACATGCATACCTATATTACAAAAACCTATCAGCTCACAGCAGTCAGAATGGCCATTAGGAGAAAATGCTGCAAAAAATAAACGGTGAAGGGAGAGTGGAGAAATGCGTACCCTCGGTTGTAAGGGGGGGCATGTAAAGAGCCACTAATGAAAACACAATGTAGGTGCTTTGAAAAGGGAGACATTTGAGCTACCAGTCAATCAATCACAACCACTGCTTGGCCTATCACCCGAGAAAATGAGAATCAAAAATTCACAGGCTGGCAAACCTGTACGCCAGCAAGATTTACCATAGCCAGCACTTGGAAGCAATGAAAATGTCCATCAACCGAGGAAAGCACCAAGAAGTAGTGGTCCACGTACACAATGGAATATTACTCTAATAATAAATATAAATTAAATTTAGAAACAAACAAAAGCAAGGAGACATCAACATTTGTGGGTTTACCCGGGCACATTGCACTCTAATTTATAACCGAAGACCACCCCTGGCCGGTAGGTCTGTTTCCCTAGTACCAGCATGGGGAACGTAGAAAGGCTGCCGCTCTCTGGCCGTTACCTGCAAAAGCAGGTTTAAAGCCTGAGCTAATGGTCACTTCATATGAACAAGTACTGCAGGGCTGTAAATGAAACCTGCCCTCAAAATGTCTTGAGGGAGATAATGGCCAAAATATTTCCAATGGTGACACATACTTTAAGAAAACACTTTGAAGAAATAAGCTCTAATCACAGCTGGAAAAACAAAAAGGACATGTCTTAAAGCTCAATTTCAACGCATTATGAGACACATGCAAATTCAACCACAAAGAGGTATCAGCTCACACCACTCAGAATAACCGTCAGCAAAATCTACAGAGAAAAAATGCTGAAGGTGCTGGGAAGAAATACATACCCTCCACTTTAAGTGGGATGTAACCTGGAAAGAGCCACTAAGGAGAACAGAATAGAGGTGTCTTTAAAAGGTAAACATTGAGCTACCATATGATCCAGCAGACCTATTCCTGGACCTATAAACTAAGAAGACAGAATTGGAAGGACACAGGCACGCAAATCTGCATCGCATAGTATTACAGTAGCCAAGATATGGAAGTAACCAAAAAGTCCACCGACGGATGGGTGGACAGAGAAGAACTGCTACCTGTACAGATGGAATATGAGCTAGTGAAAAAATGAAACAGTGCCATTTGAAGCACCATAGAGGAGTCTAGAAGTAATCACGCAACTTGGAGTAAGTGAGAAAGCGAAAGACACATATCCTATCATATCACATATAGGTGTTACCTAAAAGATGATACAAACAAAGACATTTCCACAGAGAAACACTATCATAGATTCATTACAAAAACTTATGGTTCACCAAATGGAAAGGTGTGAGGATTGGATACCTCACCATATTGAGGTTAACAGAGAGATACAAACACATGTGAAATATATAATCACCAAAGACGTACGCAATACCAAGAGAAGACTATTCAACATTGTGTCATAACCTACATGGGAAAAGGATCCGAAGAAGACTAGATATATGCATATGTGTGAAAGTACCACATCTCTCACTCCTGGAACAAACAAAACATTGTAATCAAGTTGGCTGTGATAAAAAATAAAAATTAAGTTAAAAATACCAACAAGAAGTAATGAGACATAAATTAAAGGGCTTTTTCCTCGCACATTCCATTCTAATTTACAACCTAGAACACCACTTCCAGTAAGGCTCTGTTGCCCTAGTAACCAGATTTGGTAAAGGAGAAATGCTGCCGCCTTGTGGCCGATTCCCGCAAGAGCAGCTTTTAACCCACAGCTAATGGTCACTTACCATTCACAAGGACTCAGGGCTGCAAAGGACACCTGCCCTCAAAATTGTGCTGAGGTAGGGAATGGAGAAAAATAATTCAAAACAGGCAAAATTTTCACGAAGATAGTATGAAGAGGTAAGTTTTACTCACTCTCTTTTTAAAGAAAGGAAAATGGATAAAAGCTCCACCTCAGGAAGTATTAGACTCATGCAATCTAATCTACAAAAAGTTTTCAACTCACACCAGTCGACTGACCATTGGCAAAAAGTCTACAAGCAATAAATGCTGAAGAGGTTTTAGAGAACTGTGTACCCTCTAGCTGCTGGTGAGATGTAAAAGGGTTAAACGCTAATAATGAGAACAGAAAGGAGCTGCGTTGAAAAGGAAAAATTGAGGTACCATTCAATCCAGCAGGCGCACAAATGGGCCTCTCACCGGAGAAGACCAGAATGAAGAAGACCCGGGCTGCAAAAGCTGCACTGCAGCCTTATTCACAATAGACAAGACAGTGAAGCAACCAAAATGTCCATCAACAGATGAAAGGATAAAGAAGTGGTCCCTGTACACAATGAATACTAGCCATGGAAAACAATGAAACACTGCTCTTTGAGGCACCATAGATGATCTTGGAGATAATCACAGAACATGAGGTAAGTCGGAAAGCAAAAGTCCTATATCCTATGATATCACTTATAGGCGTTATCTAATAACTGACACAAATGAACATATTTCCACAGAGAAAGTCAATCACAGACTTATTAAAAAAAAAAAAAAACTATGCTTATCTAAAAGGAAAGGTGGGGGGAATGGATAAATGAAGATTAGCGTTACCATATGTATACAAATACATATTATATACATATATCAAAAAGACCGACCGTAGAGCAAGGAAGGTTTACGGAACACTCTGTAATAATTTACACGGGAAGAGGATCTCTACATAAATAGGTGTATAGAATATGTAGATGAACCAGAGTGTGTACACCTTGGACAAGCAACATTCTAACCATTACCCCAATTGAAAACAATTAAAACAACGAACTAGGAGTAATGAGACATCAGCTTATGGGGGGTTTTCCTGGCACATTCCATTCAAATTTACAACCCAGGCAAACGACTTCCAGAACGGCTCTGCTGCCCTAGTACCCAGATTTGGGAATGGAGAAATGCTGCATCCTTGTGGCCGTTTCCCACAACAGCAGCTTTCAACCCACTGCAAAAGGTCACTAAATATTCACCAATTGCAGTGCTGTAAATGACACCTGCCCTCCAAAAAATACTGAGGTCGGAAATCGACCAAAAACTTCTAGAGTGCAACCTTCCAAAAGGAAAATTTGAAGAGGTATATTATACTCCCACTTTTTTTCTTTTTTCTTTGAACAGGAAAGAAAAAGGCGTGGAAAAATGATGAATTGTAGGAATTTTTACAGACATGTAAACCCAAATTACAAAAACCTATCAGCTCACACCAGTCAGAATGGCCATCAACAAAAACGCTGCAAACAAGAAATGCTGACGTGATTGTGGAGAAATGCGTACCCTCGATTCTAAGGGGGACGTGGTAAGAGCCACTAATGAAAGCACAATTGCGTTGCCTTGAAAAGGTAAACGTTGAGCTACCATACCAGTCAATCAATCATACCCACTGCTGGGCCTATCACCTGAGAAAATGAAAATCAAAAATCACAGGCTGGCAATCCTGCACTCCAGCAATATTTACCATAGGCAACACTTGGAAGCAACGAAAATGTCCATCAACAGAGGAATGCACCAAGAAGAAGTGGTCCATGTACACAATGGAATATTAGCCATGGAAAACACTGAAGCACTGCTCTTTGAGGCACCATAGATGAGCCTGGAGATAATCACAAAACATGAAGTAGGTCGGAAAGCAAAAGAACTATAGCCTATATTATCACTTATGGCATTATCTAATAACTGACACAGATGAAAATATTTCCAAAGAGAAAGACACTCACAGGCTGAGAGAACAAACTATGCTCATCTAAAAGGAAAGGAGGGGGGAAATTGAGAAATGAAGGTTAGTGTTACTGTACATATACAAATACATATTATATGCATGTGTCAAAAAGACCGAACATATAGCAAGGGAGGTCGACGGAACACTGTAATATTTTACATGGGAAGAGGATCTCTACATTAATAGACATACATAATGTACAAATGAACCAGATTGTGTACACCTAGGACAAACTATATTCTAAACTTTACCCAGATTAAAAAAAGTTTAAAAACCAAGAAGAAGGAATGAGACCTAAACTTATGGGGAATTCTCCTGGCAAATTCCATTCTAATTTACAACCTAGGACAATGACTTCCAGAAAGGCTCTGCTGCCCTAGCACCCAGAATGGGGAATGGAGAAATGCTACCTCCTTGTGGCCGTTTCCCACAACAGCAGGTTTGAACCCACTGCAAAAGGTCACTAAATTTTCACCAACTTGCAGTTCTGTAAATGACACCTGACCTCCAGAAACTTTCTGGGGTCAAAAATCGACCACAAAATTCAGAAGAGGGCAACCTTCGAAGAAGACAATTTCAAGAGCTATATTGTACTCACGGTTTTTTCTTTTAAGAGAAAAGAAAAAGACGTAGGAATATGATGGATCTTAAAAATTTTAATGACATGCATACCTATATTACAAAAACCTATCAGCTCACAGCAGTCAGAATGGCCATTAGGAGAAAATGCTGCAAAAAATAAACGGTGAAGGGAGAGTGGAGAAATGCGTACCCTCGGTTGTAAGGGGGGGCATGTAAAGAGCCACTAATGAAAACACAATGTAGGTGCTTTGAAAAGGGAGACATTTGAGCTACCAGTCAATCAATCACAACCACTGCTTGGCCTATCACCTGAGAAAATGAGAATCAAAAAGTCACAGGCTGGCAAACCTGTACGCCAGCAAGATTTACCATAGCCAGCACTTGGAAGCAATGAAAATGTCCATCAACCGAGGAAAGCACCAAGAAGTAGTGGTCCACGTACACAATGGAATATTACTCTAATAATAAATATAAATTAAATTTAGAAACAAACAAAAGCAAGGAGACATCAACATTTGTGGGTTTACCCGGGCACATTGCACTCTAATTTATAACCGAAGACCACCCCTGGCCGGTAGGTCTGTTTCCCTAGTACCAGCATGGGGAACGTAGAAAGGCTGCCGCTCTCTGGACGTTACCTGCAAAAGCAGGTTTAAAGCCTGAGCTAATGGTCACTTCATATGAACAAGTACTGCAGGGCTGTAAATGAAACCTGCCCTCAAAATGTCTTGAGGGAGATAATGGCCAAAATATTTCCAATGGTGACACATACTTTAAGAAAACACTTTGAAGAAATAAGCTCTAATCACAGCTGGAAAAACAAAAAGGACATGTCTTAAAGCTCAATTTCAACGCATTATGAGACACATGCAAATACAACCACAAAGAGGTATCAGCTCACACCACTCAGAATAACCATCAGCAAAAACTGCAAAGAATAAATGCTGAAGGTGCTGGGAAGAAATACATACCCTGCACTTTAAGTGGGACGTAACCTGGAAAGAGCCACTAAGGAGAACAGAATAGAGGTGCCTTTAAAAGGTAAACATTGAGCTACCATATGATCCAGCAGACCTATTCCTGGACCTATAAACTAAGAAGACAGAATTGGAAGGACACAGGCACGCAAATCTGCATCGCATAGTATTACAGTAGCCAAGATATGGAAGTAACCAAAAAGTCCACCGACAGATGGGTGGACAGAGAAGAACTGCTACCTGTACAGATGGAATATGAGCTAGTGAAAAAATGAAACAGTGCCATTTGCAGCACCATAGAGGAGTCTAGAAGTAATCACGCAACTTGGAGTAAGTGAGAAAGCGAAAGACACATGTCCTATCATATCACATATAGGTGTTACCTAAAAGATGATACAAACAAAGACATTTCCACAGAGAAACACTATCATAGATTCATTACAAAAACTTATGGTTCACCAAATGGAAAGGTGTGAGGATTGGATACCTCACCATATTGAGGTTAACAGAGAGATACAAACACATGTGGAATATATAATCACCAAAGACGTACGCAATACCAAGAGAACACTACTCAACATTGTGTCATAACCTACATGGGAAAAGGATCCGAAGAAGACTAGATATATGCATATGTGTGAAAGTACCACATCTCGCACTCCTGGAACAAACAAAACATTGTAATCAAGTTGGCTGTGATAAAAAATAAAAATTAAGTTAAAAATACCAACAAGAAGTAATGAGACATAAATTAAAGGGCTTTTTCCTCGCACATTCCATTCTAATTTACAACCTAGAACACCACTTCCAGTAAGGCTCTGTTGCCCTAGTAACCAGATTTGGTAAAGGAGAAATGCTGCCGCCTTGTGGCCGATTCCCGCAAGAGCAGCTTTTAGCCCACAGCTAATGGTCACTTACCATTCACAAGGACTCAGGGCTGCAAAGGACACCTGCCCTCAAAATTGTGCTGAGGTAGGGAATGGAGAAAAAGAATTCAAAACAGGCAAAATTTTCACGAAGATAGTATGAAGAGGTAAGTTTTACTCACTCTCTTTTTAAAGAAAGGAAAATGGATAAAAGCTCCACCTCAGGAAGTATTAGACTCATGCAATCTAATCTACAAAAAGTTTTCAACTCACACCAGTCGACTGACCATTGGCAAAAAGTCTACAAGCAATAAATGCTGAAGAGGTTTTAGAGAACTGTGTACCCTCTAGCTGCTGGTGAGATGTAAAAGGGTTAAACGCTAATAATGAGAACAGAAAGGAGCTGCGTTGAAAAGGAAAAATTGAGGTACCATTCAATCCAGCAGGCGCACCGATGGGCCTCTCAACGGAGAAGACCAGAATGAAGAAGACCCGGGCTGCAAAAGCTGCACTGCAGCCTTATTCACAATAGACAAGACAGTGAAGCAACCAAAATGTCCATCAACAGATGAAAGGATAAAGAAGTGGTCCCTGTACACAATGAATACTAGCCATGGAAAACAATGAAACACTGCTCTTTGAGGCACCATAGATGATCTTGGAGATAATCACAGAACATGAGGTAAGTCGGAAAGCAAAAGTCCTATATCCTATGATATCACTTATAGGCGTTATCTAATAACTGACACAAATGAACATATTTCCACAGAGAAAGTCAATCACAGACTTATTAAAAAAAAAAAAAAAAACTATGCTTATCTAAAAGGAAAGGTGGGGGGAATGGATAAATGAAGATTAGCGTTACCATATGTATACAAATACATATTATATACATATATCAAAAAGACCGACCGTAGAGCAAGGAAGGTTTACGGAACACTCTGTAATAATTTACACGGGAAGAGGATCTCTACATAAATAGGTGTATAGAATATGTAGATGAACCAGAGTGTGTACACCTTGGACAAGCAACATTCTAACCATTACCCCAATTGAAAACAATTAAAACAGCGAACTAGGAGTAATGAGACATCAGCTTATGGGGGGTTTTCCTGGCACATTCCATTCAAATTTACAACCCAGGCAAACGACTTCCAGAACGGCTCTGCTGCCCTAGTACCCAGATTTGGGAATGGAGAAATGCTGCATCCTTGTGGCCGTTTCCCACAACAGCAGCTTTCAACCCACTGCAAAAGGTCACTAAATATTCACCAATTGCAGTGCTGTAAATGACACCTGCCCTCCAAAAAATACTGAGGTCGGAAATCGACCAAAAACTTCTAGAGTGCAACCTTCCAAAAGGAAAATTTGAAGAGGTATATTATACTCCCACTTTTTTTCTTTTTTCTTTGAACAGGAAAGAAAAAGGCGTGGAAAAATGATGAATTGTAGGAATTTTTACAGACATGTAAACCCAAATTACAAAAACCTATCAGCTCACACCAGTCAGAATGGCCATCAACAAAAACGCTGCAAACAAGAAATGCTGACGTGATTGTGGAGAAATGCGTACCCTCGATTCTAAGGGGGACGTGGTAAGAGCCACTAATGAAAGCACAATTGCGTTGCCTTGAAAAGGTAAACGTTGAGCTACCATACCAGTCAATCAATCATACCCACTGCTGGGCCTATCACCTGAGAAAATGAAAATCAAAAATCACAGGCTGGCAATCCTGCACTCCAGCAATATTTACCATAGGCAACACTTGGAAGCAACGAAAATGTCCATCAACAGAGGAATGCACCAAGAAGAAGTGGTCCATGTACACAATGGAATATTAGCCATGGAAAACACTGAAGCACTGCTCTTTGAGGCACCATAGATGAGCCTGGAGATAATCACAAAACATGAAGTAGGTCGGAAAGCAAAAGAACTATAGCCTATATTATCACTTATGGCATTATCTAATAACTGACACAGATGAACATATTTCCAAAGAGAAAGACACTCACAGGCTGAGAGAACAAACTATGGTCATCTAAAAGGAAAGGAGGGGGGAAATTGAGAAATGAAGGTTAGTGTTACTGTACATATACAAATACATATTATATGCATGTATCAAAAAGACCGAACATATAGCAAGGGAGGTCGATGGAACACTGTAATATTTTACATGGGAAGAGGATCTGTACATTAATAGACATACATAATGTACAAATGAACCAGATTGTGTACACCTAGGACAAACAATATTCTAAACTTTACCCAGATTAAAAAAAGTTTAAAAACCAAGAAGAAGGAAGGAGACCTAAACTTATGGGCATTTCTACTGGCAAATTCCATTCTAATTTACAACCTAGGACAATGACTTCCAGAAAGGCTCTGCTGCCCTAGCACCCAGAATGGGGAATGGAGAAATGCTACCTCCTTGTGGCCGTTTCCCACAAGAGAAGCTTTGAACCCACTGCAAAAGGTCACTAAATTTTCACCAACTTGCAGTTCTGTAAATGACACCTGACCTCCAGAAACTTTCTGGGGTCAAAAATCGACCACAAAATTCAGAAGAGGGCAACCTTCGAAGAAGACAATTTCAAGAGCTATATTGTACTCACGGTTTTTTCTTTTAAGAGAAAAGAAAAAGACGTAGGAATATGATGGATCTTAAAAATTTTAATGACATGCATACCTATATTACAAAAACCTATCAGCTCACAGCATTCAGAATGGCCATTAGGAGAAAATGCTGCAAAAAATAAACGGTGAAGGGAGAGTGGAGAAATGCGTACCCTCGGTTGTAAGGGGGGGCATGTAAAGAGCCACTAATGAAAACACAATGTAGGTGCTTTGAAAAGGGAGACATTTGAGCTACCAGTCAATCAATCACAACCACTGCTTGGCCTATCACCTGAGAAAATGAGAATCAAAAATTCACAGGCTGGCAAACCTGTACGCCAGCAAGATTTACCATAGCCAGCACTTGGAAGCAATGAAAATGTCCATCAACCGAGGAAAGCACCAAGAAGTAGTGGTCCACGTACACAATGGAATATTACTCTAATAATAAATATAAATTAAATTTAGAAACAAACAAAAGCAAGGAGACATCAACATTTGTGGGTTTACCCGGGCACATTGCACTCTAATTTATAACCGAAGACCACCCCTGGCCGGTAGGTCTGTTTCCCTAGTACCAGCATGGGGAACGTAGAAAGGCTGCCGCTCTCTGGACGTTACCTGCAAAAGCAGGTTTAAAGCCTGAGCTAACGGTCACTTCATATGAACAAGTACTGCAGGGCTGTAAATGAAACCTGCCCTCAAAATGTCTTGAGGGAGATAATGGCCAAAATATTTCCAATGATGACACATACTTTAAGAAAACACTTTGAAGAAATAAGCTCTAATCACAGCTGGAAAAACAAAAAGGACATGTCTTAAAGCTCAATTTCAACGCATTATGAGACACATGCAAATACAACCACAAAGAGGTATCAGCTCACACCACTCAGAATAACCATCAGCAAAAACTACAAAGAATAAATGCTGAAGGTGCTGGGAAGAAATACATACCCTGCACTTTAAGTGGGACGTAACCTGGAAAGAGCCACTAAGGAGAACAGAATAGAGGTGCCTTTAAAAGGTAAACATTGAGCTACCATATGATCCAGCAGACCTATTCCTGGACCTATAAACTAAGAAGACAGAATTGGAAGGACACAGGCACGCAAATCTGCATCGCATAGTATTACAGTAGCCAAGATATGGAAGTAACCAAAAAGTCCACCGACAGATGGGTGGACAGAGAAGAACTGCTACCTGTACAGATGGAATATGAGCTAGTGAAAAAATGAAAGAGTGCCATTTGCAGCACCATAGAGGAGTCTAGAAGTAATCACGCAACTTGGAGTAAGTGAGAAAGCGAAAGACACATGTCCTATCATATCACATATAGGTGTTACCTAAAAGATGATACAAACAAAGACATTTCCACAGAGAAACACTATCATAGATTCATTACGAAAACTTATGGTTCACCAAATGGAAAGGTGTGAGGATTGGATATCTCACCATATTGAGGTTAACAGAGAGATACAAACACATGTGGAATATATAATCACCAAAGACGTACGCAATACCAAGAGAAGACTACTCAACATTGTGTCATAACCTACATGGGAAAAGGATCCGAAGAAGACTAGATATATGCATATGTGTGAAAGTACCACATCTCGCACTCCTGGAACAAACAAAACATTGTAATCAAGTTGGCTGTGATAAAAAATAAAAATTAAGTTAAAAATACCAACAAGAAGTAATGAGACATAAATTAAAGGGCTTTTTCCTCGCACATTCCATTCTAATTTACAACCTAGAACACCACTTCCAGTAAGGCTCTGTTGCCCTAGTAACCAGATTTGGTAAAGGAGAAATGCTGCCGCCTTGTGGCCGATTCCCGCAAGAGCAGCTTTTAGCCCACAGCTAATGGTCACTTACCATTCACAAGGACTCAGGGCTGCAAAGGACACCTGCCCTCAAAATTGTGCTGAGGTAGGGAATGGAGAAAAAGAATTCAAAACAGGCAAAATTTTCACGAAGATAGTATGAAGAGGTAAGTTTTACTCACTCTCTTTTTAAAGAAAGGAAAATGGATAAAAGCTCCACCTCAGGAAGTATTAGACTCATGCAATCTAATCTACAAAAAGTTTTCAACTCACACCAGTCGACTGACCATTGGCAAAAAGTCTACAAGCAATAAATGCTGAAGAGGTTTTAGAGAACTGTGTACCCTCTAGCTGCTGGTGAGATGTAAAAGGGTTAAACGCTAATAATGAGAACAGAAAGGAGCTGCGTTGAAAAGGAAAAATTGAGGTACCATTCAATCCAGCAGGCGCACAAATGGGCCTCTCACCGGAGAAGACCAGAATGAAGAAGACCCGGGCTGCAAAAGCTGCACTGCAGCCTTATTCACAATAGACAAGACAGTGAAGCAACCAAAATGTCCATCAACAGATGAAAGGATAAAGAAGTGGTCCCTGTACACAATGAATACTAGCCATGGAAAACAATGAAACACTGCTCTTTGAGGCACCATAGATGATCTTGGAGATAATCACAGAACATGAGGTAAGTCGGAAAGCAAAAGTCCTATATCCTATGATATCACTTATAGGCGTTATCTAATAACTGACACAAATGAATATATTTCCACAGAGAAAGTCAATCACAGACTTATTAAAAAAAAACTATGCTTATCTAAAAGGAAAGGTGGGGGGAATGGATAAATGAAGATTAGCGTTACCATATGTATACAAATACATATAATATACATATATCAAAAAGACCGACCGTAGAGCAAGGAAGGTTTACGGAACACTCTGTAATAATTTACACGGGAAGAGGATCTCTACATAAATAGGTGTATAGAATATGTAGATGAACCAGAGTGTGAACACCTTGGACAAGCAACATTCTAACCATTACCCCAATTGAAAACAATTAAAACAGCGAACTAGTAGTAATGAGACATCAACTTACGGGGGGTTTTCCTGGCACATTCCATTCAAATTTACAACCCAGGCAAACGACTTCCAGAACGGCTCTGCTGCCCTAGTACACAGATTTGGAAATGGAGAAATGCTGTATCCTTGTGGCCGTTTCCCACAACAGCAGCTTTCAACCCACTGCAAAAGGTCACTAAATATTCACCAATTGCAGTGCTGTAAATGACACCTGCCCTCCAAAAAATACTGAGGTCGGAAATCGACCAAAAACTTCTAGAGTGCAACCTTCCAAAAAGAAAATTTGAAGAGGTATATTATACTCCCACTTTTTTTCTTTTTTCTTTGAACAGAAAAGAAAAAGGCGTGGAAAAATGATGAATTGTAGGAATTTTTACAGACAGGTAAACCCAAATTACAAAAACCTATCAGCTCACACCAGTCAGAATGGCCATCAACAAAAATGCTGCAAACAAGAAATGCTGACGTGATTGTGGAGAAATGCGTACCCTCGATTCTAAGGCGGACGTGGTAAGAGCCACTAATGAAAGCACAATTGAGGTGCCTTGAAAAGGTAAACGTTGAGCCACCATACCAGTCAATCAATCATACCCACTGCTGGGTCTATCACCTGAGAAAATGAAAATCAAAAATCACAGGCTGGCAATCCTGCACTCCAGCAATATTTACCATAGGCAACACTTGGAAGCAACGAAAATGTCCATCAACAGAGGAATGCACCAAGAAGAAGTGGTCCATGTACACAATGGAATATTAGCCATGGAAAACACTGAAGCACTGCTCTTTGAGGCACCATAGATGAGCCTGGAGATAATCACAAAACATGAAGTAGGTCGGAAAGCAAAAGAACTATAGCCTATATTATCACTTATGGCATTATCTAATAACTGACACAGATGAACATATTTCCAAAGAGAAAGACACTCACAGGCTGAGAGAACAAACTATGGTCATCTAAAAGGAAAGGAGGGGGGAAATTGAGAAATGAAGGTTAGTGTTACTATACATATACAAATACATATTATATGCATGTATCAAAAAGACCAAACATACAGCAAGGGAGGTCGACGGAACACTGTAATATTTTACATGGGAAGAGGATCTGTACATTAATAGACATACATAATGTACAAATGAACCAGATTGTGTACACCTAGGACAAACAATATTCTAAAATTTACCCAGATTAAAAAAAAGTTTAAAAACCAAGAAGAAGGAATGAGACCTAAACTTATGGGGATTTCTCCTGGCAAATTCCATTCTAATTTACAACCTAGGACAATGACTTCCAGAAAGGCTCTGCTACCCTAGCACCCAGAATGGGGAATGGAGAAATGCTACCTCCTTGTGGCCGTTTCCCACAAGAGCAGCTTTGAACCCACTGCAAAAGGTCACTAAATTTTCACCAACTTGCAGTTCTGTAAATGACACCTGACCTCCAGAAACTTTCTGGGGTCAAAAATCGAGCACAAAATTCAGAAGAGGGCAACCTTCGAAGAAGACAATTTCAAGAGCTATATTGTACTCACGGATTTTTCTTTTAAGAGAAAAGAAAAAGACGTAGGAATATGATGGATTTTAAAAATTTTAATGACATGCATACCCATATTACAAAAACCTATCAGCTCACAGCAGTCAGAATGGCCATTAGGAAAAAATGCTGCAAAAAAATAAACGGTGAAGGGAGAGTGGAGAAATACGTACCCTCGGTTGTAAGGGGGGGCATGTAAAGAGCCACTAATGAAAACACAATGTAGGTGCTTTGAAAAGGGAGACATTTGAGCTACCAGTCAATCAATCACAACCACTGCTTGGCCTATCACCTGAGAAAATGAGAATCAAAAAGTCACAGGCTGGCAAACCTGTACGCCAGCAAGATTTACCATAGCCAGCACTTGGAAGCAATGAAAATGTCCATCAACCGAGGAACGCACCAAGAAGAAGTGGTCCACGTACACAATGGAATATTACTCTAATAATAAATATAAATTAAATTTAAAAGCAAACAAAAGCAAGGAGACATCAACATTTGTGGGTTTACCCGGGCACATTGCATTCTAATTTATAACCGAAGACCACGCCTGGCCGGTAGGTCTGTTTCCCTAGTACCAGCATGGGGAACGTAGAAAGGCTGCCGCTCTCTGGCCGTTACCTGCAAAAGCAGGTTTAAAGCCTGAGCTAATGGTCACTTCATATGAACAAGTACTGCAGGGCTGTAAATGAAACCTGCCCTCAAAATGTCTTGAGGGAGATAATGGCCAAAATATTTCCAATGGTGACACATACTTTAAGAAAACACTTTGAAGAAATAAGCTCTAATCACAGCTGGAAAAACAAAAAGGACATGTCTTAAAGCTCAATTTCAACGCATTATGAGACACATGCAAATTCAACCACAAAGAGGTATCAGCTCACACCACTCAGAATAACCGTCAGCAAAAACTACAAAGAATAAATGCTGAAGGTGCTGGGAAGAAATACATACCCTCCACTTTAAGTGGGACGTAACCTGGAAAGAGCCACTAAGGAGAACAGAATAGAGGTGCCTTTAAAAGGTAAACATTGAGCTACCATATGATCCAGCAGACCTATTCCTGGACCTATAAACTAAGAAGACAGAATTGGAAGGACACAGGCACGCAAATCTGCATCGCATAGTATTACAGTAGCCAAGATATGGAAGTAACCAAAAAGTCCACCGACGGATGGGTGGACAGAGAAGAACTGCTACCTGTACAGATGGAATATGAGCTAGTGAAAAAATGAAACAGTGCCATTTGAAGCACCATAGAGGAGTCTAGAAGTAATCACGCAACTTGGAGTAAGTGAGAAAGCGAAAGACACATGTCCTATCATATCACATATAGGTGTTACCTAAAAGATGATACAAACAAAGACATTTCCACAGAGAAACACTATCATAGATTCATTACAAAAACTTATGGTTCACCAAATGGAAAGGTGTGAGGATTGGATACCTCACCATATTGAGGTTAACAGAGAGATACAAACACATGTGAAATATATAATCACCAAAGACGTACGCAATACCAAGAGAAGACTACTCAACATTGTGTCATAACCTACATGGGAAAAGGATCCGAAGAAGACTAGATATATGCATATGTGTGAAAGTACCACATCTCTCACTCCTGGAACAAACAAAACATTGTAATCAAGTTGGCTGTGATAAAAAATAAAAATTAAGTTAAAAATACCAACAAGAAGTAATGAGACATAAATTAAAGGTCTTTTTCCTCGCACATTCCATTCTAATTTACAACCTAGAACACCACTTCCAGTAAGGCTCTGTTGCCCTAGTAACCAGATTTGGTAAAGGAGAAATGCTGCCGCCTTGTGGCCGATTCCCGCAAGAGCAGCTTTTAACCCACAGCTAATGGTCACTTACCATTCACAAGGACTCAGGGCTGCAAAGGACACCTGCCCTCAAAATTGTGCTGAGGTAGGGAATGGAGAAAAAGAATTCAAAACAGGCAAAATTTTCACGAAGATAGTATGAAGAGGTAAGTTTTACTCACTCTCTTTTTAAAGAAAGGAAAATGGATAAAAGCTCCACCTCAGGAAGTATTAGACTCATGCAATCTAATCTACAAAAAGTTTTCAACTCACACCAGTCGACTGACCATTGGCAAAAAGTCTACAAGCAATAAATGCTGAAGAGGTTTTAGAGAACTGTGTACCCTCTAGCTGCTGGTGAGATGTAAAAGGGTTAAACGCTAATAATGAGAACAGAAAGGAGCTGCGTTGAAAAGGAAAAATTGAGGTACCATTCAATCCAGCAGGCGCACCAATGGGCCTCTCACCGGAGAAGACCAGAATGAAGAAGACCCGGGCTGCAAAAGCTGCACTGCAGCCTTATTCACAATAGACAAGACAGTGAAGCAACCAAAATGTCCATCAACAGATGAAAGGATAAAGAAGTGGTCCCTGTACACAATGAATACTAGCCATGGAAAACAATGAAACACTGCTCTTTGAGGCACCATAGATGATCTTGGAGATAATCACAGAACATGAGGTAAGTCGGAAAGCAAAAGTCCTATATCCTATGATATCACTTATAGGCGTTATCTAATAACTGACACAAATGAATATATTTCCACAGAGAAAGTCAATCACAGACTTATTAAAAAAAAAAAAAAACTATGCTTATCTAAAAGGAAAGGTGGGGGGAATGGATAAATGAAGATTAGCATTACCATATGTATACAAATACATATAATATACATATATCAAAAAGACCGACCGTAGAGCATGGAAGGTTTACGGAACACTCTGTAATAATTTACACGGGAAGAGGATCTCTACATAAATAGGTGTATAGAATATGTAGATGAACCAGAGTGTGTACACCTTGGACAAGCAACATTCTAACCATTACCCCAATTGAAAACAATTAAAACAGCGAACTAGGAGTAATGAGACATCAACTTACGGGGGGTTTTCCTGGCACATTCCATTCAAATTTACAACCCAGGCAAACGACTTCCAGAACGGCTCTGCTGCCCTAGTACACAGATTTGGAAATGGAGAAATGCTGTATCCTTGTGGCCGTTTCCCACAATAGCAGCTTTCAACCCACTGCAAAAGGTCACTAAATATTCACCAATTGCAGTGCTGTAAATGACACCTGCCCTCCAAAAAATACTGAGGTCGGAAATCGACCAAAAACTTCTAGAGTGCAACCTTCCAAAAAGAAAATTTGAAGAGGTATATTATACTCCCACTTTTTTTCTTTTTTCTTTGAACAGAAAAGAAAAAGGCGTGGAAAAATGATGAATTGTAGGAATTTTTACAGACAGGTAAACCCAAATTACAAAAACCTATCAGCTCACACCAGTCAGAATGGCCATCAACAAAAACGCTGCAAACAAGAAATGCTGACGTGATTGTGGAGAAATGCGTACCCTCGATTCTAAGGCGGACGTGGTAAGAGCCACTAATGCAAGCACAATTGAGGTGCCTTGAAAAGGTAAACGTTGAGCCACCATACCAGTCAATCAATCATACCCACTGCTGGGTCTATCACCTGAGAAAATGAAAATCAAAAATCACCGGCTGGCAATCCTGCACTCCAGCAATATTTACCATAGGCAACACTTGGAAGCAACGAAAATGTCCATCAACAGAGGAATGCACCAAGAAGAAGTGGTCCATGTACACAATGGAATATTAGCCATGGAAAACACTGAAGCACTGCTCTTTGAGGCACCATAGATGAGCCTGGAGATAATCACAAAACATGAAGTAGGTCGGAAAGCAAAAGAACTATAGCCTATATTATCACTTATGGCATTATCTAATAACTGACACAGATGAACATATTTCCAAAGAGAAAGACACTCACAGGCTGAGAGAACAAACTATGCTCATCTAAAAGGAAAGGAGGGGGGAAATTGAGAAATGAAGGTTAGTGTTACTATACATATACAAATACATATTATATGCATGTATCAAAAAGACCAAACATACAGCAAGGGAGGTCGACGGAACACTGTAATATTTTACATGGGAAGAGGATCTGTACATTAATAGACATACATAATGTACAAATGAACCAGATTGTGTACACCTAGGACAAACAATATTCTAAAATTTACCCAGATTAAAAAAAAGTTTAAAAACCAAGAAGAAGGAATGAGACCTAAACTTATGGGGATTTCTCCTGGCAAATTCCATTCTAATTTACAACCTAGGACAATGACTTCCAGAAAGGCTCTGCTACCCTAGCACCCAGAATGGGGAATGGAGAAATGCTACCTCCTTGTGGCCGTTTCCCACAAGAGCAGCTTTGAACCCACTGCAAAAGGTCACTAAATTTTCACCAACTTGCAGTTCTGTAAATGACACCTGACCTCCAGAAACTTTCTGGGGTCAAAAATCGAGCACAAAATTCAGAAGAGGGCAACCTTCGAAGAAGACAATTTCAAGAGCTATATTGTACTCACGGATTTTTCTTTTAAGAGAAAAGAAAAAGACGTAGGAATATGATGGATTTTAAAAATTTTAATGACATGCATACCCATATTACAAAAACCTATCAGCTCACAGCAGTCAGAATGGCCATTAGGAAAAAATGCTGCAAAAAAATAAACGGTGAAGGGAGAGTGGAGAAATACGTACCCTCGGTTGTAAGGGGGGGCATGTAAAGAGCCACTAATGAAAACACAATGTAGGTGCTTTGAAAAGGGAGACATTTGAGCTACCAGTCAATCAATCACAACCACTGCTTGGCCTATCACCTGAGAAAATGAGAATCAAAAAGTCACAGGCTGGCAAACCTGTACGCCAGCAAGATTTACCATAGCCAGCACTTGGAAGCAATGAAAATGTCCATCAACCGAGGAACGCACCAAGAAGAAGTGGTCCACGTACACAATGGAATATTACTCTAATAATAAATATAAATTAAATTTAAAAGCAAACAAAAGCAAGGAGACATCAACATTTGTGGGTTTACCCGGGCACATTGCATTCTAATTTATAACCGAAGACCACGCCTGGCCGGTAGGTCTGTTTCCCTAGTACCAGCATGGGGAACGTAGAAAGGCTGCCGCTCTCTGGCCGTTACCTGCAAAAGCAGGTTTAAAGCCTGAGCTAATGGTCACTTCATATGAACAAGTACTGCAGGGCTGTAAATGAAACCTGCCCTCAAAATGTCTTGAGGGAGATAATGGCCAAAATATTTCCAATGGTGACACATACTTTAAGAAAACACTTTGAAGAAATAAGCTCTAATCACAGCTGGAAAAACAAAAAGGACATGTCTTAAAGCTCAATTTCAACGCATTATGAGACACATGCAAATTCAACCACAAAGAGGTATCAGCTCACACCACTCAGAATAACCGTCAGCAAAATCTACAGAGAAAAAATGCTGAAGGTGCTGGGAAGAAATACATACCCTCCACTTTAAGTGGGATGTAACCTGGAAAGAGCCACTAAGGAGAACAGAATAGAGGTGTCTTTAAAAGGTAAACATTGAGCTACCATATGATCCAGCAGACCTATTCCTGGACCTATAAACTAAGAAGACAGAATTGGAAGGACACAGGCACGCAAATCTGCATCGCATAGTATTACAGTAGCCAAGATATGGAAGTAACCAAAAAGTCCACCGACGGATGGGTGGACAGAGAAGAACTGCTACCTGTACAGATGGAATATGAGCTAGTGAAAAAATGAAACAGTGCCATTTGAAGCACCATAGAGGATTCTAGAAGTAATCACGCAACTTGGAGTAAGTGAGAAAGCGAAAGACACATATCCTATCATATCACATATAGGTGTTACCTAAAAGATGATACAAACAAAGACATTTCCACAGAGAAACACTATCATAGATTCATTACAAAAACTTATGGTTCACCAAATGGAAAGGTGTGAGGATTGGATACCTCACCATATTGAGGTTAACAGAGAGATACAAACACATGTGAAATATATAATCACCAAAGACGTACGCAATACCAAGAGAAGACTACTCAACATTGTGTCATAACCTACATGGGAAAAGGATCCGAAGAAGACTAGATATATGCATATGTGTGAAAGTACCACATCTCTCACTCCTGGAACAAACAAAACATTGTAATCAAGTTGGCTGTGATAAAAAATAAAAATTAAGTTAAAAATACCAACAAGAAGTAATGAGACATAAATTAAAGGTCTTTTTCCTCGCACATTCCATTCTAATTTACAACCTAGAACACCACTTCCAGTAAGGCTCTGTTGCCCTAGTAACCAGATTTGGTAAAGGAGAAATGCTGCCGCCTTGTGGCCGATTCCCGCAAGAGCAGCTTTTAACCCACAGCTAATGGTCACTTACCATTCACAAGGACTCAGGGCTGCAAAGGACACCTGCCCTCAAAATTGTGCTGAGGTAGGGAATGGAGAAAAAGAATTCAAAACAGGCAAAATTTTCACGAAGATAGTATGAAGAGGTAAGTTTTACTCACTCTCTTTTTAAAGAAAGGAAAATGGATAAAAGCTCCACCTCAGGAAGTATTAGACTCATGCAATCTAATCTACAAAAAGTTTTCAACTCACACCAGTCGACTGACCATTGGCAAAAAGTCTACAAGCAATAAATGCTGAAGAGGTTTTAGAGAACTGTGTACCCTCTAGCTGCTGGTGAGATGTAAAAGGGTTAAACGCTAATAATGAGAACAGAAAGGAGCTGCGTTGAAAAGGAAAAATTGAGGTACCATTCAATCCAGCAGGCGCACCAATGGGCCTCTCACCGGAGAAGACCAGAATGAAGAAGACCCGGGCTGCAAAAGCTGCACTGCAGCCTTATTCACAATAGACAAGACAGTGAAGCAACCAAAATGTCCATCAACAGATGAAAGGATAAAGAAGTGGTCCCTGTACACAATGAATACTAGCCATGGAAAACAATGAAACACTGCTCTTTGAGGCACCATAGATGATCTTGGAGATAATCACAGAACATGAGGTAAGTCGGAAAGCAAAAGTCCTATATCCTATGATATCACTTATAAGCGTTATCTAATAACTGACACAAATGAATATATTTCCACAGAGAAAGTCAATCACAGACTTATTAAAAAAAAAAAAAAAACTATGCTTATCTAAAAGGAAAGGTGGGGGGAATGGATAAATGAAGATTAGCGTTACCATATGTATACAAATACATATAATATACATATATCAAAAAGACCGACCGTAGAGCAAGGAAGGTTTACGGAACACTCTGTAATAATTTACACGGGAAGAGGATCTCTACATAAATAGGTGTATAGAATATGTAGATGAACCAGAGTGTGTACACCTTGGACAAGCAACATTCTAACCATTACCCCAATTGAAAACAATTAAAACAGCGAACTAGGAGTAATGAGACATCAACTTACGGGGGGTTTTCCTGGCACATTCCATTCAAATTTACAACCCAGGCAAACGACTTCCAGAACGGCTCTGCTGCCCTAGTACACAGATTTGGAAATGGAGAAATGCTGTATCCTTGTGGCCGTTTCCCACAACAGCAGCTTTCAACCCACTGCAAAAGGTCACTAAATATTCACCAATTGCAGTGCTGTAAATGACACCTGCCCTCCAAAAAATACTGAGGTCGGAAATCGACCAAAAACTTCTAGAGTGCAACCTTCCAAAAAGAAAATTTGAAGAGGTATATTATACTCCCACTTTTTTTCTTTTTTCTTTGAACAGAAAAGAAAAAGGCGTGGAAAAATGATGAATTGTAGGAATTTTTACAGACAGGTAAACCCAAATTACAAAAACCTATCAGCTCACACCAGTCAGAATGGCCATCAACAAAAACGCTGCAAACAAGAAATGCTGACGTGATTGTGGAGAAATGCGTACCCTCGATTCTAAGGCGGACGTGGTAAGAGCCACTAACGAAAGCACAATTGAGGTGCCTTGAAAAGGTAAACGTTGAGCCACCATACCAGTCAATCAATCATACCCACTGCTAGGTCTATCACCTGAGAAAATGAAAATCAAAAATCACAGGCTGGCAATCCTGCACTCCAGCAATATTTACCATAGGCAACACTTGGAAGCAACGAAAATGTCCATCAACAGAGGAATGCACCAAGAAGAAGTGGTCCATGTACACAATGGAATATTAGCCATGGAAAACACTGAAGCACTGCTCTTTGAGGCACCATAGATGAGCCTGGAGATAATCACAAAACATGAAGTAGGTCGGAAAGCAAAAGAACTATAGCCTATATTATCACTTATGGCATTATCTAATAACTGACACAGATGAACATATTTCCAAAGAGAAAGACACTCACAGGCTGAGAGAACAAACTATGGTCATCTAAAAGGAAAGGAGGGGGGAAATTGAGAAATGAAGGTTAGTGTTACTATACATATACAAATACATATTATATGCATGTATCAAAAAGACCAAACATACAGCAAGGGAGGTCGACGGAACACTGTAATATTTTACATGGGAAGAGGATCTGTACATTAATAGACATACATAATGTACAAATGAACCAGATTGTGTACACCTAGGACAAACAATATTCTAAAATTTACCCAGATTAAAAAAAAGTTTAAAAACCAAGAAGAAGGAATGAGACCTAAACTTATGGGGATTTCTCCTGGCAAATTCCATTCTAATTTACAACCTAGGACAATGACTTCCAGAAAGGCTCTGCTACCCTAGCACCCAGAATGGGGAATGGAGAAATGCTACCTCCTTGTGGCCGTTTCCCACAAGAGCAGCTTTGAACCCACTGCAAAAGGTCACTAAATTTTCACCAACTTGCAGTTCTGTAAATGACACCTGACCTCCAGAAACTTTCTGGGGTCAAAAATCGAGCACAAAATTCAGAAGAGGGCAACCTTCGAAGAAGACAATTTCAAGAGCTATATTGTACTCACGGATTTTTCTTTTAAGAGAAAAGAAAAAGACGTAGGAATATGATGGATTTTAAAAATTTTAATGACATGCATACCCATATTACAAAAACCTATCAGCTCACAGCAGTCAGAATGGCCATTAGGAAAAAATGCTGCAAAAAAATAAACGGTGAAGGGAGAGTGGAGAAATACGTACCCTCGGTTGTAAGGGGGGGGCATGTAAAGAGCCACTAATGAAAACACAATGTAGGTGCTTTGAAAAGGGAGACATTTGAGCTACCAGTCAATCAATCACAACCACTGCTTGGCCTATCACCTGAGAAAATGAGAATCAAAAAGTCACAGGCTGGCAAACCTGTACGCCAGCAAGATTTACCATAGCCAGCACTTGGAAGCAATGAAAATGTCCATCAACCGAGGAACGAACCAAGAAGAAGTGGTCCACGTACACAATGGAATATTACTCTAATAATAAATATAAATTAAATTTAAAAGCAAACAAAAGCAAGGAGACATCAACATTTGTGGGTTTACCCGGGCACATTGCATTCTAATTTATAACCGAAGACCACGCCTGGCCGGTAGGTCTGTTTCCCTAGTACCAGCATGGGGAACGTAGAAAGGCTGCCGCTCTCTGGCCGTTACCTGCAAAAGCAGGTTTAAAGCCTGAGCTAATGGTCACTTCATATGAACAAGTACTGCAGGGCTGTAAATGAAACCTGCCCTCAAAATGTCTTGAGGGAGATAATGGCCAAAATATTTCCAATGGTGACACATACTTTAAGAAAACACTTTGAAGAAATAAGCTCTAATCACAGCTGGAAAAACAAAAAGGACATGTCTTAAAGCTCAATTTCAACGCATTATGAGACACATGCAAATTCAACCACAAAGAGGTATCAGCTCACACCACTCAGAATAACCGTCAGCAAAATCTACAGAGAAAAAATGCTGAAGGTGCTGGGAAGAAATACATACCCTCCACTTTAAGTGGGACGTAACCTGGAAAGAGCCACTAAGGAGAACAGAATAGAGGTGTCTTTAAAAGGTAAACATTGAGCTACCATATGATCCAGCAGACCTATTCCTGGACCTATAAACTAAGAAGACAGAATTGGAAGGACACAGGCACGCAAATCTGCATCGCATAGTATTACAGTAGCCAAGATATGGAAGTAACCAAAAAGTCCACCGACGGATGGGTGGACAGAGAAGAACTGCTACCTGTACAGATGGAATATGAGCTAGTGAAAAAATGAAACAGTGCCATTTGAAGCACCATAGAGGAGTCTAGAAGTAATCACGCAACTTGGAGTAAGTGAGAAAGCGAAAGACACATATCCTATCATATCACATATAGGTGTTACCTAAAAGATGATACAAACAAAGACATTTCCACAGAGAAACACTATCATAGATTCATTACAAAAACTTATGGTTCACCAAATGGAAAGGTGTGAGGATTGGATACCTCACCATATTGAGGTTAACAGAGAGATACAAACACATGTGAAATATATAATCACCAAAGACGTACGCAATACCAAGAGAAGACTACTCAACATTGTGTCATAACCTACATGGGAAAAGGATCCGAAGAAGACTAGATATATGCATATGTGTGAAAGTACCACATCTCTCACTCCTGGAACAAACAAAACATTGTAATCAAGTTGGCTGTGATAAAAAATAAAAATTAAGTTAAAAATACCAACAAGAAGTAATGAGACATAAATTAAAGGTCTTTTTCCTCGCACATTCCATTCTAATTTACAACCTAGAACACCACTTCCAGTAAGGCTCTGTTGCCCTAGTAACCAGATTTGGTAAAGGAGAAATGCTGCCGCCTTGTGGCCGATTCCCGCAAGAGCAGCTTTTAACCCACAGCTAATGGTCACTTACCATTCACAAGGACTCAGGGCTGCAAAGGACACCTGCCCTCAAAATTGTGCTGAGGTAGGGAATGGAGAAAAAGAATTCAAAACAGGCAAAATTTTCACGAAGATAGTATGAAGAGGTAAGTTTTACTCACTCTCTTTTTAAAGAAAGGAAAATGGATAAAAGCTCCACCTCAGGAAGTTTTAGACTCATGCAATCTAATCTACAAAAAGTTTTCAACTCACACCAGTCGACTGACCATTGGCAAAAAGTCTACAAGCAATAAATGCTGAAGAGGTTTTAGAGAACTGTGTACCCTCTAGCTGCTGGTGAGATGTAAAAGGGTTAAACGCTAATAATGAGAACAGAAAGGAGCTGCGTTGAAAAGGAAAAATTGAGGTACCATTCAATCCAGCAGGCGCACCAATGGGCCTCTCACCGGAGAAGACCAGAATGAAGAAGACCCGGGCTGCAAAAGCTGCACTGCAGCCTTATTCACAATAGACAAGACAGTGAAGCAACCAAAATGTCCATCAACAGATGAAAGGATAAAGAAGTGGTCCCTGTACACAATGAATACTAGCCATGGAAAACAATGAAACACTGCTTTTGAGGCACCATAGATGATCTTGGAGATAATCACAGAACATGAGGTAAGTCGGAAAGCAAAAGTCCTATATCCTATGATATCACTTATAGGCGTTATCTAATAACTGACACAAATGAATATATTTCCACAGAGAAAGTCAATCACAGACTTATTAAAAAAAAAAAAAAAACTATGCTTATCTAAAAGGAAAGGTGGGGGGAATGGATAAATGAAGATTAGCGTTACCATATGTATACAAATACATATAATATACATATATCAAAAAGACCGACCGTAGAGCAAGGAAGGTTTACGGAACACTCTGTAATAATTTACACGGGAAGAGGATCTCTACATAAATAGGTGTATAGAATATGTAGATGAACCAGAGTGTGTACACCTTGGACAAGCAACATTCTAACCATTACCCCAATTGAAAACAATTAAAACAGCGAACTAGGAGTAATGAGACATCAACTTACGGGGGGTTTTCCTGGCACATTCCATTCAAATTTACAACCCAGGCAAACGACTTCCAGAACGGCTCTGCTGCCCTGGTACACAGATTTGGAAATGGAGAAATGCTGTATCCTTGTGGCCGTTTCCCACAACAGCAGCTTTCAACCCACTGCAAAAGGTCACTAAATATTCACCAATTGCAGTGCTGTAAATGACACCTGCCCTCCAAAAAATACTGAGGTCGGAAATCGACCAAAAACTTCTAGAGTGCAACCTTCCAAAAAGAAAATTTGAAGAGGTATATTATACTCCCACTTTTTTTCTTTTTTCTTTGAACAGAAAAGAAAAAGGCGTGGAAAAATGATGAATTGTAGGAATTTTTACAGACAGGTAAACCCAAATTACAAAAACCTATCAGCTCACACCAGTCAGAATGGCCATCAACAAAAACGCTGCAAACAAGAAATGCTGACGTGATTGTGGAGAAATGCGTACCCTCGATTCTAAGGCGGACGTGGTAAGAGCCACTAATGAAAGCACAATTGAGGTGCCTTGAAAAGGTAAACGTTGAGCCACCATACCAGTCAATCAATCATACCCACTGCTGGGTCTATCACCTGAGAAAATGAAAATCAAAAATCACAGGCTGGCAATCCTGCACTCCAGCAATATTTACCATAGGCAACACTTGGAAGCAACGAAAATGTCCATCAACAGAGGAATGCACCAAGAAGAAGTGGTCCATGTACACAATGGAATATTAGCCATGGAAAACACTGAAGCACTGCTCTTTGAGGCACCATAGATGAGCCTGGAGATAATCACAAAACATGAAGTAGGTCGGAAAGCAAAAGAACTATAGCCTATATTATCACTTATGGCATTATCTAATAACTGACACAGATGAACATATTTCCAAAGAGAAAGACACTCACAGGCTGAGAGAACAAACTATGCTCATCTAAAAGGAAAGGAGGGGGGAAATTGAGAAATGAAGGTTAGTGTTACTATACATATACAAATACATATTATATGCATGTATCAAAAAGACCAAACATACAGCAAGGGAGGTCGACGGAACACTGTAATATTTTACATGGGAAGAGGATCTGTACATTAATAGACATACATAATGTACAAATGAACCAGATTGTGTACACCTAGGACAAACAATATTCTAAAATTTACCCAGATTAAAAAAAAGTTTAAAAACCAAGAAGAAGGAATGAGACCTAAACTTATGGGGATTTCTCCTGGCAAATTCCATTCTAATTTACAACCTAGGACAATGACTTCCAGAAAGGCTCTGCTACCCTAGCACCCAGAATGGGGAATGGAGAAATGCTACCTCCTTGTGGCCGTTTCCCACAAGAGCAGCTTTGAACCCACTGCAAAAGGTCACTAAATTTTCACCAACTTGCAGTTCTGTAAATGACACCTGACCTCCAGAAACTTTCTGGGGTCAAAAATCGAGCACAAAATTCAGAAGAGGGCAACCTTCGAAGAAGACAATTTCAAGAGCTATATTGTACTCACGGATTTTTCTTTTAAGAGAAAAGAAAAAGACGTAGGAATATGATGGATTTTAAAAATTTTAATGACATGCATACCCATATTACAAAAACCTATCAGCTCACAGCAGTCAGAATGGCCATTAGGAAAAAATGCTGCAAAAAAATAAACGGTGAAGGGAGAGTGGAGAAATACGTACCCTCGGTTGTAAGGGGGGGCATGTAAAGAGCCACTAATGAAAACACAATGTAGGTGCTTTGAAAAGGGAGACATTTGAGCTACCAGTCAATCAATCACAACCACTGCTTGGCCTATCACCTGAGAAAATGAGAATCAAAAAGTCACAGGCTGGCAAACCTGTACGCCAGCAAGATTTACCATAGCCAGCACTTGGAAGCAATGAAAATGTCCATCAACCGAGGAACGCACCAAGAAGAAGTGGTCCACGTACACAATGGAATATTACTCTAATAATAAATATAAATTAAATTTAAAAGCAAACAAAAGCAAGGAGACATCAACATTTGTGGGTTTACCCGGGCACATTGCATTCTAATTTATAACCGAAGACCACGCCTGGCCGGTAGGTCTGTTTCCCTAGTACCAGCATGGGGAACGTAGAAAGGCTGCCGCTCTCTGGCCGTTACCTGCAAAAGCAGGTTTAAAGCCTGAGCTAATGGTCACTTCATATGAACAAGTACTGCAGGGCTGTAAATGAAACCTGCCCTCAAAATGTCTT